>NC_138339.1:121359049-122609049 GCF_046562875.1 Panthera onca | reverse complement strand
GAAGCTAGCAGGTGTTGGCTCATGAGGTAAGGAAAGAAGCCATCTCCATAACATAAAAGTGCAAGTAGACGTCAATAGATATTTTCCCAAAGAAGACATACCGATGACCAACAGACACATGAAAAGATCCTCAACATCACTCATCATCAGGGAAATACAAATCAAAACTGCAGTGAGATATCACCTTATGCCTGTCAGAATGGTTAAAATAAACACAAGAAACAACAAGTGTTGGCAAGGATGTGGAGAAAAGGGAATGCTCTTGTACTGTTGGTAATACAAACTGGTGCAGCAATTCTGGAAAACAGTATGATTCCTCAAAAAAGTTAAAAATAGAACTACCCTACATTCCAGCAATTGCACTATTAGGTATTTGCCCAAAAAATACAAAAATACTGCTTCAAAGTGGTATGTGCAACCCTTTGTTTATAGCAGGATTATCTACAGTAGCCAAACTATGGAAACAGCCCAAGTGTCCATTGACAAATGGATAAAGAAAATGAGATATATATACACAATGGAATATTAGCCATAAAAATGAATGAAACCTTGCCATTTGCAATGACATAAAGAACTAGAGAGTATTATGGTAAGCGAAATAAGTCCGAGAAAGACAAATACTGTATGATTTCACTCATGTGGAATTTAAGAAACAAAACAAATGAAAAAAGGGGGAAAAAAGAAGCAAATCAAAAAACAGACCCCCTAACTATACAAAAAAGAGTGATAGTTATCAAAGTGGAGGTGGATGAGGAGGTGGGTTGAATGGGTGATGGGGATTGAAGAGTCCACTTGTGGGCACCAGGTGTTGCATGGAAGTGTTGTATCACTATGTTGTATGTCTTAAACTTACACTGTATGTTAACTAATTGGAATTTAAATTAAAAAGTGCAAGTTGAAGCAGTAAGTGCTAATGGAGAAGCTGCAGCAAGTTATCCAGAGGATCTTGCTAAGGTAAGTCATGAAGGTGATATACCAAACAACAGATGTGCACTGTAGATAAAGTAGCCTTCTGTTGGAAAAAGATACCATCTATGACTTTCGTAGCTAAAGAGAAGTTGATGCCTGGCTTCAAAGCTTCAAATGACAGTCTGACTCTCTTGATAGGGGCTAATGCAGCTGGTGAATTTAAATTAAAGCCAGTGCTCATTTACCATTCCAAAAATACTAGGGCCCTTAAGAATGATTTTGGGGCACCTGGGTGGCTCAGTCGGTTAAACATCCTTCTTCAGCTTAAGTCATGATCTTGCTGTTTGTGAGTTTGAGCCCTGCATCAGGGTTGGAGCCTGGAGCCTGCTTCAGATTCTGTGTCTCCCTCTCTCCCCTCCCCTCACCTGCTCACGCTCTCTCAAAAATAAATAAACATAAAAAAAAAATTTTTTTTTTTTTAAAAGAATGATTCTAACAGTCTGTGCTCTGTAAATAGAACAACAAAGCCTGGAAGACTGCATCTGGTTACAACATGGTTTACTGAATATTTTAAGTCTAGTGTTGAGACGTACTCCTCTGAACAAAAGATTTCTTTCAGAGTATTACTGCTCATTGAGAATGCACTGGTCACCCAAGAACTGTGATGGAGACGTACAATAAAATTAATTGTGTTTTCATGCCTGCTAACACAATATCCATTCTGCAACTCATGGATCAAAGAATCACTTTGACTTTCAAGTATTAACAATAACAATTGAAGAAATACATTTGTAAGTTTACAGCTGCTACAGATAATGATTCCTTGGATGAATCTGGGCAAAGGAAATCGAAAACTTTCTGGAAAGGATTTACCATTCTAGATGTCATTAAGAACATTCAGATTCATGGGAAGAGATCAAACTATCAACTTTAATAAAGGTTTTGCAAAAGTTGGTTACTGCCCTCAGGGATGACTTTGAGGGGCTCCAGATTTCAGTGGAAGAAATAATTGTAGATGTGATTGCAATAGCAAGAGAACTAGAATTAGAAGTGGAGCCTGAGGGCGCCTGGGTGGCTCAGTTGGTTAAGCATTCGACTTTGGCTCAGACCATGATCTTGTAGTTCATGAGTTTGAGCCCCACATTGGTCTCTGTACTGACAGTGTGGAGCCTGCTTGGGACTCTGGCTCTCTGCCCCTTTTCTGCTCATGCTTTCTTTCTCAAAAATAAATTAAAAAAAAGAAGTGGAGCCTGAAGATGTGTCTGAATTGCCACAATCTTATTGTAAAATTTTAATGATTGAGGACTTGGTTCTTATGGATGAGCAAAGAAAATGGAGTGAAAATTCTGTGAAAATTGTTGAAAGGACAACAAAGGATTTAAAGTGTTGCATAAACTTAGATGATAAAACAGTGGCAGGGTTTGAGAGGATTGATTACAATTTTGAAAGAAGATCTCTGGGTAAAATGCTATCAAACATCACCACGTGCTACAGGGAAATTGTTTGTGAAAGGAAGAGCCCATTGATGGGACAAATTTCACTGTTGTCTTATTTTAAGTAATTGCCACAGCTACCCCAATCCTCGGCAACCACCATCCTAATCAGTCAGCAGCCAGTCATTGAGGGAAGGCGTTCCACCAATAAAAAGATTACAATTCTCTGAAAGTTCAGATGATGATTAGCATTTTTTTCCTAATAAAGTAGTTATTGAACACCCAAGAAATCAATCAGAGGTCTAAGAGAACAAAAACTGCAAGTCTATAAGTAGAAAAGTGATCACTTTGTATAAAATTCTTTTAACAGGCAGACCAAAACACACCAGGATCTAGTTTTATTGTTTTAGTTTTTTTTCTTCTTTTTTCTGGACAAAATGATGAGATGGAGAAATTGACCCTAAAAGAAAGAACAAGAAGTAAAACTCATGACCAGGGATTTAATCAATAAAGATATAAGTAAGATGTCTGAAGTAGAATTTAAAACAATGATTTCAGGGATAGTAGCTGGACTTGAAAAAAGCATAGAAGATACCAGAGAATCCCTTTCTGCAGAGGTAAAAGAACTAAAATCTATCCAGGCCAGAATTAATGTTGTAACCAAGTTACAAACCCAAATGGAGGCCATCAAAACAAGGATAGACAAGGCAGAGGAGCAAATTAGTGATATAATAAAATTATGAATAGATAAAATAATGAAGCTGAAAAGAAGAGGGAAAGTAAGGTCATGGATCATGAGGGCAGACTTAGGCAACTCAGCGACTTATTAAAATGTAATAACATTTGTATCATAAGAGTCCCAAAGATGAAGAGAGAGAAAATAGGGGCAGAAGGTTTATTTGAACAAATCATAGCTGATTTGGGAAAGGACACAGACATCAAAATCTAAGAAGCACAGAGAACTCCCATTAAATTCAACAAAAGCCAGTCATTGCCGAGGCATATCATAGTCAAATACACAAAATACTTAGACATGGAAAGAATCCTGAAAGCAGTAAGGGAAAAAAGTACTTAACCTACAAGAGGAGACAGATCAGGTTTGCAGCAGATCTATTCACAGAAACATGGCAAGCCAGGAAGGAGTGGCAGGAAATATTTAACATGTTGAATGGGAAAAATGGGCATCCAAGCATTCTTTATCCAGCAAGACTGTCATTCAGAATAGGAGAAATAAAGAGTTCCTCAGAAAAAAAACACACACAAGCACACATGTGCACACACACACACACGCACACACACACACACACAGTAAAGGAGTTCATTACCACTACACCAGCCCTGCAAAAAAATTTAAGGGGGACTCTTTGAAGAAAAAAAAAAAAAAAAAAAAAAAAAGCAACAAACACTAGAAAGGACCAGAGAGCATCACCAAAAACACCAACTGCACAGGTAACACAATGGCACTAAATGTCTTTCAATAATCTGAATGTAAATGGACTAAATGCTTCAATCAAAAGACATAGGGTATCAGAATGGACAAAAAATACAAGATCAACCTAGTGCTGCCTACAAGAGAATCATTTTACACCTAAAGACACCTGCAGATTGAAAATGAGGACATGGAGAACCATCTATCATACTAATGGTCGTCAAAAGAAAGCTGGAGTAGCCATATCAAACTAGATTTTAAAACAAAGATTGTAATGACAGATGAAGGGTATTATATCATAATTAAGGGGTCTATCCATCAAGATCAAGCAATTGTAAATATTTATGTCCCCAACATGGAAACACCCAAATATATAAATGAATTAGTCACAAACATAAAGAAATTCATTGATAATACAATAATAGCAGGGGATGTTAACACCCCACTTACAACAATGAACAAATCATCTAAGCAGAAAATCACAGAAACAATGGCTTTGAAGGACACATTGGACCAGATGGATTTAACAGATAAATTCAGATTTCATTTTATGTATGTATGTATGTATGTATGTATGTATGTAAGTATGTATTTAGAGGGCTCAAGTGAGCGAGGAGCAGAGAGAGGAAGAGAGGGAGAATCCAACGAGGAGCAGTGGGGGGGGGGGAAGTAGGGGAGAGGGAGAAGCTTGGCTCACCCATGGCTCATGTTTTACCAGAAGCAGGGATCGTGTTCACCTGATGTGGGGCTTGTGCTCACTGAAGTGGGGCATGAGCTCCCCTGAAGTGGGGTCGTGCTCACCCCCTGTGGGACTCGAACTCACCAACTGTGAGATCATGACCTGAGCTGAAGTCAGATGCTTAATGACTGAGCCACCCAGGCACCCCCAGAACATTTAATTTTAAAGCAGCGTAATATACCTTTTCAAAAGCATATGGAACATTCTCCAGAATAGATCACATACTGGATCACAAATCAGTCCTCAATAAGTACAAAAAAGATCAATATCATACCATGCATATTTTCATATCACAACTCTTATGAAACTTGAAGTCAACCACAAGAAGAAATTTGGAAAGCCCCCAAATACATGGAGGTTAAAGAACATCCTACTAAAAAATGAATGAGTTAACCAGGAAATTAAAGAAATTTAAAAAAAAAATACATGGAAACAAATGAAAATGAAAGCATGCCAGTCCAAAACCTTTGTGCTGCAGCAAAGGCAGTCCTAAGAGGAAAGTATAAAATTGCAATACAGACCTATCTCAGGAAGCCAGAAAGATCCCAAATACACAACCTAACCGTACACCTAAAGGATCTAGAAAAGGAAGAGCAAATAAAGCCTAAAAGCCAGCAGAAGAGGGAAATAACAAAGATTAGAACAGAAATAAATGATACAGAAACAAATAAACAAAAACCCAGTAGAACAGATCAACAAAACTAAGAGCTGGTTCTTTGAAAGAATTAACAAAATTGATAACCCCCTAGCCAGACTTATCAAAAAGAAAAGACAAAGGACCCAAATAGATAAAATCGTGGATGAAAGAGGAGAGATCACAACCAACGCCACAGAAATACAAACAATTATAAGAGAATACTATGAAAAATTATATGCCAACAAACTGGGCAATCTGGAAGAAATGGACAAATTCCTAGAAATTCACAAACTACTAACATTCAAATAGTAAGAAGTAGAAACATTGAACAGATGCATAACCAGCAAAGAAATGGAATCAGTAATCAAAATCTCCCAAGTCCTGGGCCAGATGGTTTCCCAATGGAATTCTACCAGACATGTAAAGAAGAGTTAATATCCATTCTTCTCAAACTGTTCCAAAAAATAGAAACAGAAGGAAAACTTCTAAACTCATTCTACAAAGCCAGCATTAACTTGATTCCAAAATCAGACAAAGACCTCCCTAAAAAGAATTACAAGTCAATATTCCTGATGAACATGAATACAAAAATTCTCAATAAAATACTAGCAAATCAAATTCAACAGTACATTAAAAGAATTATTCACCATGGTCAAGTGGGGTTTATTGCTGGGCTTCAGGTCTGGTTAATATTTGCAAAACAATTAACATGATACACCACATTAATGAAAGAAAGGATAAGAATCATATGGTTCTCTGTCAATAGATATGGAGAAAGCATTTGCAAAATACAGCATGATAAAAACCCTCAACAAAGTGGAGATGGAACATACCTAAAGTTCAATAAGGCCATATACAAAAGACCCACAGCTAATATCATCCTCAAAGGGGAAAAACTGAGAGCCTTTCATCTATAGTCATGAACAAGACAAGGATGCCCACGCTCACCATTACTATTTGACAGAGTACTGGAAGTCTTAGCCTCGGCAATCAGACAACAAAAAGGAATAAAAGTCATCCAAATCAGCAAGGAGGAAGTCAAACTTTCACTACTTGCAGATGACATGATACTCTAGTTAGAAAACCTGAAAGACACTGCCAAAATATTGCTAGAACAAATACATGAATTTACCAAAGTCACAGGATATAAAATCAGTTACAGAAATCTGTTGTATTTCTTACACACCAATAACAAAGCAGGATAAAAAGAAATCAAGGAATTGATCCTATTTACAATTGCACCAAAAACAACAAAATACCTAGAAATAAACCTAACTAAAGAGGTAAAAGATCTGGGCTCTGAAAATTATAGAACCTTTATTAAGGAAATTGAAGAGGACACAAAGAAATGGAAAAGCATTCCATGTTCATGGATTGGAAGAATAAACATTGTTAAAATGTCTATACTAGCCAAAGC
The DNA here is from genome assembly GCF_046562875.1 of Panthera onca. Lineage (NCBI taxonomy): Eukaryota > Metazoa > Chordata > Mammalia > Carnivora > Felidae > Panthera > Panthera onca. Next base: position 122,602,485 of record NC_138339.1, on the reverse strand, counting down.
AATCTATACATTTAATGCAATCCGTATCAAAATACCAACAGTATTTTTCACAGAGCTAGAACAAACAACCCTAAAATTTGTATGGAAACACAAAAGACCCCAAATTGCCAAAGCATTCCTGAAATAACAACAACAACAAACAACTTGAGCATCATGGTTCAGGACTCCAAGCTATATTCCAAAGCTGTAGTCATCAAGACAGAATGGTCCTGGCAGAAAAGCAGACACATGGATCAATGGACCATAATAGAAAATTCAGAAATGGACCCACAAAAGAGTCTCTTCAAAAAACACTGTTGGGAAAACTGGATGGTGACATGCAGAAAAATGAAACTGGGTCACTTTATTACGCCATAAACAAAAATAAATTAAAAATGAATGGGAGATGTAAATGTGAGACAGGAAACTTTCAAAATTCCAGAGGAGTAACAAACTGAGGGTTGATGGGGGGTGGGAGGGAGGGCAGGGTGGGTGATGGGTATTGAGGAGGGCACCTTTTGGGATGAGCACTGGGTGTTGTATGGAAACCAATTTGACAGTAAATTTCATATATTAAAAAATAAAAAAAAAACAACAACAACAACAACAAAAAACCAAAATTCCAGAGGAGAACACAGGCAACAACCTCTTTGACCTCAGCTGGAGCAACTTCTTACTAGACATGTCACCAAAGGCAAGGAAATCAAAAGCAAACACGAACTATTGGTGCTTAATCAAGCTAAAAAGCCCTGCACAACAAAGATACAATCAACAAAACAACAAGGCAGCCTATGGAATTGGAGAAGATATTTATAAATGACATATCAGATAAAGGGTTAGTATCCAAAATCTGTAAATAACTTATCAAACTCAACATCCCCCCCACCCACCCACCCAAATAAGCAATGGCCAGAAGACATGAATAGACACTTTTCTAAAGAAGACATCCAGACGGCTAACAGACACATGAAAAGATGCTCAGCATCACTCACCATTAGGAAACTACAAATCAAAACCACAATTAGATACCACCTCACACCTGTCAGAATGGCTGAAATTAACAACGCAAGAAACAACAGGTGTTATTGAGGATGCAAAGAAAGGGGAACCCTCTTGTGCTGTTGGTGTCAAAGCAAACTAGTGCAGCCATTGGATAACAGTATGGAGGTTCCTCAAAAAACTAAAAATAGAACTGCCCTATGATCCAGTTGCACTGTTAGGTATTTACCTAAAGAATATAAAAATACAGATTTGAAGGGGCACCTGCACCCCAATGTTTATAGCAGCTTTATCAACAATAGCCAAACTATAGAGAGACTCCAAATGTCCATCAACTGGTGAATGGATGAAGAAGATATGGCATACACGCGTGCGCGCGCGCGCGCGCACACACACACACACACACACACACACACACACACACATACACACACTTGAATAGTACTCAGCCATCAAAAAGAATAAAATTTTGCCATTTGCAACTACATGGATGGAGCTAGAGTGTATTAGGCTGAGCGAAATAAGTTGGAGAAAGACATACCATAGGATTTCACTGATATGCGGAATCAAAAACAAGAACAAAAACAAAAAACAAAACAGATAAACATGGAGATGGGGGAAAAAGAGGAGAGAGGGAAAGAAACCACAAGAGACTCAACAATAGATAAACTGAGGTTTGATGGAGGGAGGTGGGTGGGGAATGGGCTACACAGGTGATGGGTATTAAGGAGGGTATTTCTTATATAATATAAATGTAACTTTTATATGCACTGGGAAATGAGAAAATTCATTTCACTCACTTTATTGTGGTGGGCTGGAACCAAACCCGCATTTTCAAGGTATTCTACCAATGTACCATGTTTTGTTTATCCATTCATTTATTGAAGGACATCTGGATTGCTTTCAATTTTTGGTAATTATGAATAAAGCCACCATAAATATTTGTATACAGTTATTTTTGTGGACAATTTTTCCAACTCATTGAGGTAAGTACCTAGAAGCACAACTGCTAGATCATACAGTAAGCCTATGTTTAGTTTTCTAAATAACTGCCAAAGTGTTTTATGAAGTGGTCTTGTTCCTACCAACAATGAATGAGAATTCCTGTTGCTTCACATCCTTGACAGCATTGGGTGTTGACAGTATTTTGGATTTTGGTCATCCTGATGGTTGTATAGTGGTGTCTCATTGTTTGTTTGTTTGTTTAATATAAAATTTATTGTCAAATTAGTTTCTTTTTTTAATATCATCATTGCTTTTATTAATGATTAATTTTCTTTCTTTTAAATGTGAAGTGAATTGTCAAATTGGTTTGCATACAACATCCAGTGCTCCTCCCAACTTTCCTCTCCCTCCCATCCCCCATCAACCGTCAGTTTATTCTCAGTTTTTAAGAGTCTCTTATGGTTTGCCTCCTTCCTTCTCTGTAACTCCCCCCTCGGTATCTCATTGTTTTAATTTTCAATTCCTGAATATTATGTGATGTTGAAAATCTTTTCATATGCTCTTTTTTGTTGTTGGCTGTTTGTATATCTTTTTTGGTGAGACAGATGTGTGTTCAGATCTTTAGTCAATTGAGTTTGTTTTATTGTTAATGTTTTTTAAAAATTAAATCCAAGTTAGTTAACATATAGTGTAATAATGATTTCAAGAATAGAATTTAATGGGGCGCCTGGGTGGCTCAGTTGGTTAAGCAGCCGACTTCGGCTTAGGTCATGATCTCGCGGTCAGTGAGTTTAAGCCCCGTGTCGGGCTCTGTGCTGACAGCTCAGAGCCTGGAGCCTGTTTCAGATTCTGTGTCTCCCTCTCTCTGACCCTTCCCCGTTCATGCTCTGTCTCTCTCTGTCTCAAAAATAAATAAACGTTAAAAAAAAATAGAATTTAGTGATTCATCATTTACATATAATACCCAGTCCTCATCCCAACAAGGGTCCTCCTTAATGCCCATAGTCCATTTAGTCCATCTCTCTACCCAACACTCCACCAGCAACTCTCAGTTTATTTTCTGTATTTAAGAGTCTCTAATGATTTGTCTTCCTCTCTGTTTTTATCTTAATTTTGCTTACTTTCCTCTATGTTCATTTGTTTTGTTTCTTAAATTCCACATATGAGTGAAATCATGATATTTGTCTTTCTCTGATTTATTTCGCTTAGCATAATACACTCTATTTCCATCCACGTTGTTACAAATGACAAGATTTCATTCTTTTTGATCTTTCACTCATCATTTGATGGACATTTGGGTTCTTTCCATACTTTGGCTATTGTTGATAGTGCTGCTATAAACACTGGGGTGCATATGCCCCTTTGAATCAGCACTTTTGTGTTCTTTGGATAAATACATAGTAGTGCAATTGCTGGGTCATAGAGTAGTTCTATTAAAAAATTTTAAATATAATATTGTCAAGTTGGCTAACATACAGTGTATACAGTGTGCTCTTGGTTTTGGGAGTTGATTCCCGTGATTCATCGCTTACCTACAACAGCCAGTGCTCATCCCAACAAGTGCCCACCTCAATGCCCATCACCCATTTCCCCCTCTCCCCCGTCCCACCATCAACCCTTGGATTGTTCTCTATTTTTAAGAGTCTCTTATGGTTTGCCTCCTTCCCTCTCTGTTTTTAACTATTTTTACCCCTTCCCTTCCCCCATGGTCTTCTATTAACTTTCTCAAGTTCCACATATGAGTGAAAACATATGATATCTGTCTTTCTCTGACTGACTTATTTTGCTTAGCATGATACACTTTGGTTCCATCCATGTTGTTTCAAATGGCATAATTTCATTCTTTTTGATCACAGAGTAATATTCCATTGTATATATCTACCACATCTTCTTTATTCATTCATTGGTCAATGCATATTTAGGCTCTTTCCATACTTTGGCTATTGTCAGTAGTGCTGCTATAAACATTGGGGTGAATGTGCCCCTTCAAAACAGCAACCTGTATCCCTTGGATGAATACCTAGTAGTGCAATTGCTGGGTCATAGGGTAGTTCTATTTTTATTTTTATTTTTAAATATTTTTTAACGTTTATTTATTTTTGAGACAGAGAGAGACACAGCATGAACGGGGGAGGGGCAGAGAGAGAGAGAGACACAGAATCGGAAGCAAGCTCCAGGCTCTGAGCCATCAGCCCAGAGACCGACGCGGGGCCGCGAGATCGTGACCTGAGCTGAAGCCGGACGCTTAACTGACTGAGCCACCCAGGCGCCCCCTATTTTTAATTTTTTGAGGAACCTCCGTATTGTTTTCCAGAGGGCTGCACCACTTTGCATTCCCACCAGCAATGCAGAAGTGTTCTTCTTTGTCTGCATCCTCACCAACATCTGTTGTTGCTTGAGTTGTGAATTTTAGCCATTTGGACAGGTGTGAGGTGATACCTCATTGTGGTTTTGATTTGTATTTCCCTGATGATGAGTGATGGTGAACATTTTTTCATGTGTCTGTTAGCCATCTGGATGTCTTCTTTGGAGAAGTGTCTATTGATGTCTTTTGCCCATTTTTTCACTGGATTATTTGGCTTTTGGGTGTTGATTTTGATAATTTTTTTAAAATAGATTTTGGATACTAACGTTTTTTTCTGATATATCATTTGCAAATATCTTCTCCCATTCTGACGGTTGCCTTTTAGTTTTTCTGAGTATTTCCTTTGCCATGCAGAAGTTTTTCTTTTTTTTTATGTTTTTTCTTTCTATAATTTATTTTTTTATAATTTACATCCAAGTTAGTTAGCACATGGTGCAATAATGATTTCAGGAGTAGATTCCTTAAGCCCCTTACCCATTTAGCCCATCCCCCCTCCCAAAACTCCTCCAGCAACCCTCTGTTTGTTGTCCATATTTAAGAGTCTTTTATGTTTTGTCCCCTCCCTGTTTTTATTTTTGCTTCCCTTCCCTTATGTTCATCTGTTTTGTATCTTAAAGTCCTGATATGAGTGAAGTCATATGATACTTGTCTTTCTCTGACTGACTAATTTCACTTAGCATAATACCCTCCAGTTCCATCCACATAGTTGCAAATGGCAATATTTCATTCTTTTTGGTTGCTGAGTAATACTCCATTGTACGTGTGTGTGTTTGTGTGTGTGTGTGGGGGGGAGTATATACACCACATCTTCTTTGTCCATTCATCCATCTATGGACATTTGGACTCTTTCCATATTTTGGCTATTGTCAGTAGTGCTGCTATAAACATTGGGGTGCATGTGTCCCATTAAAACAGCATCCCTGTAGCCCTTGGATAAATACCTAGTAGTGCAGTTGCTGGGTCATAGTGTAGTTCTATTTTTAATTTTTTGAGGGGCCTCCATACTGTTTTCCAGAGTGGCTGCACCACTTTGCATTCCCACTAGCAGTGCAAAAGTGTTCCTCTTTCTCCGCATCCTTGCCAACATCTGTTGTTCCCTGAGTTGTTAATGTTAGCCATTCTGACAGGTGTGAGGTGATATCAATGTGGTTTTGATTTGTATTTCTCTGATGATGAGTGACGTTGAGCAGTTTTTCATGTGTCAATTGGCCACCTGGATGTCTTCTTTGAAGAAGTGTCTATTCATGTCTTTTGCCCATTTCTTCACTGGATTATTTGTGTTTTTTGGGTGTGGGGTTTGATAAGTTCTTTATAGATTGTGGATACTAACCCTTTATCTGATACGTCATTTGCAAATATCTTCTTCCATTTTGTTGGTTGCTTTTTAGTTTTGCTGATTGTTTCCTTCGCTATGTAGAAGATTTTTATTTTCATGAGGTCCCAGTAGTTCATTTTTGCTTTGGTTTCCCTTGCCTCCAGAGGGGTGTTGAGCAAGAAGTTGCTGTGGCTGAGATCAAAGGGGTTTTTGCCTGCTTTCTCTTCTAGGATTTTGATGGCTTCCTGTCTTGTGTATAGGTCTTTCATCCATTTTGAGTTTATTTTTATGTAAGAGAATTATTTATGAAAGAGAATTATTTTATGTAAGAGAATGGTCCAGGTTCATTCTTCTGCTTGTCCCTGTCCAGTTTTCCCAGCACCGTTTGCTGAAGAGACTGTCTTTATTCCATTGGATATTCTTTCCTGCTTTGTCAAAGATTAGTTGGCCATATGTTTGTGGGTCCATTTCTGTGTTCTGTATTCTGTTCCATCGATCTGAGTGTTTGTTTCTGTGCCAGTACCATACTGTCTTGATGATTACAGCTTTGTAATACATCTTGAAGTGCAGTATTGTGATGCCTCCAGCTTTGGTTTTCTTTTTCAAGATTTCTTTGGCTATTTGGGGTCTTTTCTGATTCCATACAAATTTTCAGATTGTTTGTTCTAGCTCTGTGAAGAATGCTGGTGTTATTTTGATAGGTATTTCATTGAATATGTAGATTGCTTTGGTAGTATTCACATTTTAACAATATTTGTTCTTCCTATCCAGGAGCATGGAATATTTTCCATTTTGTGTGTGTGTGTCTTCTTCAATTTCTTTCATAAGATTTTTATAGTTTTCAGTGTATAGATTTTTCACCTCTTTGGTTAGATTTATTCCTATGTATTTTACGGTTTTTGGTGCAATTGTAAATGGGATCAATTCCTTGATTTATTCCTCTGTTGCTTCATTATTGGTGTATAGGAATGCAACCGATTTCTGTGCATTGATTTTATGTCCTGCGACTTTGCTGAATTCATGAGTCAGTTCTAGCAGTTATTTGGTGGAATCTTTTGGGTTTTCCCAAAATAGTATCATGTGATCTGCGAAGAGTGAAAGTTTGATCTCCTCATGGCCAATTTGGATGCCTTTTATTTCTTTGTGTTATCTGATTGCTGAGGCTAGGACTTCCAATACTATGTTGAATAACTGGCGAGAGTGGACATCCCTGTTGTATTCCTGACCTTAGGGGGAAGCTCTCAGTTTTTCCCCATTGAGGATGATATTAGCAGTGGGTCTTTCATATATGGCTTTTATGATCTTGAGGTATGATCCTTCTATCCCTACTTTCATGAGGGTTTTCATCAGGAAAAGATGCTCTGTTTTGTCAAATGGTTTCTTTGCATTTCTTGGTTCATGTGGTTCTTGTCCTTTCTTTTATTGATGTGATGTATCACATTGATTATTTTGTGGATATTGAACCAACCATGCATCCCAGGTATAAATCCCACTTGGTCATGGTAAATAATTTTTTTTAATGTGTCCTTGAATCCTGTTGGTTAGTATCTTCTGAGGCTCTTTGCGTCGATGTTCATCAGGGAAATTGGTCTATAGTTCTCCTTTTTAGTGGAGTCTTTGTCTGGTTTTGGAATCAAGGTAATGCCGGTTTCATGGAGTTTGGAAGTTTTCCTTCCATTTCTATTTTTTTGGAACAGCTTCAAGAGAATAGGTGTTAACTCTTCTTTAAATGTTTGCTACAATTCCCCTGGAAAGCCATCTGGCCCTGGAGTCTTGTTTTTTGGAAGATTTTTAATTACTAATTCGATTTCTTTACTGGTTATTGGTCTGTTAGAATTTTCTATTTATTCCTGTTTCTAGTATTGGTAGTTTATATATTTCTAGGAATTTGTCCATTTCTTCCAGATTGCTCATTTTATTGGCGTATATTTGCTCGTAATATTCTCTTATTATCGTTTGTATTTCTGCTGTGTTGGTTGTGATCTCTCCTCTTTCATTCTTGATTTTATTTATTTGGGTACTTTCCTTTTTTCTTTCTGATTGAACTGCCTAGGGGTTTATCAATTTTGTTAATTCTTTCAAAGAACCAACTTCTGGTTTCATTGATCTGTTATTTTATTTTATTTTTTTTGGTTCTGAAAGCATTGATTTCTGTTCTAATCTTTATTATTTCCTGTCTTCTGCTGTTTTGGGGTTTTATTTGCTCTTCTTTTACAACACTTTAAGGTGTAAGGTTTGGTTGTGTATCTGTGACCTTTCTTCCTTCTTTAGGAAGGCCTGGATTGCTATTTACTTCCCTCTTATGACTGCCTTTGCTGTGTCCCAGAGGTTTTGGGCTGTGGTATTATTATTTTCATTGGCTTCTATGTACTTTTTAATTTCCTCTTTAACTTCTTGGTTAGCCCATTAATTATTTAGTAGGATGGTCTTTAGTTTCCAAGTATTTGTTATCTTTCCACATTTTTTCTTGTGATTTCGAGTTTCATAGCATGTGGTCTGAAAAGATGCATGGTATGATCTTGATCTTTTTGTACTTGTTGAGGGCTGATTTGTGTCCCAGTATGTGATCTATTCTGAAGAACGTTCCATGTGCACTGGAGAAGAATGTGTATTCTGCTGCTTTAGGATGAAATGTTCTGAATATATCTGTTAAGTCCATCGGGTCCAGCGTGTCATTGAAAGCCATCATTTCCTTGTTGATTTTCTGTTTAGATGATCTGTCCATTGCTGTAAGTTGGGTGTTGAAGTCCCTTACTATTATGGTATTATTATCAATCAGTTTCTTTAAGGTTGTGATTAATTGATTTATATTTGGATGCTGTCATATTTTGAGCATAAATGTTAACAATTGTTAGATCTTCTTGGTGGATAAGCCCCTTAACTATGATATAATGCTCTTCTTCATCTCTTGTTACAGTCTTTATTTTAAAGTCTATATTGTCTAATATAAGTATGGCTACTCCAGCTTTCTTTTGGTGACCATTAGCATGACAGATGATTCTCCATCCCTTACTTTCAATCTGAAGATGTCTTTGGATCTAAAGTGGGTCCCTTATAAACAGCATATAGATGGATATTGTTTTCTTATCCATTCTGTTACTCTATATCTTTTGACTAGAGCATTTAGTCCATTGACATTTAGAGTGAGTACTGAAAGATATGAATTTATTGCCATTATGTTGCCTGTAGAGTTGGAGTTTCTGGTTGTGTTCTCTGGTTCTTTCTAGTCTTTGTTGCTTTTGGTCTTTTTTTTTTTTTCCCCGTCTTTCCTCCCTTTAGAGTCCCCTTTAAAATTTCTTGCAGGGCTGGTTTAGTGGTCACCAACTTCTTTAATTTTTGTTTGTCTGGGAAACTTTTTATCTCTCCTATTTTGAATGACAACCTTGCTGGATAAAGAATTCTTGGCTGCATATTTTTCCTCTTCAGCACATTGAATATATCCTGCCACTCCTTTCTGGCCTGCCATGTTTCTGTGGGTAGGTCTGCTGCAACCTGATCTGTCTTCCCTTGTAGGTTAAGGATTTTTTTCCCTTGCTGCTTTCAGGATTCTTTCCTTACCTGAGTATTTTGTGAATTTGACTATGATATGCCTTGTTGATGGTTGATTTTTGTTGAATCTAATGGGAGTTGTCTGTGCTTCCTGGATTTTGATTTTCCAGGGTAGGAAAGTTTTCTACTATGGTTTGCTCACATAACCCTCCAACCCCTTTTTCTCCCTCTTCATCTTCTGGGACCCCTATGATTCTGATGTTCCTTTTTAATGAGGCACTTAATTCTGTAATTCTTAAATCATGCTCTTTTGCCTTAGTGTCCCTCTTTTTGTCTGCTTTATTGTTCTCCATAAGTTTGTACTCTATATCACAGATTTGCTGCTCTGCCTCATCCATACTTGCTTCTGTAGCATCTATTAAAGATTGCATCTCATTTATAGCATGTTTTATTTCATCCTGACTAGATTTATCTCCGCAGAAAGGGATTCTAATCTGTTTTCAACCCCAGCTAGTATTGTTATTATCGAGATTCTAAATTCTGGTTCAGACATCTTGCTCGTATTTGTGTTGATTAAGTCCCTGTCTGTCATTTCTTCCTGTTCTTTCTTTTGGGGTGAATTCCTTCATTTCATCATTTTGAAGGAAGAAAATGAATTAATAAGGTAAAAAAGTTAAAATTAAAAAAATTAAAAACAACACAAAAAAATCAAGTAAATGATGCTAGACCCTAGGTGTGTTCTGGTCTGGTTGTTGAAAGGAGCTTGGTAGATTACAGAAAAAAGGGAAAGATAAGAAAAGGAAAAGAAAAGGAAAATGTTTGAAAATTTGAAAAAATGATACAATGAAATAGAATGAAATGATGGAAGTAAAAAAAATAGAATTTGAAAAATTTACAAAAAAGAAAAAATATAGTAGAAAAAAATTAAAAATTATTTTTAATAGAAATGGGATATAAAATAAATTTTTTTCTCTTTCTGTGTTCAAGAATAAGAAAAGAAAAAAATTGAATAGATGTACCAGCATACAGACTGAAGTATGATTGAAATTACATTGGTTTCCCCTAGAAGTCAAACTATGAAGCACTTTATAGTCTGTATACTAAGCAGGCAGAGAGACTTGTATTGTTCCTAAAGAGCAATGTTGACCCAGTTGGGTGGGGCTTAGTGTAATGGCTCTGTTCTCCACTAGATGGCTCTGCTTAGCTTACTGGGGTGGATTGTTGTGGCGACTGTTCATGTGCATGTGCATGTGTGAAAGGGTTGAAAATGGCCTCACCCCACTACCCAGTCTCTACTATCACAACTCTTTGCTCTCCCCGACCAGCAGTCACACACCCCTCTTTGTCTCCAGCTTCCATCCACTCTCTGCTTTTACACGTGTGTGACCAAGCTGTCAGGTTGCCAGGCAGTACCTTTCTCCTGAGTTTTATCTCACATGTGGCTGTGTTTCCCAACCCCTCACTTCTGAGGGACTGTGGCTTTGACCTGCTCAGACCTCCTGGGGGAGGGTCTCACTGAGCAATGACCAGGTACTGGCCTGTCCCCAGGAACATTTGGTAGACCATGCTGCTGCTGATGCCCAGAGACTGCAGCTGGTTCCCAGCCTGCCCCAAAAAAATGTTAACACGATCATGTAGCAGCAGTGTTTCAGGGATTATGGAAAATCACAACACACATCTGGCACCAGGCTTCCCCCTTAATGTCCTTGTTCCAGCACCAGCGAATGTGGTTGTTCTCTGGGGTCCACTGGGACCTTTGGCTGTGGGGAGGCCTCACAACCTCTACCAAATGTCCTCCCAGCAGGGGAACTGCCTCTCCTCGTGTTGCCTGAGGACTCCAAGGACCTTGTTCTCTGCTCCTGGGGATTCACACTTCCCACCAGAGCACCCCCAGGTATTGAGCAGACTCAGACTCTGCACTCCCCTTGTTTATAGAATCTTAATGGAATTTAAACCCTCTCCTTTCTCCTTTCTTCCTTTTTTGTTCAGTCCCTTGTGTACTCTTTCTTTTGTCTCCAGCTGCTTTCAGGTGGGGGGGGGGATGTTTTCTGTACTCTCCTCCCATCTCTGTCCAATCTCAACAAGCGAAAACAGCTCCCTGCCCTCTGCACCTTTCTCCCCCAGTTCACCTCTCTGTTCCATGTGCCTGCTAAGTTCTCTGGTTCAGGTTGTGCAGATTATTATATTAATCCTCAAATCAGTTTTCTAGGTGTGCAGGATGGTTTAGTGTTGATCTGGCTGTATTTCAGGGAAGAGAGATGCAAAAAAAAAACAAAAACAAAACAAAACCCAAAAAACAAAAAAAACCTTCCATGCTGTCTTGCCATCTTGGTCACTCAGAATTTTTTTTATCTTTATGAGGCCCCAATTGTTCATTTTTTATTTTGTTTCCCTTACCTCTGGAGACAAGTCAAGTAAGAAGTTGCTGCAGCCTAGGTCAAATAGGTTGCTGCCTGTTTTCTCATGTAGGTTTTTGATGGTTTCCTATCTCACATTTAGGTCTTTCATCCATTTTTAATTTATTTTTGTGTATGGTGTAAGAAAATGGTCCAGTTTCATTCTTCTGCATATCGTTATCCAGTTCTCCCAGTACCATTTGCTAGAGACTGTGTTTTTTCCATTGGATATTCTTTCCTGCTTTGTCAAAGATCAGTTGGCCATATGTTTCTGGCTCTATTTCTGGGTTCTCTATTCTGTTTCACTGATCTGAGTATCTGTTTTTGTGCCAGTGCCATACTGTCTTGATGATTACTGCTTTGTAATACCATTTAAAGTCTAGAATTGTGATGTCTCCAGCTTTGGTTTTCTTTCTTTTTTAAAAAGCATTTATTTATTTTTTTAATTTACATCCAAGTTAGTTAGCATATCGTGAAACAATGATTTCAGGAGTAGATTCCTTAATGCCCGTTACCCATTTAGCCCATCACCCCCTCCCACAACCCCTCCAGCAACCCTCTGTTTGTTCTCCATATTTAAGAGTCTCTTATGTTTTGTTCCCCTGTCTGTTTTTATATTATTTTTGCTTCCCTTCCCTTATGTTCATCTGTTTTGTATCTTAAGTTCTCATGTGAGTGAAGTTATATGATACATGTCTTTCTCTGACTAATTTTGCTTAGCATAATACCCTCTAGTTCCATCCAAGTAGTTGCAAATGGCAAGATTTCATTCTGTTTGATTGCTAAGTAATACTCCATTGTGTGTGTGTGTGTGTGTGTGTGTGTGTGTGTGTGTGTGTGTGTATGTATGGCATATATATATGCCATATATATATATATATATATATATATATATATATATATATATATGGCATAGATGTGGCATAGATAGATAGATATATAGATATAGATATCTATCTATGCCACATCTTTATCCATTCATCCATTGATGGAAATTTGGGCTCTTTCCATACTTTGGCTATTGTCAATAGTGCTGCTATAAACATTGGGGTGCATGTATCCCTTCAAAACAGCATCCCTTTATCCCTTGGATAAATACCTAGTAGTGCAATTGCTGGGTCGTAGGGTAGTTCTATTTTTAATTTTTTGAGTAAACTCCATACTGTTTTTCAAAGAGGTTGCACCAGTTTGCATTCCCTTGCGTTCTCTTGCAAAAGAGATCCTCTTTCTCCACATCCTCACCAACATCTGTTGTTGCCTGAGTTGTTAATGTTAGCCATTCTGACAGGTGCGAGGTGGTATCTCATTGTAGTTTTGATTTGTATTTCTCTGATGATGAGTGATGTTGAGTATTTTTTCATGTGTCGGATGTCTTCTTTGGAGAAGTGTCTATTCATGTCTTTTGCCCATTTCTTCACTGGATTATTATTATTATTATTATTATTATTATTATTACTATTGTTATTTTTGGTTGTTGAGTTTGATAAGTTATTTATAGATTTTGGATACTAACCCTTTATCTGGTATGTTGTTTGCATATATCTTCTCCCATTCCGTCAGTTGCCTTTTCCTTTGCTGATTGTTCCTTTGCTGTGCAGAAGGTTTTTATTTTGATGAGGTCTCAATAGTTCATTTTTACTTTGGTTTCCCTTGCCTCTGGAGAGGTGTTGAGTAAGAAGTTGCTGCGGCCGAGGTCACAGAGGTTTTTGCCTGCTTTCTCCTCTAGGATTTTGATGGCTTCCTGTCTTACATTTAGGTCTTTCATCCATTTTGAGTTTATTTTTGTGTATGGTGTAAGAAAGTGGTCCAGGTTCATTTTTCTGCATGTTTTCCAGCTTTGGTTTTCTTTTTCAATATTTCTTTGGCTATTCGGGGTCTTTTGTGGTTCCATACAAATTTTAGAATTGTTAGTTCTGGCTCTGTGAGGAATGTTGGTGTTATTTTGACAGGGATTGTATTGAATGTGTAGATCGCTTTGGGTAGTATTGATATTTTAACAATATTTGTTCTTCCAATTCATGAGCATGGAATGTTTTCCATTTCTTTGTGTCTTCTGTAATTTTCTTTTAATATTATTTTGTGATTTTAGTATTAGAGTAATAAATGTCTCATAAAATGCCTTAGGAAGTGTTCCTTCTGTTTCTATTTTTTTTTTTTTTTGGAAGAAATTGTACAAAATTTGTATAATTTCCTCTTTATATTTTTGGTAAAATTTGAAACAATTTGGGCCTGGTGATTTCTGTTTTCGAAGTTTATTAATTGTTCATTCAATTTCCTTAAAAGATATACACTTATTCAGATTATCTGTTTCTCCTTGGATGAGTTTTGTCAGATTGTGCCTTCCAAGAAATTGGGCTATTTCATTTAAGTTATCAAGTTAGTGGGTAGAGAATTGTTTATATTTATTATCATTTCAATGTCCATGGGATTACTACTAATGGTGACTTTTTCATTTCCAATATTAGTAATTTGTGCCTTCTTTCTTTTTTGCTTGCTTAGATTGGTTAGAGGTTTATCACTTTATATTTTTGAAGAATCAGGTTTTGGTTTCATTGATTTTATCTGTGGTTTACCTGGTTTATACTTTCATTGGCTTTTACTGTAATTTTAGTTTTATCTTTTCTTTTGCTTACTCTAGATTTAATTTGCTCTTATTTTTATAGTTTTATAAAGTGGGAGCTTAGATTATTGATTTGAGATTTTTTTCTTTTCTAATATATGTTTTCAATGCTATAAGTTTTTGTCTAAGCACTGCTTTTGCTGCAACCCACACATTTTGCTATGTAATATTTTCATTTTCATTTAGTTTAAAGTATTTTAAAATTTATTTTGTGACTCCTTATTTGACTCATATTATTTAGTTGTCTTTTGTTTAATCTCTACATACTTTGGGAATTTGCAGCTTTCTGTTAGTAATTTTTATTTCAATTCCACTGTGGTTTGAGAGCTTACTTTGTCTGATTTCTATCCTCTTAAGTTTGGTGAGGTGTGTTTTATGGCTCAGGGTGTGGTCTGTCTTGGTGAATGTTCTATATGATATTGAGAATTGTGTATTCTGTGGTTGTTTAATAACATATTCTATAATTCTATAAATGTCAGTTAGATTCAGTTGATTGATGATGCTTTTAGTTCAACTGTGTTCTTACTATTTTTTTCTGGATCTGTCCATTACTTGTTGAGGGGTTTTGAAGTCTTCAAATATAATAGTAGATTTGTATATTTCCTCTTTCGTTTCTATCAGTCTTTTGCTTCATGTGTTTTGATGCTCTGTTGTTGGGTGCATTCAGGATTACACATTTAGGATTGTTTAGTCTTCTTACAGAACTGACCACTTTTTCATTGTTTAATTCCCATATTTACCCCTCATCATTTTCCTTGCTCTGAAATCTGCTTTGTCTTAAATTGAAATGGCTATTCTAGCTTTATTTAGATTACTGGTAGTGTGATATATATATATATATATATATATATATATATATATATATATATATCTCCATATATCTGCTTTTAACCTATCTGTGTGTTTCTGCTAAGTGGGTTTCTTGTAGACAAAATATAGTTTGGTCTTGTTTTTTATCCACTCTGATAGTCTGTATTTTTTTTTTAAGTTTATTCAGTTATTGAGAGAGAGAAAGAGAGAGAGAAAGAACACACAGGTGGGGGAGGGGCAGAGAGAAAGGGAGAAAGACAGAATCCTAAGTAGGCCCCACACTGTCAGTGCAGAGCCTGATGCAGGGTTCGAACTCCCAAACCATGAGATTGTGACCTGAGCAAAAACCAAGAGTAGGACACTCAACTGACTGAGCCACCCAGGTTCCCCTAATGGTCTCTCTTTTAATTGGCATGTTTAGACCATTAACTTTCTTTTTGGATTTCTTTTTCCAAATGTTTATTAAATTCTAGTTGGTTAACATATAGAGCATTTGTTTCAGGAGTAGAATTTAGTGATTCATCACTTACATACAACAGCCAGTGCTTAATATAACAAGTGCCCTCCTTAATACCCATTACCCATTTATCCTCCCCACCTCCTCCCAACCTTCCATCCAGCAACCCTCAGTTTGTTTTCTTCAGTTAAGAGTTCTTAGGGCTTGCTTCCCACTCTTTTTTTTCCCTCTTCCTTTATGTTTGGCTTTTTGTTTCTTAAATTCCACATATGTGTGAAATCATATGGTATTTGTGTTTCTCTGCTTGACTTATTTCACTTAGTATAATACACTCTAGCTCCATCCACATTGCTGCAAATGGCAAGATTTCAGTATTTTTGATGGCTGAATAATATTCCATTATATATGTATAATATATATATATACATACATATATATATATATATATATAATGTATATTCCATTTTATATGTATAATGTGTGTGTGTGTACACACACACAAATATACACATACCACATCTTCTTTATCTGTTCATCAATCAGTGGATATTTGGGTTCTTTCCATACTTGGGCTTTTGTTGCTAATGCTGCTATGAACATCAGGGTACTTGTATCCCTTGGATCAGTATTTTTTTTAATTAGAGAGATATAGAGCACAAGTGAAGAAGAGGTGTGCAGAGAGAGAGAGAGAGAGAGAGAGAGAGAGAGAGAGAGAGAGAATCTTAAGCAGCCTCTACACTCAGCATATAGCCTGACATAGGGGTTGATTCCATATATCTCCATATATCTGATTTTAACCTATCTGTCTGTTTCTGTTAATTGGGTTTCTGCTAAGTGGGTTTCTTTCTGTTAAGTGGGAATCATGACCTGAACCAAAATAAAAAATTAGGTACTCTACCAACTGAGACACCCAGGGGCCCCTCAAGTAAGTATTTTTGTATCCTTTGGGTAAATATCTAGTAGTGCAATTCCTGGCTTGTAGAGTAGCTATATTTTTAACTTTTTTTTTAATTTTTAGAGAGAGGGTGCATGCAAGTGGTGGAGAGGGGCTAAGGAGGAGAGAGAGAAAGAGAATCTCAAGCAGGCTCCACAATCGGCATGGAGCCTGATGTGGGGCTTGATCCCATGAACCTGGGATCACTACCTGAACCAAAATCAAGAGCTGGATGCTCCACTAACTGAGCCACCAAGGCACTCTTATTTTTAATTTTTTGGGGAACTCCATACTGTTTTCCAGATTGGCTGTGCCCGTTTACATTCCCACTAACAGTGTAAGAGGCTTCCCCTTTCTCTGCATCCTTGTCAACATCTGTTGTTTTCTGTGTTGTTAATTTTAACCAGTCTCACAGTTGTGAGGTGCTATCTCATCATGTTTTTCTTTTGTATTTCCCCAATGATGAGTGATATTGAGCATCTTTTCATGTGTCTGTTGGCCATCTGGATGTCTTCTTTGGAAAAAAAAATGTCTATTAATGTCTTCTGCCCATTTCTTAACTGGTTTTTTTTGGGGGGTGTTGAGTTTGGTAAATTATTTTTATTTTATTTTATTTTATTTTATTTTATTTTATTTTAGAGAGGGTGCAAGTGAGCAAATGGCAGAGAGAGAGAGAGAGAGAAAGAGAGAGAATCTCAGGAGGAAGAGAGGCAGAGAGGGAGAGAGAGAGAGAAGCAGAGCTCACCCGATGTGGGGCCCATGCTTATCCCATGTGGAACTCGTACTCTCTCAATGCAGGGCAGGAGCTCACCCAAAGTGGGACATGAGCTCACCTGATGTGGGATTTCAGCTCACGAACCGTGAGACCATGACCAGAACCGAAGTGAGATGCTTAACTACTGAGCCACCCAGGTGCCTGGTATGTTCTTTATAGATTTTGGATACTAACCCTTTATGTCATTTGTAAATATCTTCTCCCATTTTGTAGGCTGCCTTTTAGATTTGTTGATTGTTTCCTTTACTGTGCTAGAACTGATACATGAATTCAGCAAAGTACAAAAAATCCATGTGGAGAAATCTGTTGCATTTCTATACTCCAATAATGAAGCAGCAGAAAGAGAAATCAAGGAATCAACCTCATTTACAATTGCACCAAAAGACATAAGATACCTGGGAATAAACCTAACCAAGAGATGAAAGAGCTGTACTCCTAAAAGTATAAAACACCGATGAAAGAAATTAAAGATGACACAAACAAATGGAAAGAAATTCCCTGCTCATGGGTTGGAAGAACAAATATTGTTAAAATGTCTTTGTTACCCAAAGCAATCTACACATTTAATGTAATCCCTATCAAAAATACCAACAGCATTTTTCACAGAGATAGAACAAACAATTCTAAATTTTTATAGAACCACAAAAAACTCCAAATAGCCAAAGCAACGTTGAAAAAGAAAAGCAAACCTGGAGGAATCACAATTTCAGACTTCAAGTCATATTCCAAAGCTATAGTGATCAAGACAGCATGGTACTAGCACAAAAATAGACACAGATTAACAGAACAGACTAGAAAACCCAGATATGGACCCACACCTATATGGTCAACTATTCTTCAACAAAATAAGAAAGAATATCCAATGGGAAAAAGACAAATGGTGCTGGGAAAACTGGACAGCAACATGCAAAAGAATGAAACTGTACCACTTTCTTACACCATACACTAAAACAAATTCAAAATGGATTAAAGACCGAAATGTGAGACCTGAAACCATCAAAATCTTAGAGAACACAGGCAGTATCCTCTTCGACATGGGCCATAGCAACTTCTTTCTAGATTTGTCTCCTGAGGCAAGGGAAGTAAAAGCAAAAATAAACTATTGGGACTTCATCATAACTATTGGGACTTCATCATAAACATCATAAACTTCATCATAAACTATTGGGACTTCATCAAACTATTGGGACTTCACCATAAACAGCTTCTTCTGCACAGCAAAGGAAACAATCAACAAAACTAAAAGGCAACTGACGGAATGGGAGAATATACTTGCAAATGACATATGTATAAAGGGTTAGTATCCAAAATATATAAAGAACTTATCAAACTCAGCACCCCAAAAATGAACAAACTGATTTAAAAATGGGCAGAAGACATGAACAGGCATTTCTCTGAAGAATACATACAGATTGACAACAGACACAACAAAAGATGCTCTACTTAACTTTCAAATAAAAATATACTGCTTCATGGGAACTACAGGTATAATATATCAGAGTGTTTCCCATTTCTCCTGTCCCTAATAATATTGTTATCATTAATTTCACTTATCTATAAGCTATAACCAATATATTCATGATGTTATTGTTTTAAACAAAGCAATCAATTAAGAATAAGAAAATTTAGGGGCACCTGGATGACTCAGTCGGTTAGACAACCGACACTTGATTTCAGCTCAGGTCATGATCTCGTGGTTCATGGGTCCAAGCCCTACCTCAGGCTCACTGCTCACAGTGTGGAGCCTGCTTCAGATCCTCTGTCTTCCTCTCTCTGCTCCCCCCACCAACTCGTGCTACCTCTCTCTCTCTCTTAAAAATAAATAAACATTAAAAAATAAAGAATGAGAAAATTTACAAATTATTTTACCTTAATATATTCCTTATCAAATGCCTCTATTTCTTTATATAGATCTGAGTTTCTGACATTATTTTTTCTCTTTGAAGAGCTTTTTAACATTTCTTTAAAGGTAGATCTAGGGTGACAAATTCACTCAGTGTTTAGTTTGTCTGAGAAAGTCTATTTCTCCTTCACTTGTGAAGGATAATTTTGCTGAATACATAATTCTAGGTTGATGGGATGTTTTTCTTTCAAAACTTTAAATATTTTACTCTATTCTTGTTCACATGATGTGATGGTTAATTTTATATGTCAACTCGACTGGGTCACAATGCCTAGATATGTGGTCAAACACTGTTTTAGATATTTCTGAGAGGGTGTTTTTGGATGAGATTGACATTTAACTCAGTGGACTTTGAAGAAACTATATTGTCTTCCATTATATGGCTGGGCCTCATCCAATCATTTGGAGGCCTAGATAGAGCAGAAGGCTGATTTCCCCTTAGTAAGAGTGAATTCTGCAAGCACATGGCCTTAGACTTTAACTGTAGTGTCATCCCTTCCCTGGTTTTCAGCCTGCTGGTTCATCCTGAAGATTTGGGGCTTGCCAGCCTCAGTAATACTGTAAGACAATTCCTTAAACACACACACACACACACACACACACACACACACACACACACACACCCCATTGGTTATGTTTTTCTAGAGAACTCTAACTAGTACACATAATTTCTGAAGATAAGTGTGATGTAATTCTTACCCTTGTTCCTCTGTAGATAAGGTTGATTCATTCCTCTGGCTTCGTTCAAGGTTTTCTTTTTCTTGTTAATTTTCTGGAGTCTGAATATTATATGTGTGGGTGTAGATTTGTTTTTGCTATTTATTCTGCTTGGTTTTATTTGAGCTTCCTGGGTCTGCGGTTTGGTGTCTGTCATTAATTTTGGCAAATTCACAGCAATTATTTTAACTATTTCTTCTGTTCCTTTCTCTCTTTCTTCTCCTGTTTTGCCCATTATGTATATGTTACATTTTTTTGGTAATTGTCCCACAATTCTTGGATATTCTATTCATTTCTTTTTTTTTCCTCTTTGCTTTTCAGTTTGTGAAGTTTCTATTGACATATCTTCAAGCTCACTGATTCTTTCCTCAGCTGTCGCCAGCTTATTGATGATCATTTATCATTTCTGTTACAGTGTTATTAATTTCTAAAATTTCCTTTTTTTTAATGCTTATTTTTGAGAGAAAGAGAAAGAGAGGGCACGAGCGAGTGAGGGGCAGAGAGAGGGGGACAGAGTATCCAAAGCAGGTTCTGTGCTGACAGGATTGAGCCTGATCTGGATCCTGAACTCATGAACCATGAAATCATGACCTTAGCCAAAGTTGGACGCTCAACCCATTGAGCCACCCAGGCACCCTGCATTTCCTTGTTTGTAAATTAGAATATTTATATACCTTTTAACCTTCATATTTTCAAAATAGACACTTCCAATAGTTTTCTTACCTCCAAACACAATGTCACGGTTGTTTGCATTCCAAATCTAAACAAGAGATAAAACACAATCCTAGTATAAAATGTACAGTGTTTACATGGATTCTACTGAGCTTTGGAAGTGCCAAGCCTGATAACAGACTGCTGTCATTCTGGCTCATATCCTTAAGTACCTGATTTTTCTTCAAATGTCAGGGTGAATTGTCATAATTGACTTCATGAAATCGAGGGTTACATCTATCATTGGAAATAATTAGCAGGGGCGCCTGGGTGGCTCAGTCGGTTAAGCGGTCGACTTCGGCTCAGATCATGATCTCGTGGTCCGTGAGTTCGAGCCCCGCATCGGGCTCTGTGCTGACAGCTCAGAGCCTGGAGCCTGTTTCAGATTCTGTGTCTCTCTCTCTCTCTGATCCTCCCCGTTCATGCTCTCTCTCTGTCTCAAAAATAAATAAACGTTAAAAAAAAAAAGGAAATAATTAGCAGAAGATAAAGTACTGAGTCATGTTATATACTTACAAAAGTCATTACAGATCTAAATCCCATTTACAAAGATGGCTTGAAAAAAAAACTTGTCTATCAGGAGAAGAGGAATGGAAGAGGTTTTTGCATCTCGAGTTCTTCTTTTTTGGTTTCTGTTAAAGATAGGCTTTGCCTGTGCTGCTTTTATCCCCCATCACATCTTCAAATTCATGGAAGATTCTAATTCCAGTTGATCATGTTACAGCAATTGAAATAGCTACTCTGTGGGAAGCAAGTTTTCCTGGGAGAATTGGAGAAAATTTTGCTTTGTTGCTTGAGTTTTTACTTTAAGGGAAAAAAAAACATATACAATTGACTTGGGTTTCATCTCTAGTGTTTCAATTAGATTCTTTATTAGATTTTCTTTCTTTAAAATTTTTTTTAATGTTTATTTATTTTTGAGACAATGAGAGAGACAGAGTGCAAGCAGCAGAGGGGCAGACAGAGGGAGACACAGAATCTGAAGCGAGCTCCAGATTCTGAGCCGTCAGCCCAGAGCAGGACACGGGGCTCAAATTCACGAACCGTGAGATCATGACCTGAGCCAAAGTTGGACGCTTAACCAGCTGAGCCATTCAGGCGCCCCTCTTTCTTAGATTTTCTATGTCTCTGCTTACATTACCATCTCTTCTTGTTGGTCTTCCAATTTTTTCATTAGAGCCCTTAATAATTTGAAGTACTGTAATTCCAATATCTCTGTCATGTTTGAATTTGATTCTGATGCTTGCTCTAGGTCTTCAGTCTGTGTCTTTATTTCTTTTAATGTACCTTGTAAATTTATTTTTGGAAGCTGGACATGTTGTACTAGGTAAAAGAAAATGAATTAAATAGGCCTTTTGTGTGAAAATTTAATATTCTGGATAGTGGCTATGTTGTTTTTACTGTTTGATTTACATAGAAGCTATTTTTACACCTAGCTGTAGGTGTCAGAGGTTAAAATTTCCTCTAATGTGCTTGTTTTTGTCTCTTATGTTGTCCCTTAGTGATCTTGTGCTCCTGG
The DNA here is from genome assembly GCF_046562875.1 of Panthera onca. NCBI lineage: Eukaryota > Metazoa > Chordata > Mammalia > Carnivora > Felidae > Panthera > Panthera onca. Next base: position 122,580,551 of record NC_138339.1, on the reverse strand, counting down.
ACTGTGACATACACCTGTGTTTCTCTGCTTTTTCCTGACTTTTTTATTCTAGCCTTATTGAGATATAGTTGATATACAACATTGTGTAAGTTTAAGGTGCATAATGTGATGAGTTGATATATGTATATATTGCAAAATATTTACTATAATAAGGTTAGTGAACACATCCTTCATCTTACATAATTACCATTTTATAGTTGTTATTATTGTTTTGGTGAGAACGTTAAAGCTGTACTCTGATGGTAACTTTCAAATATATAATATAGCATTCTTGACTATAGCCATCATGCTATACTTTAGATTCCTGGAACTTACTTACCTCGTAACTGAGTTTATGTCCTTTGACCAATATTTCCCCTTTCCCTCACCCCTCAGCCCTGGCAACCACTGTTCTACTCTGTTTCTATTAGTTTGATGTCTTTATATTCTACATATAAGAGAGATTCTTCAGTATTTGTCTTTCCCTGTCTGACTTATTTCTCTTATTTTAATGCCCTCAAGTTTTGTCCATGTTTTTGCATGTAGTGGAATTTCCTGTTTTTGTGATACACACACACACACACACACACACACACACACACACACACACAGATGGACACTTAGGTTGTTTCCATGTCTTGGCTATTGTCACTAATACTGAAGTGAACATGGGAGTGAAGATATCTTTTTTTAAATTTTAAATTTTTTAAAAAAGATGTTTATTTATTTTTGAGAGGCAGAGAGACAGAGAATGAGCAGGGGAGAGAGGGAGACACAGAATCCAAAGCAGGCTCCAGGCTCTGAACTGTCAGCACAGAGCCTGATATAGGGACTATAAGCTGTGAGATCATGACCTAAGCCAAAGTCAGACACTTAACCAACTGAGCCACCCAGATGCCCCAAGATATCTTTTTAAATGTTTATTCATTTGTGTGTGTGTGAGAGAGAGACAGAGCATGGACAGGGAGAGGCAGAGAGAGGGAGAGACAGAGAAACAGAAGCAGGCTCCAGGCTCCACGCTGTCAGCACAGAACATGATGTGGGGCTTGAACTCAAGCACTACAAGATTGTGACCTGTGCTGAAATTGGACGCTTAATTGACTGAGCCATGCAGGCATCCCAAAGATATCTTTGTTAAATACTGATGTAATCTCCTTCAGAAATATACCCAGGAATGCTTGCTGGATTATATTGTAGGTTTCTTTTTAATTTTTTTTGAGCAAACTCCATACTGTTTAAATATTGGCTGAATTAATTTACATTCTTACCCTGAGTTCCCATTTCTTCACATCTGTGCTGGCATTTGTTGTTTCTTGTGTTTATGTGTTGTCTTTGTTTGTTTTTTGGATACTAGCTATTCTAACAGGTATAAGATGATACCTCGTTGTGGATTTGATTTGCATTTCCCTGATTATTAGCAATGTCAAGCACGTTTTCATGTATGTATTCACTATTTGCATGTCTTCTTTGGGAAAATACCTGTTCAAGTCATCTTCCCATTTTAAACTGTTTTTGTAATTATTATTGTTATTTTTTTATTTCACGTTTTTATTCAAATTCTAGTTAGTTACCGTATATGGTAAAATTGGTTTCAGGGGTAGAATTTAGTGATTTATCACTTACATCTAACACCCAGTGCTCATCATAAGTGCCTTTCTTAATACCCATCATCCATTTAGCCCATTGCCTGCCCACCTTTCTCCATCAACCTTCAGTTTGTTCTCTATAGTTAAGAGTCTCTGGGATACCTGGTTGGCTCAGTTGATTAGGCATCCAATTCTTGATTTTGACTCAGGTCATGATCTCATGGTTTGTGGAATTGAGCCCGCATCAGGCTCCATGCTTCAGTACGGAGCCTGCTTGGCATTCTCTCTCTCTTTCTTTCTGCCCCTCCCCTGCTCTCTTGCTCTATCTCTCATAACAAATAAACAAACTTTAAAAAAGAGTCTCTTCTGGTTTGTTAGTTTTGGAATTATTGAGTTGTATGAGTTACTTATATATTTTGGATATTAACTCCTTATAAGATATGAGGTTTATGGGGCACCTGGATGACTCAGTTGGTTGAGCGTCTCACTTCGACTCAGGTCATGATCTCCTGGTTAGGTGTGTAAGTTCGAACGCTGCATTGGGCTCTGTACTGACAGCTCAGGGCCTGGAGCCCACTTCAGATTCTGTGTCTCCCTCTCTCTCTGCCCCTCTCCCATTCATGCTCTGTCTCTCCAAAATGAATAAATGTTTAAAAAAATTTTTAATAAAAAAGATATAAGGTTTACAAATATTTTCTCCCATTCTGTAGATTGCCTTTCTGTTTTTCTTTTTGATTGTTTCTTTTGTTGTGCAGAAAGATTTTCTTTTGTTATAACTCCTCTTACTGATTTTTGCTCTTGTTGCTTGTGATTTTGTTCTCATATCCAAAAAATCATTACCAAAACCAATGTCAGGGAGCTTTCCTCCATGTTTTCCTGTAGGAGTTTTATGATTTCATATCTGACATTTCAATCCTTAATCAACTTTGAGTTAATATTTTGTGAGTAGTAGAAGATAGGGGTCAAATTTTACTTTTTTACATTTTGATGTCCACTTTTTCCGGTACTATTTATTGAATAGATTATCCTTTCCCCATTGGTCATTCTTTTAAAAAACTTAAATCCAGAATAGTTGACATACATTGTTTTATTAGTTTCTGGTATACAATTTAATTATTTGACAATTCTGTATATTACTCACTGCTCATTGTGATAAGTGTACTTTTAATCCCCTTCACCTATTTCACCAGTCCCCCACCTCCCCTCTGGTAAACATCAGTTTAATCTATAGTTAAGAGTCTTTTTTTTTTTTTTTTTTTTTGGTCTCTTTTCCCTTGTTCATTTATTTTGTTTCTTAAATTCCAATATGAGTGAAATTATATGGTATTTGTTTTTCTCTGACTGACTTATTTCACTTATTGTTATGCTCTCTAGATTCATCCATGTTGTTGCTAATAACATTTCTTTTTTTTTTCATTTAATTCTTTTTATGGCTGAGTAATATTCCATTGTATATACATACTACATCTCCTTTATCCATTTTTTTATCAGTGGACATTTGGGCTGCTTCCATACTATTGTAAATAATGCTGCTATAAACATAGGGATACACATATATTTTTGAATTAGTGTTTTTATTTTCTTTAGGTAAATTTGCAGTAGTGTAATTACTGGATCATAGGATAGTTCTAGTTTTAATTTTTTTGAGGAACCTCCATACTGTTTTCCCTAATAGCTTCACCAGTTTGCATTCCCACCAACAGTGCATGAGGGTTCCTTTTTCTCCATATCCTTGCCAATAGTTGCTGTTTTTTGTGTTTTTGATTTTAGCCATTCTAACAGGCATGAGGTGATATCTCATTGTGGTTTTGATCTCCATGTCTCTGCCAATGTGTGATGTTGACTATCTTCTCATGTGTCTGTTAGCCATCTGGATGTCTTCTTTGGAGAAATGTCTGTCCATATCTTCTGCCCGTTTTTATTTTATTTTATTTTATTTTTTTCTTCTGCCCGTTTTTAAATTGGATTGTTCACTTTTGGGTATGGGTGTTGAGTTTGATAAGTTCTTTATGTATTTTGCATGCTAACCCTTTATCAAATATGTCATTTGCAAGTATCTTCTCCCATTCCATAGGTTGTTTTCTAGTTGTGTTGATTGTTTCTTTCGCTGTGCAGATGCTTTTTATTTATTTATTTTTAATTAAAACAATGTTTTAATGTTTATTTTGGGGGGGGGGGTCAGAGAGACAGAGAGAGAGAGAGAGAGAGAGAGAGAGAGAGAGAGAGAGAAGCAGGTTCCAGGCTCCAAGCTGTCAGCCCAGAGCCTGACATGGGGCTTGAACTCATGGACTGCAGGATCATGACCTGAGCTGAAGTTAGACGTCCAACCAACTAAGTCACCCAGGTGCCTGCAGAAGCTTTGTATTTTGATGCAGTCCCAAGAGTTTAGTTTTGCTTTTATTTCCCTTGCCTCAGGAGACATATCTAGAAAGAAGTTGCTATGGCCCATGTCAAAGAAGATAACTGCTGGTGGTTTCCTCTAAGATTTTGATGGTTCCAAGTCTCACATTTAGGTCTCTAATCCATTTTGAAATAGTTTGTGTTTGGTGTAAGAAAGCGGTATGGTTTCATACTTTTGCATGTTGCTGTCCAGTTTTCCCAACACCGTTTGTTGAAGAGACTGTCTTTTTTCCATTGGATATCCTTTCCTGCTTTGTGGAAGAATAGTTGTCTGTATAGGTGTGGATCCATATCTGGGTTTTCTAGTCTGCTCTAATTATCTATGTGTCTATTTTTGTGCCAGTACCATGCTGTTGTGATCACTATAGCCTTGTATATAGCTTGAAGTCCAGAGTTGTGATGCCTCCAGCTTTGCTTTTCTTTTCATCATTGCTTTGGCTATTTGGAGTCTTTTATGGTTCCATATAAATTTTAGGATCGTTTGTTCTAGCTCTGTGAAAAATGCTGTTGGTATTTTGATAGGGATTGCATTAAATGTGTAGATTTCTTTGGGTAACACAGACATTTTAGCAGTATTTTTCTTCCAACCCATGAGCAAGGAATGTCTTTCCATTTTTTGGTGTCATCTTCAATTTCTTTCATCAGTGTTTTATACTTTTCAGAGTACAGGTCTTTCCCCTTTTCGGTTCAACAACACAAACAACAGGTGTTGGTGAGGATATGGAGAAAGGGGATCCCTCTTGCACTGTTGGTGGGAATGAAAACTGGTGCAGCCTCTCTGGAAAGCAGTACAGAGGTTCCTCAAAAAGTTAAAAATAGGACTATCCTGTTATCCACCAATTGCACTACTAAGTATTTACCCAGAGAATACAAAAATAATTCAAAGGGATACATGCACACTTAGCTTTATAGCAGCATTATCTACAATAGCCAAAGTGTGGAAACAGCCCAAGTGCCCACTGATTGATGAATGGATAAAGATGTGGCATATATACACAATTGGAATATTACTCAGCCATAAAAAAAGAATGAAATCTTGACATTTGCAATGATATGGATAGAGCTAGATAATATTATAGTAAGTGAAATAATCAAGTTAGAGAAAGACAAATGCCATGTGATTTCACTCATGTGGAATTTAAGAATCAAAACAAATGAGCAAAGGGGGATAAAATAGAGAGTGGCAAACTAAGAAATAGATTCTTTTTTCATTAAATTTTTTTTAATGTTTTATTTATTTTTGAGGCAGAAAGTGACAGAGCATGAGCAGGGGAGGGGCAGAGAGAGAGGGAGACATAGAATCTGAAGCAGGCTCCAGGCTCTGAGCTGTCAGCACAGAGCCTGACGCGGGGCTCGAACTCACAAACTGCAAGATCATGACCTGAGACGAAGTCGGAGACTGGGTGGCCGATTGAGCCACCCAGGCGCCCCAGAAATAGATTCTTAACTATAGAGAACAAACTGATGGTTATCGAGGAGAAGTGGGTGGGGGAATTTGTTAAATGGGTGATGGAGATTAAGGAGTGTACTTGTGGTGAGCAGTGAGTGTTATATGGAAATGTTGAATTACTACATTGTACACCTGAAACTAATATTACACTGTATGTTAACTAAATAAGACTTAAATAAAAACTTAAAAATACAGTGATACCTTAAGGATAAGAAAAAAGTTAAAAAAAGTTCTTCAATGTACTATATGACATACTTTACTATTTATACTTAGGAATTAGACAAGAATGACTAAACTGATTTTCTCTGTGACTTCTACTGTGGACTCAAAACAATTTAATCCATTTTAAAGTTATTTAGTCCATTTTTAAGTCATTTGAAAACAGTGTAATCATCTGTGGGGCTTAGGCCTGGAATCAACCATGGCCTTTCCTGGCTGATAGACAACAAAAAGAAAAAAAGTATCTCATTCTCTTGAAACAGAAAGGAAAAAATGTGTGTGTGTGTGTGTGTGTGTGTGTGTGTGTGTGTGTGTGTGTAAATGTATACACTATATATATATACATGTGTATACATATATATACATATATGTATGTGTGTGTGTGTGTGTGTGTGTGTGTGTGTGTACACACTATTCTAAGACAAAATTATTTTGTTTTTAGACAATCCCATATCATGTAATTGAATAAAACTCTTGAAATACCCTTTGGGTAAGACTATTGCAATGAATTACTTTAAAATACATATGGCAACAAAAGTCTAAAGATTAAAGTAGAGATATTTGACTATGTCTAGTCAACAGATAAACAACATTATGTTATGGAATAGTGCTTCTTTTTTTTAGCTGGCATTATAATTGTCAAAATTAACTGAAATTTTCAAGCATCAATATTTTAAAATAAATTTTCCTGTCACCCTTAATTTGTGACCAGAAGATCACCTTGCATCATTATCAAAATATGAATATTTAAATAGAGGATATTCACATATTAGTCCACTACATTTTTATCCCTGTAAAACACAAGAACTGGGATAGGCAGAGTAATGCCTCTTCCCAAACATGTTCACATTCTACACCTGGAACTATCACTATGTTTTCTTACATGGCAAAAAGTTTTTGCAGATGTGATGTTAAGATGAGGACATTGTTCTGGATTATCTGAGTGTGCCCAGTGTAATCACAGGGTTCGTAAGGAAGCAGGAGGGTCAGAGATAGAGTCAGGGATTCTATTATGGAAGCAGATCAGAGCAATGCAGGACCAGAGGCTAAGATCTGGGTGGCCTGTAGAAGCTGGAAAAGGCAAGGGAATTGATTTTTCCCTGAGAGCCTCCAGAATAAAAACAACCCTGCTAACATCTTGACTTTACTCTAGTGAAACCTATTTCAGACTTATTATCTCTACAACTGTAAGATAATAAATTTGTGTTGTGTTGCTAAGGCCTGATCACTGTTCCACCCTGTGATCAGTATTGGACCTGGATAGTGGTCTACTATATAGTTCAGCTTTTAAACCCTGTGGTTTGCTGTTTAGAGCGACATCTAAACAGCTTTGAGGTGAGCCCATGAGTTTATACACAAATTTATGGAGTCACTCTTCTGATCCCCCTTGTTCTCCATGACTCTCTGGGGCCTCTATTTCTGGTCCTTCCTTCTGAAAGCTGAGGTTTCAGTTTCTCTTTCCATGATGTTGTCTGTCTGTAGGACCAAGAAAACAGTTGACAGGTTTTTAGAAAGTAACAGAGATTTATTTCCAGTTTCAAGATATACTATAAAGCTGTAATAATCAAAGCAATATGATAATTGTGCAAAAATTTGACACAGATCAGTGGGACAGAATAGACAGCACAGAAATAAACCTACATTTATATAGTTAATCTACAGCAAAGGAGGAAAGAATATGCAATGGACAAAAGACAGTCTCTTCAATAAACAGTTTGGGCAGTAACACGCAAAAGAATAAAACTAGGCTGCTTTCTTATACCATATACAAAAATAAACTTAAAATTGATTAGAGTATGGGATGCCTGGGTGGCTCAGTTGGTTAACCATCTGACTTTGGCTCATGATCTCATGGTTTGTGAGTTTGAGCCCCACCTCAGGCTCTGCACTGCTAGATAGACAACAGCCAATTTTCTGACAGTTTGACTGTCTGACAGTGCAGAGTCTGCTTGGGATTCTCTCTTTCTCTCTCTCTGCCCCTCCCCCCTCAAAATAAATAAATAAACTTTAAAAAATGGATTGAACACCTAAATGTGGGACTTGAAATCATAAAACTCCTAGAAGAAAACATAGGCAGTAATTACATATTTTCTTTTGATTTTCCATTTTAGTCAGTTGTCTGTATGACTACTGTCAATCCTCTCTTTTTGTTGTTGCTTTCCTTTGTTTTCCAGATAATGGTTGCTTTTTTTTTAGACATTGCAACTATAATCTCCTTAACTGTTGTTTGCTAGCTTTGCCATAGTTTCTTCATTGAATAATATCCTTCATTATTATGTGTTGTAGGACTCATTCCTTAGGTCCTATTTTCTACTTTTTCTGAACTAATCCCTTTGTCAATATCATTTAGTCTCATAATTTTAAATGTTGTTTACATGGCAACAATTTTCAAGTTTATAACTCCACTCTACATATTTCAAAGTACAGACTCCTACATCCAACTATATAGTAAACATTTCCACTGGAAGTGACAGATATACATCTCTAACTTCATAGATTACACAGTTGATTTTTCTCTCACAAATCTGCTCTTCTCACAGTCTTCCATATTTGAACTGAAGGCAATTCTATTACCTTCGTTGCTGAGGCAATAAACTGTTGAGTCATTTCTGGCAAACTTTCTTTCAAATCTCAGGCCAAAACGAATATATACATTTCATGATAATAATATTTTATCTATCTATCTATCTATCTATCTATCTATATTGAGAGAGAGAGAGAACATCTTTTATATGCTAGTCATCTCTCTAGGCAATAGGTATACATCACTGAACAAAATAGACAAAAAAGCCAAACTCTTGAGGGACAAGAAGGAGAGGCAAACAATAAATAAGAAAATGGTGAGTTACGTTTAATAAAGTGATAATAATTTATGTTTTGGCATAACAAAGTAGAACAGATTAAGATGATCAAGAATGTATGGGGTATAGAAGTACATGTCACAATACTAAATAGCTAAATAGGATAAATAATTGCAGATCTTATTACAAAGTTAATTTTAAGCAAAAATTTGAAGTAGCTGAAAGAGTTGGCCAAGTGTTCTTTTTTTTTTTTTTTTTTGCGGGGGTGGGGGGGGTTGGTGGGAAACATTACAGGCAGAGGGGAAAAGGGGGAAATCTAGAGGGAAAGCCATAAGGAAGATATGTTCTTGGTGTGTTCAAGGAACAGCAAGAAGACTGGTGTCATTAGAGCAGAAAAGTGAATGGTCATTAGTGCAGTAGTAAATGAGAACAGGATGTTAATGGGAGAACCAGACAATTTGAGCTTGGTTATAGTAAGGCTTTGTTTTGTACTCTGAGTGAAATGGGATCTAGGATTTTCTTTTCAGGACGGGAGTGATATAGCTAATGTCAGTCTGGCTGCCGTGTTAAAAATATAATGCTGAGAAGAAAGAGTAAAAGCAGAAAGATATGATAAGAGACTATATCAGTAATTCCAATGAGAAATTATGATGACTTTGACCATGTTGGTAGCACTTGGGAAAATAAAATAGTGAGATTCTTAGTATTTTTTTCAAATCTATGGAACTTGCAAGAATCAGACAATGAACATTCATTTATCCTTCATTTAAGTTTGTTAATTGTTAACACTTGCCACATTCTCTCTCTCGCTTGTTCTCTCTTGATTAAATATATATGTATTTATTATTTAAATATAAAATAACTATGGGGCGCCTGGATGGCGCAGTCGGTTAAGCGTCCGACTTCAGCCAGGTCACGATCTCGCGGTCCGTGAGTTCGAGCCCCACGTCAGGCTCTGGGCTGATGGCTCGGAGCCTGGAGCCTGTTTCTGATTCTGTGTCTCCCTCTCTCTCTGCCCCTCCCCCGTTCATGCTCTGTCTCTCTCTGTCCCAAAAATAAATAAAAAACATTGAAAAAAAATTTAAATATAAAATAACTAAATATATATTTATTATTTAATATATTTAATATAAATAATTAAATATATCTTTATTATTTAAATATATAATATTTATAAATATATAAATATATGTGAATATATTCAAATGTTAATCTCATTCAGAAACCCCCTCACAGATATACCTAGAATAATGTTTAACCAAATATGTGAGCACTCCATGGCCCAGTCAAATTGACACACAATGAGACTGTTAATTTTATAACAGAATTCATAATAGAAACCCTGAATAAGTAATGTCATAAATCTAACCTTTTCAAAATTGAGAAAATTTTCTCCAAAATGGTATAATCATAAAGAATGTGGAATGACCTTCAGTAATGAATATCAATTTACTCAACATAAGAAAACTCATACTGGTGGAAAATACATTGAAAGTAAGGAATATGAGAAGATGTTTAAATTTAATTCAGTCCTTACCAATATAGAGAATAAAGATAGTAGAAAATTTATAAATGTAAAGAATGTGAGAATGTCGTTATTTCTGTGGATAATTTAGTCATTACCAGAAAGTTCATACTGGTGAGAAATCCTGTGAGTATAAAGAATGTAGGAAGGTCGTTAGAGCTGAGTTCTTTTTGCAAACCAGCAAATTCAAACTGCTGATAAGGGTTATGAATAATAGCCATGTGGGAAAGCCTTTACTGTGAGTGGACAAGTTACTTAACATCCAGAATTTACACTAATGTGAAACCTGATGAATGTAAGATATGTGGAATGATGTTTCTACTTAATTCAGTCCTTACTAAATGTTAGAGAATTCATACTGGTGAGATTTTTTTTTTTTATGAATAGGAGAAACAAAATAAAGCTGTCACTGTATATGGACAATTTATTCAATGAAAGAATTCTTATAGGTGATAAATCATAGGAATATAAAGAATGTGGGAAGATCTTTAGACCTGACTGAGTTCTTTTTTCAATCCAGAGAACTCATACTGGTGATACATTTTATGAATGTAAGGACTGAGGAAAGACTTTACTGTGTGTGGATAAGTTACTCAACATCAGATAATGTAAACAGGTGAGAAATCACAGGAATATGAAGAATGTGGGAAGGTCTTTAGACCTAATTCAGTTTTTTCTTCCTGTCAGAGAATTCATACTGATTATAATCTTTATGAATGTAAGAAATGTGGGACAGCTTTTATTGTGTATGGAGAAGTTACTCAATTCAGAGAATTCATACTGGTAGGATAACTGGTTAGTGTAAGAAATGTGGAAAGATATTTAGACTTTATTTAGTTTTTATTATAATATAGAGGATTCATACTGCTGAAAACCTTTATGAATGTAAGAAATTTAATAAAGTTTTTACTGTGTAGACAACTAACTCAACATCAGATTATTAATATTGGTGAAAAAAACAACAACCCTATGAATGTAATAAAAGTGGGAAAACCAGGGGCGCCTGGGTGGCTCAGTCGGTTGAGCGTCCGACTTCAGCTCAGGTCATGATCTCGCGGTCCATGAGTTCGAGCCCCGCGTCGGCCTCTGGGCTGAGGCTCAGAGCCTGGAGCCTGCTTCCGATTCTGTGTTTCCCTCTCTCTCTGCCCCTCCCCCGTTCATGCTCTGTCTCTGTCTGTCTCAAAAATAAATAAATGTTAAAAAAAAGTGGGAAAACCATTATTATGCAAAAACGGGTTACTTAAGAATAGAGTATTAATATTGGTAAAAGGTTCTTTGAATTCAAGGAATGTGGGAAAGCTTTTAGCTATAATCCAAAACTTAATATGTGTTGGTTAATTTATACTGGGATGAATTATGAATGTAGGGAATGTAAGAAAGCCTATGGTCAAGGAAGGCACCCTAACCTGCAAAGGAGAATTCATACTGTGAAAACCACATAAATATAAAATATTGTGGAGAGGCCTTAAGTCATGGCTATAAAATTATTCAACTTCAGAGGATTCATATTGAGAAAATTTCTGAATGCAAGATACGTGATAAGAGCTATCCAATGCCATGCTTTCTTTAATTGGTATGAGGAGTCTTCCACCTTGAAATTGAGCTTTAAATTTGCCTCACTAAGTAATTCCTTAGCTAAAACAAATTAAAAGTACGAGAAACTTAGAACTGCCTCATTTGTAGATCCACAAAAACCTGTTCTACTCCTTTACTGATCTCCTCTTCTTCCCCTACCCCTCTCCACCTCCAGGACCATGTTTAACTTTCATCGATCTTTTTAAATGTTTTTATTTATTTTTGAGAGAGAGAGAGACAGAGCAAGTGGGGGAGAGGCAGAGAGAGAGAGAGAGAGAGAGAGAGAGAGAGAGAGAGAGAAAAGGAGACACAGAATCCAAAGCAAGCTCCAGGCAAGCAGGGCTTGAACTCACGAGCTGTGAGATCATGACCTGAGCAAAAGCTGGACACTTACCCGACTGAGCCACCCAGGTGCCCCTAGCTTTCATTGATTTCTTAAATTTACTCCTCCTCCTCCTTTTTCTTAACTTCAAAAACCACCTTAATGCATCTTAAATTGATACTTCCTTTTGGGGAATACCTCAGCATGTAGTTATGTTTATATCTCTGTGCTATTGTTTGGACCTTCCATATCCCAAAATGAAAAGAGAAAAGTGTCTTTCAAGATGATAATTAAAAAAAATATTATAAAGTTTTTTTTTTCCTTTTGAAAGAGAGAAAGTGAGCATGAGCAGGGGAATGAGGCAGATGGAGAGGGAGAATCCCAAGCAGGTTCCATACTCAGTGTGGAGTCTGAGGTGGGGCTCCATCTCATGACTTCAGCTGAAATCAAGACTTGGTTGCTCAACTGACTGAGCCACCCAGACATCCAAAGCTTTTGTCTTTTATTCATGTAGAACATTACATTAATTGATTTTCAGATGACAAAACAACTTTGCATTACCAGGATAAATCACCATTAGTCATGATGCATGATCCTTTTTAAACATTCCTGGATTTACTGTACTAGTATTTTGTTGAGTATTTTTGTGTCTGTAGTCATAAGAGACAGTTGTTGGTAGGGCTTTTTCCTCATGGTGTCTTTGTCTTATTTTGGTATCAATGGCCTCATAGAATGAGTGAAGATGTGTTCCATCCTTTATGTTTTAGACCAGGTTTGTGAATAATTCGTATTCTTTTTTTTTACTTTTTTGTTGTTTTTATTATGTACTACATTGATAGACTGCATAACCTAGAAAGGGTAGATGAGCATATAACCACGTTATTTTTCATCAATCAGGAAAAGGCTTCCTTAATTGATACCCTCCAAACCCTTTGAAAAATGGCAACCATTTTTTCTTTGCCCCCATTAGTGAACCTGTGGATGTGCACAATGGCTATGTGGGGGATGACCAAGCACATGGCCATGATGCAGATCCCGGGCAGAATCTTGAACCAAATTGCGCCATGGTTTCCAGGGCCAAACACTTCCTTTCTGGATCCCTAAAGGTGACTCAGCCTTGTCCCCTTCCCTGTAGGCTTTATTAATTCTTCTTTAGATGACTATCTGGTTCTGGGCTTTTCTTGTGGGTGGTTTTTAAATTATTATTACTAATCTAATATCTTCATTTAAAATTTTTTAATGTTTATTTTTGAAAGAGAGAGACCATGTGTGAGTGGGGGAGGGGCAGAGAGAGAGGGAGACACTGAATCTGCAGTAGGCTCCAGGCTCTGGCTGTCAGCCCAGAACCTAATGTGGGGCTTGAACTCAAGAACCGCGAGATCATGGTCTGAGCTGAAGTCAGATGCTCAACTGACTGAGCCATTCAGGTGCCCCAATATCTTCATTTGTTGTAAGTTAATTCAGATTTTTATATTTATTCTTGACTTTTGATAGGTTGTGTCTTTCTAGGAATTTTCCCATTTCATCTCCATTACCTATTTTGTTGGCCTACCATTGTTCATAGTATAACCTATCATTCTTTTTCCTTTTTTTATTTCTACATTTCATTTCTGATTTCAGTAATTTGATTAGTCTCTCTTCTTTTTCTTGGTCATTCAAGCTAAAGGTTTGTCAATGTTATTGATCTTTTCAAAGAGCTAGCATTTGGTTTCATTGATATTTATTATTTTTTTATTCTCTTGTTCAACAATATCTACTCTAATCTTTTATTATTTCTTTGATTCTGATTGCTTCTGTTTGCACTTCTTTTTTTCTTTCATTGTCTTAAGGTGGAATTTTCATTTATTGATTTAAGATCTTGCCTCTTTTTGAGTCAAAGAATTTATGGTTATAATTACCAATAAGTACTTGTCTTCCCTAAGTTATGGTATATTATGCTATATTTTTATTTACTTCAGACTACTTTCTTATTTTTCTTGAGATTTCTTCTGTTACCCATTGATTATTTAGTAGTGTATTGTTTACTTTTTACACATCTTTTGCATTTCCCAAATTTCTTTCTGTTATTAATTTTACATTTCCATGAAAGAGGAACATCCTTTTATGAGTTCATTCCTTTTAAATAGATTGAGGCTTAATTTATAGACCAGCATATGGTCTCACCGAGAGAATGTTCTACGTGTACTTGAAAAGAGCTTATTCTGATGTTGTTGGGTGGAGTTGTTTGTAGAATTCTGTTAGATCGAGTTTGTATAGACTGCTCTTCGAGTCTTCTATTTCCCTGTTGATCTTCTGTATAGTTGTTTTATACCATATTGATAGTGGAGTATTGAAGTCTTTGTCCATTGCTGAATTGTTTATTTCTCCCCTCAATTATGTCAGCCTTTGCTTCATATATGCATGGCCTCTGTTGTTAGGTGGATATATGCTTATAATTCATAACATAATTTTTATAATAGAAAACATAATTCTTTAGTTTTAGTAACATTTTTGCTTTAAAGTCTATTTTATCTGATGTAAGTATAGCCACTGTAATTTCTTCTTGGTTACTGTTTGCTTGATTTATCTTTCCCCTACTCTTTCAATCTATTTGTATCTTTGAGTCTAAAGTATATCTTCTGTAGGCAGCATACGATTTGGATCATGTTTTTAAAAATCAATTCTGCTAATTGCTGAATGGAGAATTTAACCCATTTACTTTTAGAATAATGGTATGCTGACAAGGAAACATTTATCTCTACCACTTTGCTATTTATTTTGTATATATCATATAGTTTTTTAAATTTTGGTTTCTCATTTACTCCATTACCACTTTCGTTTGTGTTTAGTTGATTCTTGTAGTCGTATGTGTTAATTGCTTCTCATTTCCTTTTTTGTTTTTCTATAGGTATTATCTCTGAGAGTATGAGATTATCTATAATATTCTGAAGTGGTGACAATCTCATTTTGATTGATATCAAGTTAACCTCAATTACTTACAAGAGCTCTTCTTCTGTGTGCCTCTATCTCCCCTGCTTTATATTTTGATATACACATTTCATTTTTATATATTGTGTGCTTAATAAGATATATTAAAATTATTTTTATGCATTTGTCTTTTAAATTATGTAGAAAACAAAAGGTGGACTTACTAACCAAAATAGCAATAATATTGACTTTTATATATGGTCATTATTTCCATTAGCTGGATCTTCATTCAAATTCAACGTTTACTGCCTACCATCCTTTGATTTCAATCTGAAATACTGTATTTGGCATTTCTTGTAGTCCATGTTTAGTGGTAATGAACTCCCCTGGTTTTATCTTGGAATGTCTTCCATTCCCCCTCAATTTTGAAGGACAGTTTTGCCAGATACAGAATTCTTGGGAGACAGAGTTTTCTTTCAAAATTGTAAATATATTATCCCACTATTTTCTGGTTTCCAGGATTTCTGGTAAGAAGTCAGGTGATAATTTTATTGAGCATCACATGCTGAGTAGCTTCTTTTTGCTCCATTCAAGATTCTTTCTTTGTCTTTGAACAGTTTGACTATACTGTACCTTAGTGTGTGTTTCTTTTGGTTTCCATTTGGAGTTCGTTGAGTTTCTTGGATTTGTAGATACATGTCTTCCATCAAATCTGAGATATTTTTGCCTATTATTTTTTCTTTTAAAATTTATTTTGAATTTTAATTTCAGTATAGTTAACCTATAGTGTTATATTAATTTCAGGTGTATAATACAGTGATTCAACAATTGGACATATTACTAAGTGCTCATCAGTATAAATGTACTCTTAATCCCCTTCACCTATTTCACCCATCTCCCCACCCACCTCCCCTCTGGTAACCACCTGTTGTTGTCTATAGTCAAGATTCTGTTTTATGGTTTGTCTGTTTTTTTCCCCTTTGTTTCTCTTTTTAAAGTTTATTTATTTATTTTGAGAGAGGCATAGACAGCATGAGTAGGGAAAGGGGCAGAAAGAGAAGGAGAGATAGAGAGAACCCCAAGCAGGCTCCACACTGCCATCACAGAGCCCACATGGGGCTTGAACCCATGAAACTGTGAGATTATGTATGACCTGAACCTAAACCAAGAGTCAGACGCTTAACTGACCAAACCACCTAGGTGCCCCTGTTTTGTTTCATAAATTCCACATACAAATGAAATCATATGGTATTTGTCTTTCTCTGACTTATTTCACTTACCATTATACTCTTTTTTTTTTTTTTTTTTTTTTTAATTTATTTTTGGGACAGAGAGAGACAGAGCATGAACGGGGGAGGGGCAGAGAGAGAGGGAGACACAGAATGGGAAACAGGCTCCAGGCTCCGAGCCATCAGCCCAGAGCCTGATGCGGGGCTCGAACTCACAGACCGCGAGATCGTGACCTGGCCGAAGTCGGACGCTCAACCGACTGCGCCACCCAGGCGCCCCATATACTCTTTAGCTCCATTAATGTTGTTGCAAATGATAAGATTTCCTTTTTTATGGCTAAAAAATATTGCTATATTATAAATATAATATAAATATTCCTATATTATAAATATAATATTCCTATATATTGTAAATATAATATTTGTGTATATGAATATATACGTATATATTTGAATATATTTGTATATATTCATATATAATATTCATATATGTTCATATAATATTCATGTATTCAAATATAATGTTCATATATATTCATAAATATATTCATATAATATTCATATATAAATATACTATTCATATACTATTCATATAAATATTGAATTCCTTGATTAATTTTTTATAGAAATATTTATTTTTACTGCTTTTGTGTTTCCTACCTTTCTACTGTCACTTTTGGTCTCTCCATCAGGATGTTTGTTTTCTTCTCCAGATTAGGGAAATTTTCAGCTATTATTTCTTCAAATAAATTTTTTCCCTTCTCTCTCTCTTCTTCTGGTACTCCTATAATGCAAGTATTGTTACATTTGATGGAGTCACTGAGTTCCCTAAGTCCATTCTCATTTTGCATAATTGTTCTTTCTCTCTTTGTTCAGCTTCATTACTTTGTCTTCTAGATCATTATTTCTTTCCTCTACTTCTTCCATCCTGCTTTTCTTTGTATCAAGTGTGTTTCTAATCTCATTTATTGTACTCTTCATCTCTGATTCTTTTTTTTTTAACTTTTTGAAAATCTCTGTGGTAATGTTCTCACTAATGTCTTCCATTTTCCCTCAAGTCCAGTGAGTATCATTATGATTGTTGCTTTAAATTCTCCATTGGGCATGTTACTTTTATCTTCCTCACTTAGATCTCTGACTGTGGCCTTGTCTTGTTCTTTCATTTGGGATAAATCCCTGTCTTCTCATTTCATCTAAGTCTCTGTCTGCTTCTCTGTTTAAATGTTTTATTTATTTATTTATTTATTTATTTTATGAGACAGAGCATGAGCAGGGAAGAAGCATTGAGAAAGGGGACAGAATCCCAAGCAGGTGCCACACTTCCAGTACAGAGCCCGATGTGGGGCTCAAGCTCATCAATCGTGAGGCCATGACCTAAACCAAAATCAAGGGTCAGCCAGTTAATCAACCGAGCCACCCAGGGCGCCCCTGCTGCTTTGTTTAGAAAAGCCAGTTACATCTCTTCCTGAAAGTAATGGCCTTATGAAGAAATCATGTATTGCCCAGGCCTGATGCTTTAGGGAGTGTCAATAGTGTGTACAGCATGCACTCTGCTTTTCTGTTCTGGCTGCTCTATCCTTCAGGCCAGTTGTTTGCAGAGCCTCACTTTGCCTGCTGTGGGCAGTGTTTGGTCTCTGTACTAAATGTGATGAATTTTAACTAGGTGTGCTCTGGTCTGCTTGTGAATGAGATCTGTCACTACTTCCACCAGAACTGAGGCCCTGCAAAACTCTCTGGTCAGGAGGCATGGTGTGGGCAGGGGTTTGTGCTAATCTTCTGGAGGAGAGGCCTGCCATGCTTGGACTGAGGTAAGTGTGACTGATAAGGGCAATTCCACCAAAGTACAGGGGGTATGTCTTAATGTAGGCAAGTCAGGCAGCCAGTTTCTGAACTGTGCTCCTTCCCACAGGTGGCTCTCTGTTTATTCTGAGGGGAAGGGGAGGGAAATGGCCCCAGCCATCTCCTTTGTTCTCAGAGCCATGTCCCTGTGAATGCTGTCTTTCAGGGATATGCTCCATAAGAGCAAATAATCTGCCCAATGTGTGTCTCAGGCACTCTTCAGATCACTGTTTTCATGATGTATACTCCCAGGTTGTTTTTCTGCCTTTTCTCCAAGAGCCTCCAGGCTCTGCAGCCAAACCCACTGACCTTTAAAACACCAGGCTTTAAGCTCCACTAGTTGTAAGAACTCATGAAATGCAGCCCCTCAGATTTTCAAAGCCATTGGCTATGGGAAACATTCTCTTTTCTGTGTTCCCCTCTCTCTTACCCTTCTCCACAACCATGGCTCCCTCCCTTCTACAGCAGCCAGAATCTGTATCTCCCTTAAACCATGCCTCCACATTTCCTACTCTCTTCAACATGGCCATTTCTCTCTCTCTCTAGTTGTGGAGTTTGTTCTGTAAGTCTTCATGTCAATTTCTAGGGCATTTAAGATGACTTGATAGTTACCTAGATGTATTCATGGGATGAGGAGAGCCTAGGGTCCTTCTACCCCACCACCATCTTCCTGTTAGTCTTTCCCTTTACCTTCAATCTGTATGTGTCTTTAGATCTGAAACGAGTCCCTGGGAGGCAGCATATAGATGGATCTTGCTTTCTTAAAGTTTATTTATTTATTTTGAGAGAGATAAAGAAAGAGAGAGAGAAATCATGGGGGTGGGGAGCAGAGACAGAGGGGGAGAGGGAGAATTCTAAGCAGGTTCGGCACTGTCAACGCAGAGCCCTACATGGGGCTGGAACTCATGGATGTGAAATCATGACCTAAGCTGAAATCAAGAGTCAGATACTTAAACAACTGAGCTACCCTGGTGTCCCTTGTTTTTTTAAAAAATGGTTGTTTATTTTTGAGAAGGGGGGGAGGGGTCAGAGAGAGAGAGAGAGAGACAGAAGATCTGAAGCAGGCTCTGTGCTGAGAGCAGAGAGCCCGATACAGGGCTTGAACCCACAAACCTATGAGATCATGACCTGAGCTGAAGTTGGACTCTTAACTGACTGAACCACCCAGGCACCACTGTTTTTGTTTTTTTTTTCTGTCACCATGTGTCTTTTGATTGGAGCATTTATCCATACATTCCAAGTAATTATTGATAGGTATGTACCTAGTGCCATTTTGTTACTTGTTGTATGGTTATTTTTGTAGTTCTTCTCTGTTACTTTCTTCTCTTGTTCTCTTCTCTCATGATTAGTTGGCTTTGTTTAGTGATATACTTGGATTCTTTTATTTTTGTATGTCTATTACTGTTTTTTTTTTTTAATTTGTGGTTACCATTAGGGATGTAGATTACATCTGCATATAGCAGTCCATATTAAGTTGATGCTTGCTTAAGTTTGAACCCATTCTTTACTCCTCTCCCCCACCAAGTTTTAGGTATATGGTGTCATACTTTATAACCTTTTAATTTGTGAGTCTTTTGACTGAGTTTTACAGACATACTTAGTTTTTACTGCTTTTTGTTTCCTTTTTTTCTTACTCTTACTTATGATCTTTCCTTTCCACTCTAAGAGTCCCCTTTAACATTTCTTATAGGGTTGGTTTAGTGGTCCTGAATTCCTTTAAATTTTGTTTGTTTGGGAAACTCTTTATTCCTTCTTCTATTCTGAAAGATAGCCTTGGTGTATAGAGTATCCTTGCCTGCACACATTTTCTTTTCAGCATCTTGAATATATCATGCCACTGCCTTCTGACCTGAAAAGTTTCTGCTGAAGAAATGAGCTTAATTGCATAATAGGGTTTCCCTTAAATGTAACTGCTTTCTTTTCCCTTGCTGCTTCCCTTTATCACTACTTTTTTTGCCATTTTAATTACTGTGTGTCTTGTTGTGGACCTCATTAGGTTGATTTTATGGGGAGATCTTTGTGCCTCCTGAATCTGGATGTCTATTTATTTCCCCAGATTTGAAAAGTTTTTCTCTCTTTTTCTTCTGCAAATGTTATTATGCTTGATCGTGTTACTGAGTTCCCTAAGTCTGTTCTCATTTTGCATAATTTTCTTCCTCTCGTCTGCTCAGCTTTATTATTTTCCATTACTTTGTCCTTCAGGTTGCTGATTGATTTTTCTGCTTCCTCTAGCCTACTATTTATTTCTCCTAGTGTATTTTGAATCTCATTTATCTTGTTCTTTTTCTCTGATTGGTTCTTTTTTATCTCTTTTTTAAGGGTCTCACTGATGTCTTCCATTCTTTTCTCAAGTTCAGTGAGTACTTTTATAATTATTATTTTAAATTCTTGATCAGGCGTATTACCTATCTCTGTTTCACTTAGGTCTCTTGCTGTGATCTTGTCCTCTTCTTTCATTTGGGACATTTCCTCTGTCTTTTCATTTTGTCTAACTCCCTGTGTTAGTTTCTCTGTTAGGACAGTCAGCTACATCTCTTGCTTGAAAGTAATGGCCTTATGAATAAGAGATCCTGTAGTGCCTTGCATTGTAGTGTTCCCTGTTCACTGGAAACTGGCATTTCAGGCATGTCTCCTATGTGTGTTGTGTATGCCCTGCTTTTGCAGCTGAGCCATTTTTTCTTTCAGTCCATTTGTCTGCAGTGGCTCTCTTTGCCTGTTGTGGGCAGTGTTTTTGTCCCTGTGGTGTTATTGGGCCAGTCTAGGGCCACTTGGACTTGAGTTGAGTCAAACCAGGTGATTGCCAGAGATGCAGTAACACAAAACTGCAAGGTGTTTTCCCTGTTTTGTCCCCTGAGAAATTTTCATTGGTGGGCAGGCCCTTCAATCAGACCGTCTCTCTGTCCCCATCCCACTTCTGGGGCCACAGTTGGCCTGGTGTACGGGTGTATGTGGTTATCTTTCTCTCTCTCTAGTACAGGAGTTACCCTGGAGTGGTGCTGTCCTCTGTCGGGGCTGCTTGCACGCTGTCAGGCCTGCAGTACTACCCTGAGTGAGCTGTGGCCAGGAGCATACTGGGGGGGCCACATCTACAACATACTCAGAGAATGGGGGTGGTAGCAGTGTTAGCAAGTTAGGTAGCAAATGTTAGCCCTGCACTGGCTCCTGCTGACATTTTCTCAAGTGATCTTCTTGTCCATTTATATTTGTCTTCAATTTCTGGGTCTCCAGTAATGTAGTATTTGTATTCTTTATGGTATCTCATATGTCCCTTAGGCTCCACTTACTTTTCTAAAATTTTTTTTAAATGGCTATTAATTTTTGAGAGAGAGAGAGAGATAGTGAAAGAGAGAGAGAGAGAGAGCGCAAGCGCAATCTGGAGGAAGGGAAGACAGAAGGTGACAGAGGATCTGAAGCAGGCTCTGCACTGTCAATGCAGAGCCCGATGCAGGGCCAGAACTCACTGACCATAAGATCATGACCCGAGGTGAAGTTGGACAACTAACCAAATGAGCCACCAAGGCACCCCCTACTTTTCTTTTTTCAATAATTTTTCTTTCTGTTCCTCATATGATAAATTACATTGTCCTGTCTTCAGGTATCTGCTAATTCTTTCTTCTGCCTAATCAAATCTGATGTTCCGCCCCTGTGGTGAATTTTTTTCATTTTAGTTATTGGATTTTTCAGCTCTAGAATTTGTTTGGCTCCTTTTTGTAATTTCTGTCCTTGTGTTAGCATTCTCATTTTGTTCATATATCATTTTCCTGATTTCTTTTACTTCTTTGTCCACATTTTCCCTCAACTCTTTTGGCATATTTAACACAGTTATTTTAAAGTCTTTGTACATTAAGTGTAATGTCTGAGCTTTCTGAGTCAATTTCTGCCAATTAATTTTGTTCTTTTGAATGTTTTACTGTTCTTTTGTATGCCTTGCCATTTTTTTTTGAGCATTGGGCATTTAGCTATTATGTGTTAAGTCTAGAAATCAGGTTATACCCCTTTCCCTGTACTTTGATAGTTTTTTAATTCCTAAAGGCTATAGTAGACTTTTTGCTTTGAGACTTTCCCAAACTGTTTTTCAAAAACTATTCCTTGTCGAGTGTGATCACTGAAGTCTCTGTTTTTATAGCTCATGTTTTGTTAATGTTTTGAAAGAGATTCCTTGAATGCTGGGAGCTGAAATGAACAAAGAAAGAAACAAAAAAAATTCATGAGAGGAAAAAAGAGAACAGCCACCTCTCCCAGGATTACCAGATTGGCTCTATGTTGAGGTGCTTCTTCATCACTTAGCTGGTCTTGGCTTGTTCTGTGCCTAGGGATCAACCCAAGATGATAGTTTATGGTCTTCTCAGGACATTTCTGAGCATGCATCTTTCCTGGGTATGCACCTGGCTTTTTTTTTTTTTTTTTTTTTCAACGTTTTTTATTTATTTTCGGGACAGAGAGAGACAGAGCATGAACGGGGGAGGGGCAGAGAGAGAGGGAGACACAGAATCGGAAACAGGCTCCAGGCTCCGAGCCATCGGCCCAGAGCCTGACGCGGGGCTCGAACTCACGGACCGCGAGATCGTGACCTGGCTGAAGTCGGAGGCTTAACCGACTGCGCCACCCAGGCGCCCCTGCACCTGGCTTTCTAAATTCTCTCATATGAGGAACATTTTTTTGATGTTTTTCAAAAAAAAAAGTCGGGTGGGGGGAGCTTGAGAGGCTCAGTTGGTTAAGTAGCCAACTCTTGGTTTCAGCTCAAGTCATGATCTCACGGTTTGTGGGTTTGAGCCCTGTGTAGGGGTCTGTGCTAACAGCATGGATCCTGCTTCGGATTATCTCTCTCTCTCCCTCTCTCTCCCCTCCCCCACTTGCACATGTGCACTCTCCCTCTCAAAATAAATAATAAAAAGATTTTTTTACTCCAGCTTCTCTTTCAGGTCTCAGATGGTCTTTTGTTATGACTCCATGCATAATCTTTTGCCCCAGATGTCTGGGGGTTTCAAGTTTACTTTGTAGTTTTGTGAACCAGTGCCTACCACTTTTCCAACCTGCACTCTGATTTACCTGAAAGAGAAAAGTGCCTTCAGTCCTTTCAGCATCACCTAGGCAGGTTAGAACAGCAAACCCAATAACTTGCAAATAAGTCCTGCTGTGCTCTATCTGGTTCAAGGGAGGCAACTAGAAAGTGGGCTGCCATCTGTTCATGAGTAAGTTTAATGATCCATCAGGGAAGAGGTGAGGCAAAGATGAGTAAAACACAAAGATTTTCTACCATTTTGAAGATGGCTTTTTACTGATGGGGTATTTGCTTGATTGCTCTAAACATTTGAATGTTTTCCAGAGTTCCTATAAGGTTGGCCCAGACAGCTTCTTGTTGTTTACTTATGATGTTTCTGTGGTGGAATGAGAACTTGGAGCTTTCTAGGCTACGTTTTTGCTGATAATACTCCTGATTTTTAAATTAATGTTCACATTTGAAATAATTGTACATTCATATGTACAGTTGTAAGAAATAATAATCCACTCTACCCTTTACCCTCTTCCCCCAATAGTAAGGTCTTGCAAAACTATAGTTCAATAACACATCCATGACATTGACATTGATATAGCCAAGATACAGAACATTTTCATCATCATAAGTATCCCTTTGATTGCCCTTTTATACTCACACCCACTTCTTTGTTAACCCTTGTAATCACTAATCTGTAATCTATTTCTAAAATATTATCATTTCAAGAATGATACATAAATGGAATCAGGCGTTATGTAACCTTTTAGGATTAGTTTTTTTTTCCTTCACTTGGCATAGTTCTCTGGAAAATCATCCATGTTTTGTATGTATCAATGGTTAGCTCCTGTTTATTACTGAATACAATCCCATGATATGGATGTACCATAGTTTGTTTTATTACTCTCACACTGAAGTATATCTGCATTGTTTTCACTTTTCTGGATACTGTGAATAATTCTGCTAACAACATTTTTGTAAAGGTTTTTGTGTGAACATGTTTTCATTTCTCTAGAATAAAAGCCCAGGAGTACAATTATATGTATATGTTTCTTTATTATTTTTTAAACGTTTTCTTTTTTTAAATCTTTAAAAATGTTTATTTCTGAGAGAGAGACTGAGCATGAGTGGGGGAGGGGCAGAGAGGGAGATGCAGAATCTGAGGCAGACTCCAGGCTCTGAGCTGTCAGCATAGAGCCTGTCAGCATAGAAACTTGAACCCACAAACTATGAGATCATGACCTTAGCTGAAGTAGGACGCTTAATCAACTGAGCCACCCAGAGAAACACCCTGTATGTTTCTTTAAAGGAAATCTGCCTAACTGTTCTCTAGACTGACTGTGGTATTTTTCATTCTCACTAGGTATGTATGAGTGAGCTACTTTCTCTACATTCTTGCTTACATTGATGTCACAATTTTCATTTCAGCCATTCTGATATTTTTTAAAAATTTAAATCCAAGTTAGTTAACATATAATGTAATAATGATTTCAGGAATAGAATTTAGTGATTCATCACTTACATGTAACACCAAGTGCTCATCCCAACAAGTGCCCTCCTCAATGCCCATCACACATTTTGCCCAGCCCCCACAACACCCCTCCAGCAAACCTCAGTTTGTTCTCTGGATTTAAGAGTCTCTAATGGTTTGTCTCACTCTCTGTTTTTATCTTATTTTTGTTTACCTTCCTCTACATTCATCCGTTTTGTTTCTTAAACTCCACATATGAGTGAAATCATATGAAATTTGTCTTTCTCCAATTGACTTATTTCGCTTAGCATAATACACTTTAGTTCCATCCACGTTGTTTCAAATAGCAAAATTTCATTATTTTTTTTAATTTTATTTTTAACGTTTATTTATTTTTGAGACAGAGAGAGACAGAGCATGAACAGGGGAGGGGCAGAGAGAGAGGGAGACACAGAATTGGAAGCAGGCTCCAGGCTCTGAGCCGTCAGCCCAGAGCCTGACGTGGGGCTCGAACTCACGGACTGCGAGATCGTGACCTGAGTTGAAGTCGGACGCTTAACCGACTGAGCCACCCAGGTGCCCCAAAATTTCATTATTTTTGATTGCTGAGTAATATTCCATTGTATATATATACCATATCTTCTTTATTCATTCATTAGTCGATGGACATTTGGGCTCTTTCCATACTTTGGCTCTTGTCGATTGTGCTGCTATCAACATTGGGATGCATGTGTCCCTTCGAATCAGCATTTTTGTGTCCTTAGGATAAATACCTAGTAGTGCAATTGCTGGGTCATAGGGTAGTTCTATTTTTAATTTTTTGAGGAACCTCCATACTATTTTCCAGAGTGGCTGCACCAGTTTGCATTCCCAACAGCAGTGCAAAAGGGTTCCTCTTCTCTGCATCCTTGCCAACATCTGTTGTTGCCTGAGTTGTGAATTTTAGCCATTCTGACAGACGTGAGGTGGTATCTCATCATGGTTTTGATTTGTATTTCCCTGATGATGGGTAATGTTGAATATTTTTTCATGTGTCTGTTAGTCATCTGGATGTCTTCCTTGGAAAAGTATCTATTTATGTCTTTTGCCCATTTCTTCACTGGATTATTTGGTTTTGGGGTGTTGAGTTTGATAAGTTTTTTTAAAATAGATTTTGGATACTAACCTTTTTTTCTGATAGGTCATTTGCAAATATCTTCTCCCATTCTGACAGTTGCCTTTTAGTTTTGCTGATTGTTTCCTGTACTGTGCAGAAGCTATTTATCTTGATGAGGTCCCAATAGTTCATTTTTGCTTTTGTTTCCCTTACCTCTGGAGACATGTCAAGTAAGAAGTTGCTTTAGCCAAGGTCAAAGAGGTTGTTGCCTGTTTTCTCCTTTAGGATTTTGATGGCTTCCTGTCTTATGTTTCATCCCTTTTGAGTTTATTTTTGTGCATGGTATAAGAAAGTGGCCCAGTTCTTCTGCATGTCGCTGTCTAGTTTTCCCAACAGCATTTGCTGAAGAGACTGTCTTTTTTCCATTGGATATTATTTCCTGCTTTGCCAAAGATTAGTTGGCCATACATTTTTGGGTCCATTTCTGGGTTCTCTATCCTGGTCCATTGATCTATGTATATGTCTGTTTTTGTGCCAGTACCATACTGTCTTGATAATTACAACTTTGTAATACAGCTTAAAGTCTCAAATTGTGATGACTCCATCTTTGGTTTTCTTTATGTAGATATAGATATAGATATAGATATAGATATAGATATAGATATAGATGTATATGTATGGTTTATTTATCTTTGAGAGAGACAGAGACAGCATGAGTGGGGTAGGGACAGAAAGAGAGAGAGGGAGGGAGAGAGAATCCCAGGCAGATTCCATGCTATTAGCACAGAGCCCGATGTGAGGCTCAATCTCGCCAAACTGAGAGATCATGACCTGAGCTGAAACCAAGAGTTGGACGCCTAACCGACTGAGCCAGCCAGGTGCCCTGGTTTTCTTTTTTCAACATTACTTTGGCTATTTGGGGTCTTTTGTGGTTCCATACAAATTTTAGAATTTGTTCTAGCTCTGTGAAGAATGCTGGTGTTATTTTGATAAGGATTGCATTGAATGTGTAGATTTATTTGGGTAGTATCAACATTTTAACAATATTTGTTCTTCCAAGCCATGAGCATGGAATGTTTTTCATTTCTTTGTGTCTTCAATTTCTTTCATAAGCTTTCTATAGTTTTCGGTGTATAGGTCTTTCATGTCTTTGGTTAGGTTTATGGCTTGGTATTTTATGGGTTTTCGTGCATTTGTAAATGGGATCGATTCCTTGATTTCTCTTTCTGCTGCTTCACTATTGGTGTATAGAAATGCAACCAATTTCTGTACATTGATTTTATATCCTGCAACTTTGCTGAATTCATGGATCAGCTTTAGCAGTTTTTTGGTGAGGTCTTTTGGGTTTTCCACATAGAGTATCATGTTGTCTGTGAAGAGTGAAAGTTTGACTTCTCCTGGCCGATTTGGGTGCCTTTTATTTCTTTTTGTTGTCTGATTGCTGAGGCTAGGACTTCCAACACTGTGTTGAATAACAGTAGTGAAAGTGGACATCCCTGTCATGTTCCTGACCTTAGGGGTAAAGCTCTCAGTGTTTCCCCATTGAGGATTATATTAGCTGTGGGTCTTTTGTGTATGGTTTTTATGATCTTGAGGTATATTCCTTCTATTCCTCTTTTCTTGAGGGTTTTACCAAGAAAGGATACTTTGTTTTGTCAAATGTTTTTTTTCTTAAAATACATTTTTAAATATTTACTTGGATTTGAGAGAGAGAGAGAGAGGGAGAGGGAGAGGGAGAGGGAGAGGGAGAGGGAGAGGGAGAGGGAGAGGGAGAGATGGAGATAGATAGAACGGGGAGGGGCAGAGGCATGGAGACAGAATCTGAAGCAGGCTCCAGGCTCTGAGCTGTCAGGACAGAGCCTGACACAGGGCTCGAACTCACAAGTCGCAAGATCAGGCCCTGAGCCAAAATCACATGCTTAACCAACTGAGCCACCCAGGCACCCTTCAAATGCTTTTTCTGCATCTGTTGAGAGGATCATGTGGTTCTTATCTATTCTTTTATTAATGTGATGTATCACACTGATTGATTTACAGGCATTGAACCAGCCCTGCATCCCAGGAATAAATCCCACTTGATCGTGGTGAATAATTCTTTTAATGTATTGTTGGATACAGTTTGCTAGTACATTTTGATAGTTTTAATTTGCATTTTCCTAATAGCTACTGGTGTTGGAAATATTTTCACATATTTATTTGCCATCTGTGTACCTTTGGTAAAATATCTTTGCCCAGGTTCTAATTAGGCTGTTTGATTTTCTAGTATTTAGTTTTGTGTGTCCATTATATATTGTAGATACAAGTTCTTTGTCAGATATGTACTTGCAACAATTTCTCCAAAATTTGTAGATTTTCTTTTCCTGCTCTAAATGTGGCATTTCATAGAATAAAAGTTTTTAAATTTTGATAAAGTTCAATTTATCAATTTTTCCTCTTAAAGACTGTGCTTTTGGTGTCAGATCTAAGAATTCTTTGCCTTCCCTTAGATGCTACAGATTTTCTTCTCTCTATATATGTATTTTTAAGTTTTAGTGTTTTATATTTTACCTTTATGTTCGCGATCCATTTAGGGTTTTTTGTTTGTTTGTTTTTGTAGTTTTTGATCCACCACATTTTTGTTATTTTATTTGTTTATGTTGAAGTACAGTTGACACACAGTTTTACATTAGTGTCAGGTGTACAGTACAGTGATTTGACAATTATATGTTATCCTATGCTCAGCACAGGTGTAGGTATCATCTGTCACTGTAGAATGCTGTTACAATACAAATTACTGTGTTCCTTATGCTGTACCTTTCATCTCCGCAAGTTGTTCATTCCATAGCTGGAGTCTTGTACCTCCTATTTCCCTCCTGATCCATTTTGAGTTATTTTAGTATAAGATGTGAGACTTAGATCAAGGCAACAGTGGTGGTTTCTTCCTCTTCTTCTTTTCCTCATCTTTCTCCTCCTCCTCCTCCTTTTTCCTCTGCTACTTCTGCTTCTTCTTATTGCCTAACAAAGTCCAATTGCTCCAACACTGTTTATTAAAAAGCTTTCTTTTCTGCATTTAATTGTTTTTCATCGTTGTCAAAATTTAGTTAGTTGGGCACATTTTCATGGATCTATTTTTGGATTCCTTATTTTGGTCTGTTGACCTACAGGTCTATTCATCTGTCAATAACATAGTCTTGGTTTCTCTCTTTACATAATAAGTCTTAAAATAGGATACACTCATTCCTTCTCCTTTTTCCTTGTTTTTGAAAGTTGCCTTAGGTATTCTAGTTCCATTGCCATTCTATATAATCTAATTGATAGCTACAGAAAATGTTTGCTGGGATTTTGGTAAGAATCATGTTGTCTTTATATTAATTCATGGAAAATTTACATCTCCTTATGATATGTTGAGTCATCCAATTCATGAACACAGTCTGTCTCTCCATTTATTTATTCTTCAGTTTTTAAAATCAGTAGTGTTTAGTTTACTGAATACAAGTCGTATACATATTTTGTTACATTTATACCTAAATATATTTTTTGAGTGAATGTGAATGTAAATTATATTTTAAATTTAATTTTGGTGTGTATATTTTCACTGTTAGTATGTGTAGGTACAATTCATTTTGTATGTTTATCTTATTTTTTTGTGATGTTGCCAAGTTCACTTACTCTGGGAGTTTTCATTTATTTATTTATTTTTGATTCCTTGAGATTTTAATGTACACATTTATGTCATCTGTAAATAAGGACAATTTTATTACTTTCTTTCTCATCTGTGTGCCTCTTATTTCCCCCCCCCCCTTTTTTTTTTCTTTATTGCACAGGCTAAATCTTCCAGCGGTAGGCTAAACAAGAGTAGTGAGTTCAGGTCTTTGCTTTGTTCCCAGTCTTAGGGTAAAAACTGGGATTCAATCCTTCACAATTAAGTATAATGTTAGCTATAGGTTTGTTATGGATACTGTTTATCATGCTAAAGAAGTTTCATGGTTTCTGAGAAGTCAGATGTAATTCTTATCTTTTTTTCCTCAAGGGGTAAGGTGTTATTTCCCTCTGGCTTCTTTCAGGACACAGATTTCAGAAAATATGTGACTTTCTGTAGTTTGAAATGGATATGCCTTTATGTAGATTTTTTAAAAGCATTTATAGTCCTAAATTATCTGAGCTGCATAGATCTGTGATTTGGTGTCTGCCATTAATTTGAGGGAAATTCTCAGTCATTATTATTTCAAATATTTCTTCTGTTCCTATCTCTTTGTTCTCCTGGTATTCCAATTATGTATATGTTATACCATTTGTAGTTGTTTCACAATCGTTGGATATTCTTTTCTGTTTTTTCATTGTTTTTTTCTCTTACCTTTTTGGTCTTTGATGATTCTATTTATATATCTTCTAACTGAGAGATTCGTACCTTACCCATGTCCAGTCAACTAATGATTCTATCAGAGACATTTGAGATGTAATCAATAATAATAAAATTATTATTTCTGTTACAGTGTTTTTATCTCTAGCATTTCTTTTTCGTTCTTTCTTATTATTTCCATTTCCCTCTTTACATTGCCCACCTGTCCTTAATGCTGTCATCTACTTTATTCATTAGAGCCTTGAGCATATTAATCATAGTTGTAAATTCTTGGTT
Source organism: Panthera onca (assembly GCF_046562875.1). Lineage (NCBI taxonomy): Eukaryota > Metazoa > Chordata > Mammalia > Carnivora > Felidae > Panthera > Panthera onca. The sequence goes on along the minus strand of NC_138339.1, from coordinate 122,550,544 downwards.
TGATAATTAAAACACGCCCTTGTCATATATGGTTCTGATATTCATTCTGTCTCTTCAAATTGTGGAGTTGTATTTTGTTTTTGTTTTTGACTTTTGGTATGTCTTGTAATTTTTTCTTGATAGCTGGACAGATGTGCTGGGTAGAAGAGACTGCTATCATGTTCCTGTAATAGTATGGTAGTGAGGAGTGCAGAGAGGGGAGACATTCTACATTTCTGTGATGAGGTTTCAATCTTTTTAACTTTTTGTTTTAATTTACTTTGAGGGGGAATGGGCAGAGAGAGGAGAGAGACTCCCAATCAGGCTCCATGCTACCAGTGTGGAGCCATATGTGGGGCTTGATCTCACAACTGCAAGACCATGACCTGAGCCAAAATCAAGAGTCGGACGCTTGACCGATTGAGTCACCCAAGCGCCCCAGGTTTCAATCTTTTATTGAGCATATGCTTCTGGACTGTGAACTTCCCAAGTTTTCTCACTTCTCCCCACCCCCAGGTGAAACAGGATAGTTACAGTGTACTGGAATTGGGTATTTTCCCTTTCCCTCATGGAAAGCTAGAGCCTTCTGGAGCTGGATATTTTCCTTCCCTCAGAACAGTTAAGCTCTGATAATAACTCAATAGGTTAGCCTCTCATTAATTAGTTTCCCCTCAGGGAGACTCTTTTTAAGAAGAGCAGAATGCTCTGGATATTTCAAAATGGTTCCTTTTTCGCTCCCACTGCCAGAAGCATGAGAGGATTTTTCTCTTTCAGACTCTGTGGGAGTCTGTCCATGTTCCTGGAGGTAAATCTCAAAATATCACGATTCCATGACTGCTTCCCCCTGGAGTTTTCAATTCTCAGACTTCTACATACTAAGTCTCCAGTGATTCATCAATTATAGTTCAGATTTCCCTACTCCAGCACTGATTACCACAGTGTTTTCTCCTCTTGAGTCTCTGTACCAGTAAGTTGTGACTCCCTATATCTCCCTGTGACTCTCTTATCTTTGGGTCATTGATTTTCCCAGTGTTCTCTCATCCACCCAACTTTTACACATCCAACAAGAGTTGTTGGTTTTCCAGTCTGTTCAGCTTTTAACTTGTCAAAATGGAGTGGTGATTTCCAAGCTCCTTACATTCAGAACTAGAAACTGTAAGTCCTTGAAAATATTTTTTATTTTTATAAAGTCTAATTTGCCTATCTTTTGTTTTGTTGCTTATGCCTTTGATATCATATTCAAGAAATCACTGCCAAAACCAGTGTCATGCAGTTTTTGCCCTATATTTTCTTCTAAGAATTTCATAATTTTAGTCTTATATTTAGGTCATGGATCCATTTTGAGTTCATTTTTGTATGTAGTGTTGGGTAAGGTTATAACTTCATTCTTTTGCATCCTGTTTTCCCATCAACATTTGTTGAAAAGACTCTTTTTTCTCCCATTGAACAGACTTGACACCTTTGTTGAAAATAATTTGACCTTATTTATATATGAGGATTTATTTCTGGAATCTCTATTCTATCGGTCTATGTTTGTCTTTAGGCCAGTGTCTTTAGGCCACACCATTTTGATTACAGGAGCTTTGTAATAAGTTTTAAAATCAGGATGTATGAGTCCTCCAGCTTTGTTCTTATTCAGGATTGTTTTGGCTGTTTGAAGTCCCTTGAGATTCCATATGAAATTTTTTTTTATTTTTTATTTTTATTTTTTAACATTTATTTATTTTTGAGACAGAGAGAGAGCATGAACAGGGGAGGGTCAGAGAAAGAGGAAGACACAGAATCTGAAACAGGCTCCAGGCTCTGAGCTGTCAGCACAGAGCCTGACGCAGGGCTCGAACCCACAGACCGCGAGATCATGACCTGAGCCGAAGTCAGATGCTTAACTGAGCCACCCAGGCACCCCTCCATATGAATTTTTAAATGAGATTTCCTATTTCAGCAAAAAACATCATAGGGATTTTGATAGAGATTACATTAAACCTATAGATCACTTTGAGTTGTATTGACATCTTAATAAGTCTTTCAATCAATGAACATGAGATCTCTTTGCATTTGCTTATATATTCTTTAATTTCTTTCAGAAATGTTTTTGTTGGGGCACCTGGGTGGCTCATTTGGTTAAGTGTCCAACTTTTGATTTTTGGCTCAGGTCATGATCTCACAGTTTGTGGGTTTGAGCCCCATGCAGTCAGCATGGAGCCTGCTTGGGATTCTCTCTCACCCTCTCTCTTTCTGCCTCTCCCATTTGAGCATGCGTGTGTTCATGTGCTCTCAAAATAAATAATCTTTTTTAAAAAAGTGCTTTTGTTGTTTTCATCATACAAGTCTTTCACCTTGGTTAATTCCTAAGTATTTTATGATATTATGAATGAAATTGTTTTCTTAATTTCCTGTTCAATTGTTCACTTTTAGTGTATAGTGTTGCAGCTGATTTTCATGTGTTGACTTTGTATCTGCCACTTTGTTGAATCATTTATTAATTTCAAGTTTTCTGTGCAATCTTTAGGGTGTTCTATATATGAGATAGCATCTGTGAACAGAGATAATTATACATCTTCTTTCCCATTTTGGATGCCTCATTTTTGGGGAGAGGGCGGTTATTTGCTCTGGCTAGAACTTTCAATACTTTGTTGAATAGAAAAGGTGAAAGCAGGTCTCCTTGCTTTGTTCCTAATCTTAGAGGAACAGCTTTCAGCCTTTCACCACTGAGTATGTTTGCTGTGGGTTTTTCATGTATGGCATTTTATTATGTTGAGGTGGTTTCCTTCTATTCCTAGGATTCTGAGTGTTTTTATCATGAAAGAATGTTGAATTTTGTCACATGCCTTTTCTGCATCTATTGAGATTATCATGTGTTTTTTTCCTTCATTCTCTTAATGTGGCTTATTACATTGATTATGTATACTGAATCATCCTTACACTCCACAAATAAATCCCACATGCTCATGGTGTATAATCCTTTTAATATGCTGCTGAATTCAGTTTTCTAATATTTTTTTGAGGATTTTTTTTTTTTTGGAGGAATCAGTGTTCATGAGGGAAGTTGATCTGTAGTTTTCCTTTCTTGTAGTGTCTTTGTCTGCCTTTGGTATCAGGGTAATGATGGCCTAATAGAGTAAGAAAGTGTTCCTTCCTCTTTATCTATTTGGAAAAGCTTGAAAAAGATCAGTATTATTTCTTGAGTGTTTGGTAAAATTCACCAATGAAGCCATTGGGCAAGGGCCTTTCTTTGTCAGGAGATTTTTAAAAATTACTGATTCATCTTTTTACTAGTTATAGGTCTATTTGGATGATGTAGCTATTTTCTCTGTGCTTACTGTGGACATTGCATTTAATATCTTACATTATAGTACTCTGAATTTGTACCAGCTTAAACTCAATAATATACAAAAACACTCTGCTATTTTAACAGCTCTCTCTGATAACAAAATTTCTAGTCATTTATGTCCGCATTTATTTTTTCCTTGAATATAATATCATGTAGCCTTTTATTTTCATAGTAACTACCATGATAATGCAGTCCATGGTTAACTATTTTTTAAGTTTCAATTAAGTGTCATCTGATCATTGTAAATGACATTTTTCTTATACTGAGAATATCTTCAAATCCAACAATTTTCATCAAAATAAAGAGGATGAAACATTACCATATGGCTTATGGTTGAGATTATATTTAAAGATCACTGTAATTCCCAACATTAAAACATGATAATTTATAGTTTTCAGTTAAATAGAGATACGTTTTAAAAGTCAAAATAAGCTTTTAACTGTAGAAAACAAAGTATATTTAATTCAACAGTTTTATGTTTGGAATATCTGAATGACAGCAAATTGCAGTTAGCATTATTCTATGTATTCTTCATAGTAATAAAATGCATAAAAGGAAATTTATACCACATTAAACTACCTTGTACATTAAAATATTGACAGTATTGTCTAAATCTATTAGCATTTAAAAAAGTATCAAGTTCTGAATTTGCTTCATTTCAAGAATAAGAGGGTACTGATGTATCTTATATTCCTGTACCTTTGTAATGAGGCAATTACTACATTGGAATTGCTATTAAAATTATAATCTGTTTTTTTTAAAAATAACATCATGTTTCATCTACATTTTAATTATCAAGTAAACAGTGACTTAGGCTTTCTGATTAGGAACTTATATGAATCCTTATTTATATTAATATCCTTAAATATCCATGGTACTTGAAGTAAAAATGTTAAGGCCATCCTTTTTAAAGTAACTTGTGATAGTTTATTCAGATCACATTTATTAGTCAAATTTTGATGTAATTATGGGGTTCTGATTATAAATTGCACTAAAGTTGAAAGAGAAGTTTAATAGGTTTTTCTCAAATAGTTTTTTTCTGAAAACCTAATCTTCACTTTAGATTTACATTTAAAAATTTGACTACAGATTATTATAATATTCTCAGATATGTGTACTTGATATTGATTCAATGTTAATTTTATTCTTATTGACATATGACAATGACTTAACAAGAAAAAAAGGTGCAGCTGAAAATTTGATATAGGAATAAAGATCCAAGGGACAGTAGCTTAATTTGGAATAATGACTTTTAGAGGCGAAAGTTATTAGTTCAGCACTTAGATGTTATATAACAAGAACAAAGGAAAATGTCCCAAATTTCATTATTCTAAGATTTCAAGTATCAAAAAGTGATGTCGCTGTTCATAAACACTGAAAGAATTTTAAATGTATTTCAGAAAAATTTCTAAAAATATCATAAGTAAGTTCCTGGTAATATTATTTTAAAAATTAACACGCACAATATCCTAGAATAAGGTGAACTTTAGTGGCCAAAGTGTTTTATTTTAAAGCTCCAGTATTCATTTACAAATATTTAATAATAAAAACATGAGCTGATAAATTGTTTTAAATGAAAAGATGTAAGGTTATTGGTGCATATTTCTATTTTCCCAAAATCTAATTGTAATATATTTGTGACCACTGCTAAAGGACAGTATTGAATTACATACTCTTAAGTGAGAGTGTACAGTCTTTAAAAGACATAATTGAAAGTGATTGCATTGAATAAATTGCAAATGAATATATAGCCTATTTTGGAAATCAATGAAGAATCTACAATCTACAGCATTAGCCACATGATGTCGCTGTATACCACAAAGTCTTGTCAATGTTAAGGTATAGATCACCAAAAACTAAGGGAGGAAGCTCCATTTTGTTACAGCCTCAGAGAAGACAAAAACAGGAGACATATTATTCAAGATATAAAGTAAAGAAAGCATGATTTTGAAGTGAGAGCGGTACCAAAGGTGTAGTGGTTTTGCGATGCTGTTTCCTAGGCAAGGAGGCAAGGGATCCCAGCGCCTGCTGCTCTTCGTTTTGCTCCTCGCAGCCTGGAAGACTGGGAATGGTCAGGTCCACTACTCGGTCCCGGAGGAGGCCAAACACGGCACCTTCGTAGGACGCATCGCGCAAGACCTGGGGCTGGAGCTGGCAGAGCTGGTGCCACGCCTGTTCCGGGTGGTGTCCAAAGGCCGTGGGGACCTTCTGGAAGTAAATCTGCAGAATGGCATTTTGTTTGTGAATTCTCGCATCGACCGCGAGGAGCTTTGCGGGCTGAATCTGGAGTGCAGCATCCACCTGGAGGTAATTGTGGACAGACCGCTGCAGGTTTTCCATGTGGAGGTGGAGGTGAAGGACATTAACGATAACCCACCGGTTTTCAGAGGGAGAGAACAAAGGTTATTTATTCCTGAGTCTAGACTGGTGGATTCACGTTTCCCGATAGAGGGTGCTGCCGATGCGGACATTGGGACCAATGCTCTAATAACTTACACCCTCAGCCCCAGTGATTATTTCTCTTTGGATGTACAGGCAAGTGATGAACTGAGTAAGTCACTTTCACTTGAATTGAGGAAATCTTTGGATAGAGAAGAAACACCAGAACTTCGTTTATTATTGACGGCTACTGATGGGGGCAAACCAGAGCTGGAAGGTACAGTTCAGCTGCTGATCACAGTGCTGGACGTTAATGATAATGCCCCATTGTTTGCCGAGGCTGTGTATAGAATCCATTTATTAGAGACTACAGCAAATGGAACATTAGTGACTACATTAAACGCCTCTGATGCCGATGAAGGTGTAAATGGCGAAATTGTCTTTTCCTTCGGCAGTGATGTTCCCCTAAACATTCAAAAAAACTTCAAAATTGATTCCAGCTCAGGAGAAATTAGGCTAATTGGTAGACTGGATTATGAAGAAACAAAATCTTATGAAATTCATGTAAAAGCAGTTGATAAAGGAAGTCCTCCAATGTCAAATCACTGCAAGGTTTTAGTGAAAGTGCTAGATGTAAATGATAATGCTCCACAACTGGCAGTCACATCTCTGTCTTTGCCAGTCAGAGAGGACACTCCACTCAGCACCGTCATTGCTTTTGTTTCCGTGTCCGACCGCGACTCCGGTGTCAACGGGCAGGTGACCTGCTCTCTGATGCCTCACATCCCCTTCAAGCTGGTGTCCACCTTCAAGAATTACTATTCGCTGGTGCTGGACAGCGCCCTGGACCGCGAGAGCGTGGCGAACTATGAGCTGCTGGTGACCGCACGGGACGGGGGCTCGCCTTCGCTGTCGGCCACGGCCAGCGTGTCCGTGGAAGTGGCCGACGTGAACGACAACGCGCCGGCATTCGCGCAGGCCGAGTACACGGTGTTCGTGAAGGAGAACAACCCTCCCGGCTGCCACATCTTCACGGTGTCCGCGCGGGACGCGGACGCGCAGGAGAACGCGCTGGTGTCCTACTCGCTGGTGGAGCGGCGGGTGGGCGAGCGTGCGCTGTCGAGCTACGTGTCGGTGCACGCGGAGAGCGGCAAGGTGTACGCGCTGCAGCCGCTGGACCACGAGGAGCTGGAGCTGCTGCAGTTCCAAGTGAGCGCGCGCGACGCGGGCGTGCCTCCGCTGGGCAGCAACGTGACGCTGCAGGTGTTCGTGCTGGACGAGAACGACAACGCGCCCGCGCTGCTGCCGCTGCCTGGGGCGGGCGGCGCGGGCGGCGCCGTGAGCGAGCTGGTGTGGCGGTCGGTGGGCGCGGGCCACGTGGTGGCGAAGGTGCGCGCGGTGGACGCCGACTCGGGCTACAACGCGTGGCTGTCGTACGAGCTGCAGCCGGCGGCGGGTGGCGCGCGCAGCCCGTTCCGCGTGGCGCTGTACACGGGCGAGATCAGCACGACGCGCAGCCTGGACGAGGCGGACTCGCCGCGCCAGCGCCTGCTGGTGCTGGTGAGGGACCACGGCGAGCCGGCGCTGACGGCCACGGCCACCGTGCTGCTGTCGCTGGTGGAGAGCGGCCAGGCGCCCAAGGCCTCGTCGCGGGTGTTGGCGGGCGCCGCCGGCGCGGAGGCGGCGCTGGTGGATGTCAACGTGTACCTGATCATCGCCATCTGCGCGGTGTCCAGCCTGCTGGTGCTCACGCTGCTGCTGTACGTGGCGCTGCGGTGCTCGGCGCCGCCCAGCGAGGGCGCGTGCGGGCCGGGGAAGCCCACGCTGGTGTGTTCCAGCGCGGTGGGGAGCTGGTCGTACTCGCAGCAGAGGCGGCAGAGGGTGTGCTCTGGGGAGGGTCCGCCCAAGACCGACCTCATGGCCTTCAGCCCCAGCCTTCCACCCGGTCCCATTGGGGGGAATAGAGAAGAACAGCTGGATGTGGATGTTGATCTTTCTGCCAAAGTGAGTACAGATTTTTAAATCCTTTCAAAAATCGTTTTTTATTCTTCAATGTTTCTGTTCTTTTGGAAACTTATGTTTTTGGTGTTAGAGTTTTCCAGGGTTTTGTGGTTAAAAGATTTGAACTCCTTGTGACAAATGTTTTGAACTGAATTAGCAATAAGTACTGAGAACCAAACTTGTAGTGTTGTTGTTGTTGTTGTTGTTAATAGGTACAGTAGTAGGATTATTTTATTGCTAAAGATAGAAACCAAATATATTTTCTTGGGTGAATTGTATTGTTTAGAATATTTGACTCCAATTGTGTTTTACTAATCCTTGCACAATGCTTCAATAGCTTTTGCCACTTTTTTTTTTTGGAATTCCTACTAGATGTTAGTCCAAATGTCACTGGTTCATTTTATGAGTTCACCATAAATGCTCACCACTTCTTTTGGTTAATATATCCTTAGTTTCAAATATTAGTTTACTAAGCCTGTTGTCTGTATGAAGCCTCTTTTACTTATTTATTCATTTGTCTGAAGTCTTAGTTCCTTGTTTTTACTTGAACATGATTCATTTTAGTCCTTGTGCTCACATTTGGTAATACATTGTATTGTGGCTAGTTTCTCAGTTGGGTAAAGAAAACCACACACACACACACACACACACACACACACACACACACACCAGAATAATAATTTTATTGGTTTAGAATTGTATCTTTAGGATCACCTGGGTGGTTCAGTCGGTTAGTGTCCGACTTCAGCTCAGGTCCTTATCTCACGGTTTGTGAGTTCAAGACCCACGTGGGGTCTGTGCTGACAGCTCAGAGCCTGGAGCCTGCTTTGGATTCTGTGTTTCTTTCTCTCTCTGCCCCTCCCCCGCTTGTGCTCTGTCTCTCTCTGTCTCTAAAAAATAAATAAATGTAAACAAAATTAGAATTGTATCTTTGTTCATCTTCAGTTTCTCACTACTTTAATTAGTAAGCATTGAAAAAATCAATAGTAAGTGAACTTTTATACTTCCTTCAGTGTATCTTCGTTTAGAAAACATTGGTTTTGAAAGTATATTATTAATTTTGTTAAGAATTGTTTTCCATCAGATGAGGCTCCTGGGTGGCTCGGTTGGTTGGGCATCTGACTTTGGCTCAGGTCATGATCTCATGGTTTGTGGGTTCAAGCCCTGCATCGGGCTTTGTACTGACAGCTCAGAGCCTAGAGCCTATTTTGGATTCTGTGTCTCCTTGTCTCTCGCTGCTCCTCCCCTGCTTGTGTGCTCTGTCTCTCTCTAAAATAAATAAACACTTGGGGCGCCTGGGTGGCTCAGTCGGTTGAGCGTCCGACTTCGGCTCAGGTCACGATCTCATGGTCATGGTCTGTGAGTTCGAGCCCCGCGTCGGGCTCTGGGCTGATGGCTCAGAGCCTGGAGCCTGCTTCCGATTCTGTGTCTCCCTCTCTCTCTGACCCTCCCCCGTTCATGCTCTATCTCTGTCTCAAAAATAAATAAACGTTAAAAAAATTAAAAAAAATAAACACAAAAAATTTTTTTAATTGTTTTCTGTCAGAAAACTTTGTTGAGAATGCTACTTTCTATCTAATTTAAAAACTACTCTACTAGCAAAACTTATTAATCATTAACCTATTTTGCAAACACTTAGTAGTAAGGATGCTAATGTCCAAAAACTCCAGTAAGTCAATGTTATTACTTGTGACCTTCCTCTGAATACTAACCTGTCTATTAAGGTGTGTTATATAGTATGTAAACCCTCCAAATAACTGCAACCAAATTAAACAAAATGAAATTATTTTGTAGTCATTTCTCTATTTAGCATTTGATCATTTCTCCAAATAGATGGACTTCCATTCAAGTTTCCTTGCCACTGGAAACTGAACCTTAGCCATATTAGAGATTAGAAAACAAGCAATTATTTCTAAACCATGAAAGACAAAATGAAAATACTAATCTTGCTTGTGGAAGGTGAATGGGTTCCAGTGTATATAATTATATAGAATATATCCACCTGAGTTATAACTACAACTTACTACTTCCTGTATGAGCATCCTTATCAAAACCTAGTTAATACTCAGTGACATTGTGGGCTGAAGCTAACATATACAACAGAAAGATAATCTTTTTTTCCCATTTTCCTTTCAATTTCTCTCACTATCCTTTGTTGACTTCTGTCCATCAAATGTTCACCACAGCATGTCCAACCTGAATTCACATGTTATTTCATTAGGCCTTATTTTCATCCTATTGTAATTATAGGGTCATGCAAAGTTTTTGTCTCCCAGGATGTGGAACGTCAGTCTTCAAATCGAGCTGTCCTCTTCAAATTCTTGACTAACAAGATTCTCAGTTAATAAGACATTTTAAAGACTTTTGAGTTTTTCTCTTTAGAAATATATTGCTGCTCTACCAGATTAATACTAATCTTTCTCACATAAATATCCTTTATATTCTTTTGTACTCCTCATCTATGCATTTAATTATTTTCAAAATAAAGTAAATGGACAGGGAGTCTTTTCCATTGTCTTCCAGTGTGTTTCACATGTGTGATCATTTTTTGCAAAACTACAGTTTGGGTCCTCAGACAGAACAACAATGCTAATTGATGTTTTAATTCAGAAAAGGATAGTTTTGTGTGAGTGTGGCTCTTCATAGAATGGAAGCCTAAAGCCAAAAGCCATTTTCAGTAGATTGATATTTTGTCCTAGACAACCATGAGGGAAAGAGGTTTGTGAATATAATAGGCAAAGAAAGCTTGAAAATAATTATCATTAAAAAAGAAAAGAATTATGTCCTTTTATGTTAAGTTTCCTTATGTTAGGAAAATATATTGTGCTCTAGTTATTGAGAATTCTTCATTGGCTATTAAAACTCAGATGTCTCTAAGATCATGACTGCCAAAAAGCCAAATGAAACTAAGCTAAAATCCAGGTTTTCACTATGCAAATTGAAATATATCTTAATTAGGGCATCATATAAGGAAAATATTTTTGTATCTCTGGAAAATAATAGAGGCTGCTGCTGAGACATCATATTTGCCTAACTAGCTTTGTGACCACCTTAACTTAATGCATTTTATTAGGCAATTGAAGAGAACCAAATCATTCTATTAGGTAAATATTCAGGAAATACCTGGTATGTATTCTGAGCTCTTAAGCTAATAAGATATAACTATTCTCTTTAAAAGTTTGTATTTTATAAAAGAAGGCTCCAGCTATTTGGATCTTTGTACTTATTACATGACACTCCTGTCATTAGACATACATACCCAAATGCCTAAAAAGGATAAATTAATGTAATAAATGGCCCAAGTGATTCAGTCTGTATGCTATAGTATATAAAAGAGAGTAAAAGTACCTGCTAAATTGGTTTAATCATGAAAGTCTTCATTTCATTGGTCAAGAAAATTTTTAATGGTATAAAATGGGGGAAATTGCTGTATGAGGCATTTGGAAAAGATGGATCGTACTTATGAGGACGAATGATTATGTTTATTTGGTGAAAAATATTGTTGGAAGCAGGAAATTGTCCACTAGGACTAAAATACATGAGCACAGTACAAGAAAATAGAAATGTATGTACACTAGACACTGGAGAACAGGCAAGTATTTATAAATCATAAGAGACAAATTGAGAATACCAATCTTGATTGTTGGAGGTGAGTGTATTTGTTAATAAAATTATTTGGAATACTTTCCCACACTAATTATATATTACAACATCGTAGTTCCTTCTTAAAGCTCTTTGCACCTTCAGCCCTGAGGTGAATTAATGAAGACTTTCAGTTAAGTGCTGGTAATTTCTGCTTCCTTTTTCAGACATTTTAAAAAGTCCCTTTCAAAGACTTATTCTTGGCATTGGAGGTTTCCTAGTTCAGAGGGTTCTCTGAAGTCTTCAACACCAGAAATATGAAATACAAAGATCAAAAGTGTGTCATCATTAATAACTATTTCCCCCCATTTTCAGGAACACATATAATCAGTCAAGAATTTTCCTAATCAACATTTAACAATTCTGTTTGCAAAATGTGTATTAACTCCAGTTGGGTCTCTATAAATAGTTAAAACCTGTATGAAAAAAGGATTTCCACTGAAGTAAAAGTTGCCCCTGTGGTGAAACTAAGGGTCACATTCAATCAGAGGTACAAAACGTGTAACTTAGTAGCACAAAATGTGTTGCTATTCTCCAACAGCATTAAAGTACGCGGAATGGCAAAAGAGTAAGACTGAGCAGTATCAGAATTTATTACTTACGGTTTGGAGCCACATGATGTCGCTCTGTACCATAAAATTGATCTGCTAGAGAAAAAGAATATCCCTTCTGTTATAAAGAAGCTGCATCCACCATTCAGATAGAAATGGAGGATACATCGGCATAGACCGAACGGTTAGAAGATATTTCTTGATTTTGAAACGAGATCCCTTAATGAAAACAAAGCACTGCGGGCTCGAGATGGAGTTTTCCTGGGCAAGCGGCCAGGAATCCAAGCGTCTGCTGCTCTCACTTCTATTCCTCGCAGCCTGGAGGGCGGGGAGTGGCCAGGTCCACTACTCGGTCCCGGAGGAGGCCAAACACGGCACCTTCGTGGGACGCATCGCTCAGGACTTGGGGTTGGAGCTGGCGGAGCTGGTGCCACGCCTGTTCCGGGTGGCGTCCAAAGGCCAGGGGGACCTTCTGGAGGTAAATCTGCAGAATGGAATTTTGTTTGTGAATTCTCGCATCGACCGCGAGGAGCTTTGCGGGCGGAACCTGGAGTGCAGCATCCATCTGGAGGTGATCGTGGACAGGCCGCTGCAGGTTTTCCATGTGGAGGTGGAGGTGAAGGACATTAATGACAATCCTCCTGTGTTCCCCGGAACACAAAAGAATCTATTTATGGCGGAATCCAGGCCTATTGACACTCGGTTTCCACTAGAGGGCGCATCGGATGCAGATATCCGGGCCAACGCTATGCTGACCTACACACTGAGCCCCAATGAATATTTCTCGCTGGAAAAGCCGTCCGATGACGAGCGGGTAAAACGTCTTGGACTACTACTAAGGAAATCTTTAGACAGGGAAGAAGCTCCAGAAATTATTTTAGTGCTCACAGCCACTGATGGCGGCAAACCTGAGCTGACTGGAACCGTTCAGTTACTCATCAAAGTGCTAGACGCCAACGACAACGCCCCAGCTTTTGACAGAACACTCTATGAGGTGAAAGTACAAGAAAATGTTTCTAATGGAACGTTGGTAATGAAACTAAACGCCTCAGATTTAGATGAAGGCTCTAATGCAGACATTATTTATTCATTCTCAACTGATATTTTACCAAATGTAGAATCCAAGTTTCACATAGATCCAATTACTGGAGAAATTATGGTAAAGGGATATATCGATTTTGAAGAAAGCAAATCCTATGAAATTCTTGTAGAGGGTATTGATAAAGGACAGCCCCCACTCTCTGGCCATTGTACAGTTATGGTGGAAGTCGAGGACACCAACGATAATGTTCCAGTAATGGAATTCAAGTCCCTGTCACTCCCAATCAGAGAAGACGCTCCACTAGGCACGGTCATCGCCTTGATCAGCGTGTCCGACCGTGACTCCGGAATCAACGGGCAGGTGACCTGCTCTCTGATGCCTCACATCCCCTTCAAGCTGGTGTCCACCTTCAAGAATTACTATTCGCTGGTGCTGGACAGCGCCCTGGACCGCGAGAGCGTGGCGAACTATGAGCTGCTGGTGACCGCACGGGACGGGGGCTCGCCTTCGCTGTCGGCCACGGCCAGCGTGTCCGTGGAAGTGGCCGACGTGAACGACAACGCGCCGACATTCGCGCAGGCCGAGTACACGGTGTTCGTGAAGGAGAACAACCCTCCCGGCTGCCACATCTTCACGGTGTCCGCGTGGGACGCGGACGCTCAGGAGAACGCGCTGGTGTCCTACTCGCTGGTGGAGCGGCGGGTGGGCGAGCGTGCGCTGTCGAGCTACGTGTCGGTGCACGCGGAGAGCGGCAAGGTGTACGCGCTGCAGCCGCTGGACCACGAGGAGCTGGAGCTGCTGCAGTTCCAAGTGAGCGCGCGCGACGCGGGCGTGCCTCCGCTGGGCAGCAACGTGACACTGCAGGTGTTCGTGCTGGACGAGAACGACAACGCGCCCGCGCTGCTGCCGCTGCCTGGGGCGGGCGGCGCGGGCGGCGCCGTGAGCGAGCTGGTGTGGCGGTCGGTGGGCGCGGGCCACGTGGTGGCGAAGGTGCGCGCGGTGGACGCCGACTCGGGCTACAACGCGTGGCTGTCGTACGAGCTGCAGCCGGCGGCGGGTGGCGCGCGCAGCCCGTTCCGCGTGGCGCTGTACACGGGCGAGATCAGCACGACGCGCAGCCTGGACGAGGCGGACTCGCCGCGCCAGCGCCTGCTGGTGCTGGTGAGGGACCACGGCGAGCCGGCGCTGACGGCCACGGCCACCGTGCTGCTGTCGCTGGTGGAGAGCGGCCAGGCGCCCAAGGCCTCGTCGCGGGTGTTGGCGGGCGCCGCCGGCGCGGAGACGGCGCTGGTGGATGTCAACGTGTACCTGATCATCGCCATCTGCGCGGTGTCCAGCCTGCTGGTGCTCACGCTGCTGCTGTACGTGGCGCTGCGGTGCTCGGCGCCGCCCAGCGAGGGCGCGTGCGGGCCGGGGAAGCCCACGCTGGTGTGTTCCAGCGCGGTGGGGAGCTGGTCGTACTCGCAGCAGAGGCGGCAGAGGGTGTGCTCTGGGGAGGGTCCGCCCAAGACCGACCTCATGGCCTTTAGTCCCAGTGTACCTGACTCTAGGGACAGAGAGGATCTGCAGCCAGCAACTGGAGATTCCCTTTCAAAGGTTAGTTTTAAATATCTTTTAGTTAACCTGAATTATTTAAAGTTTTACTTTCCTTTATTCTATCAATTTCTTCCTAATTAAAAAATGTTTACAGTGAAATTTCTCTGAAATGCTTCTTCACTTGTTTTGTACCCAGTTTAGCTAATATCTTTTAGAATTATAGGACCCCAAGGCAATATATGTTGTCTTCATCATTCAATGCATATTTATATAATTAATGTTATAAATTTTGTGCTTACCGTCTTCACTATTTATTTTCAGTTGTAATCAACACTTGAGAGAACCTTTTCCTTTCATTTGCCTATAATACATTGAAAAGTGCCCAGATATAATAATATAACTCAATCAATTATTTGAAAGTGAAACTTTTATTTCTTCTGTGCTCTGGCACAGAGAACAAACCCAAGCCTCTTGTTAGTTCTCTGGCAACGCTTGTGATGTGTGTGGCTCACAGGCCTTCCCGGGGATTGTGACTCAGGCTTCTGACCAGATGCTGCTTCTGTCTGGCCCCCTGCGCTTAAGGTTACTCTCCGTCCGGGGTCGGTCTGTTGGTATTTTTTTTTTTTTAATGTTTCTTTTTAAGCTTTATTTATTTTTGAGAGAGAGAAACAGAGTGTGAGGGGGGAGGAACAGGGAGAGAGGGAGACACAGCCTCCTGTTCTACTTAAGAAGCTACTTAAATTTGGGGCACCATCTGACTTCTGCTTAGGTCCTGATCTCATGGTTCCTCTCTCTCTCTCTCTCTCTCTCCTCCTCGTGGGATTCTCTCTCTCTGCCCCTCACTCACTTGCATCCTCTTTCTCTCTCAAAAAACAAAGCTACTTAAACGAACCTCCAAAATAACTTTTCCTTATTTCTCCCCAGATGTAGCCAGTTTTAACTCTATAACTGTTACTAGTTTTTACCTGTTTCCTGTGCTTTATCTATTGAGAATTTTTGCATCCATATTCATCAGGGATATTGGCCTGTAGTTCTCTTTTTTTACTGGGTCTCTGTCTGGTTTAGGAATCAAAGTAATACTGGGTTCATAGAATGAGTCTGGAAGTTTTCCTTCCCTTTCTATTTCTTGGAATAGCTTGAGAAGGATAGGTATTATCTCTGCTTTAAACGTCTGGTAGAACTCCCCTGGGAAGCCATCTGGTCATGGACTCTTATTTGTTGGGAGATTTTTGATAACCAATTCAATTTCTTCGCTGGTTATGGGTCTGTTCAAGCTTTCTATTTCCTCCTGATTGAGTTTTGGAAGAGTGTGGGTGTTTAGGAATTTGTCCATTTCTTCCAGGTTGTCCAATTTGTTGGCATATAATTTTTCATAGTATTCCCTGATAATTGTTTGTATCTCTGAGGGATTGGTTGTAATAATTCCATTTTCATTCATGATTTTATCTATTTGGGTCATCTCCCTTTTTTTTTTTTTAATTTTTTTTTTCAACGTTTTTTATTTATTTTTGGGACAGAGACAGACAGAGCATGAACGGGGGAGGGGCAGAGAGAGAGGGAGACGCAGAATCGGAAACAGGCTCCAGGCTCTGAGCCATCAGCCCAGAGCCTGACGCGGGGCTCGAACTCACGGACCGCGAGATCGTGACCTGGCTGAAGTCGGACGCTTAACCGACTGCGCCACCCAGGCGCCCCTCCCTTTTCTTTTTGAGAAGCCTGGCTAGAGGTTTGTCAATTTTGTTTATTTTTTTTCAAAAAACCAACTCTTGGTTTCGTTGATCCTGTGCTTTATCTAAATATAATTGCACAAAATGTGTTATGTGTGTGCCTGTGTTTGTGTGTTCTTCATATTTATCATTCATCATTCTCTGGAATCATCCATATTGCTGTGTGTAGTTGGAGTTCATTTAATTTGTTTTCTCTCCAGTAGTTTATGACTATATTATGAGTAATTTTCCCATTGTTGAGCATTTTGAATTGTTTCTCCTTTATGTCTGCTTCAAATAATGCTATCATAAATATATTCCAAAATTTTGGGGTGCCTGGGTGGCTCACTCAGTTGAGCGACTGACTCTGGATCTTGGCTCAGGTCATGATTTTACGGTTCATGGGTTTGAGCCCCGCATCCTCACGGAGCCTGCTTGGAATTCTGTCCTCTCTGCCCCTCACCTGCTTGTGCTCGCTCTCTCTCAAAATAAATAAATAAACTTAAAAAATATTTTCAGTGCCCATGTACACAGAATTGAAATTAGAACATAAAATATTTGCATATATTCATCTTTAATATACAAAACAGATTTCCCAAATGTTTTTTATCCATTTACACTGTGCTAACAGTGTATTGCTCTATATCATCTCCCTAATTGGGCATTGTCAGATTGTCTATGTAGTTGCTATTTTGCTGGGTGTGTTTAGTATTTCCATGTTATGTTTCCTGATTTATAAATGAGGTTGAGCACCTGTTTGTATTATTATTGGCCATTTTATATCTTATGTATACAATTGCTGTTTGAGTCTCTGCCTGTTTTTCTATTGTGTTGCATTTTCGCTTGCTTTTTGAAAATTTCGTATATTCTGGATATAACAACTTTCTTGCTTTTTCATTCTTCTCCTCTTCATTATTTTATCTTTTGGTGAATAGAAATTTTAAATTTCAGTTAAGTTCAATTTATCAATCTTTTCATTTTTATTCTATGTCATGTAGATAATTTCTTTGGTATGTTTTGTTTCATTGTTCACATAAGATATACATCCTTTTTTTTGAATTTTTTTTTTTTTGTCTTTTGTGACATAGGGGTCAAGATTAATTTTCCCCAATGACATTCAACTGAAACAGCACCATTTCTTAAAAATGAATTCCACGTTTTGATAAAATATCCATTATATGGGTATGATCTTTTTTGTTCTATTTTTTAAATTTTTTTTTAATGTTTATTTTTGAGGCAGAGAGAGACAGAGCATGAACGGGGGAGGGTCAGAGAGAGGGAGACACAGAATCCAAAACAGGTTCCAGGCTCTGAGCTGGCAGCACAGAGCCCGACACGGGGCTTGAACTCACAAACCGTGAGATCATGACCTGAGCCGAAGTCGGTCGCTCAACCAACTGAGCCACCCAGGTGCCCCTGTTCTAATTTTTTTGACTTAAAAACATTTTCTTACATCAATGCCATGTTACCTCTTCCATTTCCACCTAAATTTGTATATAAATTTCATAAGAACAATTTGGTGAGGTTTTTATTTAGATTGCCTTAAGTCTATTTAGAAATCTGAAGCACGTTGATATCTTTACAAAAATGAGTCAATTCATGAGCATGGTCTATTTATCTAAATAATCTGTATGTTTCTTAATATTTCACAGTTTTCTGTGTAGAGGTCCTTTACATATTTCACTAGATTTATTTTTAGCTATTGACATTGGTAATCATGATAGATATCATCTCTAAGTTAAATT
Source organism: Panthera onca (assembly GCF_046562875.1). Taxonomy (NCBI): domain Eukaryota; kingdom Metazoa; phylum Chordata; class Mammalia; order Carnivora; family Felidae; genus Panthera; species Panthera onca. The sequence goes on along the minus strand of NC_138339.1, from coordinate 122,532,632 downwards.
TTATTCTGTTTAATAATGGCACATGTGGATGTATGGTGTGGTTTGTTTTTGTTTTTGTTTTTTTTAATGCTTATTTTGAGAGAGAGAGAAAGAGTGAGAGTGAGTGTGGGGGAGGGATTGAGAGGGAGGAAAAGAGAGAATCCCAAGAAAACTCCACACTGTCAAGGCAGAGGCCAACATGGAACTTGATGTCTTGAACCCATGAGATCATGACCTGAGCCAAAGTCAGACTCTTAACTGACTGAACCACTCAGGTGCCCCTAGAATAATTTTTAGTAATTAAATTTTTTGTCAAATTTGGTGCAGCAGCATAAATTATTTACAAATCTGTAAAAGACTGCTTCAACTTCATGCGTTATTTTTGGGCAGTGTGGTAGACTTTTGTAAACTTTTACAAATAGCAGAGAAATATAGCTTAATAAAATTTTATTCTGGAGGATTTTTTTAGTGTTTATTTTTGAAGGAGAGAGGGACAGAGCATGAGTGGGGGAGGGGCAGAGAGAGAGGAAGACACAGAATACTAAGTGGGCTCCCTGGCTCTGAGCTGTCAGCACAGAGCCTGATGCAGGGCTTGAACTCACCAGCCTTGAGATCATGACCTGAGCCTAAGTCGGACCCTTAACTGACTGAGCCACCCAGGTGCCTCTATTCTGGAGTTTTGTAGGTAATGAATGACATCTAGACTCCAATGCAAAATTAAATTTTCTAGTGTAACATCTTCCTGAATGCTTCCCATTATATTAAGTAGAGATACCTCAAAACTCTATCTGGTTTTCTTAACCTAAATCCATTGTCAAGGAAGGAGTTTTCTTTCTGTATCAAGGTTTAAATATAACTAAAATTTTTAGAGAAACTAGCAAATGAAAGGATCAGTTAATAAGGTAACCTATAATATTTGATTGAAATAATGGTTTGGAAAAAGATCTAAAGAATTTTCTTTACCTGTGGTGTTGTCTATGGAATTAAGAGCAGAGAGTCTATAACTATTGAGAACTTAACCACCCAAAAGAGATGAGTATTGAAAGACAAATGCAAGGCGATAATCCAAAAACTTAGTATTTTTGAACAGATGTGAAGATGGGTGTCAAGAGTCTTGTTTTCCCCTGAAATTTCTATATGAAAAAAATCACAAACTAAAAGAAGCATATGATACTGTTGATGCCATTTTTTCCTTTGTGTATACTTTCAAAATATTTAAATATATACTGAAAATACTCTATAAATTACCATGCATACATAGTTAACATCACACTGTCAGTTTGGCTGTTAAATACTTGACATTTACTTTTTTCAAAAGTAAATCTATTTATAATATATTTTTGGAGTTTCATATCAGTCATGGTTCTATAATAGAAGGTAAATCAACCTTAACATGATATTTTCAACATACTTGTTATCATTTTTTTTGGTTTTTTACTTTTGTATATTAAACTGTTTTCAAATTATCATTATCAGGAACAGATAAGTAATCTTGAAAATCGAAATTTCTTTAGTGTTTGGGTGATCTGAGAACTGAGAGAAAAGCCATGTTAGTAGAGAGAATAAGAACTTTTGAAAAACTAAAAGGAATGGTAAATGTACTGTTAAATATTATATAAGAACTGTATCCAGTAACATTATCCTATATCTTTACTACTTTGAACACTGGGAAGCAAGTGTATTTCAAATGACTTTGTATTTTCTACTAAATTCTTATTTATCTTCTATTTTTTGTATTACACTTTTCCACATTTGTTTTATACTTTGACCCAAAAATAATACTTCAAGTCTCATATATCACTTAAACCAAACCTAAGGAACAAATTTGGGGTTTATGCTTTATATATACAAGGATCAAATAATAGAACTATTGATCCCCTGGACCCTATGTCTTCATAGGTAAGGCGTATTTTTTAATATTTATGGAATTCTAGGGAGTATATATACAAGCAGAAGTTTAAATACTTTTTCAGTGGAAAAAATTGGTGACATTTTCTTTTGGGACATTTCCTTCTGACCATATTTATAAGTAAGTCCAAGTGGTATCATGCAGCAGATGAACTGGATGATTAAAAAGAGATGAAATTAAGATAGAGTTAGTCCAGTTAATAATGTGATTTCTATCTTTTAATTTTTACTGGAACCCACACATTTTATGGAGTAGTGTATCCACAAACAATATTAGTAGTTTGATTTGCTGCATAAAAGCAAAGATATGTGCTTTCACAATTTGTATCAACTGTGACTTATCAGGAATGCAAGCTGAAGAAATGCTGCCTAGATGCATCTAATTCAAAAAATGGTGTCAAGATGTTGACCAAGTCATGCTGTGATTTTGGCCTCTAGAAAATGCAAATCTCCAAATTATGATTTTTTTTAGTCAGCAGTTAAAAGTAGGTGATATATAGAGAAATTAAAGAAATGGATTTTTAGCAATTTGAATATCAAACTTCCAAAAGGGAACTCAGACAAGAATGCTATTCAAATAGCTTGTTACTTTGAATATAACAAGTCAATATTAAATACTGCAAATAGGAATATAAATGTTTCATGAGTAATGTAGAAGTAGTTACAAACATTCCATCAAAATAATAGAAAACACTCAAGAAATTTCACAAGATATATTTAAATATGCAAATAAATGAAAAACTAAAGCTTTTAAAGTTAGTTAGGAATTCTATAAAGAATAGACCAATACAAATTACTCTAGTAAACATTGGTGTGGCATGATTAAAGTAGAATGGATTTTGCAATATTTTAATGAAAACTGATACCCTTTATTGTAACATTAATGATACATTTTGATTAGAGAGAAGGAAAATAAAGAATTCCTAAGAGTCATTGAAATTTGGAAATATTTAACGAATGGAAACAAAGCATAACAAAGTAAAAGCTCACCCTTCTGTCCACATGATGGCGCTGGAAACCGCAAGTTTGGTGGTGGTGTTTTTTTTTTTTTTTTCCCCCCGAAAAAGGAATACAGTGAGTTTATTTTCCTTAGGCAGAAAGGAAAAAGGCCACTCCATTTTTTGCTCTGATGCTGAAGCTGAAAAGGTGAGCAAATAAAAAATTATAGCAAATTGGAAATTATGTTTCCAAAAGCTATCGTGTGGTAGTGCAATAGACATTTGAAAATTGCAACGAATTTGCGATGGTATATTCTCAGAGGAGTCCAGGTTCCCGGCGCCTGCTGCTCTTGCTTCTGCTTCTTACAGCCTTGGAGTCAGGGAGTGGCCACGTCCACTACTCAATCCCGGAGGAGGTCAAACACGGCACCTTCGTGGGCCGCATCGCCCAGGACCTGGGGCTCGAGCTAGTGGAGCTAGTGCCACGCCTTTTCCGAGTGTCGTCCAAAGGTTATAGAGACCTTCTGGAAGTAAATCTGCAGAATGGCATTTTGTTTGTGAATTCTCGGATCGACCGGGAGGAGCTGTGTGGGCGGAACGCGGAGTGCAGCATCCACCTGGAGGTGATCGTGGACAGACCACTGCAGGTTTTCCATGTGGAAGTGGAGGTTAAGGACATTAACGATAACCCGCCCAGGTTCTTGCGTCGGGAACAAAGATTATTTATTTTAGAGTCAAGAATAGTAGATTCCCGGTTTCCGCTAGAGGGCGCATCTGATATGGATGTCGGAGCAAACGCAGAATTGAAATACAAATTAAATCCTAATGAATATTTTGACTTGGATGTTAAAACAAACGAAGAAGAAACAAACATTTTAGAGCTAGTATTGAAGAAAGCATTAGATAGAGAAGAAACCCAAGAACATCTTTTATTACTGACTGCAGTTGATGGAGGAAAACCTGAACTAACAGGTACAGTTCAATTATTGATCAGTGTATTGGATGCGAATGATAATGCCCCAAAATTTGATAAATCAGTTTATAATATAAGATTATTAGAAAATGCACCGAATGGGACATTAGTTATTAAACTGAATGCCTCAGATGCAGATGACGGCATTAATAAGGAAATAGTGTACCTTTTTAGTAATCTTGTTCTTGATAACGTCAGATCTAAATTTATAATCGATTCAAATAGTGGGGAAATAACAGTTAAGGGAGAACTGGATTATGAAGACTGTAATTTATATGAAATTAATATTGATGCTGTAGATAGAAGTTCATTCCCATTAACTGGACACTGCAAAGTTATAGTAAAACTTCTGGACGAGAATGATAATACCCCAGAGATGGTCATAACTTCCATATCTCTGCCTGTTCAAGAAGACGCTTCACTGGGGACCGTCATTGCCCTGATCAGTCTGTCCGATCGCGACTCAGGTCCCAACGGCCAGGTGACCTGCTTTCTGACACCCCATGTCCCCTTCAAGCTGGTGTCCACCTTCAAGAATTACTATTCGCTGGTGCTGGACAGCGCCCTGGACCGCGAGAGCGTGGCGAACTATGAGCTGCTGGTGACCGCACGGGACGGGGGCTCGCCTTCGCTGTCGGCCACGGCCAGCGTGTCCGTGGAAGTGGCCGACGTGAACGACAACGCGCCGACATTCGCGCAGGCCGAGTACACGGTGTTCGTGAAGGAGAACAACCCTCCCGGCTGCCACATCTTCACGGTGTCCGCGCGGGACGCGGACGCGCAGGAGAACGCGCTGGTGTCCTACTCGCTGGTGGAGCGGCGGGTGGGCGAGCGTGCGCTGTCGAGCTACGTGTCGGTGCACGCGGAGAGCGGCAAGGTGTACGCGCTGCAGCCGCTGGACCACGAGGAGCTGGAGCTGCTGCAGTTCCAAGTGAGCGCGCGCGACGCGGGCGTGCCTCCGCTGGGCAGCAACGTGACGCTGCAGGTGTTCGTGCTGGACGAGAACGACAACGCGCCCGCGCTGCTGCCGCTGCCTGGGGCGGGCGGCGCGGGCGGCGCCGTGAGCGAGCTGGTGTGGCGGTCGGTGGGCGCGGGCCACGTGGTGGCGAAGGTGCGCGCGGTGGACGCCGACTCGGGCTACAACGCGTGGCTGTCGTACGAGCTGCAGCCGGCGGCGGGTGGCGCGCGCAGCCCGTTCCGCGTGGCGCTGTACACGGGCGAGATCAGCACGACGCGCAGCCTGGACGAGGCGGACTCGCCGCGCCAGCGCCTGCTGGTGCTGGTGAGGGACCACGGCGAGCCGGCGCTGACGGCCACGGCCACCGTGCTGCTGTCGCTGGTGGAGAGCGGCCAGGCGCCCAAGGCCTCGTCGCGGGTGTTGGCGGGCGCCGCCGGCGCGGAGGCGGCGCTGGTGGATGTCAACGTGTACCTGATCATCGCCATCTGCGCGGTGTCCAGCCTGCTGGTGCTCACGCTGCTGCTGTACGTGGCGCTGCGGTGCTCGGCGCCGCCCAGCGAGGGCGCGTGCGGGCCGGGGAAGCCCACGCTGGTGTGTTCCAGCGCGGTGGGGAGCTGGTCGTACTCGCAGCAGAGGCGGCAGAGGGTGTGCTCTGGGGAGGGTCCGCCCAAGACCGACCTCATGGCTTTCAGCCCTGGCCATCCACCCTGTCCATTAGTGGGTGATACGAGCCAACATCAGGATTTAAATGATGATCATTGTGCCAAGGTAAGTCTGAATTTTCATAATTAACATTTAATATATACTTGAAATGTTAAATTGTTTCCCAAGAATTTTTTATGTTTTCCAATTTTTAAAAATTGGAATACATTTACTTAAAATACATCTGTTCATTTTTTGGTTAACTATTGTAATCTATGTGGTTTGTTACTGGTCTTAATTTAAACTGGAACCAGACTTTCTATTTGTGGTGTTTCTTTTAATTGTGATAAACATTTTTTTCTAATTAATTCTGTAGAATTTTCATTTCTTTGTGTTTGATCCAAATAGTGTAGAAAGAGAAATTCAAGGGAATTTGCACTTTGAGCAAGTAAATTCATATAAAATATGCATTCCTCAGGCACTGCAAATCTCTTGAAAAAGTAAATTTTGAAAAATCTCTTAATTTGAATTTTATTTGGTGAGTTGCTTTTCAAGGAGAGCTATTTCTTTAAAAAATTTTTTTAATTTAAATTCCAGTTAGTTAACATACAGAGTTACATTAGTTTCAGGTGTACAACTTAGTGATTCAATATTTTCATACAATACCGGATGCTCATCACAAGTGCACTCCTTAATCCCTTTCATCTATTTAACCCTATGGTAAACATCAGTTTGCTCTGTATAGTTAAGGGTCTGTTTCTTGATTTGCTTCTTTCTTTTTTCCCCTTTTCTCTTTGTTTTGTTTCTTAAATTGCACTTATGAATGAAATCATATCGTATTGGTCTTTCTCTGACTTATTTTTCTTAGCATAATACTCTCGCTCCATCCACCTTGTTGCAAATGGCAAGATTTCATTCTTTTTACGGCTGAGTAATATTCCATCGTGAATCTATGTACCACATTTTCTTTATCCATTCATCAGTTGAAGGACACTTGGGCTGTTTCCATACTTTGGCTATTGTAGATAATGCTGCTGTAAACATCAGTGTGCATGTATCCCTTTGAATTATTATTTTTGTATTCTTTGGTAAATACCTAGTAGTGCAATTGCTGGATTATAGGGTAGTTCTATTTTGAACTTTTGGAGGAATCTCCATACTGTTTTGCAGAGTGGCTGCACCAGTTTGCATTCTCACCAGCAGTGTAGGAGGGTTCCCCTTTCTTCACATCCTTGTCAACACCCATGGTTTCTTGTGTTTTTGATTGTAGCTATGTATGCCATGATATCTCATTATAGTTTTATTTGTATTTCCCTGACTGCGAGTGATATTGAGCATCTTTTCTTTTGTCTTTGGTCCATATGGATGTCTATTTTGGAAAAATGTCTATTCATGTCTTCTGCCCATTTTAAATCAGATTATTCATCTTGGGGTGTTGAGTTTTATAAGTACTTCCTATATTTGGATATCAACCCTTTATTAGATATGTCATTTGCAAATATCTTCCCCATTCTGCAGGTTGCCTTTTACTTTGTTGACTGATTCCTTCACTTAGCAGAAGTTTTTATTTTGATGAAGTTCCAATGGTTTATTTTTGCTTTTGTTTCCCTTGCCTCAGTTGACATACCTAGAAAGAAGTTGCTATTGGTCATGTCAAAAAGGTTACTACTTGTGTTCTCCTCTAGGATTTTCATGGTTTCAGGTCTATCATTTAGGTCTTTAATCTACTTTGAATTTATTTTTGTGTATTATTTTGTGTAAGAAAGTGGTCCAATTTGTTCTTTTGCATGTTATCATCCGGTTTTCCCAACACCATTTGTTGAAGAGACTGTCTTTTTTCCCTTGGATATTATTTTCTTCTTTGTCAAAGATTAATTGACCATTTAGTTGTGGGTTCTTTTCTGGGTTTTCTATTCTGTTCTGTTGATCTCTGTGTCTATTTTTGTACCAGTACCATACTGTCTTGATCACTACAGCTTTGGAATATAACTTGAAGTCCAGAGATGTGATGCCTCCAGCTTTGGTTTTATTTTTCAAGGTTGCTTTGGCTCTTCAGGGTCTTTTGTGACCTAAAATGTAAATTTTTGGATTATTTGTTCCTGCTCTATGAAAAATGCTGCTGATATTTTGATAGGGATTGCATTGTATGTGTAGATTGCACTGGGTAGTTTTGACATTTTAACAATATTTGTTCTTTGAATCCATGAGCAGGGAATGTCTTTCCATTTCTTTGTGTCATCGTCAATTTCTTTCACAAGCGTTTTATAGTTTTCACAGTACAGGTATTTTCCCCCTTTGGTTAGGTTTATTCCTAGGCATCTTATTGGTTTTGGTGTAAGTGTGAATGAGATTGATTCCTTAATTTCTCTTTCTGCTATTTCATTATTGGTGTATAGAAATGCAACAGATTTCTGCACATTAATTTTGTGTCTTGTGACCTTACTGAATTTGTGTATCAGTTCTAACAGTTTTTTGGTGGAGTCTTTCAGGTTTCCTACATAGAGTATCATGTCATCTGCAAATAGTCAAAGTTTGACTTCTTCCTTGCTGATTTGGATGCCTTTTATTTCTTTTTGTTGTCTGGTTGCTGTGGCTGGGACTTCCAGTACTATGTTAAATAACAGTAGTGAGAGTGAACATCCTTATCTTTTTCATGACTGTAGAGGAAAATCTGTCAGTTTTTCCTCACTGAGAATATTAGCTGTGGGTTTTTAACATATGGCCTTTATTATGTTGAGGTATGTTCCCTCTAAACCTACTTTGTTGAGAGTTTTTATCATGAATGGATTTTGTGCTTTGTCAAATGCTTTTTCTGCATCTACTGAAAGGATCATATGGTTCTTATTTATTTTTGGGGTGTATTACATTGATTGATTTATAAATAAATTAAAGTAATATTCTTTATTAATGGGGTATATTACATTGATTGATTTGTAAATATTGAACCACCTTGCAACCTAGGAATAAATCCCACTTGATCATGGTGAATGATTTTTTTTTAATGTATTGTTGGATTCAGCCTCATAGAATAAGTTTGGAAGTTTTCTTTCCCTTTCCGTTTTTTCAAATAGTTTGAGAAGAATAGGTATTAACTCTTCTTTTTTTTTAAACTTTTGCATTCCCATCTTTTTTTAAAAATATTTACTTATTTTTGAAAGAGAGAGAGAGACACACACACAGTGTGAGTAGGGGAGGGGCAGAGAGAGAGGGAGACAGAATCTGAAGAAGGCTCCAGGCTCCAAGCTGTCAGCACAGAGCCCAGTGTGGAACTTGAACTCATGAACTGTGAGATCATGACCTGAGCTGAAGTTGGACACTTAACTGACTGAGCCACCCACTCACCCCTATTAACTCTTCTTTAAATGTTTGGTAGAATTTGCCTTGAAGTCATCTGGCCCTGGACTTTTGTTTCTTGGGAGTTTTTTGATTACTGATTCCATTTCTTTGCCATTTCACAAATAGGTCTGTTCAAGTTTTCTGTTTCTTCCTATTTCAGTTTTGGTAATTATATGTTTCTAGAAGTTTATCCATCTCTTTCAGCTTGTCCAATTTATTGTCATATAGTTTTTCATAATATTCTCTTATAATTGTTTGTATTTATGTGGTGTTGGTTGTTATTTCTCCTCTCTCTTTGTGATTTTTAAAAATTTGGGTCCTTTCTCTTTTCTTTCTGATAAGTCTGCCTAGAAGTTTATGAATTTTATTAATGTTTTCAAAGAACCAGCTTCTGGTTTCATTGATCTGTTCTATTGTTTTTCTCTTTTTTTAAGTTTGTATATCATTTATTTCTGCTCTAATCTCTCCTATTTCCCTCCATCAGTTGGCTTTAGGCTTCATTTATTGTTCTTCCTCTAGCTCCTTTAGGTGTAAGTTCAGGCTGTTTATTTGAGATTTTTTCTTGTTTCTTAAGGTAACCCTGTATTGCTATATACCTTTTTTCTTAGGACAGCTTTTGCTGCATTGCCAAGGTTTTGGACCATCGTTTGTTTCTATGTATTTTTAAAAATCTCTTCTTTGATTTCCTGGTTGACCCATTCAATGTGTATCATCATGATGTTTAACCTCCCTGTATTTGTGGTCTTTCCAAATTTTTCTTGTGGTTGACTTCTAGTTTCATAGTGTTCTGGTTCGAAAAGGTGCATGGTGTGATTTCAGTCTTTTTATATTTGTTGAGGCCTGATTTGTGACCTAATAAGTGATCTATTCTGGAGAATGTTCCATGTGCACTCCAGAAGAATGTGAATTCTACTGCTTTAGGATGGAATGTTCTGAATATAACTGTTAAGTCCATCTGGTCCAATGTGTCATTTAAAGCCATTGTTTCCTTGTTTATTTTCTGTTTAAATGATCTGTCCATTGATATAAGTGGGGTGGTAAAGTCTACTGTTATTGCATTATTATCAATTAGTTCCCTTATATTTGTTATTAATTGTTTTACATATTTGGGTGCTTTCACGTTGGGTGCATAAATATTTACAATTGTTAGATCTTCTTGGATTGTCTCCTTCATTATGATATAGTACCCTCCTTTAAGGTAAGTGTACTCTTAATCCCCTTTACCTATTTCACCCTTCTTCCCACCCACTTCCCCTCTGGTAACCATCTTCTCTTAGTTAAGAGTCTGTTTTTTTGTTTGTTTGTTTGTCTCATTTTTCCCCTTTATTCATTTGTTTTGTTTCTTAAATTCCACATATGAATGAAATCATATGGTATTTGTATTTCTCTGACTGATTTATTTTACTTAGCATTATACTCTCTAGATCTATCCATATATTTGCAAATGGCAGGATTTCATTCTTTTTATGGCTAAATAATATTCCATTGTATATATATACCATCTCTTCTTTAGCCACTCATCTATCAATGGAAATGGGCTGCTTCCATAATTTGGCTGTTGTAAATAATGCTGCAGTAAACAGGGGTGCATATATCCCTTCAACTTAGTGTTTTCATATTCTTTGGGTAGATACTCAGTAGAGTAATAAATGGACCATATGATAATTCTATTTTTAAATTTTTTATGAACTTCCATATTGTGTTCGATAGTGTCCACACCAGTTTGCATCCCTACCAAAAGTGCATGAGGGTTCCATTTTCTCCATATCGTCACCAATACTTGTTGCCTTTTTTTTTTTTTTAATTTTAGCCATTCTGATAGGTATGAGGTGATACCTCATTATGGTTTTGACTAGCGTTTCCCTGCTGATGAGTGAATGTTGGACATCTTTTCATGTGTCTTTTGGCCATCTGTATGTTTTCTTTGGAGAAATGTCTATTCATATTTTCTGCCCATTTTTAATTGGATTATTTGGTTTTTGAGTGTTGAGTTGTATAAGTTCTTTATACATTTCGGATACTAACCCTTTATCAGATATGTCATTTGGAAATATCTTCTCCCATTCAGTTGGTTGTCTTTTAGTTTTGTTGCCTGTTTCCTTTGCTGTGCAAAAGCTTTTTATTTTAATGAGGTCCCAATAGTTTATTTTTGCTTTTATTTACCTTGCCTCAGGTGACACATCTAGAAAGATGTTGTTATGGCCAATGTCAGAGAAATTACTGCAAGTGCTCATTTCTATGATTTTTATGATTTCAGCTCTCACATTTAGGTCCTTAATCCATTTTGAGTTTATTTTTGTATATGGTGTAAGAAAGTGGTCCATTTTCATTCTTTTGCATGAGCTGTCTGCTTTTTCCAACATCATTTGTTGAAGAGACTGTATTTTTTTCCATTGCATATTCTTGCTTCCAAGTGTTGTGAGTTTCAGAATTTTAGTGAACATTTATATTTCTTGCTTATTTAAAAGAAAGGTATGTGTAAGTCAAAGAAAGGAGGGTCACAAGGATGATTTGAGCTTTGGAAGCTGTATTATCTGAGTAACTGATTATGTTACCCATGACTGTAACTTTTTTGTAATGTAGTTTGATTTTTTTAACTCTAAATTAGACTGTGATTTGTATGGTCACATAAATTCACCCCTCTAGCCCACACCTAGTTGGACTAATATGTAATGTCCACAGCAGACTTTCAAGAACCATTTATAGTACTTAACTTTAAAGAAATGAGGACGCTTTAAAAATGTGAATGAGTAGGCTTAGCTTAATTATATTCATAGTTGCTGTTTATAGAATTGTTATTAGTATACCTTTTGAGTTTATAGTCAACATATCATCCTGAAATATTCTTTAACTTATAACTAGCTCCCCTATTCTCCATTTTAAAAGGAAATCTAAGTTAAGACTACGATTTCCAACCAACCAGTCTTAAACATTTTTTATAAACCTATGCCACTATAAATTATATGACTAAATGCTATTAAAGACAATTAATTATGAGAAATGTGGTTTTAAAATTTGTACCTGCTCTTATTTAGTGTTACTACATAAATGGTATGCCTCTGTGGTTTTATTGTCCATTTTTGTGCTAATTAAAAACATGCAGATTGGAAAAATCTCAGGCAGATCAAAATTGGAAAGCAATACAGGTGTAATAATTATTCTACTTGCAATTGGGAACATGGGAATAAAATACTCATGAGAATTTGCTCTATTAAGTAAAACTGAAAATGATAAAACACCCCAAGCTTGATCGAAGGATTGCTCTAAGTATGACAGATGAATACTAACATTATGTGATGAAATAAATTTATGTTATGAAATAATCTCAATTAAATTGGAGACTGTAAAAACAGGTGGACATTCATAAAATCTGGGACTTAGAAAGAATGGAAAGAATAAAGAGATAAGAACCATGAACTTTTGGAATGGAGTATATAAATTCTGATGAAAAGAGAAATTCAAGATACTTTCTCCATGCAAAATTCACTTAATACAAATGATTTCTCTTCAAAGACCCCACTAACCCTCTATTATTGTGTTTTCTCAAGAAAGGTATATGAATTAGTTGCTTATATTCCTTGCTTCCTACAAACAAATACCTCTTCTAAGTTTTTCTTCCACTCGTAAATACTTGAGATCTTGGGTCCCTAGAGATACCAAGAATTTTCTTAACAGAAATCTAAGAAATGAAGTTGCCTGAACTTTATATAAACAAAATATTTTAAAATTTACTGCTCCTGACATGATTCATTTTATTTTTATTTTAAAACTGGGAAAACGTATTTTCAAGGCATAAGGAGACCACAGTTATGGTCACACTAAATATTCAGAAGTTAAGTCTCTTAATGCTTTCAGCAAACATGAGAAGTGTTGTTCTACGCTTTAACAAAACTGAAGGAAAAAAATCAGGTTAAAATAAAATTTAACATTTATTAATAAAATTGATAATTATAGTTCGTACTTACTATTTGACCACATGATGTCGCTCTTTACCGCGAAATTCTCTCATTCAAGACAAAACGAAGTCCTCCGTTTTCATATTAGAAAGATTCTCCACTGTGTTTTTCTATGCGGATGTTGAACAATGGAGAGCACATCAGGATAGTAACGAAGGGGTAAGATTCCTCCAAATATTGAGATAAGTTACGCCGATTTGAATAATTTTAAAATCCCAATTAATTTGAAATGGTGTACTCGAATCGAGGCGACCGGGGGCACCAGCATCTACTGCTGTTTTTTATAATCCTCACAGCCTGGGAAAGCGGGAGCGGCCAGGTCCACTACTCAGTCCCGGAGGAGGCCAAACACGGCACCTTCGTGGGCCGCATCGCGCAGGACCTGGGGCTGGAGCTGGCGGAGCTGGTGCCGCGCTTTTTCCGAGTGGCGTCCAAAGGTCGCGGGGACCTTCTGGAGGTAAACCTGCAGAATGGTATTTTGTTTGTGAATTCTCGGATCGACCGCGAGGAGCTGTGTGGGCGGAGCGCGGAATGCAGCATCCACCTGGAGGTGATCGTGGACAGGCCGCTGCAGGTTTTCCATGTGGAAGTGGAGGTGAAGGACATTAACGACAACCCGCCCGTATTCCCGGAGACAAAAAAGAATCTGTTTATAGCCGAATCCAGGATGCTTGACTCTAGGTTTCCACTAGAGGACGCTTCCGATGCAGATATCGAGGAGAACGCTCTGTTGACTTACAAACTGAGCCCCAACGAGTTTTTCTCTCTGGACGTACCAACCAATGGCGAACAGGAAAAACCTCTTGGTCTTGTATTACGGAAATCTTTAGACAGGGAAGAATCTCCGGAACTTCATTTATTGCTCACAGCCACTGATAGAGGCAAACCTGAGCTGACTGGCACTGTTCAGTTACTCATCAAAGTGCTGGATGCCAATGACAACGCACCAGTTTTCGACAGAACACTCTATGCGGTGAAATTACCAGAAAATGTTCCCAATGGAACATTGGTAATTAAACTTAATGCCTCAGATTTGGATGACGGCATGAATGGGGATATTATTTATTCATTCTCTAGTGACGTTTCCCCAGATGTAAAATCTAAATTCTACATGGATGCCATAAATGGAGAAATTATAGCAATAGGACATATAGATTTTGAAGAATGTAAAACCTACAAAATTCGAGTAGAAGCGATCGATAAAGGCTATCTACCACTAGCTGGTCACTGTACAGTTCTTGTGCAAGTTTTGGACGCTAATGATAATGCTCCAGAGTTGGCTGTTACTTCCCTGTCTCTCCCTATCTCAGAGAATGCTCAGCGGGGCACAGTCATCACCTTGATCAGTGTGTCTGACCGAGATTCTGGAGCTAATGGCCAGGTGACCTGCACACTGTCGCCCCATGTCCCCTTCAAGCTGGTGTCCACCTTCAAGAATTACTATTCGCTGGTGCTGGACAGCGCCCTGGACCGCGAGAGCGTGGCGGACTATGCTCTAGTAGTGACAGCACGGGACGGGGGCTCGCCTTCGCTGTCGGCCACGGCCAGCGTGTCCGTGGAAGTGGCCGACGTGAACGACAACGCGCCGGCATTCGCGCAGGCCGAGTACACGGTGTTCGTGAAGGAGAACAACCCTCCCGGCTGCCACATCTTCACGGTGTCCGCGCGGGACGCGGACGCGCAGGAGAACGCGCTGGTGTCCTACTCGCTGGTGGAGCGGCGGGTGGGCGAGCGTGCGCTGTCGAGCTACGTGTCGGTGCACGCGGAGAGCGGCAAGGTGTACGCGCTGCAGCCGCTGGACCACGAGGAGCTGGAGCTGCTGCAGTTCCAAGTGAGCGCGCGCGACGCGGGCGTGCCTCCGCTGGGCAGCAACGTGACGCTGCAGGTGTTCGTGCTGGACGAGAACGACAACGCGCCCGCGCTGCTGCCGCTGCCTGGGGCGGGCGGCGCGGGCGGCGCCGTGAGCGAGCTGGTGTGGCGGTCGGTGGGCGCGGGCCACGTGGTGGCGAAGGTGCGCGCGGTGGACGCCGACTCGGGCTACAACGCGTGGCTGTCGTACGAGCTGCAGCCGGCGGCGGGTGGCGCGCGCAGCCCGTTCCGCGTGGCGCTGTACACGGGCGAGATCAGCACGACGCGCAGCCTGGACGAGGCGGACTCGCCGCGCCAGCGCCTGCTGGTGCTGGTGAGGGACCACGGCGAGCCGGCGCTGACGGCCACGGCCACCGTGCTGCTGTCGCTGGTGGAGAGCGGCCAGGCGCCCAAGGCCTCGTCGCGGGTGTTGGCGGGCGCCGCCGGCGCGGAGGCGGCGCTGGTGGATGTCAACGTGTACCTGATCATCGCCATCTGCGCGGTGTCCAGCCTGCTGGTGCTCACGCTGCTGCTGTACGTGGCGCTGCGGTGCTCGGCGCCGCCCAGCGAGGGCGCGTGCGGGCCGGGGAAGCCCACGCTGGTGTGTTCCAGCGCGGTGGGGAGCTGGTCGTACTCGCAGCAGAGGCGGCAGAGGGTGTGCTCTGGGGAGGGTCCGCCCAAGACCGACCTCATGGCTTTTAGTCCCAGCCTTCCCCCGTGTCCTGGATCTCTGAATCCAACGGAAGATCCACAAGCTTCTTTGGAGTCTTCTGGAAAGGTCGGTTGTTCAAATATTTTATTTATTTATAGATTTATATTTGAAGCCTGAAAAATATTCTCGTTACCTCAGACGGTACTTAAATAGTTTTACCCAGTTATTATAGAGATCTGTCAATATTTTCTTGTTTTTCAGAAGTGAGTACTTTTATACCTGACTTTTGAGTTTCAATTTCTAATTGAGAATCATTAAAAACCATACATTGAGTAGGTATTTATTGGGTGCTGAATCAGTTTTATTTAAAATCTGTTATGGGGTTGTATTGAATTTCTATAGCCAGGCTACCTCTCTGCCTGAGAAGTATCAGTTGAAAAACAATTTAATTGCTACACATTAAGTATACTTCAGCATCACTCTGTCATTTATTCATTTCTAAAGTATGCATGATATTTTAGTATAATTCTGTTGTTTATAAGAAACCCATAAGCAGAAATATGTAGTAGCTGTTACCTTGTTAACTTTGTAGTTTTTTACTTTCCTCTGGATGGAGACTGGAAACATGGTTGGTCAGCACTACTCAGTGTTTACGTCAATGAGTAAATTTCAGTGTGCCCTAGAAATCAGTTACTTTGCTTTAGGAATCAAACACCAAATGTTAGAAATGTAACACTCCTTCCAACTTGTGTAAAATATGTTTCTTTATGCTTGACATTGATATTTTATCTGATATTAGAGAAAATACTTCCTGACATGTACTTTCTTTCTTCAAATGACTTTCTCCTTTTTACTAAAAATTTTGTTAGTATATGTTTGAGCATTAGAGATATATCTAAGTTCTACACTCTGAATTCTCTTGAAATTCATAGTCTGTAACTTAAAAAGTTACTCCATCAGTGGAGAGGATGATTTACTTTCCCTCTCAATATTCTGAAAGACAGAAATCTGGAGATGAGATTGTACACCTTTAAACTTATTACATGTTAAACTTATATTTCCTGAATTGTGGTGGTTCTTCACACTGGGTCTTTAGTCCAAGCTTTTATTTTCTAATTTATATTTTAGAAACTTCCTTTATATTTATGTAGCATTTTTGTTATGTGACTTATTTTTATATTGTGGTGTTTTTATTGTGTTAGATATTTTACAAGGTACTCCTTAATTAAAAACTCAGCAGAGTGGGGAACCTGGGTGGCTCAGTTGTTAAGCGTCCAGCTCTTGGTTTTCGCTCAGGTTATGATCTCATGGTTTGTGAGTTTGAGCCCCTCCCCAGGCTCTGCACTAACAGCATGGAGCCTGCTTGGGATTCTCTCTCCCTCTCTCTCTGCCCTTCCCCTGCTCATGCATGCTTTCTCTTCTCTCTCAAAATAAATAAATGAACTTAAAAAAAAAAACTCAGAGCAAAATCAGAGTACCTTTGAGAATAGAGCCACAATATAACAATGAAAGTGCAAGTGAAATTAATTTAAATAATACATTTCAGCATTTTTTTCTTTTCCCTTATAGAGGACATGTTTGTTATATGTTACAAAGTGATCTGTTTTCTTTTCATCATGTTTATTTCCAAACTTGAGTATTCTCTGAGCTCCTGTAATCAATCTTGTCTACGTCTATCAGGATAACTCACCTTAGATCTAGACTTATACCTTCAAATATCTCTGTCCTTGCACTTTTTTTCAGGTTCCATATGTCACTTGAATTGGGCTCAGGTATTTGATTATATGTTATATGGATTATATGGATCAAGGAGTGCTAGAAATCTAACTCCCCGCTCCTTTAGTCTCTTAGAGCTAGTATTATTTATTATTTACTATGTTTTCTATAATTATAAATTTTATTCTTTATTATTGATAGCTGTATTGATATAATTGGTAATTTCATCCTTTATATTAATATTTATTTTCTTTTTAATATGGGCTATCATCATGTGCAAATTTTCAGAAGATCTAGCAATGAATTTATCTTTTGGATCATCAGGAAGCATGCACACACTGGGATCCAGGGAGGTTAGGATTTGAAACAGCTGAGAAGTTCAAAATGGAGAAGTGAGAGCATGGAAGACACTTTAGTTTTTTGCCCAGTAACTAGCCCTCTGTGTTTCTGTGGGTAACACTCCTCAATTCAAGCAGCAACCATTAAATCAATAATGAAACTTCCTATGTCAGCCCCTAAATTGTAGTTTTTATATAGGGTTAACTATCTAAGTTCTGACTTAATCTTAGACACTTTTGAGAGTGAAGGGACACTATAAGTAAGTATACGAGACTACAGACATAAACAGAGTATATCCCAGGTAACTTGGGGTCTATGGCCAGCCTATCCTATCCTAGACCTGATAATGCTAACTGCATTAGCAACATCTGGAGTCCTTATTGAACATTCTGGTTCCCAGACTCTACTCCACAATTTCTGAAATAAGTAGGACTGGCAAACTTGCTTTTCAATAAGCACTCCAGGTGTTTCTTATTCAGCTGAAGTTTTAGATCTAATAGGCTTATGAGACACTTAGCGAAGCAAGTTCCTATTATTTGAGAGTATATAATTTAACTACCCCTGCTTTGTATTCATTATTGCAGATTTAACTGGCACATTTATGCTATTACTTGCTATAAAATGCACATTAACAGGAATGGAGTATAGTTTATATTATTACCTTGTGTTGCGATGATTATTCACTAATAAACTTATTTTTAGATTCCAGAAAGTAGCTCAAACTAAACATTGATTAGTATCGTAGATAGATACATAAGTTGTTACGCTTTAATTTGTGCTTTACAAGAAAAATAGCCACTAAAACCAGAATTTGAATGGATTTTCACCTAGGGTCAATCTGAAGAAGTAGAAGATTATAAAAACAATTTAGTGGCACACATGAATCCATGAATTAAATGACTCTCATTCCTGTCACTTTTTTTGTTCATAAGTGTTAGTCTGTTTTTCAGCTCTTAATAGCAACTGAAAGAATTCAAAATTATTGATCTCTGTTATAACTTACAATATCATTAAAGTAAAGAAAATAACCTTTGGATAAGACCAAAGGTCCTATTATTAAGTTTTTCCTTTTTGGGAAAAAAAGAACTTTTTCTCTTTTTTCAGTAGTGCAGATATATTAATAGAGAATTTCATTTGCTAAATACTTGATTCTAAAAACTTCAAGAGAGAAAATATTTTACTCCAGGTGATGATGAATATTTTATTGACACTGATAAAACTATTAGATAATTCCCAAACTGTATATTTGGGGTACTCAAAAAGCTTAAATATAACAAAGATGAAAGTGCTTATCTTTAGAATCATAATTAAAGTTCTTTTTTCCCATGTAAGATACATATAAAAAATGTGACTTCTCCCTGTATAACTGATTTCTCAAAAAAAGTACTTTTCTGCTTTCCTAAGATGGGAACCACCCACCACTCAGCCTGTGTAGTAGCAATCGTAAAGGTATTGCAGAGTGATAATATTATATAGGTAATAATTTTTACCAAAAAGCTGATTTTGGTCTCGACCATTATGAAAATAAATGTGGCTAAATCGAGGGCTGAAAATATTGCCATTTATGAGCCACTCACTTTCCTTAAGGTAATATCCTAGGTCTCCTTAAGGTAATATCCTAGGTATTTAATGTATCATAATTCACACAACCCCCACATTATTATTGTATGAATGTTATGAAACTGGAAACAGAGACAGAGAGAGTCACACAACCAGTAAGTTTAAGAATAGGAATCAGAATGGAGTCATTTCCAATATTGAGCTGGTGTTCTCCTCTCAACTTTCTAGTGATGACTGAAATTTAAGAGTTTCAAACACCTCACAGAGAAGTGATACTTGAGATTAGCGTCTGGTAAGGTTTATTTAATCGCAAAAATAATGAGAAAGAGAAATGAATTAAGTATCAAACTTGAAGACATATAAATTTGTTATCCAGCAAAAAACTAATACACTGGTATTATAAAATATTAAGAGCATTTTCAAATGTAGCTAATGAGAGTCAGGGGGAAGAAATTACTTCCCGAGATTCTGAATTTAAGAAAACGCTGAACTGAAGGTCGACAATGATTATTATTATGTACAAAAGAGACCTCATGTGAAGTTTTGAAGATCCATAGAGCTACAAATATGTACAAATAGAATCAAACGCTGTGAATGAAAGACAAGTTGTTAAAACTCACGGAATTGTACTTACACATTCAGCCACCGGATGTCGCTGTCTTCCACAAAATTTTTTTTGGAACAAAGGCATAATCCTGTTTCTCGAGGACTAGAAAGGAACTACATTCGCAGATCTCGGCCGTTTCCATAAAAGTGGATGTAAGAAATCGAATAGGAAAATTCAGGCAGCAGTTGTTCTAGACCGCTGATTCATCAATTTGTGAATCGGCAGAAAGGTATGATGTTGGTCTACAGACCCAGGGGGCCAAGAGACTGGCGCCTGCTTCTCTTGCTTCTGCTCGTCGCAGCCTGGAAGGCGGGGAGCGGTCAGGTCCACTACTCGGTCCCGGAGGAGGCCAAACACGGCACCTTCGTGGGCCGCATCGCGCAGGACCTGGGGCTGGAGCTAGCGGAGCTGGTGCCGCGGTTTTTCCGAGTGGAGTCCAAAGGTCGCGGGAATCTTCTGGAGGTAAATCTGCAGAATGGTATTTTGTTTGTGAATGCTCGGATCGACCGGGAGGAGTTGTGCGGGCGGAACGCAGAGTGTAGCATCCACCTGGAGGTGATCGTGGACAGGCCGCTGCAGGTTTTCCATGTGGAGGTGGAGGTGAAGGACATTAACGACAACCCACCAGTCTTCTCCGTCTCAGAACAAAAGCTTTCAATACCCGAATCTCGACTGCTTGACTCTCGATTTCCGCTAGAAGGCGCATCTGATGCTGATGTTGGAGAGAATGCAGTGCTTACTTATAGACTCAGTCCAAATGAGTTTTTCATTCTTGATATTATAAGCAAAAAAGACAAAGGCAAATTTCCAGTGCTTGTTCTAGGAAAAATGCTGGATCGTGAAGAAAATCCTCAGCTTCAGTTATTATTAACGGCAACCGATGGAGGCAAACCCGAATATACTGGATCTGTTACTCTGCTGATCTTGGTGTTGGATGCCAATGATAATGCGCCTATGTGTGACCGATCCGTTTATGAAGTTAAAATGTATGAAAATTCAGCGAACCAAACGTTAGTAATATGGCTGAATGCGTCTGATGCGGATGAAGGAATAAACAAAGAAATGATATATTCATTTAGTGCTTTGGTTCCATCCAGTGTAAGAAGGAAATTTCTAATGAATGAAAAAACGGGAGAAATACGAATAAATGATGCTATTGACTTTGAGGATAGTAACACTTATGAAATTCATGTAGATGTGACAGATACAGGAAACCCACCTATGGTTGGTCACTGCACTGTCTTAGTGGAAATTCTGGATGAAAATGATAATTCACCTGAGGTGGCTATCACTTCTTTGGCTCTTCCGGTACAAGAAGATGCTCAGGTGGGCACTGTCATCGCCCTGATCAGCGTGTCCGACCGTGATTCTGGAGCTAATGGCCAGGTGACCTGCACACTGTCGCCCCATGTCCCCTTCAAGCTGGTGTCCACCTTCAAGAATTACTATTCGCTGGTGCTGGACAGCGCCCTGGACCGCGAGAGCGTGGCGGACTATGCTCTAGTAGTGACAGCACGGGACGGGGGCTCGCCTTCGCTGTCGGCCACGGCCAGCGTGTCCGTGGAAGTGGCCGACGTGAACGACAACGCGCCGGCATTCGCGCAGGCCGAGTACACGGTGTTCGTGAAGGAGAACAACCCTCCCGGCTGCCACATCTTCACGGTGTCCGCGCGGGACGCGGACGCGCAGGAGAACGCGCTGGTGTCCTACTCGCTGGTGGAGCGGCGGGTGGGCGAGCGTGCGCTGTCGAGCTACGTGTCGGTGCACGCGGAGAGCGGCAAGGTGTACGCGCTGCAGCCGCTGGACCACGAGGAGCTGGAGCTGCTGCAGTTCCAAGTGAGCGCGCGCGACGCGGGCGTGCCTCCGCTGGGCAGCAACGTGACGCTGCAGGTGTTCGTGCTGGACGAGAACGACAACGCGCCCGCGCTGCTGCCGCTGCCTGGGGCGGGCGGCGCGGGCGGCGCCGTGAGCGAGCTGGTGTGGCGGTCGGTGGGCGCGGGCCACGTGGTGGCGAAGGTGCGCGCGGTGGACGCCGACTCGGGCTACAACGCGTGGCTGTCGTACGAGCTGCAGCCGGCGGCGGGTGGCGCGCGCAGCCCGTTCCGCGTGGCGCTGTACACGGGCGAGATCAGCACGACGCGCAGCCTGGACGAGGCGGACTCGCCGCGCCAGCGCCTGCTGGTGCTGGTGAGGGACCACGGCGAGCCGGCGCTGACGGCCACGGCCACCGTGCTGCTGTCGCTGGTGGAGAGCGGCCAGGCGCCCAAGGCCTCGTCGCGGGTGTTGGCGGGCGCCGCCGGCGCGGAGGCGGCGCTGGTGGATGTCAACGTGTACCTGATCATCGCCATCTGCGCGGTGTCCAGCCTGCTGGTGCTCACGCTGCTGCTGTACGTGGCGCTGCGGTGCTCGGCGCCGCCCAGCGAGGGCGCGTGCGGGCCGGGGAAGCCCACGCTGGTGTGTTCCAGCGCGGTGGGGAGCTGGTCGTACTCGCAGCAGAGGCGGCAGAGGGTGTGCTCTGGGGAGGGTCCGCCCAAGACCGACCTCATGGCTTTTAGTCCCAGCCTTACCCCGTGTCCAGTACCAGATGTGCAAAGGGAAGAACAGTCTAGTGGAGAGGACTACTCAAGGAAGGTGAGTTATTACTTTTTATTTCCATATGTTGCCTTATGAATAATATTTTATTAACCGCTTTCCCCCGTCTTATGTATGTCTCGGATATCTTCATCCTTTATAACATAGCATATTTCTATAATCAAATATTTTAGTAATACCTAATGTAATATTTATTTTAAAGTTCATGTTGTATTTTGTCTATTGTACCTTATGCATTTTTTCTTGATACTTCAATTTTTTAAATTATTCAACCTATTTTTAAATATTTATATTTCCAATACAAGTATTTGATGTAGTTTGTAGGTTTTTTTCCCTTAAACCACTGTCTTTTTTTTATGTTACAAGTATTTATGAGATTAGTACTTTATTTAATTTGTACTCATTAGTACTTTAATTTTATTTAACTTTCAAATCTAAATTTTGAAATGACCCTATTATCTTAACAAAGACTGCTCTGGTAAATTCTCTTGATGGTGAAACAATATAACTTATAATGCATACTATATCCTCAGTAGGCAGTGTTTACATTTTGTTTTTAATGGTAAGATATGTAGACTTAAAGTTTGTTCATAAATGTCATAATTGGGGCACCTGGATGGCTCATTCGGTTGAGCATCCTACTTTGACTCAGGTCATGGTCTTAATGTGTTCAAATGCAACATTGGGCTCCCTCCTATGAGCAGGAAGTCTGCTTAGGATCCTCTGTCCTCTTCTTTCTCTGCCCCCCACCCCCCGCCCACTCGCAGGCTCTCTCGCAAAAATAAACATTAAACATAAAAATAGTTATTATGTAATAGTTATTGACATAATTTTACGCAGTAGCTTTTTATCATCTACTCCTCTATCAGCATGAAATCTTGCTTATGATATTCAAGTATTAGCTTTTTCATTCTGAGGAAAGAGTCATGATTATGTTTAATAATGGAGAATATTTGAAAATCACTTTAAGGAGCTCAAAAAAGTTACTTTAGTCAAAATTAATATGAAAAATTTGAAGAGAAAATTGAATTGTTTTCTTAGAATGTTTCCTACTGATTTCATATCATATAAGTGCAATTTAGGTTATAACTACTTTAGTCATCTTAAACAGGGTTGTGTTGGAAGAGGTGGACTGAGAAATGCCAGATAATTAACTCGCAGGATGCCAACACTATCCTATTCATTATTACATTCTAAAACATGTTATCTGATCCCTATGATTTAATTTTTGTTTAAGTTCAGTGTTACCAAAATAGCAGTGCAACTAGTTTACGATCTTGACTCTGGTTCTTAGCAATACTTTTTCCTTTCTGTATGCAGACTGAATTTTTACTCTGAATGTGCCTCACAAAAAGCTTCCCATAAATCTTGAAATCTCAGGGCACCTGGGTCACTCAGTTGGTTAAGTATCCCTCTATTGATTTTGGCTTAGGACATGATCTTGTAGTTCATGAGTTCGAGCCCACATTGGCTCCTCACCAACAGTGCGACAGTGAGGAGCCTACTTGGGATTCTCTCTCTCTTTGTCTCTGTCTCTCCCCGCACCTCCCCCCCCCCCAAAAAAAATAAAAAAAAAAAAACCCAAAAAACCCTTGAAATCTCTATTCAAGTTTAGGAACACCAGAAAAGACAATTGTGGCAGGAGTTTAAGCATGGCATTGCCTTCAGTGTTAATACTTCCCATGGCCAGTCTCTAACTCTTAGAGATTACAAATGATAAGTTAATGCAAAGTATTTAAACTTGTGTACAGAATTCCTTTCTTTTATATCTGCCTTCTCTTTCAGCCCTTTATAATGTCATTTTATCCCCCTTGCAGAAAGGTCTTATACTAAGGTATCTGTTTATCTGAGCAATTAATGAAACACAGAATTGTGTGTTTACCAATTTAGTCTTATTTATTTTACTTTGCTTTTGGGGGGGCATGTTTTTTTTTTTTTTTTATTTTTTAATATATGAAATTTACTGTCAAATTGGTTTCCATACAACACCCAGTGCTCATCCCAAAAGGTGCTGGGGGGGCATGTTTAAAACACAACTATGCACCAAAAATTTAACATAACTAATTAGCGTTTTACCCAGCCACATAATAATTTTAAAGTCTTTGCAAGAGGTAGTGCAAATAGGAGAGGAAACAAGGTGGGATTTTAGGATAAGTTGGGAGATAGTAAAGACACATGTTTTTAGTTTGACAATGTCTTCCTCTGTCTCTGTTTTAAGATAACTATTTCAAAAAACTTTATGGATGGTTTCTTTTCATTCTATTTAGAATTATTGAAATTTTGGAATGAAACCAAAAAATTTTCGAAGTCACGAATTGCTTTTAACATACTTGTCATAAAAGGAATATGTCAATTTCTCTTAAAGTTATAACATCTTAATTTTATAATCATGTTTAATATATTCTTTATTGGATGGCATTAAACTCAGGCTAATCATGAGTACTCTACAGCTCTTCAAGGCATAGTATTTGTTATAGTCTGTGTCAAGATCAGTAACCAACCCATAGCTTTACTGGTATACCATAGTTATTTAGCTATATGATAGCCTTGGAATTTGGGGACTTGAAAACGATCTTTAATGTGTACTTTATGTGTACTTAATTAACCAATTCCTTAAACCAAAAATGGAATGGACCTTCAGTATGGCATCATTCTCAAAGGGACTGGATTATTTAAATTAGCAAACGCAAGGGGATTTATTTCTTAGTCATGTTTTTTTTCTGAATTTAGTCACTCTCACCCCCCCCCATGTGCTAAAATTTTTTGCTCTTCTTTAGGCAAGTATGTTGGTCTTGAGTTTATGGCTTCCACAATTAAAAAATAATTAAAAGTGGTTATAACTATAAATCTTTTGCATAGATCTATAATAATCAAATCGCTATTTTATTTTTTTCATTTTTTATATTTTTTACATTCATTTATTTTTGAGAGACAGAGAGAGACAGAGCACAAGTGGGGGATGGGCAGAGAGAGGAGACACAGAATCCGAAGCAGGCTCCAGGCTCTAAGCTGTCAGCACAGAGCCCGACATGGGGCTTGAACTCACAAACCACGAGATCATGACCTGAGCTGAAGTTGGACGCTCAACCGACTGAGCCACCCAGGCGCCCCTCAAATGACTGTTTTAAAAAGTGTTCCAAAATGAAGACTACAGCTCACTTTCACATAAAACCTAAGATTCCTTTGTGTAGCCATTTACAATATTTTTTTAGTAAGAAAGTTTGGGATTTTCCAAGTGGCTGCTATCTTATCAAAAGGATTTCAAATACTGGATATAGTTGGTTTCTTAACAGCCTTGAGAATGATTAAACTATTTTTCTCTTTTCATACAAGACTGATAAGCTTATTGCAGTAGATAACAGTTCCTATGCAAATTTCAATTTGGTTTTTGTATCTGAGATAAGAATAGGAAAATAAAATTGAGTGAATGAATTAGATTTGGAATGCTTTATATACTCTAGTCTCCTTAAACCATTTTTGGAATAAAATGTGTGTAAACAATCAGACAAATATAGCTTGAATTCCTGATTCAGTGGGTTGGGGGGTAGAAAGAAATTATTTTTCAAATAGTAGTGGATATAATGCAAATTTAAGTTGTTCTTCAGGATGGAAACTACAACATTCACCCTTAGCAGATACTATAATTGAAAAAAAAAGCTTTAAAATGAGACAAAGATAAATATACTTTTTATTTCTAAGGGTCAGTACTTGGTAAATTCATTAACATCAAATAAAATAAATCTTTGGGTAAACTGATAAATAGCTTGCATATCAGCATTGATTTGAAACACCATTATATTGAGGTGGTAACTTAGAGAACTTGCATCTTGAATTATTCTGTGTACAACTGAACTAAATGTTTAGAATAATTTAACATAGTACAAGGATTAAGCAATAGAAATTAGTGTTAGCAACGGAGTAAACTTAATAAAAGTCCATTCTAAAGTAATCAATTTCTAAAAGTCTAAAAAACACGACACTAATAACCAAGAAATGTGGACTTTTCATGCTTATATACATGATAATTATACATGATAATGTATAGTTAGTGCAGTAGTAGTACGTCCTCTTAGATGTCTATATCCAAGATAAAACTCTTCTTAGGATTCTAACTTGTAAGACAAAAACTACCTTTGTAGAGCTAGTGGTCATACACAAGGAATGTATAAATAAAGAATTAAAAGCCTACAAAGTAAAACATGGACCAATATATGAAGGAATTTTGAGAGAAGCAGTATAGGTGAAAGAAATAGTATAAACACAAAGGCACTTCCATTTTGAACCACAGGATGTCGTTGTTCTCCAAGAAGAAGATTATTTTAACAGAAGAAAATTACCATTATTCACGGACCAGAAAGAATCTCCACTGTTCCGGTGTTTTAAAGACTATACACACCCATGTTGTTAAGATCCAGTAGAGATCTCAGGAACAGACTCAAAAGAAAGATCTAAAAGGACTACACATTTCCTCTCATGAAACGTTGATTTACTAACCTGAAACAGAGCAGGATGTTAGCTTCAGGATCAGGTGGCCAGGAAGTCAAGCGCTTGCTGCTCTCGGTTATGCTCCTTGCAGCATCGGAGGCCGAGAGCGGCCAAGTCCATTACTCTGTCCCGGAGGAAGCCAAACACGGCACCTTTGTGGGCCGCATCGCGCAGGACCTGGGGCTGGAGCTGGCGGAGCTGGTGCCGCGCTTTTTCCGAGTGGCGTCCAAAGGTCGCGGGGATCTTCTGGAGGTAAACCTGCAGAATGGTATTTTGTTTGTGAATTCTCGGATCGACCGCGAGGAGCTGTGTGGGCGGAGCGCGGAGTGCAGCATCCACCTGGAGGTGATCGTGGACAGGCCGCTGCAGGTTTTCCATGTGGAGGTGGAGGTGAAGGACATTAACGACAACCCGCCAATGTTCCCAGCGACACAAAAAAATTTGTTTATTTCCGAAACTAGGGCTCTTGACTCTCATTTTTCACTAGAGGGCGCATATGATGCAGATATCGGGGCCAACGCTCTGCTGACTTACAAACTGAGCCCCAACGAATATTTCTCTCTGGAAGTACCCACCAACGAGGAACAGGTAAAACCGCTCGAACTAGTACTAAAAAAATCTTTAGACAGGGAAGTCGCTTCAAAGCTTCTCTTGGTGCTCAAAGCAACCG
The DNA here is from genome assembly GCF_046562875.1 of Panthera onca. Classification (NCBI taxonomy): domain Eukaryota; kingdom Metazoa; phylum Chordata; class Mammalia; order Carnivora; family Felidae; genus Panthera; species Panthera onca. Next base: position 122,505,473 of record NC_138339.1, on the reverse strand, counting down.
ATGGGGGCAAACCTGAGCTGACAGGTACCACAGAGTTACACATCACAGTGCTGGATGCAAATGACAACGCCCCAGTATTTGACAAAGCAGTCCATCGTGTAAAATTACTGGAGAATTCGAGAAACGGTACCCTGGTTATTAGACTTAATGCCTCGGATTTGGATGAAGGTTCCAACAGTCACATTCTTTATTCATTTGCAACTGATGTCTCCTCTAATACAGAAGCCTCTTTTCACATAGATTCAGATAGTGGAGAAATAAAAGTAAACGGAAAAATAGATTTTGAAGAAACTAAATTATGGAAACTTCAAATAGAAGCAGTTGACAAAGGAAATCCTCCGATGTTTGGTCACTGCACAGTCTTGATAGAAGTCTTGGATATTAACGATAATGCTCCGGAGTTGCTAGTGACTTCACTATCGCTGTCTGTTCCAGAGGATGCTCCACTGGGGACCGTCATCGCCCTAATCAGTGTAACTGACCGTGACGCTGGTGGCAACGGGCAAGTTACCTGCTCACTAACACCCCATGTCCCCTTCAAGCTGGTGTCCACCTTCAAGAATTACTATTCGCTGGTGCTGGACAGCGCCCTGGACCGCGAGAGCGTGGCGGACTATGCTCTAGTAGTGACAGCACGGGACGGGGGCTCGCCTTCGCTGTCGGCCACGGCCAGCGTGTCCGTGGAAGTGGCCGACGTGAACGACAACGCGCCGGCATTCGCGCAGGCCGAGTACACGGTGTTCGTGAAGGAGAACAACCCTCCCGGCTGCCACATCTTCACGGTGTCCGCGCGGGACGCGGACGCGCAGGAGAACGCGCTGGTGTCCTACTCGCTGGTGGAGCGGCGGGTGGGCGAGCGTGCGCTGTCGAGCTACGTGTCGGTGCACGCGGAGAGCGGCAAGGTGTACGCGCTGCAGCCGCTGGACCACGAGGAGCTGGAGCTGCTGCAGTTCCAAGTGAGCGCGCGCGACGCGGGCGTGCCTCCGCTGGGCAGCAACGTGACGCTGCAGGTGTTCGTGCTGGACGAGAACGACAACGCGCCCGCGCTGCTGCCGCTGCCTGGGGCGGGCGGCGCGGGCGGCGCCGTGAGCGAGCTGGTGTGGCGGTCGGTGGGCGCGGGCCACGTGGTGGCGAAGGTGCGCGCGGTGGACGCCGACTCGGGCTACAACGCGTGGCTGTCGTACGAGCTGCAGCCGGCGGCGGGTGGCGCGCGCAGCCCGTTCCGCGTGGCGCTGTACACGGGCGAGATCAGCACGACGCGCAGCCTGGACGAGGCGGACTCGCCGCGCCAGCGCCTGCTGGTGCTGGTGAGGGACCACGGCGAGCCGGCGCTGACGGCCACGGCCACCGTGCTGCTGTCGCTGGTGGAGAGCGGCCAGGCGCCCAAGGCCTCGTCGCGGGTGTTGGCGGGCGCCGCCGGCGCGGAGACGGCGCTGGTGGATGTCAACGTGTACCTGATCATCGCCATCTGCGCGGTGTCCAGCCTGCTGGTGCTCACGCTGCTGCTGTACGTGGCGCTGCGGTGCTCGGCGCCGCCCAGCGAGGGCGCGTGCGGGCCGGGGAAGCCCACGCTGGTGTGTTCCAGCGCGGTGGGGAGCTGGTCGTACTCGCAGCAGAGGCGGCAGAGGGTGTGCTCTGGGGAGGGTCCGCCCAAGACCGACCTCATGGCCTTCAGCCCTTGTGTTCCTCCCGGTTCAAGTTCTGGAGATAGTGGAGAACAACAGGATATTTTCGGGAATGATGTAAGTACAGTAATTCTGGAACATATTTTATGCCTTTTGATATCAATTGCATAGTATGTTCAGCAATATTATTGTAAATTTATTACTTCATTTATTTGTTTCTGGTTTTTTCCCTTGGGGTGGTTTATTTTAAAGCACATTGGAAGTCCATCCGTTTTCATTACTTTTCACTAAAGTCTTCATGAACATGCCTGGAACATTATTTATTTGCTGGAAATAATGAGAGTGGTAGTAATTGCAATAATGAAACAGATGGCTAACACTTTCTATAAATGAAGGTTAAATCCTCCTGTAAAGAAAACAAGGATCACTCATGGGAAATGGAGGATATGGGCAAAGCTTACATCTTCTAGTTTTCAACTTTGCAGCAAGTTCATTCTTCCTATTTATTTTCTTATTCTAATTGATGTCCTCCACTAATTATATTAAATGTATTCAAAATTACCACAATAACGCATAACTTCATAATTTAGTTATTTTGAGTTTGAAATCTATTTAAATCCTTACTTTTCTATAAACTATACGCTTATTACTAATGGGCATGGGCTGTTGAGGTGGCTTCCTTTTATAAATAATTTCGTTTCTTTATCATCAATGGCATGCTTCTTTGAGATACTGGGTGAAGTTTCAGCCTTACCTTTGAAGAGGACTTTACTTTTTTGTCTTTAAGTCTCTCACAATTTCAAGCTTATTTTCTTCATAGTCTTCAGCTGCTTCAGATAAACTACATTTTTTATGTAATTCTTTTTTTTATGTTTGTTTTTGAGAGAGCACAAGCAGGGCAGGGGCAAACAGAAGGGGACAGAGGATCCCAAGAGGGCTCTGTGTTGACATCAGTGAGCCTGATGTGGGGCTTGAACTTAACGAACTGAACACCAAATGGCAAGACCATAACTTGAACCAAAGTCAGTTGCTCAACCAACTGAGCCACCCAAGTGCTCTTTTCTTTACTTCTCAATATAATTTCAGTTTTGCTAATTGCCTGTTGAATCTATTGCTGCTGTCCTCCATATTAATTCATTGATTTCCATTTATTTGGAAGATTTATTTTATATTTGATCATATTTATGCTTCTTACATTCATGGGACTCATTATGAGGCTGTATGGAAATTTTTTAGGGTAGGGTAGAAAAAATCACACTCCTTTGTGTTTTGAGTTTAAGAGAGTGTTCCCATAATGGGGAAAGGTGATACTGATTCATGTGTTCCCCAAGCCACTTGGTCACTGAAATGACTTTGGTTTAAACAGCTTATGCATAACAACCATGGAATATACACAAAGGCACTTCTATTTGACAATGATGTTGATCACATTTCACAATTTAACATTGTATACTGTAGATACATTTGATGCAAACTTTTTTTTTGTCCAAAAGGTATATTTATGTGAATTGCTTAAAGAATCACAGAGGGGGTGCCTGGGTAGCTCCGTTGGATAAGCCTCTGACTCCATCTCACCTCAGGTCATGATCTGTCACTTCCTGAGTTTGAGCCTTGCATCAGGCTCTGCTCTGGCATCGTGGAGCCTGCTTCAGATTCTGTCCCTCCCTCTCTCTCTCTCTATCTCTGATGTAAAAGTTTATTATTATTATTTTTTTGCTCCAGTGTACAAGTTAGAGATCTTTTAACTATATTGTGTGAAAAATAAGTTATATATATTTATATATGGAGTAGAATGATGTTATGAATAGGGTGAAGTTAATAGAAATGGTGAGACGTCATTAGTGACCATTTTATACCCAGGAAAAAAAGATGATTTCTATGAAGATGAACATTAGGAAATCTTCAGAAAAGGAAAAACCAGGGCCTAGTATATCACACTGAAATTCTCTTCCTCCAAAGCTACAAAATAGAACAAGAACAAAGTCACTAGCTATAAATAAACCACTACTATTTGAACTATTTCAGTTTATTAGACAATATGCAAAGACTTAAAATATATAATTTTATTTCATCTTTATAACAACTTGTGAAGTACACGTGACTACCTGAATTTTAAAGATGAACTAAGCAATGGGAAGATATTTGTGTAGCTAGTCTACTGCCATTCCGCTAGCACATGATAAAGTTAAAACTCAAATGCATATCTTTTGATTCCAGAGCCATTCTTTTATTCACCATAGAGCTTACTACAGTAAATCTTTTCTTTGATCAGGCATAGTTTTGGCTCGGAAGGTCAAGCACAAACTGTTTACAAGTGAATCCTTCTTTCTGTTTTGCTTAAGAAAAAGCCTTCATGATTATTGTCATATTTAATTTTGTAGAATGTCATAATTGAGATCAGAATTGAGTTTTTTAATGTTAAGTGATTTTTTTCTCAGAAGAGTTTGTGATCACATTATCATGTCTTCATGCCACATTGGGATAGGTATTTATATTATTCAATCAGTAGATAATGAAGAATTGCCATTGTAAAGACTATATATATATTTTTGGAAGTAATATAAATAAGAATTATTTAATATGTGAGAAAATCCATAAGATTCTGATCTGCAATGTTCTAGCAAAACACTAAAGCCAAATGACAAATATGAAAATGACCCTGCCCTTTTCATGCTATGAATAAGGATGTTTTGGACAAATATAAGTGATAATATGATTATTTCCAGGATCCTGAACATCCACAAAGGATTCAATAAGTGTTTCCAAAATGTCATACTTCAGTAACAGCTTTAAGGTGTATATTGCCCTGAAAATCTTTGAATCTGTGTAGGTTTTTCAGAATTCAGTCTTGTTATCTGTAAGATTTGTGCTCACTGAACAAATGATCTGTGATCAAATAACTGTGTATACTTTAATGAGCAATGATAGCAAACAGTGAACATCAATGAGTATATCCTATAATTTTGATAATACAATGTTGACTACTACTTCTAATCCATTGATTTTTAAGAACCTCCTGGGTTTCTAAGTATGTTTCAAGATTAGTTTCTCTGTTTTATGTTTTCAATAATAATGTTACCAGACTTGTTATGCTATATTAGTGGATTATGAAGACTAGAAGAACATTAAATCATGCACTCTAATATATGGCTAGCAGGACCTACAGTTGAAACTTAATACTAATCAGATTGGTTTAGTAAAGGTCAGGCACAAAGTTCCTTTCAATCAATTTTACTGAATCAATGTTAAGAACAATATTGATATGAACTTCTTGACATTAGCTTATTGCCAGATCTTGAGCCCATCCCCAAAGATGAATTCAAAGATAGTATGATCTCTTTTATATGAGCTAGTTGAGATGGTGATACCTGAACGATCACAGCCAAAATGCAAAAGATGGGTCATTGGTTTATACAACACATCAACTCTTTTTAAAAAGTGTTTATTTTTAGAGAAAGAGAGCGAGTGGGGGGTGGGGGGCAGAGAGAGAGGGAGAGAGAGAATCCCAAGTAGGCTCTGCACTGTCAGTGCAGAGCCTGACAGACATGGGACACGATTTTACAACCATGAGATCATGACCTGAGTTGAAATTAAGACTTGGATGCTTAACTGATTGAGATACCCAGGCAGCCCTATATCAAACTCTTTTGTGACTTGGTGTTCATCTTACATCCTTTCAGAAACTCAAAAAAAAAAAAAAAACCCACTACCATATTACTGGAGAGTAATTGGTAAAATGACATCTGGTTTTAATTCAAACATGTAATATTATCTAGCTTGGGTAACCTTTCTGATGTTTATCTCTTTATCTACCTTTCAGGACTCCATACTGCATGTAACGTTGCAATCCCCAATTTCTGTAATGAAATGATTGGCGATCTCTTGCTTCCTTTTTCTCCAAAATAAATCTAACATGTTTCGGATAGCATGTTAAATCTACTGTTAATGTAGTCTAATGTTATATTTTGATTAGAGGCCCTTATAACTGATTGCTTCACACATGCATAAGAAAATTCAGTGTTATAAAAAGTGAAGAGTCTGCTTTACTAATTTTTGATTTTTTGTCATTTTTTAAATATGAAATTTATTGTCAAATTGGTTTCCATACAAAACCTGCTTTATTAGTTTCTTAAGAAGGAATTTTGCATTTACTAAGAATTCTAACAGGATGATAATATCAGCCATAGTGTATATATATGTGTGTGTGTGTGTTCAAGATAAAGAAAAATACTAACATACATATACATGTACTAGTAATTTTTGTATGCCATTTAAATATTTTTATTTATTATTTATTTATTATTATTTTTTAGATATGGGCCTGTTATATTGTAACATTTCAAAAGGTATTATTTATTTATTTATTTATTTATTTAAATATGAAATTTATTGTTAAATTGGTTTCCATACAACACCCAGTGCTCATACCAACAGGTGCCCTCCTCAATACCCATCTCCCACCCCCCATAAACCCTCAGTTTGTTTTCAGTTTTTAAGAATCTCTTGTGTTTTGGCTCCTTCCTTCTCTAACCTCTTTTTAAATATTTTTAAATCAGAGATGAATCAGCAAAATCATACAACAAGCGGTGCCCGGGTTGCTCAGTCAGTTAAGCATCCAACTTTGGCTCAGGTCATGATCTCACAGTTTGTGGGTTCACGCCTCATGTCAGGCTGTGTGCTAACAGCTCAGAGCCTGGAGCTTGGTTCAGATTCTGTGTCATCCTCTCTCTCAAAAATAAACATTAAAAAAAAATTAAATCCTACAACAAAATACTCAAGCTATAATGATCTTTATTCTAAATAACTTTCTACTTTAAAACTTCCATTATATTCTCTTTTGACTCCTTTAATTCCAAGTCTATATGAAAAGACAGAAGACACATAACCAAATTACATCTTCATGCAATGAAAACTTGTATCAACAATTCCCATTTTCTACTTGGTGTTTTATGAAATTGAATTTACACAAACAGTAAAGTCATTTGTCATTTGGTTGAATTGTTTGGTTATTTTCTCCATATATATTTAGCACAGTATTAGGTACTTACAGGAGTTAATTAGAAATTATTTCCCTTGTTATGGATGAACTTATGATCCCAAACCCAGAATTGTTTCAACAAGGAGCAGGTCAGCTATTTTCATGTATATATCTTGACAGATATACATAAACCAATGTTGGTGACTTGGAAATACCAACATGGCACACACATTTTCATGGTGTTTTTTATTTATTTCATTGAATTATAATAAAATTTATTTTATAATTGAAAGACACCTTCTATATCATTAACATAAAGGTTTTGATACCTCACATTTTGATTCCTCACATAATTTTTGATACCTCACATAATACTGTTAATGCAACTTACCTGATAAACCATGTGTGTCAAATATAATTTAATCTACATCCATAGACTTTTCCATTATGAATTGTGTTTTAAACATTAAATTTGAAAAAATATTTTTGTTTTTCAAAGGATATAGGATTGTAACAAAAACAAATGTATATAACAAAAATAATTGGAATTAAATAGATATGAATAGAAGGCAAGTGCACATAGATAAGAACACAACATGCAGAACTTAAAGACTAAAGAGTTGTTATTAAAATCTCAAATTGGTCTTTGAGTTTCCTAGCAGCCAAAGTAACAAGAGAGACTAGAAGTAAAGCAATTCAAATTGGATAACATTTTGATATGAGAAGTAGTATCTTTAGGAAATGTTTAACCCTACCTTTTCATAAGGCTACCTGGAGAATTAAACTCTGTGTGTATTTATGTAGATAAGTAAAATAACAATTTTATAACTCTAAATCAAACATAAGAACAAAAATTTCAATTTCATAATTAAGAATAAAATGCCATTTTCCACATACCATCGGTTTCAATATAACTTATAATACGAGTGTTCCCTAAATAAGCACTTTGGAAATATTATTTTGGGAGTAAAATAATATGAAACGTGTGAAGTTTATTATATTTTTCTCTTTAAGTAAAATTCTATAATGTATGGTGTAGTGTACAGTACTCACTATTCAGGCGCAAGGTGTCGCTCTTTACTTGGTGGAAGTAGTTCTTTCAAGGGTTGGTCTGACCGGCCAGGAACGCCCCGTACAAAAACGACTCCATCATGCCTAACGCTACTGTTAAAGGATTCTTTGAAACTTCTCAAAAATTCAGCTAGATTTTTAACCCTTAACTGGAGTCTCTGGTACTGTAAGTGTGAGAACCTTAATTTGGAAGTCAATGTCGTATGCGATGTTTGACTCTCAAAGAAGGGGATTGCGCACTCGGCGTCTGCTGCTGTCACTTCTGCTGCTCACAGTCTGGGAAGCTGGGAGCGGCCAGGTCCACTACTCGGTTCAGGAAGAGGCCAAACACGGCACTTTCGTGGGCCGAATTGCCCAGGACCTAGGGCTGGAGCTGGCGGAGCTGGTGCCGCGCCTTTTCCGGGTGGCGTCCAAAGGCCGCGGGGACCTTCTCGAGGTAAATCTGCAGAATGGCATTTTGTTTGTGAATTCTCGGATCGACCGGGAGGAGCTGTGCGGACAGAGCGCAGTGTGCAGCATCTACCTGGAGGTGATCGTGGACAGGCCGCTGCAGGTTTTCCATGTGGAAGTGGAAATAAGGGATATTAACGACAATCCACCCGTGTTCTTTCTCAGAGAACAAAAGCTGCTGATTCCTGAATCTAAGCAACCCGACTCTCATTTTCCTCTAGAGGGAGCTTCTGATGCAGATATAGGAGAGAATGCTCTATTGACCTACAGACTAAGTCAAAATGAGTATTTTTCTTTACAACTACCAACACATAGTAAGCAGACTAAAAGACTGTCGCTTACATTAAAGAAATATCTGGATCGAGAGAAAACTCCAGAACTTAATTTGCTACTGACAGCTGCAGACGGGGGAAAACCAGAGCTCACTGGCACCATTCAGCTTTTCATCCACGTCTTGGATGTTAACGACAATGATCCAGAATTTGAGCAATCAGAATACAAGGTGAGATTGATGGAAAACGCAGCTAAAGAAACTTTTGTGATAAAGCTAAACGCCACAGATAGAGATGAAGGAGTGAATGGAGAGGTAACATACTCCTTGATGTCAGTTAAACCCAATGGAAAACTCTTATTTACACTAGATGAAAATAGCGGAGAAGTGAGGGTCAATGGAACTTTAGATTATGAAGAAAACAAGTTTTATGAAATTGAAGTACAGGCTACAGATAAAGGGAATCCCCCAATGGCAAGTCACTGTACAGTCTGGGTAGAGATCTTAGACGCCAATGATAATGCCCCTGAAGTCACCTTGACTTCCCTGTCTCTCCCTGTACGAGAGGACACTCAGCCCAGCACGGTCATTGCGCTGATCAGTGTATCCGACCGTGACTCCGGTGCCAACGGACAAGTGATCTGTTCTCTAACGCCCAACGTACCTTTCAAGATCGTGTCCACGTTCAAGAACTATTATTCACTAGTGCTGGACAGCGCCCTGGACCGCGAGAGCGTGGCGGACTATGCTCTAGTAGTGACAGCACGGGACGGGGGCTCGCCTTCGCTGTCGGCCACGGCCAGCGTGTCCGTGGAAGTGGCCGACGTGAACGACAACGCGCCGGCATTCGCGCAGGCCGAGTACACGGTGTTCGTGAAGGAGAACAACCCTCCCGGCTGCCACATCTTCACGGTGTCCGCGCGGGACGCGGACGCGCAGGAGAACGCGCTGGTGTCCTACTCGCTGGTGGAGCGGCGGGTGGGCGAGCGTGCGCTGTCGAGCTACGTGTCGGTGCACGCGGAGAGCGGCAAGGTGTACGCGCTGCAGCCGCTGGACCACGAGGAGCTGGAGCTGCTGCAGTTCCAAGTGAGCGCGCGCGACGCGGGCGTGCCTCCGCTGGGCAGCAACGTGACGCTGCAGGTGTTCGTGCTGGACGAGAACGACAACGCGCCCGCGCTGCTGCCGCTGCCTGGGGCGGGCGGCGCGGGCGGCGCCGTGAGCGAGCTGGTGTGGCGGTCGGTGGGCGCGGGCCACGTGGTGGCGAAGGTGCGCGCGGTGGACGCCGACTCGGGCTACAACGCGTGGCTGTCGTACGAGCTGCAGCCGGCGGCGGGTGGCGCGCGCAGCCCGTTCCGCGTGGCGCTGTACACGGGCGAGATCAGCACGACGCGCAGCCTGGACGAGGCGGACTCGCCGCGCCAGCGCCTGCTGGTGCTGGTGAGGGACCACGGCGAGCCGGCGCTGACGGCCACGGCCACCGTGCTGCTGTCGCTGGTGGAGAGCGGCCAGGCGCCCAAGGCCTCGTCGCGGGTGTTGGCGGGCGCCGCCGGCGCGGAGGCGGCGCTGGTGGATGTCAACGTGTACCTGATCATCGCCATCTGCGCGGTGTCCAGCCTGCTGGTGCTCACGCTGCTGCTGTACGTGGCGCTGCGGTGCTCGGCGCCGCCCAGCGAGGGCGCGTGCGGGCCGGGGAAGCCCACGCTGGTGTGTTCCAGCGCGGTGGGGAGCTGGTCGTACTCGCAGCAGAGGCGGCAGAGGGTGTGCTCTGGGGAGGGTCCGCCCAAGACCGACCTCATGGCTTTTAGCCCCAGCCTTCCTCCAGGCCTGGATAGAGAAGTCGAAGGGCAAAGTCAAGAGGCAGGATCAAATCATCCTGGGCAGGTGAGTTCTATAGATTCCTCTTCTTTTGAAGTCTATGTTAAATTTGAAAAATCCAGTTTATTTCATAGAAAAATTTAATGAATACTCTGTTTTGAGTATTAATGTTTTAAATGAGTATGAAGTTTTTAAAGAACAATTTCCTTTAGTGAAATGTCAAATGGGATAAAAATCCAATTTTAATCATGAGAAGAATCAGGTTTTTAGCCAATAAATGTCCCATTTCTCCTAATGTTTTGGTATAAAATAGTGAAAGAAGATGTTTCTCCTCTCATCACTTTATGAGCAACAATTTCTAATTTTCTTTTTTTAATTAATTTTTTAAATTTACATACAAGTTAGTTAGCTTATAGTGCAACAGTGATTTCAGGAATAGATTCCTTAATGCTCCTTACCCGTTCAGCCCACCCCCCTTCCCACAACCCCTCCAGTAACCCTCTGTTTGTTCTCCATATTTAAGAGTCTCTTATGTTTTGTTCCTCTCTCTGCTTTTATATTACTTTTGCTTCCCTTCCCTTACGTTCATGTTTTGTATCTTAAAATTCTCATATGAGTAAAGCCATATGATATTTGTCTTTCTCTAATTTCGCTTAGCATAATACCCTCTAGTTACATCCATGTAGTTGTAAATGGCAAGATTTCATTCTTTTTGACTGCCGAGTAATACTCCATTGTATATATATATATATATATATATATATATATATATATATATATATATACCACATCTTCTTTATCTATTCATCTGTCTACATTTGGGCTCTTTCCATATTTTGGCTATTGGCATTGTGCTGCTATCAACATTGGGGTGCATGTGCCCCTTTGAAACAGCATACATGTATCCCTTGGATAAATACCTAGTAGTGCAATTGCTGGGTCATGGGGTAGTTCTATTTTTAATTTTTTGAGGAACCTCCATACTGTTTCCCACATTGGCTGTGCCATTTTGCATTCCCACCAGCAGTGCGAAAGAGATCCTCTTTTTCTGCATCTTTGCCAACATCTGTTGTTGCCTGAGTTGTTAATGTGTTAACCATTCTGACAGGTGTGAGGTGGTATCTCATTGTGGTTTTGATTTGTATTTCCCTGATGATGAGTGATGTTGAGCATTTTTTCATGTGTCAGTTGGCCATCTGGATGTTTTCTTTGGAGAAGTGTCTGTTCATGTCTTTTGCCCATTTCTTCACTGGATTATTTGTTTTTTGGATGTTGAGTTTGATAAATTCTTTATAGATTTTGGTTACTAACCCTTTATCTGATATGTTGTTTGCAAATATTTTCTCCCATTCTATCGATTGCCTTTTAGTTTTGCTGATTGTTTCCTTCACTGTGCAGAAGCTTTTTATTTTGATGAGGTCCTAATGGTTCATTTTTGTTTTTGTTTCCGTTGCCTCTGGAGACATGCTGAGTAAGAAGTTGCTGTGGCCAAGATCAAAGAGGTTTTTGCCTGCTTTTTCCTCGAAGATTTTGATGGCTTTCTGTCTTACATTTAAGTCTTTCATCCATTTTGAGTTTATTTTTTGTGTATGGTGTAAGAAAGTGGTCCAGATTTATTTTTCTCTGTGTCACTCTTCAGTTTTCCCAGCACCACTTGCTGAAGAGACTGTCTTCATTCCATTCGCTATTCTTTCCTGCTTTGTCAGAGATTAGTTGGCCATACTTTTGTGGGTCTATTTCTGGGTTCTCTATTCTGTTCCATTGATCTGAGTGTCTGTTTTTGTGCCAACAATTTCTAATTTTCAATGACCTACCTAGACCACTTCATTTCATCTCTAATCCTCACTAATGTAGATAATCACTGTGGATCATTTCAATTTACTCATCCTCTTTGTCTTTTAACACAGCCTTTTACTTTTATATTTTCACATTATTAGGTTGCTTGAGTTTTCTCAGTTCAGCCTTGTGTCAAAGATTGAACATTAAGTCTGAAAAGATTTACCTTTCTTTTTCTGTGGCATTAAACATAGATCATACATTTATTGTCCATTAAATAATCTTTAGTTTTGCCTCAACTGATAAGTTAAAACCTGTTCTCATATTATTTGCAGTTAAAAATTAGTCTTGCATTTTTGTATGCTGTTTTCATTGAAATAATGTAATTAAAGGTTCTGTTGATTTATTTTTTAAGTTTTTAATGTTTATTTATTATTATTATTATTATTATTATTATTATTATTATTATTTTGAGAGATAGAGTGTGAGGGGGTAGAGGCAGAGAGACACGGAGACACAGAATCCGGAGCAGGCTCCAGGCTCTGAGCTGTCAGCACAAGAGCCCCACACAGGGCTCGAGGAATGCAAGATCATGACCTGAGGTGAAGTCTTCTGCTTAACCCACTGAGCCACACAGGCACCCCTGTTGATTTTTTTTTAAACCTGTAATGGGCACAGATTTATCTACAACACACTCAAACAGAACTCCCATATTTATGCTTGCAAAGTTTACTAGGCAAATAAAGTTATTCATATTACTCAACTAAGTCTTCAAACTTGCTGGAGACATACACATAGGGCTATAATATCTGCAATATATGCTAGTTGGCAGTCTTTCCTAAGCTTTGTGAATTCATATAGAAAGGAAAATGTTAAGTCTATTAAAGTGAAATGAAAATTACCATTTTGACTCCTCTCACATTTTAAATGTCCTGTCTTTAAATGCTTTCTCTAGTGCTTGTAAAATTTTCTTTCTATGTGGTATAATCACATCTGATGATTCTATCAAAGGTTGTTTACCTCTAGGTCATTCCTCTAATTCAGTGATCCTTAGCTATATGCAGGGTGGCACAATTACTGATCTCTTTGAGAATTTAATGAAATTAATATGTGGCTGTTCTCCCTTTAAAATTATAGGTTAAAATTTCTTTCTTTTATAGTAGGTAATTAAAATAAAATATAAAATGTCTCAGACTTAAAAGATTAAGCCATTGTATCATTTATGCAACTTTGTAAATATAATAAATGTGAATGTAGGGCACACATTATCATCCATCTCCAAATGAAGTTCTTAGAATGACTCAAGGTCATTTAAATTTAAGAAACAAAGATACTAGAATGATTTAAGTACATGTTAAATTTTTGTAAATTATTACTTTTATAGTACAAAAATAGTTGATGCACATTTTTAGATAATTCCAAATTACATGGACTATGTTCTACAAGTTTTGTGTCTTTTATACTTATTCTTAATTTCAAGATTACATTCAGTGGTGTAAAATTATAATTTCAACCATTTTCTAGTTTAGTTGTTTAAGTATTAAGCTAATTTTATATGTTCCTATCTTTTTAGTAATTTAATTATGTCTAATGGTGTGTAAGGACTACATAACACACTACTTTTTCAGTAAAGTTTCTTAGCAATCATTGTACATTGACTATTTTTGAAAATGAGAGATAGAAAATGAAGAAGCATGGTAGTGATATTAGACAATTTAAATAGTCCAATAGCATCAAAAAAAATTTTTTTGGTTAATTAAGAGCCAGTTTTATAGTTGATTTAAGTTATCTTATACTTGTAGAACCATTATTGATTATTTTTTTCCTGGTTCAATAAATATTTCTTATCTCAGTTCCTTTTGTTATATGTAAAAGGAATGGTGACTGATCATTGACTTTAAAGATTTTGACTTGAATTTTAATGAGCTTATACACTCTGTATTTAATTGCTCACAACTAGCTGTAGGATCTTATCTGTGTTGTGTTTTCCCTTAAAGGTGCTCTTGATTTAATTAATCAGATTATGAAAAGTCCTTTCTTTCTCCCTTACAATCGTAGTCACCATTCTGACTTTCTGAAGAGAAGCATATTTTGAGTGACTACTAACTGGCCTGATGGGAAAATTTTTAAAGGGAAACCAGAAGTTCATTGTAAAGTTGATATTCTTTTGATTTTAGTTACTGAGACTGGGCTCCAAAACATCTCACCAGTTCTTTTCATATTAGGGCTCCACTTCTACTTTAGACAATTGTGAAATTTGGAGGCTTTGATTCAACATTTTACAGGAAAATGCTTTCCTCCTGCTAGAATAAAACTTCACTGGATCTGTACCCAAGCCTCATTTTAACATGTTATGGGAATGAGAGCAGTTGTATGAAAAGTCATCACATTTGAGTATCAAGGAGCCAAAACAATGACATGCTTCATATTTATGTTGAATTCTCATATCTACCAGAAGTATGAATAAAATAATTTATATGAATGAAATATTCAGTTAATAGACATATCTTAGTTTCTTTTTCTTTACTAAATGAGGGATCCTTGAGTTTTCCCTAAAGTCCTACAATTAAGTGCTTGTGAAGGATAAAAGGCACTACAAGTGGGAATTGTAAGCAAAGTAAAGTCGAGGGTGATGTATATTATTCTTTGTTTTGTTCTCCGTGATAGGCAAAGAGTAGCTTTTTATGGCTATTTTATGATAGACTTTGAAGCAGAATATTTAATAATCTGAAGAATAATGGAAATGATTGTGCTTTGTTACTTCTATCATATACATTAAATAAATAGTCATTTACAAACGATCCATGAAAATATCCAAAAGTCAAAAAACTTAGTGTCCCGGGAAGTGGCTAAACCAAAAAGAACCTCAGGATCTTTCTTGTACTTACATAATCAGTCACATGATGTCGCTGTACACTCAGAAGGTGGAAAAGGAAAACTTTGTCTCGCGTTCAGCTTCCAACCACTGGCAGAATAGGATCGACTCCATATTGACCGGAACGCTGGGTAAATTTTATCAAACCTATACCTACGGAAAGGAAGACTGCTCACAAAGGTTCCCAGGCGAGCAATCCCTTAAAACTAACAGTCCCATCTCAGAGATCTCGTTAACTACAATGGTGTTTTCCTGGAGAGGAGGCCCAGGAGCCCGGCGATTGCTCCTGGCGCTTCTGCTCCTTGCAGCTGGGAAATCTGGGAGCGGCCAGGTCCACTACTCGGTCCAGGAGGAGGCCAAACACGGCACTTTCGTGGGCCGCATCGCGCAAGACTTGGGGCTGGAACTAGCGGAGCTCGTACCGCGCTTTTTCCGTGTGGCGTCCAAAGGCCGCCGAGACCTTCTGGAGGTAAATCTGCAGAATGGCATTTTGTTTGTGAATTCTCGGATCGACCGAGAGGAGCTCTGTGGGAGGAGTGCCGAGTGTAGCATCCACCTGGAGGTGATCGTGGACAGGCCGCTGCAGGTTTTCCATGTGGAGGTGGAGGTGAAAGACATTAATGATAACCCGCCGGTGTTCAGAGAAGTAGAACAAAAGGTACTTATCTCTGAATCTGCACCTCTGGATTCTCATTTTCCTCTAGAGGGCGCTTCCGATGCGGACATCGGCGTAAACTCTCTTCTGACCTATAGGTTAGGTACAAATGAGTATTTTACTCTTAAATTAATAACGAAAAACGATAAAAGTATATTGCCTGAACTAGTTCTACGGAAGTCATTGGATAGAGAGGAGACGCCAGAACTTAATATATTGCTGACCTCCCAGGATGGCGGTAAACCCGAGCTAACAGGATCTGTTCAGATTAAAATAAGCATCCTGGATGTGAATGACAACGCTCCGGAGTTTGATAAGGCTGGCTATAGAGTAGTGCTGTTTGAAAATGTCCCAAACGGCACGAGAGTGATTCAATTAAATGCTTCTGATCTAGACGAAGGGGTCAATAGAGAAATTTCCTATGCAATCAGACTGATTTTGCCAGTGAGTGAGAAATGCATGTTTTCAATAAATGCAGAAACAGGTGAAATCAGAATTTATGGGATATTGGATTTTGAAGAGAATAATGAGTATGAAATTCAGGTTAACGCCATTGATAAAGGGATTCCTTCCATGGCAGGTCACTGCACAGTCCTAGTGGAAGTTCTGGACCTGAATGACAATACCCCTGAGGTAATGATTACTTCGTTGTCTCCCCCGGTGAGAGAGGATGTTCAGGTGGGCACTGTCATCGCCTTGATCAGCGTGTCCGACCGTGACTCTGGCGCCAACGGGCAGGTGACCTGCTCACTAACACCCCATGTCCCCTTCAAGCTGGTGTCCACCTTCAAGAATTACTATTCGCTGGTGCTGGACAGCGCCCTGGACCGCGAGAGCGTGGCGGACTATGCTCTAGTAGTGACAGCACGGGACCGGGGCTCGCCTTCGCTGTCGGCCACGGCCAGCGTGTCCGTGGAAGTGGCCGACGTGAACGACAACGCGCCGGCATTCGCGCAGGCCGAGTACACGGTGTTCGTGAAGGAGAACAACCCTCCCGGCTGCCACATCTTCACGGTGTCCGCGCGGGACGCGGACGCGCAGGAGAACGCGCTGGTGTCCTACTCGCTGGTGGAGCGGCGGGTGGGCGAGCGTGCGCTGTCGAGCTACGTGTCGGTGCACGCGGAGAGCGGCAAGGTGTACGCGCTGCAGCCGCTGGACCACGAGGAGCTGGAGCTGCTGCAGTTCCAAGTGAGCGCGCGCGACGCGGGCGTGCCTCCGCTGGGCAGCAACGTGACGCTGCAGGTGTTCGTGCTGGACGAGAACGACAACGCGCCCGCGCTGCTGCCGCTGCCTGGGGCGGGCGGCGCGGGCGGCGCCGTGAGCGAGCTGGTGTGGCGGTCGGTGGGCGCGGGCCACGTGGTGGCGAAGGTGCGCGCGGTGGACGCCGACTCGGGCTACAACGCGTGGCTGTCGTACGAGCTGCAGCCGGCGGCGGGTGGCGCGCGCAGCCCGTTCCGCGTGGCGCTGTACACGGGCGAGATCAGCACGACGCGCAGCCTGGACGAGGCGGACTCGCCGCGCCAGCGCCTGCTGGTGCTGGTGAGGGACCACGGCGAGCCGGCGCTGACGGCCACGGCCACCATGTTGCTGTCGCTGGTGGAGAGCGGCCAGGCGCCCAAGGCCTCGTCGCGGGTGTTGGCGGGCGCCGCCGGCGCGGAGGCGGCGCTGGTGGATGTCAACGTGTACCTGATCATCGCCATCTGCGCGGTGTCCAGCCTGCTGGTGCTCACGCTGCTGCTGTACGTGGCGCTGCGGTGCTCGGCGCCGCCCAGCGAGGGCGCGTGCGGGCCGGGGAAGCCCACGCTGGTGTGTTCCAGCGCGGTGGGGAGCTGGTCATACTCGCAGCAGAGGCGGCAGAGGGTGTGCTCTGGGGAGGGTCCGCCCAAGACCGACCTCATGGCCTTCAGCCCCAGCCTTCCACAGTCGGGAGAAGATTGTTTAAATTCTTCCAGTGAAGTAAGTCATTGATATTATTTAAGCATATTTGTTTTCTTTAATAACTTTTTGTTAGCGTATAAATAATCTTTTCTTTTTTCTTTGTGTTATCTTTTCTTTTTAAATTCATTTATTTTGAGAGAGAGAGAGAGAGAGAGAGACCAAGCAGGGAAGGGGCAGAGAGAAGGAGAGACAGAATCTTAAGCAGGCTCCACGCTGTCAGCACAGAACCCGAAGCAGGGCTGTATCTCACAAACCCTGGGGTCATTACCTGAGTGGAAATCAAGAGTCGGTTTAGCCTACCGAGCCGTCCCGGGGCACCCCTCAATTGAATCTTTTAAAGTGTAGGGGCGCCTGGGTGGCTCAGTCGGTTAAACGTCCGACTTCGGCTCAGGTCACGATCTCGCGCTCCGTGAGTTCGAGCCCCGCGTCGGGCTCTGGGCTGATGGCTCAGAGCCTGGAACCTGCTTCCGATTCTGTGCCTCCCTCTCTCTCTGCCCCTCCCCTGTTCATGCTCTGTCTCTCTCTGTCTCAAAAATAAATAAAACGTTAAAAAAAATAAAAAAAATAAATAAAAAATAAAGTGTATTTTACATCTTGTAATTTTTTTTTACCGCAAAAATATCCAGAGGCTTCTCTGACTAGAGAATAAAAACTTAAGTCATTCAGCCTGGTAGTGAAGGCCTTAAACTTTCCTGCCTTTGCCTACTACTATCTCACATATCTTTAGTTAGAACATGAAATATAGCATCATTCCATCAATAATTTTAATCATATATGGTATTGAAGTACACCACCTAGGTGGTTTCCTCCATTGTAGAAGTATAGGTATACTCTTTATTAGAGTTCCTTGAAAGATAACTTTTCTTTAAAAAAATTTTTTTTAAGTTTTCATTTATTTTTGAGAGAGACAGAGCATGAATGGGGGAGGGGCAGAGAGAGAGACACACACACAGAATCCGAAGCAGGCTCCAGGCTCTGAGCTGTCAGCACAGAGCCGGATGCAGGGCTCAAACCCACAAGCCGTGAGATCATGACCTGAGCTGAAGTTGGATGCTTAACTGACTGAGCCACCCAGGCACCCCAAGATAGATAACTTTTCAACTGGAAAGTGTTCCCTTTGGAGAGATAAGTATGAATAAATGAGCAGAGTTAGCTGTAGTGAATGTGTACTTGAAGGATAGAGCAGGGGAGATTCTGAAGGTAGGAAAACTAGTAAAGAATTTTTTTATTGTACTCTAGATATCAGGTAATGGAGACAAATCATGACAGTCAAAATGGATTGAAAGAAAAATGTACAAGAGTTATTGGCAAAGTAGAGGCAACCTAATAATGACCGATTCATTACAAATCATAAAAGAAAGACAAAAGTAGAGGACGACACTAATGTTTTTAGTTTGGTCACTTAGGAGGATGAGATTGCCAGTAACTGAGATGCAGGGTACAGTAGGAGAAACAGTTTGTGTATGGTTGTCCAGCTACCAAATGGAGAGAAACATTTAAGAAAATATTACTTTTGTGGTTCTTGGAGCATGCCATTATGATTGGAAATGTCATTTTGATCTGGAACTCAGGGGAGATTATAAAAGTAGATTTGGGAGTAATTCCCTTAGAGAACAACCTATGAAAGAATTAAATCAGAAGATATACATAACAAAATGAAATCAATGTGTCCAAGTAAAGAATTTAGGTGAATAGGTATGTTAGTTCCTGGGGTTGCTGTAGCAAATTACCAAAAACTGGCTGGCTTAAGACAACAAAAAATTACTCTCTCTCCACTCTGGGAACCAGAAGTCCAAAATTAAAGTTTTGGCAGGGCTGTACCCTCTGGAGCTTGAAAGGAAAATGTGTTATCTCTGATATCTCCTGATGGCTATCGGCATTCCTTGGCTTTTGGCCACACCACTCTGTCTCCCTGGTCACATTGCCTACTTTTCTTCTTCTTTTTTATTATTATAATAATTTATAGTTTTATATATTCAAAATCTGAATGTATCCATTGTTTATAAATGTAGATTCATAATTACAAGTCAAATCGGGTAGTATTTATAAGTCTGATCTATATCAAAAAGGTAAAAGTATTATTTATTATACTTATTATATAGCAATTTAATTTCTTTTGGACACAATAGAAACATATTTCTAGTTACACTCTTGGTTAAATTTATATTCCTTAGTGATGTGTTTATCCTCTGGAGTTATTACCGAGCATCAGAAATTCAGAGGAGAGGTTGAGGCTACACCTAAGACTTTAGTCAGAGATTCCAGTCTGTAATTATTGGGATGTCCATTACTCTTTTCAAAGCTACTATTTTTTTCCTGAATTTTGAGCCTTTAATATGGGCACAAGATTCTCCAAAATTTGAAGATTAAATTTTTTGCTTATGTTTATCTTTTTGATCCTTAAAACATTTAAAATGATTTTTTTGAGGTGTAAAACTTCTTTGTAAAGAAATACACAATGTTAAGAACTGTGTAGAATAAAAAACGTAAGCTTCAAATGCTGGTAAACATTAACAGTTGGAGCCTATATTTTCAGATCTTTTGTCTGTGAATTAATAGGTCAAATTATAGGTATTCTATATAAATACCTTCTATATTCTTATATATTCTATATAAATACCTTCTATATAAATACCTATAAATGTCACTTTTGTTCAATAATTCTGTCTCTATTTTTCTTCAAATGGTTTTTCAATTTGAACCCATTGCTAGAATAATTGTATAACATTCAAAAAAATTTAAAGTAAAATATCCTGTTCATTGCCACTATCACATAATTTTTTGATAAAAAAGTTTTATTTTTATTGGACTTTGTGCATATAATCTTTCCAATAAAACAAAAAGTAAAAAATAAAAAATAATATATTATAAACATGCATATATAATGATTGTTTTTTAATTCCATTAAGTAATACCATTATTTTTTATCATCCCTGTATTTATTTTATTTTAATTTAAATTTTAGGTAGTTAACATACAGTGAAATATTGGTTTCAGGAATAGAATTCATTGTTTCATCACTTACATACAGCACCCAGTGCTCATCACAACAAGTGTTCTCCTTAGTACCCATCATCCTGCCTAGCCCATCTCCCATCCTCCTCCCTCCATCAACCCACAGTTTGTTCTTTATCATTAAGATTCTCTTGTAGTTTGTTTCCCTCTCTTCTCTTCCCCCTCCTTCCCATATGTTCATCTGGTTTGTTTCTTAAATTCCACGTATGAGTGAAAGAAATCATATGGTATTTGTCTTTCTCTGATTGACTTATTTTGCTCAGCATAATATATCCTAGCTCTATCCACATCATTGCAAATGGCAAGATTTCATTCTTTTTGATGGCTGAATTACATATTTGTACATATATACTATATCTTCTTGTCCACTCATCAGTCTGGACATTTGGGCTCTCTCCATAGTTTGGCTATTGTTGATAATGCTGCTATAAACATTATGTTGCGTGTACCCCTTCAAATCTGTATTTTTGTATCCTTTGGGTTAATACCTAATAGTGCAATTGCTGGATTGTAGGGTAGTTCTATTTTTAGTTTCTTGAGGAACCTCTATACTGTTCTCCATAGTGGCTGCACTAGTTTGCATTCCCACCAACAGTGCAAGAGGATTCCTTTTGCTCTGCACCCTCAACAACACCTGTTGTTTCTTGTGTTGTTAATTTTAGCCATTCTGACATCTGTGAGGTGGTATCTCATTGTGGTTTTGATGTTTATTTCCCTGGTGATGAGTGATGTGGAGCATCTTTTCATGTATTAGTTAGCCATCTGTATGCCTTCTTTGGAAAAGTGTCTATTTATGTCTTCTACCCATTTTTTAACTGGGCTATTTATTTTTTTGGGTGTTGAGTTTGATAAATTCTTTACAGATTTTGGATACTAACTCTTTATCAAATATGTCATTACAAATATCTTCTCTTATTCTGTAGGTTGCCTTTTAGTTTTGTTGATTGTTTCCTTTGCTGTGCAGAAGCTTTTTATTTTGATGAGGTCCCAATAGTTCATCTTTGCTTTTGTTTACTTTGCCTTCAGCGACTTGCCTGGTAAGAAGTTGCTCTGATTGAAGTCAAAGAGGTTTCTGCCTGTGTTCTCCTCTAGTATTTTGATGGTTTCCTATCTCATATTTAGGTCTTTCACCCATTTTGAATTATTTTTGTGTATGGTGTAAAAAAGCGGTCCAGTTTCATTCTTCTGCATGTTGCCATCTAGTTTTCCCAACACCGTTTATTGAAGAGACTGTCTTTTTTCCACTGGATACTCTTTCCTACTTTGAAGATTAGTTGACTATATATTCGTGGGTTCATTTCTGGGTTTTCTATTCCATTCAATTGGTGTATGTGTCTGTTTTTGTGACAGTACCTTATCTTTGTAATACAGCTTGAAATCCAGAATTGTGATGCCTCTAGATTTTTTTTAAGGTTTGCTTTGGCTATTGGGGTCTTTTGTGATTCCATACAAATTTTAGGATTGTTTGTTCTAGCTCTTCGAAAAATGCTGGTGGTATTTTGACAAGGATTGCATTAAGTGTGTAGATTGCTTTGGGTAGTATAGACATTTTAACAATGTTTCTTCTCCAATCCACGAGCGTGGAATGCTTTTCCATTTCTTTGTGTCCTCTTCAATTTCTTTCATAAGTGTTCTATAGTTTTCAGAGTACAGATTTTTTATCTCTTTAGTTAGGTTTTTTCCTAGGTATCTTACTATTTTTGGTGAAGTTGCAAATGGGATCAATTCCTTGATTTCTTTTTCTGCTGCTTTGTTATTGGTGTATAGAAATGAAACAGATTTCTGGATGTTGCTTTTATATCCTGCGACTTTGCTGAGTTCATATATTAGCTCTAGAAATTTTTTGGTGGAGTTGTTCGGGTTTTCTACATAAGAGTATCATGTCGTCTGCAAGTAGTGAAAATTTGACTTCTTCCTTGCCAGTTCGGATGCCTTTTATTTCTTTTTGTTGTCTGATTGCTAAAGCTAAGATTTCCAGTACTATGTTAAATAGTAATGTTGAGAGTGGACATCCTTGTCTTGTTCCTGACCATAGGGGAAAGGCTGTTGGTTTTTCCCCATTGAGGATGATATCAGCTGTGGGTCTTTCATATATGGCCTTTATAAATTTGAGGTATTTTCCATCTATCCCTACATTATTGAGGTTTTTTTTTTAATCAAGAATGGTTGCTGTATTTTGTAAAAACATTGCCTCCTCTTCTGAATATCATCTTCTTCATATGTTTGTTTGCCTTATAAGGATACATGTGATTGCACTTTAGGGCCTACCTAGGTAATCCAGGCTAAGCTCCTTCTCTCAGGACCCTAAGCTTAATCACATAATTTTCCATAGAAAGTAATATTTGCAGGTTCCAGGGATTAAGATGTGGGCATATCTTTTAGGGGAGTTGCCATTCAACCCACTATAGTAAGCTAAAAATCACAAGGTAATACAACAAACAGCTGAAATAAAACTCAAAGTACAATACATCAAGTAAATGTTAGAAGTTTGAGGGGAAGAGGAGGAGATAAACAGAACAAACTCCCCCCCGCCAAGAAGTAGAAAGTTTAAATGTGTGTGTGTATAATATGTGTACATGTGTGTGTATACATATTTAAAGACACTTGAGTATTTTTGTAGTGTGAGGAAAAGAAGCAAGTAAAGAAGGAGATACTGAAGATGAGGCAGATTAAGAATGTAGATAAAGATGAAAAGTATGAAGGATAATGTTTTAAGAGGATAAGATTGGCTTTAAAAGTGGGGACCACTTTTCCTTAGTAGGCAATGAAAAAATAGAGAATATAAAGAAAAATGTTGATATAAGAAGAGAGCCATTAAATTTATGTTTGATTACTTATCTCTCTGGGTAAATTATCTGAGAATGAAATGGTGGGAATGAGGCTGGGAATTTGAGAAGAGAAAGAAGAAAATCTAGAAGAATCTCTGTATGTAGGAGGAAAGAGTTATGAATTCATTTGAGAGCCCAATCAAGGTAAAGGTGAGAGTAAGCTTGTAGGGAATACAGAGATGATGGTGAAGTGGCATCCCTAAATGGAGAAGCTCAATAAGAGAGAAAACGAGTAGTTAGGCTGTGTATTGGAAGCTAAGGGAAATGTTAGCGGAATAATGTAAGTAGTTAGGTGCTTTTGGGGTGTCTGACGTATTATAAATAGTTGATCATATAATCAAGGTTAGGTAGAAAGGAAAGGGAAACAGGATGGAGCTTGATAAACAAGAACAACTGGAAAGAATCGAGGGACTGTTCCCACTATAAGAGTAAAGCTATGGTAATAAAAGTAATGGAACATGAGAGGAGGATGAGTTTAAGAGAATATCAAATACACTACCCATATTTTCACAGATGAGCAAAAATACAAAAATGAACTCAACTATTGTTTCCTGCAGATTTGTGCATAGAACACGCAAGATAATTGTTGGAGCTGTACTGCATCCTTTTTTTTTTATTTTAAAATGTTTATTTTTAAGAGAGAGTGAGAAAGAGTCACAGCGCAAGTGGGGGAAGAGCAGAGAGAGGGGGAGACAGGATTGGAAGCAGGCTTCAGGCTCCAAGCTGTCAGCACAGAGCCAGACATAGGGCTTGAAGTGGTGAACCATGAGATCATGATGTGATCTGAAGTTTGATTTTTAACCGACTGAGCCACTCAGGAGCCCCTGTACTGCATCTTTCATAGCCCTATTTCACCTGGAACTTTTTGGCTTGGTAAAGATAGTTGTAGCAGTAGGTAAATGTAAAATTTTCTTCCTTTCTTCCTTGCTAAAGATGTGTTAGCATCTACCTGTTGATTTTTGGAATATCAGTCAATTTAAATGATAGTAAGTTTTTTTCCAGTGATGGTGTGCAAGAGAAGAGGGAAGTTTAGCTTATTTGTAGTAATCTAAATTCCATCAAATAGATAGGATGCTACTTCTTGGCATGTTTTATACAAAGAGAAATTTAAAGCATTGTTATATTTTAATAGTCTAAATTGTTGTGTTTATGCACAAGTGTGCTCCCATACAAACTCATACACACATTGACAGGACACTTCCTTTAAATACAAATATTGTGTCCATATTTCACCGTCATATTTGGGGGAAGTTACAAATACAGTATATTTATTTAAAATCTGGTATATCACTTATTAATATTTTTCACAATCATTTGTTTTCTTCTTATAATTGATTGTGTTTCCATTTTGAGTCAATGGCTGTTGTGTGAGCAGTTATAAATAAATATTATAGGAAAAAGATATTCCCAAACAAAACCCCCAAAACTAGGCAGAACTGGAAACTGACTTCCAAAAGTAAATGCCGAAAATTCCTCTTTCAAAATTCTGCATGAAAGTTTCTGCAAAAATTTATTTGTGGAAAAATGGAATTCATCGACAAATTTTCAACTAGCATCCAATAAAAAGAAGAATGTAGTGATTTACTGTCTCTGGAAAGAAAGACATTTAATCTTCAGTTGGGTATTTGCAGTGAAAAACCTCACGAAATGCAAAAAAAAAACCCAACCCTACATCAACGGAAAATAGGAATACTGAATCATGTTTACAGTTACAAATTCATGCGCTTGGTGTCGCTCTTCACTGAGAACGTTTGCCTGAAGAACGTGCCTCCGCTTCTTCCGTCCTGCAGAAGATTTGGCAGATAGTGGAAAACCTCTAGTGAATCCTTCCCCAATAGAAGGCCGTGAGAATCAGTTTGCGGTAAGGTATTACATATACATTAAGCTATCTTTGAATCCTTTTGAGTGTACCATGCTGTTTTCCTGGCGAGGAGGCCCCGGAGCCCTGAGTTTTCTCCAGTCGCTTCTGCTGCTCACAGCCTGGGAGGCTGGGAGCGGCCAGATCCACTACTCGGTCCTGGAAGAGGCCAAACACGGCACTTTTGTGGGCCGAATCGCACAGGACCTGGGGCTGGAGCTGGCAGAGCTGGTGCGACGCCAATTCCGGGTGGTGTCCAAAGGCCGCGGGGACCTACTGGAGGTAAATCTGCAGAATGGAATTTTGTTTGTGAATTCTCGGATCGACCGGGAGGCGTTGTGCGGGCGGAACGCGGAGTGCAGCATCCACCTGGAGGTGATCGTGGACAGGCCGCTGCAGGTTTTCCATGTGGAGGTGGAGGTTAAAGATATTAACGACAACCCGCCTGTGTTCCCTGAAAGTAAGAAAAGAATAATCATTGCAGAATCTAGACCCCCAGAAACTCGGTTTCCACTAGATGGCGCATCCGATGCAGATATTGGAGTAAACTCAGCCTTGACCTACCGAATCGATCCCAACGACTATTTCGCTTTGGACACACAAAACAATCGTGAACAAACGTCTTCGTTGTCACTTGTGTTGAGAAAATCATTGGACAGAGAGCAAATTCAGGAGCATAGTTTATTATTGACAGCCAATGATGGGGGTAAACCGGAGATGACCGGCACAGTTCAGTTGCTGATCGAAATTCTGGATGTGAATGACAATGCCCCAGAATTTGACCAATTCATTTATAAAGTGACGGTATTAGAGAACGCATTTAATGGTACATTAGTGATCAAGCTAAATGCCACAGATCTTGATGATGGTACGAATGGAGACATAAGCTACTCATTTAGAAGGCCTGTATCTCCTGCAGTGCTGAATGCATTTATCATAAATCCTAACAGTGGAGAAATTAGAACAAAGGGTAAACTAGATTTCGAAGAAAAGAAATTGTACGAAATACCGGTGGAGGCAATAGACAAGGGGAATATTCCAATGGCAGGTCATTGTACCATTTTGGTGGAAGTACTAGATATAAACGATAATATCCCACATATTACCATCACTTCTCTGTCACTCCCGGTACGAGAGGATGTTCAGGTGGGCACTGTCATCGCCTTGATCAGCGTGTCCGACCGTGACTCTGGCGCCAACGGGCAGGTGACCTGCTCACTAACACCCCATGTCCCCTTCAAGCTGGTGTCCACCTTCAAGAATTACTATTCGCTGGTGCTGGACAGCGCCCTGGACCGCGAGAGCGTGTCGGACTATGCTGTAGTGGTGACCGCACGGGACGGGGGCTCGCCTTCGCTGTCGGCCACGGCCAGCGTGTCCGTGGAAGTGGCCGACGTGAACGACAACGCGCCGGCATTCGCGCAGGCCGAGTACACGGTGTTCGTGAAGGAGAACAACCCTCCCGGCTGCCACATCTTCACGGTGTCCGCGCGGGACGCGGACGCGCAGGAGAACGCGCTGGTGTCCTACTCGCTGGTGGAGCGGCGGGTGGGCGAGCGTGCGCTGTCGAGCTACGTGTCGGTGCACGCGGAGAGCGGCAAGGTGTACGCGCTGCAGCCGCTGGACCACGAGGAGCTGGAGCTGCTGCAGTTCCAAGTGAGCGCGCGCGACGCGGGCGTGCCTCCGCTGGGCAGCAACGTGACGCTGCAGGTGTTCGTGCTGGACGAGAACGACAACGCGCCCACGCTGCTGCCGCTGCCTGGGGCGGGCGGCGCGGGCGGCGCCGTGAGCGAGCTGGTGTGGCGGTCGGTGGGCGCGGGCCACGTGGTGGCGAAGGTGCGCGCGGTGGACGCCGACTCGGGCTACAACGCGTGGCTGTCGTACGAGCTGCAGCCGGCGGCGGGTGGCGCGCGCAGCCCGTTCCGCGTGGCGCTGTACACGGGCGAGATCAGCACGACGCGCAGCCTGGACGAGGCGGACTCGCCGCGCCAGCGCCTGCTGGTGCTGGTGAGGGACCACGGCGAGCCGGCGCTGACGGCCACGGCCACCGTGCTGCTGTCGCTGGTGGAGAGCGGCCAGGCGCCCAAGGCCTCGTCGCGGGTGTTGGCGGGCGCCGCCGGCGCGGAGGCGGCGCTGGTGGATGTCAACGTGTACCTGATCATCGCCATCTGCGCGGTGTCCAGCCTGCTGGTGCTCACGCTGCTGCTGTACGTGGCGCTGCGGTGCTCGGCGCCGCCCAGCGAGGGCGCGTGCGGGCCGGGGAAGCCCACGCTGGTGTGTTCCAGCGCGGTGGGGAGCTGGTCGTACTCGCAGCAGAGGCGGCAGAGGGTGTGCTCTGGGGAGGGTCCGCCCAAGACCGACCTCATGGCCTTTAGCCCCAGCCTTCCTCCGTGTCTGAGTTCTACAGAGGGAACAGGTGAAGGAGAAGCTGATTCAGAACGTTTGAAAGAGGTGAGTTCGTATTTAAAACTGTCTTACTGTTTTAGCCTTATTCACACTTTTATCGTTTAAGATTCATTCTCAATTGTAAGATTATTCTTTAATTTGCTCGTCGTTATGGAATTTAATGAGTATTATTGACATAGTGGGTCGAATTATTTTTCAGGTAAGTTTTAGTAAAAAGTCATAATAAACTGCCCATAACGGTAATCATTTGTGGCGGTTTTTTGTATTACACAGGGTTTCTAATTATTTGTTTCCTTTTTAAATGTTTATTTATTTTTGAGAGAGAGAGCGTGAGCGAGGGAGAGGCAGAAAGAGAGGGAGGGGCGGAGAGAGAGGGAGACAGAGGATCGGAAGTGGTGCTGAGATCGCAGAGCCTGATTCGGGGCTCAAACTCACGACCTGATCTGAAGTAGACCACTTACCTGACTGAGCCATCCAGGCACCCGTATTATCATTTATTTTCTGTGTGAGCATTTATAAGAAACCACACGTTGTGAATACTTAAGCATTTAGAAGAGGTTTGTTTTAAAGAGGCTAACCAGAATTTTAAAACTTTAAATGTTTTTATAAAATTTATACATATGCCATTTTACGTGTTTTATTTTAAAGAGGACATAACCTTTTACATAAATGCCCTTTAAAGGTGCATTTTTGTTTCTTTAAAAAATTTTTTTTTCCGGGGGCTCCTGGGTGGCTCAGTGGGTTAAGTGTCCGACTTTGGCTTTGGTCACGATCTCACAGTTCGTGGGTTGGAGGCCCGTGTTGGGCTCTATGCTGACAGCTTAGACCCTGGAGCCTGCTTCGGATTCTGTGACTCCCCCTCTCTCTGTCCCTCCCCTGATCGCATTCTGTCTGTCTGCCTCTCAAAAATAAATAAACATTAAAAAATTTTTTTAAAGGGGCGCCTGGGTGGCTTAGTTGGTTGGGCGTGCAACTTTGGCTCAGGTCATGATCTCAAAGTTTGTGAGTTTGAGCCCCCCCCCCCCCAGGGGGCTCTGTGCTTACAGCTCAGAGCCTGGAGCCTGCTTTGGATTCTATGTCTCCCTCTCTCTCGGTCCCTAACCCACTCGCATTCTGTCTCTGTCTCAAAAATAAATAAACAACAAAAAAAATTTTTTTAAGTTTTTTTGGCTTGGTCCCTCCTCATTTTCTTCTAGTCACATCACCATTCCTGTCAGGTATCCAGTACAAACAGGCTTGTAATTTTCCTTTCACATATTTATTTGCAGTCACTGGATTGCTACACACGTGCATACGTCTGGTGGCTTTTTGTTAGTGTTTATTTTAGTTTATTAGGATAGATAATGCATTTTACATTTCCTCAATCACCAATACCTTTGGAAATCCCCACATATCTAATACTTTTGTATGTTGTCAGACAAGTATCCAATTTCTTTTTTGTTTTTGTTTTTCTTATTTTTTAAAGTAAGCTCCACAGGGGTGCCTAGGTGGCTCAGTCGGTTAAGCGTCTGACTTTGGCTCAGGTCATAATCTCACGGTTTGTGAGTTTGAGCCCTGCTCAGAGCCTGGAGCCTGCTTTGGATTCTGTGTCTCCTTCTCTCTCTGCCCCTCCCCCACTTGTGCTCTGTCTCTCTCTATTAAAAATAAATAAATGTAAAAATAAATTTAAAGTAGGCTCCACACCTAATGTGGAGCACAACATGCTGCGTGAACTCACAATTGGATGCTTTAAACAACTGAGCCACCCAGTTGCCCCATGATATTTTTAATAGCTGTGTAGTACCCCATAATACAGGGTGAATCATTGATATATTCAGTTATTCACCTGTTGATGAGTATTTTGTTTCAAGTATTCATTAGCCCTCCTAAACCATGGTGTACTATTACTTACATGTTTCTTATTTATTTATTAAAAATTTTTTACATTTATTGATTTTTATTTTTAATTTTTTTAAACATTTATTTAGGTTTGAGAGACAGAGCATAAGCAGGGGTGGGACAGAGAGAGGGAGACACAGAATCGGAAGTAGGCTCCAGGCTCTGAGCTGTCATCACAGAGCCCAACACGGGGCTCGAACTTATAAGCCATGAGATCATGACCTGAGCCAAAGTTGATGCTTAACCGACTGAGCCACCCAGGCGCCCCTACATTTATTTGTTTATTTTGAGAGAGAGAGAGAGAGAGAGAGAGAGAGAGAGAGAGAGCACGAGCCAGGGAGGGGCAGAGAGAGAGGGAGGGAGAGAATTCCAAGCAGGCTCTGTGCTGTCTGGATCCAGATCCTGGGCTCAATCTCACCAACCTTGAGATCATGACTGGAGCCTAAATCAAGAGCCTGACGCTTAACCTACTGAGTCACCCAAGCACCCCTCATTTATATATTTCTAAAATATTGGTGGTTTCATTTCTGTGAAATTCATTTTCAGATGTGGAATTGACACATCAAAGGGTATTAATAATTTTAATTTTCAAATGTTTTGCTAGAGTACTTTTCAAGAATTTTGTAGTACTTTTAGTTTCCACCAAGTTATGAGCAACCTCTTTTATCTCTAAAAGCAAAAGCAGTCTTACATTCTGCCAGTGTGATATCTCATTGTTACTTTAATTCCTACATACTACCAGTGAACTTCAGCATACTGTCATTTATGTTTGGTTTTCTTTGATTTATCAATTAAATTCTTTTCCCATTTTTATTTGAAAAAAAATGTTTTCAGTTTGAGAAAGTTCTTTTTAAAATATAGATATTAACTTTTATCTTCTACCTATATCACAAATATTTTTTCTCCTATACAACTTATATTGATGTAGTTATGTATATTTTGCCATATAAAGGTGGTTTTTACATTTCTGAACTAAAATACATCTATTTTTCTTTTATGGATTTTACAGTCTCCATGTTTATTTAGGAATATCTTAATTTTTATATGGAACATCCATTAATTAAATTAATTTAATAAACATTTATTTCTAATTTAAGTTAATTTGAAAAATTGAAGTATAATTGACATATAACATTATATTCGTTTCAGATATACATATAATGGTTTGACATTTGTATATATTGGAAAATGATCACCACAATAAGTCTAGTTAACACCTATCACCATACATAGTTGCAACTTTTTTTTCTTGTAATTAGAACTTTTCCTATATACTCTTTTAGCAACTTTGTTTTTAATATTTATTTATTTTGAGAGAGAGTGAGAGCAGGGGAGGAGAGAGAGAGAGAGAAAGAGAGAATGGGAGAGAGAATTCCAAGCCAGCTTCATGCTGTCAGTGCAGAGCCTGACTTGGGGCTCAAACTCACAAACTCAGATCATGACCTGAGATAAAATCAAGAGTTGTAGGCTTAACTGACTGAGCCACCCAGGCATCCCTAGCAACTTTCAAATATACAATTTAGTATTATTAAGTATAGTCACTGTACTGTACATTATGTCCCCAGAACTTATTTATTTTATAACCAGAAGTTTGTACCTCTTGCTCACCTTCAGTCATTTTGCCCACTCCCACCCCCTGCAAATGGCAAACACCAATCCATTCTCTGTATAGTTTGGGGTTTTTTAAGGTTCCACACCAGTGAGATCATTTTTCTTTTTTTCTTTTTTATTTATTTTTTAAAATTTACATCCAAATTAGTTAGCATATAGTGCAACAATGATTTCAGGAGTAGATTCCTTAGCGCCCCTTACCCATTTAGCCCATCCGCCTCCCACTACCCCTCCATAACCCTCAGTTTGTTCTCCAAATTTATGAGTCTCTTCGGTTTTGTCCCCCTCCCTGTTTTTATATTATTTTTTTCCCTTATGTTCATCTGTTTTGTCTCTTAAAGTTCTCATATGAGTGAAGTCAAAGGATTTTTGTCTTTCTCTGACTGAATGATTTCACTTAGCATAATACTCTCCACTTCTATCCACATAGTTGCAAATGGCAAGATTTCATTCTTTTTGATTGCCGAGTAATACTCCATTGTGTGTGTGTGTGTGTGTGTGTGTGTGTGTGTGTGTGTGTGTGATCACATTTTCTTTATCCATTCATACATTGATGGACATTTGGGCTCTTTCCATACTTCGGCTATTGCTGATACTGCTGCTGTAAACATGGGGGTGCATGTGTCCCTTCGAAACAGCACGCCTGTATCCCGTGGATAAATGCCTAGTAGTGCAATTGCTGGGTTGTAGGATAGATCTATTTTTAGTTTTTTGAGGAACCTCTATACTGTTTTCCAGAGTGGCTGCACCAGCTTGCATTCCCATAGTGAGATCATTTTTCTTTTTTTTTTATGTTTATTTTTTTTTTTTTAAGAGAGAGAGAGACGCAGAGCATGAGTAGGGGAGGGGCAGAGAGAGAGAGAGGGAGACGTAGAATCCAAAGCAGGCTTCAGGGTCCAAGCTGTCAGCGCAGAGCCCGATGCGGGGTTCGAACTCACAAACTGTGAGATCATGATCTGAGCTGCAGTCTGACGCCCAACCAACTGAGCCACTCAGACGCCCCTTGAGATCATTTTTCTTAAAGTAGTTATTTCTTGCTGTAAACTTACCTCTTAGCACTGCTTTTGCTGCATCCCCTAAGTTTTACTATGTTGTGTTTCCATTTTCACTTCTTTCAAAATATCTTCTATTTCCCTTTTGTTTCATCTTTGACCCACTGTTTTTAAGGAGTGTGTTGTTAAATTTCCAAGTATTTGTGAATTTTCCCATTTTCCTCTGGTTATCGACTTCTAGTTTCATATGATTATGGTCAGAAAAGATACTCTGTATGATTTTAGTCTTTTAAAATTTGCTGAGACTTACTTTGTGACCTAATACATGATCTATCCTGGAGAATGTTCCATGTGCTCTTGAGAGGACTTTGTATTCTGTTGAAGTTGGTGGGTATGTTCTGTACATGTCTATTAAGTCCATTTGTTCTAGTTCAGTGTTTTCATACTGATTTTCTGTCTGGATTATCTCTCCATTGATGAAAGTGGGTGTACTGAAGTTCTCTGCTATTACTGTAATGTCATCTATTACTTCCTTCAGATAAGTTGGTATTTGATTTATATATTTATGTGCTGTGATGTTGGGTAGATATATAACAATTGTTATATTCTTTTGTTGACTTTTATCACAGTATAATGACCTTTGTCTCCTGTTATGGTTTTTTACTTAAAGTCGGTTTTATCTAAGTATAGCTACTCCTCTTCTCTCTTTTGGTTTCCATTTGCACAGAATATATTTTTCCTTCTCTTCATTTGTTTGTTTGTTTATTTATTTATTTATGTATTTATGTATGTATTTATTTATTTATTTTAGAGAGAGTGAGCACAGGGTGGGGGACAGAGCAGGGGGGAGAATCTCAAGCAGGCTCCATGCTTAGAGTGGAGCTCAATGTGGGGCTTGATCTCAAGACCATGAGATCGTGACCTGAGCCTAAATTAAGAGTCAGATGCTTAACTGACTGAGTCATTCAGGTGCCCCACAATTTACATCTTTTCAAAGGGTGTATGCATTAACAAATAATTATAACTATCACTAGTTTTAATATATCTGTTCTTTGACTCTTAAAGTAGTTATGGCACCACTGTATTACAATATTAGAGTATTCTGAATCTGACTCTATACTTACTTTACCAGACTGTGGTATATTTTCATATGTTTTCATGTTACTAGTCATCACCCTTTCATTTCAGCTGGAAGAACTCCTTTCAGCGTTTCTCATAAGGCAGGTCTAATGGTGATGAACTCCCTGAGCCTTTTTTTTTTTTAATTGGGGAAAGTCTTTATCTTGTCTCATTTCGAAGGATAATTTTACTGCATAACATATCCTTGGTTGGTGGCTTATTTTTATTTCAGCACATTGAATATATCAACCATTCTCTCCTGGCCTGCGGTGTTTCTGCTGAGAAATCTGTTAATAGCCTAACGGGGGTTTGCTTGTATGAGAGAAATTTTTTTTCTCTTGTGTTTTTAAAATTCTTTCTTTGTTTTATACAGTTTTATTATAATTCATCTTAGGGAAGAGTGTTTCAGATTGAAATTTTGGGGTGACCTACTAGCTTCATGAACTTGGATGTCCAAATCTTTCCTCATATTTGAGAAGTTCTCTGTCATTATTTCTTTAAATAAGCTTTCTACCCTTTTCCCTCTTCTCCTTCTGTGACTCCAATGATTGTTTCTTTTTAAAGGTGTCCCATAAATTCCATATGTCCCAAAGGTTTTCTTCATACCTTTCTCTATTTTTTGTTGTTGTTGCTCCTTTTGACTGGGTTATTTAAATTATCTTTGTTGCTCCCTCTAGTGTCTGTTGGCAGCATTTCAGTTTTCTGGTTCTACAGCAGTAAGCTCTTCTGTTCTCAGTGGCCAGTAGGCATCCAAGTGTGCTGGTTTCCTGTCAGCACCCCTAGTCAGGTAGACAGATACCAATTCCTTAGATAGCTTTCCGAAAACCCAAAAGGCTAGACACACCCTCACTTCTCTCCCTCTTTCCTGAAGGAGCAAGCTGACCCCTTGCTATTTTTGTTCTCTATAGCCCCCAGGCATCCAAACAATGCCAGTTCCATCAGTTCTCTGATTGAGGCAATACAGAAACTAGTCCTTTAGACAGCCCTGAGACACGTTATACTCTTCTCTTTCCCCTTGAAGGTGAAGTAGTGACAGTATTCTTTCCGGGTGCTGAGGTGTACCAGTATGGGTGAGGGGCTGGTGTGAGCAAAGTTAAAATGATCCTTCCTACTGATTTCAGTGCAGCTCTTTCAGCCTTGTGTTCACCTGGGGTACTCCAGCTTCTTAACTGGATTCTGGAATCCTCAAAAATGAATTTTGGCTTATATATCATTGTTAATGGTTATTTTTGTGTGGGAATAAGGGCTGGGAATTCCTATTCTGACATTTTGCTGGCATCATTTTGATACATTTTGAGTTAATTTTTGTAGCAGGTGTGAGGTAGTGATCCAACTTTATTCTTTTGCAAGTGGATATCCAGTTATCCTGGCATCATTTATTGAAAAGAACTATCCTTTTCCTGTTGAAATGTTTGGGAACCATTGTTGAAAATCAATTGATCAATAAATGTGGGAGTTCATTCCTGGATTTTGATTCTATTCCATTGATTTATATGTCTATCCTTATCCCAGTACCACATTGCTTTCATTATTGTAATTTTGTGGCAAGTTTTAAAATCAGGAACTATTAGTGCTCCAACTTTGTTCTTTTTTTCAAGATTGTGTTGGCTGTTCTGTGTGATTTGCATTTCCATGTGACTTTTAGGATCAGTTTATCAATTTCTGCAAGGAAGCCAGCTTACTTTTGATAGGGATCAATTTGTAGATCAATTTGGGCAGTATTGCCATCACCATCTTAACTATAAAAAGTCTTCTGATCCATGAACGTGGGATTTTCCCCCCATTTACTTAGTTCTTTAGTCCCTTTCAACAATGTTTTGTAGTTTTCAGAGTATGCATTTTATATTTATTTTGTTACATTTATTCCTTAGTATTTTGAGTTTTTGATGCTATTATAAATGGAATTGTTTTCTTATTTCATTTTTTGCTGGTTCATTTTTAGAATGGTTAGTGTGTAAACTCTAATTGATGGATTTTTAAAATGTATATTCAAGTTAGTTAACATACAGTGTAGTCTTTGCTTCAGGAGTAGAACCCAATTATTCATCTGTTACGTATGACACCCAGTGCTCATCTTGAAAAGTGCCCTTCTTAATGCCCATCACCCATTAAACGCACCCTCCCACCCACCCACACCCTTCTAGAAACCCTCAGTTTGTTCTCTGTATTTAAGAGTTTTTTATGGTTTGTGTCTCTCTCTGTTTTTTTCTTATTTTTTCTTCCCTTCCTCTATGTTCATCTGTTGAGTTTCTCAAATTCCACGTATGAGTGAAATCCTATGGTATCTTTCTCTGACTGACTTATTTTGCTCAGCATAATGCCCTCCAGTTTCATTCACGTTGTTGAAAATGGCAATATTTCATTCTTTTTCATTGCCGAGTAGTATTTCATTGTGTATATGTACCACATCTGCTTTATCCATTCATTAGTTGATGGACATTTGGGTTCTTTCCATAGTTTGGCTATTGTTGATAGCACTGCTATAAACATTGGGGGTGTATGTGCCCCTTTGAATCAGCATTTTTGTATCCTTTGGATAAATTCCTTGCAATGCAATTGCTAGGTTGTAGGGTAGTTCTATTTTTAATTTTTTTGAGGAACCTCTATACTGTTTTCCAAAGTGGCTGCACCAGTTTGCATTCCCACCAACAGTGCAAGAGGATTCCTCTTTCTCTGCATCCTCCACAACACCTCTTGTTTCTTGTGTTGTTAATTTTAG
Organism: Panthera onca; assembly: GCF_046562875.1. Taxonomy (NCBI): domain Eukaryota; kingdom Metazoa; phylum Chordata; class Mammalia; order Carnivora; family Felidae; genus Panthera; species Panthera onca. Next base: position 122,469,593 of record NC_138339.1, on the reverse strand, counting down.
CCATTCTGATAGCTGTGAGGTGATATCTCATTGTGGTTTTGATTTGTAATTTCCCTGATGATAAGTGATGTTGAGAATCTTTTCATGTGTCTGTTATTCATCTGGATGTCTTCTTTGGAAAAGTGTCTGTTCATATCTTGTGCCCATTTCTTCACTGGATTGTTTGTTTTGTGTTGAGTTTGGCAAGTTCTTTTTTTTTTTAATTTTAAATCCTTTATTTTTTAATTTTTTATGTTTTAGCTTAAAATAACAGAAATATATTCTCTCAAAGTTCCAGAGTTAAGAAATCCAAACTCAAGACATCTGCAGGGTCATAGTCCCTCCTAACCTTCTAGAGAAGTGTTATTCCTTGCTCTTCCAGTTTCTGGAGGCTGGTAGCTATTTTTGGTATTTCTTGGCTTTTAGGTATCATTCTAACCGCCATGTCCATTTTCACATTGATTTCTTTGTTTTAAATGAAAAAAATATTTTTTCAGGAATAGAACTTAGTGATTCTTCATTTACATATAACACCCAGTGCTCATCCCAACCAGTGTCCTCCTTAATGCCCCTCACCCCCTTAGCTCTTACCCCACCCAACACCCTGCCAGCAACCCTCAGTTTGTTCTCCATATTTAAGAGTCTTTTATGGTTTGCCTCCCTCTCTGTTTTTATATTATTTTTGCTTCCCTTCCCTTATGTTTATCTTTTTTGGGTCTTATTTATTTTTTATATTTATTTATTTTGGGGAGAATACAAGTGGGGGAGAGGTGGAGAGGGGGGCAGAGGATCTGAAGTGGGCTCTGCACTGACAGGCTGACAGCAGCAAGCCTGATGTGGGGCTTGAACTCATGTACCGTGAGATCATGTCCTGAACCGAAGTCAGACGCTCGAGTGACTGAGCCACCCAGGCGCCCTTGTTTTCTATCTTAAATTCCACATATGAGTGAAATCATATGATAATTGTCTTTCTCTGACTGACTTATTTCGCTTAGCATAACACACTCTAGTTCCATCCAAGTTGTTGCAAATGGCTTGATTTCATTCTTTTGGTAGCCAAGTAATATTCCATTGAATATATATACCACATCTTCTTTATCCATTCATCAGTCCATGGACATTTGAACTCTTTCCATACTTTGGCTATTGTCTATGGTGCTGCTGTAAACATTGGGGTGCATGTTCCCTGTAAATCAGCATTTTTGTATCCTTTGGATAAATACATAGTAGTGTAATTGCTGGGCCATAGAGTAGTTCAATTTTTAATTTTTTGAGGAACCTCCATTCATTTTTCTAGAGTGGCTATACCAGTTTGCACTCCCACCAGCAGTGCATAAGCATTCCCCTTTCTCCGCATCCTTGCCAACATCTCTTGTTGCCTGAGTTGTTAATTTTAGCCATTCTGACAGGTGAGGTAGTATCTCATCATCATGGTTTTGATTTGTATTTCCCTGATGATGAGTGATGATGAGTGATGTTGAGCATTTTTTTCATGTCTGTTATGTTCATGTATTTTGCCCATTCATGTATTTTGTATTTTGCCCATTGCTATTCATGTATTTTGCCCATTGCTTCACTAAATTATTTGTTTTTTGGGTGTTAAGTTTGATAAGTTCTTTGTAGATTTTGGATACTAACCCTTTGTCTGGTATGTCATTTGCAAATATCGTCTCCCATTCTGTCAGTTGCCTTTTAGTTTTGTTGATTGTTTCCTTCACTGTGCAGAAGCTTTCTATTTTGATGAGGTCTCAATAGTTCATTTTTGCTTTTATTTCCCTTGCCTCCAGAGACATGTCAAGTAAGAAGGTGCTGTGGTCAGCGTCAAAGTGGTTGCTGCCTGTCTTCTCCTGCAGGATATTGATGGTTTCCTGTCTCACATTTAGGTCTTTCATCCCTTTAAATTTATTTTTGTGTATGGTGTAAGAAAGCGGTCCATTTTCATTCTTCTGCATATCACTGTACAGTTCTCCTAGCACCACTTGCTAAAGAGACTGTCTTTTTTCCATTGGACATTCTTCCCTGCTTTATTGAAGATTAGTTGGCCATATATTTGTGGGTCCATTTCTGGGTTCTATTCTGTTCAACAGATCTGTGTTTGTTTTTGTCCCAATACCATACTGTCTTGATGATGACAGCTTTGTAATACAGGTTAAGGTCCAGAATTGTGATGCTTCCTTCCTTGGTTTTCTTTTTCAACATTCCTTTGGCTATTTGGCTATTCTTTTGTGGTTCCATACAAATTTTAGGATTGTTTGTTCTAGCTCTGCGAAGAATGCTGATGTTATTTTGATAAGGATTGCATTGAATGCATAGATTGCTTTGGGTAACATCAACATTTATTTTTTTTAATTTATTTTTTTAAATATGAAATTTAATGTCAAATTGGTTTCCATACAACATCCAGTGCTCATCCCAACAGGTTTCCTCCTCAATGCCCATCACCCACCCTCCTCTCCCTCCCACCCCCCATCAACCCTCAGTTTGTTCTCAGTTTTTAAGAGGCTCTTATGTTTTGGCTCCTTCCCTCTCTAACCTCTTTTTTTTTCCTTGCCTTACCCCATGGTCTTCTGTTAAGTTTCCCAGGAACCACATAAGAGTGAAAACATATGGTATCCATCTTTCTCTGTATGACTTATTTCACTTAGCATAACACTCTCCAGTTCCATCCACATTGCTACAAAAGGCCATATTTCATTCTTTCTCATTGCCATGTAGTATTCCACTGTGTATATAAACCACAATTTCTTTATCCATTCATCAGTTGATGGACATTTAGGCTCTTTCCATAATTTGGCTATTGTTGAAAGCGCTGCTATAAACATTGCGAGTACAAGTGCCCCTATGCATCAGCACTCCTGTATCCCTTGGGTAAATTCCTAGCAGTGCTATTGCTGGGTCATAGGGTAGATCTATTTTTAATTTTTTGTGGAACCTCCACACTGTTTTCCAGAGTGGCTGCACCAATTTGCATTCCCACCAACAGTGCAAGAGGGTTCCCGTTTCTCCAGATCCTTGCCAGCATCTATAGTCTGATTTGTTCATTTTCGCCATTCTGACTGGTGTGAGGTGGTATCTCAGTGTGGTTTTGATTTGTATTTCCCTGATGAGAAGCGACGTCGAGCATCTTTTCATGTGCTTGTTGGCCATCTGGATGTCTTCTTTAGAGAAGTGTCTATTCATGTTTTTTGCCCATTTCTTCACTGGATTATTTGTTTTTGGGGTGTGGAGTTTGGTGAGTTCTTTATAGATTTTGGATACTAGCCCTTTGTCTGATATGTCATTGGCAAATATCTTTTCCCATTCCGTTGGTTGCCTTTTAGTTTTGTTGATTGTTTCCTTTGCTGTGCAGAAGCTTTTTATCTTCATGAGGTCCCAATAGTTCATTTTTGCTTTTAATTCCCTCGCCTTTGGGGATGTGTCAAGTAAGAAATTGCTGCACCTGAGGTCAGAGAGGTTTTTTTCCTGCTTTCTCTTCTAGGGTTTTGATGGTTTCCTGTCTCACATTCAGGTCCTTTATCAATTTTGAGTTTATTTTTGTGAATGGTGTAAGAAAGTGGTCTAGTTTCATCCTTCTGCATGTTGCTGTCCAGTTCTCCCAGCACCATTGTTAAAGAGACTGTCTTTTTTCCATTGGATATTCTTTCCTGCTTTGTCAAAGATTAGTTGGCCATACTTTTGTGGGTCTAATTCTGGGGTGTCTATTCTATTCCATTGGTCTATGTGTCTGTTTTTGTGCCAATACCATGTTGTCTTGATGATTACAGCCTTGTAGTAGAGGCTAAAGTCTGGGATTGTGATGCCTCCCTCTTTGGTCTTCTTCTTCAAAATTACTTTGGTTATTTGGGGCCTTTTGTGGTTCCATACAAATTTTAGGATTGCTTGTTCTAGCTTCGAGAAGAATGCTGGCGCAATTTTGATTGGGATTGCATTGAATGTGTAGATAGCTTTGGGTAGTATTGACATTTTAACAATATTTATTCTTCCAATCCATGAGCATGGAATGTTTTTCCATTTTTTTATATCTTCTTCAATTTCCTTCATAAGCTTTCTATAGTTTTCAGAATACAGATCTTTTACATCTTTGGTTAGGTTTATTCCTAGGTATTTTATGCTTCTTGGTGCAGTTGTGAATGGGATCAGTTTCTTTATTTGTCTTTCTGTTGCTTCATTATTAGTGCATAAGGATGCAATTGATTTCTCTACATTGATTTTGTGTCCTGCAACTTTGCTGAAGTCATGTATCAGTTCTAGCAGACTTTTGGTGGAGTCTACCCGGTTTTCTATGTATAATATGTCATCTGCAAAAAGTGAAAGCTTGACTTCATCTTTGCCAATTTTGATGCCTTTGATTTCCTTTTGTTGTCTGATTGCTGATGCTAGCACTTCCAACACTATGTTAAACAACAGCGATGGGAGTGGACATCCCTGTCGTGTTCCTGATCTCAGGGGGAAAGCTCTCAGTTTTTCCCCATTGAGGATGATATTAACTGAGGATGATATTAGCTTTTATGATGTTTAAGTTTGTTCCTTCTATCCCTACTTTCTCGAGGGTTTTTATTAAGAAAGGATGCTGAATTTTGTCAAATGCTTTTTCTGCATCGATTGACAGGATGATATGGTTCTTATCTTTTCTTTTATTAATGTGATGTATCACATTGTTGCGAATGTTGAACCAGCCCTGCAGCGCAGGAATGAATCCCACTTGATCATGCTGAATAATTCTTTTTATATGCTGTTGAATTTGATTTGCTAGTATCTTATTGAGAAGTTTTGCATCCCTATTCATCAGGGATGTTGGCCTGTAGTTCTCTTTTTTTGCTGGGTCTCCGTCTGGTTTAGGAATCAAAGTAATGCTGGCTTCATAGAATGAGTCTGGAAGTTTTCCTTCCCCTTCTATTTTTTGGAACAGCTTGAGAAGGATAGGTATTATCTCTGCTTTAAATGTCTAGTAGAATTCCCCTGGGAAGCCATCTGGTCCTGGACTCTTATTCGTTGGGAGATTTTTGATAACTGATTCAATTTCTTTGCTGGCTATGGGTCTGCTCAAGTTTTCTATTTCTTCCTGTTTGAGTTTTGGAAGTGTGTGGGTGCTTAGCAATTTGTCCATTTCTTCCAGGTTGTCCAGTTTATTGGCATATAGTTTTCATAGTATTCCCTGATAATTGCTTGTATTTCTGAAGGATTGGTTGTAATAATTCCATTTTCATTTATGATTTTATCTATTTGGGTCATCTCCCTTTTCTTTTTGAGAAACCTGGCTAGAGGTTTATAAAGTTTGTTTATTTAAAAAAAAAAAAAACAACTCTTGGTTTCATTGATCTGCTCTACAGTTTTTTTTAGATTCTATGTTGTTTACTTCTGCTCTGATCTTTATTATTTCTCCTCTTCTGCTGGGTTTGGGGTGTCTTTGCTGTTCTGCTTCTACTTCTTTTAGGTGTGCTGTTAGATTTTGTATTTGGGATTTTTCTTGTTTCTTGAGATAGGCCTGGATTGCAATGTATTTTCCTCTCAGGACTGCCTTCGCTGCTTCCCAAAGCATTTGGATTGTTGTATTTTCATTTTCATTTGTTTCCATATATTTTTAAATTTCTTCTCTGATTGCCTGGTTGACCCATTCATTCTTTAGTGGGGTGTTCTTTAACCTCCATGCTTTTGGAGGTTTTCCAGACTTTTTCCTGTGGTTGATTTCAAGTTTCATAGCATTGTGATCTGAAAGTGTGCATGGTATGATCTCAATTCTTTTATACTTATGAAAGGCTGTTTTGTGACCCAGTATGTGATCTATCTTGAAGAATGTTCCATGTGCACTCGAGAAGAAAGTATATTCTGTTGCTTTTGGATGCAGAGTTCTAAATATATCTGTCCTGTCCATCTGATCCAATGTATCATTCAGGGCCCTTGTTTCTTTATTGATCCTGTGTCTAGATGATCTGTCCATTGCTGCAAGTGGGGTATTAAAGTCCCCTGCAATCACCACATTCTTATCGATAAGCTTGCTTATGTTTGTGATTAATTGTTTATATATTTGGGGGCTCCTGTATTTGGCAGATGGACATTTATAATTGTTAGCTCTTCCTGATGGATAGACCCTGTAATTATTATATAATGCCCCTCTTCATCTCTTGTTACAGCCTTTAAAGTCTAGTTTGTCTGATATAAGCATGGCTACTCCAGCTTTCTTTTGACTTCCAGTAGCATGATAGATAGTTCTCCATCCCCTCACTTTCAATCTGAAGGTGTCCTCAGGTCTAAAATGAGTCTCTTATAGACAGAAAATAGATGGGTCTTGTTTTTTTATCCATTTTGATACCCTCTGTCTTTTGATTGGAGCATTTAGTCCATTTACATTCAGTGTTATTATAGAAAGATATGGGTTTAGAGTCATTGTGATGTCTGTAGGTTTCATGCTTGTAGTGATGTCTCTGGTACTTTGTGGTCCTTGCAACATTTCACTCACAGAATCCCCCTTAGGATCTCTTGTAGGGCTGGTTTAGTGGTGATGAATTCCTTCAGTTTTTGTTTATTTGGGAAAACCTTTATCTCTCCTTCTATTCTGGTTGACAGACTTGCTGGATAAAGGATTGTCAGCTGCATATTTTTTCTGTTCATCACATTGAAGATTTCCTGTCATTCCTTTCTGGCCTGCCAAGTTTCAGTAGATAGGTCTGCCACTACTCTTATAGGTCTACCTTTGTAAGTTAGAGCCTGTTTATCCCTCACTGCTTTCAGAATTTTCTCTTTATTCTTGTATTTTGCCAGTTTCACTATGATATGTCATGCAGAAGATTGATTTAAGTTACATCTGAAGGGAATTCTCTGTGCCTCTTGGATTTCAATGCCTTTTTCCTTCCCCAGATCAGGGAACTTCTCAGCTATGATTTGTTCAAGTATACCTTCAGCCCCTTTCTCTCTCTTCTTCTTCTGGAATTCCTATTATACGGATATTGTTCCATTTGATTGCATCACTTAGTTCTCTAATTCTCCCCTTATACTCCTGGATTTTTTTATCTCTCTTTTTCTCAGCTTCCTCTTTTTCCATAATTTTATCTTCTAATTCACCTATTCTCTCCTCTGCTTCTTCAATCTGTGCTATGGCCGCCTCCATTTTATTTTGCACCACATTTATAGCATTTTTTAGCTCCTCGTGACTATTTCTTAGTCCCTTGATCTCTGTAGCAATAGATTCTCTGGTGTCCTCTATACTTTTCTCAAGCCCAGCAATTAATTTTATGACTATTATTCTAAATTCTTGCTCTGTTATATTGCTTAAATCATTTTTGATCAATTCGTTAGCGGTAGCTATTTCCTGGAGTTTCTTTTGAGAATTCTTCCGTTTGGTCGTTTTGGATAGTTTCTGGGGTGGTGCAGAACTGCAGGGCACTTCCCCTGTGCTGTCCGGAGTAACTTGTGTTGGTGGGCTGGGCCGCAGTCAGACCTGATGTCTGCCCCCAGCCCACCACTGGGGTCACAGTCAGACTGGTGTGTACCTTATCTTCCCCTCTCCCAGGGGCAGGACTCACTGTGGAGTGGTGTGACCCCTGTCTGGGCTACTTGCACACTGCCAGGTTTGTGGTGCTGCTTTGATGGGATCTGGCGTATTAGCCAGGGTGGATCTGCAAGGTGCACAGGGGCGGGAGGAGCAGGCTTAGCTAGTTTTGCTGGCAGTGGTCCCCTGGGGGAGGGGCCCTGCAGCACCCGGAGGGAGGCCAACCCCTCGGAGGGATGGATCCAAAGAAGCACAGTGTTAGGCATTTGTGTGGTGCAAGCAAGTTCAGTGATGGGAACTGGTTCCCTTTGGAATTTCGGCTGTGGGATGGGAGAAGGAAATGGCACCTGCCAGCACCTTTGTTCCCCCCACTGAGCTGAGCTCTGTCTTCCGGGGTTCAACAACTCTCCCCCCGGTGTCCTCTCACCCTCCCCGCTCTCCAAGAGCAGAGCCGTTGACTTTTAACATTCCAGATGTTAAGTCCCACTGGCTGTCAGAACTCACGGAGTTTGGCCCCCAGCTTTTGCAAACCAGACTTCGGGGGCTCTGCCTTGCTGGGTGGGCTGCCCACCTACCGCTGCGGCTCCCTCTCCCTGGTCCTTGTAGCACGCATCACCTCTCTGCCCTTCCTACCCTCTTCCGTGGGCCTCTTGTCTGTGCTTGCCTCTAGTCCATTCTGCTAGTCTTCTGGTGGTTTTCTGGATTATTTAGGCAGATGTGGGTGGAATCTAAGCGATCAGCAGGATGAGGTAAGCCCAGCATCCTCCTACTCTGACATCTTCCTCCTAGCTTTTCTTAATAAATAGACCCCTTAATTATGATATAATGCCCTTCTTCATCTCTTTTTACAGTCGTTGTTTTAAAATCCAGTTTGTCTCATATAAGTATGGCTACTCCAGCTTTCTTTTGATGTCCATTAGCATAATAGATGGTTCTCCATCCCCTAACTTTCAATCTGCTGGTGTCCTCAGATCTAAAATGAGTCTCTTGTAGACAGCATATAGATGGTCTTTTTTTTTTTTTTTTTTATCCGTTCTGATACCCTATATCTTTTGATTGGGGCATTTAGCCCATTTACATTCAGATTGATTATTGAAAGATATGGATTTAGTGCCATTGTGTTATCTGTAGATTCCATGTTTGTGGTGATGTCCTCTGGTACTTTGTAGTCTTTGATGCTTTCCACTCACAGAGTCCCCCTTAGGACCTCTTGCAGGGCTGGTTTAGTGATCATTCAGTCCTTTAGTTTTTGTTTGTCCTGGAAAGTCTTTATCTCTCCTTCTATTCCAAATGATAGTCTTGCTTGATAAAGGATTCTTGGCTGCATATTTTTCATATTCAGAACATTGACTATTTCCTGCCACTCCCTTCTGGCCTGCCAAGTTTCAGTGGATAGGTCTGCTACTAACCTTATGTGTCTACCCTTGTAGCTTAAGGACATTTTACCCTAGCTTCTTTCAGAATTCTCTCTTTATCTTTGTATTTTGCCAGTTTCACCATGATATGTTACAGTGATTAACTGGTTTTTGTTGATTTTGAATGGAGTTTTCTCTGCCTCTTGGACTTGGATGTCAGTTTCCTTCCTCAGATTAGGGAAGTTCTCATCTATAACTTGTTAAAATAAACCTTCTGCCCTTTTCTCTTGCTCTTCTTCTTCTGACACTCCTATGATATGGATATGGTTTCATTTCATGGAATCACTTAGTTCTCTAATTGTCCCCTCATGACCTAGTAATTTCTTTTCCATCTTTGTTTCAGCTTCATTATTTTCCATAATTTTATCTTCTATTTCAGCTATTCTGCTGTCTGCTTCTTCCATCCTTGCTGTCACTGTATCTAGTTTATTTTGCATCTCAGTTGTAGCATTTTGAAATTCATCCTGACTAGTTCTTAGGTCTTTGATCTCTGCAGCAAGAGTTTCTCTGGTGTCTTCTATACTTTTTTCAGCCCAGGTATTAGTCTTATGACTGTTTTTCTAAATTCTTGTTCAGATATATTATTTATATCTGTTTTGAGCAATTCTCAGGCTGTGATTTCTTTTTTTAATTTTGTTTATATTAAAAATTTTTTTCTTAAATGTTTATTTATTTTTGAGACAGAGAGAGGCAGAGCATGAATGGGGGAGGGTCAGAGAGAGAGGGAGACACAGAATCTGAAGCAGGCTCCAGGCTCTGAGCTGTCAGCACAGAGCCCAACATGGGGCTCGAACTCACAGACCGTGAGCTCGTGACCTGAGCCAAAGTTAGACGCTTAACTGACTGAGCCACCCAGGCACCCCACTGACTGTGATTTCTTTTTGACCTTTCTTTTGAGGGGAATTCCTCCATCTTGTCATTTTGACTAGGTTTTTGTCTTTTGTGTTTTAAGAGCTTGTTATGTGTTTTGCACCTGAGAGTACTACTATATTAAAAAGGGGGTCATACCCTCTCCAGGGCCTGGCACTCCAGGGAGTGTTTCTGCTGTATGTTGCGTGCACTCTGTTGTTGCATTTTAGCTGCTCTGTTCCACTGGTCAGTCCTCTGCAGAGCTGTTCCTTGATTGTAGTGGTGGAGTGTTTGGACCTTTAGGTAGGTGTGCTTTGATTTGTTGAAGTAACCCTAGAAAAATAAGGGAGGGTGAAAGCCTTATGCCGTAAAAAGAGAAAAATGAAAGGGGAGAAAAGTAAACCAGAGAATCAAAAAACTCGATCCTGCCAAACTATCTCCTTCCAACTGTGGAGATCCTTCTGCTGCTCTGCAGATCAATTTCCTGGGTGTTCCAAGTGATCTCAACCTCAAAACAGCTGTGTTTGAGGGATGAGGACAATCCTGGTCCCCCTACTGCTCTTCCATCTTAATTCCCCCTGAACTCTTTTTTTTTATTTCTTTAAGGTCAATAGTAATGTCTCCTCTTTCATTTCTGGTTTTAATAATTTTCATTTTCTTGTCTTTTCTCTTGGTCAGTCTAGGTAAAGGTTTGTCAATTATGTTGATCTTTTCAAAGAACCAGCTTGTGGCTTCAGCTTCATTGTCTTTCTCTACTATTTTTCCATTATTTATTTCATTTATTTCTGCCATAATCCTATTTATTCTCTTTCTTTTGTTTGCTTTGGGTTTGGTTTGCTCTTATTTTTCCAGAAACTCAAAGTAGGAGGTTAGGTTATTGATATGAGGCATTTCTTCATTTTCTGTGTCAACATTACAGCTATACATTTTCCTCTGAGCACTGCTTTAGTTGCATCCCATAAGTTTCTCATATATTGTATCTTCATTTTCATTTGTCTCAGAGTGTTTTCTAATTTTCCTTGCTCTTCTTTGACCCATTGGATACTTTAGCATATGTGATTTAATTTCCACATATTTGTGAATTTCTCAAATTTCATTTTGTTATTGATTTCTAATTTCTTTCCATTGTGGTCAGAGAACACACTTTGTATGGTATCAATACTTTTAACTTTATTGAAGCTTATTTTATGCTTAGTGTTGGGAAGGGCAGTCTAATTTGTAGTCTTTCACCCTTCACTTATTCACATAAGAATGGGCCTTGGACTTGGAACACTTCCTTACCAAGAGATAAGGAGTTCACACAGCCTGTCCTAGGCTTATCATCTTGTGTGGAAATATCATTCCCTATTTTAGGCTCAGTGAAGCACTTTTGTTTCTGCTTAGAGTGTGTGAATCATATGGCATCTGACCAATCCCACTGTTAGTCTTCTGTGGAAAGGGGTAAAGGTTTTTCCACTGCGGTACAAGAGTGCACACAGTCATATTGCCCTGCTATAGCCTCTAGGAGAAACCCACTGGCCTTGGGGTACTGATGCTCAAAACTGAAATTGATTACCACACTTTCCAAAGCTCCAGTGGCCAGAATTCACTCTTAGCACTCTCTCACATCTTGGTCCAGTTTTCATGGCACTTAGTAACTTCTTTTCATATATATTATGCTTGAAGTCCAAATGTTTTATAGAATCTCATCAAAGATGAAAGCTAATAATGTCACTGAACTCTTTTTAGTTCTAATTATTTTTTTCTTTAATTTTCTTGGATTTTATGAGTAGAAAATTATATCAGCTATAAACTTATCTTGTAACCATACATGTTATCCTCTTTCTAACACACACACACACACACACACACACACACACACACACAGAGTCACACTTTCTTATCTTGTGTTGTTTAGAGTATCCAAGTCAGTATTGAATAATACTATGACATGAAATGTCTTGTTATGCTCATGATTTTTCATGGAAATAATTCTGGTGTTTTACTGTTTAAAATGAAGATGGTCATTTGTAACAGCTGTCAAATTTTATCAAATTTCTTTTAAGAATCTATCATAATGATGATCTAGTGATATTTGTTTAGCATGTTTTGAAACCATAATGTGAGATTTGTATGTTGTCTTTTTTTGGATAATGTTGATAGTGTCTTGTTAGATTTTTTTTAAAGTTTATTTATTTTGAGAAGGGGAGAGAACACAGGGGAAGGACAGAGGGAAAATCCCAAGTAGGCTCTGAGCTGTCAGTGCAGAGCCCAGTGCGGGGCTTGATCTCACCACCATGAGATCATGACCTGAACAGAAATAAAGAGTCAAACACTTAACCAACTGGGCCACTGAGGTGCCCTTCTTGGTTTAATTTTTACTTCAGGTTAGGTACTGTCTAATAAACTGATGTCTGGTGGGGTTGCTGGTAAAGGTTTCAGGCCTTCCTTTTCAGCTACACTTGATGAAAACTTTCATCCGCAGCTCAGAGGAAGATGTGGTGTTACTACTTACCAAATACATAGCAATATGAAATTGGAATGTAGGTAAAATATATTATGTGATTGAACTAGATAGGTTAGCTCTTAACACAATGACATTCATCATATTTGAGTAAAAAGAAAAAGTATAAAAGTCTAGGACTTTCTGATCTGTGGCTTAAGAGTATCTCCAAAAAAATAGGTGTGAATTTTAGTTTTCAATCCATGATTAAAAAAGTATGTGATATGGGTGTTAAAGAGCTAGATGCAATTTTAGACTCTTTTCCTTGATTTATAGTATTTTGAATGAAAGTGATGCAGGGGCACCTGGGTGACTCAGTCGGTTAAGTTTCTGACTCTTGGTTTTGGCTGCACTTGGGTCATGATCTTGGGGTTGTGAGAAAGAGCCCGATGCTCCAATTCTCTCTCTCTTTCCCTTTACCATTTGCATTCTCTCTCTCTCTCCCTCTCTCTCAAAAAAAAAAAAAAAAAAAGTGATGCAGGCTGGCTGGGTTCAAGGAGCCAGAGGGGGTCCCACAGGACCAGCAAAGGGGGTCCTTGGCTTTTCCCAGGATGGAAATCAAACATGAACCAAAAGGAAGTGAGAGCAGAGTTTATTGAAGATACAGAGAGAGAGCAGATTCAGACAGAGTCTGAGAAACTCAGAAGGAAGGTAGGGGCCTAGGTCCTAGCAAGAACTGAAGCAGGAAAAGGAGCAAAAAAGGCAGTTTTTAAATTTTTTTTTTAACGTTTTTATTTTTGAGACAGAGAGAGACAAAGCATGAACGGGGGAGGGTCAGAGAGAGGGAGACACAGAATCCGAAACAGGCTCCAGGCTCTGAGCTGTCAGCACAGAGCCCGACGCGGGGCTCAAACTCACGGACCGCGAAATCATGACCTGAGCCGAAGTTGGCCGTTTAACCGACTGAGCCACCCAGGCGCCCCAAAAAGGCAGTTTTTTCATGGGGTCCCTTCAGTTTCCCTTTCTAGATCTATTCTTACACATGCCTTAATGTACGTCCTCCTTGTAAAGGTCAAGGAGTTCATGATTTCTTTGGAGTCTTCCAGCACAACCGATTAACATCTAAGGAATGACTAGGTGAGGTTGTCATGAATGTTTTCCAAGACCACTGACTCAAGGGCCTCAGTGACTTATGGAGGACGTCTAAAAACTCATCGTTTTGACCAATTCTTGGATGCCTGAGGGGGCACATATACCAGACCACCATCCTCAACAAAAACCCCAAGCCCCAAGCAAAGACAAGACTCTGTCTCTCCTTTCCTTTCTGAGTCTCCCAGACTCTCTTTCTGACTCTGCTCTCTCTGTCTATCTTCAGTAAACTCTGTTCTCCCTTCCTCTCGGTTTGCGTTTCCATCCAGGAAGATTGATTTCCATTCTGGGAGAAGCCAACGACCCTCTTCACTGGTCCTGTGGGACTCCCTCTGGGTCCTTGGACTGAGCCAGTCTGCATTAAAAGGGCCAGATATCCTCTTTTTGGATAAGATATGACCAACCTGGAGTATGACTTTAGGTTCTGAGGGCTATACTTCGAAGATGAAATAGAAAACAATTTTTAGAAAAAGGTAATTTTTGAAAAATTATTACATAATCATAAAGTAGTAAGTAAACACAACATAGAGTTAGAATGAGGATTCACAAAAGAAAGGTCCAAGATACTTTATATGGTATTATGTGATGTATTATGTGAAAAACTGGTTCCTTGGCAATAGAAAATTGAGAAAGAAATTCTGTAGTAATGTGTTATTGGTAAGGATGTAAGTAAAAAAAGAAAAAAGGATGACATAGGTTGTTGTATATTGAGAGTGCTTTAGCCACTTAATTTGTGTGCCCAGAACCCAGCTAGATACTTAAGACACAAAATTTGAGTGATACAGATCTTTACTCTCAAAGAAGTCCTACTCTGTTAGACTTGATTTGGACACTTCATTAAGCTTTACAGGATGAAAATGTGCTTGATGTGATGCTGCTGATGTCCTGTCTTTTAGTTTCTTAAGCACATAACATGTTCCCAAGGAATAATCTTAAGCACTAAGAAAATCTGGTTTAGGGGCACCCTGGGTAGCTTACTTGGTTAAGTGTCCAACTTTGGCTCAGGTCATGATCTCACAGTTAGTGTTCGAGCCCTGCATCGGGCTCTGTGCTGACAGCTCAGAGCCTGGAGCCTGCTTCCATTCTCTCTCTCTCTCTCTCTCTCTCTTCTCTCTCCCTCTCCTTCTCCCCCTCCCCCATTTGTGCTTTGTCTTTTTCTCTCAAAGATAAACATTAAAACAATTTAAAAAAAAAGAAAATCTGGTTTAAAATCATACATATCCTTTTGTTGTGGGGTTGTCGAGAACAATGGCCAAGAAATTCTTGAGATGTTATTATATGGTGCAACATAGTGAGTTTATTTAAGTAGCATAGGACAGGACCCATGTGCAGAAAAAGCTGCACTTTCTGCTGTATGAAGCTTGTAGTTATATGCTTAGTGCTCAAGGTGGAGGGAACATGTAGGAAGTATCATAAATATTTCTTTGAATTTCTATTCATAAAACTGCTTTCACAAGATTTCTCTGGTGTTTATCATTCAGTTTGATATTAACTATGGGTGAGATATACAGGCAGTCATGAGACCCTTTAAGGATGTAGCAACCAGCACATATTTAATCCTTATTAAACCTATGCAAGCATGGCACCTGGGTGGCTCAGTTGGTTAAGCTTCCCACTTTCGCTCAGGTCATGATCTTGCAGTTCATGAGTTCGAGCCCTGTGTCAGGCTCTGTGCTGACAGCTCGTGAAGCCTGGAGCCTGCTTGGGATTCTGTGTTTCCCTTCACCCTGCTCCTCCCCTGCTCACACTCTGGTTCTCACTCTCATAAACAAATAAAAATATTTTTATTTATTATTTTTTTTTTAATTTTTTTTTTCAACGTTTTTTATTTATTTTTGGGACAGAGAGAGACAGAGCATGAACGGGGGAGGGGCAGAGAGAGGGAGACACAGAATCTGAAACAGGCTCCAGGCTCCGAGCCATCAGCCCAGAGCCTGACGCGGGGCTCGAACTCACGGACCACGAGATCGTGACCTGGCTGAAGTCGGACGCTTAACCGACTGCGCCACCCAGGCGCCCCCAAATAAAAATATTTTTAAAAACTATGCAGGCTGTAGGTCAGCCTTCGGGACTAAAGGTGAGCATTTTTGCTTCTATCCTTCATCACTTTTGCTGACATACTCTTTGGTGTGTGTCAAATTTACTTTTTTCCTATTTGGCTGCAAGATCTCTAATAGGATCTTATGCATTATGGCTAGAAATCTTTTGAATTTATTTCAAAATTTATTTATTAAATAAAAATTTGAAGTTATTTAGTTTAAGGCCAAGTTTGGTTGGGAGAGCTTTATAATAATTGTTTTGGCAATAGAATCCAAGCAGAAATCAAGACTGTTTTTGTAATGAGTCCACTTAAAGTTATACTTGCACATAATTAAAACTTGAAAATGCCTGAATTAGGGGAAACTATGGAAAATGGCATAAAATGGCAAAATGAAATATTTGAAAGTTTCTGCTAAGGAGAAATTTTGTTAATTTATGATTTAATGTTCAACAAGTCATCTTATACAAAAGTAAGAACTTGTGACTTCCTCATCTTTGGGGTTTTCGAATATCCCAAATATCTCCTAAATAATGCTTTCGCACAAATCCCAGTTATGCCTAAAGATAGGGAGGCTGATGTTGGGACAAATCCTACTAGGTGAGCGCTATTCATTTATTCTTTACAGAAATTAAATCTTTTGAAAATAATCATTAGTGGCAGTTTGGACAGAGAAATGGGGGAAAGGGGAAGCCAAAAGTGTGAGAGGGGTGTGAAGGGGGAAGAGTTTTTCTCAGCATTTTCCATGTTGATTTTCAGTATGAGTTTTTCCTTTTCCCCACTTGCTAATCTACACCCCCACACACTGTCCTCCTAGACAGAGCTCAGAAATCCTAAATCCATTCTAACTGGGAACTTGATTGTAGGTCTTAAAATCAGGGGCATTCCAAAAGTTGAGTATATCTCTCCAGATGTATTTCATCAGCTGCTATTGGAAAAGTGAAAAGTATAATCTTTCACCCCAAAGCAGTTAGCAGCATTAAATGAAAGCGAGGAAATGCAAATTTTAATCTCTGGCATTTGAAGTAGATAATTAGTTTTGGTTCTGAAATTTGGTGAATAAATTTAATTTTTATGGGTTATTTCACATCTTAATGAAGATCCCCAGTGATGGCTATATTTATGTCTCTACCTAAACATTTCACTGGGCTGACATATTTCCTGCTTTAATTTTATCCAAGACTTGTTGGTGTCAATGATTTTCTTGGTTCCTTATCTCAGAAAGACAAATTAGTCAAGGGCATTTACTATTTAAATTGCCTTATGTTGCGCTTACTCTGCTTTCCTGAAAGAGATAAGGGCTGGGTTTGTATTGTTCTGGGGAGGTGATTGGTTCTTAGTGGCATAATGAATTTACCAATCCCACTTTCAGTCTTAAAACCAGAATGCTGGAACAGCTTACCTCCCCCACCCCCATTTTAATCATCAATTTTAAAAACTATTATAACAGTGTATTCAAACATACAGTAAAGAGAATTGTGTAATTAGCTCCCATGTATCCAGCCTTCAGCTTCAGTGATTATCAACACTTGTAGGCAGTTTTCTGAACAGAAAATACAGTGCCCTGAAAGCTTCAATTCTCGATCAGTATCTAGCTTTTGTCTTTCAAATTTTGGTTCCTGGGGCTTTCGACGTTGCAATTACATTAAAAGAAATTTAAGGAATTTAGTGTTTAATAGTCATTGAAGTCACTCTTTTTCAGTTCGCCTCCCCCTCAGGGAAAGCTGCGGGTTGTTGGGCGCAAGGCCAAATTTGGAGATAACTTCTTGTAGCTCGGAGGTGTTTTTACAAGGACAGACCAATGTCCCAATTTCCCTTCAGAATACCGGCTTAAAAACGAAGTTGGACAACATATGGGCAGTTAGTTCCTACCCTGCCTCAATGCTGTTTTCTAAATATTTACAGAGAATAAGTTTACACAGTAGTTTTCTGGTTACACTCTGGAGAGTATCTCAATAACTTTCTTCCACTTCCACTTCACACGTCCCATTGGGGAGGAGTGTCAGTTTTTCTGAGTTTCAGGGGCTTGTACTGACTGGTTTCTAACCTGTCTCATCCAGAGCGTCAAGGGCCGCTTGTAAAGCAAGTAGGGGCTCCTGAGGAAAGGGAAATTGCTGACCCACAAAAAAGCGGAACGAACCATAAGCCTTGCGCTCGCCCACCTGGGTGTCCCGAAAAGCTAGAGCCGGGGATGGGGGGTGGGAGGGAAGCTTGGGGAAGACCCTATTACCCAATTTGTTCCTCACTGGTCGCCTCTGTTGAAATCTTGGCTTCCCATATATAAGAAGGTGCACAGAGACTTTAACCCTCAGTGGAGAAGCTAGGAATCTAGAATGTAATGCTTCAGCCCTTAGCTTGGGGCTTCCGGTTTCCTTAAGCTTCGAAGGCGTGGTCATTCAGGGTCGCGATTCCACCTCTCGCCGCCTCCGCCCAGCGATTTCTCTGGGAGTTCCGATCTCTTCGCCGGCACTGGAGGGGTTCCGTGGGTCCGAGCGCCCGGAACTGGACGCTCCCCTGTGAAACAGTGGAGAGAGAAGCCCAAACGAGCTCAGCCTCAATTACGAGCAGTCTTCAGTCAGAGGTTGTGGAAGTTAAGACGGAGGCCTTCTTAGGGCGTTGTCCTTAGAAACAGGGTTCAAAGGAAGATGTGTTAATTTCTCACGGCATCTTCCTCGCTGTTCCCCGCCCCCCGCCGGCTGCCGGGACTTTGTGGAGAGAGCCCAGCTCGAAGGGAATGGAGATGGCCCCTCCCTAGCCTGAGTAGTTTACCTCGTCTCTGCACCCCTAGGCGGCGCTGCGCTCCTCTGCACCGACCAGCTCCGCTTTCCCAGACGGCTGCCAAGCCTCCAGTCCCAAGAGTTTAGCTTCCAGCCCGTCAGCCCGGGGCAATTCCAGTATATTCAAGAGGCAGAACGTCGGCGGTCTGTGCACCTCGAGTCCGTTTCGGCGGGCGGCCGGCTCTTGCTCTTTACCACAGTTCGTGCTCTCCGGGAGTCCGGAGCATGGTTCTCGGTCACTGCTGGTGGAGCGGGGACGCCAAGAGGGAGGAGGATGGTGGGTTGGAGTGTGGCGGTTCTATGTCTGTGGGTCTCCTGCTGCTCTGCCGCCAGACAGCTGGAATACTCAGTGTTGGAGGAGACCGTGCGGAGCGTAGCTGTAGGTAATGTTTCCGCGGACTTGGGGCTGTCAGCGGCCGCTCTACGCTTGCGGAACTTTCGCTTACTTTCCAGCCTCCGCGAGCCCTACTTCGGGGTGGATCTGGCCAGCGGTAGCTTGGTGGTCCGAGAGCCGGCGGACCGCGAACGGCTGTGCGGGACTAAAGCTGCCTGCGTCTTGACCTATGAGCTGGTGCTCGAGGACCCGCTGGAGCTACACAAGATGCGAGTTCACGTCGTGGACATCAACGACAACTCTCCTGTCTTCCCTGCCGGCGACGTGCAGCTGCACATCCCCGAGTTCCTGTTGCCTGGAGCCCGCTTTACTCTTCCTAATGCCCTAGATGCGGACGAGGGAAGCAACGGTGTCCTGACCTACACCCTGAGCCCCAGCCAGCACTTTCGCTTGATCATGGGGGCGCGAGTCGACGGCAGTGAATACCCGGAGTTGGTATTAGAGAAAGCGCTGGATCGGGAGCAGCGTGCCACCCACCAGCTACTGCTCACCGCTAAGGATGGAGGGCAGCCCGCGCGCTCCGGAGACGCACAAGTTACCATCATAGTGGTGGACACAAACGACAATGCGCCTGTATTTGAGCGCACAGTATACCGTGCCAAGGTACCAGAGACTGCCCCGAACGGGACTTTGTTATTACGAGTTCAGGCCTCGGACCCAGATGAAGGCTCCAATGGGGAAATCCGGTACTCCTTAAGCAATAGCACGCTGGTGGAGCTGCGACACTACTTTCACGTGCACCCTAGAAATGGGGAAGTGCGGGTAGCTGCTTCACTCGGTCTACCTGAAACGTTGTTGGAAGCATACATTGAGGCGAGGGATGAGGGTACCTTCGGTCTAGCTAGTACTGTCAAACTGCTGGTGGAAGTGACTGATGTGAATGATCATGCCCCTGAGGTGAACCTCCTGACTCTATCCAGTTCAGTTTCTGAGGATGCAGCCCCTGGCACAGTGATTGCTCTCTTCAGTCTAAGGGACGAGGACCTCGGTCCCAATGGTAAGGTCTTTTGTAGCATGTCCAGTGGAGGCCCTTTTAAGCTGAAGGCTTCTTTTGACAACTACTACAGCTTGCTGACTGATGGGCCGCTGGACCGGGAGCAGGTCAGCGAATACCATGTCCTGATTACTGCCTCAGATGGTGGCTCACCCCCACTGAGCACCCGCAGGACAGTGACTGTGTCTGTTGCTGATGTGAACGACAATTCACCAAATTTTGCTCAACCACAACAGGAACTTTTTGTGGCTGAAAACAATGATCCTGGGGCCTCTTTAGGCCGTGTTTTTGCCCAGGATCCGGACCTGGGGAAAAATGGCCTTGTCTTCTATGAGCTGTTGGATATTATCTCTGAAAGGCAGACAGCCTCTAGCTTGGTGGCAGTAGAATCATCCAGTGGGGCTATCACTGCCAAAATTTCCTTTGACTTTGAGGAACTCAGGGGGTTTCACTTCCAAGTGGAAGCCCGGGATGGTGGCATTCCTCCCAGAAGTGCAGCAGTGACTGTGAACTTATTTGTGGTAGATAGGAACGACAATGCTCCAGTCATCCTGTTTCCCTTGCCCAGAAATGGCTCTGTTCCAGTGGAAATTGTGCCTCGCTCTGCCAGAACTGGACACTTGGTCACAAAAGTGGTAGCAGAGGATGCAGACAGTGGCTCTAATGCTTGGCTTTCCTACCATATTTTTCAGGCTTCTGACTCTAGCCTCTTCAGAATTTCAGCCAATATGGGAGAACTTCGTACTGCCCGCTTCATTCTTCCCACTGATGCAGTTAAACAGAGGGTGGTGGTAGTGGTTCGAGACCATGGAGACCCCTCACTTTCCTCTTCTGTCACATTAGGTATACTGTTGAGCAACTTTGCCCCTCAGGTCCTTCCAGACTTTGAAGATACCTGGGAAAGAGGAGGCCACCTTTCCACCCAGAACCTGTATTTAGTAATTGCCCTGGCCTCTATTTCCTTTTTATTTCTGGGGTGCTTACTTTTCTTTGTGTGCATCAAGGTGAACCAGAGCCCAGCTTGTTGTTCTCAAAGCTGCTGTCGCTCTTCAGAAGAGCTGAGGCAAGGGAGGAAGATGGCTTCAAATCCTTGTATGACATCAGCCACGATAGATGTCACTACAGTTGAGAGACTTTCTCAGACCTATCTCTATCAGGCCTCTCTAGGACTTGGTTCTGATAATAACAGTTTGCTGTTGCGTGGGGAATACAGTGCTGCTGACCTGAGAAATCTGGCTACTGGGATAGGACTGAATTTGCCAATATCCTGCATTCACATTCGGAATAGGAAAGGGGATCACGTAAATGTCAATGCCATGGTAAGCAAATCTTGAGGGATTTGATTCCCTTGCCCAGGAGATGGCTGTTAGCTATGTTCTGAAATGCTTCTTAGATGAGCCTTTAGCAACATTTAATCCATTGAATTGAACACTCCTGCTTAGCACCCCCATGCTAAGAATTCTGGGAGTATAAAAGTATTAAAAGACTGTCCTTGGCCTCAAGGAGTTTATAGTTTATTTCTGAGAAACAAGGGTAAGAAATTTAAGCCTATTAAAGAACAATAAAAGTAATCTAGTATACAGGACTAAAATTAGAAATAAGGCACCAAAGTTTCTGGTACAGGAAATAAATGACTGGGGATGTCTTTAATTCCTTTTATGAATTTATTCAAGGAATTATTTAAAGCATAAACCCCTTCATTCAAAAAAAAACATTTTGAGCAACAGATGTGTAAGGCACTTTTTAAAAAAGTTTATTTATTTATTTTGAGAGAGAGAGGCAGAGGGAGAGAGAGAATCCCAAGCAAGCTTGGTACTGTCTGCAGAGAGCCTGACGTGAGGCTCAATCTCACAAACCATGAGATCGTGACTTGAGCCAAGATCAAGAGTCAGACCCTTAATGGACTGAGCCACCCAGGTGTCCCAGATATGGGTAAGGCATTCTGATACCAAAAATGGGAATGAAAAATATGCAAGAGTCTTTACATTACATAAGCATAGTATCATGGAAGATGAGGCATTTGCCCAAACCATTACAATACATGATTTGACAATGATAACCTAAAAAATGTAAAAATAAATTGCAATGGATGTTCAAAGGGAGAGAGAGACTGTGAGAGAACATCTGGGAAGGGAGGAGGAGGAAATCAGAAGAGGAATTGTGGTAGAGATGGCATTTGAATTAGATCCTGAATGATACACCATTTAATAAAATGGCAACATATTTTCTAGGTCATACTTTTTAAATAAATGCCATTTTTGCATAGTAGTCTTTTTTGAGAATGGCACTCTGAAACATAGCTAATGATAGCTCCACACAGTGTTTCTAAGTATATGGAAATTATAAGCATGTCTCAGAATACCTGTTTGTACTGATAGAAAATAAAACCATTGGGTATAGGACTTGACAACCTTTTATTTTACATTTTATTTTATTTTTTTTTTTTTAATTTTTTTTTTAATGTTTATTTACTTTTGAGACAGAGAGAGACAGAGCATGAACGGGGGAGAGTCAGAGAGGGAGACACAGAATCTGAAGCGGGCTACAGGCTCTGAGCTGTCAGCACAGAGCCCAACGCGGGGCTTGAACTCACTGACCGTGAGATCATGACCTGAGCCGAAGTCGGACGCTTAACCGACTGAGCCACCCAGGCGCCCCTATTTTACGTTTTGATATATTTCACAAAGAAGAAAGAGTAGTAATTGTTTTTAAAATTTGAATTCCAGTGTAATTAATATACAGTGTCATATTCATTTCAGATGTACAATATAGTGATTCAACAATTCCATTTATTACTTATTGTTTGAAAGAGGAGTAATTGTTGTGTCAGAAACATTTGTGTGTTCAAGGTGCACTTGCCATTCAAAGTCCATTCAACTTGGATTTAATTTTCTTATTATTTTAGAAGCCAATATACTTTAAAATAAGTAAATGCTATATTTGAAAGTAATGCATCTAATAAAAGTTAAATTATTCAAATACTTAAATTTATCCATAGTGGCCCTTTGCATTTCAAAAACTTATCAAATAGAGTGAGGACAGTCTTCAGCAATTTTACAGTATTACTTTCTGATTTTTCATAGAGATCATTGATAAAAGGGAAGGAGGTATGCAGAAATTAGGGAAGGGAATGGAAGATTCCTTGTTTTATGATTCTAGGTAATAGGGGAAAAGTAAGTTATAAGTTAGTTATTCTCCTTCAAATGATGATGTTAACTGAAAATAAAATAGATTTATATGCATTATAATTTTGCATATTTTATGTTTCACATGGCATAATAGAATCCAGTATATAAGATATGATTAGTAAGTGCTTGCTGAATGAAAGAATAAATACAGTTGTGAATGGATGAATTGGGTGTTAATGTAGATGGAAGAGTTCAACATCGAGAACAAAGATTTAACTTACTTTTCCATTTTATGTGTATATATATTTAGCAGTTTAAAGATCTCTTTCAAATATATTATTTCAATGATTATTTTCTTTCTCATATATAGTAGTGAAACAACATTAACAGTGGGATTTTCTGGTCTTAGAAAAACCTCAATACTGTGTCTGACACTAAATATGATCACAGTTCCTATAGATGACAAAGTGATTAGTAGGGACACACATGTTTATACTGTGAAAGTTGCAGCAAATACAAATTAAAATGTAGTTAATTTTAAGACAGAAAATTGGTGCATTGTAATGTTAATATTTCAGGTATCAAAACAATGTATAAACTCTCTTCCTATCAAGAAAATGCATCATTTATTTTATTTCACTGCTTTCTATAACAAATAGAGACGAGAATACTGAAGTTTGGGAATCTGAAAGTTTGGCAGTCAGGTATTGCTTGAGAAACACATTTTGAGCAGACTTGAAAGAAATGGATCTGGAAGTTGGAAAATTATTTAAAAGGAGAAATATAGCTAGTAACAGAGGAAAATATCCCTTGCCACTGAATTTTTAAACTTATATGAGTGACAGTAACAAAGATAGACTGTTCATACATGCAGGAATACTGTGCCATCCCATTTGTGTACCTGCACAATCTTTTTCCATCAATGTTGATATTTCAAGTTATAGGTTGTCCATTGCCTGCTAATAATTTTTGTGTACTAGATACTTCCTTATATATAAAGAAAGTATGATGTATAAGAACATGAATAAAATAACTTCTAGAAAGCTGGAGTATTTGTAATTCATCCAGGCATTTTATTATTGACTTCTTCCTATCCAATTGCATATTGATCCATTCTTGATTCTTTAGAACAGAATCCTTGTCATAGTGTTCACTGAATGCCGTAATACCAACTACAGAATTCTAGAAATAAAATATTTACTGCTTGATTTTATAAAACAAAAATCCTTTGAAAAGAGTACAATTTCATAATAATTTTAACTGTGTGCCTGAGTCATAAAGAATCTCGTTTAGGGGCGCTTGGGTGTTTCAATCAGTTGCGTCTAACTTCAGCTCAGGTCATGATCTCACGGTTTGTGGGTTGGAGCCCCGCTTCGGGTTCTGTGCTGACAGCTCAGAGCCTGGAGCCTGCTTTGAATTCTGTGTCTCCCTCTCTCTCTGCCCCTCTCGTGTTCACACTCTGTTTCTCAAAAATGAATAAATGTTAAAAAAAATTTTTTTATTAAAAAAAGGAATCTTGGGGCGCCTGGGTGGCTCAGTCAGTTAAGTGTCCGACTTCAGCTCAGGTCACGATCTCGCGGTCCATGAGTTCGAGCCCCGCGTCGGGCTCTGGGCTGATGGCTCAGAGCCTGGAGCCTGCTACCGATTCTGTGTCTCCCTCTCTCTCTGCCCCTCCCCCATTCATGCTCTGTCTCTCTCTGTCTCAAAAATAAATAAACGTTAAAAAAAAAAGGAATCTCGATGTATATATATTTATATTTTTTTCAAATACTAAGCCCTTCTTTTTTTTTTTTTTTTTTTTTAATATATGAAATTTACTGTCAAATTGGTTTCCATACAACACCCAGTGCTCATCCCAAAAGGTGCCCTCCTCAATACCCATCACCCACCCTGCCCTCCCTCCCACCCCCCATCAACCCTCAGTTTGTTCTCAGTTTTTAACAGTCTCTAATGCTTTAAAGCCCTTCTTTTTTACTTAAGTTTTTATTTTAATTCCAGTGTAGTTAACACAGTGTTATATTAGTTTCAAGTGTACAATATAATGATTTAACAATTCCATACATCATCCATTACTCATGATGACAAGTGCACTCCTTAATCCCCATCACCTATTTGACCATCCCCCCACGCACCTCCCTCTGGTAATCATCAGTTTGTGCTCTATAGTTGAAAGTCTGTTTCTTGGTTTCTCTCTCCCTCTCTGTCTCTGTGTTTTTCCTTTGCTCATTTGTTTTGTTTCTTAAATTCCACATGTGCGTGAAATTATTTCGTATCTGTCTTTACTGACTTATTTAGCTTAGCATTATACTCTCTAAATACTGAGTCCTTCTGTCTTGTTTTAGTTTACAGTGTGTATTAACATATTTTACAATACTAAAATCTGTCAGTTTAGGAAATTCAGGAAAACATTTTTATCTTTATTTCTCGTATTAATAATACTTTATAGATATAAACAAAATTGATGTACTATGCAACAAGTAGACAACATGTGTCTCATGTTAGTTTTTTGTAAGATTTGTGATGGGCCCTTTAATTTTTTTTAGGTTGGTATCCAACATGTTACCTCAGAGATGTACATTTCTGCCTATCATTTAAAATTCATTGTATTGGCAAAATTTTTAGATAATAAATATTAATGTAGCAAAAAATTTACAACAGTGAACAACTGACTTTATTAAATATTCCACATGAAAATTATAGTGAACGTATCAGTGTTATGTTAGTGTATTGTTCTTCTGTAACTGAAGCAGTTTGTCCTTTGCCAGGATATATATGTAGGGTATACAATATTTCTCCTGTGCAGTGTCATTTGTTTACAGAGTGATAGAATGTTTTTGACATTCTAGGTGTTTTTATTTATTAAAATATATGCCATTAGCAGACTTTCCCATAGGTTGATTAGATATTTCCTCATATCTATTTTGACTTTTAAACTGATAATTGACTTAGAAAATCTTTAGAGTGCTGTAACTAAGGAAGCTTGCAGAGCATATGAAATACATTTGGATTAAAAAAAACTATGTAGACAGTACAATAGAATTTATTGTATAATAGAGAAACCTCAAACTAGTAAAAGGGAAGGAAAAGAGCTTAATAACTTGAGGAAACAGTAGGAAAAAGCAATGCCTGGGAAATGTATCAATGGGGAAATTTTAACATGGTTGATAATGTTAAGATCTATTAATGTGTGTTGCCTTAAATATTTACAGTTAGAGGGAAACAATTATATTCCAGAGACTAAATATATTTTGCTGGGTTGGAGTGAAGATGGATTAAGTCTTAAAGAGACTTTTACATTTATCAAATGGGGATAATAGGAATATCAGAAATAATTAACATTTGGAAGAATGTCAAGTGAATGTGGATCACAGCCTAGGGTTCTGACTGAAGTATTAAGGGAAGTATGGAGTTTATTGGTAAAGATTATTCTTAAAAACAACAACTAAATCATAAAAGTAGTTACTTACTTTTTTCCCAATTTTAACTGACAAGATGAGAATGGTTTAGGATATAAATAAGGTACATGTCTCTTTTATTCTGCGTTTATGAAAAAGAAGAGAATTAGGATAACAATTTCCTTCTCAAGCTATAAACACAGAAGGTCATTATATATTCATCTGGAACTTGTCTTTCAATCTGGGAATGAATATGCAATCACATATTCTCTCTCCTGTGCTTCAGAGAAAGAGAAAAAAACTTTTCTGTCACATCCCCAAATCTCGGCTGTTCTAGAACCATCTGGTTGCCATCTACATATATACTGTTTTCATAGCAGAAGTGTAATGGCACACCCTCAGAAATGTATTCTCTGAATTCATGCACATTATGCTTATTCTTTAGAATCTTTAAGCAAAGATTACAGCTGTTTTGTTTAGTCTCAAAATGATGCTCATACAAAATAAAAACAACCAGTTAAGACATCTTCATAATGGGGTTTTGCATCTATACTTACCACTCAAGATAGGCTTGTCATTTTCCTTTCTTATAAGGATTTGATGTCAAGGTTATGCTGGCCCAATTAAACAGGTTCAAAGTATTTTTTCTCTCTCCTCTTTTATATTCTCTGAACATGTTTATTAAGATCGGTGATATTTCTTTCTTAAATATTTAGTAGAATTCACTAGCGATATTCTCCGTGCCTTAGTTTTCTTTGTGGGGAAGTTTTAAGTCATGAAATTAAATTTTTCCATTAGTAATAGAATTATTTATATTTTTACTCTTCTTGCTTTTTTTTTATGAACTGTCTTTTCCAAAAATATGTTAATGTCATCTAAGCTTTCAAATTTTGGTATGAAGTTGTTTATAATGTCCTCTTATGATCTTTAAAAACATTTTTTTATAGAAGTACAATTAACATACAGTATTATGTTAATTTCAGGTATATAACATAATGAGTCCACAATTCTATATATTACTCAGTGCTCATCATGATAAGTGTAGTCCCCATCTGTCACCAATGTTGCTACCATCTTAATGACTATATTCCCTATGCTATACTTTTCATCTCCATGACTTATTTATTTTCTTACTGGAAATATACACCTCTTAATCCTCATTATCTATTTCACCCATCTCTCCATCCACTTCCCCTCTGGAAACCACCAGTTTGTTTTCTTTAAGAGTCTGGTTTTTTGTTTGTCTCTTTTTCCCTTTGTTCATCTCTTTTGTTTCTTAAATTCCACATATGAGTGAAATCATATGTTATTTGTCTTTCTCTTACTTATTTCACTTAGCATTATACCTCCAGGTCCATCCATGCTGTTGCAAATGGCAAGATGTCATTCTTTTTTATGGCTGAGTATATATGACATCTTTATCTGTTTATCTATATATGGTTATTTGGGTTGCTTCCATATCCATCCTGGCTATTGTAAAGAATTGTAAATAATGCTGCAATAAACATAGGGTTGCATATATCTTTTTGAATTAGTGTTTTCATTTTCTTTTTTTTTTTTAAGTTTATTTATTTTGAGAGAGAGCACGTGCATGCAAGCAGGGGAAGGGCAAAGAGAGAGGGAGAGAGACAATATCAAGAAGGCTCCACACTATCAGCATGGAGCCCAACACAGGGCTTAATATCACGACTATCACCTTAGCCTAAATCAAGAGCCAGATGCTTAACTGATGAGCCCAAGTGCCGCAGTGCTTTCATTTTCTTGGGGTAAGTTCCCAGCAGTAGAATTACTGGATCGTACAATATTTATTTATTTATTTATTTATTTATTTATAAAATTTTTAATGTTTATTTATTTTTGAGAGAGAGAGAGAGAGAGCACATGAGTGGGAGGGGCAGAGAGAGATGGAGACACACAATCTAAAGCAAGCTCCAGGCTCTGAGCTGTTAGCACAGAGCCGGATGCAAGATTATGACCTGAGCAGAAGTCGAAGCTTAACTGACTGAGCCACCTAGGTGCCCCATATGATATTTATATTTTTAATTTTTTGAGAACCTTCCATACTGTTTTCCATAGTGGCTGCACCTATTTTCATTCCCAGTAGCAGTGTACATGGATTCTTTTCTCTCCACATCCTTACTAACACTTGTTATTTCTTGTCTTGTAATTCTATCTATTCTGACAGGTATAAGGTGATATCTCATTGTAATTTTGATTTGTAATTTCCCTGATGATCAGTGATGTTGAACATCTTTTTCATGTGTCTGTTGGTCATTTGTATGTCTTTGGGAAAATGTCTATTAAGGTCCTCTGCCCATTTTTATTTATTTGTTTATTTATTTACTTATGTAGGTTTATTTATTTACTTTATTTTTATTTTAAGTTTATTTATTTTTACACCCAACATGGGACTTGAACTCACAACCCCAAGATCAAGAATTGTATGCTCCCTTGACTGAGCCAGCCAGGCACTCCACCTCTGCCCATTTTAAATCAAATTATTATTGTGGGGTGTTGAGTTGTATGAGTTGTTTATGTATTTTGGATATTAACCCCTTATTGACTATGTCATTTGCAGCTGTCTTCTCCCGTTTAGTAGGTTGCCTTGTCATTTTATTGATGGTTTCCTTTGCTGTGCAAAAGCTTTTTGTTTTGGTATAGTCCCAGTAGTTTCTTTTTGCTTTTTTTTCCTTGCCTGAGGTGATACATCTAAAAAAATGTAGAGCTGATGTCAAAGCGATTACTGCCTATGTTTTCTTATAGGAATTTTATGCTTTCAGGTCTCACATTTAGGTCTTTAATTCATTTTGAGTTTATTTTTGTGTATGGTTAAGAAAGTGGTTCAGTTTCAATCTTTATTGTAGAAAAAAAAAATCAATGAAACCAGGAGCTGGTCCTTTGAAAAGATAGACAAAATTGATAAACCTTTAGCCAGACTCATCAAGAAAGAAGAACAAAGCTGCTAGTGTCCCAATCCCGGATTGCAAGATATATTACGAAGCTGTAGCAATCAAAACAGTATGTAGTACTGGCACAAAAATAGACACACAGATTAATGGAACAGAATGGAGAGCTCAGAAATAAGCCCATGCTTATATGATAAATTAATCTATGACAAAGGAGGCAGGAATATACAATGGGAAAAAGACAAGTCTCTTCAACAAATGCTGTTGGGAAAACTGGATGGCTTATTCATTCATTTTGAAGAGAATGTCTGCTGTTTGGTATTACAGATATCCAGGTTCATCTTGTAAACTTCTTGTCTCAGACCTGGAATTAAGCATTTGTCAAGGATCCTTCAGTATTTTTTGTGTGTGGTGATATTTAGAGATAGAATCTTGACAACAGGTGTGCTTATTGCTACAGTGTTGAGTCAGTGTTTTAGGTACTTTTAGTTACTGAGCTAAGGGATGTCCATTTTTTTTAAAATATAAAAGGCATAACAAGTTTTTTTTTTTAATTTTTTAAAAAATATTTTATTTATTTTTGAGACAGAGAGAGACAGAGCATGAATGGGGGAGGGTCAGAGAGAGAGACACACACAGAATCTGAAGCAGGCTCCAGGCTCCGAGCTGTCAGCACAGAGCCTGACGCGGGGCTCGAACTCACAAACCCACAAACTGGGAGATCATGACCAGAGCCGAAGCTGGACGCTTAACCGACTGAGCCACCCAGGTGCCCCAAGGCATCACAAGTTTATACTAATCTGTCTAATTCAAATTCATCACTCTAAGGCTTTTACTTACTTCCATCAATTTTACACTTGTGTCTCCTTTCTTCCACAATAAAAATCCCAGTTTTCATTTATATCAACATAATTACTCATTTGTTACCCCACACTACTCAAAAAACAGACTTAGAAAACAATACCAGCACTAAACCAACAATATGATTACAGTATCAGTTTAATATTTTTGTCATCATTTTCACTTGGAGGGTATATCCCACTAGGCACATATAAATTATTGTGTTTTAAAGTTTTGGGATGGGGGGCACTTGGGTGGCTCAGTTTGTCGGGCGTGGGACTCTTGGTTTTGGCTCAGGTCATGATCCCAGGGTCATAGGATTGAGCCCCACATTGTGCTCTGTGTTGACAGTGCAGAACATGCTCGGGATTCTGTCTCCCTCTCCCATGCGTTCCCTCTCCCTCTTACTCTCTCTCTCTCTCAAAAATAAATAAAAAATAAACTTAAAAAAAAAAAAAAGTATCTTAGCAGGTGCCTGAGTGGCTCATTTGGTTAAACATCCAGCTCTTTATTTCAGCTCAGGTCATGATCTCACCATTTGTGAGATCAAGTTCCGAGTCTGGCTCTGTGCTGACAGCATGAGATTCGCTCTCTCTCTGAGATTTTCTCTCTCTCTCTCTCTTTCTGCCCCTCCCTCGCATGCATTTTCTCTCTCAAAATAAATAAACATTTAAAATATCTTGGAGTAGTTCATCTCTGTGTAGGTAAGCTGCCAAACACATACAGAGTTAGGTTCATTTGTTTTGAGTTACTTTCAAATTTAGGCCTGAAAGTAATATTACACTGTATGTTAACTAACTAGAATTAAAAAAAAAAACTTTTAAAAACTCAGGCTTGTTTTTTAAAATTTAATTTTCTTTTATAGTTATGTGAAATGTTACAATGGTTCTAAAACAAATTCATAAAAGACAGTATATTTAGAGAAGTCTAGTATTTACTATGCCTGTTGCTCCACTCTAGTCTTTCTTCTTTTTAAAAAAAAAAAAAATCATTTTTACGTTTATTTATTTTTGAGAGACAGAGAGAGACAGAGCACAAGTGGGGGAGAGGCAGAGAGAGAAGGAGACAGAATCCGAAGCAGGTTCCAGGCCCAGAGCTGTCAGCACAGAGCCCAACGCGGGGCTCGAACCCACAAGCCATGAGATCATGACCTGAGCTGAAGTCGGACGCTCAACCGACTGAGCCACCCAGGTGCCCCAAGTCTTTCTTCTTATAGGTAATCAAATTTTATGATTTATCCTTTTATTATTCCTTTTTAAATGCATATATAAGTGTATACATATTATATATATAGACACATTTATATGTATTTATACATATAAACGTATATATTTTTTAAATATATATATAAAAATATAAGCAAATGTATATGTGTGTATATCTTTTTAGGATAAATTATAACATACGAAAACATACTCTTCTCCACTTTGGTTTTTTCACTGAAAAACATATACTTGTGGGGCGCCTGGGTGGCTCAGTCGGTTAAGTGTTTGACTTCTGTTCATGTCATGATCTTGTGGTTTTGAGCCTGCATGATGCTCCGAGATGATAGTGCAGAGCAGAAACTGCTTGGGATTCTGTCTCTCCCTCTGTCTCTGCCCCTTCCCCACTCCTTCTTTCTCTCTCAAAAATAAACATGTATATAGATGTATATCTATCTATAAGTATCTATAAATATAGATAGATATACATCTATATATAGATACAGATAGATATATAAACTTG
Source organism: Panthera onca (assembly GCF_046562875.1). NCBI lineage: Eukaryota > Metazoa > Chordata > Mammalia > Carnivora > Felidae > Panthera > Panthera onca. Next base: position 122,438,096 of record NC_138339.1, on the reverse strand, counting down.
CGATCACTCCATAGGAGTATATAGAGCTACTCTATGTTTCTTAATGATGTCTTTTGATTAACAGGAACTCCTAATTTTAATGAGATCTAACGAAATCTAATGCATTTTCTTTTCTACTTGGTACTCATTCTACCCTTTTAATGAAAATGTAGCCTACTTCAAGGTCATGAAGATATGTTCCTATATTATCTTCTAGAACATTGCTGTCCAATGGGACTCTCTGTATGTTGGAAATTTTCTATATCTGCATATATAGGACATATGACTACTGAGCACTTGAAATGTGGCTAGTGAAACTGTGGGACTGAATTTTTAATGTTACTAAATTTAATTTGAGCTTCAGTTTAAATAGCCATATTCGATTAGTGGTTGCCATAGTTCCAGCAGCTTTCTTGTTTTAACATGCACATTAGAATCTTAATCCGTCTGAAGTTGTATTTTTGTGTATGGTGTAATGTTGGAGCTGAGATTAATTTTTTTCCATGTAAAAATCCAGCTGAATTTTCTACATACACAGCACCACTTAATAAAAAGACCATACTTTTCTTGCTATTCTGTAGTGCCGCCTTTGTCATAAACCAAATGACTGTATAGTTGTACCTATTTCTAGACTTTCATTCTGTTTTAGTGGTGTAGTCCTATATTCTTGTGCCGATACCATTCTGTGTTGATACGCACTGGTATACAATAGTGTAAGTTTTTCTAGCTTTTTCTTTTGCCTCCTGATTAATTTAGTTATTTTCGGCCCTTTGCATTTCTATGTAAATTGTGAATCATCATGTTAATTTCTACCCCAGAAAACTCTGCTCATATTTTAATTGGTGTTACATTGAATCTGTAGAAACTATAAGGCATATTCCCATTTTGACAAACTTTTACTTGGATTTTTATTTACTGTGTAAAAAATAAGGGATTTATTAACACAATGATAATATGTACATAAACATCTGGTCTACTAACATGATATATCTTTCTATTTATTTTTTTCTCTCACTGTTTATACGTGTTTATGTGTGTATATAGAGATATTTTTTTTAGAGATATTTTTGTACAACTTCATTAAATATTTGATATTTTGATACAGTTTTAAATGGCATTTAAAAAATTTCATTTTATAATTGTTTTTGTTGTAGGTATATAGATATAAAACTAATTTTTGTATTATGTTTATATCCAGGGTCCTTGCTAAATTTTATTTTGAAATGTCACATTTTTATATTATTTTATATTTTCTATAGACACTGTTTGCCATTTCCAATACTCTTAGTTTTATTTATTTATGTTTTAACTTTCTAATCATATTGTTTCCTTGTTTTATGGTTTGGTGGCATTGCTGAATTGAAGTGATAATAGTCTTGTCTTAATCCTGTCTCAGAGAGAAAGTTTTTTATATTTAATATGAGATACATTTTGTTCCAGAGGTCTTTTGTCAGGTTAAGGAAGCTTCCTTCCCTTTCTAATTTAACTAAGGGATTTTTTTAAAAATTATGAATGGGTATTAAATTTATCATATATTTTTCTGTTTAAGTGATATGATATCCTTTTATTTTATTCAAATCATGAATTATATTGGTTGATTTATTAATGATAAACCAATATTACATTCTTGGAATAAACCCTGGTTGGTTGTGATATATTATCCTTCTTTATATCACTGGATTTCGTTTCCCAGTATTTTGCTTAGAAGTTTAAAAATCTGTGTTTATGATAGAAATTGGTTTGTAATTTTCCATTCTTCTAATCTTTTTGTCAGGGTTTGGCATCAAGGCTATGCTGGCCTCTTATAGTAAGTGGAGAAGTTTTACCTCTTTTTCAATTCTTTGGAAAGTTTGTTTAAATCATTTTTTTCTCCCATAAATATTTGGGAGAATTCAGAATTAAGCCTTATTAGAGTTATTTTCATGAAAATGTCTTTAATTACAAATTCAGTATCTGCAGTAGGTTTAAAACTACACAAATTTTAAACTTCTAGTTGTATAGTTTTGCAAATTGTTTTTTTCAATAAATTTGTGCATTTATAATGTAATATATAGGCTTAAAGTTATTCATTATATTTCTCATTATTTCAATGTAGTAGGAACCATAATGGTTTTTTTTTTTTTTTACATTTCTCATTTTGTATTTTTGCTTTCTTTTTTTTGAAATAAAGTATGCCATAGCTGTATTGATTTTATTAGTATTTTTAATAATCTTTTTTTGACAGCCAGAAAATAAAAGACTTATTACCTTTATTTTTTATTTTTTTAATGTTTATTTATTTTTGAGAGAGAGAGAGAGAGAATGTGAGCAGGTGAGGGGCAGAGAGAGAGGGAGACACAGAATCCAAAGCCAACTCCTGGCTCTGAGATGTCAGCACAGAGCCCAATGCTGGGCTCAAACCTATGATCTGAGAGATCATGACCTGAGCTGAAGTTGGACACTTAACTGAATGAGCCACCCAGGTACGCTAAGACTTATTACCTTTATTTTATTTTATATTTTTAAGACTTATTACCTTTAAATGAGCAATAGCAAGACTGACAACTGAACTCTCAAAAAAAAAAAAATTGGAAGCCAGAAGACAATGAAATGACATCTTTAAAGGGCTTAAAGAAAACATCTGCAAACTTAGAATTTTATGCTCAGCAAAAAATATTCTTCAAAAAGGAAAGTAAATGAAAATATTTTCAAATGAACCCAAACTGAGGAAATATATCCCAAGCAGATCTTCACTGAGGTAAATAGTAATTTCTTTAGGTATACATAAAATATTTCTAAGTAGAAGCATGAGAAATATAGGAAGGAAGGGAATGAAGGGAGGGAGGGAACAAAGAAGGAAGCAATGGAGGTAAATATTTACTGAATATAACAAAACTAATGCATAGTAGGATTTAAAATATAAAACGAATTCAAGTATATGAGAACAATAATGTGTTCTTGTATCTAGAGAAAGGTAAATAGAATTAGTGGATTTAATAGAATTGAAATTTAATAGAATTAAAAGAATCTAAGGCCATTATATCATTCCAGAAGTCAAGGATGCATTTATATCTTCTAGGTTAATCCATTTAAAATATTAAAAGAATATGAGACCAGTAAGTTATTAATGGGGTCATAATAGGATAAAAATATACTTAATTAATCTATGAAAAGGCCAGAAAGGGGGAAAAAGACAAATAAGAACAGATGGCATTAAAAAAAAAAGTGGTAAAATGACAGATGTAAATTGAAGCATATCAGTAGTTACATTAAATGTAAACAGGCTAAACATTCCAATTAATGAAGATGGTCAGACTGGTTAGAAATTAAACAACCATATGTCATTTATCGGAGACATACCTTTATTAAAAGGATAAAGAAAGGTTGAGGGGCGCCTGGGTGGCTCAGTTGGGTAAGTGTCTGACTTTGGCTTAGGTCATGATCTCACAGTTTATGGGTTCGAGCCCCACGTTGGGCCCTGTGCTGACAGCTCAGAGCCTGGAGCCTGCTTCAGATTCTGTGTCACCCTCTCTCTCTGCACCTCCCCTGCTTGCACTCTGTCTCTCTCTGTCTCTCTCTCAAAAATAAATAATAAACATTTAAAAAATTTTTAAAAAGGTTGAAAGTAAAAGGATGGAAAGATTATACTACGCAAATACTTATCAAAAAGAAACTGTATACAGTATTTGCTATACAAATATCACTTATAGTAGACCTTAAGACAAGAAACCTAATAGATATAAATAGGGACATTATATAATGAGAAGAGGGTCAGGAAGTTAAAATAATAATAAATTGCATCCTACACGTTTTAATAATAATTATTAGGTTATCTTGCCTTAGAACACCTGAGCAACTTGAGTGTTTACCAGGGGAAAATGTTGGGGTTTTCTCCTAAAAATCCTTTTGGTTTTTACAAGTATGTTGAAGCTCTGTAGCTTATTTCCTCTTAATTTTCCTATTTCCTCATAGTTGTGAAGTGAGATGTTAGAACTATCTCTATTTCTTTTAATCATCTACTCCACTGTATAGTTCCTAAACTCTGTAAAGTTTCCACTCCAGAAACATCCGTTTGTGCTCTCAGCTTCTAATATTGTCTTATTCTTTCCATTGATGATTGTGATTAAAAATGTTGTCTTTTTAGGGGCTCCTGGGTGGCTTAGTTGGTTAAGCACTCCACTCTTGATTTTGGCTCAGGCCATGATCTCCTGAGTTTGAGCCCTGAGTTGGGCTCTGCACTGACATTGCAGAGCCTGCTTGAGATTCTCTCCCCTCTCTCTCTGCCCCTCCCCAGCTCCTGTGCTCGAGCTCTCTTTCCCTGAAAAGAAATAAACTTTAAAAAATGTTTATTTATTTATTTTGAGAGAGAGAGAGGAGAGAGAGAGGAGAGAGAGAGTGTGTGTGTGTGTGTGTGTGTGCACAAAGAGAAGAGGTGGGGCAGAGAGAGAGGGGGAGAGAGAGAATCCCAAGCAGGTTCCAAGATGTCAGCACTGAGCCTTACTCCAGGCTTGATCCCACCAGCTGTGAGATCATGTCCTGAGTAGAAATCTAGAGTCTGGCGCTTAACCGACTGAGCAACCCAGGCACCCAAGAATATTGTCTTAACTTCTCTGCTGGATTTCCTGTAATTGTTGTAGGTCATGAATTATTATCTGAGACATAATTCTCTTGGGTTCCTATTTCTAGCCATAGTTGGGTCTATTTTGGAAAATATTTAATATAGTCCATCCGATCCAATAACGAATTGCAAGTTGTCAACTGAGCCTTATTGTCTCAAGTCCCCAACTTAGTACCTACAAATAACATAGACACCCAGCAGGTTAATAACAGACCTAGTATTTTCATTCCTACTCTTTTGATTTGGAAAATGTCATATAATAGAGAAAAAGATTTTACATTTGGCTTCTTCTCTTAAAAAGGACATATTCTACATCTCCATCGAAGCCCTAAAGGATACCTTCCTAAGGTTAACGGCAGCCTGAGTAAGATAGTTAGTAATTAAGGTGTTTAAGATGAAATGCATCTCCCAAACACCTATTCTCTACCACCAAAGATTAAAGTATTGGGAAGATCTTAGCCATGCTGTCTGCATTTCGGTGCATTGTGAATCACAGTTAGTGATCTCTGATGCCTCTCAACTTTTATTCAACTAAAAATTAAATAGGTTTGAATTGTCACGATGCTCCTTGTGGCTCTGTGGAAAGGAACTTTTATTTTTATTTATTTATTTATTTCTACAATGCAGGGCTTGAACTCATGACTCCGAGTTCAAGACCTGAGCTGAGATCAAGAGTCAGATGCTTAACCTGCTGAGCCACACATGTACCCCCAAAGGACCTTTTAATTTTGAGAGCATAAGCATTATCCTTTGCCTCTTACATTGTGTGCTTCAAAATCTATGACTCTTGGGTTCACAAATAGTTTATTCGTACTCATTTTTACCACCAATCAAGAAGATTTACTGTGTGTGTAATAAATGATGAGTTGGAAGTAGTTTATGTTCATATTTGTAGTTATGATATTCTGTATTCTATTTAGGTGAGCAAAGGGATAAATAATGAAAATTTAATCTATAGTTTAGATATATTTCAACTGCCATCTGCCTGATTCAGTTTTGCCTCTTCTCTGAAGTATGCTATCCATTTTCATTCTATAATGCATTTATAAATTAATCAATATTTTATCTATTGTTCTCTTGAAATGTCCTACTGTAAGTGTTCCCTAGAGTGTTTGATCAAATTTACTTTGAACTTTTTTCTCCTTTTTGTCTATATAATGACTGAATAGTCTCCTATTCAAAAGTTTACTGGGGGGGGGGGTATTTTTTCATTATTTGTTTATTTATTTATTTAATATTTGTTTATATTTTGAGAGAGAAAGAGAGAGAGAGGGAGGGGGCAGAGAGAGAGAGAGAGAGAGAGAGAGGGAGAGAATCCCAAGCAGGCTCTGTGCTGGCAGCACAGAACCGGACACGGGGCTCAATCTCATGAACTGAATCGTGAGATCATGAAACTTGGGGGGTTTTAGAAAACCAAGACAAGAAACTTAAATCAATTTTTGTATTGGAAGATTTTGTTTTCTGTTTATAATGTCAGTAGAGTTTGTTTTACATCTAAAATAATACGAAAATTTTACACAGAAACTGTAAATCCCCAGAATCCCCCAAGGTATTAAGTAATCTAAATTTAGATAAGCAACTATATGCAGTTAAGGAAATGGAATAATTTCCATTTCCCCCATTGTCGTTTAAGGTTTTTATCAAGTACCTCAAGATAATTTAATCAGGATAAAAAACAAAAGACCATTATCCACATTGATCTAAACACCTTAAAATTTTATAGTGATAAACATAATGTATCTGGCTTTATTTTTATCAATTTTATTAAAGTATAGTTAACTAATATAGACTGCATCCATTTAGAGTATATGATTCAGTGAATTTTGATGATTGTATACAGTCTTGAAATCACCAGGAAGATCCAGAATATTTCCATCACCCTCAAAAGATTCCTTTTGTCCCTTTGCATTCATTCCCCTCCCTCTGTCCCAGGCCCCAAAGAACAACTGATCTCCTTTCTCTCACTATAGATTAATTCTATTTGGAATTGTATGGAATTGTTCAATGTGGGCTTTTTGTATCAGCCTTCTTTCACTCAGCATAATGAGTTTGAGATTGATTTATGTTGTTGTGTATATTCAGTAGTTCATTCCTTTCCATTGTTGAGTAGTATTTTCCATTGTATGGGTATATCACATTATTATCCACTTACCTGTTGATGGATCTTTGAGCTGTTTCCAATTTTTGGCTACTGTGAATAAGAGTTCTGTGTATGTTTGTGTGCAAGTCCTTGTATGAATATATGTTGTTTCTCTTTTATTTCCGTACTACTTGTGAGTACATTGATTGGGTTCTGTAGTGGATGTATGTTTTAAGGAACTGACAAACTGTTTAGCAAAGTATTTGCACCATTTTACATGTTCACTAGCAGTGTATGGGAGTTTCAGTTGTTTCATAGCCTCACAAACATTTAATATTGTCAGTCTTTAATATTATCCATTCTAATGGGGGTGAACCATTATCTCATTGTGGCTTCAATTTGCATTTCCCTGAAGACTAATCACGTTGAGTGTTTTTTTAATGTGCTTCTATTTGTATGTTATCACTTATGGAGTGTGTTCAAATTGTTTTCACTTTTTAATTGGTTTGGATGTCTCATTATCATCGTGTTGTAAAAATCTATGTACAAGTCCTATATCAGATGTATCTATAGCAGACATTTTCTTCTGTTCTGTGGCTCACCCATTCCTTTTAACAGTGTCTTTTGAAGAACAAAGTTTTAAATTTTGATGAGGGTAAATTATTTTTTTGTTTTATGTCTTTTGTATTATGTTTGAGAAGCTTTGCTTACCCAGGTTATAGAATTTTCTCTCACGTTTTCTTCTTAAAGTTTTATAGTTTTAGCTTTTAAATTTAGTTCTGTGATCCACTCAAGTTAGTTTTTTTGTGAATGGTATAAGGTAAGTATCTAGGTTTATTTTTCTCTATTCGAATATCCAATATACCATTTGTTGAAAAGACCTACTTTTTTCATTGAATTATCTTGGCTCCTTTGTAAAAAAGTAAGATAAAATCAATGCACCTCATCTGGAACTCCATTTCATTCCTTTGATCTGTATATCTATCCTTTCACCAATAATAGATTATCTTTATATTGAAGTTTTAAAGTTTGGAAGATTTCTTGGGATTTTCCATGTAAACAGTCATATGATCTGAAAAAAGAGTCAATCTCTTTCTTCCAAACTTACATTTAATATTTTTTCTTGCTTTATCACAATGGCAAAGACTTATAGCACAATATTGAATAGAAATGTTGAGAGCAGGCATCCTTGCTTTATTTCCAATTGTAGGGGGCAAGTGTTCAATATTTCATGCAAGTATTATGGTAGCCAAAGATTTTTCATAAATGCTTTATCTAATTGAGGAAGTTCCTTTCTATTCCTGGTTTGCTCAGAATTTTATCATGAGTAGTTGTTGAATTTTGTCAAATTCTTTTTTTTTAATCTGTTGAATATAAGGTTTTCTCTTTATCCTACTAGTTGGTGAATTACCTTGATTGATTATGTATTTATTTAAAATTTTTTTTTAAGTTTACTTATTTTGGAGAGACAGAGCACAAGCAGGAGAGGGGCAGAGAGAGAGGGAGACACAGAAACTGGAGGCTCCAGGCTCTGAGCTGTCAGCACAGAACCCTATGCAGGGCTCGAACCCACAAGCTGTGAGATCATGACCTGAGCCAAAGTTGGACACTTAACAGACTGAGACAGCCAGGTGCCCCTGGTTTTTTTTTTAATGTTTATTTATTTTTGAGACAGAGAGAAAGAGAGATCACAAACGGGGAAGGGGCCAAGAGAGAGGGAGACACAGAATCCAAAGCAGGCTCCAGGCTCTGAGCTGTCAGCACAGAGCCTGATGCGGGCTTGAACCCACCAGCTGTGAGACCATGAGCCGAAGTTGGACGATTAACCAACCGAGCCACCCAGACACCCCTACATTGAATGATTTTTGAATGTTGGAACAACATTCCATTTCTTGAGTAAATACCACTTAGATATGATTATTATCTTTTTATATGTTGCTGGATTCAACTTGTTAATGTTTTACATCTAATGTAATATTTTTACATCTGTGTTCATGCAAGATATTTGTATGTAATTTTCTCATCTTTTTTTCTTTTCCATCCTTCCCTCCCTTTCTTTCTTTCTCTTTCTTTCTTTCTTTCTTTCTTTCTTTCTTTCTTTCTTTCTTTCTTGTCTTTGTCAAGTTTTGGTATTATCTGACCCAGTAAGATGACTTAGGAGGTGTTCATTCCTTCTGTTTTCTGAAAGGTGTGTAATACTGTAATAATTTCTTCTTTGAATGAAGCCTCTTGTAGTTGGAGTTTTCTTTTTGGGAAGTTTGAGAATGAATTCTGTTTCTTTAATAGATTTTTCAGTTAAAAATGGAAACACTTGGGACTCCTGTGTGGCTCAGTTGGTTAAGCGTGGGACTCTATTTCTGCTCAGATCACAATCTCACTGCTCGGTTCGTGAGTTCCAGGCCTGTGTCGGATTCTGTGCTGACAGTGAAGAGCCTGCTTGTGATTCCCTCTCTCCCTGTCTCTCTCTGCCCCTCTGTCATTCATGTGCATGAAATTCTCTCTCTCAAAATAAATAAACTTAAAAATATTTTTAAAAAGGAAACACTACCTTTTTGTGTTTCATCTTTTGTTAATCTTGTTAAGTTGTATTTTTCAGAGAATAAAAATCATTTGAAATGAAATACCCATTTTATTTAATTTTTCACATTTGTTGGCACAAAGTTAATATTCTCTCATCTTTCAATGTGTGTTTAATCTGTAGTGATAGCAATTCTTTCATTCCTGATATTGGTGATTTGTGTTTTGTTTCTTCTTTTCTTGATTAGTCTAGCTAAGAACTTATTAATTTTGTTCATCTTTTCAAAGAGCTAGTTTTTGGCTTTGTTGATATATTCTCTATTGTTTTTCTTTTTTTCTTGATTTATGCTTTTATCTTTGTTATTTGCTTTCTTCTAGGACTTTGTATTTACTTTTCTCTGTGTATATAACTGATTTTAGATTTTTTTCCCTAATATAAAAAATTAAAGGTATAAATTTCCCTGTAAGAACTGTTTATCTGCATTAAACAAATAATTTTGATATGTTGTAGTTTTATTTTATTCATATGAAAATGTGTCCTAATTTCTTTTATGATTTATTTTTTCACCCTTGATTACTCAGGAATGTGTTCAAACTTATAAATATTTTCATTTTTCTAGATGTCCTAGTGGTTTTGATTTCTATTTAATTCTGTTGTGGTCAGAGAAGTTACTCTGCATGATTTCAGTCTTTTAAAATTGATTGAGGCTTATTTTGTGGCCCAGCATTCAGTCTGTGTTGGTGGATGTACCAAGTGCACTTGAAAAAAATGTACGTATGGGCATCTGGCTGGCTCAGTCAGTTGAGTGTCCGACTTCAGCCCAGGTCATGATCTCACAGTTCTTGGGTTCAAGCCCCAAATTGGGCTGTGCACTGACAGCATGGAGCCTCTGTCTTCCTCTCTCTCTGCTCCTCCTCCACTCACACTCTCTCAAAAATGAATAAACATTAAAAAAAGAAAAAAAAATGTATATTCTACCGTTTTCAAGTGTAATGATTTATAAACATAAAAAATCATTATTCAGATTGTCTTTAATGTTTTTTTTCCCCCTAGTTCTATCAGTGGCTCAGGGAGCAGTGTTAAAATATTTATTATTATTTTTCTCCCTTTAATTGTGACCCATTTTTGCTTCATGCATTTTTGAGGCTCTTTATAAGGCATATGTATATATACACATTGATAATCATTAAAAACTTCTTGATTTATTGATCCCTTTACCATTATGAAATATCTCTCTCTTGCTGATAATATTCTTTTTTTCTTCTCTGAAGCATATTTTATCTGATACTAAAGTGGCCTTTCCAGTCTCATATTTAGTGTTTGCATGGAATATCCCTTTTTGCCCATTTACTTTCTGTTTCTTTAAATTTAAAGTGTGCCTTTGTCAGAGTGCCTGGTTGGCTCAGTCGGTGGGGTGTGTGACTCCTGATCTCCATGTTGTAAATTCTAGCCTCATGTTGGGTGTAGAGATTACTTAAAAATAATAAAATCTTAACTAGCTAACAGATACATGAAAATATGCTCAACATCACTCATCAACAGGGAAATACAAATCAAAACTATAATGAGATACCACCTCACACCTGTTAGAATGGCTAAACTAAACAACACAGGAAACAACAGATGTTGGTGACAATGCAGAGAAAGGGGAACCCTCTTACACTGTTGGTGGGCACGGAAACTGTACAGCCACTCTGGAAAACAGTATGAAGGTTCCTCAAAAGGTTAAAAATAAAAATAACCAATAAACATAAAAAATGGAGGGTGTGCCTGAGTTGCTCAGTTGGTTAAGCATCTGACTTCAGCTCAGGTCATGATCTCACAGTTCCTGGGTTCGAGCCCCACTTTGGGCTCTCTGCTGTCAGTGCGGAGCCTGCTTTGAATCCTCGGTCTCCCTCTCTCTCTCTGCCCCTCTTCCGCTTGCGTGCACACTTGCTCTCTCAAAAATAAATAAACATTAAAAACAAATAAATAAGTAATAATAGAACTACCCTATGACCCAGCAATTGCACTAGGTATTCACCCAAAGAATACAAAACTACTGAATCAAAGGGGCACATGCACCCCAATGTTTATAGCAGCATCATAAACAAGAGCCAAATTATGGAAAGAGCCCAAATGTCCATTAACTGATGAATGGATGAAAAAGATGTGGTATATATACACAATGGAATATTACTCAACCATAGAAAAGAATGAAATCTTGCCATTTGCAGCAATGTGGATGAAGTTAGCGTGTATTATGCTAAGCAAAATAAGTCAGAGAAAGACAAATACCATATGATTTCACTCATATGTGGAATTTAAGAAACAAAACATAGATGAACACAGGGAAAAAAGGGAGAGAGAGGCAAACAGACTCTTAACTATAAAGAACAAACTGAGGGTTGCTTGAGGGTGGGGAGATGGGCTAAATGGGTGATGGGTATTAAGGAGGCACTTGTGATGAGCACTGGGTGTTCTATATAGGTGATGAATCACTAAATTCTACTCCTGAAACTAATATTATACTGGATGTTAACTAATTAGAATTTAAATAAAAACTTAAAACATTTTAAAAAAATTAAATAGCTAAAGTATGCCCTTGTAGAAAGACTATTTTTGGATCTTGTTCCTTTATCCATTTTGCTCATCTCTGTCTTTTAATTGAAGGGGTTAGTCCAATAACATTAGTGTAATTATTGATATGTTTGAATTTGTGTTCTCTAACTATCATTTGTCTTTTATTTGTCCCCTCTTATTTATTGCTCTGTTCCCCCTTATCTGTTGCCTTTTGAATCCTTGAATATTCTTTAGAATATCCTTTCATTTTTAGATCTGTATCTACTTTCATTTTTTAGTGGTTGCTGTGAGAATTATAGCATACCTCTTAACTTTCCCCAGTGTAGTCACAGTTACTAGTATATCATTTCATAAGATATAGAAACTTTGCAACCGTGATAGACCATTCAGATCTTCCTATGCTATTGCTTATGTTATAGGTTTTGTTTGTATTAAATATCATACAATATTAACTCCATAAGACAAAGTTATAATTTTTCATTAAACATTCATTATATATTTTAAAGAAACTAAGGGGGAAAAAGTCATTTCTGTTTATATGGACATTTACCATATTCAGTGCTATTAATTTTTTCCTAAAGAACTGAGTGGCCCCATAGGATCTTTTCACTTGGACCCAAAAAACTTCAGTTAGCACTTCTTGTAATGCATATCTCTTGAAGCGATTTCTCTTCCTTTCCCTGTATCTGAAAATGTACTTATTTATCATGTATTTTTGAATGATATAGAATTCTGAGCTGGTTTTGTTCTTATAGCATTTCAAAGATTTTATTCTATTTTCTTCCAGCCAGCCTCCATGATTTTTTTTTAATGTTTATTTTTGAGAGAGAGAGAGAGACAGAGAGACAGAGGGTGAGTGGGGGAGGGGCAAAGGGAGAGGGAGACACAGAATCCGAAGCAGGCTCCAGGCTCTGAGCTGTCAACACAGAGCCCTGATGCAGGGCTCAAACCCACCAGCTGTGAGATCATGCCCTGAGCTGAAGTCAAACACCTGACTGACTGAGCCACCCAGGAGCCCCTCTTTTTTTTTTTTTTTTTTTACACTTATTTCTTTATTTTGAGAGAAAGAGAGGAAGTGCACATGAGCAGAGGAGGGGCAGAGAGAAAGGGGAGAGAGGCTCTGTGCTTATAGCGCAGAGCCCAAGGTAGGGCTCGGTCCCACAAACCTTGAGATCATGACCCAGGTAGAGAACTAGAATTGGAGGCTTAACTGATGGAACCAGCCTGGAGCGCCTAACCTCCATGATTTCTGATGAGAAGTCTATAGCTATTCAAGTCATTGTTCCCTTTTTGTAATATGGTTGTTGTTTCTCCTTTTGGGGAGTGAGGGGCACTGATTTTTCAAGGTTTTTTACTTATCTTTGGTTTAGAAGTTTGACTCTGAACTTTTAACGTACTTTTCATATTTATCCTGTTTGAGATTGGCTGAGCTTACTGAATCTGTAAATTTATGTTTTTCATCAAATTTGGAAAAAATTTCGTTCTTATCTCCTCAAATATTTTTTGGTTCTCTTCTCTCTCTCTCCTCTCTGGACTCCAACTACCTACATATGAGACTTTTTGATATTGTCTGGTTTCATCATCTGGGTTAAAGTTTGTTCTTTTAATAATATTCATTCTTCCTATTCCTATATTGTCCCAAAGGTGTCTGAGACTTTGTTTATTTTATTTCAATTCTTTTTCTCTCTCTTAATTCATATTTGATCATTTCTATTGCTCTATTTTCAGGTTCACTGAGTTTTACCTTTGTTATTTCCATTCTTCTATTAGGCTCACCCAGTGAATTTTTAGTAGTAAATTTTCCACTTGGCTCTTTTTTATATTTTCTATTTCTCTGCTAAGATGTACTTTCTTCCCATTCATTGCCAGCATGTTTTCCTTTACCTTATTACATATAGTAGCTACTTTAAAGTCCTGGTCTACTAGCTCCATTATGTGCATCATCTCAGGTTTGGCCTCTAAATGATCTTTACCCTTGAGAATGCATAATTTTGAGAATTCCTTATTTTTTTTCATGTTTATTTATTTAGAGAGAGAGAAAGAGCAAGTAGGGGAGGGGCAGAGAGAGGAGTACAGAGGATCCATCTAAAACAGGCTCTGTGTTCAGAGCAGAAGCCCAACATGGAGTTTAAACTCATGAACCCTGAGATCATGACTTGAGCCAAAGTCAGATGCTCAACTAACTGACTGAGCCACCCAGGTGCCCCTCCTTCTTCCTTATATGCTAAGAAATTTTGAATTGTGTCCTGGGTACTATAAATATTTTCTTGTAGAGACTGCATTCTGTTATATTCCTCTGAAGGGTGTTAATGTTTTAGTTTTAGTAGAGGATAAACTTTGTTGGACTAAAAATATAATTTCTCTCTTGCTTATGATAGGCAATCATTCAAATTTTAGTTTAATTTGTTTAGCTTTAGCCTTAGCTTTCTATATATGTGGTTCAGGGATCTGTAGAGATGTGGGAAGAATTCAAGTACAGAATTTAAAGATTCCTTTTTTTGGACTTCTTTACTCAAATATCCTTCCCCTCCACCACCCTGCTTGCTAGTCGCTACTGGCTTCTTCCTCTTGTTCCTCATGCATGAGAAGCTGAGGGCTATCTATTGGAGCTTTAGCTTCCTCACGCTATGCCATAACCATGACCTGTCTTCATGCCAAAGCAACAAAAACAGGAAACTCACTCCATCCATGCTAATCCCTTTCTCCAAATTTTGACTCCGTTCTACTTCCCCTCAAATCTGCCTACTTTTGCTTATTCTCAAGAGCTCTCAAAGAATTGCTTTATGAATTTGTCTCTGAAAGACCTGTTGTGAGCTTACATAGCTATACTAGATTCAGCTAAATCTCACATTTATCTAAGAATTAAATATATTAATTTCTTAATCTTTGGCTAAAGAGTGAGATATCAAGAAATATCTGTTCTTAAAGGAACAAGATTTAACCCTGTTGGATATAGGGTAAAGATGATATAAAATACTGTGATGAAACCAGTCCATTTAAGTAAAATAAATTTAAAGAAGTAAGTTGACTTTTTCAGTGAGCATTTAGGTACTTATGCGAGTCATATGAAATACATTATAATATGAGACCTTTCTATTAAGGAAAATGAAATATTGCTGTGAACATGATTCTGTGTTTCTTTACTACATTATGAACTAAGATTTTTGGAGACAAATCAGAAGTAAATGAATTGGCTTGTTTACATTGACTGAGAGTATAAATTGGCACAAAAATTTGGGGAGGCAGTGTGGCCTGTCTAACTAAAAATTAAATGTGCATCCTTTCAACTAAGCACATCTCAGAATAAACACAGAGGCATTTACATGCACATACTTTCAGAAGTGCACCTAAATATTCAATCATGGAGTAAAAATAAATTATGAAATATCCATACCATTCATATTATGTAGCTGTTACTAAGAATGAAACAGAATTATAGGCACTGACATGGAAGGATATCCATCATATATGTTAAGTAAAAATAAAAAAGTGAAGTTTCATGATAATGCATAGAATACAGTTACATTTTGGTAAAATATATATGTGCATATTTACATGTGTATAAGTAAAATCCTGGAGTGACATACAATTATCTGTTAGAAGTGTAATCTATTGGAGAAAGGGATTTGAAAGGACTTTCCCCTTTTTTTTTTGCTTTTTACAATTCTGGATGAATTAAATTTTGTACAAGGACACATATTATTGAACCTAAATTAAACAAATAGAAGACCAATAAAAAAAATAAAAATAAGTCATCTAGGAAGTATCACCAAAATTTATGTCTTGTAAAAAACCTAAAATATATGGATATATTGTATTCACTTATTCAAAACCCACATATGTGTGTAATAGCAACTTTTTTTTTTTTTACAGCAGTATAAGCTATACTTTTACTGGTTAATGGTACCTATATGATTTTTCCTTCATTAGTTACTTCTAAGAATATGTAGAACACCAAGTACCCTTTGCCTTGGGTAGGTGTTCTGTGCAATTTTGTAAGTATTTCAGGAAGGGTCATATATATAGAAATGAGGAGTATCGCTGTAGTAGAAGAGTAAGGCCAGTACAGGAAGCAACTATTAAATTTTTTAAATGTTTATTTTCGAGAGAGAGAGAGAGTGCAAACAGGGGAAGGACGGAGAGAGAGGGAGAGACAGAATCTGAAGCAGGCTCCAGGCACTGAGCTGTCAGCTCAGAGTCCCATGCGGGGCTCAAACTCATGAGCTGGGAGATCATGACCTGAGCCAAAGTTGGACGGTTAACTGACTGAGCCACCCAGGCACCCCAGAAAGCAACTATTAAAGGGTAAAGGATAACTCTGCCACTTTACCCAGTGTCTACATTCATTCAGAAAATATTTATTCATTAGTAATTTAAAATTTTTCAGCCCAGACCCTTCTGCTGAGTTCTGAACTCTTGTATCTGATTGCCTAACATCTCTGCTTGGCTTTCTCACAGGCAATTCACCCATGTCTAAAATTGAACCCTTGATTTGTAGACCTGCTCAGACCATCTCTTCCCAAAGCCTTTTTAGAATCTGATTCCGCTGTCCACTCAGTTCTTCATGCCAGAAGCTGGGGAGTCAGTTCTTGACAGCTCCCTCTCTAGAGGGTAGCTTGTCGTTTCTCTTTAATTAATCAGTCCTACAAATTCTACCTCTGAAACTCAGTTTACAGGTGTCCATCTTCAACTGACAGCCATTATCTTGGTCTACATCACCATCTTACCTCCCCTGGATGCATGTAATAGCCTTCTAACTGGTTTTCCTGCACCCTTACCCCGACCCCTGCTCACTATAGATCGTTCTCCATATAGCAATTATGGTAATGTTTTTAAATATATGCAGTGGGTCATCTTATGCACCTGATTGAAACCTAAAATAGTGTACTACCTTGGAATAAATGAAATAAAATCCAAACCCTTTATGGTAACATACAAGACTATAAGATCCCACCCTGGTGGTTTCCCATCCATCTTATACCACTCTTCCATTGCTTCCTATGCTTCAACCATAATCTTCAGGTGTGACTCACTTTTTCTACTCTAGTGTTTTCACACTTGCTGTTCCCCCAGCAGGAAATGCTGTCCCTTCTAGTCTTTGCATGGCTGGCCTCTTCTCATCCTTCTGGTCACAATTTTTTTTTTAATTTTTTTAATGTTTATTTATTTTTGAGAGTGAGAGACAGAGACAGAGTGTGCGTGGGGGAGGGGCAGAGAGAGAGGGAGACACAGAATCTGAAGCAGGCTCCAGGCTCCGAGCTGTCAGCACAGAGCCAGACGCGGGGCTCGAACTCACAAACTATGAGATCATGACCTGAGCCAAAGTTGGACGCTTAACGGACTAAGCCACCCAGGCGCCCCTGGGTCACAATTTTTAAATGTTACCTCCTCAGAAAGGCCTTTCCTGATATCCATATCTTAGTATATTTCCTTCAGGTATCCTTTATCATAATTTCTTGATTGTTTCTTTTATGTCTTTTTCACTTTTTGCCTATTTGTTTATCATCCTCTTCCCTTATTGCACTACTCCATGATCAGTATCATGTCTATTTCTTTTGCAATGGTTCCTCCAGCATCCAGAAGAGTGTCTGACACATAATAGTCATTCAATCAATATTTGTAGCATGAATGAGTAAACTCTGTCCCTTAAGCATGTTGAACTGGGAAGATATGTACACACCTAGCTCTAATTTAATATATAAATTAAAACTATACATGAGAGGTACCAGGAGAGTGCTACACAGGTTAAATATCTACTTCAGTCCTTGTCACAAGGTTAATGTTCAATAAATGTTGAATGAATGAAAAATTCCCCAGCATCTGAAAGTGGACATGTTTTCTTTTAATAAAAATAAATGGGGTGCCTGGGTGACTCAGTCCATTGAGCATCTGATTTTTGATTTTAGCTTAGGTCATGATCCCAGGGTTCTGGGATCGAGCCCTGTGTGTGAGCCCTGAGCGTGGAGCCTGCTTAAGATTCTCTCTCTCCCCCTGTGCCCCTCTCCCCCTCTTATGCACACACACTCTCTCTCTAAAATAATTTTTTAAAGTATAAAAAAATGAAGGGACACCTGGGTGGCTCAGTTGGTTAAGCATCCGACTCTTAATTAGGCTTAGGTCATGATCTCACAGTTCATGAGTTTGAGCCCTGCATTTGGCTCTACACTAACAGCATGGATTCTCCTCTCTCTCTCTCTCTGCCCGTCTCTCAGTCTCAGTCTGTCTCTCTCAAAATAAATAAATAAACTTAAAAAAGAATACAGTGAATTTGTTTTGTTCTGACTTCTGCAATTAAAATTCTTACACCCTAATTTGGGGCACCTGAGTGGCCCAGTGGGTTGGGCATCTGACGCTTGATTTTGGGTCAGGTCATGATCCCAGGGTCATGAGATAAAGCTTCATGTCAAGCTCTGCACTGAGCATGGAGCCTGCTTAGGGTTCTCTCTCTCTGTCTCTCTCTCTCTCTGTCTCTCTCTCTCTGCCCCCCTCTGCTCCTCTCCCCAGCTTGCTTGCACATGCTCTCTCCCAACTCTGTCTAAAAAACAAAACAAAACAAACAATTCTTACACCCTAACTGAAAGCATTTTTTTCTTTACAAATTCTGAGATTTAAAAATTTTAAAAAGAATAGACATAAGCTAAAAATAAATGGAAATACAATGCACATATTTCTCAAGGGTTAGGTTCCAAAATAAATACGTATGGTGAATATTATCTTTAGGTAATAGTAAGCTTGAAAATCACATACATTTTAACAAGTAAAATTTTCCTGGTTGTATTGGTACCACCTTACAAAGAAATTCTCATGGATGCTAAAACTTGAGAGCCTCTAAACTTATGTAAATCAGGGAAGAAAAGAAATGTCTATATCTAGACATTCAAATTTTTCTGCCTTTAAGATAAATGATGAATGAGGGTTTGTTGGAGAATTACAAAGTTTCTGCTTGCCTGCAGGGTTTACTCCAAACACTTTTAACGTTGACTCAATAATCTTGATGTATATTGAAATATTTCTTTAATGAGATTGGCACATACTAGATTATGAATGCTTGATGAATTTGAATTTAAATCTTGCTTAATTAGACCAACATACAAGAGTTTTGGAATACTTATATGGAGAAAAATGTGGCTTATTATTTCCTGCATTTCCAAGTTGGCATTTCCTGTTTACTACCATTGAATCCCTTCATAATTTTTTTTCAAAATATATTGGCCCATGGGGAAGTAAGATTAGGAAATGATTAATGATAATTTTCTGGGCTTCTCTGAAACCTACAATTGCCAAGTTCTCAGAATTATAACTGGCTTTTTCATCCAGAGATGCAGTATTCATCCTTGTACCCAGGAAATCACAGCCTGACTTTATTAGGATGGTTGCTACTTTCTTAACATATCATTATTGACCCTTGGAAAGAATGACTTTTTGTAATTTGAAAATCTCCTTTATTTCTCAACTTCTGCTAGCTTAAGGAGCACTAAATCCACATATCCTAGGAGGAATAGCTGTGCAATATATCCTATGTATATATTGATTTATGAACCAATGAATGTTTCATATACAGCTGAGATTTTAAATGAGCTTATGATAATTGGATCAAAAAAATACTAGTCCAGCTTAAGAATACCATAGATAACTAATCATGGGAAGCTATGATGAAATTTTAATTGTAAAGGATATTGAAAATCCTAGGGTGACAACTCTGTTATAATAGATGTAACACTGAATTGGAAAGAGAGAAAGTGAGATTTTTACTGAGATCTGCTTGAAATCAACTCTGTATTTCTAGTAAATTATTGAACCATTCTATGCCTCAGTTCTATATCTTTGTTGAAGTTACCACTCCATCGCCTTTGGTTCAATGGATTTGTTAGAGAATTGTCCAATAGAGTTAAATAAAGAAAAGTCACAGGTAAAGTGTTGATTGATTGGGAAGTTTTGTGTATATTTTTTCCTATTCAGTGCTGAAAAGCTGAAGTTGGCATCAACCAACTACAGGTTGTAGATGCATCAAGTTAAATGATTTTAAGATTTTTGAGACTATTATTTCGGAGGTGCTGTATGAATAGAAGCAGTACTACATTTTCCTTCTCTCTACCTAATTCTGTCAGTTAGGTAGAGTATATACTTTTTGCTTGTGATATTAAAAAAGAGAGAGAATGCAGAAGCTTGGATTTTCCAATTCTTTTTTGACTCGTCCTTCCTTTCTCCTCAGGTTATTTGGATAATTTCATGAGACTTCTATCCCTATGCTGCCCCCTTCTTTTTTTTTTTTTTTTTTTTTTTTGCTAATAATCACTAGGAATTTATATACTGATTTTTTACATGCTTCATCTCAATCAACATTTGTAGTAAGTACTATGTTTTCCATATATTACTAAGCTGAGTTTTAGGGAAATTAAACAACTTTTCCAAGGACACATAATTAGTAAATGGTAGAGCTAGATCTTGAATCACAGAGTCTGGTTTTACTTCAAGCAGGAGTGCTAGAAGGCGGCCCTGCCTAGGTGCATGATCTCAGCATATAATGTGATTAAAAACCTTGAAGTGGGCGGTGGGTCTGTAATTGCTAGGGGAATTTAATCCTAGATCCTACTACCTAAAAGTAAAAAAATTCTGAGGTTACCACAAAATTCAAGAATCTATAAGTCTTTTCTAAATAACTTTAATAAAAGGAGCTTTGATAAAGTTTTTTTTAGATAACCTTAATTCTCATCAAAATGCTTTAAAGGATCTTTTAATATTCACAGAAATACAGTACATCCTAACTTAGCTAATTTAGAGGATTTATATTTTATCCACCTTATAACGTGTTGTGTACACATAACTGCTGAAGGAATTATGTAACAAAATCTACCACAAGGAATACATGAGTGGCATTTAATTCAGAAAAGTCCAAGTCATTTGTAAAACCCCATTTGTAAGAAAATTGTAGGTGGGATGATGATACTGAAAGAAGAGATTGGGATATGAAATACAAATTTATTTTTATCACAATTTTGCTAATAAGGCCAACCATTAAAAAAAATTCAGATGATCCAATAGAAGTCTCTAAAAGAAAAAGAAATTTGTAGTTATGGAAATAATTGAATAGGATCCCATATGAAATACTTTGAAATTAATAGCTCTTGAGACCAGATAATACAATTCTTAATCAGGAATGCATGTGTAGTGGTCAGATGTCATAGTAGAATCTCAAGAAACAGAGGCATGGAAAAAAGTTTCCTGGAGATTCTGAGCCATTATCTTCATCAATACTCATTGTGCTCTTGTGAGGATTAAATGAGATAATATGTATAGGAATAATGTGTATAGAAATTCTATAATATGTATAGAAATAGTAACTCTCAAGTGCTAAGGCATCAGGAGGAAAGAGGGACCCAAAAAGTCAACAATCACTTCATACTCTGAATATATGAACAGATACTTTTGAGAAGTATCTGAGAGGTATAGTTTTGTTTTGTCCAAAGAGCAAGCAAACTATGGCCTTTATTTAGACTAAGCTTAAGTCATATCTTAGAAAACAGTTAAATCCAAGGAACCTCAACAATATGTAAATTTTTTTTATTTTTGAGAAAGAAAAAAAAATATCCAAATCAATGAATGCTTTGGCTAAAACCCACTTGGGAACAAAGATGTTCTTTAGTGCCAGATTCCCATCTTATTTTATTCTATGGCTAAAATCCCAAGAATTACAGAGAAGAAACAGGGCCAGATTAGGTTTTCTATTAAAATAAGAGGCCCCAAGTGATGAATGGAAACTTGGAACAGATTTTAATGCTAGCAGAAATTAGCTTAAATACAAACTTAGGAATTTCTGGCGTGTATTGAATCTCAAATAGGATATTGGTATTAATTTTAGTGAATTAGAAACATGGCTTAACCTAAGCAGTTGTTCTCATTCCAGAGAGCTCAATTTCTTGCTGGATTGGCCTGGACACTTGATGCTTCCTTGTCTTGAGTCATTGATAAAATATGGAATGGGATAAGACCAGTGGGGGATTGCTGTATGACTCAGAATTAACCTTCAGAAGCATTAATAACACTAACATTAATAATTAACACTCTTTGGTACTGTCATTCAAACAGTTATGAAATCACTTAATTCTATTATGCAGCCTTTCTTAATTTCGTCTGCAAGGATATAGTGGGAGATTTTGTTTAGTTGTCTCCTTGAACTTCAGATAGAATGTGCCTATAGCATTTCCATTATCAAAGATTCTAGCAACTGAATATCTAAAATGCCAATGAGAAATATTTTTTTTAAGTCCATGTGGTTGGTTTGATGTTATCAGTTTTTAGTTAAGCCAGTGTAGTCTCTGGTATGAATGCCTTCATTTCTAAATGCTCATAAACAATCGCTTTATTGATATTAGAGTTTGAAGGAATTTATATCAAGCTCAATGGCACTTTTTTAAAAATAGGAAATTTGGTTCCCTGGTTACATCTGTAAGTGCTTCCATTGCCCTGGAAGATCATTTATCTAGTTAAAGACATTTGACTTACTGCTGGCACTGATCTTGAAGTTTAAGTTCTGCTTACACATTTCCTTCAATGAAAAATAAAGAATTTGGGTGAGATAGTTTGTAAATATCTTTCGACCTTTAACATTCTATGATTTTTGTTAGGCTTTCTCCAAAATAATTGGAACAGTTTGATTTTATCTGTCAGTATTACACTGTCTGCCCAAATCCTTTGGCCTACTCTCTCCTTAATGTTACTCATCCAAAGATAGTTTGAGTATCTTTGCTTATTCTAAGCAATTTTCAGATGCTTCAGTTAAGAATCAACAGTGTATTATATTTGTTTCTCAAAACTAAAAATATAGAGATCTTTCCCTAAAAGTTAATGCATTCTCTCTGGAGGGAAGGGAATGTGAAAAAAAAAATACCTGTAATGTTATATGAAAAATCTTTTTATCTCCCCATCTACTGGTTGCTATACCTGTAAAGAAGGCTGTAAACACATTGAAAAGTATTTTACTTCTGGAGATGCATAAATATCAGAAGTCAGAAGTTTATAACAATGTGAAATTGTTTAACTTCTTTGGACTGCACTAAACATTAGGATGTTCATGGTCTCTGTTTCTAAATTATATATATATATATATATATATATATATATATATACACTCAGTTTGTGAAACAACACAAATATACATCTTAAAAATGAAAATTAGATCCTTCCTGGGGCACCTGTGTGGCTCAGTGGGCTAAGCATCCAACTCTCGATTTTGGCTCAGGTCATGATGTCATGGTTTGTGAGATTGAGCCCTGCATTTGGCTCTGCACTGATAGTGTGGAGCCTACTTGGGATTTTCTCTCCTCTCTCTTTGCTCCTAACCAACTCCTCCCTCTCTCTCTCTCTCAAAATAAATAAATAAATAAATAAACTTAAGAAATTATTTTAAAAAATTAGATCCTTCCTGATTTGGCAGATATTCTTTTTTTAATTTTTTTAAAATGTTTATTTGTTTTTGAGAGAGAGAGACAGAGTGTGAGTGGCGGAAGAGCAGAGAGAGAGGGAGACACAGGATCCAAAGCAGGCTCCAGGCTCTGAGCTGTCAGCAGAGCCCGACCCAGGGCTCGAACCCATGAACTGTGAGATCATGACCTGAGCCGAAGTCAGACGCTGAAGAGACTGAGCCACCCAGACACCCTGGCAGATACTCTTATCATGGCCAGCCCAAAGCCTGATCAAACTAATGGATTATGTCCCCTTGACCTATGGCCAGAAGACTCCAGATGGTTTGGTTCTAATCATTTCAAAGTAAAATTATTTGTAATGATGCAATAATAAAGGGAAAATTTATGTGAATTAGGAGAGTTCACTGAGTGCCAATATTTTTCTTAATAGGCCTAATTCAGTTGTGTTGTGATTGGTTTTGCTCTTGTGCCCAATGACCTCACGATGGGTGTATTTTACAAATGCAATTAAGGGATACAATTGAGGAATACTATTTAAAAGTTATTATCTACCAAGGGGATACACAAAACCATGTCTACTATGGCACTTCTCTCATCATGTCACTTTTCTTGTTGGTTATATAAGCAGCAAATACCTGTACTTTATAAGTTATAATTACAATACAAAGTAGAAAAAGCAATAACATAATACTTTTGGGCAGAGCCTTTTTTAAAGTCCAGCAACTTTATTAGAGGGATTCAGTTCTCCAGGTTTGAAATACTTGTATTTCAAATATTAAAGGAAGAAATCTATAGTAAGGTCATTTCAGACTCTTGAGCCCTCTCTCCATTAGAAATGGCCTGTTCATATACAACAAAGAGGACAAGCCTGAATTGTAGCAACTCTTGAATTTGCTAAAAAAGGATCTGAAGAAAATTACACAATCATCATTTATTGTGAGTTTATAAGGTCTCCCACACTGTGAAGAATACACAGAAATAGAAGGCATGGCTTCTACTTGCAGGTTGCTTCTAATTCAGGTAAAGAAATGCTACTAAAGCTTTTGGATGAATTAAAGAATGACACATGTCAGCATTCAGAAATATGTGGTAGACTGTGAAAGGGGGGGAAAGGCCATTGTGATTAGAATAGACAATGTTTTATGGATTAGGTGAGTTTTAAGATGGATTTTTGGAACGTATATAAGACTTAGGGGGAGAAAAAAGAAGAAGCTATTTCTATCTGAGAGAATTGCACAAGTTGTAAATTTAGTTCTGTTCAAAAAACATTAAGTGCCTCTGTGCCAAGCACTATACTGGGTGCTGAAGATTACAGCATGCTTAGGAACTCTTTCGTACCCTGTTGCTAAAGTATTTTCACGTATCCTAAAAAGGTGAATCTCTCTCTTGTGAGGAAGTAAATCCCGTGGAGGAATTCTCATGACAGAAGTCCCTTTTCCTTGGTGATATAAAATGGGAGTGGTTTTTGTTTTCAAAATACAGGATAATCTCTAGAAGTAATTGGAAAGCTTAACTTTGGAGCTCACTCAGCTTCATCACTGTCTTCCTATCTGGCATAGTTTCAGATACTCACCTGTGTTTGATACCTAAAGGGCTATATATAGACTGTCAACTAAGGTATTATTTGATAATAAATTGTTGCATTTTAGTAATAATAGTTATACTTGTCAGTCACTATGAAAATTGCTTTATATATATCATCCCATATAATCATAACTACCTGTGAGTTTTACTTAATATTGTGTCTTCCCTGATTAAAATGAGTGAACTGAAGCTTGGGTTTCAGTGCATGTCCATGGCCACACAGTCATTGGCAAGGGTGTGAATGACTCCAAACTCTGTGTTCCTAAACATTGTGTTATTCTGCTTTTTAATAGGGGTTCTTAAAGTTCCAAGGAAAGGAGTGTATAGTGAGAGAAGGAGTGGTCAAGGCATTAATATTCATATTTCTAGACAGGACACTTGCCAGCAATGTAAGCAATCTCATTCCACCAAGTAGGAAGGTTGGCAATTTTTAAAAGGTTGGAAAGCCAATTTTTAAAAGGTTGGCAAGAGGCTAAGTACAATAGTGTGTGGAACAAAATTATTGTAATATCATAGTACAGTCAATGGGGTGCCTGGGTGGCTTAGTTGGTTGACCAGCAGGCTCTTGATTTAGGCTCAGGTTATGATCTCACAGTTCATGAGATAGAGCCCAGTGTCTGGCTCCATGCTGACAGCGTAGAACCTGCTTGGGATTCTCTCTCTCTTCTCTTCTCTCTGCCCCTCCCCCATTCACATGCACACTGTCTCTCAAAATAAATAAATAAACTTTAAAAAATATATAGTACAATCTCTTTGGTACAATGTCTTTGAAAAGGTGTCTGATTTGTGTTGGTTTTCTGTTTGCCTTCCCAATCACTGAGGGAGTAAATACTAGTTGAAGCTTATGATCCTGACACATCAAAATGGACAACCTGGCAGGTGTCCTTGCTGAAAGGTGACAAAATTGCTAAAAGGCAAGCCCCGTTTTTTTTGTGTTTTTTTTTCTCTAGAGATGTGACACTTGGGGGCTTCCATTAAAAACTTCACCAAGACTTTGTCATTTTAATCTCTTCCTTAAGTGCCTTTGATCTTTTTAGGGGCACAGATCCATGCATGGTCAATACCCAGTGGCCAGGTTTCTGAGCTGTGGGCAAAGGTGGCAGTGACTGTCAGGGCCTGGGAGGAGATGAGAGAAGAAAAGGTCACTCCTCCTGACAACTTATAACTTGACTCCACTTAGAAGCCATTTATTTTCAGAAATAAGTAATGGGTGAAGACATAGGCCAGGCCTACAACTCATGCACTTGAGAGTTTAAGGCTTTCTGCGATCAAATTACCACAGCAAACAGAGATAGAATTATTGTAGGGACATTTGGGGAGGAAGCAGACAGAGAGGGAGAAGTGAGAGACCTAAGAAAGGAGACAGGAATAGAATGTGATGGAAATTACTTCCCACTCTGCACCCTTGAGGGAACAAAGAGGACAAATAAGAAGCAGCAGTGATAGGAGGAGTCTGGGAGCATCTCTGGAATAAAATTGGTTAGGTTATGGAGTGTTGTCAGCAAGTTCACTTAGTGGGTGGAAGGGAGGGATGTGCTAGTCCAGGCCTTTGAAATCTGGCAGGATTGTTGCCTTGGGCCCTTCACCTATGCCCTCAAGGCAGGAAGAATACCAACTGTCAGGTCTCATTCTGGCATTGTTCCAGCTGAGGGCTAGAAAATGACCCACAGAGGAAAATCTAGGAGTGACAAGGTGCTAGGAGATGAGAAAGGGAAAGGACTTTTTAGTGAGTGTTTTTTGCATGTGGGACAATGGATTTTTTTTTTTTTTGAGATTCTTTTTTAAAATGTTTATTTTGAGAGAGAGAGTGCGCGCACATGCGCACCCATGGAGGAGGGGGAGAGAGGGCTGGGAGAGAGAATCCTAAGTAGGCTCCTTGCTCAGCACTGAGCCCAATGCTCGGATGCTTACCCGACTGAGCCAACGAGGCACCCCAACAATGGATTTTAAATTTCTGTGGAAGAGATGAGAGGGCCTGGGAAGAGTGGATATCTGGAACAGAGAAGCAGAGGCAGTGACACAGCATGGAGATGCTTCCTCTGATCCATTTGCCTTTTTGTTCACTGGAGAGAAAATTGGTTGTCTTTTTGTTATCTCTGTAGCAATACAAGATTGAGTCTTAGGGGAAAGGAGCCCCAGAGGTGTAAAGGAGACTCATATTTATGGAAGGTGAGCTGCAGCCATCGAAACTGCTGGCTGTTGTTAAGACAAATGCCAGACTCCCACATTTTGGCTAATAACAGCAGATTTTTCACTGCAAAGCATTAATGGCATCCGAATTCCAGCCGGGCTGGGGAGATGAAGAGTAACGCTCTTGATGTAATGGTTTTGCAGGCTCTTGAAGACATTGTCATCTATTAAAGAAATATTTTAAACCACTCATGAAGGAACAAAGAAAATTTCTTGGATGATAAATGAAAAAAGATTTGGAGTAAAATAAGGAAAAGCTTGAGAGAAGAATTTCTTTAAAATTTTACCATATTTCCCCACTATGATCAAAAGAGGTCAAATAAGAGCTTAGCCTGCAGCTTCGTGGAGCCAATTTTTAAAAGAGAATTTTAAAACTTCAAATATTGGTTATTTGCCAAGATACACACTTGAAAAGCAAGCGCTACTTGGCTCCTAGCAGAACTGAGTATTGAGATCCCAGGATGTTTTTGGCTTGCTCCGCAGAAGAGGACAGCATTTGTCCTCCCCCTCCCTTTGCCCCAGGAGTTGAACACTTTCTGTTCTATTTAGGAGTATTCTAGGGAAAATTTGGGGGGCAGGTAAATAATCTCCATCATCAGCAACCCCAGAGCCCCTCCCTTGCGTTCGTTTCTTTTGACTGTGGGGCCGCCGCCCAGGTGCCCATACTTAGCTAAGGTCCTGAGTTTATTTTCCTGAATTGCGGTTGGAAATCTTTTCCTGGGAAGTCGGATAGCCCAGGTCCTAGAGACACAACTGTCTGTCCTAGAATAATATCCTTACAAGACCCGTTAAACAGCCGAGGTACCGTGGAGACTGGCTGAACCGGGGAATGGGGGCAGGGAGAAAGGGAGTGGCCGTGTTCCCGCGGTCTGCCGGGATCCCGCGTGTCCAGGGTGAAGGAGCGGGGCTAGAGTGGCTGGGGCGACCGATCACTCCCGGTTGCCGTCTGCCACCTCGGTGCGGAATCGGAGCCGGACTTACTGAGCACTCCTCCCCCTCCCGTTCTGCTTCCTTTTCCCTCCCCCCTGGAGCGGCGGCGGCGGCGGCGGCGGCAGGCAAGCAGGCAGGCTTGCAGCGAAGCCAGGCGGAGCGACTCCCAGGCGAGCGGAGGAGCTGGGATATGGGGAGTCAGCGGGGGCGGCGGGGCCAGGAGCCCTCCGGAGGGCCTACGAGAGGAGCGGCCCCCGGCGTTTGCTAGCGCGTGAGCGGTGGGGGAGCGGGCGCAGGGCAGCACGAGCGGAGGCGGAGGCGGGGCCCGGGCGTGGAGCGCGGCTGGGAAAGCTGCTGCCTCCGGCCCTGCCCGGCTACCTCCGCCGCGGCCGGTGGCTATGGAGCTGGCGGGCACCAGACCTGGGGCGACAGAGCATCTACGACTCCGGCCGCCCATGTCCTGGCTGTTGCTGCTGCCTCTCCTGCTGCTACTGCTACTGCCGGGCCCAGCGGCCTCCCAGCTACGATACTCGGTGCCGGAGGAACAGGCACCCGGCGCGCTTGTGGGCAACGTGGCTAACGCGCTGGGGCTGGAGCTGCGGCGTTTGGGGCCGGGCTGCCTGCGCATCAACCATCTGGGTGCGCCCAGTCCGCGCTACCTGGAGCTGGACCTGACGAGTGGAGCGCTCTTCGTCAACGAGCGCATTGACCGGGAGGCGCTGTGTGAGCAGCGGCCTCGCTGCCTGCTCAGCTTGGAAGTGCTGGCGCACAGCCCCGTGGCGGTGAGTGCCGTAGAGGTGGAGGTACTGGACATCAACGACAATTCGCCGCGCTTCCCGCGGCCGGATTACCAGCTTCAGGTAAGCGAATCGGTGGCTCCTGGAGCGCGCTTTCACATTGAGAGCGCGCAGGACCCCGACGTGGGCGCCAACTCGGTGCAGACTTACGAGCTCAGCCCCAGCGAGCACTTCGAGCTGGACCTTAAACCCCTGCAGGAGAACAGTAAGGTGCTGGAGCTGGTGCTGCGGAAGGGCCTGGACCGCGAGCAGGCAGTCTTGCACCACCTGGTTCTCACAGCTGTGGACGGAGGCAGCCCAGCCCGCTCGGGCACAGCACAGATCTCTGTGCGTGTCCTGGACACTAACGACAATTCTCCCACCTTCGACCAGAACACTTACCGTGTCCAGCTTCGGGAGGACGCTCCTCCGGGCACATTGGTGGTGAAGCTGAATGCCTCGGACCCGGATGAGGGCTCCAACGGCGAGCTCAGGTACTCATTGAGCAGCTACACGTCGGACCGGGAGAGGCAGCTCTTCAGCATCGATGCCAGCACTGGGGAAGTGCGGGTAAGTGGAGCACTGGATTATGAGGAGGCCTCTTCCTACCAGATCTATGTGCAGGCTACTGATCAGGGTCCAGTGCCCATGGTGGGTCACTGCAAGGTGCTGGTGGACATCGTGGATGTGAATGATAATGCACCAGAGGTGGTACTCACGGACCTGTACAGCCCAGTGCCTGAGGATGCTGCATCGAATACTGTTGTGGCCCTTCTCAGTGTCAATGACCAAGACTCAGGCCCCAACCGGAAAGTGAGCCTGGGCCTGGAGGCCTCACTGCCTTTCCGGCTGAATGGCTTTGGAAACTCCTACACACTGGTGGTGAATGGTCCGCTGGACAGGGAGCGGGTAGCTGCCTACAACATCACAGTGACAGCCACTGATGGGGGAGTGCCGCAGCTCACATCCCAGCGGACACTGCAGGTTGAGATCTCTGACATCAATGACAACCCACCAAGCTTCCTAAAGGACTCCTACAACATCTACATCCAGGAGAACAATTTGCCGGGGGTGTTGCTCTGCACTGTGCAAGCCACAGACCCAGATGAAAAGGAGAATGCAGAGGTGACCTACTCCCTCCTGGAGAAGGAGGTTCAAGGGCTGCCCGTCACCTCCTATGTCTCCGTTAACAGTGCCAGTGGCAGCCTTTATGCTGTCAACTCCTTTGACTATGAGAAGTTTCGGGAGTTCTTTGTGACTGTGGAGGCCCAGGACAAGGGGAGTCCACCGCTGAGCAGCACTGTGACCGCCAATGTGTATGTGGTGGACATGAATGACCATGCCCCTCACATCCTATACCCTACCTCAACTAATTCGTCAGCAGCCATTGAGATGGTGCCTCGAACTGCCCCTGCTGGCTATCTGGTCACCAAAGTCATAGCCATGGACTCAGACTCTGGGCAAAATGCTTGGCTCTTTTACCACCTGGCTCAGACTTCTGACCTGGACCTCTTTAAAGTAGAGCTACACACAGGAGAAATTAGGACTACCAGGAAGATGGGAGATGAGAGTGGAACCACTTTCAACCTGACCGTGGTGGTCCGAGACAATGGAGAGCCATCACTGTCAGCCTCTGTGGCCATTACAGTAGCTGTGGTGGATAGGGTTTCCAAAATCCTCCCTGATACTCAGAGACACGTGAAGGGTCCTCGGACATACTCTGAAATTACACTTTATCTAATAATAGCATTAAGCACAGTGTCTTTTATATTTCTTTTGACAATCATTGTTTTGAGCATCATCAAGTGCTACCACTATACTGCATATGGAACCGCGTGCTGTGGGGGCTTCTGTGGAGTGAGGGAGCGGTGCCCTGCTGAACTAAACAAACAGGCCAATAACAATATTGATGCCAGGTTACCGCACGGCCTCAAAGTGCAGCCTCACTTCATTGAAGTGCGAGGGAACGGCTCCCTCACCAAGACCTACTGCTACAAGGCCTGCCTGACAGCAGGCTCAGGGAGTGACACTTTCATGTTTTATAACACAGGGGCACAGACAGGACTGGGGCCTGGGGGAGCCCAGGCGGCAGCAAGTGACAGCAGGCACCTCACAGGCCAAAGTGGGCAGAGTGCCGGGAACCTGATCATTCTCAAAAATGATGCCATTCCTCAAAATGAGGTGAGATAGCAGTCAAGGGGTTCTTCCACGGTTGTGCCTTTTCACACACACCCTCCGTCGACCAGTATCGTGCGCTCTACTGAGTTACTAACATTGACAGGAGTTATCTGGTAAACTGAGGATACATAGTACCTGTGACTTGATTATAATCTGCTCTGTTTCTCCTCTAGAAAAATAGTATCAGAGAATTGCTTTACTTTGTTTTCTTTTTGGATATAGGACGCCTTAACCATAACATTGTTAGAGAAATAAGAATTAGTCTTAAATGTTTGATGCTAAAACACAGCTCTGCAGAAGTATGGAACAGGCTTGAGAATAAGATGATGCCATAGTGGGTAATATTTTGAGATTCAGGGACAAATGGCCTCTGCTGTATCATCTATAGGGAAAGTTCTCTTTTGAAATGCTACAGGAGTGTTGGTTTTTAAAAAGCTCTGGGACCCTAGGGGTTGTGGTGGTTACCTCTGCATGCTGTCCTTGTTTATATCTTGAAAATTATCCAGTTAATATTTCCAGTAATTACACTGAACTAATGTGGTAGGACCTTCTGGAAATTCATGTCAGAGGTGACAAAGCCCTAGACTGTGGATCTCACCCTGAAGCCAAAGTTTGCTTCTTTGGCAGTTTGATGCGGTAATTCTTCTGTAGGTGCTGTCAGAGGAGATGAACAATGGTAGGGCAAAGAGACCAAGGACCAATTTGTCTGGTTGGGCCAAGGAGATACTAGAACAAGTGGATTAGGGATGTGGGGATGTGGTGAATACCAGGACAAGCTGGAACTGGGGAGAAAGAGAAGGAGAAAAGGACTTTTCCATTAGTTACCTTTCTGGCATAGCGGGTGTTCATCATAAGGTGATTTCCCTGCATTAGATTAAATGTAGTCTGTAATCTTCTGATTTCCTGTTGGCAATTTGTAAAGTTTTAATGATATGTGAAGTAGCCTCTCAAGCCCTTTATGTCTTTAAGTTAAATGACAATACTTCCAACAATACTCCAACGTGTTCCAAAGCACATGTTCATTTTCTGAATCTAAAATTTAGTTTGTGATAGCTAGAAAAGCCTTGTAAAGTGGATAGCTTGCTGTGCATGAAGGACAGGTGTTAGTAAATACACTGGTTTTAAGTAAGCATAAGGCCAGCTTGCTCATTATTATGAAGACTGCGTATAAATTATTGGACAGTGCATGAATGTGCGGATGTGTTTGTGTAGTGTGTCGCCGTATGCAAGCTTGAAAACAGTGGTTTGCTTTGTGATACTTTAAAGTTGTATTTCAGGGGCCCCTGGGTAGCACAGTCAGTTAAATGTCCAACTCTTAGCCCTGCATTGGACTCCACGCTGGCCGTGGAACCTACTTAAAAAAAAAAATTGTATTTCAGAAGCCAAATTTTTGTTTCATCAATAGTGATGACCTGTTATCTTCCCAAACAACTACTTTGTAGCGAGGACTTTTAGAGGTACTATAAAAGGCATTAATAATTGTCCCTCCTATATTTTTGTGATGTATTTTCATTGACATTTTGCTGTCTTTTTATTAATGTCCCTAGTTTCACATCCTAATTCATGCTAATCTTGAGGAGAGTAATGCTTAAATACAGAAAAAAAAAAAAGATGGATTGAGAGAATTTCCCATGTACCTTGAGATGTATCAGAAAAGCCTGATAAATTTTAGTTGATACATAGCAGCCACAGGAGGCAGAAGGCAGATTAAGAAATACAAGGGGACACAATCAAGGCGTTTCTAGAATTCTTTAGATCATAGCTTTTGGAAGCATGTAAAAAGGCCTAGCTTTAAGTAAGGATGCTGTAGACCTTTGCTTAACAAATTCTTGTGAAGTCCTTTTGGGCCTGGGTGGGCTGCAGGTGGTGAAGAGGCTGGGAGAGCAGGCCAGACAAGCTTGCCACCAACTGGGAGCTGGAAGCTCCCAAAGGACACTCTACCATCGTTCTCCTGGCTCAGAGCTTGGGGCAGTTTGACACATGAACTATTTCTGTCTTACACTGACCTGTGTGTTAATGCGTGTTTTGGTACACAAATCTGTAATTGAGGGAGAAAATTATGTCAGAAAAGTGCTTGCTCTTGTGGGATTTTTCCAGGAGAATGCGTGATTTGAATAAAAGCAAATTTCTGCCAGCCACTTTCAGGAATCCAGTAGAGAGCCCTAAGATCTATAGCTCCTGACATTATTACAGTTAAGAGGAGAGAGAGAGTCAGGTCAGCATGGCAAAATGGGAACAAAATCAGTCAACTCTGAAAGTCATGACCGCTAGATCAACCTGTTAAATTCCCATGTTAGGCTTTCTCTTTTCCCTACCCAGTTACTGCAGATGGCATAAGAGTCCTGAGGTGCACTTCATGCCGTGTGCCTATGTTAAATTAGATGAAGATTATAAAGGATGAGTAAGGGAATTTGCACTCATTGACCACTATGCTATATAAAAATGTTCTGCTTTGCAGCATATGGGTGGTTTCATTCCCTGTAAGTCATATATGAGAGAAACATTTACCAGCATCTAACATATGAGGCAATAAGCTCAGAGAGGTTAAGTAAGACACAATCATTCTGCTTGTCTATTTTAAGTCCAGTCAGTCTGATTCCAAAGACTGTGTTGTTTGAAATAGTACAAGTAGACAGAAATCCCAACGTGTGTATACTTCTTTTCATATGTGATAACTTGGGCATTTCAGCCAGCATTGGTTCACCTAGTGGTGTAAGTTAACTTACTTTTAGAGATTAACTGCTTTTAGAGAAAGAGCAATTCCTTGAGTAAAAGTAGGTCACAAATGGGAGGATCAATGAATAAAGATGTTACTACCAAGCTGATTTATTTTTATGTTTATCTGTTTTACTTTGGCATAGCCTGTTAAGATCTTTTATCTCTGTTCTTTTTCTGATTTCTCTTTTGTTGCTTATTAAACAACATTTAATAGCAGACTCTAATCTTTTGACAGATTTCACCCTCCAGTGAGTTTATATGATGAGTCACTTGTGCAGTGAAGTTTTTGAAGTAACTGTTTGGCAATGGGGCAGACTTTCTCTTTGGAGATTTCTGAAAACCCGATATTGAATGTGGTTGGCACCCCTTTCAGAATCTCCAAGAAAAGGAAACCAGATCTTAAGGTAGATTTTGTGCGTCTGTGGTCCTGTGACTGCTAATGAATCACTCTGAGTGCGCTGGACAGACTTGTCCAGCTGTGCTTCCATGGGACCAGGTGGCTCAAGGTGTGGAAATCACAAAAGACTAGCAGAAGTAAGATAAGTTTGCTTTCATTTATTTTCAAACAATTTGGAGTCATCAAATCTTGAGTATTTCTGCCACTGTGTTTGCACATTTACCTTCATTCCAGATGCAGTGATCTGAAAAAGTTAACTCTTCTTTTAGTGGCTCCTAATTTATCTCCCCTAGGACTGACTTTTCTATCTGGTGACTGTGTCCTGTTTCAGAATTTACACTTAGTGCAAAGTGAAATGGTGTTATATTTATAAAAAGAGTATGGTGGTCAGAAAAGGTAGAGAAATTCTATTTGTGAACTTCCATTCCAGTGTTGCATCCTCTTGTGGTCACTTTTGAGTGGGTGGGCTGTTTTGTCTTGCCATTTCCATAACGGTTATAGAACTGTTCTTCTGAGAAAAAGTTTATTTTCTTTCATCTGATAATATAATAATTGCTTCAGATTACCTCCTTCCTCCCTTTTCCTGCAGATCTGCCGAGCCAGATGGAATTATGGCTGAGCTCTTCTCGGTCTCTTTATCTTGCACATATTCTGACTGATGAAGAAATCTGTTTATTGTAGCTTGAATGTCATTGGCCTACCCTTTCCTCTGACCCAGGAGTGAGCTGTCACATGGGCATCTGGTCTACCTCCAAACACTCTGCAGGGACACAGCCTGGCATATTATAAATCGTCTATTGGCATGCTGTCTGCTTGACAGAATAGCAGAGTCGGTTCTGGATACTTGCCTTGGTTTTCCACCAATTTTTGCTCTCAATGAGAGGTTAGGATGATGTCAGTTTTCAAATATTTGAGGAAAACTTGCCATCACCAAGCCCAGTGGTTTAGATGGATTTAATGGAGATTTACAGGTGTCTTTGAATGTGACTTTTGTTAGGAATTTACCTAGCTCAATTTTTCTGTGCATATTAAGTATGAATGTAAATTTAGTTTATCCATATGATAATATTTTTTAGCATTATAATCTATAATCATGATTTCAAAAAATCAAAGGGCAAGAGGATTCCTTAGCAGCATTTTAAATCTGCTCACCTAAAAATTAAAATTTTTTTCTTTCAGGAATTTGAACTTGACCTGCAAAGAAATATCTGACATTGCAAAAGTGAAGAAACTTTAGTTCCTTGGCACATAAACAACGTCAGTTCCTTTCTGGCCTTGCAGGGTCAGAACTCTGGGCTCCAGGGAAGTGAAACTGTGAGAGAGAGGGTAACTGCTGTGCTGGCAGGCTGTGTGTCCAGAATTAAGCAAACCTAGCATTTTCTGTTGTACTGAAACCCATTCGGTATATTTTAATATTGTGTTTATTTTACTTTCCTGCTTCATGGATTAGGGGTTGCAAATGACTTCAGAAGAAAGTAGTTCCCTTAGAATTCACATACTTACCATCTTTTCAACTTGATTTACTAGAAGACTAATATATAACAGTGATTATTTTAAATGTTATACTTCTTTTTGCGTTAATGACCAATAGTTTATATATTCATTTGCTATTGCTTTGTAAGAAATTACCACAAATTACTGGTTAAAAATAACTCTCAGTTATTGTCTCAGAGTCCTGCAGGATGTGAGTGGGTTCTCTGCTCTGGTTTTCACAAGGCTGAAATCCATATGGCAGCTGGGCTGCGTTCTCTTCTGTGGGTTTTGGAAAAGAATATGCTTTCAAGTTTATACAGGCTGTTGGCAGAATTTAGTTCTTTTTTAAAAAAAATTTTTTTTAATGTTTATTTATTTTTTGAAAGAGAGAGAGAGAGCAAGCTGGGGAGGGGGCAGAGAAAGGAGAGAGAAATTCCTAACAGGGTCTGCACCATCAGTGCAGAGCCCCACATGGGGCTCAGACTCTCCAACCGTGAGATCGTGACCTGAGCTGAAACCGAAACCAAAAGTTGGATGCTTAACCGACTGAGCCACCCAGGCGCCCCCAGAAGTTAGCTCTTTCTGGACTACTTACATGCTGTTAGCTGGAGGTCACTTTCAGCTCCTAGGGGTTGTGCTCAGGCCCTTGCCCCATCATCCCCTCCATCTTTAGAGCTAACAGGGGAGAATCTTCTCTCACATGAAATCTGTCTCCAATTTATGTCTTCAAATCTCTCTAATTTATGTCTCTGATCTCTAGACCCAGATTTAAGGAGCTCACATGATTAGGTCAGTCCCGCCCAGATCGTTTTCTTGTCTTTTTTTTTTTTTTTTTTTTAATGTTTATTTATTTTTGTTAGAGAGAGACAGTGTGAGTGGAGAAGGGGCAGAGAGAGAGGGACACACAGAATCCAAAGCAGGCTCCAGGCTCTGAGCTGTCAGCACAGATCCCTACATGGGGCTTGAACTCACAAACCTCAAGATCATAACCTGAGCCAAAGTCAGACGCTAATTGACTGAGCCACCCAGGTGCCCCATGGTTTCCTTGTCTTAAAGCCAAGTGTGTCATACGACATAACCTAATCAGAGTGAGAGCCATCATATTTATTCTTGGAAATTATGCAGGGCATGTACACCACAGTGTGAGGCTCTTAGGAGGGCATTTTAGAATTCTGCCTATCATAGTTTATATCAGTGTTGACACAGTGTCACTGAAAAAAATCTGCAATGGATACATCCTTAATAGAGTCCTAATAGAAAGGAAAAGGAGATGCTACTTATAGTTTCATGTCTCAGAGGGCCATTTACTGATAGCTTCAACATGGATTTCCATGACAGAGTGTCATTTCCGGAGTGGTCTAATGATTTTTTTTTTTTTTTTTTGAAGGGGACAAGGTATTTTAAACCTAGTTTGTTTTAAATTTTTCTTGAAAAGGTGATTCTCCTTTCATCCTTGAAAAGGTGATTCATCCTTCTGTAGCTCAAATATTCTATGGTATAAATATTACAATAACATGGTAATAATACCATTACAGGATAAATTAAATCTTTGCTACAATTTTGATAGAATCTTAAGTGGGTTCCTGTTCTTCATTGATGCTATATCACCCATATGGACTACCTAATTCATTTTTTCCACATCTGGAATTTTGTGGGCATTAGTGTCCTGAAGGACTAAGCTTTGAAACGACAGACATGGGGCGCCTGGGTGACTCAGTCGGTTAAGCGTCTGACTTCAGCTCAGGTCATGATCTCGCGGTCTGTGAGTTCGAGCCCCGCGTCGGGCTCTGGGCTGATGCTCAGAGCCTGGAGCCTGCTTCTGATTCTGTGTCTCCCTCTCTCTCTGACCCTCCCCCGTTCATGCTCTGTCTCTCTCTGTCTCAAAAATAAACATTAAAAAATTAAAAAAAAAAAAAAAAGAAACGACAGACATACTGGGGCTTTTCACCAATAGAAAATAAGCATAGTTCTGGAATGTATCATCCAAGTGTTAGGGAACTAAACAATCACAGTTAGTTCAGATCCTTACTATATGTTTCCAGTATGTCAGAGATATCGGAAGTCAACCTTTAAACTTGAGTTTTTCCAACTTTAACCAAGTTTGGGTGAAATCCATGTGCATTTATCACTTTAAATTATGTATAATTTAAAAGTTAATCAATATCTGTGAAACTCAGAAGTAAAAGAAAAAATTAAAGTACAGTTGGCCCTTGAACAACACGAGGATTAGGGGTGCCAGACCCATGCAGACTTGAAAATCTGATTATAATTTTGGCTCCCTTAAAACTTAACTACTAATAGCCAGCTGTTGCCCAGAAGACTTACTGAGAATGTAAACAGTTGGTTATCACATATTTTGTATGTTATATGTGTTATATACTGTATTCTTTAAAAAAAATCTTTTATTATATTTTGTTTTATTTTTTGTAAGAGAGAGAGAGAGAGAAAGAGACAGCAAGCTGGGGAGGAGCAAGAGAGAGGGAGAGAGAAATCCCAAGCAGGGCCCTGACGTGGGGCTCAAACTCACAAACTGGGAGATCATGACCTGAGCCAAAACCAAGACTCCCATACTTAACTGACTGAACCACCCTATATACTTTATTCTTACAATAAAATAAGAATAGCCTTAGAGGAAAGAAAATGTTATCAAGAAAATCATAAATAGAGCGCCTGGATGGCTCAGTCAGTTAAGTGTCTGACTTCAGTTCAGGTCATAATCTCCTGATTCATGAGTTCAAGCCCCACGTCAGGCTCTGTGCTGACAGCTCAGAGCCTGGAGCCTGCTTCAGATTCTGTGTCTCCCTTTCTCTCTGCCCCCCTCCCCACTCAGACTCTGTTTCTCTCTCAAAATAAATAAATAAACATTTAAAAAAAGAAAATCATAAGGAAGAGAACATACATTTACAGTACTGTATGGTATTTATTGAAAAAAAATCCACATATAAGTGGGCCTGTGCAGTTCAAACCTATGTGGTTCAAGGGTCAACTATATACATGTCATTCTGTGTAAATTAATTTAAAACACGAACTTTGGTTTAGGGAGACCTAAATGTAACGATCAACAAATCCACCAAATCAGGCAAGTAATTTAATCTCTCTAAAGCTCAGATTTCTTATTTCTATACATTTAAATACATTAATATTATCCTTGCATGATCATAAATTTGTTCAGAGACATTTTAAAAACCTACCAAATACTGAACACTGCTCAGCTCGGAGGACATAGCTATATATTATGAATATCTGAGCATATTCATATGTTTTATGGACAAAACAGATATACCCCTTTTATAGAATTTATGGTCAAAAAAAGTGTTAAGATAAATGCAATAATATGTTTAAAGTGCTTATCTCATTGCCTAATATTGTGTGGATCCTTAAAACATTCTGTATTCTTCCTTACCTTTTCCCTGCCTGATCTTACTACCCTAAGTGATCTCATATCTATGATTCTGGCAAATGAATCTGAGAGGCACCTTGTTGTTGATGGACTATCATAGAAAATAGCAGCATGACAAATTGTCGTTGAGGAAGTGACTCAGTGAACTGAGTTCCGTGGTCAGTCCCACTAGAATTGTGCCTCTCAGCAAAATGAGGTTGGTGCTCTCAATCCAAAGATCAAGTGGCAGCAGTTTTCACCATGAATGTTATCCAATCATAAAAAAAAAAAAAAAATTGGCAACATTTACTTAACAGGTGTCCAAGTCTTTACTGAAGAAAGGTTCTCACAGTTGATACTAGTTCTGCTGATGGTAAGGGAAGAGATGATGGTGATTTGATTAATACAAATAGTTCAGTCATATTTCCAGGTTTACAAAATGATTTGCAAATGGTTTCTTTTGGTTCCCTCCAACACAACTAGTAGAAAATGGGAAACCCTTTCATTTCTTCTGTAGAGAGTTTCATGCTACTTTACATGGAGTATCTGTAGTATTCTGAGAAC
Source organism: Panthera onca (assembly GCF_046562875.1). Taxonomy (NCBI): domain Eukaryota; kingdom Metazoa; phylum Chordata; class Mammalia; order Carnivora; family Felidae; genus Panthera; species Panthera onca. The sequence goes on along the minus strand of NC_138339.1, from coordinate 122,398,748 downwards.
TGCTTCAAGGATAAAGCAGCTTGCATATTCACATCTTGCCAGCAAAGTTGAAAGGAGCGAGGGCAGTTAGTGTGTGGGGACATTTGAGGAAAAGTATTCTAGACTTGTAGCTTTTCCTGGGCCTTGACTTTGGCTAACTCTCTGAATACCATCTAACCACCCCATAGTCTGTCTGAAAGTTGAGATGCTGATCACTTCTTTCCTAGGTGTTGTGATAAAGTGTCTTTATGAAATACTCTGCATCCTTTGAATAAACTATAAAAATGATATGGACAAGAATTATTGACATTTTGAAGTAGTTTACTGGTATTACTGTGGCTTTGTGTCTATGAAATATGATAATTATAATCCAGAGGAAAATACAGAATACAGCCTCCACCTCTTCATCTTTCTGCTCACATAGACCTCAGTATTCAGTGACAGGGCCATGAAAATACATTTAAAGGAAGACCTAACACAGGTCTTTTTTATAATAAACTTTTTGCTAATAAATACAAGATAGTGACAGTTGTCCCCATTTTGTCTCCTGTGATTCCTGAGTGGCTTCTCTTCAGCCCATAACTCCTCAGACAGTCTTCTGGGGCCTATATGTTCCTTCTTTGTCCACTCCCCTTTGAATTGACAGTTTGTAGACAGAAGGCAACAGATCTTTCTAATACATAGGTGGTGCAGCGTGAGTCAGGTTCTTCCTGGGTTTCAGCTACTCCCTGTTAAACAATCAGAGCTTGGTGAACAGTAATTGAGTGAGGAGGCAAAGCACTCAGAAAAGCAGGGAGCGAGTGCAGTTTTATGAAGAGGATTATGTAGCAAAACAAGATCCAGCTCCCGTAGTGGTTTATTTTCCTCTCTGTAGTATTCCTCTTCAGTCAGCAGAAGAGGCAGTTATCAGTCACTGTCGTTATGACTGGGCACATCCATCCTGGGTCAAACATGCTGCAGTCTGCAAAGCCAGCAGCAGATTGCAGTCCTCTGCAGTCCGGCCAGACCAGCAGAACTTGTGTAGTTGTGCACCCTGTTTTAGCTTGAACACCAAATTGGAGATGTTCCCTTAATGAGTCATTTGAGGGCAAAAACAATGGAAGCTTTCCCTGTCTCAAAATAGACTGCCCTCCCCCTGTTGCTGCTTTAGGAACGTAGACCTGTTTTGAGCAAGGCGAAGCCACAGCTGGTCCTCACAGCATCATTAAGTCTAGTTTTTCATGATATTTAGTCTTTGCAAGGACCCTGATGAGCTAATTTTCTCACGAAGCGCTGTATATACAGATATCCTCATAGAGTTGCACATAAAATGGCTCCTTCAATGTTTTTTTTCACATACATGGAAATATTTAAGAAACAACTAATCAATCACTGGGAGATCTCTGTTTTGCCTTATTAACACAACCTCCCTTTGTGATTTTGCAGCCACGACAGCCCAACCCAGACTGGCGTTACTCTGCTTCCCTAAGAGCAGGAATGCACAGGTATGTGTTTCCTTCCTTTTTTTCAATGAGAAGTACTTTAACTTTTATGTCTCAGTCAAATTGTGTGTGTAGGGGCTGGAAACTGCTGTTTAGAAGCTTTAGATACTTTTACAGGGGAACTTTGTCTCCATGTCTATTCCTTGAAACATTAAACATACTGCCAAATGCTTCTCAAATGCTGGCAATAAGAGTCCCTTGCAAAATTACAGAGACAGACTGCTGTATACTTTCTCTCATCAAAATTTCTATAAGGAATTAATGACAACTTCTTTCATCCCTTCTCCACCTATGCTTTCTGTCCCTCCCTTAGAAATTATAATGAACACTGATGCTTTTGTACTAGAATATATGTACATGTTGTCTGCCTTGGTTTGCTATCACACATCACCTCTTATATCCTATCAACCACAGTAATCAGCTCTTATTCTTGTTCATGTTTACGCATATTAGAATCTCCTTATCTTTTCCATCTTGTTACTCTTTTGTTTCCCTCAATGGCATGGGCTCTTCAGAGGATGAGCCATGTGAAAGGCCTTTATTGAATATCTGGAGACCCAATCTAGCTTATTTTAAATTAATCTAGAGTAATAGCATTACTCTAAGACTCAGATTAATATAATTTTGCTTTCTCTACTTTGTCTCTGTGACAGTAATTGATTAACTACCATTATTCCCAGAGCTGATTTAATGCCATGGGGCCAAATAAAAGATTCTTTATGTTTGAGTGTCTTTGGAAACCAAGAAACCATAACAATCAACACCCACCAAAAGGATTTAGTTTTAAAGAAGGAATAAACTCTAAACTTAAGCTCCTCAAAATGTGAGCAACACTTAAGTAGATCTTTACCAAACCTGGATCGATTTTCTAAAGAGAGAGCTCACAAAATATGTGTTAAGTTAATGAAAAATCAGTTTTAAGCCCCTTTAGAAATGCATTAAAGTAAAATAAATTAACACATTCTCAAGCATTACAAGTTGAGCAGAAATCATTATAATGGGTGCTGTGTCTGAACAAGAAGCAATCAGTGAAGGGCTGCAGATCATAGCTGGCATAGTGAGATGTCACTTTGGAACCAGGGTCACAATTTTAGCCCAGAAACACTTATGCAGATGCCAGGATATGAGGTATCAGAGGGCTTCTTTCTGTTTGTTAGTGACCAGTTTATGCTTTGGCCTGCACCTGAGCTATCATTGCAAAACCATGTAAGAGGAGAAAGCATGGTTTATAATACCAGCTTATTCGCTCCCAGTTGAATCCGTACTTTACTTGAAAAGTACCAAAGCCATGAGATGTCCCTTAAAAAATTCACTTAAAATAAAATACTAAAACATTATCACTTCCTTATTCTATTTTCAAGTGGGAAAAAGAAAGCCAAGTATCCTCCTATTCAGGTTTCGATTAAGATATTATGAGATATAAGTAGGATAAGAAATGTAATCAGAATGGAAGCTAAATGTAATTTATTCCCCACAGTGTACTGAGCAGGTATTAGAGTTGTAAACTTAAAGAATACTTCTTTTTTACACAAATGCTTGGCTTCCTGGCAGTTCCAGCCTCAGACATCATGTAACGGTATCTGGAAATTCTGCTTTAAGCTGAGCTGGTTCCCAGGTAGTTACATCTTCAGAATGAGTCTGATTGAACCCATATAAGTTGCTGGTAGAATCCAAGAACACACGAAGTATATTACTATTTGGAAAAAAGAGAGTATTCTAGGATATAGATGGAGGGAAGAATAACAGTAGGGCAGAGCGTAATGAGTTAATTTCGATTAGATACGTTATTCAAAGTCACAGAGTGAGAAGATACTCAGTTTATAGATGGGCTTCCCCCACGATAGTTCAAGATTGTCTTCTCTGCTGCCTCACGTAACCCCTCGGACAGTAGTATAAATTTTGTCTCAGTAACTTAATTTGCAAGATGAACCGATGTCTGTTTTAAAATAGTCCTCTAATTCTGGTGAGGATGTTCTTGGATGATGTTTGCTTTTAGAGTCTCTGTTTGTTCCTTCCTTCATCCATCTAACAAATACATGAGGGTCTTCTATGTGCTGGCATTAGACATACATCGATTAATATTTATGAGTGCTGCATCCTTGAATAGCTTATATTCTATCTCTACTTGCCTCTAAGCGTATCCCACTTTATGTCTCACTACCTGCAGTAGTTCATGCTGAATTGATCTCTTCTGAATTGGGATCTGTGAGTGGTGATGATAGGCTTCCTCAAGTCCCAGGAAATGTACTAGGATGGGTTGTCTGCAAGTAAAAGATACAGAAAGAGTAAAACAGAAAATAAGGTCAAGAAGGAATTGGGTAGCTAAAAGGGAACGATGCTACAGTTACCACCAAATAATTTTTTGTGTTTTCGTCTTTGCTATAGAGAACCCAGAAACAAGACAATCAGCAAGAGAGGCCTGGGTCTTCTGGTAGTAAGCTCTCCTCCTCTGCTTCAGCATTTACATGTTAAAATGGCATTGGCCCTCTGATGGGCTTCCTGTTACATTTAATGAATGCCATGTGGCATTGATGATGACCAAAATTGTCTTAAAGATAAAACATGTTTATTGCCTGAATAGTATAGCAAGCAGCACATAGGCAACTGTTTTTGCAATTTATGCAAAGTACCCGCTCAGCAGGAATTGCTGCAGTTCAAGTATGAGTAGAATGTGTTGGCGATAGCCCTGCCTCCAGAGATGTATGCACTTTCTGAGGGTGGCAGGAGATCTGGAGAGGCATTTATGGTCTAACCATGATTTGGGTCTGTGTGTTTACTCAGCTCTGTGCACCTAGAGGAGGCTGGCATTCTACGGGCTGGGCCAGGAGGGCCTGATCAGCAGTGGCCAACGGTATCCAGTGCAACACCAGGTAAAGACCCAAAGTCTCTCTCTTCTTGTGTGGGTTCTAGCAAGCAATCAGATGATCTGTTTTTTTTAAGACCAGAATATTAATGCTTCTCTTTTTAGTCTTTCTTCTTTTCCTTATATGTATGACATCCTTACATACATACATGATTATTTTAGTTTTCTACTTAATGTCCTTCAAGAACTGAAAACATATAAGGGTATCTCTGTGTGTGTGTGTATAGCTCTTTTGTAAAATAGCCAGGCATCTTTATTTTTTTAAGTTCATTTATTTATTTTGAGAGAGAGAGCGAGACAGTGCGAGTGGGGGAGGGCCAGAGAGAGAGGGACAGTGAGAATCCCAAGCAGGCTCTGTGTTGTCAGCATAGAGCCTGACATGGGGCTTGAACTCGTGAAACCATGAGATAAGACCTGAGCCAAAACCAAGAGTCGGATGCTTAACTGACTGAGCCACCCAGGTGCCCCAAGCCAGCATCTTTCAAATACTTAGGCTATCTGAGCTACACAGAGAAGATCTGGTGGTCTTATGCACAGAAATGACACTGTTAGCAAAGATCTTTCAATTGAAGACAATGGAAACCCATTCAAAGTGGTAAGCAAAAGAGAGATACATAGACACATAAACAGATACATAGATAGATGGAATGGAGTTTCTCATGGAAGTGGAAAGTTATGAAAACCAAGACACTACTCTCTTTGACTTCAGGTTAAAGTCAGATCTGCTTCATTCTGCACATCTATATGATGATCTGTATCACTCTGCAGACTGACTTTTACTGCCTTGACATGGACATTTCCAGACATGAACATCTCACAGTGTCTTAGTTCAGAGGACCAATGGGGACTAATTCCTAACCTAAACTTTCAGGAAAGAGAATCTTCCAGGTTGGATCAAGAGCCAAGTGGCTGATGAGCATAGACAAATTGCTTAAACTCGTATTTCCTTAGTTTCCTTATTCTTGCCCAATCACTAAAGCGATGTCATATAATAAAAATATGGCTTTGGAGGTCCATCCCTGTGGCAGTTTTCAGAAAGGAAGGATTACAGAGACTGTAAATGGTGTCCATCATAATCCTCTATTAATAGAACATCATAATGATGATAATAGTTACTAATTATTGAGCCATTATCAACTCAGACACTGGGCCGAGCGCATTATATATGTGATATCATTTATTCCCCATGACAGTCTTGCAAGGGATTTATTAGATCTATATTACATGTGAGAAACTTGAGACACCAAGAGGGTAAGAAACATACCCAGGTTCAGGCAGTTTTGTAAGTGGCAGAGGTAGGATTCAAACCCTGTGTCTAGCTCCAAATCCAAGTGTATCTAGCACTTATATTCATACCATGGCTGGCTTGCAAGAATCCATCCAAATTCAAATACATACATAGATACATTACAGATGACATAAGTGTGTGTGTGAAACATTCTTTCCAGAAATAATCAGGTGCTTTTCAAATGATTAGGCTATCTGAATAACATGTGCAGCAAAGGGCCCATTTTTGCTGGCAATTCTAAGAGCTTTCATTGATTCTAATCAGCCAGCATTTGCTATTTGTGAATGTTGCATGATTCAACTAAAAGTCACATTTGTCAAAAAAAAAAAACAAAAAAACAAATGCACAAGCTAAAGCAATTCATTAGAGTTAATATTGCCAGATGGCAAGGAGAAGAACATAAAATAGTTCATTGACAAATCTGCAGCCCCAATGCCAGCGGTGAAGTGAAGAAGTGGCTTTGGGCTGCCAAGTATAGCAGGATAGGAAGCATCTGGAATGGTAAGAATGATGCTATGAAAGCAGCCACAACCTTGCCCTGCTCACCTGTCTTCAGGGCTTTTCTTGTTCCCACAGAGGGTTTGCAGGTCGGTCTAGTGAGCCAGGAACTAAGGTTGAATACATTCTCCTTTTGTTGATGATGCTGGTGGGTGTGTATTCCTAGGCAAATATGCATTAGGAGCTGTCTGCTGATTATTTCAGGTCTCTCCTTCAGATTTAAAAGAATGTTAGGAACCCGTCTTCTTCACACAGAAGATAGGGAAGGAGTCCCATTACTCTCCTTCCCGAGTTTCCCAACCCCTCCTGTCTCATCCCTTCTGTCCAGGACTGTGCCTGGCTCCTGATTCGAGTCCCGGTCCTCATGGACTGAGCTGTACAGACCTTCCATCTTCCCAGTGCTCCATGGGTGACCTACCCTTGCATGTCAACATACCTCCTCACAGTGATACTAAGTTAAAGGGAGGCCCCTCTGCCTGCCATTCTGACCTCTTGACACTTGACAGTTTTAGGACTCAAAATACGCCTGCACTGTTAGTAGAGAATAGCTGCAGCTGGGCAGAGAGAGAGAGAGAGAGAGAGAGAGAGAGAGAGACCTGCTGTGCACTAATCCTCATTCACACATCTTCCTGAAAGTTGTTTTTCCTCCATTGATGAATTCTTTTGCTTTGTCACTAAACTGTTCATTTATCTTCACAGTCCACAAAAACCTAGCATAAGGATCTGAAAGGATCAATGGGGACATCACCAGGTGATGTTCCCTGCAGGATAAACAGGTCAGGCATTAAATTGGTTAATCCTGACGACTGGCCCCTTTCTCCAGCCTCACCTCTGTGTGAGCAGACCTGGCCTAAGGGCTTCTTCTTTAGCAGCTTCCCGTGAGACTGAGCAGAGAAAGAAATGGGCTGAGGAGGGAGAGCCTGGCATCCAGTTACAGCTTCTTCAGAGGGAGGAATGTATTTGGGGGGAGGGGCATTAAAGGGCCAGTCATTCACAATTACAACTCTCACTTTCTCAGTGTGAATGTTCTCAAGAGGTTTTAATGAGTGCCCTTGTGTGATCAGTTCCTAGAGGGAATCCCAAGAGGTTGTAAAAAGACTGCGCCTTTGAGACAGCTGGTCTGGCTTCAGGGCACCAGACTGCTTTGCTCTCTCCTACTGGTCCTTCCGGGGCCCCTCTTTCTACATTTCATTACCTAAGGCAGGAGTAAATTGTTCCTGGAGAGGGACATACTATTTTCAGAAGAGCTCAGAGAATTCCAAAATACACAGCACTGCCAAACATAACACTATAGTTTGTCAAGGAAGACCCCAGGGGATCTGGGACTAAGCAGTGAAAGATTACTTAGGCAGATGAGGTGACTAAGGCAGTGAGGCCTAGAGGACCTCAGTGTTGAGGGACCAGACAGTGGTTCTCCAAGTACGATACTTGGAGCAGACACACTAACAATTGCTACCGAATCAGAAATTCTCAGAGTGGAGCCCAGAAATCTGTGTTTAACAAGCCCTCCATGTGCTCCCGATATACCCCAAAGTTTAAGAACTGGTCTAGAATCAAGAGTGCATGTTCCTGAGGTTGTCTTATATCTTTGGAGGCTCAGAAATCATGCGAGGAAGGCATCTACCTATGATTCTTACAGGAAGCAGGAAGCCTTTCCCTATATCAGAGAGATCATCACTAAGAGCTCAAGCTCTCGGTCAGAGTAACCCTCCTTTGAATCCTAGCTCTGTTACTCAGCAGTTCTGAGTCCCCTATTTAACTTTTCTGGTTCCTAGTTTCTTTCTCTGTAAAATGGAGATAATAGTAGTGTCCACCTAATAAGGTTGTTACAAGAATTAAATGAGATAATACACGCATATTACACAGCCTAGAGAACAATGTTTATAGTAAATGGGAGCTATTTTAGTGCTTTTTCAAGGTAGGAGTCTATCTTTCACATTCAGAATTTAGGTCTGAGTTGTTCTGAGTAGTCTCTGTGGGAAGGCTCTATTATAGAGATTTTTCTCAAAGTGCCTGTTTTTTTGTGTCTTTGGGGGATTGTTTTTGCCCTGGTTTGCCGTATCTCTTCACTCTGTGGTAGATGGACATAGTTTATGTGCCCTAGTTTTTGGGGGAGTGAGGGGGAATTCATGCTTTTGTTTTAGGATTCCTACCTCTCTGACAAAATCAACTTTGCGTGAAGGGGCTTTATGCAGACTCCATCTCTGATTCTTCCCCAGAAAGAAGGCATGATCTTTAAGTTTTTTGGAATCCATTTAGGAGCACTGCCAACATGAATTTTTCCACTTCATGAGTGAGGACAGCCTCAGGCCTCGTTTGAGAATTTAGAAAGCATGCTGTTCCACTAACCTGCTCACCCTCAACTTCTGCTGTTGTCATGGTGATGACAGTCCTGGGAGGTGTGTACAGATCCTTATTAGGGAAAAAAATGAGGTCGGCGGTCTCTGTGTGTGGGGCAGCTCCTTCCTCGGCATTGTCCATTCTCACCTGCGTCTCAGGGCCAGAGGGCCAGCCTGGCTTAGAGGTCTCTAGCTGAGGAACGTGAGTGAGTCCTTGTGAGATGCACTGTTACTTTCTGGGGGTTTGGAGTCACCACATCTGCTGGAGTTCTCTGTGTAGCTTGTGTGGTGTGTTCTGACCCGGCCTGGAGGGAGGGAGCAAGATAGTGTGGGAAGGCGAATTAGAATCCTCTACCTAGGAGAAGCCATGAAACTTGTCTGTACTGGCTTCATTCATTCCCCTTCATCTCCTTCTTAGAAGAACACTCTGTCCCTTCTATTTTTAATGGTCATATAAATGAAAAACTAGATGGAAGACTTCCTGGTTTTTCTGAAATTAAACATTTCTGTTTAGTAAATAGATTCTGAGATAGTTCTTTCCTTCCACTCTGTGTTTCCTCCACCTCTCCCCCTTTTTCTACACCCTTTTCCCCAGGATTGGTTACCCCGGGCAGAATACAGTCAGAGTCGGGACCATGATACATAATAAATACATTTCTTCCTTGAAACAGAGTTCATGTGCTTCCTGAAAATACAATCCTGTGTGCACTCCACTATATGCTCCTGGGCATATATTTTATAGGGTAGAGCGAGGAGAGAAGAGCAGCACGAACTGTTCCCTTAGGCTATAGTTTTCTTCAAATCCCACAGATGCAGAGAAGCAGCTAATGCAGGGTCAGGAAATGGATACTCATTACAGTTCCTTAGGTTATCATTGATCCACTTAACATGTCACTAGAGCATACAGTCTGGCCCCTGAAAACTTCATCATGAGCAACAACTTTTGAATAACGTCTTAGGAAAATAATACACTTTTATCCTTCTTTGTTTAAGAGTTTTGCATGGGACAAGAGAGTTTCCAAATTACCTTCTCTTCTAGTTTTGTCTACACACCATACTTTGTAGCTAAATTTTTAAGTGCCTTATCAGAAGGGAAATTCAGGTTTATACTGGGAAGACCCTAGTGTCTCAAAGGACCAAGGAAGGAGGGGGAGGAGGAAGTCATAAGCTACCTGTAGCCTGAGAGCTCTGTGGCAAAGTAGAAGTGGAGGGTGAGAGTCTACGCTTCATTCTGGGGGAAAGATGTCTTGGATTGTTTGGAATTGCTTGGAGCTCCTCCCTCAGAGGTGTTTGGACAAGAAGGACCTACTTATAATCAGAAGTGAGGGCAGAGGAGAGGCAATGGCTTGTAATTACTTTAAGCTTTGCAGTTCCAGCAAGCGTTGCCTTAAGCCTCACTGATTCTAGTAAACTAGAAACGAGAGCCTGTCCCCAGCAATAGGAAGGGTCTTTAATGACAAGTGTTTTCAGAGAAACTCAGCCCAGATTCCGAAAGGACTTGAAAAGTTCATTTTCACAGAGGCAGTCAACTTTGAATTGAGAAGGTCATTGCCTAATCTGGAGAAACATATTCAGGTCAAGCACTGGCTACAGCCTTGGGGCCTCTAGGAAAGGGTCACTAGAGAGTTCATTGCCAAGAGACCTGGACTTGAGCATATGGACTGGAGAAGAGCCTCTTCTGCCTCTGCACTTAGAGTTTATTATCCAGAGTCGAAAAAAAGAGAGGAAGCAGAGATCAATGTCATTCTACTCTCATCTCAAAGAGACCAAGAGTTTCCTCAGCAGTAGTCCTGCCTGGAATGGTCTACTGCCAGAGATGTGGGCTAGGTGAAGAATGGGAAAAGGCAGTCCTGAGCATGGCAGTAACAAAAGAAATAAAGAAAAAAAGGAGTACCCTTGAAACTCACATAACACTGTATGTGAGCTATACTGGAATTAAAATAAAAACTTAATAAATCTTTTTAAAAAAAGATGTTTGTGGGGCACCTGGGTGGCTCAGTTGGTTGAGTGTCTGACTTTGACTCAGGTCACAATCTCACAGTTTGAGAGTTCAAGCCCTGCGTTGGGCTCTGTACTGACAGCTTAGAGCCTGGAACCTGCTTCTGTGTCTCCCTCTCTCTCTCTGCTCTTCCCCCACTCATTCTCTGTCTCTCTCTCATTAAAAAATAAATAAACATTAAAAAAAATTAAAAAACAAAAGGATGTTTGTACCAGTATGGAAATAGGATATTGAGAGCTTTGTAGAAGTAATTCTCACAGGTGTAACTTTAGAAAGTTGGGGTACAAAAAGTAACTTTTAGGAACCAAATTTTTATCTATAAGAAAACAAGGATGATAAAAAGCTTATTGTTACTAGAGTGTGGCTCTTGACTGCTGAGTCCCAAACAGTGTACTGGGCCTCTAGATTACAGCTGCCAGTGAATGTAATAAACAACAAACAAACTTTAAAAATGAAGAAAGTCTGAACAAACAAGTTTGTTGTTAATGGTCCCAGAAAGTCTGGCAGTTTGTGCTTCCTTCCAACATTGGACCAATCCAGTGTCCAGAGTTGTTGCTCTGGGCAGTATCATGGGCCAAGCTGAGTAGCAAGGTGACATTTCCCAAGTCTTCTCTTTTATGTTTTTTGACTCTGAACTACAGATACTATCTTACCCAAAAATGCATGTGTCACATCTCTGTTCTCATAATCATCTAGGGTGACTCAAAGGTCTGTAGCAAGGCTAGAAGCCTCAGTCTGTATGAATGATTTACATTAGATGCACACCAAGCTTCATGTCAGAGAGTTTTGGGGGGAAAAGAGTATTACCATGTATGTAAACAGCCCTGAGGTGGACACTTTTGAGCCTGTGAGATTGGTTCTGTTTGATGATGAGCCATGGAATACAGAAACCTATTAGCAAGGAAGTATGTGTGTTGATGAGAGGGTCTTTGTTGTTGAAGCTTCAAAGTCTTTAAATCCTGTTCTGTTGCTCCCTGTTGTTGTACAAATAGCCTTTTAGAACAAGAGAAAGGAAGGCTTAATAGTAGTTATTATTTAGTGAAACTGTGGTAAGTACTTTACATGCATTGCATACTTAAGCAAGAGAGAAACTGTTATTCCCATGTTTTAGATAATGAACTTGAGACTCATAGGAATTAAGTGAGTTCCATACATTCATACATCTAGTGTTTTTTTGCTCCCTATTATCCCAGTCAAGCAAGGTGTCTCGCACATAGTGGGGCTTAATATTTGTTGACTCATTAATGAATACAGTGGCAAAGCAATATTTGAACCTGTGTCTGTCTGCTGCTGAATGCTGTGCACTTAATTAACACACTACTGATTCTTTGTCCCATATGCCAGCTGAAGGGAATAGTTTGGTAACTTGGAGAGGAATATTCATTGTCTGAGTTCTAGGCTGACTGTAGGGTCTGTATTAGTTTCTGATTACTATTATAACAAGTTACCACAAACTTCATGGCTTAAAGCGATGCAAATTTATTATCATACAGTTATGGAGGTCACAAGTTTTACTAGGTTAAAATCAAGGCTGATTCCTGTTACTATATAACAAGTATCCACTTTCCTTCAGTTTCCAATAGTATGTGCCTCATTCGCATTAGAACTGTCACTAACAACACTTTTAATGTCCCTATTTGTACTAACATTCTGTTCATGACAATTTAGGTATTCCCTAAGATGATGATATGTTTTCTCTAACATGCTTCTCACTTCTTTCGGAGTCCTCTCTAGCAGAGTCTTAGTATCTACTTTTCTGCTAGCAGTCTGTTCAAGGGAAGCTAGGCTTCTCAGAATTCTTCCAATCTCTGACCATTGCCCAATCCCAAAGCCACTTCAAGATTCTTAGTTATTTGTAACAGCAGAACCCCACTTTTAGGTACCAAAATCTGTATTCATTTCCCAAGGCTGCTGTACCAAATTACCACATACTAGGTGGTTTAAGCCAATACAGTTTTATTATCTCATGGTTCTGGAAGTCAGAAGTCCAAAATGGGTTTCACTGCACTACAATCAAGATGTCAGCAGGGCTTCACTACTTCTGGAGGCTCTATGAGAGGATCTCTTCCCTTGCCTTTACCAGCTTTTAGAGGCTGCCTGCATTTCTGGGCTCCTGGCACCTTCATCTTCAAAGCCAACAAAATAGCATCTGCAAATCTCTGTCTGACTCTTGACTTTCCTCCTCCTCTCTTTGCCTTATAAGGACTCTTGTGATTACATTGGGCCTACCTGGATAATCCAGGATAATCTTGCTATCTTAGCATCCTCAGTTTAATCACATTTGCAAAGTCCCTCTTGTCATGTAACATATAACATATTCACTGGTTTCAGGAATTAGGATATAAGCATCTTTGGGGGACCATTATCTGCAGAGCTGGCTGTGTGCATCTGTGTGTTGTAAACTTCAGTAGAGGCAAAGGTAAAATAAGGTGCATCTTAGGACCATGAAGAGGTTGTAGTCAGTGTTGACTAGACTTTAAACGCCTTTGAAGGCTATTATTAACTGTCAGAACTTTGGTGGAGACTAATTAATCACCTTCCTTTCCCTCCAAGTCTTAAGTAATTAAGAATAGATGCAGGGAGCCAACTGAGGGACCAAAGTTCAGAATCAGACTTGTAATTGGTAAAGATGGTCTGGAGAATATGACAGGACCTCCACCTCCTACATACAAGGGAAGAAAATCAAGAATGGCAGACCTCTGCCTTTGTGAGGAGGGGGAACTGTCCTGGTTTGATTACCAAACAGAGCTAGAGCAGAGTGAAAAAGAGTTAGAGGAGAGGTATATCATGAAAAAACAGTGTCTGTTAGTGCTAATTTAACCTAATCAAAAACAATGATCCCTTTGAAAAATGACTTATGATAATCTCCCCAATTAGACAAGCAACTTTTCTTTCCTGGGAAGAGTAAGTATGGAAATGGAACCAAAGGTGAGAGCCCCCTTCCTAACCCATTCCCCGAGGATGGAAGTATTGGTTGCTGGGTGTCTCTTTTCTGTGGGCAGAGGTGGAAATGTGGAGACAGAAGGTAGATGGTACATTGTTATATTAAAGACTAAGATATATTGTTCTGTCCCAGGCTTAAGAGTATTTTCCCAAGAATTAGAAAGCAGTCAGGAGAAGACAGAACTCCTTGGATCACCCACAATCTGGAAAGAGTCAATTAAATGACATGATAGCCAGTGGAAAAGTCACTGTCCCCAGGGTGATGTCAGGAGTTAGGGACAATGCATATTGCCTGCTCTGTGTATGCATCTAGAATCTGTGTCTAGGTGAAAGCAGATTAAAACATATATCCGGGACTGCCTTGAAGAAGAAAGTAGAGCCTGATTGGTGTGTATGTGTGTGTTGGGGGTTGTGGGCAGTGTGGGGGAGGAGATACTTCAGACAGCATTCACTTGCTTTTCCCGAATGTGACGTCCTACCTACGGCAGGGGCAGGGGTCACAGTGGTTGCAGGCCAAGTCTATGGATACATAGAATGCAGGATTTGGGTTTTTTTAGGAGCATTTTGCGTAACAGACCTATTCTCATACTAGCTACCTCCTTGAGATCCTAACAGGCTAGGCACCTCCAAAGTCTAGAGCCTCTCAGCACCCTCAGCAGCTCTCACTAGAGACCAGATCACCTCCCATGACTCTGACAGTGAATAGGCATTTGACCCATGGCAGAACCTTCTTGGAGGCCAACATCCCCTGTAGGCTCCTTGTGTCACCAAGATGTTAATCCAACTGTCGTCCCTGCAGTCTGTAGTCAGCGGGGTTGTGTTTAGTCAACCAGAAGTGCCACATCAGTTTCCCCCTATTAAACCAAGTATAAATTGATTCTAAATATTTGCTTTGGGGAAATTTCTTTGGGAAGAATGAGCTGTCTCTAAATCTAGGGATTTAGAGATATAAATTAGCTTCTTTTGTCTTTTCACTCAGGGTTGCAACCCTGCGTTCTAACCCTTTAAATGGGGGTAATTTGAAGAGCACTAGGAAGATCCTCACAAAACCCACCTCACAGGCAGGTTCCTAGAATTCCACCATCAACCACCACCACCAGCATTCTCATTTAAAATCCTTATTCATTCGGGGCATCTGGGTGACTCAGTAGGTTAAGCGTCTGACCCTTGGTTTCCATTCAGGTCATGATCTCACAGTTCATGAGTTTGAGCCCCACGTTGGATTCTGTGCTGACAGCATGGGACTTGCTTGGGATTTTGTTTCCCTCTTTTCCCCTCCCCTGCTTACTCTCTCTCTCTATCAAAAATAAATAAATTAAAAAAGTAAACTATTAAAAAAATCTTCTAAAAAAAAGAAAAAGATTAAAATCCTTATTCATTAAATCTCTCTCTCTCTCTCTCTCTCTCTCTCTCTCTCTCTCTTTCTCTCTCTCTCTCTCTCTCTCACACACACACACACACACACACACACACGTGAAGTATTGGAGTATTTTATCCAAGGGTAGGCTTTAATATAGAATTTGTTTGGAACCTTTTATATAGTCATTAAACAAACATTAAGCACCTACTTAAAGTCAGTCTCTAGTCCAGGTGATGCCAGAATAATATTAACACAGTCCTGTCCTCAGAATTTAGTGGGGGAAGATAGAAATGTAAGGAAATAAGATGGAAATATGACAGTGTCCTGTGATAAGGACCATAATAGCATCATGCACAGGTAGGGCCAATGAGGGGGAAGGAAGCTGGGACAAACCACCAGAGCATGTCAGTCCAGAGTGGGATCCAGAGTCGTCTATCTATATTGTAATCAATACAAACTCCATGTAAATGTGGTGAGCTGGCCCCCCTTTCCTGAGAGGGTGCAGACCCTCACTCAGTAACCATGAATACTGAATGTTGTGGGAGCCCAGAACATCGAATTGGGGACCATCTCAGAGATTGTGACATTTAATACTGGGTATTGAAGGCTGGTATGTAGGATGTTGGGAGAGAATTCTGGACAATGTAAAAAACACCAAAAATCAGAAGTCCATAATCTTGGTGAATAGAATAAGTACACTTGATGGATGGAAGGGATAGAAAACTGTTGGGAAATGAGATCTGAAAGACAGGAGTTAGATTTTGTAGAGCCTTCAAAATCCTGCTAAAGAACTTGAAGTTTCATTTGTTGGCAGTGGTGAGCCACCAGGTTGGTTTGTTGGTTGGTTGGTTTTTAAGAAAGGAGGCTCTAGGGGTGCCTGGGTGGCTCAGTCAGCTAAGTGTCTGACTGTTGATTTTGGCTCAGGTCATGATCTCACCGTTCCTGAGTTTGAGCCCCGTTTTGGGCTCTGCAATGATGGTGCGGAGCTTGCTTAGAATTCCCTCTCTCTCCCTCTCTCTGCCCCTCCCCCACTCTCACTGTCTCTTTCTCTTTCTCTGTCTTTCAAAAACGAATAAATAAAAAAAATTTTTAAAGAAAGAAAGGAGGCTCTGTTGAACCCCCTTACCTCTGCTGAATCTTCAAAAATAATCCTATATCAAGACAAGCTCATGATCTATCAACTTTACTGGTTTTTTCTACTTAAACCAAGAATTGGAAACTTTAAAAATTGCATATAGTTAACATACAGTGTTATATTAGTTTCAGGTGTATATATAATTCAGCAATCTATATATTATTCAGCATCATGATAAGTGTACTCTTAATCCCCATCACCTATTTATCCCATCCCCCTACCTACCTCCCCTCTGGTAACCATCAGTTTGTTCTCTATTTTTAAGAGTCCGTTTTTTGGTTTGTTTCTTTTTCTTTCTTCGTTTGTTTTGTTTCTTAAATTCCACATACGAGTGGAAGCATGTTATTACTCTTTCTCTGACTGTCTTATTTCTTTTTTTTAATGTGTATTTATTTTTGAGACAGAGACAGAGCATGAACGGGGGAGGATCAGAGAGAGAGGGAGACCCAGAGTCTGAAGCAGGCTCCAGGCTCTGAGCTGTCAGCACAGAGCCCGATGCAGGGCTCAAACTTACGGGCTGCGAGATCATGACCTGAGCTGAAGTCAGACACTTAACCGACTAAGCCACCCAGGCACCCCATGACTGTCTTATTTCATGTAGCATTATGCCTTCTAGATCCATCCATGTTGTTGCAAGTGGCAAGATGTCATTCTTTTTTATGACTGGGTAATATTCCATTGTAGATATATACCACATATTCTTTTATCTTATTTTTTTACATTTTCTTTATCCATTCATCTATCACTGGATACTTGGGCTGCTTCCATAATTTGGCTACTATAAATCACACTGCAGTAAACATAGGGACACATATGTCTTTTTGAATTAGTATTTTGTATTATTTGGGTAAATACCCAGTGGTAGAATTATTGGATAAAATTGTAATTCTATTTTTAATTTTTTGAGGAACCTCCATACTGTTTTCCATGGTGGCTGCACCAGTTGGCATTCCTACCAACAGTGCACAAGGGTTCCTTTTTCTCATATCCTTGTCCACACTTGTTATTTCTTGTTGTTTTTGATTTTAGCCGTTCGGACAGATATGAAATGATATCTCATTATGGTTTGATTTGCATTTCCCTGATGATGGGTGATGGTGAGCATCTTTTCATGTGTCTGTTGGCCATCTGGATGTCTTCTTTGGAGAAATGTCTGTTCATGTCTTCTGCCCATTTTTTAATTGGATTATTTGTTTTGGGGGGGTGTTGAGTTGTATAAATTCTTTATATATTTGGATACTAACCCTCTATCAGATGTCATTTGCAAATATCTTCTTCCATACAGTAGGTTGCCTTTTAGTTTTGTTAGTTGTTTCCTTTGCTGTGCAGAAGTTTTTTATTTTGATGTAGTCCCAATAGTTTATTTTTGCTTTTGTTCCCCTTGTCTCAGGAGACAGATCTAGAAAAATGTTGCTATGGCTGATGTCTGAAAAATTACTACCTGTGCTCTCTTCTAGAATTTTTATGGTTTCAGGTCTCCATTTAGGTTCTTAATCCATTTTGAGTTTATTTTTATATGCGGTGTAAGAAAGTGGTCCAGTTTCATTCTTTTGCATGTTCCTTTCAGGCTTTTCCAACATCATTGGAAAGGAGCTGGTCTTTTTCCCCAATGCATATTCTTGCCTCTTTTGTCAAAGATTAATTAACCGTATAATCGTGGGTTTATTTCTGGGCTCTCTGTTTTGTTCCATTGATCTGTGTGTCTCTTTTTGTGTCAGTACCATACTGTTTTGATTACTGCATCTTTGTGTAGTATATCTTATAATCTGGGATGGTGGTACCTCCAGTTTTGTTCTTTTTCTTTTTTTTTTCAAGATTGCTTTGACTATTTGGGGTCTTTTGTGGTTCCATACAAATTTAGGATTACTTGTTCTAGTTCTGTGAAGAATACTACTGGTATTTTGATAGGGATTGCATTAAATCTGTAGATTACTTTGGGTATTATGGACATTTTAACAATATTTGTTCTTCCAGTCCATGAGCATGTAATATCTTAGCACTGGTCTTGGAAATGTTCTTAGCTAATTCTGGTGGACTTGATCTAATCTTATCTGAGAAAATGTGGAGAGTGAAGGCCATGTTTGTTTAAATTTTGCCTTGGTTTGCTTCTTAAGGGAGGCAGCATAGCATTGCACAGTGCCTTGGGTCCCTTATTGTACCACTCAGTCATTGTGTCTCAGATTTATTAGTGTGCAAAAGAGGAAAGACTGTTGGCTGCTATAAGGATGAAATGAGAGTACATGCAGAATGCTTAGTGTAGTGCTTAACTCATGGTAAGCATTCAAAAATATAATCATTTACTCAATTTAATATTCCTGGCACTTAGCACAATGCCCGGCACACAGTAAATAGGATTCAAATTGGTTCTGTTAAGGGACACCTGGGGGGCTCAGTTCGTTGAGCATCCGACTCTTGATTTCAGCTCAGGGCTCATGTTATGACCTCATGGTCATGGGATTGAGCCCCGTGTTGGGCTCCATGCTGAACGTGGAGCCTTGTTAGGATTCTCTCTCTCTCTCTCTCTCTCTCTCTCTCTCTCTCTCTCTGCCCCTCCCCTGTGCATGCTTTCTCACTCTCTCTTTCAAAATAAATAAACATTAAAAAGAAATGGTTTTGCTAAATTAAATGAAATGGCATAGAAGTTCAAAGTGGGGGGATAGTCGTGGTGGAGTGGGTTTTCCCCCGATGACACTCATTCTCTTGCCCTCCTACTGCAGTGTTCTGACGGCACCTCCATTTTATACCCTCAGTGCAGGGAGATCACTGCTTGTCTAGAAATGGTTGCTCAAGGCTGAGAAGTGACACAGCAACACAGAGCCTGGGATTGCTGCCAAATTTTAAGAAGCACAGATTGCGACAAAGTGAGGGGGAAGGGTAGCGACGAAAAGTTTGAAAACCCAACCAACCCGGAAGCAGTTTTACTGTTGGGTGAAATGATTATCTCTCACAGGTGGACAGGCAGCGTGGAAACTCTAGAAAGAGTCCCTGTCAAGCTGTGGTGCTGAAGCGGGGACCCAGCACTGGGCTCTTGGGTCCAGACAAGGCTGCTTCATGGGGCCTTGCACTTAGAAGGGCCTCTTGGTTTAATATTATGCTGTTGCCATCTCAAAGTACTTAATAATTTTTTATGGGCCCTGCAAATCATGTAGCTGGTCCTGGGTCCAGACTATCTGGGACAGTGATGTTTTGTCTCAGCTAGTTTTTGAATTTACAGCTGATTAAGTAGTGGCTGGGCTAGTCATCTTTTTAGTCTCTCTCTCTCTCTCTCTCTCTCTCTCTCTCTCTCTCTGATTTAACTATAAAATGCCAAAGATTATGACAAATTAAATCTGTACAAAAGCAAAATAAAATGATTAGTACCTTACCTCTATCTCCAGTCATGCTCCCACGAAGTAACCACTACCAATAGTTTAGTGTGTATCCCCCAGATTTTTTATAAATATAAAGTTCAAAGTACTGTATTATAAAATAACATGTAATTATATTGTTGATATGGATATGAAACAATACAACATCATTTGCATGAAAATATTCAAGTGTCCCTGAATCCCACTCCCCTTCAGTGAGGCAACCACTGTTAACAGTTTTGTGTATATCTTCCAAATATTTTTTGAGGTTAATAGACTTTATTTTTTATAGCAGCTTTAGGTTCACGGTAAAACTGAGCAGAAGGTACAGAGGATTTCCTATGTAGCCCTGTCCCCACACCCGCACAGCCTTACCCACTATTGAGATCCAGCACCAGAGTGATCCATTTGTTACAATCGACGAACCTACATTGACATGCACTATTGCCCAAAGTCCATAGTTTACTCTAGACTTCCAAATATTTTTCAAAATAATTTTTTTTTTTATTTGAGAGAGAGAGGGAGAGAGCATACACACATGAGTGGGGAAGGGACATAGAGAGAGAATCTTAAGCAGGCTCCATGCTCAGTGCCAAGCCTGAATCAGGGCTCATTCCCATCACCCCAGGATCACCACCTGAGCCAAAATCAAAAGTCGGATGCTCAACTGACTGAGCCACCCAGGTACCCCCAAAATAACTTTTAATCACATAATTGATACATGAATTTTTTAAGGTTTTATTTTTAAGTAATCTCTACACCCAACGTGGGGCTCAAACTCACAACTCTGAGATCGAGTCGCATGCTCTACCAATTGAGTCAGCCAGGCACCCCTGAATGTTTTTGGCTTAATAAAAAAGAAGTAGGTTTTCAAAAAGCAAAACGAGATGTTATATGTATTAGTATACAGCTTTTTTTTTTTTTTTTTTTTTTTAAATTTTTCTTAACGTTTATTTATTTTTGAGACAGAGAGAGACAGAGCATGAATGGGGGAGGGTCAGAGAGAGGGAGACACAGAATCTGAAACAGGCTCCAGGCTCTGAGCTGTCAGCACAGAGCCCGACGCGGGGCTTGAACTCACCGACCGCGAGATCATGACCTGAGCCGAAGTCGGCGGCTTAACCGACTGAGCCACCCAGGCGCCCCTCAGCTTTTTTTTTTTAAGTAAACATCTTTCCAAATCAGTACATATAGACTCACCTCATTTTTCTTTAATAAGGACATATTGTGCCGTATGCCCATATTATTATTTATTTATCCAGCTTCCTGTTGGTATCTATGTTTTTTAAACCACGCAATGGATATTCTTATACATAAATCTTATGTATCTTATGTTTCCAGAAGTGGGATTACTGGGTTATAGGGTATGAACATATCAAATCATCATGCTCTTATCTAGGGTTGGACTGCATTTGTTACACACTTCCCTCTGACCCCACCCCTAGCCAGTACTATGTATCACTTAAGTTAGCCATCCCACCAAGGGACTTAGCCCTCAGGCTTGAGAATTCCTTGAGCAGAGATAATGAGAGAATTTATTTGTGAATGATAATAGTAATAGCTTACCTGTATTGAGCACTTAAACCATGTTTTGTTTACTTAAGCCAGGTACTGTTCTAAGCACTTTACATGTATTATCTATCTCTTACTGTGTATAACCACCCCCAGAGAAGAGTCTTTTTTAAATGTTTATTTTTATTTTTGAGCAAGAGACAGAGTGTGAGCGGGGTAGGGGCAGATAGAGAGGGAGGCACAGAATCTGAAGCAGGCTCCAGGCTCTGAGCTGTCAGCACAGAACTGGACTGAACCCACGAACTGTGAGATCATGACCTGAGCCAAAGTGGGACGCTTAATTGACTGAGCTACCCAGACGCCCCTGTTATTATCCCCATTTTAATGCTTAGGAAACTGAGGCACCTAGGGTTAGGAAAGGTCACATATCTGTCTAGTTAATTGGGGGGAACAAGATCTGAAACAGGGCTCATTGACTTCTGAGCTAGTGCTCTTAACCTCTGCACACACTGTCTCTAGAGAGTTTAATGCCATCTTTATGCCATAGTTTCTCTATCTTGTTTATTCCTTATGTAACTGGGTCACAGAGGTGCAAGAGCACGTGGCTCTGAGGCATCCCAGACAGACCAGGTTCAGCCAGTCGCCACTGACAGAATCCAAAAGCAGGGAGAGGAGTGGTGGTGAAACAAGACAGGAATTTAGTTCAGTGAGGTTGACACCAGGAAGACAGTGGACCAGTGTCTCAAAGACTTGCTCCAGAGTGCTGACAAGACTTCCAGGTTTATATAGGGAAAATGTGGGGCAAAGGTGGGTGGGTACAAGTGCTGGGCAGTAAAGGTTGGGTCGATCACTGTCTTGGGGCCAATCATGCAGAATCTTGCTGGAGTCAGGGCAGTAGTAGTTAATGCTTGAGGGGCAGTTTCACTTCCTGTCCTGGAAGGCTTTGCCTGCTGGGAAAGATATGCTGGAAAGAAGAACTCAATCAGTTAGAAAGTACAGACTGAGGTCACAGTGGAGGTAGTTGAAATCCCCTTTCACTTAAAACAGTATTGTATTTATTCATTTATTTGTCTTTTTCTTCACCTTAACTCTTGGAGGGCAGGGTACCTGCCCTAATATTATTCATATCTCTGTCCCTAATTCCTAGCACAATGTCTAGTTTATTGTACATAATAAATAAATTTAGTTGCCTCTCGGAGGTGGCTACTATATCCATGTTACCTGTGAAAAAACCACAAGTCTGCTTCACCCAAGTAGTGTAGTAGAAAATAGTAGAATGCAGAATGCCAGAGCTGCGATTTGAACCTGTCTTTTTAAAAAAAAAGTTTTTTAGGGGCACCTGGGTGGCTCAGTCGGTTGAGCATCTGACTTTGGCTCAGGTCATGATCTGATGCTCGTGGGTTTGAGCTCCATGTTGGGCTCTGCGCTGATAGCTCAGAGCCTGGAGCCTGCTTCAGATTCTGTCTCCCTCTCTCTCTGCCCCTCTCCCACTCTGTCTCTCTCTTAAAATAAACATAATAATAAAAAAAATTTTAATGTTTATTTATTTTTGAGGGAGAGAGAGAGACAGAGCATGAGTGGGGGAGGGGCAGAGAGAGAGAAGGAGACAGAATCTGAATCAGGCTCCAGATTCTGAGCTGTCAGCACTGAGCCTGACATGGGGCCCAAACTCCTCTGCCATGAGATCATGACCTGAGCTGCAGTCGGATGCTTAACCAACTGAGCTACCCAGGCACTCCCTCAAGTCTTTTCCAACTTTATCCATAGTGGGGTCCCACCGTGACTAAGGTGCATCCTTCCTGCCTGCTTCAGAGGGCTCTAGAGAATGGCTCCCTACCTAGCAACCAGTCCTAGGGTGGAAAACTTCACAGCTAGACTTCTTTAATGATCCCTGGGAGTGGCAGAGCCAGATGGGAGGAGGGCCCCTGGAAAGGAGAGTTCCTGGAAGTACTGCATCCAGGAATAAATTGTTGGGGGATAGGGTGGGCAGGGAGTCAGGTTCCTCAGAGGAACACTACATTGTAATAATACCAATCCTCTATTTCGGTTTCTGCGTGCCAGGCATTGTCCTATGTGATTTACGAGCACTATGTCCTTTTAATGCTCACAGTTCCATTAGATGGATATTGTTATCTGTTTTACATATGAAAGAATGCAGGCTGAGAGGCCAAGCAACTTGCTCTAGGTTACACAACAAATAGGTGATAAAGCTGAGATTGCAGCTCAAATGTTTGTGTCCCCCAAACCTTCATTTTCAGCATTCTGCTAGCCCTAGGTTATAACAGCTTGGCTGAGGCTGGGTGCATTGTAAGAAGGCTCTAAGGGGAAATTGCCCTCCCTGGATTCCAGCAACCAGGAATAAGGTACAGAAAACCATGCAGCTTGAGCCCTGCTAGGTTAGGGGGTCATGGAAAGACATATTATTGATTTTTTTTTTTTTTTTTTTTTTTTTTTTTTGGCTTACTGCGGGGAGCTTGGAAGATTTGAAACCAGCCATTCCAGTTTCTGAATCTGTGTTCACAGCACATGATGTCTTTATACTCTTAACCTAGAAATGGTAGAGTTATTTTGGGCACAAAGCAAGAGCTGTGGCTTTAAAAATATGCCACTGTATTTATCTCTTCCGCTCCAAAATTACTGAAAATTAGCCCAGCTGTGGCCTGAGGCAACAAATAGCCACAAAATCTCCTTCCAGATCACGCAGCCACTGCCCCCCTCAACCCCCCAAGCAGGCGGTTCACCCAGGAGTGGCACTCTCTGGGGAGTGGATTCAGACCAGCCCGTCTGGCTTCATGCTCACATCATCCCCTCCCTGCCACTCTAGGGGTCAGACTGCTAGGCCTGTGAGTGAGCTCAACTCTGTCTCCTCCCTCATCCCCAAGGCTTCACAGAAATAAAATAATAATAACAAATCAATTATTGAGCTGGAGAGTCCGAGCCAAAAGAATTTTTCAGTTTTATTACCAAATCCCTGTGTGATTCAGGGCAAAAGACCTTGCTGTAATTAAGCCTTCAGTTCCTTACCTATAGAATGGAAAACTCTTTTTTTTTTTTCAAAGTAGGCTCCCTGTCCAGCACAGGGCCCAATGTGGGGCTTGAACCCACAACCCTGAGATCAAGACCTGAGCTGAGATCAAGAGTTAGACGCTCCACTGAGCCACCCAGGCACCCCGGAAATCCTTTTTTATAACAATTATTTTTTATAATTATTACTTATTATAGGGAATATATGTGTGTGTGTGTGTATATACATATAAATGCAAATGCAAAATGCTTCATAAAATGCTTGACCTTTAATAAGCAATTTATCAGTATTCCCTAAGAGACTGAATCTTCTGCTCCTCTGATCTTACTAACAAGTAAAATGTAATGAGTTTTTACTTTGTGTCATGCACTGTTTTATATTCCATAAGGATAATTACATTTAATCCTGCAAAAACCCTATGAAGTGCTATTATCTCCTTTACACATGAAAACTGAGATACTATATGATTTGCTAGACATCACATAATATATACGCTGTAGCCATATTTAAACCTACTATTCTGATTATAGAGCCTCAGGTCCTAACAGAGAACACGCAGTGTATTTTTACATTGTCTTGTTTCCTCGGAAAATTCTTTCCACTGACTTTTGAAGGCCTAGGAAGTAGTGGAGAAATGGTGGAAATGCTAGCCCAGGTGGTTGGAGCTTTCTCCCCCTCTCTCTGATCCTGAACAGGATTTGGGTTGCAGACTGCGGTTCTCCTGTGTTTTGTGGGCTGTAATTACTCCGATTAACATTGCCCAATTCATAAAGGCTGAGTGAGGGAGAGGAGGCGGAGCTTGTTCGGGCAGCCCACAGCCCCACAGATGGTAGGATGGGGGTGGGGTAGAGCTAGGGATGCTTTACAGCCAGGTCTTTCAGCAGGTTTGATGGCGGATGGTTTTTGCCTTTTGGTCAGACTGAGCGTGTATGATTCTACAATCTGCTAGGTTCTGCTAAAACACACACACACACACACACACACACACACACACACACACACACGAGAGACAGATGAAATGGTTGCTTAAGACGGTGCAAACAAAATCGGAGCTGCTTGAGGCTATAGTGGCAGGCTCCGGTGGGGAGAGGAGTCAAGGAAGGGGGAGAAGTGGGATGTCCCTGCGCAGAATGCCTGCATGTTCACCTGCAAACCCAGAATCTGCAGAACCTTCTGTGCTGTGACTTTTCCCTGGGCAGCCAGAAGTAGCAGCGGCAGCCCCAGCCAGAGAATGAGCAATCCAGGGGAGCTGTCTGGCTGGGCCGGAAATGGCTGTAATCATTTAATAGCTTTTGCTGGCTGCACTGACCTAGCGGAGTGGGCGGTAGGCAGGCTCCAGAGTGCTGTCTGGAAAGATAGCCCGGGCTTTAATCAAAATGATGGGTTTTCTGGAGGCTCTTTATTAACCTTAGGACTAAATCCCAAAGATGGAAACAAAGGGATGAATGGGGTGGTAAGGGGAGGGCTGAAACCTGCAGAATGGGCTGTGATTTTCCTGAGCTTGTCACTGCTGCATCCGTGCCCCGCCCCCAGCCTCTGTTCTTCTTTCAGCTGATTCTAGTTTAGGGGTTCCTGCCTGCATCTCTGTCTCTCAAATGGTGGCAAAACAAATCTACCAAAGTAATCGCTACATTTGTCTAATGCTTCAGGGTTTTCAAAGGGCCTTCAGGTACAGCTCAGCATGTGGTGGAGTTAAGACTGCCTAGGTTCCATCCGGTCCTAGGCTCTTCCACTAAGTAACTGGGAGATCATTGATCCTTAGTCTCTTCTTTTATAAAACAGACATACCTATAAAACAGACATGGATATTGGCAATATTTACTTCGTCTGGTTCTTGTGAGGAGCAGAAATTATATTGCACACAGGTCTGCTTAGCCTGTGCCACGCACATAGGAAGAGTACAGAAAATGTTAAATACATCCAGAATCCTGTGGTGTAGACAGCAAGGTGATCATCTCCATTTTATGGATGAGAAAACTGTTTCAGAAGTACTTATGCAAATTGCCCAGGACTTTGTATTATGAATGATAGAGGTCAGGGCAAGCTCTCAAGTTCAGAAGAGCAAAAAGCAAGGTGAACAGAGGAAAAGAGAATTCGACCCCCCCTACCCCCCCCCCCCCCCCCCAGCATACTCCAGCCTGTGACCCTCCAAGAGCTTTCCTCAAAGTACTATCCTTGGTCAAAATGACTTGGTGTTATTCTGTTGGGGAAAATTAATGTAAATCAGAAAAATCTCTTCTGGCCTCAGCTGACTGCCCAGAGCGGTTCAGAATAGGGTTGGGGGTGAGTTCACAAGGCTGGCATTTGCTGCACTCTGTTCAGGACCTTCCCCACTATGTGCTTTGGCAAACCCACTCATTCCCAGTCCCCGAGGCCAAACTCTGGCCACAGTTCCTTTATAAAACAGTAAAGTTGGATGTTGCCAAAAAAGACCCTGGGCAGTGCCTAAGAGAAGTGTCCAAGGTGGCTTTATAGGATTAAATGAAGTGGCTAGCTACCTTCAGAGGGCAGGGGTTTTGTTGTTGCTGTTGTTGTTTTTTGTTTTTGTTTTTGGTGCAAAAACGTGATTTTATTAAAGTATGGGGACAGGACCTGTGGGCAGAAAAAGCTGCCAGCAGTTTTGTTTTGTTTTGTTTTTTAAGTTTATTTATTTATTTTGAGAGAGAGAGAAAAAGTGTGAGTGGGGGAGGGGCAAAGAGAGAGAATCCCAAGCAGGTTCTGCGCTATCAGTACAGAACCCAAAGCCCAATTCGGGGCTTGAACTCACAAACCATTAGATCCTGTGGTGTAGACAGGAAGGTGATCATCGTGACTTAATCTGAAGTCAGATGCTTAACCAAATGAGCCACCCAGTTACCCCAGAGGGCAGCTTTTTAAGTTGGAGATCTTTATGCATTTTAAAAAATATGTATGTTGTTCTGACTTTTTTTTTTAATTTTTTTTAAACGTTTATTTATTTTTTTTGAGACAGAGAGAGACAGAGCATGAACGGGGTAGGATCACAGAATCTGAAACAGGCTCCAGGCTCTGAGCTGTCAGCACAGAGCCCGACACGGGGCTCGAACTCACAGACCGTGAGATCATGACCTGAGCCGAAGTCGGCCACTTAACCGACTGAGCCACCCAGGCGCCCCTGTTCTGACTTTTAAATGTATTCCTACCTGTGGTGGAGAAATCAGCCAATACCAAAAAAAGGGGAGGAGGCAAAACCATTTACTGTAATTATGATTATATTCTATTATATTCTATTAAAGCTTTTATTTATTTATTTTTTTAATGTTTATTTATTTTTGAGAGAGAGACAGAGCGTTAGTGGTGGAGGGGCAGAGAGAGAGGGAGACACAGAATCCAAAGCAGGCTCCAGGCCCCGAGCTGTCAGCACAGAGCCCAATGTGGGGCTTGAACTCACAAACTGTGAGATCATGACCTGAGCTGAAGTCAGACGTTTAACCGACTGAACCACCCAGGTGCCCCTCTATTAAAGCTTTTAAATCCCATTGGCTTGTAATCTGAATGTCAGGGAAGGACTCTGCCTAAGGATCCAGACCCCCACCTGCTTGGTATATGCCTGAAATCCCCTTTCTAGGCTCTGATAGAGTCTTAAAGTTTATTTATTTTTTATTTATTTTGAGAGCGAGAGATGCTGGGGGTTGGGGGATGGGCAGAGAGAATCCCAAGTAGGCTTCACACTGTCAGTGCAGAGCCCCATGCTGTGCTTGAACTCACCAACTGTGAGATCATGACCTGAGCCAAAATCAGGAGTCGTAAAATTGACTGAGCCACCCAGGTGCCCCTCCCCCCCATGGAGTCTTGACTTCATGTCAGTCTTGGCCTTGCCAGTGAGCTAGGTTCCCTAGGACCAGAGGGGAGGGACTTGTGGGAAGTCACAGGAGGGGGAAAAGGAAAAGAGGAAACATTCCCTGGATTGACTATTTGCTGGTACTGGCCCTGGTATCTCTTCCTTTCTCATCTTCTTTAAAGGGGAGTATTTCCTTGATCCTGCCCCCAAAGTCACAGCATTTTATAGGTGAATATGGCCAAGGGGCTTTAGTGCTCTTGGTCAAGAGGGACTCAAGATTAGGAGGTCAGTAAGTGTTGTTCGTCAGATTCTGAAGCTCTTATTTCACCTGAATGAGCCCTCAAAGATGTTTGCTTACATATGAACCAGAACAGGTTAGTCACAATCGTCTGTAAGGGACTCTAGAAACCAGATTTCCTTCTGCTCTGCAGAAGCTGGATATGAGGAAGATGCACTGGAATGGATCTCTGATCGCTTCTTGGAGTTAAGGCTGAGTCAGACCAACCAAGACTCCCCGCAAAGGCCGAGAAGCTCAGTGACATGTAAAAGAAACTCATTAACTCTTAGCAGTCCTGCTGTGAGGGGCTCCCTTGTCCAACAGACCTAGCCTTTAATGTCCTTTAATTCTGCAAGATAAAGACATCTCTGAGCTCTGCATCTCCAGATGACAGTCCTGAGGCCTCATGCAGAGTCCTGGCTCTGGTTGGGAAAAATTTCCATCCTGGGCTATGTGAGAGACCCCAGAGTGGTATTGAAACCCAGTTTTCCTAGATGACAAATCCCGGCTTTTAAACACCTGCCTTGCTTTTGTCTCCATCTCTCAAGGACAAGGTCTGTATGTTAAAGGTAAACAGGCAGATTCTTGCTGAGTTCAGTTGCAGATTTATCTCCGATGGCTAAAGAAATTAGTCTTAGTCTCAGAGAAAAAGCACCCGTGGCCCCCGTGTCCACAGAGCTGTAAAGTTCACTCTGCCAGGGGAAGCATGTTGTAGGGAAAGAGATTTGGGGGAGAGATGAAAGTTCCTTGCTTCTTTTCCCTACTGCCTGCTGGTACTTGAGCTAAATTTGCAATATATTCTTAACCTGCCTTCCTAGCCCCAAGAGCTGTGCCATATATAGTTGCCCATATGTGGTTCAATTTATTGGGCTCTTACGTTGTGCTGGCGATCAGGCTTAGCACTTTACACACATCACTTCACTGTCTTTAGGGACAAGCAGCAGTGAGTGCAGTCAGTGGAGGGCTGTTGGATCTGTTGGAGGGCCTGCTGCTTCTCCTACCAGTCCTTGAATTCACCCACCCAGCAAGTATTTATTTAAACCCCTGTTATGGGCCAGGAATTGTGCTAGACTCTGCTTAGGTAGTGGTGAATGAAGCAGATATCTTTTCTGCCTCTCTGGATGTTACAGTGACAGATGGAGGTGAAGGACATTGCTGCTTGGCCGGGAGGGTCATAGAACACCTCAGTGAGGGGGTTACATTTGAGCACAGACTTGAAGAATGAGGAGTCCTGCTAAGAATGGAGGGGAGATCATTCTAGGCAAAAGGAAACTGTGTGCGTACAGGCCTTGAGGCAAAAACAATCCCAAGAGGAGTCTGAGGACCCAAAAGAAGGCCTGTGTGGCCAGAGGATAGTGGTGAGAGGGAGTCTTGGAGATGAGACTGGAGAATAAAAAATATCAGATTATTGAAGGGCCTTATATACCATGTTAGGGAGTTTGATTTTTATTATTTTGTTAAGGCAGTAGAAAGCCTCTGAGTAATTTTAAGCAGAGGAGTGATGTAATCTGCTTTCTATTTTTAAAGAATTTTACTGTATGTATGCTATATTTCAGTTTTTAAAAAAGGGAGAAAAACTTAAGGAGTAAAGATGACTCTGGCTCCTGGGTGGAGGGCTAGAGAGAAGCAAAAGTCAAAGCAGGCTGGACAAGGAAGAGCCTGTTGCTATAATTCACATTCAAGGTAATGGTGCCCTGAAAAAAAGGTAGTGACAGTTCATATGGAGAGAAAAGGACAAAGTCAAGGTATATTTAGGAGGCAGGAATGACAGATCTTGATATACGTTAAGTGGAGAATGGAGAATAGGGGAAAAAAAATGGAAGTTTCTGGCTTGAGCATTAAGGTGAATGGAATGCCATTTATTGAGACTGGAGAGATTTAGAAAGGAATAGATGAGAGGAATCTAGAGTTCTTTCTGCTTGAGATGTCCCATGAGACTTTCAAGAATAGATATAGGATGGGCATTTGGAGACATGAGATTGGAGCACAGAGGGATATAGTCTCTAAATATAAATCTATATCTCATCAGCATATTTGGACAGTACATGTACTGACGGACATGGCTGAGACCTCGAAAGGAGTGAAGAGAAAGAAGAAGGTACAGTGCCAAAAGAGGAGAATGGTTTGATAAGGAACTCATAAAAACAAGTGTCTCCCAAAGCGGCGGACAGATGCCCCTGAGAGGTTCACTACATTGCAGACTAAAATGTGACCACTGGCTTTGGCAATAATGTGATTAGTGAGCTTGACATGAGCAGTGTTAGAGAAGTAGTGTCTAAGAATGCCAAATGAGAGAAGATAGGTAAGTGACAGGTCGGGAGATGGAAATGGCAGATGTAGAGAATCTGAAACTGTAATTAAATGTAAATGGTTTATCTTGCAGAATTTTTCAGGATTCCAGCCCAGGAGCAGTGTCAGATACATGCATGCTACTGTGATGTCAAATGGTTTCAGTGTCGTGGCCGCTGGGATTACTTTACACAGAAAGACTATTACTCTTCCTCTCTAGATCTGACCTCTACTCTTCTAGAAGTCATCCATATCCTTTATCATGTGTCTTCCAGCTAGATTCTTGGGGAGGTCTTGCATTGAAAACCCCTGTGGATACATCATAATTTCCCCCTACCCAGGGCAAATTTCATCTCTCCTCTGGAATCTCCTTTGACTTTCTCAAGTATAATTAGTAATTTTTTCCTCTGGAATCCCATAACACTTCTTGTGTACCTTGGTGATTACATTTATCCAGTTGCCTTATAATTGCTTGAGTGTCTGTCTCAACTAGACTCTGAGCACACTGAGGGAGGGGGCTGGGTTTGGAAAGTAAGTTTGGCTCCCAGTGCTTTACCCAAACAGGACTATATTTACAACAGGATTCCATTCTTCTATACTAGGTAGCATCCCTCTATACCCACACATCTTTCCATCTCTTCTCTGCTTCATCCCATCACCCCTCAAGGTTATTGTGATACAGTTAGGATCAAATAGTTGGTTCTACTAATTCATCTTTTGTTTTGGACAAAGTAGGTGTCAAAATACATTTGTAGCCAAAGTTTTCTGTAATCACACACTAATTTGCTGCTGCTTATGCTGCAGCTGCTGCTGCTTCCTTCCCCCCCCACCCAACCTCCTCCTTCTTCCTCCCCCTATCTCCCTGCCTCCCCCCACCACCTTCTTCCATCATGTACCTCTGGTTTAGGTTTTTCACCCATTACCTGAAGACAATTAAAGTATTTTGAGTATAATTGCAGACAAAGGTTCTGAAATCCTTTGGCGGTTCTTAGTTTGGGGGAGTCGGGGGACGGGGGTGTTGTCCAGGTACCACAGAATCTACTTATGTCTACAGCTACCTTTTATGTTACCATCATTATTGAGACCTCCATTTAAAAAATTCTAACAGAGAACTCAGGAGACCCCAGAGGTCCTTAGAACTGGTTTGAGAAAACAGTAGTGTCTACCCAAAATGAGATTCAAGTATTTCAGTTTGTGATTACAATAACAAATGCCCAGGGCTTCTTTCATTGTAGAAAGACCTCAAAAAGTTAATTAACAGCACTAATTGTTCCAGGGAATACCCTGTTTACAATAGCTCTTACAACCTCAGGACTTTTGGTTCTTTGTTTCTTTTTATGAAAAAGATTCTCTTTAATAATATTTTTTTTTCTTTTTACTGAGGTATAGACATATAACATTATATTAGTTTCAGGTATACAATATAATGATTTGATAGTTGTATACATTATAAAATGATCACCACATTAAGTCTAATTGACATCTGTCACTATAGTTACAAAAGAATTTTGTTTGTGTGTATGTATGTGTGATGAGAACTTACAGATCTCTCTTGGCAGCTTTCAAGTAAGCAGTATCATCACCCAGGTGATTAAGAGTCTGACTCTTGATCTCAGCGCAGGTCATAGTTTCAGGGTTGTGAGTTCAAGCCCTGCATTGGGCTCTGCACTCTCAGTGGGGAGCCTGCTTGGGATTTTTCTCTCCCACTCTCTCTGTGCCTCCCCTGTTTGCGCATGCTCTCTCTCAAAATAAATAAATAAATAAGTTTAAAAAAAGAAAATAATTGGGGTGCCTGGGTGGCTCAGTCAGTTAAGCGTCCAACTTTGGCTCAGGTCATCATCTCATGGTTTATGAGTTTGAGCCCTGCATCAGGCTCTACACTGTCGGCACAGAATTTTAAAAAAAGAAAGGAAGGAAGGAAGAAAGGGAGAAAGGAAGAAAAGAGATGCTTTTTAAAAAACAAACAAACAAACAAACAAACCCAGAAACAATCATCACCATGCTGTATGTTAACATCCCAGTGACTTATTTATAACTGGAAGTTTGTACCTTCTGACCACCTTCACCCATTTCACACATACCTGTCCCCTTCCTGCCGCTGGCTACCACTAATTTGTTCTCTGTCTCTATGAGCTTGGCTTTTTGTTTTTGGTTTTGTTGTTACTGTTGTTTTTTAAATTCCACACATAAGTGAGATCATACATTATTTGTCTTTCTCTTTCTGACTTATGTTGCTTAGAATAATGCCCTGAAATTTCATCCATGTTGTTGCAAACGGCAAGATTTCATTCTTCTTATGGCTGAATAATACTCCATTATATATATTGTCAAACATAAATAAAATCGCCAGTTATTTTGCCAACAAAATGAGTTTATTAGGGAATAGCAGAGGAATGCAATTTGGACAAATGGTGGTAAACCACAGGCAAGTCCTAAGAGACTAAGGAAAGGTCACCTCTTACTAGGTTTTAGGAGGAAATTGGGGAGGGTTGTTTTGATCAAAATTCTTTGGAAAAGAACAAGAGTCTGACATCTGTGGTGGTTTCTCTTTGGCTTCAGGTGGTGGTTATTGTGTTGTTGCTGGGGCAGGAAGAGATTGTCCTTTTTTTGTCTTACAAGCAGGTGATAAAAGTCCTGTGTGAAAAGTATCTTTGTCAAGATAAGAGTTACCTTCCTTCTTCTTGTTGGTAGTGCGGGCTTCCAGGAGTGGTATGTGTGTGAGAGATCCCCCTTCCAGGCTTCCTGACTCCATTATTTTTTTTTTTTAAAGTAAGCTCTACTTGCAACATAGAGCTTGAACTCACCACCTAGAGATGGAGAGAGTCACATGCTCATGGATTAAGCCAGCCAGGTGCCCATCCTGACTCCATTAAATGAGGTTTTCTTTACTCATTTTTACAATACATGCCACATTTTCTTTATCCATTCTTCCATCTACGGACACCTAGGTTGTTTCCATATCTTGGCTATTGTAAATAACGCCACAGTGAACACAGGAGTGCACATATCTTTTCAAGTTAGTGTTTTCATTTTCTTTGGATCAATACCCAGAAGTACAATACCCAGAATTACTAGATTGTATGGTATTTCTATTTTTAATTTTTTGAGGAATCTCCACACTGTTTTCCATAGTGGCTGCACCAGTTTACATTCCCACCGACAGTGCTCACAGGTTGCCTGTTCTCCACGTCCTCACCAGCACTTGTTATTTCTTGTCTTTTTGACGATAGCCATTCTGACAAGTGGGAAATGGTATCTCACTGTGGTCTTGATTTGCCTCTCCCTGATGATTAGTGATAACTGGGCAACTTTTCATGTACCTTTTGGCCATTTGTATGTCTTCTTTTTTAAAAAGCCTATTCAAATCTTCTGCCTGTTTTTAAAATCAGAGGGTATATTCTTTTGCTGTTGAGTTGAATGAATTCTTTATATATTTTGGATATTAACCACTTATCAGATATGTGATTTACAAGTATTTTCTCCCATGCAGTAGGTTACCTTTTCATCTTGTTGATGGTTTAGTTTGTTGGGCAGCAGCTTTTTAGTTTGACGTAGTGTGGTTTGTTTATTTTGCTTTTATCGCTTTTGCTTTTGGTGTCAGATTCACAAAGACTCACCTCAAGGAGCTTACTGCCTATGATTTCTTTGAGGACTTTTATGCTTTCAGGTCTTATGTTCAAGTCTTTAATCCATGTTGGAGTTTATTTCTGTGCATGGTGTAAGACAGGGGTCCGGTTTCATTCTTTTGCACATAGACGTCCAGTTTTCCCAAAACCATTTACTAAAGAGAATGTCCCCTCCCCACTGTATATTCTTGCCTCCTCTGTGGTAAATTAATTGACATATATGCATGGGTTTACGGCAGGGTCCTCTATTCTGTTTCAATGATCTAAGTGTCTGTTTTTATGCCAATACTATACTGTTTGATGACTATAGCTTTGTAATATAGCTTGAAATCAGAAAGCATGATGTCTCCAGCTTTGTTCTTCCTTCTCAAGATTGCTTTGGCTGTTGGGGCGCCTGGGTGGCTCAGTCATTTGAGTGTCCGACTTCGGCTCAGGTCATGATCTCACCATTAGTGGGTTCATGCCCCACGTCAGGCTCTGTGCTTACAGCTCAGAGCCTGGAGCCTGCTTCGGATTCTGTGTCTCCCTCTCTCTCTCTCTCTCTGCCCTTCCCCCACTCATGCTCTCGCTCTCTCTCTCTCTCTCCCTCAAAAATGAATAAACATTACAAGAAATTTTTTTTAAAGATTGCTTTGGCTATTTAGGGTCTTTTGTGGTTCTGTACAAATTTTAAGATTTTCTATTTCTGTGAAAAATACCATTGGAAATTTGGTAAGGATTGCATTGACTCTATAGTAATATTAATTCTTCCAACCCCTGAGCACAGAATATCTTCCCATTTATTTGTGTCATTTCTTCAGTTTTTTCCATAAACATGTTAGAGTTTAGAGTACAGGTCTGTCACCTCCTTGATTAAATTTATTCCTAGTTCTTTTGTTGCCTGTTCTGCTTTAACCCAGTACATTTTCCATCCCATTCCCAGGCAAAATAATCACGACCACATTCTTTAGGAAATTCTGCACAAAGAACCAAAAATATGTCCCTAGAAAATTAGACCTCCAGACCCATGGTGAGAAAATCTGCCTTCCTGATTGTTTCCGAACACTGACCTTGCCCTCAGGCTCAAAGAAATAAGCCCTGATTTCTTGGGGGGCGGGGGAGCCAGGGTTGTCTGTGCAGCTTCCCCTGTATTCTACCCACTAGCATGACCTGGAAGGCGTGTGCTGACTCTTACTGACTTGGGATGTTTTGTCTTTCAGAACCAGAGGCAGGAGAAGTGTCCCCTCCAGTGGGTGCTGGTGTCAACAGCAACAGCTGGACCTTTAAATACGGACCAGGCAACCCCAAACAACCTGGTCCCGGTGAGTTGCCAGACAAATTCATTATCCCAGGATCTCCTGCAATCATCTCCATCCGGCAGGAGCCTGCTAACAGCCAAATTGACAAAAGTGACTTCATAACCTTCGGCAAAAAGGAGGAGACCAAGAAAAAGAAGAAAAAGAAGAAGGGTAACAAGACCCAGGAAAAAAAAGAGAAAGGGAACAGCACGACTGACAACAGTGACCAGTGAGGTCATCTCATGGAAACAAGCCACTTAGCCAGTTTTTGTAATAATGGCAAATCTCTCCCATGTAGCAACTCCCCACTCCCTTCTCCTGTCTCCATGAGCCCTCTCTTATAGACCTCAGAAATCTGCAGAAAGTTCCCTGTGTCTGTGTAGATCACATTTAAGAGGTTTTGTCTTAAAAGCTTTACTAAGTCTGGTGTTAACTCTTTCTCTCCACTCTGGCTTGTTTTCAGAACCTAAAAAGCAGACCCAAGTTTCCTTTCTCCTCCGCCGCAAAGGAGAAGCTTCCCAGCCCCGCCAGTGAGAGGTTGGACTCTCTGCCCTGTGCTCCGGGGATCCTGTCTTGATGACACTTGCAGGGCAGGCTCAAAGGTTTTGAGATTGAGCAGCTTGGGTGTCTGTGGCCACTGGGTTTGTGTGGTTACCGTGGGCGTGTGAGTGCCAGACATTGGCTGGGATGGGCCAGATGAGACTAGTTGGTGCAAGGAGGGCCGGGAAACAAAGGCAAAGAAACAGTGGGAGTTGCCAATCCAGGGGGAACGTGAACTAAAAAGGACCAGACTTTCTAAATCTTACAACTCAAGAGGCAGTGGCCACCCTCTCGCAGACAAAACCACCCCTGCCGACAAGGCTTTGGGCATCCTCAAGTCTGTTGGCTGTGGTGTCATTATGCCTAAAACCTGCATTACACCTACAAGCCAACAGTTCAGTGTTGAACGGGGCCAACCAGGGCACCAGAAGCAGATCTGATGTGTTTGCTGTGCGTCCTTGTGCTCACTTTATCAAAAATTCTTTTGCACACAATGTTTATGAAAAGGCTAGATCCTTTTCCAACACATATGCAAAAGCAGAAGCGAAAGAAAACCCCAACACCTCACTTTATGCTGTTTGTTGTTTGATAGATTTATTTAAAAAAGAGAAAATCTATGACTATAAATCTTTAAAGAGAAATATGACGAGTCCCCCCTCAACTCCTCAAAAGAGAATCCAGTCTACAGCCATTTAAATGATCATTGCTGCTACAGAAGTGCTTTAAGAGAATTGCCTGAAACATCTGTATTATACCGGCCACCTGCCAATCACAGCTTTACTCTTTCAGGTCACTCTGGGGCTGCCTCTTGCATGTATTAATTACTAAATAAAAGGATCTTTCTCTGTCTCTTTTCTAAGAAACAATTACGTGCACTTTGAATACACAGTACCTTCTCTAGCCAACTATATCAAGACCCCGAAATTGAAGAAAAATAATTGTTTTCTCATACACACAGTGAGCCGACTTTCCAATCCTCGAATTCTGTGATTTGTCTTGGTGTGCCAGCCCACACCTTATCTTTGGTTTAGTTTTCCTTTTTTAGAACACTCTGAATTGCTAATCTTGCTGACACCTATGATGTTACCTGAAATCAATCTCCCATATGTATGCTGTATGCTATTATAAGACTCCTGAAATATACTTACTCTGTGCTTGTGTATGTGAATGTTAATGCAACTATACCTAGAGTGAACTTTAAGCTTTATTGTTGAATGTAATTCCATTATATTTCCTTTTGTACACCTGTGAAAAAGTGGAGTAGTGTTTTTTTAACCATTGTTAATCAGCTTTTGTGTATGAAAGACACAGTAAAATTTCTTTCTTAAATCAAGACACTGGTGATTCAAGGAATTTTATTTATGGTCAGCCAAGAGCTGTCTCTTGCCAAGACTCCCACTGGCAAGGGAATAGATAGAGCTGTTTTTTTCTAGTAACAATTTTGGAATGAATACCGTGGTTATTCCCTGAGGGTATGCAAGCACAAAATTTACCAATCTGACCTTCTGAAGTCACAGAATGCTTTGAAATTATAATGACATCTGGAATATCAGCTCATAGCGAAGAATAAAATTTACTGTCACCTTAAATAAGAAATTTTAATTTTGTCAAAATGTACAATTTAGAAGTTTAATTACATTATCTTTTAAACGTTATCATAAAAGGTAGGAGTCTGTTATTAAAACAAAAACATTAAATCTAAAAAAAAAAAAAAAAGCCTGTTCTGTCTGCTTTTAGCTTCATTCTCCCATATTTTGAAGGGTGTGTAACTTCAGCTCTGCAGGATTGCATGGGGTAAAACTTGTTGCCAACACATGTGAACCATTGCTACATTGTAGGTTGTGATCATTTTGCCCCACTGAAACCCATGTATCTGACCTTACGTGCCTTTTGAATACTAGGAGAATCGGGCTAATTTATTAATGATGATAATTATGATGTATCTGTACAGCACTTTTTACATTTGCGAAGTGCTTTCCAGTCCATGTTAGTTACTAGTTATTACAGCTGTAAGGATAAAACACGCCATGTGGATTCATTTTTAATTGGTGCTATTGGTATTTATT
Organism: Panthera onca; assembly: GCF_046562875.1. NCBI lineage: Eukaryota > Metazoa > Chordata > Mammalia > Carnivora > Felidae > Panthera > Panthera onca. Next base: position 122,361,105 of record NC_138339.1, on the reverse strand, counting down.
CTGTTATTGCTAATAAATGGAAAATGGTGGTATGAAAGAAATGGTGGTCATTTCTCAGTATAAGAGTAGGAGAAAATAGAACGCTGATTATCATTAGCTGTTATTTTTGAAGAAGTTTGCACTATGACTCTTAGAGTATCGCTCTCTGGCTATCTCCCTGGCTGTGTTTATCACTAAGGCAAAACGCTCGATGGAATCACTCAGACTCTACAGTATTACTAGAAAGGGCAGTCAGGAGGCTTCGGGGTCACTTCCCAATACACTGTTTCTGTCTTCTCTAGTAAGAATTGCAACAAACCAATTTTTTATCCCTAGAGCCTTCCAGTCATCTTATTCATTACGTGTTTAGCCTTTGCTCTTCTCTCCAGTTGGGCAAATAATGCCCCCAGGAAATAAAATTTTATGCATGCAGGGCATATGGTAGCCACTGTATGAAGTAGGTTCAGTTCACAGTCTATATTCCGTAACAAATAGATCTTCCTTTTGTAGTTAAATTTTGTGAGCAGTTATTCTCAGCTGGGAGCAATTTTGCTTCTCAGGGGACGTTTGGCAACATCTGGAGACATTTTTGGTTTTGCTACTTGGGTGGAAGTTCTTCTGGCATCTAATGGGCAGAGGCCACAGATACTGCTAAGCACCCTATAAGGCACAAGACAGCACCCCACAGCGAAGAGTTTTCCAGCCCCAAATGTCAATAGTACCAAGATTGAAAAATATTGAAACAGAATGAGCGTATAATTTGTTGTTGAATCTATTTTTGAGATCGAAAGGGAACACCATTAATAATTGGGATACAAGATTTAAGCTGGGCTTAAATCCCAGTTTGCCTTGTATGGTGACTCACAGAAAGAAAGAGAAATTGACATTATACTAGATCTTAACTGGAATATAAATAAAAAGTTGGGAAAACAGAAAGAAAAGAGAAAGAAAAAAGTAGAGGAAAGAAAGAAAGAAGAAAGACAAAGAAAGAAAGAAAAAGCAAGCAAGCCAGTACAGCTCTATAACTTGTTAGCTGGGGAACCTTGGGCAAACCACTATGTCTCTCAGTTTTTCAGCCTCTGTTTCATCATCTGTCAAATGGGAATAATTCTAGTACAGACCTTATAGATTTGTGGGGAAGATACAGCAAGATAACCTCAGAAAGGTTTTAGCACAGTTTCTGGCTCACTGCTAGATAGTTGTTATTATTAATAATCCTTTTCTTCCATCTCCTCACCCTTTTTCAGAAGTTTAGCTGTTACACTCAGGACAATTTTCCTATTGATTAAAATGTGAGTGACAGATTATAAAACATAAACTTTGCAATAAAAATATTTTTACTCCTTCATATTTTTGCTCACCTCTGAAGGAAAAGAGGTGAAGTGAGTTTCCTAACTCTTTACTTATTTCTATCCTGAATAATGAGGTTTCTAAGTGGTCAAGCAACCATTCTGTTTACAGCTGTTCCACGTCAATGATCTGAAAGCCAGAGATCAAAGGGTTTAGAAGTCACTTTGCATGTTCAAATGAATAAATTCCACATGAGCTTAAGTACAACAACTTGAGAAAGAGAAGAGTTACCTCCACAACTTCTTTTGGCGAATGGGCAACTCAGGAACAAACCAAGTTTCTCTCTCTTAAGACTTCTTGATGTGGGTCTTATAGAGAGAATGCAGGATTCATGCTTTCGAAGAATTACAATTCATCAAATTTTAAAGGATAAGGTTCCCCGGTGAGTGTTCAGAGCCTTTGCTGTTGGCTTTTAGGCTAAAGTCAGATTCTAAGTAAGTTGCAAGATGTCATATTAGTATATTTTATGTTTTATAAATTCAGAACTCAAAGCACAAATGTAGTTGACCAAACACTAAATCAATTCTAATATTAAATCCAGATTTTCGAGCCACCAAAACAAGAGGCATGCTAAAACAAACACATAAAAAACTACAGATAAGCTTCCTTAGGATTTGAAAGCCCCAAGAGCTTTCCTAAATAAATGGCAAGTTGGCCTCTCCTTGACCCTCTTTCATCACTTTTGTATGTGTTTCCTCTTCTTGGAGAAAAAGCTGATCACATAATTTACCCCAGAATTCACTTGACTGTTGACTAGCAGGACATACACTTGCAACCTGAGATACCTCTCTGATTTTTATGCAGACACACATACACACACAGAGACCTTTCTGTTCTAATAAAGCAGGGGGCTTTAGCAAAGGAGCAATGTGCTCTTCTTCCTGGGAGGTTGGACCTAAGAGTGATCAGTAGCAACCCTATTGTCAGAACCCTTAGGTAAAATGCTTGTTGGTTCCCATTTTCTCCATGGGGTTGATCCATGGGGAAATGCCTGCCGAAACATGAAATCTTAAAAGTTTTTTTGCCTCAAAAAAAATCTGAGTTTATCTCTAGGCTTAGGTTCCTGTGAGAAAGAGACTGCTCGATTTACTCCCATAGCATGGAGTCTAGCCTGCATAAAGAAATAAGGGAGATTAGGTAGTGAAAAACACAAAGCCCAGCAATTTGTTAGGTTATGCAATTATCCTGTGACTGGGGAATCATCAATCCTCAAAGAACATGAACAATTCAACCACTGAGCCAGCAGCTGGTCTTAGAGCAGAGCTCAACTGAGGCATAAACAGGCAGGAGACTTAATTAAACAGCTCCCATTTTTAAGGTCAGCTTTCACTAGTCTAACTTGATTTAATTTTATGTGACATTTGATTTTTATTATAAAAGTAATCCTGTTCTTTATAAATTAGAATCTTAACAATTCTCTCTCACACAAGTATCCAGTGTCAACACGTTCAGGTGTGTTTTTCCACATTTTTCTCACTTGCATGTGTGTGCATGCCCACAAACACACACCACACACACACACGCACACACACACGCACACACTCATAATTAGGAAGGAGACTTTAGTCAATGAGCATGGTGCTCTTCTCCCTTAGAAGTTGTGCCTAAGAGTGGTATGTAGCAACCCTATTGCCATAACCAGTTAGGTAAAATGTAGAAAATTAAACTTATGGGGGGCACCTGCCTGGCTCTGTCAGCAGAGCATGTGACTCTTGATCTTGGGGTTGTAATTGGGTATAGAGATTACTTACAAATTTAAAAAATCTTAAAAGAAAGTTAAACTTATGTGATATATGCATATCATATGCATAAGTGTAATTGTTTTCCTTTTCAAATTAAAAAAAAGATAAGCCATGCTCGTTACTCTGAAGCTTTTTTTTTAAACTTACAGTAACATGGAGATTTCACCAGTTAACTCTAAATCACTTCTTTTAATTCCTGTACAAATTTCATATAATGGCCAGATGATAAGGTCATAATGCATTCACCTTTTCCTTTATTAATGGACATTTAAGCTAACCCAAATTTTTGTGACTAGAAACAAAAAATGGCACTCATGTGCAATGATAATTTCAGTACCTGGGCTTTATAGTGTATCCCAAAGGGGAAATTTGGAAGGACTTTATGAACTTTATGTGACTCCCTCTAGAGTAGAATAACCCAGACCTCTGTCTGAACACATGCTCAGTTTCAGTACTCAACACTAAACTATGGCTCTGTTTATATAGATGAATGATGAAAACAGAAAAGACATTCACAAGAGAGACAGAAGTAAGGAAAATGTGCTTTCATTTACTTGCCCCAAATCATTTCTTGGGAGCTCCATTTCACCCAAAGACTTTTCTTCATCCAGTCACAGATTGAGGTGCACGTATGAAAGAGGGAGCCTGGAAGACAGTTCAAATACTTGCTTAGGCCCATGCTATGTTAATATCATCTGGTTGAATATTGCACAGAAAGCAGTGTGATTTTCTTCAAGGTTGTTATATCCTAGCTGAGAAGTAGACATCTGCGGAACAGATTTCATTTTAAGAAAAATAAATTGTTTATCAATAATGACTCTGAGACAGCCACGGAATCAGGGTAGCCATTCATGTGTTAATCTCTCAGTTACAAAATCATCTGGATCACAGCTTTGAAAGGTCTTCCTCCCTAAATTATTGATATATATTGGCCTTTCAAGAAAGAATTACACTCCCGAGTCCTTAGGTTTATTCCATTCTCTAAGACTAACAGCATTCATTATCCAGATGAAATACACATTTCTTCTCAACTGCGGGAGCTTTCCAGATCACTTTGCTCTTTGTCTTCCTCAGGCATACGGCCAATTTTCTGGGAGCCAGGGAGTCTGGAAGCTTCAGTCTTCCTTTCACACCTTTCAAAATGGCACAGTTAGCTTAGAGCCCAGTTGGAGGTCTTGTGGACTGGTTCTGGAACGTAGGTAGGTAGTGCAATGTTTGGGAGCAGGAGCTCGAACAGACAGTGCTAAGTCTAGCCTGGAAATGCCTGTAGGACGGAGAGGTGGTTTTCTGCAGGCTGAGCTTACATCAGAAACGTAGGAGCATTCAGTAACTTTCTTTGCATAAATTTGGAATGATAGGGCAGAGGGGCCATGGGACAGGTCCAGTCTGCTGGCAGAGATGTGCACTGTAGAACAGATTTTTGACTGCAAGAAACCAACCCCATCTAGATTAGGCTAGAAAGGACAGTTTATAAGGGCACAGGTTGTCTCACTGAAACTAAGAATGGGAATGCAGCTGGGCCTCTAGAAGGGACCAGAGGTTAGAAAGCCAGAACTGTTTTTGTTTTTTTTTTTTTTTAATGTCATCTTTTTTGGGATACCTGGTGGCTCAGTTGGTTGAGTTTCTGACTCCTGATTTCATCTCAGGTCATGATCCCAGGGTGTGGGATGGAGCCCAGTGTCCGGCTCTGAGATTAGCATGGAGACTGCTTAAGATCCTCTCTCTCTCTCTCTCTCTCTCTCTCTCTCTCTCTCTCTGCCTCTGCCACTCTCCCATGCACATGCTCTCTCTCTCAAAATAAAATGAAGTGAAATAAAATAAAATGTCATCTTCTCTAATTATCTTTCTCCATCTGCTTCATTCTTCCCTATCTCTGCAGACCAGCTTTTCTCTCCTTTTCCCATAGCTTCTAAATGTATATATCCTTGGTTCTAGTGGTCCACAAAAACCTGCCTTCTCTTTCTAAATACCCATTACAAATTCTTCTTGGAGAGAAAAACTGATTGGCTTGCTTTCAGCCAGGTGGCCAACTGTGGTCTCATCAGCTATGGGCCAGTGGGACGTTTGGAGATTCAGACATTTAGAGACAAATTTAAAAGCTTGCTGACCGCTGATATTCCTCAAGTGTAAACTAAACATCAGTGTATAGAATCTCAGAAAGTTAGGGCCTACAGGAAACTTGTTTAACAAATAAGAAGACCGAGCAAAGGAAATGTCTCATTCAAGGTCACAGTCAGTAAATGACAAAAGAAAAGTCGTTCTTCTATGACCAGGAACTGCAAAACCAGAGACCACCAGGAGTGAATAATAGTACCTGTTTCATGATATCCTTAATAGACATAAGTAGTATAATTTAAGGAGGCCATATTTATTTTATATAGTCATATGTCATTGCTATTTCTCTTTTTATTCAAAATGTAACTAGCAATATTAATTTCTCTTAAAGAGAAAGTAAAAATAACACAAAATTTTACATATATATATGTGTATATACACACATATATATATCTTAAAAATAAATATATCTTAAAAATTAACATTATCTTAAAAATAAAAATATGTATCTTAAAAATAAAATATACAGAAGCCCAGACCTTGGAGAGTAGCCAGGGAAGTTTTGTTTTGTTTTGTTTTTTGGGTTTATTTATTTACTTTGAGACAGAGAGTGCACAAGTGGGGCAGGGGCAGAGAGAGAAAGGAAGAGAGAGAGAAAATCACAAGCAGGCTGTGAGCTGTCAGCGTGGAGCCTGATGAAGGGCTCAGTCTTCCAAACTGAGAAATCATGACCTGAGCTGAAATCAAGAGTCAGACACTTAACCAGCTGAGCCACCTAGGTGCCCTGCAAGTGAAGTGTCTACAGAGAGGTACCACGGAGAGTTTGGAAGTTACTCTTCCATGCCTTTTTCATTGCATACATAACTGGGTGCTTGAAGGACCCAATAAATAGCATCCTTCTTCCTTGCCCAGAGTAATGAATAAATTGATAAACAAATGAATGGCCTACGAAAGCCAGAGTGCTACTTGTGTTAATGATACAGATGAGTTAGAGGAGGCAAATTAGTTTGAGTGCCAAATTTAGGAACTAACTGAACCCCATACTAGTCAGGGCTTCTATCCCAGCATCAGGCAGGAAGGATAGCACTGAGGAGCAGAAGAGAACCAGTATTCACAGTGGGTAGTTCATTTCCAAGAGGCAAAGGGGCAGAGTCAAGTCAAGAATTAATAGTTTATCCTCTCCCACATTGCCAAGCACATAAGTGACTCCAATCCCCTGAGGCAGAGTGAACAAGGGGCATAGAAAAGCTAAGAGTGTGACTCTGAGTCCCCTTTGCATATAAGGGAGCATCAGGAAAGAAAAGATGCATTTTTCTGTAAATACATACATATATTTTAAAGGATCATACTAGTATTTTCTGTCACTTGCTTTTTCCCATATAAATATAAATCTTTTTTTAAATTCTTTTAATGTTTTTATTCATTTTTTTTTTTTGAGACAGAGAGAGACAGAGCATGAATGGGGGAAGGTCAGAGAGAGAGGGAGACACAGAATCTGAAACAGGCTCCAGGCTCTGAGCAGTCAGCACAGAGCCCGACGCGGGGCTTGAACTCACGGACCTCAAGATCATGCCCTGAGCCGAAGTCGGACGCCCAACCGACTGAGCCACCCAGGCACCCCGATAAATCTTTGAAATCATTTACACATATTTCCTGACATGGTTATATAATTTACTTAACCCGTCCCTGTTCATTGATATTAAAGGTTTTGTATATTTTTACCACTGTAAACAGCACTACAATGAACACTCTTTTACCACGTTTGGCACATTAGTCCAGTATTCCTGCAAGATAGGTTCCAAAAGTAGAATTACTAAGTAAGACAATATACACATTAAACCTTTTATACACATTACAAAATTGGCCTCTGGAAATGCAGTATACTCCTACAGTCAGTTTATAAGAATTTCTACACCTTGTGTAATGGATATTATTAGTCATTTTCATCTTCAAAAATAAGATAAGCAAACCACTATACTTTAATTTGTATGTCTTTGATTACCAAACAGTTGTACACTTTTTCTATCAGAAGATTATGATTTAATTGATCTGATGGGATTGTAGTGTAAGCTAAGTGATAATTGGCTTTTCTTTTTTGTAATGTAATTGCCTGACTTAAGTTTTGATTATTGAGGCATTCACTTTAACAGGCAGCCACCTCGAAGATGGCTATTTCCAGTGGCAGTGCCAGCTGAGAGACTGGAAAAAGAGCTGCCCCCCACTCCCCGTCTTTGTTAACTTCCATACCTGGCCTTTCTGGTAGCTTGTTTTTTCTCTCCCCACATTTTATTTTTTATTTTAACGTTTACTTTTGAGAGACAGAGGGAAACAGAGCACGATTGGGGGAGGGGCAAAGAGAGAGGGAGGACACGGAATCTGAAACAGGCTCCAGTCCCTGAGCTGTCTGCACAGAGCCCTACACGGGATTTGAACTCAACGAGCTGTGAGATAATGACCTGAACTGAAGTCCCATGCTTAACCAACTAACCGCCCAGGAATCCCTCTCCCTATGCTTTAAATTCTCACTCTTATGTTTTAAATTACGAGTGAGGCCACGAGAACCTTGCCACCAATAAAAGCAGAACCCCAGACCCACGTGTGCTCAGGCCTACGCATGCGCCCATGCTCCCCTGCCCTCTGTATACCGCGACCCTGCCGTTGGCCCCAGCTCTGCCACATAACTTCCATGATCTGTAAGTTATAAAGCTTTCTCTTTTTCCCTCAGAGTTTCCTTATGGGTATTTCTGGGAGCGTCTTGCAATCAAAAGAACCACATGGGCCTATCGAGCCACAAGCGTGGATATTGATAGGCTGAGATCAGCACAAGAGCAGGTGTCAAATATTTACCAGGGTACAAGATGCCTTTAAGTATCCAGGCAGCAAATTTGGCTTTAAAACAGTGTGAAAAATTGATGGTGTTATTTGGCCCAGTAGGTATGTTAGATAGATTACAGTGTGTGATCTCAGAATCAATATTCAGTCCATATATTTGTGCAATAGATAATTACCATAATAAATGCAGACTTGACGTTTCAGTAGGAGGATGCATTAGGTCTGTGTCCCGAGAGGTTTGCTGAATCAGGAGCTTAGAAACAGTGGAGCACAGTGGGCCAACTGCCTTTCTTCTAGACTTCTACCCTTCAGTCTTCAGAGCGACCCTAAGACCACACCAGAACATGTAAGATTTTGTCTTCCATTCTCCTCAAAAGGAGTCCACATGTCATTGTCCTGGTTCTCTGCACACATTGATAGAAGTCTAACTCCCCAAGTGGCAGACATGGAGACTTTAGGTGTGGGTCTTAGATTTATGAAAGACTTGGAAATGTGCATTAATAATACAACAGAGAGGGGAAATGGGAGAGAAAGATAATAATACTATTAAAAGTAATGATATAGCAGTTTGGATTAGTTTAGGTTATATTTTTTAAAAAACTGCAATATATTTTCAGAAAAAAAATGATGGAAGTTCTATGTCTCTCATAAAAAGAAGTCTGGAGATAGAGAGTCCCAGCTGATAGGGTAGCCTTACTATGACATTAGGGACCTAGGATCATATCTTCTACTCAGTGATCCCAGCATGAGACTTACTCATTGTCAAGGTCTCCCATAATTAAATATGGCTATTAGATCGCCAGCCATTTCAGGAACGGGAAGGAAGGGAAGTCTTTTAAAGGTTTCCCACAAGTCCCACCTAACATGTCCGTTTAAATATCACTGGCAAAAAAAAAAAAAAATCATATGGTCAAAACCAGTTGCAAGGATGTGTGTGACCAACTAAAACACAAGGTTCTTTGTCTAAAGAGAATATAATCTCTGTCATAAATGGATGAATTTTTTTCTTAAAAAAATTTTTTTAATGTCTTATTTATCTTTTTTTTTTTTTTTTGAGAGAGAGAGGGAGAGGGTGCAAGTGGGGGAGGGGCAGAGAGAGAGGGAGACAGAGGATCCAAATTGGGCTCTGTGCTGACAGGCTGACAACAGTGGGCCTGATCTGGGGCTCGAAATCATGAACCACTAGAGATCATGACCTGAGCTGAAGTCGGATGCTCAACTGACTGATCCACTAAACGGATGAATTTTTAAAAATAATCTCAAAGTGGGGAAAGATTTTATAAGCATGACAATACTACAGTGATAAAAGATGAAATATTTTTTATAAACAAATTTTTAAAAATTGTATTGCAGGGCGCCTGGGTGGCTCAGTCGGTTAAGCGTCCGACTTCGGCTCAGGTCATGATCTCGCGGTCCCCGGGTTCGAGCCCCGCGTCGGGCTCTGTGCTGACGGCTCAGAGCCTGGAGCCTGTTTCCGATTCTGTGTCTCCCTCTCTCTGACCCTCCCCCGTTCATGCTCTGTCTCTCTCTGTCTCAAAAATAAATAAACGTTAAAAAAAATTTTTTTTTAAAAATAAAAAAAAAATAAAAATTGTATTGCAAGACCGCCATGAACAAAATCAAAAGGCAAAATATTAATGTCACAAATAAGGGCTAATTTCTATTCATAGAAGTAACTCCTGCAAATTGAGAAAAGCCCTCAAAACAAATAGAAAAATGTACAAGGGACATTTCACAGAAATGAAAATACATGCAGATGTTTCAAACATATGGCTCAAACAAATTCAAAACACAACTCCTTTGAGATAAACTTTTTTCATCCATTGATTGGAAATGGTTACAAAGTTTAATGCCACAGTGTGCTAGCAAGGGTGCAATTCACCAGGTGTTCTCATTTGTGGTCTTTCACATACTTACTTGTACCTTCCCTCATGTGCTCTAAACCCCTGATGCTGCCTGTTGCTGCCATAAACAAAATCTTCTGTGACCTTAGACTCATTTCTGAGGACAGGGTCCTGCCTCAAGCATGCATTTAAGTCTTTTGCTTTCTTTCCTAAGGCTTTTCTGATGTCTTATTAAGGGACTCTGGTCCTTAAAGATACAGGTTTACCCAGAAGTATGGGACTTAACACTTCTGGGTCAACCTTCAACCAATGAGTGATGAGAAACAAACGTTTATCTCAGTTGATCCTTGGGTGAACAAGTACAAGAGGCATCCTACACCCTTGTTTAATGTTCTGGCTGGCTGAAACCTCAGTTGCTCACAGTGGCTATCTCAATAACGCATCCTGGATTGGCTTTTCTCTCTCTCACTTTTCCTGGTCCTTTGGATCATCTCCCAAACTAATTACCTGTGCAGAAACTATTGTCTCAGTCTTTGCTTTTGAGAGTAATTTGAGCTCAGACGTATTGCTAATGGGATATAAATTGGTAAGAGTAATGTGACAATTTTTGCTATAATTTTTAAAAATACTGACTTAACAATTCCAGTTTAGAAATTTGTTTTAGGGACACCTGGGTGGCTCAGTTGGTTAAGTGTTCAATTCTTGGTTTCCACTCAGGTCACGATCTCATGGTTCGTGAGATCTTGCACTGTCAGTGGATCCTGCTTGGAATTCTGTCTCTCTCGCTCTCTTCCCCTCCCCTGCTCTCGTGTGTGTGTGTGTGTGTGTGTGTGTGTGTGTGTGTGTGTGTATGCGCTCTCTCTCTCAAAATAAATTTTTAAAATTTTTAAAAAGAATTTATTTTTTATTTATTTATTTTTTTTAACGTTTATTTATTTTTGAGACAGAGAGAGACACAGCATGAACGGGGGAGGGGCAGAGAGAGAGGGAAACACAGAATCGGAAGCAGGCTCCAGGCTCCGAGCCCTCAGCCCAGAGCCCGATGCGGGGCTCGAACCCGGGGACCGCGAGATCGTGACCTGAGCTGAAGTCGGACGCTTAACCGACTGAGCCACCCAGGCGCCCCAAAAGAATTTATTTTAAAGAAATATACTAATAGTTGAGCATGTGTGAAGTGATGGCTGTAAAAGAATATGCATCACAACATTGTATAATAACCAGGAATTTAAAAAAAAAACCAACTCACTGAATCCCAAAATAGGACATTGCTTAAGTAAATGCCAGTATGATTCATACAATGAAATAGCAGGTGGTAAATAATAAGATAGCTTTATATGGAAAGATTTTTAAAACTAAGAGCAATGGCATGCCTGGGTGGCTTAGTTGGTTAAGCGTTTGACTCTTGATTTAGGCTCCGGTCATGATCTCACGGTTTGTGGGTTTTCAGGCCCCGCTTTGGGCTCTGTGCTGGCAGTGTAGAGCCTGCTTAGGATTCTCTCTCTCTCTCTCTCTGCCCCTCCCCTGTTCTCTCCCTCAGAATAAATAAACATTTGTTAAAAATTCTAAGGTTTTTTTTTTTGTTTGTTTTTTGTTTTTTTAAGTCACTACTTTTTTTTTTTTTTAATTTTTTTTTTCAACGTTTTTTATTTATTTTTGGGACAGAGAGAGACAGAGCATGAACGGGGGAGGGGCAGAGAGAGAGGGAGACACAGAATCGGAAACAGGCTCCAGGCTCCGAGCCATCAGCCCAGAGCCTGACGCGGGGCTCAAACTCACGGACCGCGAGATCGTGACCTGGCTGAAGTCGGACGCTTAACCGACTGCGCCACCCAGGCGCCCCAAAATTCTAAGTTTTAATTTCTCATTTAATTAATCCTATAACTCTGTCTCAAAATAAATTTAAAATTTTTAAAAATAAAAACTAAGATCAATAGATAGATTAAATTAGCATTTTGTAAAATATATGTGTATATATACTGGCATATGTATAGAAGATCCTCCTGGAAAGAGACACAAGGATTTGACATCGGTGGGTTGTCTATAAGGAGAACTTGGCTGCAGACAAGTGTGAAAGAGAGAGACTTCTTTCTTTCTTTCTCTCTTTTGTTTTTTTGGGTTATTGATATATCATGAATTAGTATTACTTTGCTATTTGGAATACTGAACCCTGTCTGAAACCCTGTCTGAAGTGTCTATTTCATCTATTAACTGTGGTTTTTAAAAATTTATTTAAAAAATGTTTCAAAAGCTTCAATTACATATGGGCACCTGGCTGGCTCAGTCAGTGGAACATGTGACTTTTGATCTTGGGGTCATGAGTTCGAGCCCCACATTAGGGGTAGAGATTACATAAGAAAATAAAACAAAATCTTTTTTTAAAAGTTTCAATTACAGAAATTAGAATGAATTGTACAGTGAACCCTTGTGTGCTCATCATCCAGCTTTGAACAATTACCATCATCTTGCCAATTCTGTTTTATTTATCTCTCCACTTTCCCCCAGTGGAAATTCTAGTAAATGCACAAAGGAATACAAAACAATAGGGAATATTAAAAAGGAAGTAGATACTCTCAAAAGGGTTAAATTGGATGAATCAAATGAAGCCTAATATATTGTAAATATATTATATGAAATACAATAGAATATGAAAATAATAGATATTTAATAGTTCTTTAGAAACAGGTAAAAAATGAATCCTTGAACTGCCTAGAAATGGGGAAAATATGCTTTTAAAAAGATGCAAATATAATCAGAAAACATTCAATAAACCCAGTCCAATCTGATCTACATAAATAGAGCCAATCCTGGCTAAAACTAGAGTTACAGGTAAGTTGCCAGATTTAGCAAGTAAAAATATAGAATAGCCAATTAAATTTAAATTTTACATAAATAATGAATAATTTCTTAGAATAAGCATGTATCATGCAATATGTCCCGTATAATATTTGGGACATATTTGTACTAAAATATTATTATTTGTTTTATCTGTTACTTGTGTATGTGATAATGCCTGGGTTCAACCAAAAGGAATCAGAATTTCTGGGGTTATAGACTGGACATTACTTTTTAAAAAATTCCCCAGGCCAGAATTACCTACTTCATATCCAAGATTAAGAACCACTGCTCTAGAAAATGCTAATTTTAGCCAAATTAATTAGGTCAATTGGCATCAGGAGAGTTGACTTTAGGTGAAATGGTATCAGGTGAGCTAAATCCTCATTGCCACATTAGCATGCAACTTAGAAAAAGTTGTCCGTCCCTCTTGGTGCACTGTGTCCTTCTAAGAACCTGATTCACTTTGAAGCTGTTACTTATAGGCTCCCACCTTAAATTTGGCATCTGCCTCTGGCTGTTCTCTCTGGCATAAGTGAGGTCTCTTCGGGGAGGAGCACTTTTTGTGTCTCACTTATTAGCTAAGGCCTGGAAATGAAGATGTGAACGTTCTTTCCAACTTGGAGGTAGAAACACCCTGGTCTCAAGTCAGCGGTGGCTCCGAGATCCCCTTTGACACTTTTGGGCAGTTTCATTTTTCACTTGCATACATGGAGAAGCTGTAAGAGAGTCACTTGGTGACTTGCAAGTATCAGGGACAGAAGCAGAGGTAAACTAAGGTACCCTAACTCCTACTTGAATTGGTGTAAGAGAAGATAACATGGTGAAATTTTCCAGTATTGCTCAGGGTTGCTCAGAAAAACAGACTTTTACATTTCTAGCCTTTTCCCCAAACCACATGTCACCTGAAAGCACTTCTTTCTTCTTCTCTGTAGCTAAGGTACTGTATCTTTGTCCTCATCAGCTCCCAGTGGCCATGGTGGCAGAGAAGAATGGGCTGTTATTTGATGCCAGATTGAATCTGCAGAGATTCTGTGAACTGAGACTAGAGAATTATTACAGTGACTCAGAATGTGTGTGTCTATTTGTGATTTTTAGCATTGATAGCAAGCAAGACTTACTTTTAATTTCCTTTTAAATATTAGGATGTTTCAAAATGTCCACAGTTACTGATTAGGCCATTGTGTTTCAGATTTTGGTGATAGAAAGTAGCCAACTTTTAAACTAAAAAAAAAAAAAAAAAAATTCCTCTGGGAGGTTCTAACTGAACTTCCATATTTCAGAATACCCTTCCCAGCCATAGCAAAAACATGAGTATTCTTCTGCTCCATGCTACTTTTAAGACATTCTTGTTGCCTTCTGGTTGTCACAGGCCATTGCCGCAGATCAGAAGTGCTGGCAGCATTGGCACAACTGTTGCCCCAATGTTCTCATCTTTAGAGAAGCATGGGCTTCAGGAGTGGGTTTGTCTTCAAAATGCGTAGAAAGCCAGCACCTTGTGATTCCTCCTGCTGTGGGTAATATCTAAGGCAGTGGAAGGAAACTCTCACGTTAGATGGCAACTGCCCCATGTCTCTGGCCTCCAAACCTGCATTGGCAGGGGCCAGAGGGGGTCTCTGTGTAGCCTTGGGCTGAAGGGAAGATGCCAGTTTTAGTGAAGTGAGAGCCCAAGAAGTCTGAATGTTCTGACCAGATACCCCCAGCCCCCGCCCCGCACCATAACTCACCCCTGTGTCATGGCCTTACCAACAGTATCTCCTATTGCTACCATCAGATTAACTTCACAGTTGATGTCAGTTTCCAAATGTTCCAACTCCCCCATCAACTCTTTTTCCCCCAGAGAGTAACTTACATGTTGTTTTGTGGATTTCTTTTCTTTCCTTTCACTGTGCCCTCTGGTCAGTCAGCAAACTTCCCTATATCCTCAGCCTTTTTTTCTGAAAATTCACCTTCTGACTAAAAACTGGCTCTCCCTGAAGTCGTGACTTATCTTTATTTTTCTCAAAAGGTAGCTATGCTTTCTCTTTACCCCTAATACTACTGGGCCTAGAAAGAAGAAATTCTCTTCCTGCTCCTTGGTGCCACTTTCACATCACTCCACCTCCCTTTTGCTTAACAACATTCAGCTTGGAATTTCATGTCATGGAATTCTTCCACCTACTACCTCGCCTCATGGCGGCCATCCGCTGACCCCATGTCACTCATCCTCATTCCTTGAACATTTTAACTGCTGATTCTTCATCATGCTGTCCAGTGTTATTCCAGCCATAATTCTTGGTAACATCAATATCCAGATAGGTGTATCTTCAGCAGCCTCTCCGTTCCTTGACCTTCTCTCCTGTAGTTAGCCAGTACTCTACCCAACTCAGCCACTTACTCCCATCCCAAGTCAGATATAGATTTCATGTTATCATGCCTGCAATTTCTCTCTTAGCCATTTTGAGCATCCAACTGTCTGGCTACCCTGTCCAGTTTTTCCAGCTTACACCCTCTAAGAGCCTAACTTCAAAAATCACTTCACCATTCCAATACATAAAATCCATTAGTACTACCACCTCCATGTCCTTACTTCACCTTATCCAGCTAAAATCCCACGGCCAGTCATTACAATCATTCCATTTCATACACCCTTAACTCCCTGACCTTCTCACACTTTAATATATATACATGCTTCTAAAAATCCTACTATTCATAAATCCAAACTTTGCCAATACCAGCCCTGTATACACATTGGTTAAAGTGATAGGAGAGGGCTGCCTGGCTGGCTCAGTCAGTGGAGCATTTGACTCTTGATCTTGGAGTTGTGAGTTTGAGCCCCATATTGGGTGCAGAGATTACTTAAAAATAAAATCTTTAGGATCACCTGGGTGGCTCAGTTGGTTAAGCATCCAACTTTGGCTCAGGTCATGATCTCATGGTTTGTGAATTCGAGCCCCAGGTTGGGCTCTTTGCTGTCAGCACTCAGCCAGCTTTGGATCCTCTGTCTCCCTCTCTCTCTGCCTCTACTCTGCTCGCATGCACACACACTCTCTCTGTAAAATAAACATTAAATAAATAAATAAAATAAAATCTAAAAAAAAACAGTGGAGAAAATATCACAATATTTCTTGCTGTTCTCACTTTCTATTTGTAATTACAAATTTCAAATGGCCCTTAATGCTGCCTCGTGATCATACTGTGTTTTCCTAGTCCATTAGTCCTCCTACCCGCATCCATTTGCTGGGACTACTTCTTACTCTCTGCTCTTTTCTCAACCTTTAGCACACGCCCATATTCTGTATCAGTAGAGCATCTTCTTTATTCACTGATAAATGAAGCAATCGGAAGACTGTGTCCACAAATTCACACCACATTGACCTTCTGACCTGTCTTTGTTCCCTTGTACCCTGCCTCATGTTCTGTGGTATTAAATCGTCCATGCTCCTTGCTAAGGCCACCCTTCCGTGAGTACTCATATCCCCTCCCATGTCATATCTTCAAAGACATTGCTTTCTGCCGCCCCTGTATTGCCAGTTTTCTCCTTTCTACAGGATATTTCCCACCAGCATACCGGCATATTGTTATTTCTTACATCTTAAAATAACCATTTTTTGACCCAATTTTTCCTTCTAGTTACTGCTCATTTCTCTCTTCTTTACCAAAAAACCCCCCAAAAACAAAACCAAAAAACTTTCTTGAAAGAGTTCCCTCTACTTACCCACCCTATTCCTTTTGTAATCTTTTTTCCCCAAAGTTTTAAATAGTTACATTTAAATAATTAGTACTCATAGCTATTGACCATAAATTCAAATTATTTCATTTGAAACCACTGTTTTTCATATTAGAAATTAGAATCTGGCCTGAAGAGAAAGTCACAATGGCTCAGATTTATTTTATTTTAATTTTTGTTCTATAAAAAAATCAAACCTATTGAAAAGTTGACAAATTATTAAGGTTAAAAGATAAAATTTGACATTTAACCATAATAGTGAATAAAAATCAATTTCAATGTAATTTGAAAGTCACTAAAAAGTATTGAGTATATAGGTCATCCTAAAGGAGAGAAAAATAATGATAGTTTATTCCCTTGCTCACAGAGTGCTTCAAATGCACTACCTTTCTGTTGTATCATTGCCTCCAAACCTTTGTACATGCTTTTCCCTATTGCTAGTCACTGTTTCCCTTCCTGGATAACTTGTCATCTTTCAGAGCCCAGTCTTTCCCAAACTTCCACCCCAAACCTGCAGTTCTGAGTTCTTTTATCATACTATTGTCTTCTTATGGCAGTCTGTAATGTATTTATTGTAACAGTTACCTATCTTACCTGTTAGGATCCAAGTTTTGTGAGGCTGGAATGGTGCCCATTTCATTCCACATCATGTTTTCTGATCCTAGAATAGGCCAAACACACAGAAGGTGCTTAATAATATTTAGTAACTGAATGACTATAGTGCTGATTGTTACATGAGATGAAACAATCTTTGGAAGAAAAGTCTCTCATTTTAACACTTCTGTGAAAAAGAGCCAGCACAGATTATTTAGTGATCATGTTCTAAAACTTATTTATTGGACCCCTGCAAAGGATTTAAGAGCTCAGTGAAGTGGACACCTTGTAAGATTGGAGACCTTGAGATCACAATGGTGATGACTGGAAACAGCCTCATGATGGTATAAATGCAAGTAATATAATGAACTAGTTTGCAAACATCAATGCATCATATGGAGGTCTTGGAAAATGCTTTGAAAGCCATTGGTTTAGATAAAATACGAAGTTCAGCAAAAAGCTCCCCCTAAGGAAGTTTATATTTCTATTTCAAGGCACAGAGTAGGCATCTGTAACTACTTCAGAAGAGGGGAGGAATTTAAAATTATGATTTTCGTTATTGCAAATTATGGGCAGAGAATATGGTAATGTCTTCAGAGCTATGAAGAAACTGTATCAGTGTTTCCCCCCAGCAGCCACCATTACAGTGAATCCATCTATATACTTTGATCTCATATCAAGAAGTTGTGAATTTAGAAGTTTTACTAATTTGTTACATAAATATAGACCATCAGTCTTGGCAATTCATATAATCTCTGCTTCAAGTAGCATTATTGTTATTTTTAAATTTTATTTATGTATTTTGAGGGAGGGAGAGCAGGGGACCGGGAGAGAGAGAGGGAGAGAGAGACTCCCAAGCAGGCTCTGCACTGTCTGCATAGAGCCCAATGAGGACTGGGCTCAATCTCACGAACCGTGAGATCATGACCTAAGTCAAAATCAAAAGTCCAGTGCTTAACCAACTGAGCCACCAAGGTACCCTTCGAGTAGCATTATTTAAAAGGAATCCAAGCTGAATAATATTTTCATAATGGATTGTCACATTAGATCAGGCTTTTTTTTTTTTAATTTTTAATGTTTATTTTTGAGAGAGAGAGAGAAAGAGAGAGAGAGTGAGAGCGGGGAGGGACACAGAGAGAGGGAGATACAGAATCTGAAGCAGACTCCAGGCTCTGAGGTGTCAGCACAGAGCCCGACACAGGGCTCGAACTCACAAGCCATGAGATCATGACCTGAGCCAAAGTCGGATGCTTAACCAACTGAGCCACCCAGGCACCCTTAGATCATGTTTTTATTTTATTACTTTATTGAATCTGCTCTGTCAAGGTCACAAGGAACCTTCATCTTTCCATCTCAAGTTGTATTTTACTAAACTCTCAGGAATATTTCCTTCCTCCTTGAAACAATTTCTCCACATGACTTCCAGGGCACATTCTCTCCTGGGTTTTCTCCTACCACACTGGCTACTCTCCTGAATCTCCTTTGCTGGCTTCTCCTCATTTTCTAGACCTCTAAATGTCGAAGTACGCTAGGACTAGCCAATCTTCTCTGCCTTCACTAATTCCCTAGATGATCTCATCCAGTTTCATTGCATTTTAAATATAGTTTTCCTAATCTTTACTCTAAAATTCTTTTTAAAAACTTTTTTTTTCAACGTTTTTTATTATTTTATTTTTGGGACAGAGAGAGACAGAGCATGAACGGGGGAGGGGCAGAGAGAGAGGGAGACACAGAATCGGAAACAGGCTCCAGGCTCCGAGCCATCAGCCCAGAGCCTGACGCGGGGCTCGAACTCACGGACCGCGAGATCGTGACCTGGCTGAAGTCGGACGCTTAACCGACTGCGCCACCCAGGCGCCCCTAAAATTCTTATTTCTATATGTGATATCTCCCCTACCTCCTCAGACCCAAATATTCAATTGCCCAATGAAGATAACTTTATAACTTTAACAAGCCTTTCAAATTTAACATGTACAGAATTCTTGATTTTCCATCCCCAGATTAACCCTGACTTCCCCATATCAGTAAATGGCACCACCAATCACCAAGATACCCCAAACAGAGGGCCATTCTTTATTATTTAACATTCCACATCCAAATCCATCATCAAACCATGTCAAAAAAATGTCTCAAATCCAACCAATTTTTATTAACTCCAGTACTGTCATCCTAGTTCACACTATCATTGTCTTCTGACTATTTTACTGCAATGGCAGTAAACTGGTCTCTCTTCTTCCACCCAGACAACAATCAGACTTGTCTTTTTATCACATAAATAAAATATCCATTCAAAACCCTCTGTTGCTTTCTCATCATACCCTTCTTCTTTATAACACTTGCCACCTCACATAATATTATGTATCAATTTGTAGATGCCCTAAACATAGGGACTTTGTATTATTCATACTGTGTACCCAGAGCCTAGAAGAGTACCTGACATTTAAGGATGATCAATAAATATTTGCTGAATAAATAAATGAATCACTACGTATTTAAAAACCTTTGGTATATGATATTATAACCTGGTAAAACAGAGATTAAAAATGGTTGTCTGATGATACCTGTCTTTGTAACTAAATCCTAGGATCAGACTTAGAGATCTATGCACCACATATTTTCTCACATGCTTATAACAAAGAATTGCCACTTTTCATCCTTGATTATCTTTTCTTCAGCAGCATGAGCCCTGTGATATCCTGTTTTGTAGCAGGAGGTAACTTATAAACTATCCTTATAAGTACAATAAAAAGATGAAGATATGTTTGTGACATATATGGGTCTCTATCTGTAGGCATCATTTTTTTGCAGTGAGTTAGTATGATGGAGAGCTTAAAAAATCTATGCTGTGATTCCTTCAGAAATTCCCCTCCTGCAAGACACAATATATACTTTTATATGATAAGGAAAGATAAAAACCAAACAGAGCTAAGTGTCAAAACATAAACCTAAAATCATAATCATTTATTTATCCTTTCCACTAATACTTTTTGAACTAAAGTGTGCCAGGCATTATGCTAAGCACTGGGGAAACAGCAGGTAACAAGACAGATAGATAGGGTCTGCTGTCAGAGATTTATACTAGAGTGAACAAGTAAACAGATATATAAAACAATAAAAAATTATGAGTAGTGCTTTTAAGGAAATAGACATGATGCTGTGCTAGAAAAAAGAGGGGGATTGTGGTAGGCAGAATAATACCCCTCCAAAAGATGTCCCCATTCTAGTCCCCAGAATTTTAAATATGTTATACGTAAAAAACGAGAATTAATATTGTTAATCAGCTGACCCTTCATATCAGGAGGTCATCCTGGATTATCTGGATGGACCGAACATTATTACAAGAGTGGAAGAGAGAGACAGGGGAGAGAATGTCAAAGTCAAGATTTTAAGATGCTGCACAGCTGACTTTGAAGGTGGAAGAAGGGGTCACATGCCAAACAGACAGGCAGCCTCTAAAATCTGGAAAAGGAAAGGGAATGGGTTCTTCTCTGCCACCTCCAGAAGGAAAGCATTCCTGCTAATACCTTGATTTTAGCCCAGTGAGACCCATCGTGGACTTCTGACCCTCAGAAGTCTAGGATAATAGATTTGTGTTGTTTAAAGCCATTATATTTGTGGTAATTTGTTACAGCAGCACACAGAGAAATAACACAGGGACTTTAGACAGGAGAGTCAAAGCAAGCTTCTCTAAAAAGATGTTATTAATCTGAAAGTGGAAGGGTTACAAGAAGCATGTCATGAAAAGAGGTGGCAATAATGCATTTGAAGCAGAGAAAACAGCAAGCCCAAAGTCTCCAAGACAGAAAAGAGATTGATAAGTTCTAGACACTGATGAAAGGTCAGAGTAATTCAAGTCTAATAGTGAAGAGAGAAAGTGGTTAATAAGAGATTAGAAATTAGGTAACATTAGTTTATTCAGGCCCTTATAAGCTATACTAAGGAATTTAGTGTGTGCTCTCAGTGTAATGGTAAGACATGGAATGGTTTTATTTTTTTTTTAATTTTTTTTCAACGTTTTTTATTTATTTTTGGGACAGAGAGAGACAGAGCATGAACGGGGGAGGGGCAGAGAGAGAGGGAGACACAGAATCGGAAACAGGCTCCAGGCTCCGAGCCATCAGCCCAGAGCCTGACGCGGGGCTCGAACTCACGGACCGCGAGATCGTGACCTGGCTGAAGTCGGACGCTTAACCGACTGCGCCACCCAGGCGCCCCCATGGAATGGTTTTAAATATAAGTATGAAATTATCTGTCTTGTGGGGTTTTTTTTATTGCAGTGTAACATAATCAGCGCATACAAATCATAGTGTATATATAGCTCAAGAGATGTTTACAGAGCAAACATACCTGTAACCACCACCCAGATCAAGAAATAGAATATTACCAATACCCTTGAAGCCTCCTTAGAGCTCTCTGCTAGTCTTTATCTCCACCAAATGGAACTGCTATTCTGACTTTTATCATCTTAGAGTAGTTTTTCAGTTATTGAGTTTTATATAAATAGAATCATACAAAATGTTTTCTTTGGCTTCTGATTTTTTTTTCTGCTGGACATTACATTATGTCTGTGAGATTTTAGGCATACATAATTTTAAAAAAATGTCAGTGCTGTATATATTTCTGTATTTGGTAATAACAATATATTTTCCACTATACTGTTGGGGTACATTTGAAGTGCTTCCAAGTTTGAGCTATGATGAACTTTCTCGTACATGTATTTTTGTATGCACATATAAGCCTTTCTATTAAGTATATACCTAAAGAGTGCAATTACTGAGTTGGAGGGTATACATATATGGTACTTTACTAAATGCTGCCAGTTTTCCAGAATGATTGTACCAAGTCACACTCTACCAAGTCACACACATTACCAGAATGTGCGGTAGTTGAAGTTGTCCCATCCTTTCCAACACTTGGAAATGTCATGTTTTATTATTAATTAATCAAGTCATTCTCTTGGGTGGGTAAAGGCATTTTACTGTTGTTTAAAATTTCCTTTCTTTGATAATTAATGATGTTGAAAAGCTTTTTGTATGCTTACTGGCTATTAGGTTTTTTTTTCTTTTATTAAGTGCTTGTTTGCTAACTTACTACTTAGGTTTTTAAAAGGTAATTCTGTCTTCCATGGGAAGATTATAATTATAGTTAGAATTATATAGGCATTTTTAAGCACTTGTTTAGATCTTGGTACAAGATGAATGAAATTTGGTATATGCATAGAAAATTTATATTATAAGTGCTTATGTACAGAGGGCATGCTACAAAAACACAAGTGTTCAACATACCATCAAAGTGTACTTTATCTCTAAGACTAACCATGAAATTATGAGTCAAATCATTCTTTCTGAAAAGTGTTGATCTATCTTGTTAAGACCTCTTTCTCTTGCCCCCCAAAATAACCAACTTTAAGAGTTTGATACTCTTTCAGGAGTTGATTTTATTAATGAAATGGTGTCCTTTAAAAATTAGCTTTACAGAAATTTAATGATTGAAGGAGAGAAACTGCAATGCCACATAATATTTAGTTTAATGGCCTCCAGAAAAAATTAATTTTGCTAGTTTGAAACTGAGTTAGATGAATTCTGAGACATAAATATACAGAGGAGAAAGGACATGTCCAATTAATAGGATTTCTGGCTGCCTGCCCAAGGAGATTCTGCAAAATCCTACAATACTAGGTAAAACGCCCCTCTGGAGCAAATACTGTGTTTGTTGAGAATGTGGAAGGCTCTGCCCAACAATAAATTAACTTTGTGCAGCATGCTTTATTGCTCTGCCCTGCATTCTGGCAAGCTTTCCTCTCATTGTCCCCCCGCCGTGGCTTGCTTTGCTTGTTTTGTATTAAAGATGACTCAGCCAGACTCCTAGTCTTTCCTTTCATCTTCTCCTTTCCCTACCCCTCAACCTCCTATTTTTGTTCCTAGAGTGGCAAAGCCAGGGCAGAGCACCCCCCCCCCCCCAACCTTTTTTTTTTGTGTGTGTGGCTGATGTTCCAGCATACTGAGCTATTGGTCCTGAAAAGTCAACTGCTTTTTTTTCTCTTTGGAACTTTCACAGGTTACATTCCTCCTCTAACTAGGTTACCCCCTGGCCCCCTTAATTCTCTGAAGCTAGTGATCCCAAACATACAGTTCCTAGGGATGGGGCTGTTTTTCATCCCTGCCCCCTCCTGAACAACCACTGCAATCCCCTTTGCAGCCTTAAGCAAGGAGATACAAGAGCAACCACAGATCCAAGGGTGGCAGGGCGGGCACTCTGCCAAGCTCTGTGTGCTACTATCTTTCCACCACACCTCCCTCAGTATATTTGAGGAGCCTAGAAAATTAATGTCTCCTGGGCAAGGGGAGAGGGGTGGGGGTAGGGGAAGGAAAGAGGGAGTGTCTTAGGGGCGGAAAATGCAGTAAATTCGCCCTCTGCTGGTTAAAATTCTGAATTAACACCGCCAAAATAAAGTGGGAAAGAGAAAGAAATCAGTTTAACGTGGATGAATTATAGCTAAAACTAAGCTGAATTTAACCTATTTGTCCATCTTAAACAGCTCCTTGTTCCTACTTGGCCGTACCTGATGCCCCAGGACTAGGATTTAATTAGACTCTGATTCTAAGCCCTAGTCTCAGTTAATATGTTATGCTGTCCTGAGCCCATTTTCATTTGCCCTTGAGTTTTTGCCATTCTGAGACACGAATTAAAATCCACAAACATGCTCTTTTTGTCTAAATTTGTTGCTAAGCAACTGGAAAGATAACACCTAAATCGTCACTTCTTGGGCATACTTGTGCTTCAGTCCAATCAGTCCCTTTGCCTAAAACAGTTCTTTCATGCGAACAAAGCTGCTTTTTGTGTTTTTTGAGAATAATTAATTGGCAAACAATGCAGAAAAAGCTATCTAGCCTCATGCTAATTTCTTGAGAAAACTGACAAGCAGCTTTGTGTAAGACGAGGTATTGGCCGCCATAATTCACACAGACTTTTGTACCGCCTTTGATGTCTTAGGCATTTTGTTGGAATAAACCAACACACCAAGGTTGGATGATCTAATGTCTGTCACACACGAAGACAACAATTACAAGCATGCACTTAGAATCTGGGAGTAGAGAGAGAAAAAAGTCAACATTTTGCAATAAGGGATATTATTTAATATCAGCTGGTTTCCTTGCCAGCCTAAATATCTAAAATCAAGGGGTTCTTACCCCCTCCATATCTGGCATTGTAACTTAGTCAGTCACACGGCCCTTTGAACCAGTTGGGATTGGCCAGTTCCTTTGTCAGGTGAAAACCTCTGCAGCAAGTCATGAGACTAAACTGGGCGGTGTCGCTGTCCGCGTCTAGGGTGCTGAACTTTAGGCGTGGCTAAAGAGGTTTCCTTTGCATGACAACTTCCGGTAGGGCGGGGTTGGGGTCGTGTGCCAAAAAGTGGATCCATCTGCCACCTGGTGGTAGAAAAGGAAAATGCTTTTGATAAAGTTTAAAGAGGACTTTGGATTGAGACCCTAAACTCTGAAAAAAAAAAAATTTTGGAAAGGTTGGAGATCTTAGACCTCAGGAAGTGGGTTTTGGGAGATCTGCCTATTCTTAAAATCCATAAATATATAAAGGAGAATTGAGAATTTTCAGAGTTATCTCGCTTCTGTCCAAGAAAATAATCTACAAATACATTGGTTTTCCCAAGCATTTCTTTCAACACACCTTTGTTACCAGATAGGTATTTGAGAAATATTTGTACATATAGGAATTCAGAAATATTTACTAAAAATACTAAAATAAATGCTCTATCTTATGAGCCACATACATTCAAGAAATCATAGCTGAGAGTATTGCTTTGATTTCAGCTTCTGGGAGGAAGAAAAGTGTACTTATATTTAGATGTGGTAATATGTAATAGGAGTTCTAGGAGTAAAACTTGTTTTTTTTTTTCCATTTTCTTCCTTTCTTCCTTTCTGATATAGGCTATCAGAAGGCTGAAAATAATAGGGTTTTTTTGGTATGCTTATTATTTTTACTCTGTGTATTTTACTGTTTTACCATGCATATTTTTATACAGTGATGAATAAATCACTATTAATTAATTAAATTCATAATTACACTCATAATTACATCCATAAGGGGATGGAGATCACCTTATGTTGCTAAGTAAATATAGATTCTTTGATAGGTAACAAGAAAAAAAACAAGAGACAGAGGTAATGACATGCCTCATTCAAATCTTATTTTTATAAAAATACTGTAAAAAGTAGATACATATTTATAGAAGCTCTAAAGTCAAAATTCCAACTAAACATCAAATTTCTATGTCTCTACTGGTAACCTCTCCTTCCTAATTGTTTTAATATCATTCTTTCCATCTTTTGAAAAAAGTTACTGCTATATAGCCAAAGCCTTACTGTATGTTCAGGTGTATGGGTTACAGTGTAAAATAAATTCTATCAAGTTGAGAGTAAAGTAAATTTCTTTCTCAAATGAAAAAACATCAATCTCAGAAAAAAAGACCTATCCAGGAAGTATACTTGGCTTTGTCAGCCAATCCAGTTAATATTAGTATTCTAATAGATATTTTTTCATTTGCTCTTCTATGGATCTTAACACAGAAAATATAGTTATCATTTGTTTTAAGGTATAAAATATTTTCAGAATATTAATTTTAATAAAATATAGGTACTGTATTTGGGGTTGTTACATGAATTGTCTTCAATTATAAAAGGGAGAAATTGGTTGGAATTTAATGAAGAGACAAATTATCACTCTAGTCTAGGTTCCATTTGATTAAATTGGGAAGTTTAGCAAACATTTGTCAGGTTTCATGGAAAGACACCTGTAACCTGTGCTACCAGAGTCAACATGGAAAACAAATAAGCATGAATAAGGGCATGAAAGCCATCTGTTTAAAAGAGGAATGTAATATAAATCTTGCCTGTAAATGGTATTGGTTTATGT
This sequence comes from Panthera onca, assembly GCF_046562875.1. NCBI lineage: Eukaryota > Metazoa > Chordata > Mammalia > Carnivora > Felidae > Panthera > Panthera onca. The sequence goes on along the minus strand of NC_138339.1, from coordinate 122,335,237 downwards.
CTTCTTACATTACTGTGAAAGACTGAAACATTAGACGCACGTGCACATGATGGACAATAAGAGGTATTGTCGTTCAAAACAACAGATGGTAGATCAAGAGCAGCTGCAATAAATTGAGCTGCCTAAGAAGACTTCTGGACCCCTGAAGCCTCCTGTTCCTTCCAAAATGAATAAGAAACCTAAAATGCATGAAAAAAACACATGGAAGAAAAGAAGTCTAAAATCGTAGTAAAGTCTGAAACAGCAGATGTGACCTCAGTGCTTCAAAATACATTGGCTCCTAAAAATAGATGTTTTTTTTTTCCCAGATGAAGGAGTATATATGAAAGAAAATTAGAGGGCATTTTAAATAGCAATATAACAATAACAATCAAAATAAATATCCTAAATATTACAACACTAAGACAACTTAAAGTTTGGATACAGTAATAGAAAAAACAGGTGGAGAGATTCTCCAATATTCTAGTTAGATAGAGTATTTTTTCTGAAAGAAGTTGAAAATAGTGACAAAATTCTCAGAATAATTTCAGAGGCATTTAAATGTATGGTGTAGAGGTAAATAAAGTAAACATAAGTGACCCATTTTGCATAAATGTTAGAACAGATTTTTATTTAAACTAATTTTATAAACAGGAAATATAGAGTTGTATAGAGCAGAACATGGAGTAAAAAGAATTTGTTTTCCAATATAAGTCTAATTATATTTCTCTGGCTTGCCTGAGTTGATTTTCAAACAAACAAACAAACAAACAAACAAACAAACATGGCACTTGTGTAATAATGTAATTCCAAATTCCAAAATTCTTTTGTGTATATATATTTTAAAAGATTTTTTTTTAGAACAGTTTTGGTTCATGGGAAAACTGAGCCCAAAATACAGAGAGTTTCCATATATTCCCTGCCCTGACACTTATACAGCTTCCCTCACTATGATCATCTTGAAGCATATAGTAGTGCATTTGTTACAACAGATGAACCAACAGTGATACATCATTATCTCCCAAAGTCCATAGTTTACATTAAGTTCACTCTTGGTGTTGTGCATGCTATGGATTTTGACAAATGTATGGTGACCAATATTTACCATTATAGGATCAAACGAATAGTTTTACTACCCTAAATCCTCTGTGGCTTTCCCACTAAGATTGGGAGCAGGGCAAAGATGTTCCATCTCACTACTACTTTTAAACATTGCACTGGAAAAGGAAACAAAAGGTGTACTGATTGGGAAGGAAGAAAAAAACCACCTTATTTACAGATTACATGATAATGTATATAGAAAATCTGAAAGACTCGATTAAAAGAAAACTCCTGAACTAATAAGCAGTTATAGCAATGTTGCAGAATATGATGTTCATACACAAAAGTCAATCATTTTCCTATATACCAGTAATGAACAAGTGAATTTTAAAATTGAAAACACAATACCACTTACATTAGTATCCCTGAAAAAATGGAACACTTTGGTATAAACCTAAGCCTAAATATGTACAAGATCTACAAAACTATAAAACTCTGATGAAATAAATCAAAGAACTAAATAAATGGAGAGATATTCCATGTTCATGGATAGGAAGACTCAATATTGTCAAGAAGTCCGTTCTTCCCAACTTGATGTGTAATCAATGTAATCCAAATAAAAATCCCAAACAGATATTCTGTGGATATTGACAAACTGATTCTAAGTTTATATGGAGAGGTAAAAGACCCAGAAGAGCCAACACACTATTGAAAAAGAACAAAGTCAGAGGACTGACACTGCCTAACTTTAAGACTTATTATAAAGCTACACTGATCAAGCCACCGTGGTATTGGCAAAGTAATAGACAAACAGACTAGAATAGAAAGCCCGGAAATAGACCCACGTAAAAATAGTCAACTGATCTTGGACAAAGGAGCAAAGGCTATGCAATTGAAAAAAACATGATCTTTTCAAAAAAGAGTGCTGTAACAGCGGGCCATTGACAAGCAAAAAATAATTCTAGACATAGACCTTATACTCTTCATAGATTATCTCAAAAAAAGGATAAAAGCCATCTTGATTTCTTCCAAGCTCTGGCAATTATGAATAAAGCTGTTCTAAACCTCTGTGTGCAGAGCTTTGCATGGACCTAAGTTTTCATATCTTTTGGGTAAATAACAAGGAGAGCAACTGCTGGATCTTACAGTAAAATAGAAACACAAAACTATAAGACTCTTAGAAGATAGGAGAAAATCTAGATGAACTTGAGTGTGGAGATAAATTTTTAGGTACAATACCAAAGGCATGATCCATGAAAGAAATACTTGATTAGCTTGACTTCGTTAAAATTAAAAATTTCTTATCTGTGAAAGACAATTTCAAGAGAACAAAAACACACGTCACAAGTTAGGAGAAAATATTTGCGAGAGACATATCTGATAAATAAGCAAGATTAATATATATTTAAAATATACAAAAAATTCTTAAAACTCAACAAGAAAATAAACAAACTAAATATTGAGTCAAAGACCTTAACAGACACTTCACCTAACAAGAATTAAAGATGGCAAGTAAACGTATTTTACTTTGCGTGGTAAAACAGTTCTCAGCACCAGGTGATGTATGGAATTGTTGGATCACTATATTGTACAGCTGAAACTAATATAACTGTTGACTGGAATTAAAATACATTTTTAGAAGTTCTCATTACAAAAAAAAATTGTAACTCCATATGGTGATAGATGTTGACTAGACTGACTGGGGTGATCATTACATAATCATACAAATACCGAATCATTATGTTGTACATCTGAAACTAATATAATGTTGCATGTCAATTGTATCTCAGTTTTTGAAAAGATTCCCTAGGAGGCCATAAGTTTTCACATAATGTGTGAAACACTGGGAGAAATATTGCCTTTTTAAACAAAAACTCTGTAGATATATATCAACTAAGGGTAAATATGTCTCATTTTCTTATAAAGAGATATTCAGGATTCATATTCAGAATATATGAAGAGCTACAGATCAATAGAAAAAAGATAAGTGATTCAATGTAAAAACTGGGCAAGAGAACTGAACAACCGTCCCCCCACCCAAAGGATAACCAGGTGACTAAAGACATATTACATAGTGCCCTGCCTCATCGGTAATTAATCATCAGAGAAATGCAATTAAACCCACGCTGGGAGAGCAAGAATGGTTAAACTTTAAAAAGATGAGTAATGCTAGGTGTTGGTAAGAATTTGCACAGCTGGAGGTTACACTGCTGATGAGAGTATAAATTGGTACAACCTCTTAGCAGTTTGGCAATATGAAGTAAAGCGAAAAAGAACATACCCTATGACATCAATGCCTCTTCTAGGTATATGTCCCCTCCCCCAAAATATGTACACAGGTCTACAAGGTGACATATAGAAGGGCACACTGCTGTGAATAGTAGAACAATAGAATGAGTAAATGAGTTTTGCTGCACTCATACTGAAAAAGACAAAAGCAATGCCTGACTGCTAGCAGCCCTGATACTCCAGGCTGGGCCATGGTGTTCTCCTGTTGAACGAAAACAATTTCATAGAACACCAGCATTACACGAGGCTGTGTAATGTGATAGATCAGAATTAAAACAAGAGCACACCTTAATCATGCCTGAATATAGACAGAAAAGAACACTGTCCAGTCCACAAAAATGATCAAATATCCCTCTGTGCTAAAATGATTTACCAGTCACAGCTTGTTTGCCAGTCACAGATTTACCTTCTCCTTTCTGCTTTTCTATGTAAGAATTATAGAGAAGATATAAGAATTATATAAGATATAAGATAATTATAAGAATTATTAATACACCCAACTATAGTATCAACTCCATTGCTGATAGCATCCCATCCAGAGTAAAGTCCTTCTTCATAGCACCCCAGATCACCTTGCACAAGACTAAATACTCTAAGTCCTTTCCGACACCCTCTTACTGTGATTCCCCATGATTCTCTGTGGTATGCAATCTCCCTTGTTGCAGTCAGGAAATACAGCTCTTTTCAACTACAGGTGCGTTCCTGATGCTCTATGGCCAAAGGGTATTGACAATACTCTGGAATTCTATACAGCAATGGAAATGGGTGAACAAGAACTAAACACAAAAATGTCAGTCTCACATGGAGCTAAATAATGAAGGAAAGGAACTAGACTTAAAAGATTACTCATCATAAATGTTAAGGGGTTTTTTTTAGCATAGTGAAAATATTACCTTCTGTACATTTTATTGTATGTATTTTTATATACAGTTTTTTTTACATTTATTTATTTTTGAGAGAGAGAGACAGTGTGAGCAGGGGAGGGGCAGAGAGAGAGGGAGACACAGAATCAGAAGCAGGCTCTAGGCTCTGAGCTGTCAGCATAGAGCCTGATGTGGGGCTCAAACCCACGAACCGTGAGATCGTGACCTGAGCTGAAGTCGGAAGCTTAACTAAGTGACCCAGGCACCCCTATATACAGTTTTTTAAAGAGGCAAAATTAAACTGTTTAGGGCTGACACTTAAGCTAGATATTAATTTAGGTAACGGAGATTGGGGGATCCATTAACTCCTTCATGTCAGGATGTCAATAACATTATATACACTTTTCATTCATTTTTTTTCTCATTTGGAAAATATGGTTTAGATTTCTCATAAGTGGCAGTAACTCTTTCTATAGCACCTAGCATAGAAAATGCTGAGCACAAATGGGGACTCACCAAATGCTTTTGATGGACATGAGATGAGAGTGTCAAAAGACAGGTTCTAGTTCCTACTGCCAGGAATAGCTGTGTGAATTGGGCAAGTAATTTCATCATTTGGGCCTTAGTTTCTTAATCTTTAAAAAAATCGAGGGGAGTATTGGACCCTATCTTTTTTGAGGTGGTTCATCATTCTTAAACATTCTATTATCTAATGATTGTAAAAGAAACTCTGAACAAGTATCCCCCAAATTTCTATCAGGTCATTTTCAATATATCTAAGTAGTCTGTTATTTCATTTCCTTTCAAATCCAAAGCCAAACATTTTTATTTCATTTATCCATTATGTTATTTGGGAAACACAGTAATATACTGATTAAGAGCAGAGACTCTGGAGTCAGACAAAATTAAACTGAATTCTTTCTCTAATCCTTATGAGGCAGGGGGTCTTGGAAGAGTGACATAACTTCTCCAGTCTGTTTCTTTGTCTTTAAAAAAAAAAAAAAAGAGGGGCACCTGGGTGGCTCAGTCGGTTAAGCACACAGACTTGGGTTCAGGTCATGATCTCGCAGTTTGTGGGTTCGAGCCGCGTGTTGGCCTCTGTTCCCACAGCACAGAACCTGGAGCCTGCTTCGGATTCTATGTCTCTTCTCTTTCACTCACAGTCTCTCTCTCTCTCTCTCTCTCTCTCTCAAAAATAAACATTAAAAAATGTTAAATAATGTGTACTTAATAGAGCTGTTGCAAGGATTAAATAATGCATGTAAACCACTTAACACAGTCCCAGTGCTATATAGAAACCATACCCAGTAAATATTACTATCATTATAATCCTAAGTGCCAAGCCAACTGCTTCTTGAGGGTGAGGGTTCTAGGAAAGGAATGGATTTGTGCATATCAAGAGCCTAGTTGGCCAGTTCTCCTATCAATGTACCTACTGGACACCAGGTTCCTGAAAGAAAAACCTCTGTCTGTCCCCTTTCTTTTTCCTGCTGACCACTTTCTCCAAACCCCTGCCCCTGCCTGACTTCCATCTGGCTCCAAAAGACACTGCAGGATCTTTTTTACTACCCCCCCCCCCACCTTTTTTGGTGCAAAACAGGTGATTTTATTAAAACACAGGGACAGGACCCGTGGGCAAAAAGAGCTGCCTTTTTGACTCTCCCTTGATCTCTGGACAAGCAAGGTAGCTTGCTTACTTCTCGCTGTTTGCCGGTTGCTGCAGCAGCCCCAGCCGGCTCCCAGATTGGTGACTTCAGCTTAAGTGACTATCCTCATTGGCTTCTTAATTCCCAAGGACTTTTTTTCTGAAAGGGAATTAAAGACTCTGCGTTGCTTTGGCAACAACTTTCATCCTCTGCCTAACTCTCCAGAATGAGAGCATATCTATTAATACACTGGATAGACTGGGGAGTTGAGTTGCTCAATGCAAATTTTCTTCCAAGTGCAAAACAGCTTACCGGGCTTTGCTAGCCCGGTGCTGCAGTTACAGAGGAGCAAAGCCGAGAGCAGCAGTTCCAAGAATCTGTGGGCAGAAAAGTGAAGTATACCTGCAACAGGTGGCGGCTGCTGCAGAGAGTGCGCTTGTGAGACCGGATGGCGGTTGCGCACAGAAAGCTCATGCAGAACAGGCAAGTAGGGTCTCTTCTCTTTTTTGTGTGCATATCTATGGGAAGTGCAGCAACCATCCGCTACTCCGTGGCAGAAGAGATGGAGAGCGGTTCGTTTGTAGCTAATGTGGCTAAGGACCTGGGGCTGGAGGTAGGGAAGCTGGCTGCGCGCGGGGCGCGGCTGGTTTCCGAGGGCAACAAAGTGCACTTCCGGCTCCACCGCAAGACAGGGGATCTATTCGTGAAGGAGAAACTGGATAGGGAGTCACTCTGTGGCAAAGCTGACCCGTGTGTTCTGCATTTTGAAATAGTCTTGGTGGAGCCGCTGCAGTCCTTTCGTGTCGAGGTCAGGGTATTTGATATCAATGACAATGCCCCGATTTTCCTAAACAAGGAGCCGCTTTTAAAGATTCCGGAGAGTACCCCCTTGGGTTCACGTTTTCCTCTGCAGAGTGCCCAGGATCTGGACGTGGGCCTCAATGGTCTCCAAAACTACACCTTAAGCCCCAACACGTATTTCCACCTGCATACCCGCTTTCGCAGCCATGGGCCCAAATACGCTGAGCTGGTGCTGGATAAGCCCCTGGACAGAGAGGAGCAGCCTGAAGTCAACTTGACAATTACAGCGGTGGATGGCGGGTCCCCTCCCAAATCTGGCATCGCTCACATCCGTGTGGTCGTTCTGGACGTCAATGACCACGTGCCTCAGTTCTCCAGATTGGTGTACCGCGCTCAGGTACTAGAAAATAGTGCCAATGGTTCTTTGGTGGTCACTGTGAGTGCCACAGACCTGGATGAGGGCTCCAACAAAGATATAACTTATTCCTTAGCTCAAAACCCAGAAGCAATTCTCCAGACGTTTCAGATTGACTCGCAGACTGGGGATGTTCGACTAAGAGGGCCCCTAGATTTTGAAGCAATTGAAACATATGATATTGACATTCAAGCCACCGATGGAGGGGGCCTTTCTGCCCACAGCAAAGTCCTGGTGGAAGTGGTGGATGTTAATGACAATCCTCCTGAAGTGACAATCTCCTCTGTGTCCAGCCCTCTCCCTGAGGACTCCCCATTAGAGACTGTAGTGGCCCTTTTCTCTATCCGAGACCGGGACATTCGAGTGGGAGGAAAAATCATCTGCTTCCTCAGAGAAGACCTTCCCTTTGCAGTCAAACCTACTTTCCGGAATTCTTACTCTCTGGTTACTGACAGAGTCTTGGATCGGGAAGAGGTCTCAGGCTACAATATCACCGTTGTTGCCATGGATACTGGGCCACCCAGTCTGTTCACAGAAACTGTGATTGAGGTGCTAATATCTGACATTAATGACAATCCCCCAATATTTCAGGAAGACTCATACATTTTGACTGTTCGAGAAAACAACAGCCCTGCAATTTTTATTGGCAAAGTTCATGCTGAGGATCTAGATTTGGGTGAGAATGCCCAAGTAACATATACTCTGCTTCCTCCAGAAAGTGGAGATTTATCAGTCTTTGCTTACATCTCCATAAATTCAGACAATGGGAAGCTCTATGCACTGAGAACCATGGATTATGAGGCCATTCAAAAATTTCAGTTTGTGGTAAAGGCAACTGATGGGGGCTTCCTGTCACTGAGTAGCCAGGTTACTGTCAGAGTGGTTGTTCTGGATGACAATGACAACCGCCCAATGATCTTGTACCCACTGCAGAATGGCACCTTGCCCTGCAATGACCTAGTGCCCAGGTCTGCAGAGGCAGGCTACCTGGTGACCAAGGTAGTGGCTGTGGACGGTGACTCAGGTCAGAATTCTTGGCTTTCATATCATCTCCTTAAGGCCACTGACACTGGGTTATTCTCTGTTCAACAACAAAATGGGGAAATCCGTACACTGCGGCAGATAGCTGAAAGAGACCCCGTGGTTCAGAAACTTACAATTCTTGTTCAGGATCATGGCCAACCAGCTCTTTCCACTACTGCCTCACTCAACATTTTGCTGGTAGATGGGTTTTCTGAGCCCTATCTACAGTTTCGGGATCCATCCAAGCATCCTACAAGGGTAAATCCATCCACTAAATATTTGGTCATTTCTCTGGCTGTGCTTTCCTTTCTCTTTCTCCTCTCTGTCACAGTGATCTTTGTTATACACATCTACCAGGTTAAATATAGAGAAAAGTTCACAGTTCAAGAGCATTTCTATGATGACTGTAATTTCCCTAACAACTTGGTACAAGAAGGAGCCAATGGATCTTTATCTCAGCCATGTCCCTATGAAATGTGCTCTGCCACTGGCACTGGCAATAGTGAGTTTCGGTTCCTTAAGCGCTTTATGCCCAACTTCCCCTTCCCACATGGCACTGGAGAAGCAAAAACAGAGGCTGGCTCCAGTTTACCCCCAGATTCTGGTAGGAATAGGTCTCGGGGGTCAGAGGGCCATGGCCAAGTACCTGATAACTATATGTAGTTCTTGCTCATGAGCTATAAGTAATTATTATTCATGTGTCCTCTGGACACATGAATTCTGGACCTGGAAATGCTCAGTTCATTAGTTCTGGACCTGGAAATGCTTAGTTCCACAGAGATATCCTGTTATTTTGCCTTTAAATTGTTTTCTAGTAGACAGTTATGCATGCATGGGGAAGAAAACTAGCTTCTAGTTTTGATACATCAGGAAGCAGTTAGGTTTGAGAAACAGATATATAGCTTATCATTACTCAGAAATTTCTAGATTCTTATTCCTTAGTAAGTGGAGATCATCTTTGAATCATAAGGACACAAATGCCTGGTGAATGGTCCTCATAGATAATCAGGTAAAAGGAAAGGTAAAGAAAAAAAAAGAATTGACTTATTTGAGAATGTGAGTAAGGGTAGAAAGACTAAAGAGATTCAGTTCAGGAATGTTCTCCAAAATTAAGTTAGATGGGATTTCTTAATGGTCGTTTAGGCCTTAGGCAAGCCGAAACCTCTCTTTGTATACAGGTGTCTATCCCTTACTTATCAGAGAACAGTTATTTGAATGTGGAGAATAAAAGGTAGATGAGGGGGAAAAATCAGTAAGGCTTATTGTCGTTAACAAATGCTATCAAAATAAAAGATATTAAAGGAAAAAGTGATAATACCAATTAAGTGGCCTTAAGAAAAGATACATTTTCAGATATTACCAGATTGGATTTTAGGCCATTTTCCCTTCTGAGGATTCTGAAGTGATGTCATGGAAACTGAGAAAAAAGTACTTCCTAGCAAATCATTCATAAAATGAAATGGAATCATGAAAGAAGTTAGGCTTTTTTTTTGATTATCATGGTTTTGCCTTCATAAGCTATTTTAATTTCTCTCATTCTAAAATTTAAAAAACCAATATTAAAACGTTAACATATTTCAATGATGCTAACCATACTACTAACTTGCCTTAAAAGTTTTTTTTAACGTTTGCTTTAGTGACACTTTAATCATGTGCCTTATTTTATTTAAATGTGTGTAAATTCAGACCCATGAGGATATGTCCTGTACAGGAGAGCACAATATTTGTACCTGGATTTCTTAGGGTACAGAAGTATCTCTTAAAATACTTCTTAAATCATATTCATTGATATAAGCTTCATTCATAGAATTATGACTGACTCCGAATGGTACTATCTGGCTGCCTACCTGGTGACCAAGATATACTAAAATTTAGTGATAAGTTATTTTTAAAATGTTAGAAATGCTTAGGGCAGAACTGGTATAACCTATGTCTGCCTTCAGTATTTTCCTTAATATTTTGAGAATGGATAAATCAAATGTGGAATACCAATGAATTGTCTTTTTTATTAATATTAACTGTTTTCCATAAATCATGTTATAATCTGCTCATTTGGAGTAAAGGTCTTTCTTGAACAAAACATGGAATAGTGTTTCAGTATATTTAGGTTAGGATTGTTAAGGTATGCTGAAATCAGAGGCCTTAAGTGAGAAAGAAGATAGAATTCTTTTTTGGGTAAATAGTAATTAGTTAAAACATTATTAACTAAAAGCCTCTGGGTTAACTGCATTTGATTAAATAATTGTCATGGATTAACTGTATTTGATTACATTTCATGATGTGACCATAATCAATGGCAAGACTCTGGCTTGATAGTAAGAATAAGGAAAGAAAATTGTATAGAATGGTGATTTTAAGACTTTGAATTTCATTTTTTTTAAGTTTATTTATTTATTTTGAGAGAGCGGGCAGAGAGAAAGGGAAGAGAATCTCAAGTAGGCTCCCCAACATTAGCACAATGCCTAACGTGGGGCTCAAACTCATGAACTGTGAGATCATGACCTGAGCTGAAATCCAGAGTCCACGCTTAACTGACTGAGCCACCCAGGTGCCCCTAAGATTTTGAATTTCAAATAGTAAAGTTCACATACACAAATACACAAAATGGATGGAAAATGTAGATTTGTCAACTTTTTCCATGTATGGAAAAATAATTAAAATGAAACAAACACTATTAATTTGTAACATTATTTCACAAAGGAAATGGCATTTTAATGTAAAAATGATAATACAGTGATCCAATAAAGGAAACTGTCCTCTAAACTAAAAACATCATTTTATGAAAAATGTATTATGCCATTATTGGGCTCATTTTTGCCTTAGACCAGTGAAACTTTGGCCATGGACTTCAGATTGACAACCACTGTGTTAATTGATGATCTATCATTTTTATTCAGACTTCAAGTTTCTAAGAAAATTCCAATTGTACTTGATGATTAAAAACTAAAAACATCTCTGTATCAATTTGCTGAATGTGATGTGAGCCATTTGAATTTGGAAAGCACTCTATATACCAGCTGAGATTAAGTCAGATTTCCATCCGCAAGTTAAAATAAAGAATGGAAATAATTAGGACAGTTACCTTCCCTCAAATGTCAAGTGACGTTATAACTATGTATTTAGTCAAAGACCTAATTCAAGTGCTTTAAAGTGCTCTTGTATAAAAAGGCCATGATAAATATTCAATTAAAAATATCTAATTTGGGCAAATTGCTTCAATAACCTATTTAACTTTGAAATGTATATAGACTTACATTTATACTGGAAGTTTTAAGTTATAAGGAATTTAAGCCCTTTAGAAATTTTTTGTTATGAGATAATTTTAGACTTACAAAACCACATGAGTAGTATAAAGTTCCCTTCGCCTAGCTTCCCTTAATGTTAACATCTTACATAACCGTTGCCAGTTATCAAAATTAAGAAATTAACCTTCGTACAATTCTATTAACTAAACTACAGACTTTACTTAGGTTTCACCACTTTTTTCCCTAGTGTCCTTTTTCTTTTCAAGGATCCAATCCAAAATCCTACAACACATTTAATTATGTCTCCTTAGTTTCTATCATCCATGATAGTTTCTTAACCTTTCCTTGTCTTTCATGACCTCAAGACTTTTGAAGAGTACTAGTCAGTTATTTGTAAAAATGTTCCTCAACTTTTTTCAGTTTTATTGAGATATAATTGACATATAGTACTGAATATGTTAAAGGCATACAGGATAATGACTTGATTTACATGTATTGTGAAATGATTACCATAATAATTTTAGTTAACAAACATGTTCCTCAATTTGAGATTGTCTTTGTCTTCTGTAGATTATTTTCCTTTTAACTTTTTTTAATGTTTATTATTTATTTTTGAGAGAGAGAGAGTGTGAGTGGGGGAGGGGCAGACAGAGAAGGAGACACGGAATCCGAAGCAGGCTCCAGCCTCTGAGCTGTCAGCGCAGAGCCCAATGCAGGGCTTGAACCCGTGAACCATGAGATCATGAGATCATGACCTGAGCCAAAGTCGGACACTCAACCAACTAAGCCACCCAGGCACCCCATAGATTATTGATGCTATGCATTATTGGGAAGAATACTGCAGAAATGATATTGTATCCTTCTCAGTACATCATTATCAGGGGGTACATGATGTCAATGTGTCCTATTGACTGGTGACATTAATCTTTTAAAAAAATTGTGGTTAAAAATAACACAAAATTTACCATGTTAAAGATTTTTAAGTGTACAGTTCAGTAGTGTTAAGGTGATATTAATCTCCAACACTTGCTTAATATAATATCTGTCAAGTTTCTCCACTGTAAAGTTACTATTTCTCTCTTTGTAATTAATAAATACTTGGAGAGAGACGCTTTGAAACTATGCAAATATCATGTTTCTGCTTAAACTTTTGCCCATTAATTTTTGTATCCATTGCTGGATATTTCCTATGGCAATTAACACTGTGGCATTTAGATGGTAATTTTCTATTTCCCTGATTCCTTTTACACTAATTAATTGAAATTCTCCTATAAGGAAATCTTGTCATTTCTCCTCTATTTACTTATTATGTAGTCATTTCTTTATGTATAGTCTCATGGATATTTACCTTTTTATTTGGGTTATAATTCAATGTTATTATTATTTATTTTGTTGTTCAGGAAGTCTTTTTATCTGGGATGAAAAGCAGATTTATAAGACTGGAATTATCCACATAGAACACATTTGGCCAAAATAAGTATTTCTTTGTAACTCTATATTCTGTATGATCTTAAACAAGTATAAGTTTCTTAAATCTTGTTAAAGTTTCTTCATAATGATGTTTTAACTTCAAATAAAAATTACATTAATTTGATTTAAAATTTCCATTACAGTTATAAAACTACTAAATAAACAGTAAACTATGAAAACTTTAAATTTTATTATGTGGGCATGTTTATATATTTATAAGCTATGTTTAATAGAGTTGTCAGTTAAGACATAGATTTGTATGCTGAAATTAGACATACAGATATACAAGAAATGGAATTGGTCTGTCTGGTTCTACTTAATTCTCCTAAAAATAAGTAAATATATTGCTTTCTCTGCAATGTCTCTGTATTTTGCTGTTGTTGGTTTCTTTTTTTTAATGTTTTTAAATTTATTTTTGAGAAAGAGAGCATGAGAAGGGGAGGGGCAGAGAGAGAGAGGGAGACAGAGGATCTGAAGTGGGCTCTGCTCTGACAGCAGTGAGCCCTATGTGGAGCTCGAACTCAGAAACCACGAGATCATGACCTGAGCCGAAGTCAGACACTCAACCAGTGAGGCACCCAAGTGCCCGTGTTGGTTTCTATTTAAAGATGAATTTGTCTCCTTTGTGGAAGTAGAACTCATCCATGTAAGTCTCCTATACAAAGGCCTATTTTCTGTACAGTTGAATATCATTAAAGTATGCAACTAATCAGACACTCTTCAACCAAAAATTTGACTTCATTTACAATTTCTGTAACACTTAAAAATATTACTAAAGTATTGGTTGTGTTTCTATAACACTGAAATAAAATATTAAAAAGTAAAAATGACACAGTTTTCTCTTAAGCTGGTGAAGCAAGCTTATACTTCTGTGCACCATGCCCTGCTCACATGAACACACAAAAAAATAGATAAAAATTAAAAATTAGAAAATGTGTAAAACAAAATGGAACAAACATAAAATAGTGAACAAGGATGAAGCCCTTATATTTCTGAGCTACAGAATGGGAAGCTGGCATTGGTTGTCATAAGTTTGGCTCTGATGGGCTATTGGGAGAAAAATGTTCTCCATGCAAGATGGAAAATAAAAGCTGGGGTCGCTGCTTAGAGCCAGAAGCTAAATGGGTCTATCTTGCTCATGAAAAAAATGTTGAAAAACCACTGCCAAAAATTTCTGAAGTTATGACACACACAAATGGAAATATATTCCACTCTCATGGATTGGAAGAAAAAATATTGTTAAAAAGTTCATACTACCCAAAGCAATCTATAGATTTAATGCAATCCCTATCAAAATACCAACAGCATTTTTCACAAAACTAGAACAAGTGATCCTAAAATTTGTGTGAAACCACAAAGGACCCCAGATAGCCTAAACAATCTTGAAAATACAAAACAAAGCTGAAATTATCAAAATTCCAGATTTCAAGTTATATTACAAAGCTATAATAATCAAAACAGTATGATATTGGCACAGAAATAGACACATACATGAATAGAACAGGATGGGAAGCCCAGAAACAAACCCATGATTATATGGTCAGTTAATCTTAAACAAAAGAGACAAGAATACACAATAGGAAAATGACAGTCCAACAAATGATGTTTGGAAAACTGGATGGCTACATGCAAAAGAATGAAACTGGATTACTCTCTTACACCATAAAGAAAAATAAACTCAAAATGGATTAAAGACCTAAATGTAAGACCTGAAATCATAAAAATCCAAGAGAGCACATGCAGTAATTTCTCTGATATTGGCCATAGCAACATTTTTCTAGATATATCTCCTGTGGCAAAAGAAGTTAAAGCAAAAATAAATTATTGGGATGAGATCAAACTAAAAAGCTTCTGCACAGCAAAGGAAACAACGAAACTAATGGAAAACCAACTGAATGAGAGAAAGACATTTGCAAATGATGTATCCAATAAAGGGTTAGTATCCAAAATATATAAAGAATTTACACAACTCAACATCCCAAAAACAAATAATCCAATTAAAAAATAAGCAGAAGACATGAACAGATATTTCTCCAAAGAAGACATCCAGATGTCCAAAAGACTCATAAAAAGATGCTCAGCATTACTCATCAAGAAAACACAAGTCAAAACTACAATGAGATATCACCTCATACCTGTCAGAATGGTTAAAATCAAAAACACAGGAAACAAGTGTTGGCAAGGATGTGGAGAAAAAGGAACCCTCATGCACTCTTAGTGGGAATGCAAACTGGTGCAGCCACTGTGGAAAACAGCATGGAAGTTCCTCAAAAAATTAAAAATAGAACTACTCCATGATCCAGTAATCACACTACTGGGAATTTACTCAAAGAACACAAAAACACCAATTCAAAAGGATATATGCATCCCTATGTTTATGGCAGCATTATTTACAATAATTAGAAGCAGTCCAAGTGTCTGTTGATAGATGAATGGATAAAGAGGTGAAACACACACACACACTCACACACACACTTGAATTTATTCAGCCATATAAAGAATGAAATCTTGACATTTGCAACAACATGGATGGAGCTAGAGAGTATAATGCTAACCAAAATATGTCAGTCAGAGAAAGACAAATACCATATGGTTTCATTCGTATATGGAATTTAAGAAACCAGTGAACGAAGGAAGAAAAGACACAAACCAAGAAACAGACTCTTAACTATAAAGAACAAACTGATGGTTACCAGAGGGGAGGTCAGTGGGGGAATGGGTGAAATAGGAGATGGGAATTAAATAGTACACTTATCACGATGAGCACTCAGTAATGTATAGAATTGTTGAATCATTATATTGTATACCTGAGACTAATATAGCACTGTATGTTAACTATACCGGAATTAAGATTAAAAACTTAATAAAAATTTAAAAAAGAAAGTCTCAGTAAAGAAATAAAAAATACAAAGAAGAACTAAATGGAAATTTTAGAACTGAAATATACAATAACTAAAATAAAAAGTTTAGTGGATAGGCTGAATAGTAGAATGGAGGAAATAGACAAAAGAATCAGTTAATTGGCATACAGAACAATAGAAATTACCCAGTCTGAACAAGAAAGAAAATATACTTTAAAGTAAATGAACAGAATTTCAGAGATGTGTGGGAAAATAACAAAAGATCTAATATTTGTGTCATTGGAGGTGTAGAAGGAAAGGAGAAGGAGGATAGGGCTAAAAAAGTATGCAAAGGGATAGACTGACAACTATCCATATTTGGCTAAAGACATACGCTTGGATATTTAAAAAGCTGAGCAAGGAGCAACTGGGTGGCTCAGTCAGTTAAGCCTTTGACTCTTGATCTCAACATAGGTCTTGATCTCAAGGTCATGAGTTCAAGCCCTGCATTAGGCTTCATGTTGGGCTCTGCACTGGTCATGAAGCCTACTTAAAAAAAACTGAGACTCCAAACAGTAAAAAACTAAGAAATCCACACCAAGACATGTTATAGTCAAACTTCTGAAAACTAAGACAAAAAGTCTTGAAAGCAGCTAGAAAAAGGACACTAAAAAATTACCTATAGGGGAAAACCAATTTGAATGATAGGGGGTTTCTCATCAGAAATGATGGAGGCCAGAAGCAAGTAGCACAATGTTTCTAGTGACTGAAAGAAAAGAACTGTCAACCCAATATCCCATACCCAGTTAAAAGATCCTTCAGGAATAAAGAGGACATCAAGACATTCTCAGGTGAAGGAAAACTGAGAGCTTTGTCATTAGCAGACTGACCCTAAAAGAATGGCTAAGAGAAGTTCTCTAAACAGAAAGGAAATAATTTAAAAGGGAACCGTGGGGGGTGCCTGGGTGGCTCAGTTGGTTAAGCGTCCAACTTTGGCTTAGGTCGTGATCTAGGAGTCCATGTGTTTGAGCCCCACATTGGGCTCTGTGCTGACAGCTCAGAGCCTGGAGCCTGCTTTTAGATTCTGTGTCTCTGTCTCTCTCTGCCCCTCTCCTGCTCGCACTTGCCCTTTCTCACTCTCGCTCTCTCTCAAAAAATAAATAAACATTAAAAAAAATTTTTTTAAAAAGGAAACTTGGAACATCAGTAAACAATAAAGAACACAGTGAGTAAAAAATGGGTGAATACAATAGGTTTTCTTCTCCTCTTGAATTTCCTAAATTATGTTGAAACAAAAATGGCAACACTGCCTGATGTGGTTCTGAATGTATATAGAGGGAATAACTAACTATATTTCATTCAAACAGATGAAATGATATAAGTAGACTGTGAAAAGTTATCTATATATAATGTAATACCTAAAGCAGCCACTAAAAAGTCTTATAAAGCAATATACTCAGAAACACTATAGATAAATCTAAATCAAATGTTTAAAAATGGTCAAGTAACCTACAGAAAGAGAGAAAGAAAACAGAAACAAACAGAAACCAAAAATTAAAATGGCAGACTTAAGCCCTAGCATATGAATAATTACATTAAATGTAAGTGATCCAGCGGTACCTGGGTGGCTCAGTGGGTTAAGCATCCGAATTTGGTTCAGGTCATGATCTCACCGTTCATGGGTTCGAGCCCTGCAGCAGGCTCTGTGCTGACAGCTCGGAGCCTGGAGCCTGTTTCAGATTCTTTGTCTCCCTCTCTCTCTGTCTCTCCCCTGCTCGCATTCTGTCACTCTCTCAAAAATAAACATTAAAAGATTTTTTTTAAATGTAAATGATCCAAACACACCAGTTAAAGACAGAAGTTGGCAGAATGGATTAAAAAACATGACTTCAATATATACTGTCTATAATAAATTCACTTCAGATATAACAATACAGGTTAGTTGAAAGTTAAAGTATGGGAAAATATATATCATAAATATGTTAATAAAAGAAAGCAGGTGTGGCCATATTAATATCAGAAATTTCAGAGAAAGAAAATTATCAGAGGCAGAAAGGTACATGATATAGTGGTAAGAAAGTCAGTTCACTAAGAAGCCATAGTGATCCTAAATGCTCATGTGTGGAACAACAGAGCTGCAATATATGTGAAGCAAAATTGATAGAACAGAAAGGAGAGACAGACAAATTCACAACTGTAGTTTGGAGACCTCAGCATTTCTCTCGGCCATTGACAGAAGAAGTAGACAAACTCAGCAAGAACTCGACAACCAACTAACAGGATCTAATAGACATATATAGGACACTCTACCCAAGAAGAACAGAATTACACTCTTTCTAAGTGCTCACAGAACATGTACCAAAATAGTAGATTATATCCTGGACCATTAAATAAATCTTAACAAATTTAAAGTAATTATTATGATAGAGAAGGCACTCAGCAACCACAAAAAAAGTAAACTAGAAATCACTAATAGAAGGATAAGATAAAACTATCCAAAACACTTCAAACCTAAATGATACACATATAAATAATGCACATATTAAGGAGGAAGTGCCAAGGGCAATTTTAAAGTGCATTGAACTGAATGAAAATGAAAATACAACATATCAGAATTTGTGGGGCACAGCTAAAATAGTGTTAGGAGGGAAATGTATAGTATTAAACGTAAACATTAAGACAGAGGAAAAGCCTCAAATCAATAAGCCTACCCTCAAGAACCTAGACAAAGAAGAACAAAACACATCCAAAGCAAGGAGATGGAAGTATATAATAATAAAAGCAGAAATCAATGAAATTCAAAACAGAAAAATAATAGAAACAATTAGTGAAGCAGAGAGCTTGTTCTTAGAGAAGTTCAAAGAAAAAGAGAAAATACAAAGTACTAATCCCAGGAATGAAACAGATCATTACCACAGACCTTGGAGATATCAAAAGGATTAAAAGGGAGGGGCGCCTGGGTGGCTCCTTGGTTTAAGCTCAGGTCATGATCTCATGGTTTGTGGGATCCAGCATGTGAATCAGGCTCTTTGCTGACAGAGTGGAGCCTGCTTGGCATTCTCTCTCCCTCTCTGCCACTCCCCTGAATGTGTTCTCTCTCTCTCTCTCTCTCTCTCTCTCTCTCTCTCTCTCTGTAAATAAACATTTAAAAAAGCTGATATTGTTAACACAACAAATTACTCACATGTGCATACAACTCAAGTTGCAGGACTCTGCTTTAAATTGAGTATTAGACATCTGTACCAAATTCAAATCAGAAAAAAGGGCCCATCCCTAGTCGTTTAGTTGTCAACCCACAATACTTCATAAAGTCCCTGTGCTGTTCACTCACTGAAAGACTGCATTGAGGGGCGCCTGGGTGGCTCAGTCGGTTAAGCGGCCGACTTCGGCTCAGGTCATGATCTCGCGGTCCGTGAGTTCGAGCCCCGCGTCGGGCTCTGTGCTGACAGCTCAGAGCCTGGAGCCTGTTTCAGATTCTGTGTCTCCCTCTCTCTGACCCTCCCCCGTTCATGCTCTGTCTCTCTCTGTCTCAAAAATAAATAAACGTTAAAAAAATTAAAAAAAAAAAAAGAAAGACTGCATTGAATTTCACATAAGCCCTGATGTTCCCATCTTTTGAGAAAATCTCATTTCTCACAAAATCAGAAATACTTCATCAGGAGTAGAAAATAATTTCACTGGGTTTGTGTTTAAGTTGGTACCATAAAATTCAACTTAGTTCAAACCTCACCTCCTCTGGAATCTTCCTCATAGCCCATTTCTGTTCTTACTTAGTATCCCTTTGAGTAGTCATAGTGCCTGTGCAAATCTCTTATCTTGGCCCTTAGCTCCCACTAAGGTCATTGTCTCTGGGTCCCCCTTCTAGGCTGTAACCTCCTGGGGTGTAGGCTCCAGGCTTTATTCCATTTTCTACCCTCAATATCTTTCACACGGCCTGGATATAATCCCAACCACCTGCCGATGAATTAATAAATTCAATTAATGCATGGCCAAATGGGTGGCCTCTCTGAAATGGAAGAAATCCAGTTCAAGTTACTCTCAAAAGAAATTGTACAGCTATGATAGTATAACAAAATAATTGATAATTAGAAATATAATAAAACCGTGCACCAATTAATAATTGTTTTTGTTCACATTGGTTAAACCAAAAACCCGAGGAGTAGCCCGAAGAAATAATTTAAGAACTGTGCCACCAGACGACGGACATGACGAAGAACAGATTTTGACAGTTTCTGACGGAAAGCTTGGTATATACATCAGGTTTTCAGTTCGGACGCCTGGTGGTGCTACAGGCTAAAAAGTAGGAGGAGGAGCCTGACATTTGCCGCAGACTCCATTTTAGAAAAGACAAAACCTGAAAGGTGCTGGGGATGGATGCGGCTTGGAAAGTGTCGGCTGCAAGCTCGGATTGCAGACCTTTCTTAAAATGAATGAGAACTAGACATAAATTGACGTTATTCCTCTTGCAGGACTCCCGAAGGCTTCGTTTGTTACAGACAGCGCCTTCAGAGGATGTGCAGGAAATTGTGGGAGAGAAAATCTGGCAGAAAAGGCAAGTGGTGAGTTTTCCTTTTCTTCCCGAGCGTATTGCAGGCGGCCCTGGGAAAGGAAGGTGGCTATTAATGGCCGGAGTTTCCGGAGATTTGGCGTCGGCTGCGGGAAGGGGAGCGTCCGTGTACCTGCGGGAGGACAGACAAGAAGAGCAGGGTGGTTTCCAAACAAATCCAAGAATATTTTAGCTCCACCCACAGAAGAGTCTTTTCTCCCGAACAGGAAACCATACCTGTAGGAGTTCAGCGTTTCCAAGTATTACCTGTAAACTTCTTTTTGGTTTTCTGAGAAAAAGCTATGAGTCTAAGATGTACCTTCTTTGAAAAATTCTTCTGAACGTTGCAGAATGTGCACCGGGGACATGCGTGAGATTTGGGTGAATTTTCCGTAACTGGAAACTACACCATCAGTTCAATATCCATTCTCACAATAGAGTGCGATGCAATAGTGTGGTAAGTAATTTACTCATTCGTGGCAAAAGAAATCTCTGGATGAAGAACAACCCAAGGTAAGTCTGACTGTCACAGAGAGGAATGGTAGTTATCAGCACTAGTTGGGACCTCCTAGGTCCAAATAATGACAACCAGCGACAACCCTTTTGATGCATTCCCCTTGGCAACCTGGTTGTCAGAAGTTTCTGCTGAAGATTTAGTCTTAATAATTAAGAAGCGGCTCGCTGAATAATCTGAGCTCACTAAATCCTCCAATATCTGGAAACTACTCGGGAACATTTTAATTACTGCTGATATCTGTGCATTGTAAATATGCACTGCAAGGAAATTACCAGGCAGTTTCAGGGCTATGTGCTGAATACTTAGAAAATTTACAGCAGAAATAGTTTCAGAAATCTTTCTCCCTGTGAAGGATGTTGGATGACAATCTCAATGGATCACAGTTCCACAGAATTGGTCATGTTGACACTTAATCTTCTCATCCTGGAAAACTTCCAGAAACAGACTTCACCTTTTCAAGGATCATAATCTAAGCACTCTGGACTAAAAAGAAAATGCCTTGATCCTTCCTTCCAGAATTTTTTTTCCATTAAATGTTCAAAATATTCCATACTCTGCCAGCCTAATGCAGGACGGAGAGAAGAGAGATTCATGCAAGCAACATCACTTTATCTTCAATGAAACTAAGTTCTTTGAAGCTGAAAACAAGACGATAGGTAGATACAGCTATCATCCTTGGTATTGTTGCTTTGGGGCTCTGGATAAAAAGCAGAGGAAAACATCCCTTTTCTGAATAGCATCATAGTTGTTTCACTGCTCTACCTTTAGTAGTGTTTTCTTCGGAGGCACAGCTAAGGTTAATTTATAGTCAACAAGTACTGATAACTTAGCTATTTTTATCTTTTTATTTACCTCATAATGGTCTTGGTTTAGAAGCCAGTAACTTCTATATTAAGTACTGAAAAAGAATGCATTGTTTTCTGTGCAGACCTAATTTCCTTTGATCTTTCATAAAGGTAAGTTACCCCTAAAATTTTGTGTACACTATCCTAGGAGGTATCCCAGTGCGTGACCAGGAAACTCATCCCACTCTATCCATAAAATGATAATCTTCAAGAGGGAAGTATTCCCAGGGAAGGCTGGGCTATTTCTTTTAAAGTCATCTTTTATTTTCTTGATATTTCATAGAGGATGGCCCATAAATTGTGATAGTTTACTTTTCAGCTAGACTCCTGTCCATCTGCTAAATTCAAATAACTATTTGATTACTATTATGTAGTTTTTACTTTTTATTGAAATAAAGTCACTTTATTTTGATGACATCGATGAGACAAAATCAAATGCAGATATCAAACCTCAGGGAAAAAGTAATTGATAGAAATAAATGTCTCCTTCATTATTTACGGTGTAATCCACTGAGTTGCTGTGAAGCTTATTTATTGATATGCTAAATTTGTATGTTAATTTTTACTAAGTTTTCTTATTAAGATAAAAAAATAATTCATTCTTTAATAATTAATATCCCAGCATCTCCAATACACTGAAACAGAATGCCATTTAATATGGAGTGGTGAAATAACCTCATATTTCTTCTCTTTGCATCAATGTTTAATAGTCTCTGGTATGGTTTAGAATAATCAAAGACAGCAGATGCAAAAGCATGATATGCCTCAAATGAGATCTAATTGCTGGTTTTTAATGTATTTGTAATAGTTGCTGAGAAACTAAAAATACACATTATTCAATACATTAGATAATAAGCCTATTACATAAATATGAAATATTTGATATTTATGTTTGTCTCCCTAAAATACTTTTCTTCTTTCTGGAGAGTTTGAAAAACTAAGAGAAGCCTGGTGATTACACTGCAGGCTCAGATGGTAGAGCAAGCTGACTGCAAATATACACTGTATGCTCCATATTAAACTACCCTGACTTTGAGAGTGTATTGGAAGCCTGAGACTCTGGTGGCATAAAGAACACAAAGATCAGTGTGATAAAACTGGTTATTCAAAGCTGTATTTGCTAAAAAGGTGTTAGAAGAAGGAATAATGGAATACTTAAAGCCCAATCTAAGACAAACTTTGATTGTTTCTATTTTACTTAGCATATAACATTGAGGAAACTGAACTCCTACAGAATTCTGTTCCAGAGGCACTAGAGAGCACTTCCTTCATTGCTAATTTAGCAGATATTTTGGGCCTGAGAGTGGGGAAGCTATGGGTGGTGGTTGAGGGGGGTGGGGATGAGAGGGTAATTAATATTTCTGAAGATAAAAGACAGCATTTTCGAACCAACAGACTCAGGATTTGCTGCTAAATAGAAATTGGATCCAGAGTTGGTGTACAGACCAAGCGAGACACGGGCGCTGAATTTTCAGTTGCTAAAATAAAATCTTTTGCATTTTTCCAAGATGAGATTCATGGATACAGTCATTCACCAGTGTCTTCTTGGACTTGAAAATGCTGCAAAAAATCCATTAGAGCATTGCTATATTAACCAAAGTCCATAAAGGTGGCAGGACTTGGATATAAACAACAGTATTCATAAGTATACCTTGAATCCCAATTCTCATGTCTACTTTTGACAACTGCCAGGACAGTGGTGGCAAGAAATATCCAGAGCTGGAATGGCAGATTTCTCAGTGGAAAGAAATGGGTTGGGTTTAACTTAACCATAACAATATTGGATGATCAGTATTGGTGGCCAGACCCAGATCTGCACTGGTCTTCATTAGAAAAGTTGTTGGTTGTCAGTTATTTTGCTCAGCTGTATTATAAATTGTTAATCCCAGAAGAAAGCTTTCTCTCCTTGGCTATCACCATTTTTGTCAGAGATTGGAATATAAGATATAATAGAGAAATATTTTTAAGGTATTTCTGGGCTCCTAAAGACGTAAGGAAAACTTCTGATAAAACATAGATATTGGGGGGGGGTTAAGCAACTGACTTGATTTTGGCTCAGGTCATGATCTCATGGTTTGTGGAATTGAGCCCCCCGTGGGGCTCTACACTGATAGCACAGAGCGTATTTGGGATTCTCTCTTTCTCTCTCTCTGCCTCTGCCTCTCCCACTCATAAACACACGCACACACTCTCAAGATAAATAAACTTTAAATAAACATAGATAATGGTTTTTAAAAACCCATTAATAAAATCCATAGATTCCAAGGCAATATTAAAGTACAGTGTGTAGGGGCGCCTGGGTGGCTCGGCCGGTTAAGCATCTGACTTTGGCTCAGGTCATGATCTCACGGTCCGTGAGTTCGAGCCCCGCATCGGGCTCTGTGCTGACTGCTCAGAGCCTGGAGCCTGTTTCACATTCTGTGTCTCCCTCTCTCTCTGCCCCTCCCCTGTTCACGCTCTGTCTCTCACTGTCTCAAAAATAAACGTTAAAAAAAATAGATATATTAAAAAAATATTCAAAAAAAAAATAAAGCACAGTGTGTATTCTGAGATCATCAATTATGAAGGACTTTCTGGAAAGTATATTGTCCTGATGTAAAGAAGACTCCACTCCTGTTAATCATGTCATTAATTATGAACTACATCCCAGGGCACTAGTTTGAGACCTTAGTTGCTGTTTTTGTTTCAGATCCAAACCAGATAAACAATAGAGATGTTCTGTCTTCATAATACCTTCCCTACACCCTAAAACCTTTGGTTGAGATGGACATTAAAAATACAAGTACAATTCTATTATCACTGCCAGAAATCAGGAGTTTCTCAAGCTGAAAATGAAACGTAATATAACCATATCTTTATTTTCACCAAATGGCCTCTACTTAACAAGCAAGAGAACACAGCTTCTGAGAGCATGTGCTCTAGTAGCACATGTAGCTGCTGTAGATACTTAGAAAACTGCCCAAGTAACTACTGCCTCCTGCTGCCCCTCCCTCAAAATGAACACAAAGAACCTGTTTGCTCGGACATCTCTGAATTGTAAGGCCCTAAGTATCAAGTTCTGCATAAGGGAAAGAGCAGCTGTCTCAAATTGAGCAGCATGTATATACTACCAGTATATACTACCAAGTTTCTGAGTAATAGCAACCTACCCATGATCTGACTTAAGGTTATAGTCAAGGACACTGAGATGCCACCTTACTCCATGTTCAGACTATGACCTGTTGCTGGTCAGTTGTCTTTTTCAGCTCTACTGACCATATTTTAACAGGTGCCAGGAAAAGTTTTAGACTCCTCACTTAGCATCTACTTGGTCATTATTGTGGTCTCAGTATTCTTCAGCTATCTTATCTGCCTATTCCTTTTCATGGTGTGTGTTCAAATAAGTACCCTAATGTGACAGTACACACTCATAATTGCATTTTCTCATTTTCAAATATTATTTCCTTATATATATTTATCACATTTAAATTGGTAATTTATGCTTTGTATTTTGTAGTCAGATTCTCAGGTTTCCTTCCCGTTGACATATTTTTTGCCTTCCCTTACATCTTTAGACTTCATTATTTATTACTTTTCTGTATTGTATTTAGTAGTTAAAAAACACTTAGGCATATTTTCTTTCTAAAATGACATTTCAGGGTGAGGGGATGAGCAAAATGGATGAAGGGAATCAAGAAGTACAGACTTCCAGTTACAAAATAAATGAGTCATGGGGATGTAAAAGTACAGCATAGGGAATATAGTCAGTAATACTGTAATAACTTTGTATGGTGACAGATGGTAACTACACTTATCGTGTGAGCATTTTGTAATGCGTATAAATATTGAGTCACTATGTTGTATACCTGAAACTAATATAATAGCATATGTCAATTATACTTCAATTAATTTTAAAAAGAGAGAGAGAGAGAGAGAAACCAAGAAACAGACTCTTAACTATTGAGGACAAACTGATGGTTTCCAGAGGGGAGGTGGACGGGTGATGGGTGAAATAGGTGATGGGGATTAAGGAATGCATTTGTCCTGATGAGCACTGGGTAATGTATGGAATTGATGAATCACTATATTGTACACCTGAAACTAATATAACATCGTATGTTAACTATGCTGGAATTAAAATGAAATAAAACAAAATGAAATTTTAATTGTGCTCTTAGTAAAAATACAATCATCTACCAGACTGCCAAAACCTGATACAAATTTTAGCTTATTTTAATAATGGAAGAGAAGATATCTGAGATTCTTGGGAAAAAATCATATAGAGTATATGAAAACATATGAAACATATATATACATATGTACGCATATATACATATCCCTAGGAGAGAGAGAGAGAGAGACGTAGTCCAATATATACACAATACTAGCCAGAACCCATGGCAATGCCTGGTCAAGACTTTCTTTCAAGGGAACACTTTGTACTAATAGACTATGATAATTCTCCTAAAGCAAAAAATGCCAAGGTTCTTATGCAAGTGTCCCTTTCCCAACCATTAGTTGCACATTCATTCTGGGGGAAGCAAAAAAACAGCATCTTCATATCCCCCACTCGAATCACCTTTATTTTGAAATCCTGCTTGCTTGAGATTTGTAAAATATATATCTTAATGGATTATGGGAAAACTTAGTTGTTTGTATCCTTAGTAATTCAAAAACAAATTGTTTGAGTATTACCACAGGCCCACAATTTCCACATTAGGATAAGTGCCAGAACACTTGCTATCAAATGAATTTAAATTTTTTGTTATAATATTAATATAAACATAATTATGAAGAGAAAAACTAATATCAACAGAATAAAGTAGGCATTTATTGTCTAAATGTTAAGGAACATGTGATTGCCCAATTTTTTTTTTTTTTTACGTAATTACAGAAAATAAATGAGAACTTTAAAAAGTGTTATGTCATGATTACATTTAATAAATCATCCATTCCAGTTTTCTGGAAATACAGGGGATAGAGGAACAGGTCAGATGATACCACAAGGAAACAATCAGACAAATTCAGAATGTAGAACAACCTACAAGACAATGAGTCTGGATACTGAAAAAAAATTCAGTATCATAAAAGACAGGGGACTGTTTTACAATAAATAGATGCAACACCAATACAATCATGAAACTGTTAAAAAACAAATTTTCTAAGACATTCTTTATAACAAGTGGTCAAGAAAGTAAGTGCATTTGTAAAAGGAAATCAAGAGTGCATATGAATTCTTACTAAAGTTAAAGACATTGAGGAAAGATAATAGAAAAATAATGAGATTCAATAGGGATTGGATTTTAGATAATGTTATGGAATTATTGTTAATTTTGTTAAATGTGCTAATAGGATTACAATTATGTAGGATAATGACTTTATACTTAGGAGATGCCTGCTGAAATATATAGAGGTGAAGTATTATGTCTTCAAATTACTTTCAAATGGGTAAGCAAAAAAGGGGGTATTTGTGTGTAGAATAAAAAATATATAAAGATAAAAAATATGTAGACAGAATAAATGTGGTAAAAATAAGTTTTAAATTTGGATGGAGGTTAGAATTGTGTTTGTATAATTCTCTTTTCTATGTATTTGAAACATTTCTCAATACAAATATTTAATTAGTAGACTCAATATTCTAGAGAAGTTTTAGGTTTTACAGCACATTGAGCAGATAATACAAAAGGTTCCCATATACCCACTTTCTCTCCCTCACAGTGTTCTCTATTAATATCTTGCATTAGTGTGGTTTGTTTATTATAACTGATGAATCAATATTGACCCATTATTATTAACTAAAGTCTAATTTAAATCCGGGTTCACTGTGTGTTGTTTTATGGGTTTTGACAAATGCCTAATGTCATGTATTCACCATTACAGTATCATAAAGAAAAGTTTCAATGCCTCCCAGATCTCACGTGTTTTACCTCCTAATTCCCCTCCTTCTCCTTCCCTCTGGCCACCACTAATCTTAATGTATCTTTACTTTTGTCTTTTCCAGAATGTCATGTAGTTGCAGAAATAGAGTATGTGCCTTTTCAGACTAGTTTCTTTTTTTTTTTTAATTTTTTTTAACGTTTATTTATTTTTGAGACAGAGAGAGACAGAGCATGAACAGGGGAGGGTCAGAGAGAGGGAGACACAGAATCCGAAACAGGCTCCAGGCTTTGAGCTGTCAGCACAGAGCCTGACGCGGGGCTCGAACTCACGGACCGCGAGATCATGACCTGAGCCGAAGTCGGCCGCTTAATCGACTGAGCCACCCAGGCGCCCCCAGACTAGTTTCTTTCACTAAGCAATATGTATTTACATTTCCTACATGTCTTTTTTGGGTTGATAACACTTCTTTTTATAAACATTTTTTAAATGTTTTATAAACATTTTTTAAACAAAGAGACAATCTTTAAACACCTAACAACAAATTGCAACATATATATCTTGATTGGCACCTGATTTAACAAATTATCTCTAAAAAGACATTTTAAAAGATAATTGAGAAAAATTCACTACCTACTATTTGATAAGAAATTATTGGCATTGCTAGATGTGACAGCTGATTTGAGGTTATGTAAAAAATGCTCCTGCTGCATCTGGGTGGGTCAGTCGGTTAAGCCTCCAACTCCGGCTCAGGTCATGATCTTGCAGTCTGTGGATTCAAGCCCTGCATGGGGCTCTGTGCTGACAGCTCAGAGCCTGAAGCCTGCTTTGGATTCGTGTCTTCCTCTCTCTGCCCCTCCCCTGCTCGAGTGCGCTCTCGCTCTCAAAAAAAAAAAAAAAAAAAACCACATTAAAAAAAGAAAATAAAAATACTAATACATTAACATGAAGACATTTTCCGACTACTTTTGGAGATTTTCATGTGGCCCAAATGCATCAAATTTCAGGGAAATGTGAATTGAAAGTGGTCCCCAGAGAAAGAGGAGTAAGAGGAATATTTCATTGTCCTAAGAGAATGTTCTCATTTGAATACTGTGCTTGTCCTGGGTTTCTATAGTTTTTGGTTTCTTTGGGGTGTGAGGATGGTAACCTCAACACCACCGAGATGCATACATGCCCAACTTCTAAATAAAACTGGGAACTGCCTACTCAAAGCCTTGTTTCCTCCTGGGACTGAAGTTATTCCCTTCCAGTTTCCGAAGTCGATTTTTTTTTTTTTCTCATTTAAAAAGAGCCCCTTCGATCTGTGAGAAAACTGGAACGGAAATTTGTCAATGCTTGCCGTGGTTGTTATGGATGCAATGAAAAAGCCTTTGGAGACGCAGATAAGACTTTGAGATATTACTTGAAAATACTCCCTTTAGATGGCCATCTGTCTTGAAAGAAAGGATTAGGATTTTCTTCCTGTTTTGGATAAACTAAACACTCGGGAAGGACGCTGGGTGGCGCTGCAGCATTATAAGTAGAACGAAGAGAGCTACCAGCCGGCGCTCCTTGAGCCAAATGCTCCGCTGAAGAAACAAGCAGGAAGGGGAGGCATTCTAAGGTGGGTGCTCCGGGAAATCAGGGCCCTAGGCGTCTCCATTTCTCCCACCATCTACGAGATATTGGGAGATAAGAGCGACAACTCGAGCCGAAGCTGGGTCAAGTTTGCTGGGAGACCGGAAGGCGATGGAGGCCGGAGAGGGAAAAGAACGCTTTCTAAAACAAAGGCAAGTCTTGATACTCTTTGTTTTGCTGGGCATAGCTCAGGTTGCTTCCAAGCCTAAGCAGTACTCAGTGGCTGAGGAAATGGAGAGTGGCTCCTTTGTGGCCAATTTGTTAAAAGACCTGGGGCTGGAGGTAAATGACCTAGCTGCGCGGGGGGCTCGGGTCGTTTCCAAAGGGAAAAAAACGCGTTTGCAGTTTGATAGGCAGACAGGGAATTTGTTGTTAAACGAGAAACTGGACCGGGAGGAGCTGTGCGGCCTTGCCGAGCCCTGTGTGCTACCTTTCCAGGTATTATTGGAAAATCCCTTGCAGTTTTTTCAGGCCGAGCTATGGATTAGAGATATAAATGATCATTCCCCGGTTTTCCTAGACAAAGAAATACTTTTGAAAATTTCAGAAAGTATCACTCCCGGAACTACTTTCCTAATAGAACGTGCCCAGGACTTAGATGTGGGAAGCAACAGTCTCCAAAGTTACACGGTCAGTCCAAATTCCCACTTCCATCTTAAATTACAAGACAGTTCCGACGGCATATTACCACAGCTGGTGCTGGACAAAGCGCTGGATCGAGAGGAACAGGCTGAGATCAGGTTAACTCTCACTGCGCTGGACGGCGGGACTCCACCCAGGTCTGGCACTGCCCTGGTCCGCATTGAAGTTTTAGACATCAATGATAATGCACCCGAGTTTGCAAAGCTGCTCTATGAGGTGCAAGTTCTGGAAAACAGTCCTATTGGATTCCAGGTTGCCGTAGTCTCTGCTAGAGATTTGGACATTGGAACCTATGGAGAAATATCTTATGTATTTTCCCAAGCCTCTGAAGATATTCGCAAAACTTTTCAAATAAATGCAAAGTCAGGAGAACTCATTTTAACACAGAAACTGGATTTCGAATCCATTCAGAGTTATACATTAAATATTCAGGCGACAGATGGTGGAGGCCTATCTGGAAGTTGCATGGTGTTTGTCCAAGTGATGGATTTGAATGACAACCCTCCGGAACTGACTATGTCAACACTTATCGATCACATCCCAGAAAACTTGCAGGAGACCATAGTTGCTGTACTCAGTGTTTCAGATCCTGACTCGGGAGACAATGGAAGAATGGTTTGCTCCATTGAAGATGATCTTCCTTTCTTCCTTAAACCTTCTGTTGAGAATTTTTACACCCTACTGACAAACACACCTCTGGACCGAGAGACCAAATCCGAGTACAACATCACCATCACGGTCACCGACTTGGGGACCCCCAGGCTGAAAACGCAGCACAACATAACCGTGACGGTCTCCGACGTCAACGACAACGCCCCCGCCTTCAGCCAAACCACCTACACCCTGCGCGTCCGCGAGAACAACAGCCCCGCCCTGCACATCGGCAGCGTGAGCGCCACGGACAGGGACTCGGGCGCCAACGCCCAGGTCACCTACTCGCTGCTGCCGCCCGCGGACCCGCAGCTGCCCCTGGCCTCCCTGGTGTCCATCAACGCGGACAACGGGCAGCTGTTCGCGCTCAGGTCCCTGGATTACGAGGCGCTGCAGGCGTTCGAGTTCGGCGTGCGCGCGGCCGACCGCGGCTCGCCCGCGCTCAGCAGCCAGGCGCGGGTGCGCGTGCTGGTGCTGGACGACAACGACAACGCGCCCTTCGTGCTGTACCCGCCGCAGAACGGCTCTGCGCCCTGCACCGAGCTGGTGCCCAGGGCGGCCGAGGCGGGCTACCTGGTGACCAAGGTGGTGGCGGTGGACGGCGACTCGGGCCAGAACGCCTGGCTGTCGTACCAGCTGCTCAAGGCCACGGAGCCCGGGCTGTTCGGCGTGTGGGCGCACAACGGCGAGGTGCGCACGGCCCGGCTGCTGAGCGAGCGCGACGCCGTCAAGCACAGGCTGGTGGTGCTGGTCAAGGACAATGGCGAGCCGCCGCGCTCGGCCAGCGTCACGCTGCACGTGCTGCTGGTGGACGGCTTCTCGCAGCCCTACCTGCCGCTCCCGGAGGTGGCGGCGGCCGAGGCGCGGGCCGACCCGCTCACCGTCTACTTGGTCGTGGCCTTGGCGTCCGTGTCGTCGCTCTTCCTGTTCTCGGTGCTGGTGTTCGTGGCGGTGCGGCTGTGCAGGCGGAGCCGGGCGGCGTCTGCGGGTCGCTGCTCGGGGCCCGAGGGCCACTTTCCGGGCCACCTGGTGGACGTCAGCGGCACGGGGACGCTGTCCCAGAGCTACCAGTATGAGGTGTGTCTGACGGGAGGATCTGGGACCAACGAATTTAAGTTCCTCAAGCCGATTCTCCCCAATTTCCTTGGTCTGGGTGAGGAGAGGATTCATGAAGCAAACCCCAGTTTCAGGAATAGCTTTAAATTCAGTTAAGTATTAATTAATAAGGGTCTACTGAGCCTAGTCTCCGTTAATTTGTGTAAAGTCTTTTTGTACTGCCTTGCCCACTTGGGTTCTTTTTATTTGGTGTGTAGCTATCCTATTCCAATTCGGTGCATGTTACTGGTGTTTCTAAATGCCTTCGTTTGTGGTGTAAGGAATGCAGATTTCTTTTTCTTTTTGTTGATTAGTCTCACTGTAACTTAATTCAACTTAAAGTGTGAAAGTAAACTTTGTATTTTCTGAAGTCTTTAATTTTTAAGTTAGAGCATCTTTTTCCAAATTCACCTTCCACAGTTTCTAGGTTACTTTTCAGAACTTAAAATTTAAAACATTTTTTAAATGTTTGCAATCACTACATAAGCTTATTCTTTTTCCAGAATATTTGTGTTTGTATATTCTCTTAAACTAGTATAACTTTAATTCTCTTCACTCACATTGGCTAAAACTTTTAACATATGTATGTTCATGAACACTAAAGCAATGTCTCACATTTTTCTAAATATGTATTTCCTTAAAGTATCCTTAAATGGAAGTTATGATTCCTTTGAGATTGTGACAACCTTGACTGTTGGATTCTACAAACCATTCATATTAAAATGCTCAATAAATCAACCACTAATATTCTCAAATGTAGTTAAATAAGTAGCATATGTCCAGTCGTTTTCAAAGCCATGTAATTCTTAATGCTTTCTATTAAAATTTTTTTCTTTAAACTTTTCACATCAATTCCCCCTTTAAAATATTAGTTTTAGCAATTACAAACATCTATTAACTTTGAGCAAGTCCTTAAAATCCAAAAGATATGAGGAAATAAACATGTCTTTGTCCTTCACCAAATTTTAGAAACTTCAAATGTAGTTTGGCATTGCATGTTTCAAAAATTTTGGATTGTTTATAATTCCTTTGGGAATAAGCCTGTGAGGAAAAGATTTATCTTGGTCTGGCCATTATTTTGTGTTCTTCTTCTTCTTCTTTTTTTTTTTTTTTTTTGCACCACTATTTTTCCCTGTTCAGTTTCCTAGGGTTTTCAAAGCTCTTTTCTTTTTTTAAGTTTATTTATTTTGAGAGAGAGAGAGAGAGAATGCATGTGTGATGGGGGGAGGGGCAGAAAGAGAGGAGAGAGAATTCCAAGCAGGCTATCAGATAAAAGCCGGTTCTGGGACTTGAACCCACTAACCGTGAGATGACAACCTGAGCTGAAACCAAGAGTTGGAAGCTTAACCAACTGAGCCACCCAGGTGCCCCAAAGCTTTTTTCTTTTTATGTGCTTGAATATGTGTCTCACTAGCTGCCCTTTTATTGCATGACTAGTGTAGTAACTGGAAGATTATAGGTTCTTAACAAAATTTTTAAATGATTGAAAGGAAAAAGTGTCTTTTCTTCACCTGTGATATTTTGATATTTAAAGACACTAAGATACTCATAGGACAAAATTTTGCTGGCATTAAATGCTCTCTGATGTTTAAGGAATTACATATATAATTTTTGTTTACTAATTGAACCGATGATCACTGTTATTCAAACAATATGCAGTTTCAGTCCCCTGTCTCTCTCCTTCAACATATTTTTGCTTTTCCCTTTCTGCTTAATTGGAGTCTCCTCTCCTGCCTTCTAGCTTAAGGAATACATATGGAGAAACTTTTTTTATTTTATAATTTAAATTTCAGTGTATAATTCCCTAATTCATCCAACTTTATTTGTTGTAGTTCAATTTCTGATCCATACATTAAAACACATTTTTAATTCTTAATGTTCTTCAATCTGTCTTTAAATTATTGTATATTATGTTTATTTGAATGAGCTATACTATTAAAATTATAATATGAATTTTAAAGGTGTCCTATTGAGATTAGCAATGTAGAGCACTATCTTACTATCAAAATTCTCTGATCACCCAACTTGTTACCTGTAGAATCTTGAACAAGTCACATAATTTCTGTCCTGTCAAAAGGATAACAGCTATTTCTATAACTTGAAACCATGACTAAGGTAATACAAAGATATAGAAGTGCAATCGCTGTTATTTTTAGCGTTACTAATATTAAGAGTAAACCTAATAGAGGATCCTTCATGTAGCATTCCTAATTATTGTGAAGATGCTAGATTGAACACGTGATATTTGCATTGTTTCATTTCTCTGCTTAAAACCTTGCAATATCTTCGTTTTATTCTTAGAATAAAATCCAGTCACCCATTATTTGCCCTCAGTTTATTTCTCCATCCTTCTCTTCCCACTTACTCTTGAGACACTAAGTTTTAGGTGCACTGTCCTTTTATTATCTAGAATAGCTATACTTTACTATTGTATGGCCTTTACCTATCAGTTTTTCATTTATGGGTTCTTCCCATTTTACAGTTTTAGCCTGGCAAACATCTTTTCTTGAATGTTTATTTATTTATTTATTTATTGAGAAAGAGGGAGAGAAAGCATGAGTGGGAGAAGGGCAGAGAGAGAGAGAGAATTCCAAGCAGGCCCTCCACTGTAGGTACAGAGCCCAATTCAGTCCCACTAACCATGATGAGATTATGACCGGAGCAGAAATCGAGTCAGATGCTTAAACCACTGAGCCACCCAGGCATCCCAAGCCTAGAAAACATCCTTCATGTTCCAGACTAAATGGCACAACTTTGACAAAACTTTTTCACCCCCCAACTCATTAGGTCAGGTCCCCTATTTCATACTTTCCATGCACTCAGTACCTTTCCTATATAGCACAAACTGTTATATTTGTTTGTTTGAACATATATTTAAAGTCTGTTTACCCCCTTAGATTGAAAACCATATAAGATATATAGACACAGTCTGTCCTGTTACCACTAGATGCTTAACTTCTACAAACTCAACAAATAGCTGTTTCCACAGATGAAATACAGTTGTACAGTTAATAGTTAATATAGATGAAACCAGTAAGTACAAAAGGAGAAATCTGCGTTCCTTGAGTGATTGTGAAAATTTTATAGAAATTAGGCATTTGTGGTCTCTGGATAATATCCCCTGACATGATCTATTATCATTTTTTGTCACCTTGCATGAGATAATCTTTTCATAGTATTTTTTTCTGAGTATAAATGCAACTGATGCGCATTATACAAACTCTGGAAAATAAGAGAAAAACGCAAATAGGATATGAAGCATGTCATAATTTAAAAAACAATCTTTTAAGGTTTACGTGTAATAATTACAGAAGGGCAGGCGGAGTAGCCCTAGCAGCGAAATCATATAAATAATCAAAATCATGTAAATGAGGACTCCACCAGAGACAGTGGGATTTTTTTTTTAGATAACAGCACATTTCATTTACCTCGGTTGTGTTAGTTTCACTGATATAACACAAGAACCTCCTCCAACAGCGTCATATGGGTTTGATAAGGGGAATAAGCGATTAAAATATCGAAACAACACCCACCCCCCTCTCGCCCGAACAAAACACCTTCTCCGGAGATTTCTAAACTGCCAGCGAACGCATGGTGGCACTGTTGTCTAAGAAGGCGAATTAAACCACAGGAACTGTGCGCACTGCGTAAGGCACAGATCCAGTGCCGTAAACTAGGGGTTGTGAGCCTGGGCAGATTTTTAAGCAACCAAAACTGAGCCCTGGAAAGAATTATTCGCTAGGCCTTCTTCAAAGATTGGAAGGCAAAAGACTGCGTTTCCTAGCACTGCCAGAGGCTTAGGTTGGCAATATTTCCAGGAAGAACATGGCCGAAAGCACAATGGAGGCCAGAGGGGAGCGCTTTCTTAGACAAAGGCAAGTCCTGTTTCTGTTTGTTTTTCTGGGTGGGTCTCTGGCTGGGTCTGAGTCAAGACGCTACTCTGTGGTTGAGGAAACAGAGAGGGGCTTTTTAATAGCCAACATAGCAAATGATCTAGGGCTTGGGGAAGGGGAACTGGCTGTGAGGGGTGCACAAGTTGTGTCTAAAGGAAACAAACAGCATTTTCAGCTTAACCATCAAACTGGCGATTTGCACCTGCGTGAGAAATTGGACCGGGAAGAGCTATGCGGCCCCACGGAGCCATGTATACTACATTTTCAGATATTACTGCAAAACCCTTTGCAGTTTATTACAAATGAGCTTCACGTCATAGATGTAAATGACCATTCTCCGGTATTCTTTGAAAATGAAATGCAGCTGAAACTCTTGGAAAACACGCCACCAGGAACCATGATTCCTTTGGGAAATGCTGAGGACTTGGATGTGGGAAGAAACAGTCTCCAAAACTATACGATCACTCCTAATTCCCATTTCCACGTTCTCACACGCAGTCGTAGGGATGGAAGAAAGTACCCACAACTAGTGCTGGACAAATCTCTGGACCGTGAGGAGCAGCCAGAGTTCATTTTGACTCTTACCGCGCTGGATGGCGGCTCTCCACACCGGTCTGGGATCGCCAAGATCCACATCCTGGTCTTAGACATAAACGACAATGCCCCAGAATTTACACAGACACTCTACGAGGTTCAGATTCTAGAGAACAGCCCCCTTAACTCTGTTGTTGTCACTGTCTCAGCTACTGATTTAGATACAGGAAATTTTGGGACAGTATCATATGCATTTTTTCATGCTTCTGAAGAAATTCGTAAAACTTTTCAGCTAAATCCAATTACTGGTGATATCCAGCTAGTCAAATATTTGAATTTTGAGGAGATGAATACTTATGAACTGGACATAGAAGCCAAAGATGGCGGAGGCCTTTCAGGGAAAACAACAGTGATAGTTCAGGTGGTTGATGTGAACGACAACCCACCAGAACTGACATTGTCCTCAATTACCAGCCCTATCCCTGAGAACTCTCCAGAGACTGTGGTGGCTGTTTTCAGTGTTTCTGATCTAGACTCTGGAGAAAATGGAAGAATTATGTGTTCCATCGAGGACAGTCTCCCCTTCATCCTTAAACCCTCTGTTGAGAATTTTTACACCCTACTGACAAACACACCTCTGGACCGAGAGACCAAATCCGAGTACAACATCACCATCACCGTCACTGACTTGGGGACCCCCAGGCTGAAAACGCAGCACAACATAACCGTGACGGTCTCCGACGTCAACGACAACGCCCCCGCCTTCAGCCAAACCACCTACACCCTGCGCGTCCGCGAGAACAACAGCCCCGCCCTGCACATCGGCAGCGTGAGCGCCACGGACAGGGACTCGGGCGCCAACGCCCAGGTCACCTACTCGCTGCTGCCGCCCGCGGACCCGCAGCTGCCCCTGGCCTCCCTGGTGTCCATCAACGCGGACAACGGGCAGCTGTTCGCGCTCAGGTCCCTGGATTACGAGGCGCTGCAGGCGTTCGAGTTCGGCGTGCGCGCGGCCGACCGCGGCTCGCCCGCGCTCAGCAGCCAGGCGCGGGTGCGCGTGCTGGTGCTGGACGACAACGACAACGCGCCCTTCGTGCTGTACCCGCCGCAGAACGGCTCTGCGCCCTGCACCGAGCTGGTGCCCAGGGCGGCCGAGGCGGGCTACCTGGTGACCAAGGTGGTGGCGGTGGACGGCGACTCGGGCCAGAACGCCTGGCTGTCGTACCAGCTGCTCAAGGCCACGGAGCCCGGGCTGTTCGGCGTGTGGGCGCACAACGGCGAGGTGCGCACGGCCCGGCTGCTGAGCGAGCGCGACGCCGTCAAGCACAGGCTGGTGGTGCTGGTCAAGGACAATGGCGAGCCGCCGCGCTCGGCCAGCGTCACGCTGCACGTGCTGCTGGTGGACGGCTTCTCGCAGCCCTACCTGCCGCTCCCGGAGGTGGCGGCGGCCGAGGCGCGGGCCGACCCGCTCACCGTCTACTTGGTCGTGGCCTTGGCGTCCGTGTCGTCGCTCTTCCTGTTCTCGGTGCTGGTGTTCGTGGCGGTGCGGCTGTGCAGGCGGAGCCGGGCGGCGTCTGCGGGTCGCTGCTCGGGGCCTGAGGGCCACTTTCCGGGCCACCTGGTGGACGTCAGCGGCGCGGGGACGCTGTCCCAGAGCTACCAGTACGAGGTGTGTCTGACGGGAGGATTTGGGACCAATGAGTTCAAGTTCCTCAAACCGATTATTACCAATGGTCTGGTTCAAGACACTGAGTGAGACTAAAGCAAAGCTCCAATTTTAATGATAGTTTAGGTCAAAAAGTAATTGTTTGGCTTTGATTGTTTTCTTTTATAATCAAGAATCTTTAGTTGATGTAATATTGTCTTTAAATATTGATTTTGCTTTGTGGTTTTTGTTAATCCTCGTGTATTCTCTTTTATCTGCTTCCTGTCTTAGTAATGCAGTCTTAATGCCTCTTTTCTTTTTCTAATAGGTGAGCAAAAATAGATTCATTATCTTTTAATGGTGATTTCAAACAAGTTTACTTTAAGGAACTATCTCAAATTCTCTATCCAAAGCAATGTAGATAGAGTTCCAAAACAGTAATCTTGTAATTTACCCTGTTGAATACAGTCAGATAATGTTCTTTATAATATACTTAAAGCAGCTTTGTAGTTAATGAAGTTTGTGGATAGATTAAAATGTGTTTTCTCTAAGCTGTACCTTCTTTAAGGTACACCATGTTTTTAGGGACAGTACATTTAGTTCATTTTCTGTTTTGACATTTGCAATTAATATTTCAATATTTTTACATTTCCGTTGTCATAAATGCACACAAAATACAGGCTATAAGGCAAATTACTCTTGGATTTGCCTAGAATATTCTCATGAAGACTGAAGAAAAAATATAAACTTACAGCATTTTGAAAAAACAGATTGTGCTTTTACATTTTGCATGAAAATGTTGTTTAGTGGGGCATCTGATGCTATGACAATTTAGTGTGTAAATTCTGAGAGAAGTTATCAACCTAAGAGTCGTTTTTTAATAATTTCAAGAAAGCACGTACATGTATGATCTCTAAATGCTTTATGTAAAAGTAGTGTCCCATCCAGTCCTACTTTTAAAATTAATATCTACTTGGCATTTAGATGGTGATATATGAGGGAAATCTATAACAAAAATTATAATATATACATATATGTATATTATATAATTTTATTATATTTTATAAAATTATATAATTTTATTATATATATGGATACATACATATATATGTAATTTTTGTTTTTTGTCTTGGTTCCCTTCTCCTGATTTCAACCTGACATGACCCAGGATTATATGTGGTCCTTCTGAGGACTGTCCATCCACACTAGCATTCTACCACCTACAATGTAATTAAAAGATATACAAGAATAGGTAGTTCTAAAGAAGACAGAGCAAGGGGCTCCTGGGTGGCTCCAGTTGGTTGAATGACTGATTTGACTCAGGTCATGAATCTCACAGTTTGTGAGTTTGAGCCTTGCATCAGGGCCTGTGCTGATAGGTCAGAACCTCCAACCTGCTTCAGATTCTGTGTCTCCCTCTCTCTCTGCCCCTCCCCCACTCATTCATTTTCTCTTTCTCTCTCTCTCAGAAGTGAATAAACATTGAAAATTTTCTAAAAGAGCAGTATCATTGTGAAAGTCTAAATTAGCTATAACTATGAATAAAATCTGGAGGCAACCAAAGTCACATTTTATGGCTATTTTGAGTGAAAGAGAAAAACTTATTTTTAAGTGATAAAATATTTAGTCCCCAGTTAAATAAGTTGATTAGGAAAAAATTGGTTTTCTTCTTGAAGGCATTTTCTCATCCAGAAGGACAGAACTTTCCAAGAATTGAATACTTATGACTAGAAGAGAGAAAACTGAAGTTTCTCAACAAATTTGAAAATCCCCAAAAGAGAAGAAAAATTTAAGATTGACATGACTTCAGTCATATTTTAAAGTGCAGCTATAAATGGTGTCATTTTACATAACTGAGATCAAATGCATGAATCCTTAATAATCAGGGGAAAGAGTATTTCCTTTCATTGATGAAGCACTTTATAGAGATATTTTAATCTGGCTCTTCTGTTTAGATTTTTTTTTCTTCTTTTCATAAATTGGCTGAATTTTCATTAAGAGAGGAAAAGATCAAAGAATTGTGACCAAGTCTTCTCTGTTTGGCTGACTTAGTCCTAGGTAGTATCAGAGCTACTATTCCATTGTGGAAAGTATAGAAAGCAGTTCTTTTTTTGGCCAATATGGTATATGATCTGGGACTAAAGTTGGAGGAGCTATATGCTAAGCACTCATTTAGACCCAGAAGACAGAAGAACAGACGCTGTTAGTAACTTGGTAGATCCATTGAATTCACCTATTGTTGAGTGAACAGAATTTAGTAAAGCCAGAAAAGATCTTCTAGACTAAATTTGAAGATTAGAAACAATTACACCTTACTCTTGTTTCAAAGTTGATTTTTATTTCTGTGCTGTTGGGAGGTTTTCCCCTTTTATTTAAAGACAATTTTAAAAAACTTCTTTATCTGGATATTAAGTACAGGACAGAGAAGGTACCATATGTATAGTACTATTTATTTTGGCCACTTTTTGGAATTCCCATACTGAAAGTCTGATACAAGGTAAAAGCGATGACCTTCTATGTTAATGATAATTTTTAGTAGTCTTCTGTGAGGACTAGTAAGTTCATTACTGTGAATTATTTCCAAATTGATCTCTAATATTCTAATTTTCAAAAAGTAAGAGAAATTAAAATGGCTCCTCTGCCCAAATATACTAAATAACCTTACTAGACTTTAAGGAACTTGACAGTAGAATCTGTTTCTGTTTTATTCAGACTTGTATCTCCAACACATGGCATTATGCCTCACACATAGTAGATGCTTGAATAACTTTTGCTGAATGAGTAATTTTTAAAAAACATTTGAGAAATCAATGAATTTTTCAAGAGCTCATTTACTTGGAACTTATCTGTACACTGAATTTCAAAAGAACTAGCTACCTTCAGAAAGGGCTGGGGATTGATAATGCCAATTTCCATAGAACCAATATATTATTTAGCTGTCTTCCTTCACTTGTGTGGAGATTTCTGGAAACTCAGAGAATTGTAAAACAATGTACTGATCTCCAGTTGGGTTCCAGATGCACTTGCTCACATCTTTGATTTCAGCACTAAAGAAGAAATGAAATAAAAGTAATTTATAAAAGCACTGTCAACTTCCCAGACCTTCTGTTTACCAAATTAACTTCCTGAAATCTGTATTTAAATTCACTAGCCTCTAATCGATTATTCTCTTGAACTCTGGTTAGTCCTCGTGGTATAAAAATTAAGTGAAATTTGCAAGATCTGAAAGTCTTTGAATAAACTTTAAAGTAGCCAATCATTAATGTATTTTCAAAATGTAATTCTAGATAGTGTATATTCTTTTACCTCTCTGAAAACATAAATTCATAAATAACTTAAATATTTCCTTGACATTCACAATCTAGTTTTTAACACTTAAAAGCAAAGAAATGACAATGAATTTAAAACTTTATGTAGGTTTGTTAAAAAACTAAACTATATTCAAGTATCACTCATTAAAACTAATGAAGTAAGTTACCATACTTTTTAGAACTCTTTCTTAATCCTTAAATATGGCTTCCTTGTAAATGAGGACTTTTTTTTTTAATGCAAGTTTTTCTGTACATGTCACCACTTTTATTCTCTATTTATACTTGCTTCTTAGGGTAGCTTCCTGTATATTTTAAAGCTAGAAATCTATACTTTTATGTCTAATAGTTCTCTTCTTAGCCAATAGTTTGGTTGAACATAGATATTTAAATCTAAACTCATTTTCCTTCTGTTCTTTGGTATTCAACACTGTTGATTAAAAGTATGAACTCAGTATAGTTGCCATTTTTTATCTGTAAACTTCTTTATTTTATTTTTTTAAAGTAATCTCTATTCCAACTATGGGGCTTAAGCTCATTCCCCAAGATCAAAGTCACATGCTCTACCAACTGAGCCAGCCAAGAGCCCCTTCTTTACTCTGTTTTAGATTTTTTACCTTTATCCCGATGTTCTGGTACTTTCTCGGTCTCAGCCTGAGATTCACCCAATATACTGAAAAAAAACTATAGTTTTTTTTTCTTTTCAAAATTTCCATTTGATAAGTTTTCATAACAGCTTGTTCTTTATTTACAACTTATTTTTTGTTTGAGGACATTAAATGTCTTTTACTCTTAAGTTCTTTCCATATTGTTCTGAATCTGTGTTTGTTATGTATACATTCTTTTATCTGTTGAGTGCATTTTTCACACTGTTAGTCTTCCTCATATGCTTGGTGATACTTTACTGATCACTCCTCTCCTACTGGAGGTTTCACTCACACCAGTACTGATTTTGGTAGCCTTATCGAAGGGAGGAAAGAGGAGTCTCACGGTGGTTTCAGTCCCAGGTTCTACAAACCCAAGCCTTAATTAAGAAGCTTAGCTCAACTTTGTCAGACACAGAAGTTTGAGACCAACACCTAATGATGTGTTTGATTTGGTCCCGCTCTCCCTA
This sequence comes from Panthera onca, assembly GCF_046562875.1. Taxonomy (NCBI): domain Eukaryota; kingdom Metazoa; phylum Chordata; class Mammalia; order Carnivora; family Felidae; genus Panthera; species Panthera onca. The sequence goes on along the minus strand of NC_138339.1, from coordinate 122,293,359 downwards.
CTACAGAGTAGGTGGTCCTACTCTGCATTTGCTCCATGAGGCAAAATCGCAGGGAGTGTCACCCTCTGCCTCTTGTTTATCTTGGTGTCTGTTACAGCTGTAGACTTGGGAGCTAATGGAGACATTTTTTACTTTTCAATCTTCAGAGTGAACAAACTGATTTTGAGGAAAATCGAGTTGTAGCTGAAGTAATTGATACATAGGGTTTACCTACAGGAAAAAAATCATGGTCTTTATTAATATATATGACACTGCTGCACATGGTAGTCCTGGATGACACACATACTTGCTGGATAGCCAGAAAAACTTGCTGCAAAACTATCTTATTTTATGCATTGAGCTGGTGCCACATAAAACAAGGTGGTAACCTGGATGTAACTTGAGTTAAAACTCAGGACTTTTATCAATGATTCGAAGCTTCAGAGTATTTGATGTTTACATGTCGAAGTATGGAGCACTGAAGCATAACTACTAGGCTCCTAAGTGACAGGCACAGCCAGGCACAAGCTGTTGCTGTTATTAAGGACTATAAGCCACCTCCATTTGACATGGTCTAGGACCTATCCCAGCCTGACCTGTCATTCCCTGAACCTCCACATAAGTCTACTCAGCTGACAGGTTCTCTATCCTCTTGATCACTGAGTTGACTCAGCCATCTTCCACTCTCGGTTTTCTGCTCCTGTTGTGGAGGACGAACAGGGAACCTTCAGTGGACTACTTCTCATAAGGCCATTTTTTGAGTATTTGGGGGATATCAACATCATCGGGACTTAGTTGCAGAACTATTAATGTGAGAGGTTTCTGACCAGAATATCAGAGACAAATGGGTTCAGATTTCTAAAGTCATTTGGCTCCAGATAATATGGGCTGTCTATGAGGAAAAGAGCTTTGATGAGAAACTCAACTTCTAGAACAATTTGGGGTTTATCATAAATTAAAATTGTGTTCTCTATTGTCATTTTCAGATTTGTTTTGCCTAAATTTATCTCTGGGGAAGTGAATTTTTTCATCTTGAATGTTTTCCTATTCAAGGTTTAATAAGTAATCAAAAAACTTTCCAGGGGCTCCTGGGTGGCTCAGTTGGTTAAGCATCCATCTCTTGATTTTGGCTCAGGTCATGATCTCATGGTTTCTGAGTTTGAGCCTGGTGTCAGGCTCTGAACTGACAGCATGGAGCCTACTTGGGATTCTCTCTCTCCCTGTCTCTCTGTCCCTCCCCTGCACTCTCTCTGTCTCTCTCAAAATAAATAAATAAACTTAAAAAATAATAATACTATTTTTAAAAAAATTTACACAAAGAAAGTCCCAGGACTAGAATTCTGTTGAATGTTTAAAAAATTAACACCAGTCCTTCACAAACCTGATTTTAAAAAGAGGAGCAGGGACCACTTCCCAATTCATTCTGTGAGGCCCATATTATTCTGATGTTAAATGCAGGCAAAGATAACACAAGAAAAGAAAACTCTATGCCATTATCCCTTACGAATATAGATGCAAAAATTCTCACCCAAATATTAGCAACCTGACTCCAGCAACATATGAAAGGGATTAAACACCACAGCCAAGTGGAATTTATCCCAGAAATCAAAAGCTGGTTTAACATATGAAAATCAATCAATAAAATATACCATATTAACAAAAAGGGAAAAGCCATACAATCATCTCAATTTACACAGAAAAAGCACTTTACAAAGTCTAACACCTTTTCGTGATAAAAACACTTAACAAATTAGTAAGAATAGGAAATATCCTCAACCTGATAATGGGCAATTATAAAAACCCACAGCCAACTTCATATTTAATGGTGAAAGATGAGAAATGAACAAGAATGCCCCCTCTCCCTGCTTCTATTTAATATTGTACTGGAAATCTAGCCAGGGCAATTAGATGAGAAAAAGAAAATCATTCAGATTGAAAAGAAGTAAAAGCATATTTGTGGATGACATGATCTTGCCTAAAGAAAATCCTCAGGAATCCACAAAAGTTACTAAAATTAATAAATGAGTTCAGAAAGGTTGGAGGATACAAGATCAACGTACAAAAATCAATTGTATTTCTATACACTAGCATTGGACAATCCAAAAAGGAAATGAAGAAAACAATTCCATTTATGATAGCATCAAAAAGAATAAAATGCTTAGGAACAAATTTAACAAAATAAGTGCAAGACTTGTACACAACAAAGCATCATTGAAAGAAATTAAAGCTGACTTAAATAAATGGAAAGTGTTCATGGACTAGAAGACTCGACATTGTTGAAATGATGATACCTCCCAAATTGCCAAATTGGTCTACAGGTTCAATGCAATCCCTATCAATATCCCAGCCAGATTTGTTTTTTTTTTTTTTTTTTTGGAAATTGGCATATTGACCTTAAAATTCATATGGAAATATAGGGGACCCAGAATAGCCAAACAGTCTTTGAAAAAGAACAACAGATTTGGAAGACTCATACTTCCTGAGTTTAAAGATGTATTGTGAGGCAGACATTAGATGTTTGAAATTTTTGATACATTAAACATATAATCTCTTTATTTAGTATGTCCTACAAGGAATTATTAGAAATTGTCTTAGACTACATCATAAATTTCTCAAGCCAAATTCTCATTATTCAAATATCTCCTTTCTAAATTTCCATTTCAATACATGTGATAAAAAAATATCTTATAGATTTAGTTTGGAATTTTAGCTGATATTAATAATAATTTTAGTTTGCTTTCACCAGTGAGCTGTATTGTTTGCTTTATAGTTATTTCACTCAAATGGCAAGCCTGAGGTATCTAATTTATCTATCTAGTAGAAACAAATCTCAAAAATTTATAAGACTTTCTTACAAAATCCACAAACCATCAATATTAACCAATTATTAATGTTAGTTTAGTAATTTGAAATAATATTATTAAAGTGCAATTTAAGGAACTAAAAATACTAATTAATATCTAATACCTATTTCACCAATTAATTTCTCTTTCTCTCAACAATTAATGTTCAAACTCCTTCTACTTTCCCCCTTAAAAACAGCCCTCAAGTCATCAGGAAGTTTGAAAAAATTCTTGCTTTTTTTAAAACAAGTGAGAGTATTCAAAACTTCAGAGTATGGATTTTGCATTTTGAATTTTCCATCTACTTGTATTCAAATTCCTTTAAAATGATTTTTACCTTTTCTTCAATGAAATTTAAAGTTCTTGCCTATATTTTACCAGGGAGATATTAAAACTATTCTCTCTCTCTTTGTATACTCAAAATGGAAAAAATACTTTAAATGTCATATTTCAGGTCCTGCAAAAGTTGTGTAAATTGTATGAATCCTTCAGAATGGATAATGCAACTTTCCTGACTGCAATAGAATGGTTTTTTGGGTGATCATTATTTATATCATTAACTCCTCCTCCATGCAGGGAAAATATAATAGGCTGTTTTTAAATTTAGCAGTTTATTTGGGGGGAATAATCTATGATGTAATATGTTAGACTGTCCTTTTAGGCCATCTTTCTTGATTTTAACTTCACATACTAATAACATTTCAAAAGAGCATACATAGATATCTTTTTCTCCAATAATTAAGGCTATAGGGAATTCATTAAATACGTCATTCTTAATTTTTATTTTTTACCTAATTAATGGTCACAACAAAGCACTATTAGTTTCCCCTCCAATTCCTAAGTTTTGTAAGCACCTCTTTTTGCTGGTTTCTAACTCTAAAGGAAGACAGACCATCTTGAAGATGGTCATCTTAGGTTAACTACAAACTTGAACATAAATATATCTCACCTATGATGTCTATGTACCCAAGACTTAAATTTGGATCTACATTATCTAAAAAGTTGCCCACTTCTCCAATTCCACTTATGTAGATAAGAGAATAGATTCTGAAGCCACACACAAACAACAGTTTGAATCCCAGCTCTGCCATTTCATATGATGTGTGATTATGGGTAGGTTATTTAAACCTAAATTTCTTCATCTATAAAATGCAGATGATAAGAGTGTCCACCTCATAAGGTTGTTGGGGGATAAAATGAATTAGTATATGTAATTGCTTAGAGTATTACATAGAATGGCATATAGAGACACATTTGTGTTAATATTATCTAGATTTCATTTGCTTTGGATTGACAAAAGGAACTGAAAAGAGTTGGTTTGCAACACTATTTGAATGTCAACAAATAGGAATAAGCAAATGAAATATAGTTTGAGATTTGTTCTGAACACTTTAATTTGAATCTAACTAGAACTTCATTATTATATTGTATACAATTTGCTCTTTGTTTTGCCCAGGATATTTGTTTTCCATTTATATCTAAAATAATATCCTTGCTTTTTATTCTTTTCAGTATTTATTTCACTTAATGTTCATATATATATTGTATCTCCTCTGATTTGCCTTAAATGTAAAAGAATTCTAAAGTGTATTAATGTTATTATTGCCAATGCTGTATCTCTTATAGGAATTCATTAATAGAACTAGACTCAAAGTAAATTTAATTGAATAGTACTTAGCATGTACTATACTCTCATCTCTGAGAATTCTATATTTTCAGACATGTTCATGGCTGCATATATGATCTGGCAATAATCTTACATATATAGAAACATGATCATTAGAGTGGATTAATTTATTTATTCAGCTGATATTTTTGAATGATCACCATTATCCAGCCTTCTTTCAAAAATATTTTTTAGGTTTATTTATTTTTGGGAGAGAGAGAGAGAGAGAGCGAGAGCGAGAGCACGAACAAGGGAGAAGCGGAGACAGAGAGAGAGAATCCCAAGCAGGCTCTGCACTCACATTTTAGAGCCCAATGCGGGGCTTGAGCTCCCAAATCGAATCACCACCTGAGCCAAAATCAAGTGTCAGACACTTAACCAAGGTGCCCCCCAAAATATTTTTATAATACTTTCTGTCACTAACAGAATCTAAGATTATCATGCTTTTAAAATAACTCATTCTACATGAATTATAATTTATTAAGTTAATTAACTAATTAAATAAAATGACAGGGTATTTAAGGAGGGGAAATCCCATATGTGCCAAGATAAATGGCACTCCACTTAATATACTAATTGTAACCAACAAACTGGTTAACTGTATCTCAGTTAACTTACTGTATCAGGGCAATTACAATAGCTGCACACTGTGCTGGAACCCATTTTATAAATACGTTTCTTCTCTTTATGATATATGAATAGACAAGGCCTGAGGCACCCTTTGTTCACAGATTAAAATGTTTTAAATCAAGATTTCCTATCCACCCCCCACCCCGCAGTGAGTTGGTTGAAGAATATAGTATCTGGGATACAAAGGATGAATGTGCTAAGAAGCAAACATAAAATATAGATATCTATCTAACAAAGTAAGCTTAAACTTAAACCCTTTATCTTAACAAAATATTATGATTTTTATTCACTTGATTTTGTCTTTATATTATCCTGCTAATAGTCAAGTAGAGTAATCAAATCCTATACCCTTCAGTTTCCTTGTCGGTAAAACCCCTTTCATTTACTCTCCAAGTCTATTACTTGGAGAGAATAGAATCAAATTCTAATACTTTTTTATTCATTCTGAATTTAATGTGGGTTTACACTGTAAAAGGATTCATAACAAATCAAGATTCCTCTTCATTCAACTATATTACTATTTGTACCAGTGTAGCGACATAGAAACTTTCCTTTGAAAAATAGTCTCCCTGAGACCTTGTGATACAGAACACCTTAACAAGCTTTTGCATCATCATTAATTCCTCAAATACTTGGAAATAAACAAATGTAACTATTATGAATTATAATTTTATGAGAATTTATATCCCCTGGTTAGATTATGCAAAGGGAAAATGGAATTCTTTGAAGTTACACTGATTAGAATGTGGGGAGATCAGGGTATCCTGCTTTGTGCTCACAATTTCTCTAGCTCATGCAATATAATGAAGTAACCTTATATATTATGCAATTGGATGGAATAACAAGGTTTGTAAAAGTTATATACACCTTAAAAAATAGTTTACATTTGGACCCTTAACAAAATATGCTTTGACTTGAAAATATTAATTTCCCAATCAAGACGCAGGGTGGCGCTGCAGGCTAAGACTGTGAATAAAGAGCTGTAAAAAGCTCCGTATTCCTTTGTTGCAAAAAGGAATCAAATACACGGAAGAAGCTTTGCCAGCCGTACTGGGTTACCAGCGAGTTTGGGCTGCGATAAACGAATTTAAGATTAAAGGCAACTTTGTGAGGATTCTGCCAAACAAGAAACCAGAATTTAGTATCTCCAGTTTTTTTGTGGTTGCTAGGAAGGTTTGGATGTAAGCGCCCGGACTCCAACATGAAGACGCCAGAGAGAATTCAACCAAACAGGCAAGTGGTGGCCTTTATTTTGATGGTGTTCTTGTCCCAGGCTTGCCCTGAGCCTATTCGTTATTCTGTGATAGAAGAAACAGAGAGTGGCTCCTTTATAGCCCATCTGGCCAAAGATCTGGGCCTGGGAATTGGGGAACTGACCGCTAGGTCAGCCCGGGTGGTGTCTGACGATGACAAGCAGCGCTTGCAACTGGATCGTCAGACTGGAGATTTGCTTTTGAGAGAGAAAATAGACCGGGAAGAACTATGTGGCTCTGTTGAACCGTGTGTACTGCATTTCCAAGTGTTGCTGGAAACGCCGGTGCAATTTTTTGAAGGAGAATTATCAATCCAGGACATAAATGACCACTCCCCAGTATTCCCGACTGGGGAAATGCTCTTGAAAATACCGGAGAACAGCCAGCCAGGGACTCTGTTTCCGTTGAAATTAGCTCAGGATTTGGATGTGGGTAGCAATGGCCTTCAAAAGTACACTATCAGCCCCAATTCCTATTTTCATGTTCTAACTCGAAATCATAGTGAGGCCAAGAAATACCCAGATTTGGTGCAGGACAAAGCGCTGGATCGAGAGGAGCAGCCTGCGTTCAGCTTAACCCTCATAGCACTGGATGGTGGATCTCCACCTAAGTCTGGCACCATCACAGTGCGAATCCTGATCACAGACGTCAATGACAATGCTCCAGAGTTTGTGCACACCCCATATGAAGTACAGGTCTTGGAAAACAGCTCCCTAGACTCCCCAGTACTTAGTGTCTCAGCTAAAGATATAGATTCTGGAAACTTCGGGAGTGTTTCCTACGGCTTTTTCCAAGCATCAGATGAAATTAAACAAACTTTCTCAATTAATGAAGTCACAGGAGAAATCCGACTGACAAAGAAACTGGATTTTGAACACATTAAATCTTACCACGTAGAAATTGAGGCCATAGATGGCGGAGGCCTTTCTGGAAAAGGCACTGTAGTCATACACGTGGTGGATGTGAACGACAATGCCCCTGAGCTTACCATATCTTCACTCACCAACTCCATCCCAGAAAATGCTCCTGAGACTGTAGTGTCTATCTTCAGAATTCGAGATAGAGACTCTGGAGACAATGGAAAGATGATTTGCTCTATCCCAGATAATCTGCCGTTCCTTCTGAAACCGACTTTCAAGAATTTCTACACGCTGGTAACGGAGAGTCCCCTCGACAGAGAGAGCAGAGCCGAATACAACATCACCATCACGGTCACCGACTTGGGGACCCCCAGGCTGAAAACGCAGCACAACATAACCGTGACGGTCTCCGACGTCAACGACAACGCCCCCGCCTTCAGCCAAACCACCTACACCCTGCGCGTCCGCGAGAACAACAGCCCCGCCCTGCACATCGGCAGCGTGAGCGCCACGGACAGGGACTCGGGCGCCAACGCCCAGGTCACCTACTCGCTGCTGCCGCCCGCGGACCCGCAGCTGCCCCTGGCCTCCCTGGTGTCCATCAACGCGGACAACGGGCAGCTGTTCGCGCTCAGGTCCCTGGATTACGAGGCGCTGCAGGCGTTCGAGTTCGGCGTGCGCGCGGCCGACCGCGGCTCGCCCGCGCTCAGCAGCCAGGCGCGGGTGCGCGTGCTGGTGCTGGACGACAACGACAACGCGCCCTTCGTGCTGTACCCGCCGCAGAACGGCTCTGCGCCCTGCACCGAGCTGGTGCCCAGGGCGGCCGAGGCGGGCTACCTGGTGACCAAGGTGGTGGCGGTGGACGGCGACTCGGGCCAGAACGCCTGGCTGTCGTACCAGCTGCTCAAGGCCACGGAGCCCGGGCTGTTCGGCGTGTGGGCGCACAACGGCGAGGTGCGCACGGGCCGGCTGCTGAGCGAGCGCGACGCCGTCAAGCACAGGCTGGTGGTGCTGGTCAAGGACAATGGCGAGCCGCCGCGCTCGGCCAGCGTCACGCTGCACGTGCTGCTGGTGGACGGCTTCTCGCAGCCCTACCTGCCGCTCCCGGAGGTGGCGGCGGCCGAGGCGCGGGCCGACCCGCTCACCGTCTACTTGGTCGTGGCCTTGGCGTCCGTGTCGTCGCTCTTCCTGTTCTCGGTGCTGGTGTTCGTGGCGGTGCGGCTGTGCAGGCGGAGCCGGGCGGCGTCTGCGGGTCGCTGCTCGGGGCCCGAGGGCCACTTTCCGGGCCACCTGGTGGACGTCAGTGGCGCGGGGACGCTGTCGCAGAGCTACCAGTATGACGTGTGTCTGACGGGAGACCCTAGGACTGGTGAGTTCAAATTCCTGAAGCCGATATTTCCCAACCTCTTGGTTGAAGACACTGAGAGAGAAATAAAAGAAAACCCCAACTGCAGGAATAGCTTTGTATTCAGTTAAGGATTGTATTTGGTCAAGTCAGCCTCTCCTTAATTTTGGTCAACCTAACTCCCATTGCAACACCTTTCTTTTAAAAAAGTTTGTTGTCTAAATATGTGCACCTCTATTCCAAACCTATGGGTGTCCCTGATTGTGCCAAATTTTTCTCCTTTTATTAATATTCATTGGACTTGGCATTTTTAGTTAACTGATTAAGTATGTATATTCTCCATATTTGATCTTCTCTTGGTGATTAATCTTTCCATAACTATAAATTACTCAAGTAGCATAAGAAGAAATTTTATTTAAATCGACTTCTTAATGTCTTAAAGCTTTTATGTAATTATGCATTTCTCTATATTTGTGGTGTTTGTCTTTACCGTTAACTTTATCTGTAGAGTGTTTGAAATACCTAGGCTTTGTTCATTGCTCTCCAGGCTCCTCCCTGAATAACCATAAGCATATAACTTATTTGTATCTCTCAGATTGTACATAAACATGCACTTCCATTAAAATATTAATACACTAAAATTGTGACTTTCTGTTGTGCACACCATGTATGCTAGAATTTAAAAAATGTATTTGATCGATACTTACATGGCACACTGTATGTATTCCATAAATACTAATAATAAATTTTAAAAATTATTCTCATAAATAATTGAAGAGAAAAATCTTCTATAATTTGGTATCAGGTTCACTAAACAAAACTAAGTCACTACTTGGTAAAATCCTTTATAACTATTTCAGAACCTTAAGTACACCTTAGATCCTTTCAAAGGATGCAAAACAGGAAAGGCATCATTACTTCCTTGTCCTTCCTTTTCCTCTGTAAATAAAAGTTCAAGTATAATGTATATTTCTTTTGGTTTTCCTGCAGCTTCTCCTCACCTTTCAAAAGAAAGAATTTCTTCTGAGTTTCTCTTATCCTATTCAGGTTTGATTATTGGCTGGTACAAGATTTTCACTTTAAATTACTTTGCAGACATGAACATCCGTTATCAACCAAATAATTATTTACCTTTGATGTCCAAGTTATCTTCTCTTCAATGTAGCTTTGAGGTATTTTATTTCAATTTATCAGTTTTATGTTAAACTTTCATTGTAAGAAATAAGCATTATTTTGTCATTTTGGACAATAAGAACAGAAATAGAAATTAAATAAGAATGAACTTATCTTAAGTGTAATTGTTTTATGTTGTGTTCAGTAAGCCTAGTAAGCTGATCATGCGGTTTCCAACTAAATTTATATGGATATAAGTATAAGACCTCTTAGTTGAACTTTTGGTACAATGTGAGCAATTAAAGAGTCTGTTTTGTAGTCTAAATATTTTTAAATCTCATGGGTCATTCTACTGGAATTTAATTACTTGTACTTATTAACCTTGAATTACTTTTTTCTCTAAGGGTAAAGTGACATAAAAAGGGGAATTACTGGTTAAGTTATTCTTGAAACATAACTTTTAGCCTTCATCCAGTCTAAAAATTGAAATGAGAAAGCAATAAAAATGAGAACAAAATTAAGCACAAGTATATATGGACATAAATTTGGTAGTCAACTTTAACAACTACTGATTAGCTATAATATGAATAGCTTTATGTATGGTGACAAGAAATCTGACTGAACTGTTTATTAGCTATTATATGAATAGCTTTATGTATGATGACAAGAAATCTGACTGAAGCTTTCACCAGTGTATTTCACCATTATGAAAATCCAAGTTGACTTTCTCTCTCTCTCTCTCTCTTTTTGTTTATGTCAGGAAATTCCCAATTGTATAATTGCCCAAATGAGACTGGCTAAATAAACACCCAGAACCCACCTTTATGAATTTGTAGGTAAATTTGTGAATTACTTTGTATATTATTTTATGGATTTCTGTATGTATTCATAAAGCACAGATCATTCTTTACCATAAAGCATAGGTCATTCCTTACACCAGACTTTGAAAATCAGTCATTATAATTTAGTAGTAAATATGATCCAAATAACTTGCACAAATGCCTACATTATTAAAAATTGGCCAGTTCTATTGTTGCAAAACAAAAATAAAGAATGGAGGCCAAATATCTTGATAACATTGTTCATTTCAATTCTATGTTTCTCACATGTTTCTGTTATAAGTGCATCCTTTTCCCAGTGTTATTGATAAATAATTGAGAAATAATTTCATTATTAATAATATTAATAATTTTCATTGAGAAATAATTTACAGCACTGTAAATTTAAGGTGTACAGCATGATGCTTTGAATTACACATATTGTGAAATGATTACCACAATAGGTTCAACTAACTTCTATCTTATACATACATCTTTTACAGTTACTTTACTGTTTTTAGGCACAGCATATAGTCAGTTTAACATATGCTGTTTTGGGGGCAGAAATTTTACTGAAGTCATTGTATAGGACTTTACAACCACTTTAAGGACCCCTCTTCCTTTACTACCAAAGTTACAAAATACAGATTTTAAAAAGCCTGAGGTTAAAAGTTATACACTTATTTGGTGGAATTCTGCTTACAGGTAGACTGGATGTATTATCTAACAGCAGAAACAACCACAAAAACTCGTTAAAATTCAGAAATTATCTGTTGGAAGCAACAGACAGCAGGTGTTATAAGAACAGAAAGGGCTAAGATTTCTGAAAAGGAGAATCCTCTAGTTGTGAACCGACTTCTACAGTCGATTTGCCCTGAGGAAATTTGCTAAGTCTTAGAACAGACAAAAGACTCTTGCTAGGGGTAGAGCACATTCATTAGCCTTCCGCAGACTGGAAGATTCAAGCTCAAGGCCAGTTTTCCCCTCAGGATACTTGTCAAACTCAGGGACATTCCATTTAGTCTTTTAGAAGACTAAAAACCTAAGTAAAAAAAAAAATCTCTGAATAGTAGAGTGCACTTTTGATAGTCTTGATGCGTAAAGATTAGGGTTTAGAAACTGCCATGGGAAGGGACTGTGGACAATACACTAAGTTCTGAACTGGTAATTCTGGAGGGTTAGGTGTTATTAGGACTGCAAAGCAGCTTGACTAATTACAGTGCCTGTTTGGATTAAGGAAATTGGATTTCACATGATTCAAGTTAATGGGAAAAGGTGAACTCTTTTTGGAAAAAGATAATATCATCTGGATCCTGGACAGCTTTTTACATAAATATTGAGAATTCAATAAAAAAACTACTAGGAAGACATACAAAAAACTGGTTGACATGAAAAAAACCTAGAGAAAAAACAGACAATACAAACAGATACTAGAATTTACTGACAATGATGTTAAAATAAGTATGACTAATAGATTGTAAAGAATAGAGAAAATAGGGGCACCTGGGTGTCTCAGTCGGTTAAGTGTCCGACTTCAGCTCAGGTCATGATCTCACAGTCTGTGAGTTCGAGCCCCGCGTCAGGCTCTGTGCTGACAGCTCGGAGCCTGGAGCCTGCTTCAGCTTCTGAGTCTCTCTCTCTCTCTTCCCCTCCTCTGCTTATGCTGTGTCTCTCTCTGTCTCAAAAATAAATAAAAACATTTTTAAAATTTTTTAAAAAAAGAATAGAGAAAACAAAAGAGAATTTCACCAGAGAATTGATATTTAAAATAGAAATTCATTACAGAACAGAAAAATATAATATCTGAAATTAAAAGCTATTAAGGTAGTTTATGACTTAGTAGATATAAAGGAATACAGGATTAATGAATGAAAGACAGACCAATATAAAATATCCAAAAAGCAGCATAGGAAAAAATATTGAAAAATACAGAAACATATATGGCCTTTTGTTGCAACGTGGATGGAACTGGAGTGTTATGCTAAGTGAAATAAGTCATACAGAGAAAGATACCATATGTTTTCACTCTTATGTGGATACTGAGAAACTTAACAGAAGACCATGGGGGAGTGGAAAGGGGAAAAATTACAGAGAGGGAAGGAGGCAAACCATAAGAGACTCTTAAAAACTGAGAATAAACTGAGGGTTGTTGGGGGATGGGCGGTAGGGGAAAGTGGATGATGGACAATGCGGAGAGCACCTGTTGGGATGAGCACTGGGTTTTGTATGGAAACCAATTTGACAATAAATTTCATATAAAAAAGAAAGAAAGATACAGAAAAGAACATAATTGACAAGTGAGACATAATGAAAAACTCTAATATACATAGGATTGTAATCCTAAAAGGAGAAGAGATACTAGGAATGGAGAATAAGCAATGTTTGAAGAGATAATGACGAAAAATTTGTACAAATCCTTCATCACCCAAAATGCTCAGGGAAACCCAGTCAATAGAAATAAAATACAGGGGCACCTGGGTGGCTCAGTTGGTCAAGCCTCTGACTTTGGCTCAGGTCATGATCTTATGGTTCGGTTCATGAGTTCCAGCTCCGTGTTGGGCTCTGTGCTGACAGGTCAGAGCCTGGAGCCTGCTTCAGATTCTGTGTCTCCTCTCTCTGCCCCTCCCATGCTCCCATGTCTGTCTGTCTGTCTCTCTCTCTCTCTCTCTCTCTCTCTCAAAAATAAACATTAAAAAATTTTAAAAAGAGAGAGAAATAAAATACAAAATACAACTAGGAAATATCATAGGAAAACTGCTGAAGACCAGCGTCAAGGAGAAAATCTTAAAAGCAACCACATAAAAATGACACATTACTCTTAAAGGAGCAACAGTAAAATGGAGAGCTGGCTTTTCAACATAAATCATGAAACCAAAAGACAAAGAAATGAGGTCTTTAAGGTCGTGGGAAAAAGAAACCAGATTAGCACTCTTCTATCATCAGAAAATATCCTTCAAAAATAAAGTTTTCAAACAGATAAAAACCAAGAGAATTAATGATAGTCACATTTGCACCAAAACAAATGTTTTTAGTAGAATTCACTGGGTAGAGGGAGAACAGTCCTAAAGGAATCAGACTTGCAGGAAGAAACGAAGAGCAACAGGAAGAATAAATACAAATTAATATTGATTATACGAGGCAAAAACAGTTTCTTAAAAGATTTAAAATATATACAAGATTTAAATTCATGACAACAATAATGTAAAGGGGAAGATGATATAGATACAGTCGATGGGTTCTAAGGTTCTAAGAATGATCATGGAAGTAGTAAAATTAAAAAGTTTGTATCAGACTCTTGTAGATCAAAGATACACGCTTTAATCTGTAGGATAATTACTACAAAATTAACTAAAAAACTAACTGAAGGAAAATGAAAAATAACAAATATCTGAATAGTCTAAAAAGAACAAAACTTTAGGGACAAATAGAAAAAAATAGATGGTAAATATAAATAGAGAATTATCAAATATTACATCAATCGTGGTTAGATTAAATAATTAATTAAACAACCAAAAGTTTTCAGACTATGGGGCGCCTGGGTGACAGTTAGTTTGTTCAGCATCTGACTCCTGATTTCCACTCCAGTCATGATCTCAATGTTTATGAGTTTGAGCGACATGTCAGGCTCTGTGCTGACAGTGCAGAGCCTGCTTGGGATTCTGTCTCTCCCTTTCCCTGACCCTCCCCCGCTTGTGCTCTGTCTTTCTCTCTCTCTAAATAAACTTTAAAAAATGACATGATTGTACATATAAAAAGTCGTAAAGAATCACTTGATGATTAGGCTTAATAAATAAACTAGTTAGCAATTCCACTGGTTATAAGGTAGCATAAAATATAAATTGTATTTCTGATAGCAACAAAAATCCTAAAATTAAAAATCTTAAGTATAATTTACAATAGTGTAAAAAATATCAATTATCTAGAAACTAACAGAATATGTGTAAGACTTATATACTGAAAAACTATAAAATATTGAGAAAGGTTAAAGATCTAAATAAATAGAGGATATATAATTTTCAATAGTTGGAAGACTCAATGTTGGGAATATGTCAATTATCCCCAGTCTATAGATGGAATAAAATTCTAAACAAAATTTCAGCAGATTTCTTTGTAAAAATTGACAGGCCAAATCTAGAGATTATATAGAAATGCAAAGGGACAAGAAGAACCAAAACAATCTTGAAGAAAAAGAATGAAAGTGGAGGACTTATTTATTAAGTAATTTCTATACCTGACATGGGGCCTGAACTCACAACCCTGAGATCAAGAGTCACAAGCGTTTCTGACAGACCCAGCCAGATGCCCCAATAATAATGACTATTATAAAGCTATAGTAATTAAGAAAATATGGTATTGCAGGATAAATTAAGGGAAAAATGGAAAGAAGAGTCTTGAATAGACCTATGGTCACCTGATTTATAACAAAAATGACACTTCAAAAACAAAGGGGAATGAAACTTCTCAAAGGATAGTGCAAAATCTGGATATTTTTATGAAAAATGATGTAACCCTAACTTAATATGAAAAAAATTCTGGAATACTATAGCTCTAAATGTGAAAGGTAAAGCAATTGATTTTTCAAAAACGCCATACAAGAATATTTCCATGACCTTGAGATGTGCAAAGGTTTCAAGAGAACACAAAAAAGTGTTTTTTTAATGTTTATTTATTTTGAGAGAGAGAGTGAGTGCAGGAGCGGGGGGGGGGGGGGTGCAGAGAGAGAAGAGAGAATTCCAAGCAGACTCCATGCCCAGCATGGAGCCAGACTAGGGGCTCATTCCAACAGACCATGAGATCATGACCTGAACCAAAAACAAGAGTGGGATACTTAACTGATTGAGCCACCCCAAGAACACAAAAAGTCTTAAAACCATAAATTAAAAAATATTGATAAATTAGACTAAAAATAAGAAGTTTTGTTCATCAAAGATAGCACAAGAGAACTAAAATGCAAGCCATAGAGTAGGAGAAGATATTTGCCATACTTACTTCTGAAAAAGTGCTTATACTCAGAATATAATAAGGAACTTCTAAAGATTGATAAGAAAAAAAGGCAAATGCCCTAAATAGGTAGATAGATTAATTAATCAAGGAGTTGCTAATTAAAGTTACAATATGATATCACTACACACTCATCAGAGTGGTTAAAATTAAAAGACAATATCAAGTGTTGACAAGGACATGGAACAATTGAAACTGTCATTCTTTGCTGGTTTTCATGGAACCACATTTGTAAACTTTTGCAATATCTGTTAAAGCTAAATATATATTCATGTCTTATAACACAGAAGTCTAACTCGTAGGAATATATTCAACATAAATGCTCCCATAGACACTAAAAGACATGTTCAAGAATGTTCATAGCAGCACTATCCAAAATACCCTCAAACTGGAGCACCCAATCAATTGGAGAATAAACAAATAGTAGTACAGTCATACAATAGAATAATATAAAGCACTGAGAATAAAATTAATTAGGATAGTGTGTAACAGATGAATTTTACAAACATAATGTTGAGTAAAAGAAGCCAAACATAAAAGAGAAATACTCCATAAGTCCATTTGTATAAAAGTTAAAAAAAAAGAGGGGTGCCTGGGTAGGTCAGTCGGTTAAGCGAACGACTTCGGCTAAGGTCAAGATCTTGCGGTCCATGAGTTCGAGCCCTGCGTCGGGCTCTGTGCTGACTGCTCAGAGTCTGGAGCCTGTTTCAGATTCTGTGTCTCCCTCTCTCTCTGACCCTCCCCTGCTCATGCTCTGTCTCTCTCTGTCTCAAAAATAAACGTTAAAAAAAAGTTTAAAAAAAGAAACGAATCTATGATAATAGAAGTCAGAAGCATGCTTACATTTAGCAGGGAGGATGATGAGCACACAAAAACAGAAGGGGGCTTCAAGGGTTTTGGTAACAGTTTTAATTTAGGTTCTACTTATACAAGTGTGCTCACTTCATGAAAATGTATTGAGTTGTACACTTAGAATGTGTACCCTTTTCTGATATATATTTCAAAATAGTGACTTTTTAAAAATTGTAAACTTTTGTAAACATCAGTTATCACTTATTTCTTAAATATAATCAAACCCACAAGAGAAAGTTTCTTCTCAAAATGTATTTTATGAGGAACACTAATATATCATTTCAGTTTGTTCTGAAAAGTGTTCTTTTACTGAAAGCTAACCCAACAGATATTTCTTTAGAACTTCCACTACTTAAGAACTGGAGAAACGATCGGGCGGACTTCTGTGACTTAAAAGGACATTGGTATGACAACAGTTATAATTTGGAATGAAATGACAAATACTACATGCAATAGTAAATAAGGACGCCTGGTGGCGCTGCAGGCTAGGAGTATGAATGAAAAGCTCTGTGACTATGCCGGACGCCATTAAGCTGGGACTCAGAATAATGAATGCTTCCTGAAAGACGGAAGTATTTTAGATAAGATCTAGGGGCAGATGTCTTCAGAGAGGACATCATTCTAGGGCGAGTCAGTCAGAAAGATCTAATTCAAGGTTATTTAACCAAATCATCTGGGTCGACCGTATACAGAGGTGAAGAAACTGCACCACATGAATTTGGTCTGAACAATGGAGACAGCGCTAGCAAAAACGCCACAGAAAAGGCAAGTTCTCTTTCTTGCTATATTGATGCTTTTGTGGGAGGCTGGCTGTGACTCAATTAGGTATTCCATTCCAGAAGAAACAGAAAGTGGCTCCTTTGTGGCCAACCTGGCAAAGGACCTGGGGCTCAGGGTGGGGGAACTAGCTACTCGAGGCGCGCGAATCCATTACAAAGGAAACAAACAGCTCTTGGAACTGGATGTAGAAACCGGGAATTTGCTGCTATATGAAAAACTAGACCGGGAGGTGCTGTGCGGAGTGACAGATCCCTGTATACTGTACTTCCAGTTATTACTGGAAAACCCAGTGCAGTTTTTTCAGGCTGATCTGCAGCTCACAGATATAAATGACCATTCCCCAGAGTTCCTAGACAAGGAAATGCTCCTCAAAATCCCAGAAAGCGTTCAGCCTGGGACTGTATTTCCTTTGAAAATAGCTCAGGACTTTGACATAGGTAGCAACACTGTTCAGAACTACACAATCAGCCCCAACTCCCATTTTCATGTTGTCACTCATAATCGCGGAGATGGCAGAAAATACCCAGAGCTCATGCTGGACAAATCGCTGGACCGGGAGGAGCAGTCTGAACTCAGTTTAACCCTTACGGCGCTGGATGGTGGGGATCCACCTAGGTCCGGGACCACTGCAGTCCGTATTGAAGTCGTGGACATCAATGATAATGCCCCTGCGTTTTTACAGTCGCTCTATGAGGTACAGGTCCCGGAGAACAGCCCCCCAAACTCCTTAGTTGTCGTTGTCTCTGCCCAAGATTTAGATGCAGGAACATATGGGAATGTACGCTACACTCTATTCCAAGGCAATCAAGTTATTCAACCATTTGTAGTAGACGAAATAACAGGAGAAATTCATCTGAAAAAGGCATTGGATTTCGAGGCAACTCGATACTATAACGTGGAAATCGCAGGCACAGACGGTGGGGGCCTTTCAGGAAAATGCACTGTAGCTATAGAAGTTGTGGATGTGAATGACAACGCCCCCGAACTGACCATGTCAACGCTCACAAGCACAACCCCAGAAAACTCCCCAGAGACTGTAGTTGCTGTTTTCAGTGTTTCTGATCCAGACTCCGGGGACAACGGTAGGATGGTTTGCTCCATCCAGAACGATCTTCCCTTTCTCTTGAAACCCACATTCAAGAACTTTTACACCCTAGTTACAGAAAAGCCACTGGACAGAGAAAGCCAAGTCGAGTACAACATCACCATCACCGTCACCGACTTGGGGACCCCCAGGCTGAAAACGCAGCACAACATAACCGTGACGGTCTCCGACGTCAACGACAACGCCCCCGCCTTCAGCCAAACCACCTACACCCTGCGCGTCCGCGAGAACAACAGCCCCGCCCTGCACATCGGCAGCGTGAGCGCCACGGACAGGGACTCGGGCGCCAACGCCCAGGTCACCTACTCGCTGCTGCCGCCCGCGGACCCGCAGCTGCCCCTGGCCTCCCTGGTGTCCATCAACGCGGACAACGGGCAGCTGTTCGCGCTCAGGTCCCTGGATTACGAGGCGCTGCAGGCGTTCGAGTTCGGCGTGCGCGCGGCCGACCGCGGCTCGCCCGCGCTCAGCAGCCAGGCGCGGGTGCGCGTGCTGGTGCTGGACGACAACGACAACGCGCCCTTCGTGCTGTACCCGCCGCAGAACGGCTCTGCGCCCTGCACCGAGCTGGTGCCCAGGGCGGCCGAGGCGGGCTACCTGGTGACCAAGGTGGTGGCGGTGGACGGCGACTCGGGCCAGAACGCCTGGCTGTCGTACCAGCTGCTCAAGGCCACGGAGCCCGGGCTGTTCGGCGTGTGGGCGCACAACGGCGAGGTGCGCACGGGCCGGCTGCTGAGCGAGCGCGACGCCGTCAAGCACAGGCTGGTGGTGCTGGTCAAGGACAATGGCGAGCCGCCGCGCTCGGCCAGCGTCACGCTGCACGTGCTGCTGGTGGACGGCTTCTCGCAGCCCTACCTGCCGCTCCCGGAGGTGGCGGCGGCCGAGGCGCGGGCCGACCCGCTCACCGTCTACTTGGTCGTGGCCTTGGCGTCCGTGTCGTCGCTCTTCCTGTTCTCGGTGCTGGTGTTCGTGGCGGTGCGGCTGTGCAGGCGGAGCCGGGCGGCGTCTGCGGGTCGCTGCTCGGGGCCCGAGGGCCACTTTCCGGGCCACCTGGTGGACGTCAGCGGCGCGGGGACGCTGTCCCAGAGCTACCAGTATGAGGTGTGTCTTCGGGGAGGCTCGGAGACTAATGAGTTCAAGTTCTTGAAGCCGATTATCCCGAACTTCCCTCCCCAGGGCATTGGAAAGGAAATGGAGGAAAACGCCACCTTCCGGAATAGCTTTGGATTCAATTAGGGATCTGATCACAATGCCGTGAGTTTTGTCATTTATCTCTAATTTCCCCAAATACCGAGTTTGAGAGCGTCATGGAGAAAAATCCCACCTTCAGGTATGATTTCCCTGAATTTATCCTTTTCAACTTTATCTTGCCCAATTTTAGGAAAACTGAATTCTCTGTCACTGCATCTATGTATACACAGTGCCATCCCAAATCTATGCATGCTGTTGACTTTCCTAAAATGTTTGCTTTTGATGGTATTTGTCAGGATAAGCTGTCTTAATGAAATCAAATACTGTTTTTCTCTGTATTCTGTCCATTCTGTTTCATCACACTGTTTTTGATGCTAAATAGCAAAAATAAAAAGGTTTTACATAATTTTATTTTGTTTTCAAAGGAATACATGCAAATGATAATGAATGTAATATGTGAGAAAACTTGACAAAAAGCAACAATGTTCTAACTACTCTTCTTTCCTAGCTTTCATCCATACTGGCAAACATTTTTTAAACAATTTTTATTGAATTATACATACAGAAAAGGGAACGAATCATAATTTCAATGTGTTTTCAGAAAGTTAACATACTTGGGACCAGCATCTTGGTGGTTAGTAATGAAACGTTACTAACATTTCAGGTGCCACACAAATTACCCCTTAAAGTCACTACCAGCCCAAGTATAACAATATCCTGACTTCCAATACTATGATTTACTTTTGCCTGTTTTGAATTTATATAATTGGAATAGTAGAGTATAAACTGCTTTGTGTCTGGCTGATTTCACTCAACATTATGTTTATGATATTTGTCCATGACAATGCTTTTAATTTTAGTTTTTCATTCTCATTGCTGTATAGTATTCCACTGTATGAATATTTTACAATTTATGACCCATCCCACTATAGACGGATATTTGGGTTGGTGCACAGTTTGCCTGTTTGAATAGTACTACTTTGAACATTCTCATACACGTCCTTTGGCAAACATGTATATGCATTTCTGTTGGTATATACCTAGGGGTGAAATTGCTGCTCATTTAGTAAGTACATGTTCCCTTTTTGTAGATTCTTCCAAATAGTTTCCAAAGTGGTTGTACCAGTTTACACTGCTCTCAGTACTGTCTGGATGTACCAGTTCCTCCATATTTTTGCCAACACTTTCATTTTATCCCATTGGAAAGTACCTTTAAACCTTTTATTTCTAGTCCTTCTTATATTCTTTTTTTATTACTAAAGAATATGTTTGTAACCTTTTCATAAAGTCTAAACAATTTCCTTAATTTTCTGCTACTGTTGTCTAGTACCTAGCACACTTAAAACTTCTCTCATTCATCCTTTACATAGAGCTCTGTCACTATTTTCCGGTACTTCCCTGAACAAGCTGAAACCCTCCACTTATTGTTCATAACAACAGTTCCTTTCATTTACTTGTCTGACAGAAAAAATACAATTCTTATTTTTTTCTCTTACTTCTTTCTCCCTTACACTTTACAACCTCTGTCAAATTAACTTACACTTTTATATAGTCCAGATTGATGACATTTTTACTCTATAACCATAGCTAAGAATAGAATTCCCCCTTTTGTCTGTATATCTGTTGTAGAATCTGAAATCAATATTAAAAATTCACTTTTAGGGGCGCCTGGGTGGCGCAGTCGGTTAAGCGTCCGACTTCAGCCAGGTCACGATCTCACGGTCCGTGAGTTCGAGCCCCGCGTCAGGCTCTGGGCTGATGGCTCAGAGCCTGGAGCCTGTTTCCGATTCTGTGTCTCCCTCTCTCTCTGTCCCTCCCCCATTCATGCTCTGTCTCTCTCTGTCCCAAAAAATAAAATAAACGTTGAAAAAAAAATTCACTTTTAATGACCATTATATTATGAATGCCCTGTACCCAAAGATCACAAGGACACACTGGATCAGAACAAAGCTGAGTTTATTGACTTGTAACAAGGGAGACTGCACGTTCTGGGAAAGCTTTGGTCACCTTAGTAATAGCTCCTTAAAAAAGTATAAGGCTTTTGTTTGGTAGTTTTGCATAGGGCTCAAGGAAGTAGCCCTGGACTGGATGCTTCCAGTGAATGGGAGTAATTCTATTATAGGGTATCTTATTGAATTGTATTCAGGAAATGAGAAGAACAAAGGGAGGTTAAAATGTAATTTTTTTTTAAAAACCAGCATTCAATCATAATCAGCCAGGACAGAGTACTCTGGGCATTGTTTTGGTTTATACAACGTTCTTGTTTTTGACTGTGCTCAAGCATGATCATGATGTCATCTTATTGCAGTTTTGTTCCATCTGATCACAATCCCTCTTTAATGATGTTGTTCTGTGAAGTTGTTTATATTCAACAGGAGATCATGGCCTATTTGTGAGTGCCACGCCAATTCCTATGTATAAGAGACTGATTTTCTTAAAATATTCATTGCACTATAAAATTCCTAGAAGAAAGCATAGGAGAAAAGCTTCATGACATTGAATTTGGTGGTGATTTCTTGGCTTTCACACCAGAAGCACATGGAACAAAGCGAAAATAGACCAATGAGACTACATCAAACTTAAAAAATTTTGTGCACCAAAGAACACCATCAACAGTGAAAAGGCAACCTATGGAATGGGAGAAAATATTTGCAAATACTATATCTGATATGGGGTTAATGTCCATAATATTTAAGAACTCCTACAACCCAACAAAAACAAAAAAATCAAATAACCTGATTAAAAAATGAGCAAAGGACTTAGATATTTCTCCAGAGATGATATGCAGATGACCAACAAACATATGAAAAAATGTTCAACATCACTAATCATCAGAGAAATGGAAATCCAAACCACAATGTAGTGTCACCCTACACACATTAGGACGACTGCTATCAAAAAAAAAAAAAACAAACCAGAAAATAGCAAGTGTTCAAAAGGATGTGGAGAAACTATTCCCTCCGTGCACTGTTGGTGAGATTGTAGAATGGTGCAACTGCTATAAAAACAGTATGAAGTCTTCTCAAAAAAGTGTAAAAGAGAACTTCTATATGATCTGGCAATCCCATATCTGGGTATATACCTAAAGGAATTGAAAGTAGGGTCTCAAAGATATTTGTGCACCCATGTTCATAGCAGCAGTATTCACAACTGGCCAGAGATGGAACCAACCCAAATACCCATGTATGGAATCTTAAAAAAGGAAGGGAAGCCTATCACATGCTACAACATGGATGAACTTTGAGGGCATTATTCTAAGTGAAAGAAGATAGTCACAAAAAGGCAAATACAGTATGATTCCACTTATATGATGTATCCAAGGTTGTTAAATTCATACAAACAGAAAGTAGAATGGTGCCTACCAGGGACTGGGGGAGGAGGAAAAGGAGAGTTTTTGTTTGATGGGTATAGAGTTTCAGATTTGCAAAATGGAAACGTTCTGGAGATCTGCTTCCCAACAATGTGAATGTACTTAACACTATGGAACTGTATACCTCAAAATGGTTATGATGGTAAATTTTGTGTTACATTTTTTAACCGCAGTAAAATACATTGCTCATTGCAGAGCCATATTACTTAAGGACTGTATTTTCTGCTCCTTTGATCTACTGTTGTGTTTCCTGTGCCATTGAAAATACAGTGTTCGTAGAATCAAGATAAAATAAATTCACCATTTTATTTTATTTTACTTTAGGTTACTTTTTCTTTTTTAGAGAGAGAGCACAGAAGTGGGGGACAGAGGCACAGGGAGAGAGAGGGAGAGGGGGGGGATCCCAAGCAGGCTCCATGCTTAGCACAGAGCCTGATGTGGGGCTTGATCCCACAACCCTGGGATCATGACCTGAACAGAAATCAAGAGTCAGATTTAGCCAACTGAGCCACCCAGGTGCTACAGATTCACCATTTTAGACTCCATCAGTTGGCTTTACCATATCTTCAAATATTTCTAAATAATTCAGGTTCCCATAACTCTTGCCCGAAGCTCTCTTTCTGCTTCTGTCTAGACTAAATGATCTCTAAATGTGTACAAAACTATCATCTTGTTTTTATACCTCTCCTAGTTAAGCCCATTGTTTGATAGATTACTTATCTCCTATTTTTAAAGCCCTCTCTGTGCTACAGTATATCCTCAAGTGGATTCCTAAGAGAGGGCACATGAAAAATAAACACTGTCTCTGCATGTCTGAAAATGCATTTAGTTTTCTTTTACACTTAATTGATGTGCTATATAGCATATATGTCATTTAATGTCCGAAAAATTCTAAAAATTCCTGCCTTTTCATATCTGGGATCATTTCATCTCTACTATTATTTCCTTAATAACTGTATTCCTAACTTTATTTTTTTCTGAGCCTTGTGTTTTGTCAGATATTGAACATTCTCAATAATATCTCTAGTTTCTTATATTTCTCCTTTATTTTACATCTTTGGTTTTTCCTCTCCATCCTCTTTTAAAGTGAGTCCCTCACTTTATTTTGAGCATTTCTGTTTCTTCCCCTAGGAGAAGTGTTGATATTTGTTGCTACAGGATGCAGGGATATCCTGGCAACTTCACAGCAGAAGAGTGACATGCTGAAAACGGGAAAAACCTCATGACGTCAAATCTGGTAATCCACACCAAATTTCTGAAAACTAAAGAGAAGGAAAAAATCTTGATGGCAGTGACAGTAGATTTCTCACCAAAAACCATGGGAGTCAGAAACAAGTGACACATATTTTTCAAGTGCTGAAAGAAAAGAAATGTTAAAAGAATCATATATCCAGTGAAAATATCTTTCAGGAAGAGAATTTGTTGCCAGTAGACCTACCCTAAAAGACTGGCTGACGGAAGTTCTCCAAACAGAAAGGAATCAATTAAAAAAAGAATCTTGGAACATCAGGAAAGAAGAACACAGTAAATAAAAATACGGTTAAATGCCATAGACATTGCTTCTCCTCTTGAGTTTTCTAAATTATGTTTGATGGTTGAATCCCAAATTATATATGATTATGTCTGATTAGTTCTAAGTATATATTGAAGAAATACTTAAGACAGCTTTAAATGGGGGAGGTTAAAGGGAGGTAAGTTTTCTACCCTTCTCTTGAACTGGTAAAATGACATACCAGTAAACTGTAATAAGTTAAGTATGGAGCAACTACTATAAAAGCTATACAGTGTGATACACCAAAAAACGCTATAGATAAATCAAAGTGGAATTCTAAAAAAGTGTTCTAATAAACTACAAAAAAGGCAGGAAAAAGAAAACAGAAACAAAAATCAGAACAAATATAAAAGAAAAAATAAAATGTCAGGCTTAGGCTCTAATATATCAGTAATTACATTTAAGGTAAATGGTCTAACATATCAGTAATTACATTTAATGCAAATGGTCTGAACACACCAATCAATACAAAGAGATTGATATCATGTGTTTAAAAATGACCAACTGTATGCTGTCTACAAGAAACTTCACTTCAAATATGATATAGGCAAGTTGAATGTAAAAAGATGGAAAACATATTATGCAAATATTGATAAAAATGTATTAGGAGTGGCCATACTAATGTCAGATAAGGTGACATCAGAGGAAAGAAAATGACCAGAGACAGAGTAGGACATTAGGTAATGATAAAAGAGGACAGAGCATTCCTAAATACGTATACATATTTACAAACAACAAAGGCACAAAATACGTGAAGCAAAAACTGACAAAACTGAAAGGAGAAATAGATCTACAATAAAAGTTGGATACTTCAATACAGAAAATCAGCAAGAACACAGAACCGAACAACACCCTCAACAGGATGGATCTAATCCATATTTACAGAACACCTAGCCAAAAATACCAGAATACACATTCTTTTCAAATGCTTCCCAAAAGTATGCAAGATAGACTGTGTAAACAAGGCCATACACAAACTTCAATCAATTTAAAAGAATTGAAATCATACAGTGTGGGTTCTCCATTCACAATAGAATCAAACTAAAAAATCAAACATAAAGTAACGGGAAAATCTTCAAATGCTTGAAAACGAAACATTTCTAATTAATCCATGGATCAAAGGCAAAGTCTCAAGGAATATAAAAAATACATCAAGCTTAGCTAAAAATGAAAAGACAACAAATTAAAATTTATAAGACACAGCTAAAGCAGTGCAGAGGGACATTTATAGCACTAAATGCATATTAGAAAAGAGGAAGGGGCTCCTGGGTGGCTCACTCGGTTAAGCGTCTTGACTCTTGATTTCAGCTCAGATCATGATCTCACAGTTCGTTTATTGAGTTCCAGCCCTGCGTGGGACTCATCACTGATGGTGTGGAGCCTGTCTGGGATTCTTTTTCTCTCCTTCTCTTTCTGCCCTGCCTCTGTGCACATGTGATGTTTCTCTCTCTCTCTCTAAAACTTAAAAAAATTTTTTAAAGAAAAGAGGAAAAGTCCCAATCATCTAATCTCCCACCTCCAGAATCTAGAAAAATAAGAGAAAAATAACCCAAAGCAAGCAGGAGAAGCAGGAGGAAGAAAATAGTATAAATAATAGAAGAAACCAATTAAATTCCAAATAAAAATAATAGAGAAAATCAATGAAATAAAAAGTTGATTCTTTGAAAAAATAAAACTGACAGATATCTAACAAGGAAGTCTTCTTCCCCAAACATTTGAGATTTCAAATGTGTTTAGCATCAATTCCTTTATGTTTTCAGACTTTTATGCATCATTTCTTTCTCCCATCAATTGAGAGGGTTCTTTAAGTGATTGCTTACATGTCTCCATCTTTGCCCTGAGTCATTGTTTTTTCTTGCATATAGTTAAATGAGATTTTAAGAGATTTATAACAAAATTAAAGAGTTCTAAGATGAACCATGAGGGTTGGTCTTTATCTTTCATTTTTAGTAAACTTGAAGAATTTTTAAAATGTATAATGGAATGAAAGGAAAACAAACATTTGTAGCATAAAAATGGAAATCAGCTTGATCAGCTATGCAATAATTATAAGCTAACTAAATAAAATTAAGTTTAATATACTTTATAATGTTTCATCAAAGTATTATTTCAGCTCTTTGATAATAATCAGTTAATCTTAATGATCTGTCACTTCACATAAGCATACACGAACATAATAAGTATTGGTATGAGTATTGGAAATGGTGTTTTTTTACATTGTTTCCCTTTACATGTTGTGTCTAGAGGAAACCAAGGTTTTGCCACCTAATTATTAAAAATAAGCTGGAATATGAGTAAGAAGGTTCCCAATGAATGAAGGAAACCTTCTATATCTTGAAAGAGTTGTGGGTTACATGGATGGATCCATTGTTAAAATGGCACAGTTAAGATTGGTGCATTTGAATTTGTGTAAATGTTACCTTAAAACAACTATACAAAAATAAACATTGACTGGGAGGCGGAGGGTGGAGGGAAAGATATAGATGAAGCAAGACAAGATGTTTTGAAGCTGGGTGATGTGTACATGGAAGTTATGCTGTTTGCCTTGTATGTACTGAACTTGTTCCACAATAAATGCTAATGAGTTATTACTTGTGAGACAAGTTGATAAATGTCAATTCAATTCTACTCTAGCAAAGCAAAACAAAAGAGAGTAAAACAGAGACGCATTCTCCTGAAAGAATCTAAAGTAATCCATTTCCATAAAAAGGCAGTTTCTTCACATACCAACTGACACCCTTGGAGGATACATTAAGATATTCTGTTCTTCTTTCTATAATAAAAAGCAATGTTCTACAAGATATTTCAGTGATCTAAACTGAGTTCTACAAATGCTTTGCTGCTAGTAAAATTTGCTTTAAAATGAAAAATTATTCAGTAAGCTATCTGTGAAGATGTGTGGTGGTGCTGCAGGTCAAGAGAGTAAATAAAGGACTGCACAGATGTCAGGGATGCTGTTAAGCTGGAATCAGAATATCCACTGAAGGAAGGAAATCTTTAGGGTTGGACTAGAAATAGCTCTGTTTCAAAGAAGAAACTACACCCATATAATGTGTTTATGGTTGTTGGTTTTACTTCATCAGTTTATTTTGTCATTCATACCCTCAAGGAAATCTATTCTCAGTAACATTTATCAAGTGAACCATAGAGACTGGTCACCATAATCTTATTTTTTTATCCTTCTGGATAGATAGAGTGCTTTTTAAGTACAAAATTATTTCATATGGTCAGAGTTTAGATTTTATTTAGCTTTACTTATTTTACCTAGAGTTGAAACATTTTGAAAAAGATCCTCAGTTTTAATCTTTCATCATTTTGGCTCTTACCTGAAGTGAAGTTTGGTTGAACTCAGTTGATTTAATCTCTCAATATATATGAAATCAATCTGAAATGAAATTATGCTTGGCGCATTTTGTGTTGTTATATGTGCACTGACCCAGTTCATGTATTTTCAGGATGTTTAAAGACATGTTTTCCTATTAATCTGAACAGAAACTGAGGAGATAGAAATGGGTAAAGCCATGATGAACCATCATTGAATTCTGTGGAATCCACTCAAGTGTAATTCACCTTTCACATTACCTTATTTGATGTTTATTTATAGAAACTCATGTCATCTTTGTTGTGGGAGGGTGGTAGAGGTGAATGTTTATTTTCTGCATTGCATTATGTCCTTACAACAGGATAATATATTTGGGCCTCGATTAATTACTATAGGAGTTAAATTTGATTTAAAAATTACAATAATATAAACAATCCTAATAAAAATCATGACCAATTCTACCTGTACAAAATGAAGTAAAATCCCAAGATGTGTACTCATGACAGACAATTGATTGTTGCTATTTCCTCTTTTAAATAATTGAATTGATTAGATACTTCTATCTTAAGTATTTCTTGGCCTCAGTTTTCCTTCTAATAGCCTAATTCTTTCCTTTATTTTGCAGGTATAAGCACAAAATAAAGTAGGTCTGTTGTTTATGTCATTTTATGAGCCATATAACTTAGAGAAATAGTTTTTTTATTTTATAATTGGTGTTGCTAACCAACATTTACATTTTGTAGTTTATTGATTTGTTTGTTGGGACAAATAATGTACATTTTGAATTCACAAATCACACTATTCGTCAGAGATAAATTTCATTGCCAAAGAATACAAGATGATTATAGTAAATTTACATTACTTGGGGTAGTGATTTTTAAACGTTAGTATGCATGAGAATCACTTAAAGACAAAGATTGAAGTGCAGATTTCAGTTAGCACCCCCAGAGAATTTGATTCAAGATCTAGAGGGAAGACTAGGAGTTGACTTTGAAAAAAAAACAACCCAAGACTCCCAAGTAATTATTTATGCATATGGTTCACACACTATGGTTTGAGAAACACTGCATCCACCTCAAAGTCTTTATAACGCTCAGATTTGGGGAATAGTATTGCCTGTATGTTATCATATTGAAGTTATCAATTTGAACGCGTGGTGGCAGTGCAGGCTAAGAGAGTGAATAAAGCTCTGCAGATTCGGAGGACTCCATTTTATTCAGAGACCCCCTCTCCCCTCAAATATAGGACACATTTACAGCTAGAGCAAAGTTAGAAGTATTCAGGAAGGCAGTCGTCACCAGAGAAGTTATAAGACAAATTCGAAATTCAACAGCAAAGAGATTACGGAGGGTAGATGATGGACGTGGTGATTGGGACTGGAAAAGGATTTTTTCCTCTGGAATCAGACCTAATAGAAATGGCGCAAACAAAAGTACATCGCAAGAAAAGGCAAGTGACTATCCTCATTATATGGATGATTTTGTGGGAAGTGGGTTCAGAATCGATTCAATATTCTGTACTGGAGGAGACAGAAAGTGGCACCTTTGTGGCCAATTTGACAAAGGATCTGGGACTCAAGAGAGGAGAGCTGGCTGAGCGGGGTGCTCAGGTCGTTTTCAAGGGGAACAGACAGCATTTGCAGCTTGACCCACAGACTTATGATTTGCTGCTAAATGAGAAACTGGACCGGGAAGAGCTGTGCGGTTCCACTGAGCCCTGTGTGCTACCTTTCCAAGTATTACTGGAAAATCCCTTGCAGTTTTTTCAGGCTGCTTTACGAGTCAGAGATATAAATGACCACGCCCCAGAGTTCCCAACCAGAGAAATGCTACTAAAAATATCAGAAATTACTACACCAGGAAAGCTATTTCCTTTGAAAATGGCACAGGATTTAGACGCTGGTAGCAACGGTCTTCAGAGCTACATAATCAGCTCCAATCCTCATTTCCACGTTCTCACTCGCATTCGCAGCGACGGCAGGAAGTTCCCGGAGCTGGTGCTAGACAAAGCCTTGGACCGGGAGGAGCAGCCCGAGCTTAGGCTTACCCTCACAGCACTGGATGGTGGGTCTCCGCCGCGTTCTGGAACCACGGAGATTCAGATACTGGTCTTGGACATCAATGACAACGCCCCCGAGTTTGCTCAGGAGCAATATGAGGCGCAAATCCCTGAAAACAATTCCCTGGGCTCTCTGATTATCACCGTCTCAGCGAGGGATTTAGATGCTGGATCTTTTGGGGAAGTATCTTACGCCCTATTTCAGGTAGATGACATTAATCAGCCCTTCGAAATAAACGCAATTACAGGCGAAATTCGACTGAGAAAGACTTTGGATTTTGAGGAATTTCAATCTTACCATGTGGATATTGAGGCTACAGATGGCGGGGGACTATCAGGAAAATGCTCTTTGGTCATCAAGGTTCTGGACGTAAATGACAACACTCCTGAATTGACCATGTCCTCACTCACCAGTCCCATTCCCGAAAACCTGCCAGACATCATAGTGGCAGTTTTCAGTGTATCAGATGCAGATTCTGGACAAAATCAACAGATTGTTTGCTCTATAGATGACAATCTCCCCTTTCTTCTAAGACCATCAGTGGAGAATTTCTACACATTGGTAACTGAAGGAGCGCTGGATAGAGAGAGCCAGGCCGAGTACAACATCACCATCACCGTCACCGACTTGGGGACCCCCAGGCTGAAAACGCAGCACAACATAACCGTGACGGTCTCCGACGTCAACGACAACGCCCCCGCCTTCAGCCAAACCACCTACACCCTGCGCGTCCGCGAGAACAACAGCCCCGCCCTGCACATCGGCAGCGTGAGCGCCACGGACAGGGACTCGGGCGCCAACGCCCAGGTCACCTACTCGCTGCTGCCGCCCGCGGACCCGCAGCTGCCCCTGGCCTCCCTGGTGTCCATCAACGCGGACAACGGGCAGCTGTTCGCGCTCAGGTCCCTGGATTACGAGGCGCTGCAGGCGTTCGAGTTCGGCGTGCGCGCGGCCGACCGCGGCTCGCCCGCGCTCAGCAGCCAGGCGCGGGTGCGCGTGCTGGTGCTGGACGACAACGACAACGCGCCCTTCGTGCTGTACCCGCCGCAGAACGGCTCTGCGCCCTGCACCGAGCTGGTGCCCAGGGCGGCCGAGGCGGGCTACCTGGTGACCAAGGTGGTGGCGGTGGACGGCGACTCGGGCCAGAACGCCTGGCTGTCGTACCAGCTGCTCAAGGCCACGGAGCCCGGGCTGTTCGGCGTGTGGGCGCACAACGGCGAGGTGCGCACGGGCCGGCTGCTGAGCGAGCGCGACGCCGTCAAGCACAGGCTGGTGGTGCTGGTCAAGGACAATGGCGAGCCGCCGCGCTCGGCCAGCGTCACGCTGCACGTGCTGCTGGTGGACGGCTTCTCGCAGCCCTACCTGCCGCTCCCGGAGGTGGCGGCGGCCGAGGCGCAGGCCGACCCGCTCACCGTCTACTTGGTCGTGGCCTTGGCGTCCGTGTCGTCGCTCTTCCTGTTCTCGGTGCTGGTGTTCGTGGCGGTGCGGCTGTGCAGGCGGAGCCGGGCGGCGTCTGCGGGTCGCTGCTCGGGGCCCGAGGGCCACTTTCCGGGCCACCTGGTGGAGGGCCACTTTCCCGGCCACCCCGGGACACGCGGGGACGCTGTCCCAGAGCTACCAGTATGAGGTGTGTCTGCGGGGAGGCTCGGGGACTAGTGAGTTCAAGTTCTTGAAGCCGATTATCCCGAACTTCCCTCCCCAGGGCATTGGAAAGGAAATGGAGGAAAGCCCCACGGTTCGGGATAGTTTCTTATTCAGTTAAGTATTCTATTCAGCTCTTTTGAAAATCTCTTTTAACTCAAAGTTACATGTTATTGATGGTCCGATTTTAATTATTTACGACACGTCCTTAGATTGAGAAAAAATCAGATACTGAGTATACACAGTATTTTCCCTATGCTATGGTTAGTAGATTTTTGTTTCTCTCAACTATTTTGACAGTCTGAATAAAAAGTAAATTTTTATTTGAATACTTTAAAATTTTTGAAACTCACTCTATTCATTTTACAAAAATTGTAATGCAAAGTCCTTAAGTAGGATTGTATATCTATTAGTGACAATGGTCATCACTATAGCTATGTAAGGAAATTTTTAAAATGTGAGTGTTTGGGGCATTTGGCTGACTCAGTTGGTAGAGCATTCGACTCTTGACCTGGGTGGTGAGTTCAAGTCCCATGTTGGTTATAGAGCCTACTTAAAAAAAAAAAAAAAAGAATAAAATGTGAATGTTTGATATTTAATCTGCTTGTTTAAGTTTCATTTTGGGGTGACTGCCACAGTGTGAATAACTAAAGATAAATACTAAAGATGGCTAAATGCGAGGATAGCCATTCATATTTATGGGTAATTCAACATACCATAATAGTCAATACATTTTTCTATGCATATAAACTTTACAAAAGTATCAGTACATTAAACTCCAATTTGTGAGCTTCATGTAAGCCTATGATAGTCTTTTTTAATAATACCAACCCAATTATAAGTGCATAATAAATATTTGTTGAAAGTTATTAACATTCCAATAGTGAATTTTAAAAATTAATTTTCAAGGAATACAGAAAAATGCTAATGAAGTACCTTTGTCAGTAAGTGAAACTACACATCATTGTTTTATTTTCTTTCTAAACAGAAAACACCCTCCATGCACCCTAAACTCTATTACAGAATATAAAATGTTGAGAGTATATTTCATCTCCTTGTCTTTATCTAACAATCTGAAAGTTCAAATGTATTATTTAGTAAAATCCAAATTATATTGAAAAATACCTTCCTCCTAGCTTCTAAAGCCTTTTTATATGTGATACCTGCCAAGACCTAAGTAAGCTATTAGTGTCATGTTATTAGGTAATGTCGGATTTTCTGTTCTAGTGCTGTATAAGTATCATTTATCTTTCTTTTTTAAGTAGGCTCCATGCTCAGTGTGGAGCCCAGTGCAGGTTCTGAACTCACAACCCTGTGATTAAAACCTGAGCTGAGATCAAGTCAGTTGCTCAACCAGCTGAGCCAGCCAGGCACCCTGTCATTTATCTTTATTAACCATAAAATCATTTACTTTCACAGTTTAGCCCGTATTTGTCTTGTGCTGGTTTTATTTGTAGTATTTTAAGAAAAATTTCTCATTTCACCTTCCCATCAAAGTCAGGCAATTTATACTAAAGTGACAGCTGAGTGAATATTTTATTTTTATACTTAATTAAAATGGAACTAGCCTTAACTAAATTATATTTGGCTGTGATTTGTGTCCAAATAAGTGAACTGTCATGGATTATTACTAGGTGGTTCAATGAGTATAGGGAACACTTACTGTTTTGCATTCTTAGATATTTATCCCCTGCTCCTCGGAATAGCATTCTTCTTTGGGGGAAACTACTTTTCCTGCTAGGTCACTGCAACCACTTGGCTTTCGTTGGTGCCGTGGTATCTTTCGGTATACTCATTTCCATAGTCCCAGGGGATATACACTGGGATGGACCCCTGTCCAATGTTGACAGGTTAAAACACTTCCCCAGAAAGTGTATCTTTAACTCCATTGACTTTTTTTCCTTCTTCATCTTTGTAGAAAAGACACTGCCTGAATCCTGAACTTATATTGATTTCTAACAAATCAAACAGCCATTTCCTCGTAGTCTTACTGGGCATTGCATGGAGTGATTTTATGAAGGAAAAAGAATTGCCAAAGGCTATGTAGTCCAGGAGACTGACACGAAATCACATTTTAATTTTTTTCAGGGGTTACAGGCACATTTCACTTTGGGAGTGGAAAGTAAATTTTAAAATTTGTAACTTCTTCCAACAATACAACAAATTAGTATTTTTGTAATTGAATGTAAGCACCCATGAGGAAGAACTTTTGTGTTTATTTTACCACTTAATCACCAGAAGCTGGAAAAATGCCTGCATGGAGAAATACTGGTTAAATGGGTAAGTGAATTTGTCTTGAGCAGAGTTTTGTGTTACTGAACTTGTACCTTATACCTTTAACGAAGATGAATATAGACATAGATATATAGGTATTACTTTTGCTCTCACAAATATTGTTAGTTACCTGTTACCTGCAATTGGGTGGAAGAGAGTTTATAACCCAAAAGGCTTTCTATTTGTTTTAACTGTTGCATGATGCTTTGAAAAGGAAAAAAACCCTGAAGTTGTAAGGCAAGACGCTTGGTGGCGCTGCAGGCTAAGAAAGTAAAAAACTATCTCTGCAGGCACCATAATAGCTGAGCAGTTTCTAGCTGCTCAAAAAGGAAGTGTTTTACACCATTAGGGGGATAGTAGGTTTCTGAGAGGCAGCTATCGCCATATCAATCAGTGTTAAGAACTAACTCAAGATTATTGAACCGAGATAGCGGAGTTGGCTGCACAGCAATTATTTTGTGATTAAATAACTGCATCTTTTGGACGCTAAGGAACGATGGAAACACCGCTACCCAAAGCGCCACAGAAAAGGCAAGTGACCGCCATTATTATTGTATTAATACTATTAATTCTGTGGGAGGTGGACGGTATGACCATTAAATATTCGGTTCTAGAAGAGAGGGAAAGCGGCTCTTATGTGGCCAACCTTGCAAAAGATCTGGGGCTTGGCTTAGGGGAGCTGGAGGCACGGGACGCCCGGATTCTTTCCAAAGGGAATCAACAGTATTTGCAGCTCGAGAAGAGTGGGAATTTGATCCTAAAAGAAAAATTGGACCGGGAAGAGTTGTGCAGTGACACAGATCCATGTATACTGCATTTCCAGGTGTTACTAAAAAGCCCAGTGCACTTTATTCAAGGTGAACTACAGCTACTAGATATAAATGACCATGCCCCAGAATTCCTGGAAAATGAAATCCTCCTGAAAATCTCGGAAAGCAGCCATCCAGGGACTGCATTTCCTTTGAAAATAGCTCAAGATTTAGACGTGGGCAGTAACACAGTTCAGAACTACACTATTAGCACCAACTCCTATTTCCACCTTTTCACTCTAAATCACAGTGATGGCAGGAGATACCCTGAGCTGGTGCTGGACAAAGCGCTGGACCGTGAGGAGCAGTCAGAGCTCAGGTTAACGCTCACGGCGCTGGATGGTGGGTCACCGCCGAGAACTGGGACTTCTCAGGTTCTCGTTGTAGTCCTGGACATAAATGATAATGCCCCTGAATTTGCTCAGCTGCTCTATGAGGTCCAGGTACCAGAAAACAGCCCTGTAGGTTCCCTCGTCATCACCGTGTTTGCTACAGATTTAGATGCTGGGACCTATGGAGAGTTATCCTACTCATTTTTCCAATCCTCAAATCAAGTGATTCAGGCCTTTGAAATAAACGCAGTCACGGGGGAAATTCGATTAAAAAAACCGTTGGATTTTGAGGAAATTCGATCTTATCGTTTGGAAATTGAGGCCTCAGATGGTGGGGGTCTTTCGGGAAAATGCACTATAGCCATAGAAGTGATGGATGTAAACGACAACGCCCCCGAACTGACGATGTCAGTACTCATCAGTGATATCCCAGAAAACACCCCTGACACCGTCGTCGCGATTTTCGGAATTTCAGATCCAGACTCCGGGGAAAATGGCAAAATGATGTGTACCATCCAAGACCATCTCCCCTTCTTTCTGAAACTTACTGTAGAAAATTTCTACACTTTGGTGACTGAAAGAGCGCTGGATAGAGAGAGCCAGGCCGAGCACAACATCACCATCACCGTCACCGACTTGGGGACCCCCAGGCTGAAAACGCAGCACAACATAACCGTGACGGTCTCCGACGTCAACGACAACGCCCCCGCCTTCAGCCAAACCACCTACACCCTGCGCGTCCGCGAGAACAACAGCCCCGCCCTGCACATCGGCAGCGTGAGCGCCACGGACAGGGACTCGGGCGCCAACGCCCAGGTCACCTACTCGCTGCTGCCGCCCGCGGACCCGCAGCTGCCCCTGGCCTCCCTGGTGTCCATCAACGCGGACAACGGGCAGCTGTTCGCGCTCAGGTCCCTGGATTACGAGGCGCTGCAGGCGTTCGAGTTCGGCGTGCGCGCGGCCGACCGCGGCTCGCCCGCGCTCAGCAGCCAGGCGCGGGTGCGCGTGCTGGTGCTGGACGACAACGACAACGCGCCCTTCGTGCTGTACCCGCCGCAGAACGGCTCTGCGCCCTGCACCGAGCTGGTGCCTAGGGCGGCCGAGGCGGGCTACCTGGTGACCAAGGTGGTGGCGGTGGACGGCGACTCGGGCCAGAACGCCTGGCTGTCGTACCAGCTGCTCAAGGCCACGGAGCCCGGGCTGTTCGGCGTGTGGGCGCACAACGGCGAGGTGCGCATGGCCCGGCTGCTGAGCGAGCGCGACGCCGTCAAGCACAGGCTGGTGGTGCTGGTCAAGGACAATGGCGAGCCGCCGCGCTCGGCCAGCGTCACGCTGCACGTGCTGCTGGTGGACGGCTTCTCGCAGCCCTACCTGCCGCTCCCGGAGGTGGCGGCGGCCGAGGCGCGGGCCGACCCGCTCACCGTCTACTTGGTCGTGGCCTTGGCGTCCGTGTCGTCGCTCTTCCTGTTCTCGGTGCTGGTGTTCGTGGCGGTGCGGCTGTGCAGGCGGAGCCGGGCGGCGTCTGCGGGTCGCTGCTCGGGGCCCGAGGGCCACTTTCCGGGCCACCTGGTGGACGTCAGCGGCACGGGGACGCTGTCCCAGAGCTACCAGTACGAGGTGTGTCTTCGGGGAGGCTCGGGGACCAGTGAGTTCAAGTTTCTCAAGCCCATTTTCCCCAACTTCGTGGGTGAAGCAGCTGGTAGGGACGCCGAGGAAAACTCTAATTTTACAAATAATTTTGGGTTCACTTAGGCATCTCACCTTAAGGGGAGATATATGATAATACTAACTAATGTATTATTAGTTCGCAACCTGTTCATTCACATAAAGAACTACATATTCACACAATAATTATTGTCATATTTATAGGTATTTCATCCTATTGAAGTATTTTACATTCTGAATCTCTGGGTTTTTGTTGTTGTTGGTGGTGGTGTTTTTAGCCAGCTCACATTTTGCATGTTCATACAATAGGGGAGAAATGGTGTATCTGTTTTTTGGGGGTAAGATTTTTGGAGGTCAGAAATGTTTTCAGGTTCCTGATGTTTGAGCTTGTTCACTAATATCTTGTTATGGCTAAGAGAATTGTGTTTTCTGATTATCATTAGCATAGAGTATTGTAAATCATGACTTCCAATTTTAAAAATACTTTTCATTTATACAAATGAATTATACTTTTCATTTATACAAAAAAATTTTGTCACGTTAGAAATTGTTAGATTTCTGTAGTAGTGTTTTGTCTTGCCTCAAAGGAACTAATATTTTATCTGGGTGTCGTCTAAGTTGAGTATTGTCTTTCAAAATTGATCTCTTTGGACTATACCATCTGATACAATTTTAAAGAATTCAATCCCTGTTAAATAGAAAAAATGTTGGTAGACTTATGATTACTTTTTCAAAATAAATGATTTGGGTATGTAAATAATGATTCTCATTCTTTTAAAATAATAGAAAGTTACATGATTCAAACATATTCAATATGAATAGAAAACAGAAAATTTTTTTCTCTTTCAGATTTTTGTTTAAATTCTAATTAGTTAACATAGAGTGTAATATTAGTTTCAGTAGAATTTAGTGATTCATTACTTACAAGACCCAGTACTCATCATAGATTCATAATTAAAACTATCATGTTTCACCTGAATGTAATAAAGCAAAAATTATATGCAACTATAGATTTTGCTTAAGCTTAAATAAATAATCTCTATAAGGTTAAAACACAAGAATATAATGCATAGTAAGATATTAGCATCACTTAACTGCCTGCTAAAAAATGAGGCATCCTCTAATACATGCCCCCTCACCTTACTTTATACTTTTTGTTATATATAGTACCTTTTCAATGTTTATAGTATTTACAATGTATTTTTAAAGGATAATCCCCATGATTTTTTAGACTTTTTATGTTTTCAAAGTCAGTGTACCCTTTCACTCTGTTTCATGCAAATATGTTCAAGCATTTATTTATTTACATATGGTAAGCATAGTTAGTTTTTAAACCTGATACTTCTGATAGCTGAAGTTTGTATGCGCCTATTTCTGCTGTATTGTTACTGATTTTTCTTATTGGTTTTATCTTTGTTTCTTTGTGTGACTCATATGGTTGATTGCCCTTGAAAAATTTATTTGTAGGATGTCCTCAAAGCCTAGGTTGCATGTTTCATCCTTCAAAATGTATTTTCATTGAACCCATTGGGTTCAGCTAGGATTCTTAAATCACTCTCAGTAGGGAACCACTGCAAACCAATTTTATGGCTTGATGTTTCTCACAACTCAACATATGCATATTGAAAATTAAACACACATGAAGACCAGTCTGTAGCTATAATTTCCCAGGCATCTTTTCTTTTTTTTCTACTCTACTTAACATCAGGAGCACTTCCATATAGTTTCCTGAAGTTGGGGTGAGGGAGCATCTTTAGATTTGTTTATGTTTACATTGTATCAACATATGTATATATAGTGGATATAGCCCTGTGGGATCTCTTAAAATGGGAGGATCTTTGTAGAATATGCTGCAAATTTGGTTGACCCTGAGTCTTGATTTATATTTAATGTCATGAATAACTTCAAATCAAAGTCCAAGGGCAAATATTTTTAATTGCCCTGAGGGAATAATGAGTTTTGTTGTTCTGACAAATGGTTTACTCCTCCATTACAAGCTTCCATCAAAAATTGGGCTTTTTTTCCATTGTGTTTTCTACTGTGTTTTTAGCTCTTCAATTTTTTTAAGAGAGAGAGCAAGCGAGTGGGGAGAGGGGCAGGAGAGGAGAGAGAGAGAGAGAGAGAGAGAGAGAGAGAGAGAGAGTCTTAAGCAGGCTCCACACTTAGTGTGGAGCTGGAGGCAGGACTTGATTCCAGGACGATAACTTGAGCTGAAATCAAGAGGGAATTGCTCAACCGCTCAACCCACTGAGCCACCCAAGCACCCCTAGCTCTTCAATATTTTTAAAGTAGTTTTTTTTTAAAGTCTTGTCCATTATTCTTTATTGTTTTCCATGGGAAAGTCATCTGAATTATCTATACCATCCATTTCAGAAATGAGGAGTTTTGCCTAATGTTGTTTCAATTTGCAGATTCAGTTTTGCCATCATTCCAATGATATATGAGGCTATTTTTTCTTTGAATCCGGTGTTTCATTCTTTGGGTACCCTGCCCAGGCAAATGATCTCCTTTCCTTACTAAACTTTAATCTCATGGAGAGAGTTCTTTTTCTATTACATTTAGGAAAATACATACTGAAGTAAATATAGACGAATGAGAGTTGAATAAATTATTGAATTAATGAATTAGTGTGTTATTTTATCATCTGGCTTTATAAACTTATAAACTACAACAAAAAAATTACCTATTTTTATAAAATGCTCATGTACTGTTTACACTATTTGACATTTGTTTCATTCACCTAACAATTTATCATTTACAAGTGCCTGGGCTCAGTGGTTGGGTGTTCGACTCTTGATTTTGGCTGAGACAATGATCTTACAGCCCATGGGTTCAAGCCCTGCATCAGTCTGTATGCTGACAGTGTAGAGCCTGCTAGGGATTCTCTCTCCCTCTCTTTGCCCCTCCCCCACTCATGTGTGCACGCACACACACACACTCTCTCTCTCAAAATAAATAAATAATAAAACTTAAAAAAGAATGATTTATCATTTAGAATATGTGAGCCAACTATCATCTTGTAAAGTGTATGATATGTTGAGCACTTTCCATATTTATTCACAAATAATGAAATTTAAGCTAATTTTATTTATTGTATTACACATAAGGGGAGAAAGAGCCTAAGATTCAGTTTCAGACTGTGTATATATATATATATATATATATATACACACATATATGCAACTAATTATATATAATTAGATTATTAAACATTTTTATCCTTAGTTTCTCAGGAATGTACCTGTAATTTTTTATTCTGCCCTATTTTTGAACCAACTAAGATGTGTTAGCATAAGGGAACACTTTAATTGCTTGATGATTTTGTACCTTACTTCTTTTCCTTTACAAACTCTGACAAGCTCCTATTCCTTATAATTTGAGTGAAGGCATGCAATTTTGACTTTGACCTTGGGTGACTTTGGGTGAATTATTCAGAATTCAGCACAATAAAAAAATAGAAACCACTTTATGTATATCTAACCAAAAACAGATATTTGCTAGAAGGTATTAGATGCTTACAGAATCAGAAGAACTGGACAAGCAGAAGTGAGAGAGCCTGCAATTAACTCCTGGTTTTGAAGCCATACTACCATTTTTGTAGTATAGAAATCAGGAAGCCACTGCTACTGCTACTATCAAAACTGTTGCTCCTACAATGTCCTCTCCCATCATCACCTCTAAAACTGGTGAAAATTCAGGGGAACCTAGTGTCTAGCTGCCACAATGGCCTCCAATTACTTCTGAAACTGATGGCTCGACACAGAAATGCTGACTTGGCTGCAAGCACTCACATCTCTCTGACCTTGCTGATTAATAGCATTGACAGTGGGTAGATGACCTTTGCCTGTCTTCTCAGGCTCATCATCTGAAGCCATCTCATTGGTAAAACCTAATTTTCATCCAGAATAATAATTCAGAGTCCTTAAAATTAAATTTTAAGATATCTAGACCCAGAATTTTTTAAAAATCATAAAAAGAAGTAGGAATGGATGACAGTTGCCAAGAGCCCACTGAGGAAGCATCATTAGTTCAAAGAGAATCTTGTCTCAGCAAATGAATTCATTTATTGCTTTGGGGCTAAGTTTTCAGTGGAACAAAAATTCTTTTGGCTACAAATCACACCACCAATATGTAGAAATGCAATCATATGCTCCTCTAATAACCAACCCAAACAGGCAAGTTAGTTGACCCTATCTGCTTCTAGTGAGCAATGGGAACTATAGGTGTGGTTTGAGTGGGTATGACATAGACTACTCATTTCACCCAAATATATGTTATCCCCTTATTTTTTTTTTTTTACTAATAGACCTCTCATTTTTTAGTTGCTCATGTGGATATGTGGGCTATAAATTATATTTCCCAACTTCTGCTGTGATTGGAAGTGGTCTTGTACCAAAGTTATGGCCACTGAGACATGACTACAAGTGCCATGGAATATTTCATGGAAGTAGTCTTTAAAAATGAAGACAAAGCCTTCCCTTTCTCCTACTTATTGGTCTTAATGGAGCTATAAAGGGTGGATATTAGACAGCGGTCTTGAACTGTAAAGTGAAGGCCATGATTTGAAGGTGATAAAACAACAAGATGGAAAGTGACTATCCCAGATAGCACTGAATGCATTTCAAGCCACTATCCTTTTATAAGAGAAAATAAAATTATATTTTGGAGAAGCCATTGTTGTTATGGTTTCTTCTATAATATCAGGTTGAAATTATAGAGAACATATTTATATATAGAAATTACCTAGAACATAATTCTTGCTGTTATAGTAAGCTTCTTTAACAAAATGATATTTAAGATAACCAAAGAAGGAACAGAGAAAGTTATGAGGTTTACATGCATGTCTTACAAAGAAAACAGCTCAAGATTTAAGAAAAATAATTTTTAAAAATGAATTGATTATAGGAATAAAAGTAAATTAATTAAGTAGAATAACCACAGAAGATTTCACCAATAAAACATAAGTCTATTTCTTTGAAAAATTCAAGGGTATTTTGAGTTAAATTGGTGGGTTGGACATATACCTTTAATTTGGCTTCCTCTAAATATGCACTAACATGAAAGTAAAGAGATATTTTCAAAAATATAAACTTATAATAATGGAAAGAACAAGGTAGAGGACAACAGGGAAAAATATTAGTAGGTGGAAAGTAAATGAATGACTTAGTGGAATGACAAACCAACTACCAAATCCTGAAGTGTGAAAAGCTGAGAACCAATCCTGTTGAGGCTGCAGGATTTTCAGAAGCATCAGAGCCATCAGCCCTACATACTATGGAAATGATGATAGCATGCCAAATATGGAGGGTCACATTAAAATTGCGTGAAAAGTGGTTAAATCTACAGCAGATAACTTTTCCCCAATGTAGTCAATGAGCAACCTCTTTCTCTGATCCTAGCATTAATTCTAGAATTTTGATTTCTCATCACCACAAAAAAGGAGAGTCATTATATTAGAGGTTCCACTGGCAAAGTTGAGAGCAGGGGTCATATGGGTAGTAGAAATAAATGACCATCTAAACATTGTATGCTGACGGATTGTTAAAATGCAATGAGAGTCATTGGGACCAATTACAGATGTTTCCGTTCTCAGACACATGGCAGAATTTTAATTGTGTTTCTTCTTTAAATTACATGTGGCCAATAAAATGTGAGAATAAATGATATATGTTACTTCTGGGCTAAGGCTTTCAGAGACTGCACATGGTTTAACACATTTACTTTCTCCAATACAGTGATCCTGAAAGCATAGGTAGAGATGGAGTCTCCAGAAGCCTGGATCCCTGGCTGAGCACCATGAGGACTCCATGCTGAACTGTATAGGATATATAGTGTGAGAAATGAATCAACCTTCATTGTGTTAAGCCTCTGAGATTTGGAAGGGTTGTTTGATATTGAAGCATTACCTATCATATTCTGAGTGATGCAGATATCCACTCGTCTTCCTCCATCAGTCCTTTACCTTTTCAACTTATACCTTTTCCTTTTGAGTAGGAGATTTTATAGAGTTGAAGAATCTAACCAGTCCAAGTGGCAAAGACCTATTCCGACTGACACTAGGGTTTCCCCAACCACAAGTGCTTCCAGTTCACCTTAGAGCACACATCAAAATGGACAAGCCCTGCCAACATGCTTAGAGCTAGCACTGAACTCCTTAGGCTACCAAACTAAGTTAAGAACAGACACCTGAATGATACCCCTGAAGAAAGCTTCTAAAAAGAAAAACTGAAACAAAAACCAGGCAAAGAGGAAAAAAGGTAAATTGGACAAAATAAAGATTTCAGAGATGAAAACTTGAAAAAAAACCCTAAAATTAATATGATCAGATAAGTTGTTGCATCTATGAAATAAGCACAAAAAGAGGACTCTCTTGAAAAATTCCTTAAGGGGCGCCTGGGTGGCTCAGTCGGTTAAGCCTCCGACTTCAGCTCAGGTCAGGTCTCGTGGTCCGTGAGTTCGAGCCCCGCCTCGGGCTCTGGGCTGATGGCTCAGAGCCTGGAGCCTGCTTCCCATTCTGTGTCTCCCTCTCTCTCTGCCCCACCCCTGTTCATGCTCTGTCTCTCTCTGTCTCAAAAATAAATAAACGTTAAAAAAAATTAAAAAAAAGAAAAATTCCTTAAAAACAGAGCTCTTGTAAAATATGAACATAATAAATGAAAATCTCAATAGAAGAGCTTGAAGGTAAGGTTGAGAAAGTATTCCAGGAGATATTACAAAAGTATTTTAAAATGGCAAAAAGGTGAGAAAAAAATAAGGAAATTAGAGATCATACCAGAGGTCCAACATCTTATTTGTAGTAATTGAGAGAGACAGAGAGAGGAGAGAGAGAGAGAGAAAAAAATAACATTACCCATGAAATAATTCCAGAAAATTTCTAAAAGCTGTAGAAAATTAGTTCCCTAGTAGAAAGCGCTTACCAATTGTCAATGCATGAACTTAAACCCAAACCAAGACACATCAGTGTTTAATTTGAAAATAGCACAATGATGAAATACTCCAAGAAGTAAAAATACAGGTTATATAGAAACTATAAAATAAGATTTCCTTTAGACTTCTTAGCAAGCACATTGATTTTAGGGAGCTCACTAACAAAATATTTTAAAATTCTGAAGAAAAATATTTCCAACCTCAAACTCTATCATCAAATTTCCAATCAAGTTTGAGGGCAGACTAAAGATATTTTAATACCCTCAAGGTCACAACAAAATGTAACTCTCATACATTCTTCTCTGGAGACTACTGGAATATATCTATTAAAATGATAGAGTAATCCAAGAGAGGAAGTCAGAATAAAAAGAGAAGAGAATATTGAAAAAAAGAAATGAAATGAATCTTCAAATGATGTTCAAGGATAATCCCAGGATGACAACTGTGTCTCAAGTGCAAACTAGTCCAATTTGGAGCTGTGTAACTCAAGAGACAGGCATTTTGGAGGATATCATCATCAAGTCCCCTGACATCTTTTCAGATGAAACTATTATAGGATGAATCTATTAAAGCATGGAGTAAACCAAAAAAAAAGAGGAAGAAATAAAATCCTAAAATAGGAAATCCAACGAGAATAAAAGACAAAGAGAACTCCAAGAATGACAGCAAAGGAAAGTTCCAGGATGATAGCAATGCAGCAGATGTAGAAAACAAACACTCAATTTAAAGAAAATTGGTATCTCGGGAGATATGGGAATGACCATGTGGAAATTCTACTGAGAGGCAATTGGAAGTATGGGAAGAACACGTGATAAATAATAAAGAAAATCAAGTAAATGAAAAAGCAAGGCAATTATTAACTTCAAGAAAACAGTGAAAAAGAAAATATAATTAGTACACAACCATGTTTGAAATAGTACTACAACTAAAGGAGGCATGAAAGGGCCTTGAGTGTACAAGAGCTAAACCTAATCCAATATAATAAGGAGTCAATTGGTAATGCCTAAAATTAATAAAAATACAGCAGAATACAGAATAAGGCAGAAGAGAAAACTAAAGGAGTTTAAAATGACTGCCTATTGGGAAGGGATCTAGGAAAGTAAGGAAACAAAGGCGGACAAAGATTTTATTCTAAACCACTTAGTACTATTTGATTTTGAACCAAGGGTCACATATTTTGAAAAAAGAACCGCATTTTAAAAGATCAGCAAAATAGAGATCTTACAAGTCTCCCCAAGAATAAAAAGGAGATAAAAAATTAAACATTACTAATAAGAACAAGGCTATAACCAAAGATAAAAAATACAATGAATTTTGCAAATCCAGATAAAATGACTAGTTTTTAAAATTAAATACAAATTACTTTAAAACCAAACAAAACCTGGACAGATAGATAACCAAAAGTGAAATGGAAAAGATAGTCATAGATTTACCACCAGCAAAGCCACCAAACCCCCAATCCATTAAAAAATTGGAGAAAGGTTTAAGATTTACTTCTGGTGGGAAGCCAGAGTTGAATATCCTGTTCCCAGATTAAGGAAAACAACAAATTTACTTTTCTACGAATTCAGACTATCAGAGGGGTAAACAATGTA
Organism: Panthera onca; assembly: GCF_046562875.1. Classification (NCBI taxonomy): domain Eukaryota; kingdom Metazoa; phylum Chordata; class Mammalia; order Carnivora; family Felidae; genus Panthera; species Panthera onca. The sequence continues at coordinate 122,248,380 of NC_138339.1, read as the reverse complement.
GGCCCTTACTAACATTACTGTGACCATTTAAGGTAAATGGTAATAAAACCGCAAAGACACTTGGCCGGGGGGGGGGGGGGGGGGCGCGGGGGGGGGGGCGCGGGGAAGCTACTCCTGTTGCAGTTCCTTTAATCCGCCATCTTTTTGTTCTATTCTTGAAAGTGGGAATAACATCCACAAAACGCAAGGTGGCGCTGCAGGCTTAAAAAGAGGGGGAAATATTCGCACAAAGGATGTTACAGACTCCAGTTTTCAGAGGAAAGCTGGCCAGACAAAAGTAGAAGAAAGGAAACCGTGGTGTTGGAGTTGGGGAAAAGTAGGACCCCTCCCCACAAACATACCAACTCATTTCTAAGGATTCGGTTTCTGCCATTTCTGAGAACTGCTTGAGGCCGAGTGAACGTGGTTTCGAAAGATTGTTTAAACGAAGAATGGAGGCCAGAGTGATGCCTGAAGTGCAGAAAAGGCAAGTGTTTTTTCTTTGTGTATTTCTGGGAATGTCTTGGGCTGGCACAGAACCGCTTCGGTATTTTGTGGCGGAGGAAACGGAGAGAGAGACCTTTCTGGCCAACCTAGCAAATGATCTGGGGTTGGGGGTGGGGGAACTGTCAGCTCGGGGATCTAGAGTCATTTCAGATGAGAACATACGATTTTTACTATTCAAGCCGCTTACTGGTGATTTACTTCTAAATGAGAAATTAGACCGAGAGGAACTGTGTGGGCCCAGAGAGCCGTGTGTGCTACCTTTCCAGTTGTTACTTGAAAAGCCTTTTCAGATTTTCCGTGCTGAACTATGGGTCAGAGACATCAACGATCATTCTCCAGTATTTCTAGATAGAGAGACTACCTTGAAAATATTAGAAAGTACCACTCCAGGGGCAACATTTCTCCTAGAAAGTGCACAGGATTCAGATGTTGGAATCAACAACCTGAGAAACTACACGATCAGCTCCAATGCCTATTTCCATATTAATGTCCGTGATAGTGGGGAGGGGAATGTTTATCCTGAATTGGTCCTGGATGCAGTGCTGGATCGTGAAAAGGTTTCTGAGCTCAATTTAACCCTCACAGCCTTGGATGGCGGGTCTCCGCCCAGATCCGGGACTGCCCTCATACGCATCCTGGTTTTGGACATAAATGACAACATCCCTGAATTTGTACAGTCCCTCTACAAGGTGCAGGTGCCTGAAGACAGCCCTGTTGGCTCCCTGGTTGTCGCTGTGTCAGCTAGAGATTTAGATACCGGAACTAATGGAGAAATAGTCTATGCATTTTTTTATGCCACTGAAGTAATTCTCAAAACATTTCGAATCAATTCAACATCTGGCAAGCTTTATCTTAAAGCCGAATTGAACTACGAGGCAATACAAACTTATACATTAACTATTCAGGCCAAAGATGGTGGAGGGCTTTCTGGAAAATGTACAGTGGTGGTCCATGTAACAGATATAAATGATAATCCACCGGAACTGCTTATGTCATCACTTACTAGCCCAATTGCAGAAAACTCACCTGAGACAGTAGTAGCTGTTTTTAGGATTAGAGACAGAGATTCAGGGAACAATGCAAAGATGGTGTGCTCCATCCAAGACCATCTTCCCTTCGTCCTGAAGCCTTCAGTACAGAATTTCTACACCCTGGTAACAGAGAGACCCCTGGACAGAGAGAGCCAGGCCGAGTACAACATCACCATCACCGTCACCGACTTAGGGACCCCCAGGCTGAAAACGCAGCACAACATAACCGTGACGGTCTCCGACGTCAACGACAACGCCCCCGCCTTCAGCCAAACCACCTACACCCTGCGCGTCCGCGAGAACAACAGCCCCGCCCTGCACATCGGCAGCGTGAGCGCCACGGACAGGGACTCGGGCGCCAACGCCCAGGTCACCTACTCGCTGCTGCCGCCCGCGGACCCGCAGCTGCCCCTGGCCTCCCTGGTGTCCATCAACGCGGACAACGGGCAGCTGTTCGCGCTCAGGTCCCTGGATTACGAGGCGCTGCAGGCGTTCGAGTTCGGCGTGCGCGCGGCCGACCGCGGCTCGCCCGCGCTCAGCAGCCAGGCGCGGGTGCGCGTGCTGGTGCTGGACGACAACGACAACGCGCCCTTCGTGCTGTACCCGCCGCAGAACGGCTCTGCGCCCTGCACCGAGCTGGTGCCCAGGGCGGCCGAGGCGGGCTACCTGGTGACCAAGGTGGTGGCGGTGGACGGCGACTCGGGCCAGAACGCCTGGCTGTCGTACCAGCTGCTCAAGGCCACGGAGCCCGGGCTGTTCGGCGTGTGGGCGCACAACGGCGAGGTGCGCACGGGCCGGCTGCTGAGCGAGCGCGACGCCGTCAAGCACAGGCTGGTGGTGCTGGTCAAGGACAATGGCGAGCCGCCGCGCTCGGCCAGCGTCACGCTGCACGTGCTGCTGGTGGACGGCTTCTCGCAGCCCTACCTGCCGCTCCCGGAGGTGGCGGCGGCCGAGGCGCGGGCCGACCCGCTCACCGTCTACTTGGTCGTGGCCTTGGCGTCCCTGTCGTCGCTCTTCCTGTTCTCGGTGCTGGTGTTCGTGGCGGTGCGGCTGTGCAGGCGGAGCCGGGCGGCGTCTGCGGGTCGCTGCTCGGGGCCCGAGGGCCACTTTCCGGGCCACCTGGTGGACGTCAGCGGCGCGGGGACGCTGTCCCAGAGCTACCAGTATGAGGTGTGTCTTCGGGGAGGTTCGGGGACCAGTGAGTTCAAGTTCCTCAAGCCCATTATCCCTAATCTGCAGTTTCAAAGTACAAGAAGGGAAGTGGAAGAATATCCCTCATTTCAGAATGATTTGGGTTTCTGATAAGGGATGGAACATAAATGTCCATATTGTGTCTGTAAATATTTTTCTATTATGAAATTCGTCCTGAGTTACCTGTAGAGGAGTGCTTTAATATTATTTAAAGTCAGGGTAAATTTCTTTACAGAGAAACGGATCCAGCTTTAGCCCTAGGAAACTTCCACAAAGCATGTAATGTATATGTGTTATATTTTATCTCAAACAATTGTGCATTTTTTGCAGCCTATTACATGATTAATCTTGTTTATGATGTTTTAAGTTGGTTTTGTCTTTAAAATTTTGCTACTCTTATTTTCTGAGTTGGAGTGTTGTAGTATACCTACTCTTAGTTTTAGAAGTATAGATAGTATCTTTTAAAGCTTTTTAAAAAACGCTTACTATGCATCATACACAATTTTAACACTTTTAACATTAGAAGTAAATCTGTAAGGTGTTTTAGAAATGAGCAAATAGATATTCATAGAGGCCCAGCGAGTTCACTAGGGTCAGCAACTAATAAATGGTAGAGCTGAGCATCTCTCCTAGATCTGTCTGACTCTGGGATCTTGCTATGATGCTATACTGCTTTCTGTCATTAGATATCACCTGGCAAGTTTCTCCTAATTAAGGAGAAGAAATCTTCTCAGGTTAGTATTCCTGTTGAGTGTTTTCTACGTTTGGAAATAATAATGTGTGTAGTGGTCTGTGGTTATATGTTCTCACATACCAATAAGCCAGCTTTTCTGGATCAATTATTCAACTATTATTATTAGAGCTGTGATCTGACCAAAGCTTAAGTTAAAAAATATTGAAGGATCCATTTGTGCTTTCTCCTTGTTATCTGACATATGACCTTCATGTCACAGAAAACTTAATGACCCTGAATAGAAATAATACATCAGTTTGATTGCTTCATTAGTTTATTTTTCCTCACATTGCAATAACTTTTCTACAGTGGTCCCTACCTACTTTTAAAACACATTTTCCTTCCTTAATTTTAAAGTTAATTTTTAAAACTTCCTATTCAATATATTGCAGTGATGAATCAGGGAAATATAAGAAAAAGAATAGTTTTAAATATGTCATATTAAAGAAACAAATTGTCATTAAATTGCTTAGAGATTCTGGAAAGTTAATGAGAAGTTTTGCTTGCTATAATAATCTGCCACTGCTTTTTCTTTAACAACTATTCAGATAATTTCTACATAGCTGTATTCTGAATGTATTATATGCTAAGTGCTGGTAGCTCTTAAAATAGTACTGCTACTATGAATTACTAATGGATATAGTCTAAGGGCAAAAGAAAAACCCCTCATGGCAGTAAAATCCTAAATTGTTTTCATGGTGTCAGGGTAAAATTACCCTTTTTCCAACAAATCAATGAAATGGAAAAAGGGAGGAGGGAATTGTACACAATGAAAGAAATTAAGACACATACCAAGCAAATATAATGCTTGGTGGGTCTTGATTCAAACAACCATAACAACTGAAAGAATTAGAGAAATTTGAATCTAAGTGGATATTAAATAATGCTAACCTAACTTCTTAGGTGTGGGGATGGCATTATAGTTGTTTTATTTTTTTAAGTATTAAAAGTTGGAGATCTATAATGAAGTATTTATGGGTGAAAACTTAGTTTGGGATTGGAAAATGATGGGCAGATAGAGTGAGCAATAATGGCAAAATATTGAGAACTGTTGAAGCTAGTGATGAGTACCTGGAGATTCATCATACAGTTCTTCCTTATGGGGTTTGAAATTTTTCATAATAAAAAGTTTTTACAATTGACACTGTAAGAAGGGAAGTTAATGAAATTAGGACATCCATCTGAGATGTGGAATCACCACTGCAGTTACAGATTATATCTCTCTTAGATAAACTCTCCAGCCTTTCCTTGTTTCATCATTTGAGATGATAATTTCTGAGTAATCCTGCTCATGCATTCTTCTACCACATGAATCTTGGGTGTTTTCAAGTCACAGCAATGGACTCATGTAAACTCTGCTAACTGATGGCATCAAATTACATGCTGTGTGTGTGTGTGTGTGTGTGTGTGTGTGTGTGTGTGTGTAAAGTTAATCTCTCTCTGTCTCAGTATCTTCATCTGTAAAGTGAGGAAACTCAAGGCGGCCCTATGAGGTATACACTATTACTATCTCCACCCTACAGGTGAGAAAACTGGGAGAGGTTAAATAATTTGTCCAAGTTTCATAGCTAGCAGTTTCCATAGTTCTTGGCAATAAAAATATGTAACTCTGAAAGTTTTCTATATGACTCCAATTGTGTGTGTGTATGTATATGTATGTGTGTGTGTGTATATATATACATAATACATATACTATATACTATATATATATGAGTTTAATTTTGAGAGGGAGCACAAGCAGGATAGGGGCAGAGAGAGGTGGGGGCAGAGCATCTGAAGCAGGCTCTGTGCTGACAGCAGTGAGCCGAAAGTGGGGCTCTAACTCACAAACCACAAGATCATGACTTGAAGTCAGACGCTCAACCAATGAGCCACTCAGGCACCCCTCCAGTTGTATATTTTAATTGTATATGTTTTCTTCTTAGCCAGGCTGTTACATAAATATTTTCTTTTTGCTCCAAATTCACTTAGCGTTATTGAAAGTAGAAAGTCCTTACTAGTGTTATTTCTCTTTTTTGGCTCTCAGACAGTTGTCTGCACCGTAAAGTCCAGGGATAGTAAAGGTAAGACTCAGTACAGTACATACAGGCAAGAGTTGGGAATACTGCATCATTTTTCATCCCAAAAAATGTAAGATCCTTTGAGGACGCCTGGTGGCGCTGCAGGATAAGACGGTACAGACCAGCACCGCAGCTGCAGCACCATTAACAGGCAAAAAAACTAAGCAACAGAACCTGGAAGCCCACGGGAAGCTTGGATGCCACTGGAGGAGGACTGTGTCCTTTGATAAGGACCACTCACTGGAATATTTCTGAGGTATCCTGTGACAGAGCCACAGTCTCGGATACTGAAGTCGTTACAGTTCAGCAGAACCACCCTGGAGGGAGGCTTTACCAGACAACAACAATGGAGGCCAGTGGGAAGTTCATTTGCAGACAAAGGCAAGTCGTTTTATTCTTTGTCCTCTTGGGCTTATCTCAGGCGGGTATAGAACCTAGGCGCTATTCTGTGGTGGAGGAAACCGAGGGGAGCTCCTTTGTAACCAATTTAGCAAAGGATCTAGGTCTGGGTCAGAGGGAACTCTCCAAGCGTGGGGCAAGGGTTATTTCCAAAGGAAACAAACTACATTTGAAGCTGGATCAGGAGACTGGAGATTTGTTGCTAAATGAGAAACTGGACCGGGAGGTATTGTGCGGTCACACAGACCCCTGTGTGCTGCGTTTCCAGGTGTTGCTAGAAAATCCCTTACAGTTTTTTCAAGCTGAGCTACAAGTAATAGACATAAATGACCATTCCCCAGTATTCGTAGACAGAGATATGTTGCTAAAAATATCAGAGAGCAGTCCACCTGGAACTACATTTCCACTGAAGAACGCTCAGGATGTGGACGTAGGCCGAAATAATATTGAGACCTATATAATCAGTCCCAACTCTTATTTTCGCGTCCTCACCCGCAAGAGCAGTGATGGCAGCAGATATCCTGAGTTGGTGCTGGATAAAGCGCTAGATCGAGAGCAGGAACCTGAGCTCAGGTTAACCCTTACAGCTCAGGATGGCGGCTCTCCACCCAGGTCTGGCATCGCTCAGATCAACATTGAAGTCGTGGACATCAATGATAACGCCCCTGAATTTGAGCAGTCTCTCTATAGGGTGAAAATTCCTGAGGACAGTCCAATAGGCTTCCTGATTGTCACAGTCTCTGCTACGGATGCAGACATAGGAGTCAACGGAGAGATTTCCTATTCACTTTTCCAGGCTTCTGAAGAGATTTGCAAAACCTTTGAAATCAATTCCATGACAGGAGAAATTCGACTTAAAAAACAACTTGATTTTGAAAGAATACAGATCTATGAAGTCAATATTGAGGCCAGAGATTCTGGCAGCTTTTCTGGAAAATGCACCGTCCTGACTCAAGTCTTGGATGTGAACGACAATGCCCCAGAAATCACCATGTCTGCATTTACTAGACACATACCTGAGAACTCGCCTGAGGCTATGGTTGCAGTTCTCAGTGTTTCAGACCTTGATTCGGAAGAAAATGGGAAAATAAATTGCACAATTCAGGACGATCTACCCTTTCTCCTGAAATCTTCCTTAGAAAATTTTTACACCCTGGTAACAGAGAGACCCCTGGACAGAGAGAGCCAGGCCGAGTACAACATCACCATCACCGTCACCGACTTGGGGACCCCCAGGCTGAAAACGCAGCACAACATAACCGTGACGGTCTCCGACGTCAACGACAACGCCCCCGCCTTCAGCCAAACCACCTACACCCTGCGCGTCCGCGAGAACAACAGCCCCGCCCTGCACATCGGCAGCGTGAGCGCCACGGACAGGGACTCGGGCGCCAACGCCCAGGTCACCTACTCGCTGCTGCCGCCCGCGGACCCGCAGCTGCCCCTGGCCTCCCTGGTGTCCATCAACGCGGACAACGGGCAGCTGTTCGCGCTCAGGTCCCTGGATTACGAGGCGCTGCAGGCGTTCGAGTTCGGCGTGCGCGCGGCCGACCGCGGCTCGCCCGCGCTCAGCAGCCAGGCGCGGGTGCGCGTGCTGGTGCTGGACGACAACGACAACGCGCCCTTCGTGCTGTACCCGCCGCAGAACGGCTCTGCGCCCTGCACCGAGCTGGTGCCCAGGGCGGCCGAGGCGGGCTACCTGGTGACCAAGGTGGTGGCGGTGGACGGCGACTCGGGCCAGAACGCCTGGCTGTCGTACCAGCTGCTCAAGGCCACGGAGCCCGGGCTGTTCGGCGTGTGGGCGCACAACGGCGAGGTGCGCACGGCCCGGCTGCTGAGCGAGCGCGACGCCGTCAAGCACAGGCTGGTGGTGCTGGTCAAGGACAATGGCGAGCCGCCGCGCTCGGCCAGCGTCACGCTGCACGTGCTGCTGGTGGACGGCTTCTCGCAGCCCTACCTGCCGCTCCCGGAGGTGGCGGCGGCCGAGGCGCGGGCAGACCCGCTCACCGTCTACTTGGTCGTGGCCTTGGCGTCCGTGTCGTCGCTCTTCCTATTCTCGGTGCTGGTGTTCGTGGCGGTGCGGCTGTGCAGGCGGAGCCGGGCGGCGTCTGCGGGTCGCTGCTCGGGGCCCGAGGGCCACTTTCCGGGCCACCTGGTGGACGTCAGCGGCGCGGGGACGCTGTCCCAGAGCTACCAGTACGAGGTGTATCTTCGGGGAGGTTCGGGGACCAGTGAGTTCAAGTTCCTCAAGCCAAATGTGCCCAATTTCCAGGGCCACTCCCCTGGGCCAGAAATAGAAGAAAACGCCAACTTTAGGAATGACTTTGGTTTTAGTATTCAGTGATTGTATTGTTTTTCATATTCCAGATATTTAAAATTGGTAAGTTCAAGATATAGCTTTCCTGGCCACCCGTTAAGACTTTTTAAATCACACTAAATTTGCCTGCAAAATACTTTATATTACCCCTTTGTTATAAAGAATAGTCTTTTTTTCATCACTATGAGATGACTGGTCTTAAATTTTGCCCTCAAAATATTGGTAAGGTCATTAGTTGTACAAATTGTTGCTGTGGAATAGTTTAGGAATGGATTAGGATGGGGCACCTGGGTAGCCCGGGTGAGCATCCCAACTTCCCCTCAGGTCATGATCTCACTGCTCCAGAGTTGGAGCCCAGAATAGGGCTGGATGCTGTAGGAGCCCTATTCGGATCCTCTGTCTCCTTCTCTTTCTGCCCCTCCCCCTCAAAAAGGAATAAACATTTTTTAAATAGAGCTTGAAAAAAGAAATGGATTAGGAAAAAACAGTGGAAAGTTAATTTTATACAATCAATTGTATTCCCTTTTCTTGTTTTAAATCATTAGATAAATAAAAGCAGTAATACACTAACACATGAAGTATGCCTGGTGGAGAAGGAAATAACTGGTACAGTGAGAATCTGGCTCTTGCTTTATTCTGCTCTCATAGCTCTTTTTTAATTTACTTAGAGGATGTGTGCACACATGCATGCGAAGGAGGGGCAGAGAGAGGGCAGAAAAGAGAGAATCCCAAGCAGACTCTGCGCAGTCAGGGAAGCTGCTCTCATAGCTCTTAACTCTGATATTGTTTTCTCTTAAATGTTATACTAACTGTGCTTCCTTTCATTCATATAGTAGTGTTAATTTTAATGTAATTATTTTAATTGTTTTCTATTAAGTTTCATTGCTGTTAACTGGAGAAAAAATAGCTACATTGTGTTCACCCAGTGACATAAGATAGCATAGTAGTGAAATGGACTTTTTCTATTTGAGAAACATTGAGCATGGATGACAGAAAATGCAGTGGCCAGCAAATATCCATTTATTTTTTTCTTCCTTAGTGACAGACCACAAATTACATGTAGAGCATTAGCAAATTTAGTGAAAAAAAATACTTTTTCCCTCCTTGGCAGCTGGAATGGAGCATTTCACTAGGTTATTGCCAATGGAATGTATATACAGATGTTGTAGGAGATTTCCAAGAAGGCTATTTAAAGGGAGAGGTACCTTTTTGTTCTTCTCTAACTGCTTTTTATGGCTTGGAATGTGTAAGTAATAGCTGAAACATAATTAGCCATGTTGGACCATAGAACAACACTTAGAATGGAAATAATGTACAAAGACAGTCAGTGTAGAATAAACTTAAAAGAAATGAGGGTCCCTTGTAACTATGGAGTCATCATATCACCCCTGGAGTGCCTACTTCTGAATTTCTTTTTTTACTTGAGAGATAAAAGAACTTCTATCTCATTTCAGCCACCATCATTTTAGTTTTTGTGCTACCTCCAGTGGAATCGAATCCTAAGGCTTTAACAGTAAGATTTTTTTAAACTAAAATGTTATGTAAGACAGTAAAATGCACAGATCTTAAGTGTATAGTTTGATATAATTGATCTTTTAAAGCTCTTATTCATGATTTCTAATTTAGTTCAAAGTAGGGTATGGAAAAAAAAATAGTAGACTAGAATGCTTTACATTCATTATCTTTTTAGTCCTCTGCCAAACTCTAAGGTCTGAATAAGGGACTTAGAAAAAATGTATGTAATAAAGTGAACTTTAACTTTCTAAGTCACATATGAGAAAACTGAAGCTTAGAAAGGTTAGTAACTTGCTAGCAATTATAAAGTAATAAAAGGAGAAATTTGAATATCTGTCTGTTTTAACTGAATACTCCAGTTCTTAATCCATGTGTTATAATGGCAGGCATTAACTGGTAGCATTGTCTTCCTAACTAAGGAAAGTGAAATCCATCTATTCCATAAACTGAACCTTATGTAGAAATGTAGCTTTTAGTCTACAGTTTGTACTTGTTTCTTTACTATAGACTAAAATACTGCTCTGGACCAGTAGATCCAAAGTTCTTATAGAAGCACTGACCTACTATCTGGGTGAGACACCACAGTTAATCTTCATTGGGAGTAATACAGCCTGATCATTTTCCTGTACCGTCTCAACATATCACATTCATTATTGCAGTAATGAATGCCCTGAATAAGGAATAAAGTTACCTTATGGTTATGTTTCTTGAGTTTCTTGTACTTAGCCCTTCAGTCTGTTTTCTGTCAGTCCTAATATAAAATTTTTATTTTCCTTAGAAAGTTGAAATTCACTTTATTATTTACATTTTTTTCTAAGTCCCTTATGCAGATTAAATACACTGTATTTATTTTAGCACACTATTATTTGAAAGCAATTGATATTCTAGTATTAATTTTATTTTTTAAAGCTTATTTTTTTATTTTGAGAGAGGGAGAATGAGCATGGGAGAGGGGCAGAGGGAGAGAGAGAGAGGGAGAGAGGGAGACAGAGGATGGGAAACAGGCTCTGTGCTGACAGCAGAGAGCCAGATGGGGGGCTTGAACTCATGATTGCAAGATCATGACCTGAGCTGAAGTCAGATGCTTAACCAACTGAGCCACCCAGGTGCTCCTCATATTCTAGCATTAATTTTAAATGAAATAACTAATTTCAGAGAAGTATAGGCAATGATGTGGAAGAATTTTTTTCACTGAATAATTTAGAGATTCTGGAAATTTAGTAGGAACAAAACTGATAGGCTCCAGCTATGTTCTGTTAAAATTAACCACATCTTTGGCAACTCCACAAAAAAATTATGCTGCAAAAAATATAGAGAGTCATAAATGACTTTATTCTGAAAGGATGGCTTACTGGAGCTGAATCAGACATCTTCCAGCAATTGCTGTGGGAAACTATTCTTGTAGAGTGATAAATTGTTGTTGACTCAGCTGTGAGGTGCATGAATATCCATACTTGTGTAACGTATTTTTTTTCCATTGTTGCTATAAAAAATTACCACAAAGTTGCTTAAAACAAAAAAATGTATTACCTTATAGCTTTTTAGGTCTCATGTCTGGTATAGGTATCACTGGGATAAATCAAAGTGTTGGCAGGAGTGCATGTCTTTCTGGGCTCTAGAGGAGAATCTGTTTCTTTGTCTTTTCCAACTTCTAGATTCTGCCTACATTACTTGACTCATGTCACCTTTCATCCATTGTCAAAACCAAATACTATATCTCTTAAACAGATTATTCCATAATCACATCTCCTTTTGACCAGTCCCAACAAAAGTTTTCCCACCCAGATAATCCAGGATAATATTCCCTTCATAAGATCTTCAATTTAATTACATCTATAAACCTTTTGCCATGTAAGATACATATTTACAGATTTGGGGAATTAGGATGTCTTTGGGTGGGTAGCCATTATTCTATCTACCACAGATTGGCTGCTTGGAAGAAAATCATCCAGTCTAGCAATACCACTGGTAGCCAATGGAAAGCACATAAAGGTCTTTATAACAGGAATTTAGGCCTCATTGATTAGATGCTTTAATCCCAGACAAGGTATTTAACAAACTTCTAAGAATTACTAAGAAAAACACTGAATTGATAAAGATATGAAGCTTACTGCAATTCAATTCAAATTATAGAAATGGAAAGCCTGAACAAATAAATACAAATCTGAAAGGGACTTGTATCTAGGATATACAAAGAACGCTTGCAACTCAATTATGAAAAGATAAATAATCCAGTTTAAAATGGACAAAGATCTGAATAGATGGTTTTCTAAGGAAGATATGCAAATGGACAATAAGCACATGAAAAGATGTCCAACATCATTAGTCATCAGAGAAATGCAAATTAAAATTATGTGATACAACTTCATACCCACTAGAGTGGGTAGAATCAAAAAGTCAGATAACCAGTGTTGGAAGGATGTGGGAAAACTGGAATGCTGATACAAAGCTGGTGGGAATGTAAAATGGTGCAGCCACCTTGGAAAATATAGAGCTACCTTATGACCTGGCAATTCTGCCAGAGAAATGAAAGTTTATGTCCACATGAACTCTTGTATATGAATGTTTGCAGCAGCAGGACTCTGAATAGTGAAAAGGTGGAAACAAACCAAATGTCTATCAACAGACGAATGGATAATCAAAATGTGATATATATCTATACAATGGAATATTATTTATCCATAAAAAGGAATGAAGTACTGATACATGCTACAACTTGAACCTCGAAAACATGCTCAGTGAAAGAAGCCAGTCACAAAACTCCACATATTAAATTATTCTATTCATATGAAAGTCCAGAATAGGGGAATCTATAGAGATAGAAAGTAAATTAGTTATTGATTAGGGCTCAGCACGGGAGGGATAGGGGATTAGGGTTGTTGCTAAAGGGTATGGATTTTGAGGGGTGATGAAAATGTTCTAAAATTGACTATGGTGATGGATGTACTACTCTGTGAATATACTATAATTCACTGAATTGTACACTTTAAATGAGTGAACTGTGTGGTATGTGAGTTATATGTCATTAAACCTTTTTAAATATAACAAATTATTCTTGTTATATATATATTTTAAAAGAATCCAAAAGCATGGCAGGCCTAATATTGAGATCTATGTATTTGGGAAATAATTTTTCAATAACTTGAAAATTGCAAAAACAGCTCTCAGTCTTCGGTGTTGTAAAGACGAGGAAGTATGCAATTTAATAACACATTGGTTAAATAATATCTTTAGAACTGTCACTAATTGCAATTTTGCAGTGTCCATTCATTTGTAATTCTGTAATGTGTACCATGAAAATGATCTACTTGTGAAACTGTTCCCATGGTAATTCAAAAACATTTTGCTCCTAAATGTACATTGTTTTCAGCTTAAATGTTAATTATTTTATTTAATCATTAACTCTCAACAGGTTTTAACAGTAACATAAGTGACAGTTTGATCTTTGTACTCCTCCTGTGCAACAACACAGAGCTCTATCTGAACACACACACATCACATGAAAATAGAGCTCATTGTTTTATATTACAGAACACATTTTACACAACTTATTCGGTACATTTAGGAGTATTTTGTGGAAAATATAAGACTCAGTGAGAACACATGGTGGCGCTGCAGGTTAAATGATGAAAAACAGAATTGCCTATGCAGCTCCAGTATCCAGCCAAACAATTTCACATTGCCTGGAAGCTAAAGTACGTTTTTCTTGGCCACAGCAAACGTGAATCTGAAATCTCTTTAAAACTATATTTAGTGGCATAGTTTTGATATCTGGACTGCAGGACCAGGCTACCAGGATCCTGGACATACACAAAGCTCCTGTAAACCAAATTTTCATGAAAGAGCAATGGAGATTGGCTGGATGTGCTATCTGAGACAAAGGCAAGTCCTAGTTTTCTTTGTTTTGCTGAGCATGTTTGGGGTGGGTGCCGAGTTAGGTCCCTATTCAGTAGTGGAAGAAATGGAGAAAGGCTCCTTTGTGGCAAATCTAGGACAAGACCTGGGGTTGGGATTGACAGAGATGTACAACCGCAGGGCTCGGATCATTTTTCAGGGGAACAAAGAGCATTTGCAGCTCAAGGTTCAGACTGGGGATTTGGTCATAAACGAGAAACTAGATCGAGAGGAGCTATGTGGTCCAGCTGACCCTTGCTTGTTATATTTCCAACTGTTAATGGAAAAGCCCTTAGAGATATTTCAGGCTGAACTGAGGGTGAAAGACATAAATGACAATTCTCCTGTGTTCACCGAAAGAGAAATGATTCTAAGAATACCTGAAAACAGTCCTCTAGGAATTGCATTCCCTCTGAGTAATGCTCTGGACTTGGATGTAGGAAGCAACAATGTTCAAAACTATAAAATCAGCCCCAACTCCCATTTCCGGGTTCTAACCCGCAAACTCAGTGACGGCAGAATATACCCTGAGCTGGTGTTGGAAGAAGAGCTGGACAGGGAGGAGGAGCCTGAAATCGTTTTAACCCTAACGGCGCTGGATGGCGGCTCTCCACCTCGGTATGGGACCGCTCAGGTGCGCATTGAAGTGGTGGACAGCAACGATAACGCCCCTGAGTTTGAGCAGCCCATCTACAAGGTGCAAATTCCTGAGAACAGCCACGTAGGCTCCTTGGTTGTCACTGTCTCTGCCAGAGATTTAGACAGCGGAGTACATGGAAAAATAGCCTACACGCTCTTTCAGCCTTCAGAAGATATTAGCAAAACTTTGGAGGTGAATCCTGTAACAGGAGAAATTCAACTGAGAAAACAAGTAGATTTTGAAACAGTTCAATCTTATGAGGTGGACATCAAGGCCACAGATGGGGGAGGCCTTTCAGGAAAATGCACTCTTCTCCTACAGGTGGTGGATGTAAATGATAATCCCCCAGAAGTGACCATGTCTGCACTCACCAGCCCTATCCTGGAGAACTCACCTGAGATTGTAGTTGCTGTTTTCAGTGTTTCAGATCCTGACTCTGGGGATAACGGGAAGACTGTTTCCTCCATCCAGGATGACCTTCCTTTTCTTCTAAAACCTTCAGTCAAGAACTTTTACACCTTGGTAACCAAGAGAGCACTAGACAGAGAAGAAAGAGCCCAATACAACATCACTATCACCGTCACTGACTTGGGGACCCCCAGGCTGAAAACGCAGCACAACATAACCGTGACGGTCTCCGACGTCAACGACAACGCCCCCGCCTTCAGTCAAACCACCTACACCCTGCGCGTCCGCGAGAACAACAGCCCCGCCCTGCACATCGGCAGCGTGAGCGCCACGGACAGGGACTCGGGCGCCAACGCCCAGGTCACCTACTCGCTGCTGCCGCCCGCGGACCCGCAGCTGCCCCTGGCCTCCCTGGTGTCCATCAACGCGGACAACGGGCAGCTGTTCGCGCTCAGGTCCCTGGATTACGAGGCGCTGCAGGCGTTCGAGTTCGGCGTGCGCGCGGCCGACCGCGGCTCGCCCGCGCTCAGCAGCCAGGCGCGGGTGCGCGTGCTGGTGCTGGACGACAACGACAACGCGCCCTTCGTGCTGTACCCGCCGCAGAACGGCTCTGCGCCCTGCACCGAGCTGGTGCCCAGGGCGGCCGAGGCGGGCTACCTGGTGACCAAGGTGGTGGCGGTGGACGGCGACTCGGGCCAGAACGCCTGGCTGTCGTACCAGCTGCTCAAGGCCACGGAGCCCGGGCTGTTCGGCGTGTGGGCGCACAACGGCGAGGTGCGCACGGCCCGGCTGCTGAGCGAGCGCGACGCCGTCAAGCACAGGCTGGTGGTGCTGGTCAAGGACAATGGCGAGCCGCCGCGCTCGGCCAGCGTCACGCTGCACGTGCTGCTGGTGGACGGCTTCTCGCAGCCCTACCTGCCGCTCCCGGAGGTGGCGGCGGCCGAGGCGCGGGCAGACCCGCTCACCGTCTACTTGGTCGTGGCCTTGGCGTCCGTGTCGTCGCTCTTCCTGTTCTCGGTGCTGGTGTTCGTGGCGGTGCGGCTGTGCAGGCGGAGCCGGGCGGCGTCTGCGGGTCGCTGCTCGGGGCCCGAGGGCCACTTTCCGGGCCACCTGGTGGACGTCAGCGGCGCGGGGACGCTGTCGCAGAGCTACCAGTATGAGGTGTGTCTTCGGGGAGGTTCGGGGACCAGTGAGTTCAAATTCCTCAAGCCCATTATCCCTAATCTGCAGTTTCAGAGCACAGGGAAGGAAGTGGAAGAAAATCCCCCCTTCCAGAATAATTTTGGGATTTAATTATTGCTAGGAACCTATTTAATAAAGACATTAACTTCTAATTTTTTTCTTGACTAAATTGTTTATGCCTGCCACCACAAATAAGGTGTTGTTTAATTTTCTCTATTTGGTTCATCCTCAATTTCCAATTTTATACCTGTCTTCACAGGTTTCTTTACCCTCATATTTTAGTCCAGTGAATTTTTCAGTAGAATCCCAGTAAGTGAAATAAGCTCTACTTTCAAAGATGATACCATTAACATTTTCTACTACTTTATGAATAAGTGTCTTTATTGGCTTTGTACTCACAATTTTCATTTTAGTTTTCTTTCCGGAGCTTCTTCAGTTATGAAAATAATGTGCATGTGATCTACGCATTTCCTATTTGGTAGTTCTTCTCTTCCCTTTTAAAACTGGTATTTTTGTTGGTTTATCGACCTCAATTTTTATTATAGAGATTTTTAAAACTATTACTTTTTTAAAGTTGTTTTCCCGTTATTGGTATTTGCATCTTTAAAGTATTTACATTGTGTGATAAGATAAATAAATCCCTAATAAATCTTACGTAAAATAAGAAGAAACACCTCCGTAAGATACTGAGTGTGTGTATGTGTATGTAAGTTTGGAGACAAAAACAATGTTTAGGTGTTTTATAGCATCATGTAGAAATATTTAATCATTTGTTTTAAATCCTGTATGAAAAAAACCAGAGATTCCTGTTAAGTTTTTAATGGCTAACAAAGCAGTCCCATTCAGTTGGAAAAGAACTGTAGAAATCGTCAGAAGTTTATATGGTATAGATTCTTCGTTTAGCAGTTAGAGTTTTTGGCAGTATCTAGCCCTTTCCCTCTACAATGTCCTTCAGTTTAATCTGTATCACTTGCTTATTAGAGGAAAAACAGAGTTATTTCTGGATATTAGGCCTTTGAATAAAATTTTCTATGAGGTAGATGTTATCATGCTTTTCTTACTGTAGGTAGTGTTTGGATAGGCATTATGCTGGTCTATTCTTTCCCTCCCTTTTATTTGGTACAGAGAAATTAGATCCCACCAGATTTTAATTAAGAGGGACTTTAAAATAAAGACCAGTCCCTTCTTTAATTTTGTAAGTAATTTTAAAGCTAATATAAGAAAAACAAAGACATATGAAAAAAAGAAACAAGTTGATAAGAATGAGTTTAAGTGAAAGAATACAATTTTCAAATGGTATGGATTTAAGGCACAGAAGGTCGTTTCATATCCTAGTAAGTAGAGCTTATTTATCCATTCCGTAATATAGCAAGAATTGAGTGTCTGATTTGTGAATTTAAGATGATTAAGGCATCCTTCCATCCTTACATAGGGACAGGTTGACTTGAATAAGGGACAAATTGGCATGAAACAGGAAGCAGTAATATGTACAGAGCAATTATACAAGTTTCTATGGGAGCACAGAGGAGGGAAAGCCTAAACCCTTCCCTCTGGATGATTATATTTAGGCAATATGATTAGATTTTAAGGAAATTGTTGAAGAATGTGTGAAACAAGTTTCTTTTTTCAGTTTGGTCAATGTTTTTGGAAAAGTAAAATCTGTTATTTTGGTCCCAGAGGTCACCACTGTTTTCCACTTTGGTTCATGACATTGCATGGGAGTAGTTTCAGGAGTGAAAGGCCTACTACAGAACTAAATGTAGCACAATGAGGTGGACAGAGTTAACTGCTAGAAACATTTTCCAAGTTTTGAATTTTTTTTTTTAAATGTTTATTGATTTTTGAGACAGAGAGACACAGAGCATGAACAGGGGTGGGTCAGAGAGAGAGAGGAGACACAGAATATGAAACAGGCTCCAGGCTCTGAGCTGTCAGCACAGAGCCTGATGCGGGGCTCAAACCCACGAACTGTGAGATCATGACCTGAGCTGAAGTCAGACGCTTAACCGTCGGAGCCACCCAGGCGCCCCCAAGTTTTGAATTTTTAACTTTTCCCATGAATCAGTGAAAAATCTCAACAATGTGAGCAGTACTCTATCTCAACATTACTTTCTACCAAACAAAAGAAAAGAAAAATGAAATACTTAAATGAGCCACTAAAGAAAAAAATTGTAAATACACACACAAATTGGGTAGAGCCATTTGAGTCTGTTGGAGGCCACGCGGTGGCGCTGCAGGCTAAAGAGACAAAAAAAAAAAAAAAAAAAATCGACCATGAACTGAGAATGCTGCGGAAGGCATTAACAAAAAGGATCAAGGCAGATGAGCTGGGAGAAAACCTGTACTGGCCCAAGATTGGAAAAGGAAAAAAACCCAGACTCCTGCTACAAATGGCATAGGTCTGGGGGTTGCAACTGCTGGTTCTGTATGCTGGGAGCTGTGATTGTGACCAACATTGACAAAAGACCGTGTTCTGAAAAAGCAATGGAGGCTGGAATGTTGTGCTGCCCAAGACAAAGGCAAGTCCTATTTCTCTTTATGTTTGGGGGAGTATCCTTAGCAGGTTCTGGGTTTGGACAATATTCTGTGACAGAGGAAACAGAGAGAGGATCATTTGTGGTTAATCTGGCAAAGGATCTGGGGCTAGGGGACCAGGAATTGGTTTCAAGGGGAGCCCGGGTGGTCTCTGATAACAAACAACACTTGCTCCTGGATCCTCATTCTGGAGATTTGCTCACAAATGAGAAACTGGACCGGGAAAAGCTGTGTGGCCTCACAGAGCCCTGTTTGCTGTATTTCCAAATTTTAATGGATAACCCCTTTCAGATTTACCGGGCTGAGCTGAGGGTCAGGGACATAAATGATCATTCACCAATGTTTCGGGACAAAGAGACGGTCTTAAAAATATTAGAAAATACAGCTGAAGGGACAGCATTTCGACTAGAAAGAGCAGAGGATTCAGATGGAGGACTTAACGGTATACAAAGCTACATTATCAACCCGAACCCTTTTTTCCATATTAAAATTAGTGACAGTGATGAAGGCATGATATATCCAGAACTAGTATTGGATAAGGCACTGGACCGGGAGAAGCAGCACGAACTCAGTTTAACACTCACGGCACTGGATGGTGGGTCTCCACCCAGGTCTGGGACCACCACAATACGAATTGTGATCCTGGACATCAATGATAATGCTCCCCAGTTTTCTCAGACAATGTATGAGACCCAGGCCCCAGAAAACAGCCCAGTAGGGTCTCTTATTGCAAAAGTCTCTGCAGGAGATATAGATTCTGGAGTCAATGCAGACCTATCCTATTCATTTTTTGATGCTTCTGAAGATATTCGAGAAACCTTTCAAATCAATCCTTTTTCTGGAGAAATTGTCCTCATAGTGTTGCTTGATTATGAGCTAGTAAAGTCTTACAAAATAAATATACAGGCAATGGATGGAGGGGGTCTTGCTGCAACATGTACCGTTTTGGTGGAAGTATTAGATATCAATGACAATCCCCCTGAACTGATCATGTCATCACTTTCCAACCATGTCGCTGAGAACTCTCCTGAGACGGTACTGGCTGTTTTTAGAATTAAAGACAGAGACTCTGGAGAAAATGGAAAAATGCACTGCTACATTCAAGATAATCTGCCATTCCTTCTGAAACCCTCTGTGGAAAATTTTTACATCCTCATGACAGAAGGAGGGCTGGACAGGGAAAGTCAAGCCCAGTACAACATCACCATCACCGTCACCGACTTGGGGACCCCCAGGCTGAAAACGCAGCACAACATAACCGTGACGGTCTCCGACGTCAACGACAACGCCCCCGCCTTCAGCCAAACCACCTACACCCTGCGCGTCCGCGAGAACAACAGCCCCGCCCTGCACATCGGCAGCGTGAGCGCCACGGACAGGGACTCGGGCGCCAACGCCCAGGTCACCTACTCGCTGCTGCCGCCCGCGGACCCGCAGCTGCCCCTGGCCTCCCTGGTGTCCATCAACGCGGACAACGGGCAGCTGTTCGCGCTCAGGTCCCTGGATTACGAGGCGCTGCAGGCGTTCGAGTTCGGCGTGCGCGCGGCCGACCGCGGCTCGCCCGCGCTCAGCAGCCAGGCGCGGGTGCGCGTGCTGGTGCTGGACGACAACGACAACGCGCCCTTCGTGCTGTACCCGCTGCAGAACGGCTCTGCGCCCTGCACCGAGCTGGTGCCCAGGGCGGCCGAGGCGGGCTACCTGGTGACCAAGGTGGTGGCGGTGGACGGCGACTCGGGCCAGAACGCCTGGCTGTCGTACCAGCTGCTCAAGGCCACGGAGCCCGGGCTGTTCGGCGTGTGGGCGCACAACGGCGAGGTGCGCACGGCCCGGCTGCTGAGCGAGCGCGACGCCGTCAAGCACAGGCTGGTGGTGCTGGTCAAGGACAATGGCGAGCCGCCGCGCTCGGCCAGCGTCACGCTGCACGTGCTGCTGGTGGACGGCTTCTCGCAGCCCTACCTGCCGCTCCCGGAGGTGGCGGCGGCCGAGGCGCGGGCCGACCCGCTCACCGTCTACTTGGTCGTGGCCTTGGCGTCCGTGTCGTCGCTCTTCCTGTTCTCGGTGCTGGTGTTCGTGGCGGTGCGGCTGTGCAGGCGGAGCCGGGCGGCGTCTGCGGGTCGCTGCTCAGGGCCCGAGGGCCACTTTCCGGGCCACCTGGTGGACGTCAGCGGCGCGGGGACGCTGTCGCAGAGCTACCAGTACGAGGTGTGTCTTCGGGGAGGCTCGGGGACCAGTGAGTTCAAGTTCCTCAAGCCCATTATCCCCAATATCCAGGCACAGGACTCTGGGGGGCAAAGCGAAGAAAATCCCACCTTTCGAAATAGCTTTGGATTTAACTTACAGTAAAAATTCTTTTTCATATTTTCACGCACTTTTAAGTGGTGTACAATCATATCAATATCAGTTTAGTTTTAAAATCCCTAGTTATTGTACAATTTTAAGCCTAATTTTAAGTACTATATATCTATGATTTACAATGTCATTTCATCCTTTTTTGCATTTAATCAATAGGTCGCTTTAATTAGCACTCATTTGTAAATAATAGTTTAAGGTTTAATCATTTCAAAATGTACAAGGATGTAGTTATTCTTACCTAGAAAATCGAAATTTGTCTTTTCCTTTTAGTATATTTCATAGACTAATCTCTGTCCTCATCACCTTGTACTTCCTTCATGTCAGCAGACATCCCTCCACTTCTGATCTTCTCTAACATTCTGTTTCATCATGTGAAAAAAAATCATGTCATCTAGCGTTTTAAAGATATTTCTCTCTTACTCTGCTCGTGAGAAAATGAGAGAGATCATTTTGTGAGTGATATGGGACTACAGTAATATCTTGTAGTCATATTATTATTCCATTTCCTTCAAATACACTACTCTTACTATTTTCTGGTGTTCACTTTTGCTGACATATGTTAAAAAATAGGTCGTGTCTCTTAATGGCAAAAAAATGTAATAACCTGCATGAAAATAAATAAAAGCATTTTGAAAATTTGTGAAGAATATTTGTGGACTGTTGGAAAGGTACTCACTTTTCATTTCGTTTTATAAATATATTTTAGTTATGAAATTTTTAAATCACGATGAACTAAAAGTCACAAAGAAAAACAATAAATTCTTCAATGTCTGGCCCCTCTTATGGAGTAGTCTCTCTAGAATTGATCATCTTTTGAAGTAATATGTTTATGCCACTATATCTTAACAGTTTTATACTTTAATCACTCCTTCATATGACAAAAGATGATTTCACTTCCTTACTTTCCAACTAATACACATACAACATTGCATGTGCCCTTTCTCCTGTTCTCCCAATAGAGCTGTCATTTTTTTAGGTTAAACTAGTAGTTTTTATGTATATTGCAAAAATTACTTCAAAATACACATTAGTGTAATGATTACATTTCTTTTCTTGAAAAACTTAATTCCTAGATTTGATCCTTGTTTTTACTTGCATCATTTTCTATTTACTATTATTGATTTTTCACATTAACTCTCATTTCAATAACAATAATTCTCTTAAATACTAAAAAATGCCAGATACCTATCAATTTATTTTAGATCTTTCACCCAGAACCTTTTGTATCTCTGATTCATTAACACTGGTTGTTCTTTTTTTTTATTTTTAGTTTTTATTTAAATTCTGGTTAGTTAACATACAGAGTAAATATTAGTTTCAGATGTAAAATTTAGTGATTCAGTGTTTCCATCCAACACCCAGTGCTCATTGCTACAAGTGCCCTTCTTAATCCTCATCACTTATTTTACCCATCCCCCACCCATCTCCCCTCTGGTAACCATTGGTTTGTTCTCTATAGTTAAGAGTTTGTTTTTTGGTTTTTTTCTCCTATGATCGTTTGTTTTCTTAAATTCCACATACAAGTGAAATCATATGGTATTTGTCTTTCTCTGACTTATTTTGCTTAGCGTAATACTCTTTAGCTCCATCCATGTGGTTGCAAGTGACAAGATTCCACTCTTTTTATGGCTGAGTAATATTCCGTTCCATATATACATACACACATACATCTTACTTTATCCATTCATCAGTCAGTGGACACTTGGGCTCTTTCCATAATTTAGCTATTGTTGATAATGCTGCCATAAATATGAGAGTGCATGTATCCCTTCAAATTAGTATTTGTGTATTCATTGGATAAATACCCAGTAGTGCAATTGCTGGATCATAAGGTGGTTCTATTTTTAACTTTTTTAGAAACTGCCACACTGTTTTCTAGAGTGTCTGCACCAGTGTACATTACCACCAACAGTGCAAGATGGTTCTCTTTTCCCTGTGTCTTCACCAACACCTGTTGTTTGTCTTGTTAATTTTAGCCATTCTGACTGGTATGAGGTGATAATTCACAGTAGTTTTGATTTATGTTTCCCCAATGATGAATGATGGTGAGCTTTTCAGGTGTTTGTTGTCCATCTGAATGTCTTCTTTGGAAAAATGTCTATTCAGTCTTCTGCCCCTTTTTAAACTGTTTTTTTTGGGGGGTTGAGTTGTATAAGTTCTTCATATATTTTGGATACTAACCCTTTATCAGATATGTCATTTGCAAATATCTTCTCCCATCACTTAGGTTGCCTTTTAGTTTTGTTAATTTTTTCCAACATTGGTTGTTCTAATGGCTGTCACCCTAGAACTTTTTCCTTTATTACTTTCTTGTGTTGGTCCCCTTTTACAAGATCCAATATATTCTTTTTTATTAGCGTATTCCTTACTTAACTAACACACATCTCTCACTAGTTTCATAAAAATGATTCAGAGGAGGTGAAAGTTTTTGAAAATTTGCTTAGTAAAGCACTCTTGTTTTTCTTTTGAGTGATACTTCGGGTGTAAAATTCTAAGTTGAAAATAATTTTCCCTCACATTTTGAAAGCAGTGTTCTTTTTACTGATTGCAATTAGAGTCCCTGTTCAGAATACTGAGTGCCTTCTAATTCTGATCTCTTTTAATGTCACCCCTAATTTTTCATTCTGGAAGAATTGGAAACTTTTTCTTCATATTCTGAAAATACTCTATTATCACTTATTTATCTATTTGGTCACAGGGGTGTACTCTATTAACATTTAAACTCTCACTTCCAGTTCTGAGAAATTTTCTTGTTATGCTTTTGATAATAAGTTCTCCCTTGAATTTTCTACATTCTCACTTTATCCAGAATTTCATTAGTTAAATATTGGATCTTCTAGATTGATACTCTAAGACACTAAATATTTTCCTTATTTTCTCTGTCTGTTGCTCTACTTTTTTGGACAATTTATTTTATAATCCAACCTTTATATTTAAGTTTTTCTTTTTGGCTAACTATTTTTAATAGCTCTTTTGGTTCTCTGAGTGTTTTGCATAGGATCCTTTTGTAGATATGTAAATGTATTATCTTCTCTCATCTATAATTAATTTATTCTTTTAAAATACATTATACACAAAATGCATTATGCAGTAGAAACCGTTACATCCATTATTAAAATGAGAGTGAGTTACAGGGAAGTTAAGAACTTATCCAAGGTTATATAGTTAGTAAGGGGGACTGAAGCCATAATCTATTCTCAATCTTATAGTAAGAACACATACTTCATGAAGTTACTGTTAATATTAAATGAATAAAAGCATATGTGTCACTTAGAACAATGGATATGACAGAGCAAATTTTCAGTAAGTGTTAGCTCTTATGAGATTTTACTGCTCTGGGGATATTAGACATTTTTAAAGACTTTCTTCTGTTTTCTCTATTATGTCTATTTCCTCTTGTTTTATTTTTTGTTTTTGGAGATGGTGGTTTGACCTTGCTATGTCATGTCATAGGTATTTCTTCAAATTTCTTGTGGTCCTGGGCTATCTCTTCATTATTAAGAATGATATTCTCAGGGGCGCCTGAGTGGCTCAGTACGTTAATCATCGAACTCTTCTTGATTTTGGCTCAGGTCATGATCTCACATGGTTCATGAGTTCAAGCCCCCCATCAGGCTCTGTGCTGACAGTGTGGAACCTGCTTGGGATTGTCTTTCTCCCCTCTCTCTTTGTCGCTACCCCATTTGTGCTCTTTCTATCTCAAAATAAATAAATAAACTTTAAAGAAGGATGATGCTCTCATATTTAAGAGTGATGAGAGGGGCTCCTGTGTCACTCAGATGGTTTAGCCTCTGACTCTCAATTTCGGCTTAGGTCATGATCTCAGAGTTGTGGGAATGAGCCCATCCCAGCATCAGTGAAAGAGAGAAAGAGAGACAGAGACAGACAGAGACAGAGGAAGGAAGGAAGGAAGGAAGGAAGGAAGGAAGGAAGGAAGGAAAGAAGGAAGGAAGGAAGGAAGGAAGGAAGTTTGGATGGAAGGACGAAGAGATACCATCCTGTCAGCTCTTTGTGAGTGCGTGAGGCCTGTTGATGGTAGGACTTCACTCTAATGTAACCATGCTAGGATAAGACTATTATTTTGGGAGACCCTTCCGAATATTAGTATGTGTAAATGGTTTTTTATAAGATTTTTTAAATTTTTAAGTAATCTCCACATCTCATGCAGGACTTGAACTCACAACCCAGAGACCAAGAGTTGTATGCTTCACTGACTGAGCCAGCTAGGCACCCCATTATGTGTAAATCTTTAAGCTTTTAATATTCTCCAGGTTAGAATTCTACAATATCTGCTGTGTGAAGGAAAGTTAGAGAGGAGATCAGGTATATACCCTGTGTGCTACAATTGGAGAGTATTGCATGATAAGGGTGATCTGGAAATTTCATCATTCAGGATGCAAAGTTTTGCTTCACCTCCCTATTTTTAGTTTCATGCTTCAACTTTTACTCAGCTTTGCCTAAGGTCTCCTAAAGTAGGGGTCATCCCATTTAATTTCTCTGCCTCTGAGATACTTGGACTATCCAACTTTCCTTTTTAGTTCTTAACTGACTTCAGCTTTCTTACACATGGTTCCTCTAAATCTTGTACATAAATGGAATACTGTAGGACAAACCCACTACTTTGTATGAACATTTCCAATGCAGGCACTTTACATGTTTCTTAGAACTGCTAACTCAATTGCTCTTCTTTCGGCTTTCTGTCATCAAAATTTTGGGTGTTCACTTGTGCATTCTTAGTCTTTATGTGTTCATACCACTTTTGCTCTTTTTTTGTCATTTTAGTTAGTATTTTATGGGTTTTATGTTTATTTTTGAAAGAGAGTACAATTGGGGAAAGGGCGGGGGGGGGGGACACGATCTGAAGCAGGCTCTGCACCAACAGCAGAGATTCGAGGCTCAAACTCACAGAAATAGGATGCTCAACTGACTGAGCCACCCAGGAGCCCCCTAGTGAGTATTTTTAAAGGAGGGAGAATAACTAAGAGTAGTCAACCCACCTACTTTTCTATTTCTACCCTTGTAGTGGTCAATTTTTCAATAACGTATCTATCTTACATTTTTTAAATGTAATTTGAACTTAACATTTTTAGATGCAAATTTTTTAGATCCCTCCTTAATCCATTTTTGAGAGCATTTTTGAGATCACTGAATGTATAGCATCTATTCCAAACAATTTCCCTCCTTATGTAGCAACCTTTCACTTTGGCTAGGACTCAGGCTACCCAAAGCTTCCGAGGTGGTCCCAGACAGTTAAAGCAAGGCCAAAGATGGGTCTTCAGATTCTGAGACTAAAATCTCCACGTTATAATTCTCTGCCTCGTGAAATAATGATTGCTTCAATAGCAGGTATAGGATCTTAATTAGTCTAATCAGAGTAAAACTAAGTTTTGCTCTATGACTGGGAATGGGAATCTCTTGTGGGGCGGAAAATGAAAGCAGGTGACCATAGTTGTAGCTGGAATAAATCTTGTGAACCTAAGGGAAGGTGGCTTTAGGAGTAAGCCTGCTTTAAACAAAACTAGCATGTTTGTGTACTTATTAAATACTTTGGTAAATTATGAGAAGCTGGAACTAAATTATGACTTTACATAATGCGTTCCACCCCAATATTTTAGTTCATTTTCTCCCAGTTCACAGTTCACTGCTAAGGAAATCTACAGAGATGCCTTCTTGTACTATAATAACTATCTATTTGTGTTCCATCTTACAGTTTATCCAATTTCATATCCTCTGAGAAGACTCTCAAAGTGACTCATGTATACTTTCCCTTTGCATTACAACCAAAAGAAGGCCAAGTAATGATGCAATCTTCTTTCAGGTTTTCAGTCTTCTCAGAAATATTACAAACTTCTGGGGCCAGGAATCACATCTTGTTTTTAAAACAATACTAACAACATCAGAAACTGTAAAGAGTATAAAACAATTCTTATGGAAGATAGAATATATTTTTAATCACTAAACACAATGAGTAAAACAACATTTGTTTCTAAAGGGACATTTATATTAGTGGAATTTAGGTAGCTTTCATCTAACTGAAAATCTGTGGAGACGCATGGTGGCGCTGCAGGATAACATCGCGCCGGGGGAAAAGAAACTGAATTGGATGATGTTCTGGGCCCTGTTACCCAGTGCGCACAGAGCGTTGGGAAGACAAAAAGAACACACCTTCAAAGGGCGAACTACAAGCTATTCAAAGGGGTTAAAATCCTTAGGCCTCCGAAGATTCGACGGACATTATCAGAGGCACATTTCCCAGAACTGCGAAGGGTAGCTGAAGCGATTCTGCAGGAAGCTTTCAGGAAAGGAGCTATGGAGAACGGAAGAGCAGACACTCTGCAGATAAGGCAAGTCCTGCTTCTCTTTGTTTTGCTAGGAATATCTCAGGCGGGTTCCGAGTCTGGGCGCTTTTCTGTGGCAGAGGAAATGCAGAGTGGGAGCTTTGTAGGCAACTTGGCAAAGGACCTGGGAGTAGAAGTGGGTGAGCTGTTCTCAAGGGGGGCTCAGGTGGTCTCTAATGATAACAAAAACCGTTTGCAGCTGGACAAAAACACAGGGGATTTGCTCTTAAGCGAATCGCTAGACCGGGAGGAACTCTGTGGCTCCACTGAGCCTTGTGTGCTGCATTTCCAGGTATTAATGAAAAACCCTTTGCAGTTTTTACGCATTGAGCTCCAGGTCACGGACATAAATGACCACTCTCCCATATTCTTAGAAAAAGAAATGCTCCTAGAAATCCCAGAGAATAGTCCTGTTGGTGCTGTGTTCTTACTAGAAAGTGCGAAGGATTTAGATGTAGGAATCAATGCTCTAAACAACTACATAATAAGCCCCAACTCTCATTTCCACATTAAAATGCGAGTCAATCCGGACAATAGGAAATACCCAGAGTTGGTTCTGGACAAGGCACTGGATTATGAAGAGCAGTCGGAGCTCAGTTTCATCCTTACTGCTCTGGATGGTGGGTCTCCACCTAGGTCTGGGACTGCAACTGTCAGGGTGGTGGTTGTGGACATTAATGACAACTCCCCCGAGTTTGAGCAACCATTTTATGAGGTGAAGATTCCAGAGAATAGCATATTAGGCTCACTCATTGTCACCGTCTCAGCTTGGGATTTCGACTCGGGAAAAAATGGAGAAATATCATATTCTTTTTCCCATGCCTCAGAAGATATTCGCAAGACATTTGAAATTAATCAAAAGTCTGGAGAAGTCAGTTTAACAGCATCCATGGATTTTGAAACAATTGAATCATATTCAGTAATCATTCAAGCTACAGATGGGGGAGGTCTCTTTGGAAAATCAACAGTCAGAATTCAGGTGATGGATGTGAATGACAATGCTCCTGAAATAGCCATATCGTCAATTACCAGTCCAATCCCAGAAAATTCGCCTGAGACTGTGGTTATGGTTTTTAGCATCCGAGACAGAGACTCTGGGGACAATGGGAGGATGATTTGTTCTATCCCAGAAGACCTCCCTTTCATGCTAAAATCTTCAGTTGAGAATTATTACACTTTGGAAACGGAGAAAATGCTGGATAGAGAGAGCCAGGCCGAGTACAACATCACCATCACCGTCACCGACTTGGGGACCCCCAGGCTGAAAACGCAGCACAACATAACCGTGACGGTCTCCGACGTCAACGACAACGCCCCCGCCTTCAGCCAAACCACCTACACCCTGCGCGTCCGCGAGAACAACAGCCCCGCCCTGCACATCGGCAGCGTGAGCGCCACGGACAGGGACTCGGGCGCCAACGCCCAGGTCACCTACTCGCTGCTGCCGCCCGCGGACCCGCAGCTGCCCCTGGCCTCCCTGGTGTCCATCAACGCGGACAACGGGCAGCTGTTCGCGCTCAGGTCCCTGGATTACGAGGCGCTGCAGGCGTTCGAGTTCGGCGTGCGCGCGGCCGACCGCGGCTCGCCCGCGCTCAGCAGCCAGGCGCGGGTGCGCGTGCTGGTGCTGGACGACAACGACAACGCGCCCTTCGTGCTGTACCCGCCGCAGAACGGCTCTGCGCCCTGCACCGAGCTGGTGCCCAGGGCGGCCGAGGCGGGCTACCTGGTGACCAAGGTGGTGGCGGTGGACGGCGACTCGGGCCAGAACGCCTGGCTGTCGTACCAGCTGCTCAAGGCCACGGAGCCCGGGCTGTTCGGCGTGTGGGCGCACAACGGCGAGGTGCGCACGGCCCGGCTGCTGAGCGAGCGCGACGCCGTCAAGCACAGGCTGGTGGTGCTGGTCAAGGACAATGGCGAGCCGCCGCGCTCGGCCAGCGTCACGCTGCACGTGCTGCTGGTGGACGGCTTCTCGCAGCCCTACCTGCCGCTCCCGGAGGTGGCGGCGGCCGAGGCGCGGGCAGACCCGCTCACCGTCTACTTGGTCGTGGCCTTGGCGTCCGTGTCGTCGCTCTTCCTGTTCTCGGTGCTGGTGTTCGTGGCGGTGCGGCTGTGCAGGCGGAGCCGGGCGGCGTCTGCGGGTCGCTGCTCGGGGCCCGAGGGCCACTTTCCGGGCCACCTGGTGGACGTCAGCGGCGCGGGGACGCTGTCGCAGAGCTACCAATATGAGGTGTGTCTTCGGGGAGGCTCGGCGACTAGTGAGTTCAAGTTCTTGAAGCCGATTATCCCGAACCTCCCACCCCAGTGCTCTGGGAAAGAAACGGAAGAAAATCCTACCTTTGGCAATAGCTTTGGGTTCAATATATAGTGACAATAAGTAGCTTTTATATTCCATATATGACACTTTTTTGTTGCCCCTTCCAAATCAATGCTATTTCCCCTAATTTGTGTGTATTTTAAATTGTATTCAGTGTACATTTATACTGTCACAAATTCTACCCATTTTTACTTTTAAGAGAATGTTTATCTTTGTGATTGTAATGAGATGGTAATTTATTTTGTAATCCAAGGCGTCTTAATGTGTAATGAGTTTGCGTCCTTAAGTTATAACACCAAATCCCTTTTTGTCCATGACCCTCTCTCCAGTTGAATTTTGAACTTTCACCCACAATTATGCTTATGGTAAAATAAAGCAGACCATTTTCAGAGTATTTCAAGTGTGCAAGTATTTCTTCATTCTTTCTTGCATTTTTTTCTTGCGGTGTAGTAATGGTTACTATTCAGAAATGTAATTTTTGTTTCCTTAAATTCACTGCATTTATATTAACATTTAAAAATGTTTATTGCTGTTTAAAATACACCTGAAAAATCATGTCCTTAATAGTATTGTAAGTGTAATCACCTTGTTAGAAAGGGCCAGAGCCAAATTTTTAGCATCTTTTCTTCATGCATCCTGGAGAGTGATTGTGAAAGCATATCAATATTGTGGCTACCCAGAGAGTCTTGGAATATGAAGTTATAATTTTCCAGATTTCTTGTTGATATTACAAAGCTATGATACAATCCACTTGAATCCATCTGAATAATTATTTGTATAGCATAAAGTGGACTGTATGCTAATATTTATAATTTTTGCTTTCTGTATCCTCCCAGAATCACACACACACACACACACACACACAGGGCACCAATTTCTTTTTTTTTAATTCATTTCTAAGTCCTCTCTATACCTAACGTGGGGCTTGAACTCATGACTCAAGATCAAGAGTTGCACACTTTACCGACTGAGCCAGCCAGTGCTCCTGGGTACTAATTTCTAAACGTAAAATGAGAGCCAACAGAAAAGTTATGTTGTATATATTATGTAATATACAAACATAATAGAAAGAAATGTTTTGTAAATAATTATTAGATGTTTTATGAAGTCTGAAATTGCCCATATTATTCCATTCTCATTAATTTTCAAGCATGGTTATGATCCACTAAAGTGATTTCATGACCCTACTAATAATGGACTGTAATCCAAATTGTGAAAACCACTTTTCTCAGAGATATATGTAAGTATTTGGGGAGCATTGAGAAGTATCAAACGATAATCCTTTAAGTTTCTAATTCAAAACATTTTTTTTCTGAACACATTGTAAGAGAAAGTTTTGTCTAATGCAGCACAGGCACCAACAAACCACTCTTGGCTTTAGTAATGTGACTACATTACAGAAGAGAAAGCTTTCATTGTTGGGGCAAGAGTTTGCCAGTGAATCTCATCAATAAGCCCAAAGTCTATACATTGTGGAAAGAAAGTGTAGAGAAACAAAATCAGTGAGGCTATCGAGGAAAGGAAGTGTGTGAGAGAGAGAGTAGGCACAGGAAGGATGAAATGGGTGAGGGTGAGGAAAATGATTGTTCTGTTACCTCTAGTACCTCTAGAATCAGTGCCAGAAACTGCCTCTTTAATAAATTTAAAAACTTTATCTTCTCAATTAGCAGGGCTAGGTATTAGTTAATGTCGGGAAGCAGAATCTCTTGCTCTAGCATATCCAAAATAATGTTCACACTTTCCGAAAGCTACAATTTCACTACCGGTTCTTCTGAACTGCATAAACTGATTCATAATGCTTTGAATTCAAGACAAATGGAGGGAACAGAAGTTTCTTCTGCAGGCTAATTAAATTCTAATTTCCTATTTTTAGAAGAGGAACTAGGAGCAAGTTCTTTCCTCCCCTAAATGAAAGCTGCTTTACGTAGAGAACAAAGATTCATAAAAAATTTATAAATCAAAGTCAAGTATTAAGATTACCTCCTCTCTTGGGGTACCTGGGTGGCTCAGTTGGTTAAGTGTCTGACTTTAGCTCAAGTCGTGATCCCATTGTTTTTGAACCCCACATTGGGCTCTGTGCTGACAACATGGAACCTGCTTGGGATTCTCTCTCCTTCTCTCTCTTCCTCTCCCCAAATTGTGCCTTCTCTCATAAATAAATAAACTTTAAAAATATCCTATATTGTATGATCCCATTCGTATGATATGTTATGAACAGGCAAATCTATAGGGACAGAAAGCAGATTAGTGGTTGCCTACAGCTGGAGGGAGGGTATAGGATGGAGAGTGGCTAAAGGGTAACAGGTTTCTTTTTAGGGCATGGTGTTCTGAGATTAGACTGTGGTGATAATTGTACAACTCTGGAAATATACTAAAAACCATTGCACTGTACACTTTAAATGGGAAAACTCTCTGGTATGTAAGTGATATGTCAATAATGCTATTAATAGCAGTGGTGAGAGTGGTTCTAGCAGCCTGTGTCCCAAGTTAGATGGGCCTTCTGTCATCTATAATATGGGAGGGGGAAAGTGCAGTTCAAATAGCTCAGGCACGGGTCGCTTGGGTGGCTCAGTCGGTTAAGTGTCTGACTTAGGCTCAGGTCATGATCTCACAGTTCATGGGTTTGAGCCCCACATCAGACTCTGTGCCGAATGCTTGTTCAGAGCCTGGAGCCTGCTTCAGATTCTTTGTCTCCTCTCTCTGCCCCTCCTCTGCTCATGCTCTGT
The DNA here is from genome assembly GCF_046562875.1 of Panthera onca. Classification (NCBI taxonomy): domain Eukaryota; kingdom Metazoa; phylum Chordata; class Mammalia; order Carnivora; family Felidae; genus Panthera; species Panthera onca. The sequence continues at coordinate 122,216,259 of NC_138339.1, read as the reverse complement.
CTCATTCTTTCTCTCAAAAATAAATGTATATTAAAAAATTTCAAATAGCTCAGGCAGAAAATCTAATGTGTTGCAAGAGCAGAAAAAAAGACTAGGTTTTCTTGCTTCAAGTTTTTCCAGAAATCTGAACAGGAGGACTTGGGACTTGTGTATTTATAAAAAGAACTATGTGTTTCCTGACTCTAATGGAGAGTGGCCAGGCCTTCAGGAGCTCAGATGCCCAGATAAAAGCAACCAACCAATTCTCTTCAAAGGTATAACTAAAAACAAATTTTGTTCTTATGCATCAAATAACTCATTTATAGTTAAATTTAAGCCAATGCATAGAATTCAAACTGGATCAGCCAATTTTATATCAAAGGACTATACATTGTCCACTGGGGAAAAGGTCACTTACAAAACGGAAATGTGAGAGATGGCCCAGCCTCCCAGAGATGATTTCCCTGAAAATTGTTACCAATAAAAATCAAGTAAAAATTTACATTGGAATTCACTATGAGAAAGGACATAAAGACATTTTAGCTTACAAACACTTTGTTCTGCTCATCTCCTTTCTACTTCAAGTCCTGCTACCACTCCCAGGTCCACTGGTTAATCTAACAACATGGCTTTTCAATCCCTAGATATTCACCTCTCCTCTGGCTCAATCCTTATGCCCTGGCCATGTGCTGTACTTTTCTACCACCCCAACTTGGTTCTTTATATGAAATAAAAATTTCAGATATCTCTCTGAGAATATAATCCACTATGTCTTTAACCCTCTCATTCTGCTATTCCTGTCACATCTTGTCTTTACCTTATTAGAATCTTTATTCCACGATGCTTTTACTATATATTAACTCCCTTCATGTTCTAATTTCTCTCCTGTTCAGCTGATTCCCTGGTCTACCACTTCTAATCATCCTCATGCCCATATTCTCTATTCCCTTGTTCAATTTTCCTTCACAAAAATCACCTGATGAAAATCCACTCCAGATGAATATAATTGTCTCCTTCCTCTTCTGTCATGTCAGGGATGCTGCACTCTCTAAGTGGAAAGTTAGAGAATTATCACTACTATCACACTAATTTTATCACATCTACTTAATTGGGCTTTCAAGACCAAGAAATCATTTTATATTTTCCTAATCAGTTTTCTCTTCTATTCTTCATAACAACTACTTCAAACCTAGTTATCTTACTTTAAATTTCTCACTCTACTACTTACTTACCCACCCCTTTCAGCAGATAACTTGCTTAATACCTTACCAAGAAAATAGAATCTATCAGATAGGAATTCTCTTAAATTTCTGGCCCCAAACCTACACACTGGATAGCATCGGTACTTATAATGACCTTCTACCCAAGTCTAATCCCTTCATTTGTTTTCTGGATCCTATCTTTAACCACCTTCTAGGGGCTTCACTTTGATTAAGTCTTCTCTTTTCTCCCTCTCTATTGAATACTACAAATCAGCATTTTAAATAAGTTCAAATTTCCCTAGGTTTAAAAAAAAACCCTACTGAGTCTCAAGACTCCTCCAGAGACTATCAATTTTTTTCTTTGGAGCTAAATTTGAAAGGATTGTCATCTTTACTTCCTTATCCTTCTCTCTTTTCAACCAAGTGCAATCTGATTTTCATTGTGACCATTCTAAACAGCTACTGTAAAAGTGGTTGAAGATTTCTGTACAAGTTAGATAAGGTTATATTGCTGAACAAAGCAGTACAATTACATAGTGGCTTGTAAAAGTGTGTATATCCTTAAAACAGTTCAAGTGTAAATGACTAGGTATACGAGGCAGCTTTGCTCATTACAGTCCTTTGTTCCAAGTAATTGCTCCTACATTTCCTACTGCAATGTCATAATCTGCATGACTGTAGCTGAGTCACTGCCACATCTAGGTTCTAGCTGGCTGGGAGGGAGGAAACACATCTAGATGTCTTCTATTCTAGACCTAGGAGTGGCAAACAAAAATTCTATTCACAATGTTAGTGAGAACTTAATTCAATTGGCCATGCCTAACTACAAGGGAGACTGGGACTGGCAACTATGAATAGCCAATGTGCCTGGGTACAGGGAACAGGTTTTGGCAGACATCTATTAGAATCCTCCACAATGACCATCTTCTTAATACAAGGAACCATTTCAACATTCATTTTTCTTGAGTTTACTGAAGCATTTGCTACCATTGATCTTCCTCATATCCTTGAAATGCTATTTGCTTTTGGTTTCATGATTCTCGACTCTGAGCTGTCTTTGTCTTTTAAAAGATACTTTATTTCCTCTCTCTTCTAATGAAGGTGTTTTTTTCAGACTTTTGCCTCTTCTGTTGTTACCTGACATACTTTTGCTTGATTATCTTAGAATTCTCATGGTTTCAATCACCATATACATGCTGGTGAAACCCAAAGTCCATATCTACCCCAGTTTATATTCTATATATAATTACATACAGCTCCACATAGGGACATGCATGTGCGAACACTTACACATATCTTCCAAGGCATTCATGTTAGTATCAGCACGTACAAAATTGACTTCAGCTTTTTCCACTTCAGTCTTTTTTGTTCTTCAATGTTCTCTGTCTTAGGGAATGACACAACTAACCATCCAGTTGCCAAGTCCAGAAGTGTGTTAATCATCCTTGATTCTTTCCTTTTTTTTCTCCACATGCAACGTATCAGTGACCAGATCCTAAGTATCTTTCTAAGCATCCTTCTTCTCTCCATCCACACCAGCATTACTCTTAAACAGGCTGCCACCATCTCCTAACTGGTGTCTCTGATTCCAGTCATTCCTCCTGAAATTGATTCTCTATACTTCCTTCAAACTGATTTTTCAAAAATGCAGATGCAATCATGTTAATCAAATGTTTAAAACTCTACATTGTGTTATAATTTTCCATAGGATAAAATTTTAAATTCATGCTATATCCTATATAATAACTTGTGTCCTCACCCCACTCCCCCCACCCCTGCCAGTCTCCCTTTTTTTTTAAACAACAAACATTTATTTCTCACAGTTATGGATGCTGGGAAGTCCAAGGTCAGGGTGTAAGCAGATTCTGTCTGGTGAGTCCACTTCCTAGTGGTTCTCTTCTTGCTGTGTCTTCACAAGGGAGCTCTCTAGGATCTCTTTTATACGGTCACTAATCCCACTCATGAGAGCTCCAACCTAATGACCAAATCACCTCCCAATGGCCTTACCTCTCCAAATAACATCATACTGGGGATTAGGTTTAAACATGTGAATTTGGGGGAACAAAAACATTTAGTATCAGTTTCCTTTATATTTTAAATATAATTTATTATCAAGTTGGCTAACAAACAGTGTATATACAGTGTGCTCTTGGTTTGCGGGGGTTGGGGGGTAGATTCCCATGATTCATCGCTTACATACAACACCCAGTGCTCCCCCCAGTCTCATTTTTAAATTATCCCCTTCTATGGTTTAAAGTTCAAGGCATATTTAACTTCTTTCTGTTCTTCAAAAGGTCTGCTGGAAACACTCCTTCTCCTGGCTAGCTCCTTCAGATCACAACTTATAGTTTACTACCTTAGGAAAGCTTTCACTGATGTTCAAAAATCTGGGCTAGATTTTATTTTTTAGTAGGTACTTAACTAGCACTTACTAGCAATTTTGTAAATATTAATTCATTTGATTCCTACTATAATAATCCTAGGAGGTAAATACCACTATCACCCCTATTTTATAGGTAAGGAAACAGAGGTACATTACTTGTCTAAGACTGAAGATATTGAATGGTAGAAGTAGGATTCAAATGTAAATATTTTGGTTCCAGAATCCATGTTCATATGCTATGCTGCCTCCTAGGTACAAGATGGCCCTTCTAGGTATTTCTGTATTACTCTTTACCTATGAATACATTGTGAAATATTTTAATAATGTGTCTGCCAAATTTTCAGCCAGTGAACTCCATAAAGACAAGGACTAAATCTATTTTATTTATGCCCATTCTTACATGTAAATTAAATTTTTAAAAATGTTTATTTATTTATTTTGAGAAAGAGAAACAGAGCACAGGCAGGGGAGGGGCAGAGAGAGAGGGAGAGGAAGAATCCTGAGAAGGCTCTACACTGTCAGTGCAGAGCCCGATGTGGGGGCTGGATCCTGCGAACTGTGAGATCATCACCTGAGCTGAAATCAAGAGCTGGAGGCTTAACTGTGTGGGCCCAGGTGCCCCCACATGTATATTTTTAAAATATGTGAGAAAAAGGTAATGACATTACTAACTATAGTTAACTGAATTCAAAAGTATTTACAAGAGCAAAGGAGATAATATATTTGAAATTCTCAAGAAATGGCCTAAATAAAATATTATTTCTTCAATTCAGGACATCTTTCTTCCCAACCTCCCTTCAGTTCAAGACATTTTAATAGAGTCTTCTTGTCAGCATTCAAAACAGCACTAATTAAATGCCCTGGATAGACTTTGTTTGGATCGTGATTCAAACAAACCAACAGTAAAAAACATTTTGGAGAAAAATGAGGAATACCAAACACAGACTGAGTATAAAGTATATCAAGGAATTATTGCTAAATTTGCTGGTTTTAATAGTGGTATTGTATTTATATTTTAAAGCCTTTATCTATTAGAGACACTTGGTGAAGTATTTAGAGGTAAAGATATATGATGTCTGGGATTTGCTTTAAAATACTCCAGAGGTATTCATGAATTATTTGTTCAAAGAAAACAAAATTTTTTTAAAAAATTCATGGAAACACATGGTGGCGCTGTAGGATAAGATGAAATCAGTGCATGGACTACACTGTGGGCTCCATTATTCAGGGAACAGAGAACATCCAAGCCACTGAGAAGAGAGGGAGTAAAGGAGCTTCATCTACTAAAGCTGCTGGAGGATTATATACTCTCCGGGGGGGGGGGTCTTATTTTTTAAAATTCAGCTTCAGCTTCCAAAATTAGGGCTGAACTTAAATTTTTCTACAAAAGAGGTTGCTGGAAGGAGCCATGGAGATCAAAGGGGTGCTCGCTCTGCAGAAAAGGCAAGTCCTGATTCTCTTTGTTTTGCTGGGATTATCTCAGGCGGGTCCTGAATCGGTGCGATATTCAGTGGCAGAGGAAACAGAAGTTGGTTCTTTTGTGGCAAATCTTGCAAGGGATCTAGGGCTTGGGGTGGAGGAGCTGTCCTCACGCGAGGCCCGGGTAGTGTCTGATGATAATGAAAAGCACTTACAACTTGATTTATTGACGGGGGATTTGCTCCTAAATGAGAAACTGGACCGAGAAGAGCTCTGTGGCTTCACCGAGCCGTGTGTGCTACATTTTCAGATGGTATTGGAAAATCCTTTAGAGTTTTTTCGGGGTGAGCTGCATGTCAAAGACATAAATGATCACTCCCCTATGTTTCTGGACAAGGAAATACTTCTTAAAATATCAGAAAGTACCAGCAGTGGAACCACATTCCTAATGGAGAGTGCCCAAGATTTGGATGTAGGAACCAACAGTCTCCAAAACTACACACTTAGCCCTAATTCTCATTTCTACATTAAAATTCGAGACAGTAGTGATGGAAAGATATACCCAGAACTGGTCCTGGACAGAGCATTAGATCATGAGGAGGAGCCTGAGCTCACATTAACACTCATAGCACTGGATGGTGGATCTCCACCCAGGACTGGAACAACTTTGGTTCTCATCAAGGTCTTGGACATCAATGACAATGCCCCTGAGTTTGCTCAGAGGCTCTATGAAGTACATGTCCTGGAGGACACACCTGCTGGCTCCTGGATTATCACCATTTCTGCTAAGGATATGGATTCAGGAAATTATGGGAAAATATCATACACATTTTTGCATGCATCAGAAGATATTCGTAAAACATTTGAAATTAATCCAATATCTGGGGAGGTTCATTTGAGATCATGCCTGGATTTTGAAGTAATACAGTTCTACACTATAAATATTCAGGCAACAGATGGTGGGGGTCTTTCAGAAGAATGCAGTCTTCTGGTTAAAGTAGTAGATATAAATGATAATCCACCAGAAGTGACCATTTCATCATTTACAAAGACAATTCCAGAGAACGCCTCAGAGACTCTGGTTGCTCTTTTCAGCGTCCGAGACCAAGACGCTGGGGATAATGGGAGGATGGTTTGCTCTATTCAAGACGAGCTGCCTTTTTTTCTGAAACCAACCTTCAAGAACTTTTTCACTCTAGTTTCGGAAAAAGCACTGGACAGAGAGACAAGATCTGAGTACAACATCACCATCACCGTCACCGACTTGGGGACCCCCAGGCTGAAAACGCAGCACAACATAACCGTGACGGTCTCCGACGTCAACGACAACGCCCCCGCCTTCAGCCAAACCACCTACACCCTGCGCGTCCGCGAGAACAACAGCCCCGCCCTGCACATCGGCAGCGTGAGCGCCACGGACAGGGACTCGGGCGCCAACGCCCAGGTCACCTACTCGCTGCTGCCGCCCGCGGACCCGCAGCTGCCCCTGGCCTCCCTGGTGTCCATCAACGCGGACAACGGGCAGCTGTTCGCGCTCAGGTCCCTGGATTACGAGGCGCTGCAGGCGTTCGAGTTCGGCGTGCGCGCGGCCGACCGCGGCTCGCCCGCGCTCAGCAGCCAGGCGCGGGTGCGCGTGCTGGTGCTGGACGACAACGACAACGCGCCCTTCGTGCTGTACCCGCCGCAGAACGGCTCTGCGCCCTGCACCGAGCTGGTGCCCAGGGCGGCCGAGGCGGGCTACCTGGTGACCAAGGTGGTGGCGGTGGACGGCGACTCGGGCCAGAACGCCTGGCTGTCGTACCAGCTGCTCAAGGCCACGGAGCCCGGGCTGTTCGGCGTGTGGGCGCACAACGGCGAGGTGCGCACGGCCCGGCTGCTGAGCGAGCGCGACGCCGTCAAGCACAGGCTGGTGGTGCTGGTCAAGGACAATGGCGAGCCGCCGCGCTCGGCCAGCGTCACGCTGCACGTGCTGCTGGTGGACGGCTTCTCGCAGCCCTACCTGCCGCTCCCGGAGGTGGCGGCGGCCGAGGCGCGGGCAGACCCGCTCACCGTCTACTTGGTCGTGGCCTTGGCGTCCGTGTCGTCGCTCTTCCTGTTCTCGGTGCTGGTGTTCGTGGCGGTGCGGCTGTGCAGGCGGAGCCGGGCGGCGTCTGCGGGTCGCTGCTCGGGGCCCGAGGGCCACTTTCCGGGCCACCTGGTGGACATCAGCGGCACGGGGACCTTGTCGCAGAGCTACCAGTATGAGGTGTGTCTGACGGGAGACTCGGGGACCAATGAGTTTAAATTTCTGAAGCCGATTATCCCCAGCCTTCCAGTCCCTGACACTGGCAGGAATATAGGGGGAAATGAGAACTTTAGGAATAGCTTTGGATTCAACATTCAATAAAATTACTTTAAACTTTGAATCTTTTGTTATTCTTGACAATCTGTGGATACTTTTTGCCAGTCTATAATGAATATTAGGCTGTATTATAGTTGCATGCACTATCACTTCTTGCGCTCTCCTTATAGTTGCTTTGAAAATCTTTATTAGTGGTCATAATGAAATGGAAATATAATCTGTGTTTTCTGTTTTTTTACACTTATTTGGTCATAAATGTTATATTAACAGAGTTATTAGAATTTTTTGTTTTGGTAATGGTGTTATTTTGCAAGATAATGTTACTAATTATTTGGAGGTACAAACTGATGTATTAAGAGTGAATGCCCCTATATATGTGATTGACTACTAGACATTACATTAAATCATAAAGAAAAAATAAAAAGTGCTGTTGGATCTGGGTGGAGGCATATTGGATTTTATTGCACTATTCACTTTGCAGAGTTTCATCATAAAGTTTAAAAAATGATACTCCTCCATATTCAGTACCTAGGATACCTTATTTGCTTGCTTTTTTAGTGTTTTTCAAGAATTCACTTTATGACAAAATAAAAGTGACCACACTGAAAATTATTGACTTCTTAAGTAAGTTTCCTTTGTTGTTCTTGTTAAGCTGTTGTGGGGAAGGAGCCTTATAATGCTGTGGGCCTTGATGTCACTGTTTTGTTTTCTTAAATACCGTGTTTGCTAGTTTAAATTTATTTTTTATAGTTTATGATTTAACTAGAATGTAGGTCATGGTATCATTCTGGGTATGATAATAACTCTCCTTCAGAAGAGTACAGATAGAAACTTCTTAAGAAATTGAAATGAAAATTCAAACTGTTAAATGAATGAGGTTCGCTTTTCTATTGATTTGTAAGAGTAAATATAAAAAAATCTTTAATACTTTGTGGTCTCTCTCAGATATCCACAAAGAAGGAATGTGTCTGTATTTATGGTTTATAGATATCTCATGGTATTACAGATTATGTCTCTAATATAGTCAGTTTAATGGAAGATTATAGGTAGAGATTTTCATAGCTATAATGCAATGTGGATATAGAGCTAGTGTACCTTACATTTTTGTAGTTTCTCTCTTAAAATTAGATATTATAGACTAGATGGTCTAATAAAATGGAATTTGACATTGTGAAATGGGTGAAACAAATACCAATTTCCTTAGGAATTTTTTCTTTCCTTCATTGAATTTTTACTTATTTTGTGTTGCAATAGGTATTTACTAGTTGTGAGAATTTCATATAAATAGATATTTAAACAGTAAAATCTTGAAAAACAATGTTTGGGCCCTCTTAATCCCTCAGACTCATAAGAAGTAAATCTTATGCTTCTTACACACTAATAAGAATAGATAAGAAGAGAATAACCTATTTGAATAATGTGGGAACAAATTTGTAGACTACCAGATAGAGTAGAAGAGAATAGAATCCAGGGTCAGATCCTTTTATATGAGAACTTGGTCTCTTTTTTTTAATTCCAAGATTTTTTATTTAAATTCAGGTTAGTTAACATATACTGTAGTATTGGTTTCAGGAGTAGAATTTAGTGATTCATCACTTACATGTTGTTACCCAATACTCATCCCAACAAGTGGCCTCCTTAATGCCCATTGCCCATTTAGCCCTTATCCTCACCCACCTCCCCTCCAGCAACCTTCGTCAGTTTGTTCTCTATATTTAAGAGTCTTTTATGGTTTGCCTCCCTCTCTGTTTTTGTCTTATTTTATTTTTCCTTCCCTTCCCCTATGTTCATCAGTTTTTGTTTCTTAAATTCCACATGTGAGTGAAATCATAGTATTTGTCTTTCTGTGACTGACTTACTTTGCTTAGCATAATACACTCTAGCTCCATCCACATCTTTGCAAATGGCAAGATTTTATTCTTTTGATAGTTGTGTAATATTGCACATCTTCTTTATCCATTCATAAGTCAATGGACATTTGGGCTCTTTCCATAATTTGGCTATTGTTCATAGTGCTGCTATAAACATTGGGGTATATGTGCTCCTTTGGATCAGTAGTTTTGTATCCTTTGGATAAATACCTAGCAGTGCAATTTCTGAGTTATAGGGTAGTTCTATCTTTAATTTTCGGAGGAACCCTCACACTATTTTCTAGAGTAGCTGTACCAGGTCATGTTCCCACCAACATTATAAGAGGGTTCCCTTTTCTCTCCATCCTTGCCAACTTCTATTGTTTCCTGAGTTGTTAATTTTAGCCATTCTGACAGATGGGAGGTAGTATCTCATTGCAGTTTTGGCTTGTATTTCCCTGATGATGAGTCATGTTGACCATCTTTTCATGTGTCTTAGCTATTTGTATGTCTTATTTGGAGAAATGCCTGTTCATGTCTTCTGCTAATTCTTAACTGGATTATTTATTTTTGGCCATGTTGAGTTTGATTAAGAGAACTTGGTTGTAATAGGGGAGGTGTTAAAATCACTAGGAGGTAGGAGCAAGTCATATTACTTAGAAAATGCTATTGGGAAAATTGGGTCACTATATAAAGAAAATCCTGATCTCATGCCATATAAGAATAAACTTTATATGGATCTAAGAGGTGAATTTAAAGTATTTTAATTGAGAAAATGTAATAAATCTAAGTAAAAATATATTTATGACCATACTATTAGTTTGAATTTCTTAAACAAGGCTTTAAAAGTACAAAATAAAGATGAAAGTTGACAAATATTTCTATCTCAGAACTAGAGGACAGCATAGGCAAGATAAAAGACAGGTAGAAGCTACTTGCAGCAGTTTACCTGAGAAGGATTAATATTCAGATTATTCAAATAATTGTTGCAGATAAGCAAAAATCAAAAAGTCGAGAGACAATAAGATTTTTTAAAGGATAAAGGGAAAAGAAATTTTAAAAAGGGAAACCTAAGTCTGAAAAGAACTTGAAATGATGCTTGACCTCATTAGTTGGTGAAAAAACATACTACAATAAGACACTAGTTTACACCCATTGCATGCATAAAAATGAGAAATTTGCATAATATCAAGTGGAACAACAGGAAATCACATGTACAGCCCACTTTGAGAGATTTTCATAGGACTTAATGAAATTTAGAATGAATATACCCTCTGATTCAGGAATTCTACTTCGGGTAAATAAGACAGAAAATTCTTTCATTTTTCATTGAAGTATAGTTGACACACAATGTTGTAAGTTTAAGAGGTATAAGCCAGAAAATTTCTTTCACGGCTTCACAAATGATATATATAAGAATGTTCATCTTGGGAATCAATCCCAAGAATAGGAGTCAATCCTACATATCCATCAGTGAAACAACTGATAAATGAAATGTGGAAAAGGTTTCTGAAGGATATTTTATTTTTTATTTTATTAGTTTTTTTTAGTGTTTATTTTTGAGAGAGAGAGAGACAGAGCGTGAGCGGGAGAGGGGCAGAGAGAGAGGGAAACACAGAATCTGAAACAGGCTTCCAGGCTCTGAGTTGTCAGCACAGAGCCTGATGCAGGGCTCGAACCCACGAACTGCGAGATCATGACCTGAGCTGAAGTTGGACGCTTAACCGAATGAGCCACCCAGGCACCCCTAAATCCCAAATACTTTAAAGTTTATTTTTATTTATTTATTTTGAGAGAAACAGAGGCAGCATGAGTCAGGGAGGGGCAGAGAGAGAATCCCAAGCAGGTTCTGAGTTGCCAATGCAGGCCTTGACGTGGGGCTTATCTCATGAACCATGAGATCATGACCTGTGCCAAAATCAAGAGTCAGACGCTTAACTGACTGAGCCACCGAGGCACCCCCCCCCCAAGATATTTTGAAAGGAAGAAAGATACTGAAATTTATGGCACAGTGCCATACGTATCTATGTAATACATAATTTCTTATATATTTATAAATATATAAATAAGCATATTGGAGGGAGAGAAATAAGAAATGCAGGAAAGAAGATGTGTTTAAAGCAGAATAAGGGACACAGAAGTGGAAGATATACCAATGTCAATGACAGAGATTGTGTCTTCCAAGAGATTGTTTTAATTGACTGCAGCATTATAGAGTTGATTTAGTATTGATTAGTTGAAGTTGGTAAAAAATGCATATTATTTATCTTCCTGAGGTCAATTGCCCATACTCTAGGAAGCTAAGAGTTATAACTTTGAGACATAATAATATCCTTGAGACTTATTTTTCATAAGGATGGTATAGATTATGTAGACCAATGCTTCCACTGAAAAAAATTAGCTAATAAGACACTAATATATTATCAGGTCACAATTAATGTCTAAGGGTAATCCAAGGAGATAAATGAACCTAAAAACTACCTTTTCCCTGGAATCTATAGAATCCTGGAAAGTGTGAACCCCTATTTTGATGGTTTATATAATAAGGGAGGAAATCAAAGCATAACAAAGTGAGAAGTTTATAGAAGAGCTCTGCATTAATAAAAATGGATCCCTAAGAGATATACCTTTGAGATGAAAGTAAACTGGAAATGGGCAAGTCCTTCTGTGGAAATTCAGCTCTGAACTTGTTAGTGGTTGTTGACAAGTAGTGCTTCCAGATCCTGATGGAACCAAAAGCAGACCTTCTATATAAGAAAGCTCATCCTAAGGCTAAAAACATTCATATACATAAGTTTTCCATTCTTAACTTGAACAAAGATAACTGCATACACAAGGAAACATGACACCATGAGTGAGAGCCAGCAGAAAAAAAACAGAAGTATACCTCAAACATTTTGATTAGCAGACATAATCTAATAATATACTGAACACTTAAAGGTTATACTTGAAGATGTATAGGGAATAAGAAATGTGACAGATTATTAAAGAACCAAATAGAAATCCTAGATCTGAAATATATAACCAAAATTTAAATTCAATCAAAACTGAATAAAAGGTTTATTAGGAAAGTAGATATTACCAGATGAATAATTTGAGAAGTGAAAGATAGGTCAGAATATAATTTATCTAGCATATAGCTCAGTTCAGAAGATGAAAAATATGGAGGATATGGTTAGAAACATAGGACAAACTAAAAAGGTTTAAGATAGGATCAGAAGCAATATTTGAAAAATATTGTAGGGATGTCTGGCTGGTTCATTGGTGGAGCACATGACTCTTAATCTTAGGGTTGTGAATTCAAGCCCCAAATTGGGTGTGGAGCCCACGTAAAAAAAAAAAAAAAAAAAAAAAAAAAAATATATATATATATATATATATATATATATATATATATAATAGAGAGATTGCATAAATTAAAAAAATATATAAAAATGAAAACGCATAGGGAAAAGACATGTAATCTTTAAATACATGACAGTTAGACAGACAGCTATGTTCCATGTTGACAATCTCTAAACTGTGGCACTGAAAACTTAAAGTAAGATATCTTCAATATGCTGAAAGAGATTAGCAAATCTTCCTGCCTTAACAGTCTTTGCACATAAGAGTCATCAAATGAGAGAATCAAATGAGAGAGATCAGTTTGGGTTTAAATTAAACAAGATGGGGGGGGCACCTGGGTGGCTCAGTCGGTTGGCCAAGGGACTACTGATTTCAGGTCAGGTCATGATATCCTGGCTAGTGGATTCAAGACCCACCCTCAAGCCCCTAGTTAGACTCTGGACTCCGCACACTGTCCTGGAGCCTGCCTGGGATTCTATCTCTAACTCTTTCTCTGCCCCTCTCCTGCTTGAACTCTCTCTCTCTCTCAAAATAAATAAACTAAAAAATTAAACAAGATCATAGGAGAGAGGTGGCGTAAAGACATTTGATTTCTCAAATATAACTTCTTACAGTTTTCCTCTGTCCATTCCTTGCCACAATTTCAAGTCCAGGAGTCTGACCTCTCTTCTAGCCTTCTTCCTTTCTGGTGACATTCACTTCTAGTCTAGTCTTAGTCACCTAAGATCATGGTCACTTTCTGGAGATGGTAGTCTCTCAGAGCTACATCATCTCTGAAATCACAAAATCAAGCACACTCCTAATGTACAGCTTACATTCTTTAAGGGCTGCAATCACTATTTATACCAATAAACCCCAAATTAGCTTCTGCCCCTCAAACGTCTCTTCTCAACTTTATTTATATAATGTAAGATCATTTATAGAACTATTTATATGGGATGCTCTATGGATAATTCAAACTCAACATGTTTTAAATTAAAATTTTTCCTTCCTCAAACCCAAACATTACCTCCAACTCTATACCTGTTCCTTTCTTCTCCTCTTCCTGTTTTTTTCTGTCAGTTAATAGCACCAACATTCACTCCATTCCCTAAACCTGAAAAAAGGTACATTTACTTCACTTTTTCTTATCAGACCTCCTCCATGTTTAAATCTGTCACACATCCTGTAAAGTTATCATTTTTTAAAATGCTTATTTTTGAGAGAGGGAGGGGGCAGACAGAGAGGGAGACAGAAGATCCGAAGCAGGCTCTGCACTGGGCTCAAACTCCGGAACCATGGGATCATTACCTGAGCCCAAGTTGGATGCTTAACCGACTGAGCCATCCAGGCGTCCCTTGTCATCTTTTTAATACAATCTTATTATTGCATTTCTAGTTGAGGTTAATATCATCTCCTTTTATATTTAAAAGCCTTTAAAACATTGCATTTCCACTGATGTAGAGTCCAAATGCCTTGGCTGGGCTTACAAAATATTTGCTTATCTCTCCAGTCTCAGTTCTCATTTCTTTCCTCTTGATCTATGGCTCAGCCATATTGATCCTATTTTAGTTATTCCAAAACAGTTCTGTCATCTCAGATTTGTACAAGTGTTTTTTGAAATTGTCTGGAAATTTTACTTAACCCCCAATTTTTGTTCCAGGAAAGTGTTTCCTGTATTTCCAAATTCTGGTCAGATGACCCTTATCTATGTTGTTAACAATAGCATATGAACTTTTGCTATCATGGTATTCATTATGTTCTATTTTTAAATGTGTAATCACTTTTCTGCCTCCATCTTTCAGGACAGGAACTATGTCTGTCTGCTTACCACTGTATCGCTAATACTCACTACTATTCCTAGCACAAGTTATATGCTCAATAAATATTTGCTCGACAAAGTAATGAATGGATGAGTAAAATATTTATAATTATGCCTTTGGAAGGTCTGGGTCTACAAAATAGGTTTATTTTCCACAACTAAACCTGGATCTAGTTTGTTCAACTTTTTAATGTCAGAAACTCGACGTATCTTACTTTATTAACTACTGTTGAGCATTTACTTTCTACTGCTGACAGGTAAGTCTCCTACAGAGTATCCCTAAGTAAATAGTACCATTTACCGAACCTGAAATGCCCAGCCTCCCCAAAGCAACTATTTGCATATATCAGGTTCAGTTACAAATGCATGATCTTATTGTCTTTTCTAAGAGACTTTGCTGATAGCTAAAGAAGACTAAAGCCTCTGGTTCCCCTTTCCTTTCCAATTTTCCTGGGAACATTCTGCTTACAAAATCAATTACATGAATTCACTTAACTATTTGTAGTTATTTTATATATTGTCTTCAAAGAGAGATCATAACTTACTTGAATTGGGGGCTATATCTTACATACGATTTTTGTATTCACCCAGCTCTTAACAGATTGTGGTTTATTCTGTTAAAGACTGAATAGTAATAGCATCGCATATCACAAAGAATGCAACTCAGAAAATAAGAATATAGGAGAAAGTGTAATTTAAATTAATCAATACAGAAGATAAATTAATAATTTGTCTCACACTTACTTGACTGTTTAAAACCTGAGAATCTGCAGTCGCGTGGTGGCGCTGCAGGATAAGATGGGGACTTTTCTGTATCATCAAATGCTCTGGTCTCCATTAGTCAGTGGAACTGAGAGCACAGGAGAAGCAGGAAGGGGGAAAAGAGGATTTCAAGAGAAAGCTAAGGAACCAACAACACCTTCGTGGCAGGATTACAAGTCCACAGATTACCAGTGGTCCAGGCTGATAGATGAGAGGAGCAATTTAGGAGCTGTTTGCGACTGAGTTGAAACATTTCTGCAGAAAGACGTTTGTCTAAGGAGCCATGGAGTCAGGAGAGAGGTGCCCTCAGCAGATAAGGCAAGTGCTGCTTTTCTTTGTTTTCCTGGGAGGGTCTTTGGTGTGTTCAGAGCCCTGGCGCTATTCTGTATCAGAGGAAATGGAAATTGGCTCCTTTATAGCCAATGTTGTGAAATATACAGGTTTGGGTGTTGAAGACTTGGTTGCACGGGGGGCAAGAGTCATCTTTGATGACTATAAACCATATTTACAGTTGGATCAGCAGACTGGCAACTTGCTCTTAAATGAACAACTGGACCGGGAGGCACTTTGCCATCTCACAGAACCATGTATATTGCATTTCCAGGTATTATTTGAAAATCCTTTACAGTTTTTTCGGGCTGAGCTTTGGGTCAATGACATAAATGATCATACCCCTGCATTCCTAGACAAACATATACTTCTGAAAATCTCAGAAGGTACTGCTCCAGGAGCCTCATTTCCAATGGACAGTGCCCAGGACTTGGATGTAGGAAAGAATGGTGTCCAAAACTACACATTAAGCCCCAATCCTTATTTCCATCTTAAATTACAAGACAGTGATGATGGAAGAAAATACCCAGAGCTGTTCCTGGACCAATCTCTGGATCGAGAAAAGGAATCTGAGTTTACATTAATTGTAACAGCTTTGGATGGTGGGTCCCCGTCCAGGTCTGGAACTACACTTGTTCGTATTTTGGTCTTCGATATCAATGACAATGCTCCAGAGTTTGAGAGGTCTGTCTATGAGGTTCAGGTACCAGAAAACAGCCCTCTGGACTCCTTGGTCGTTAGGGTGTCTGCTACGGATTTGGATGCGGGAATATATGGAGAACTATCATACTCATTTTCCCATGTCTCCAGAGACATACGGAAAACATTTGAAATCCATCCAATTTCTGGTGAAATCCGCTTAAAAGCGCTTCTGGATTTTGAATTAATTCAGTCATTTACAATAAATATTCAGGCAACAGATGGTGGTAGCCTTTCGGGAAAATCAGCAGTTTTAGTTCAGGTTGTGGATGTGAATGACAACCCACCAGAAATAGTCATGACATCTCTTACCAGCCCCATACCAGAAAATTCGTCGCCTGAGATGGTGGTCGCTATTTTCAGTGTAAGAGATCAAGATTCTGGGGACAACGGGAGGATGGTGTGCTCAATTCAGGACGATCTCCCCTTTCTCCTGAAGCCTACCTTCAAGAATTTCTACACTCTGGTAGCAGGACTCCCACTGGACAGAGAAAGCCAGGCCGAGTACAACATCACCATCACCGTCACCGACTTGGGGACCCCCAGGCTGAAAACGCAGCACAACATAACCGTGACGGTCTCCGACGTCAACGACAACGCCCCCGCCTTCAGCCAAACCACCTACACCCTGCGCGTCCGCGAGAACAACAGCCCCGCCCTGCACATCGGCAGCGTGAGCGCCACGGACAGGGACTCGGGCGCCAACGCCCAGGTCACCTACTCGCTGCTGCCGCCCGCGGACCCGCAGCTGCCCCTGGCCTCCCTGGTGTCCATCAACGCGGACAACGGGCAGCTGTTCGCGCTCAGGTCCCTGGATTACGAGGCGCTGCAGGCGTTCGAGTTCGGCGTGCGCGCGGCCGACCGCGGCTCGCCCGCGCTCAGCAGCCAGGCGCGGGTGCGCGTGCTGGTGCTGGACGACAACGACAACGCGCCCTTCGTGCTGTACCCGCCGCAGAACGGCTCTGCGCCCTGTACCGAGCTGGTGCCCAGGGCGGCCGAGGCGGGCTACCTGGTGACCAAGGTGGTGGCGGTGGACGGCGACTCGGGCCAGAACGCCTGGCTGTCGTACCAGCTGCTCAAGGCCACGGAGCCCGGGCTGTTCGGCGTGTGGGCGCACAACGGCGAGGTGCGCACGGCCCGGCTGCTGAGCGAGCGCGACGCCGTCAAGCACAGGCTGGTGGTGCTGGTCAAGGACAATGGCGAGCCGCCGCGCTCGGCCAGCGTCACGCTGCACGTGCTGCTGGTGGACGGCTTCTCGCAGCCCTACCTGCCGCTCCCGGAGGTGGCGGCGGCCGAGGCGCGGGCAGACCCACTCACCGTCTACTTGGTCGTGGCCTTGGCGTCCGTGTCGTCGCTCTTCCTGTTCTCGGTGCTGGTGTTCGTGGCGGTGCGGCTGTGCAGGCGGAGCCGGGCGGCGTCTGCGGGTCGCTGCTCGGGGCCCGAGGGCCACTTTCCGGGCCACCTGGTGGACGTCAGCGGCGCGGGGACGCTGTCGCAGAGCTACCAGTACGAGGTGTGTCTTCGGGGAGGATCGGGGACCAGTGAATTCAAGTTCCTTAAACCCGCTATCCCCAACGTCTCTCCCCCAGAAGGTAAAATGGAGGAAAGCCACACCTTTCTGAATGGCTTTGAGTTCATTTAGGGATTTGATTACTCTGCAGAACTTTTAGAGTGAGTGCTATTTCTTTGTAAAATATGTTCATTGTAATGTAAAATTCTTTGTTTTGGGTAACTTCATTTTACTTAAGAGTTTCCAGAAGTTTTGATGAATTTTCTGCTATCTACTTTTTAAATATTAACTGTGGAAAAACTAAGGGAGCTAGGATTTGCTTAGACTTTCTTCCAAAATGCAACCTCAAGTAATTTATTCAAATATACAGCATTTTCCCTTCAAGCTTAATGGTACACTGGGTTCAGTCATATTCTCTGGGTGTCTAAGCTGTAGATCCTCTCACTGAAACTGTTTTTATATGTTTGATAGAGGAAAGTGCATGATATAAATAAAAACCATGCATGGTTTCTGAGATGTTATCTTATTTAGATTTTTTAAAAAACCATAATCAATTTTGCCAATCTTTCCAACCAAATATTTGAGTAATTTTTCTGCATTTAGGTATTTTTCTTTGTAAACACTTTGGAACTGTATATATTACTGGAAGATGTATTAAAATAAATTTTAATCTTGTTTGGATTAAGATACATATCCAGCCCACACTTCTTGTCTGAGAACTTCCTGGGACTTCCCAAGGGAGGTAATCACTGTTGAGATGTTTATTATACTTTTCTTTACCTCTCTTGGCCATTTTTGATTAGCCTAGTAATAGACTCCTGATTAAAGTAGACATAGTCACATTCTCCAAGCCTCTAAATTTCTACTTATGATGTAGTTCATCTATTTTTTTCTTGATTGCTTGTAACTAGGAAATAAATATTAAGTATGGGCTGAGGTAGCCATGTTATACTTGTGTAAGCTGGCAGGACAGAGTGGCATGTAGAGAGGGAAGAAAGAAAGGAGGACTGGAAGGAAAATGAGAAGGAATAAGGGACTGGTGGAGGCAGAAGCCTAAGAAACAGAAGAGACTAAGCCATTTGATTCTAGGCATGTTAGTTCCTGATTCCAGTGTTCCTAAGTCCCTAATGTCTAATTGTCCTTCACATTTGCAGTGAAACTCCAGTTCCCTAATAATAAAACTCCTTTATTTAACGCATCTTGGGGAGAAGGCATTTGTTGAAACCAAACTCTTTTGGAATGATACATGCAATTTTGAGTATTCAATTAGACTACCATAAACTCTGGTCTTTTACTGCAGGTTTTTAATATTACCTTAATCAATGAATGGGATAAAAATGTACAAGCTTAGAGATAACTAATCTGTACTAGAGAGTTTTGTTACAAAACTTAATTTTGTAAATAATTTATAAGATCTTTCAACTTAAAGATGTTATAAAATGTTTTATGGAATATTTTGTTAACAGGTATCCCTCCTTTGTTTAAATGTGCTTCAGGATTAGTTTTAAAAAGTAACATTGAATTTGTTATTGTTTGGATATCTATACATCAAACCTTCCTTAGCATCTCTTTTAAAAATAACTAAGTTCAATGTGAACAGAATTATTTTATCATTTAATGTAAAATCTTCAGGATCTATAAATAATCCCATTTATAAATAATATGGGGTAATTCATGATTTCATTAGTAGTAATTTGATTGATTCTAGTCTATTACTAGAACTTTCATGAAAAAAATTTCAAGCTTTCTACCAAGTATATGGGCTTAAAATGTTCTTCTCAGAAGAGAAAATAATGTGAAAATTTATCTGAGAGATGACAAATGGGAATTAAAAACTAATTTTGATCCATTAATTTACTGATACAGGTACCAGCATCTACCTATTAATATTTTTTAAAGTGCATGGACATTAAGGGCACATTTTCATGGACTTTTGATTCCATAATAAAGAGTTTGATGCATGACCAACATCTTTCTATGAGGAAAATTATCAGATTTTTATTGTTACCAGCATGTTCTCACATTTTAGATTTACATAATCAAATTTGTTTTGCTGTGTAGAGGAAAACATTATAAAATAGAATGTCAGTTTGAGTGATTTGTACCTTAATAGAATTAAACTAATATGCAAGACAGTTTTTACACTTGGCCCATGCTGTTTTCCCAGTTAGCTACATATTAGTGTACCAGATTTCATGATAGTATCTATTTAAAAGTTATTAAAATTTTGGCTAAAGTTTGATGCAACTGGGGAGACACAGATCCCCTACCACAAGATGTTTTTCCCATTGCTAAGACTCTGAAGTCATGCTAGGGTGCCAGGATCCCAAGCTATTCAGAGACATGTGAGCTGCTTGCTAAAAATGAGTTGTGATCTTCCTTATTTGATATAAGTTTTACCTGCTCTTTCAGATGAATCCATCTTATTTTCTTCTGCACTTTATTTATTGGTTTAACTTCAGCCCTTTATTTTTATGATCTTCACCATGCTATTTTTCAAGATCTCAGTGAATCTCTGCTTCAACATGTGTCTTGATTTTAGGAATAAATGTAGATATCTTCACAAATTGTTTTGTACAATGGAACAAATCAATACAGTATGCTCACATAGGTACAGACACATTCTCCTTAGACAAAATTTACACATAAGTCATCCATAACCCCTTCAACTTTTTTTTTTTTCCCCTTCAACTTTTTTAATGTTTATTTATTTTTGAACGAAAGAGAGTGTGGGGAGGAACAGAGTGATCTGGGGACAGAGGATCCTAAGTGGCCCCATGTTGACAGTGGAGAGCCCAATGTGGGGCTGGAACTCATGAACCCTGAGATCATGACCTGAGCCAAAGTCCCAACACTTCACCTATTGAGCTGCCCAGGCACTCCTAAACTTTCTTTTTTTTAAATTTTATTTCTTTTTTTTTTTTTTTTTTTTTTTTTTTTTTAGAATTTTTTTTTTTTAATTTTTTTTTTTTTTCAACGTTTTTTATTTATTTTTGGGACAGAGAGAGACAGAGCATGAACGGGGAAGGGGCAGAGAGAGAGGGAGACACAGAATCGGAAACAGGCTCCAGGCTCCGAGCCATCAGCCCAGAGCCCGACGCGGGGCTCGAACTCACGGACCGCGAGATCGTGACCTGGCTGAAGTCGGACGCTTAACCGACTGCGCCACCCAGGCGCCCCTTAAATTTTATTTCTTAAATTTTAAGTTTATTTCTTTATTTTGAGAGAGAGAGCAAGTGCAGGTTAGGGGCAGAGAGACAGAGAATCCCATGCAGGCTCCACGCTGTCAGCATGCCTTATGCAGGGCTGGATCCCACCATCCCTGAGATCATGACCTGAGCAGAAATCAAGAGTCTGATGCTTAACCCGCTGAACCACCCAGGTGCCCCACCCCTTAAACTGTCTATTGAATTTGCATAGTAAACCAATTCTAGCTGGTCTATCACTTAAGTTTATACTCCTGAAACATGTGAATGAATCTCTTCACCTACTGTAGTGGCAGTGAGTTTGTGTATATTCTTTGTTTAGGAATAGACTGATAGCAACACCGTTTTCTACTTAATTTTTCCCCAGAGCACAGATTATACAATATAATAGACAAGTCCATGAGGTCAGAGAAGGTATTTGTATTTCCAACACCTAGTACAATATTTGACGTATAACATGAAATAAGTGTTTGTTGAACAAATACAGTTGGCTTTGTTCTTGCCAACATCCTTTCCTAACGTGCTTGTCACCATTTCCACATTTATAACTTCACAGGAGAATACAAGTTATCATTTTATTTATAAACCATCCCATGTGTAATCTGTGGTATGTTTTTGTGTGTGCATGTAAATAAAATGAGTGTTATACGTTTTGTAGCATCGTCAGCAAACTAGGTTTAAGTACAACACATGGTGGCGCTGTAAGCCAAGGCTGGGAATACCAGACAGGCGGATGGTTACTGTCCCTGCAATTATACGCAGATCTAAGAGAAGAGAATTAACCTTGCGGCAGGGATCGACTTGCAGAGCAGTTTGCCTAAAGACCCAGTAAGTACCCAGATTCTAAAGGCTTTTGGCGTTGGAGAAATGGAGGCTGAAGAGGAGCGTTTTCCTAGACTAAGGCAAGTTCTTCTTCTCTTTGTTTTGCTGGCTCACACTTGCGCGGAGCGGGAAGATTATTTTATTACAGAAGAAACAGAGAGTGGTTCTTTTGTGGCCAATCTAGCAAAGGATATAGGGCTAGGGGCAAGAGAGCTCTCTCGGCGGAGGGCTCGGATCATTTTTAACAATGACAAAAAGCATTTTCAGCTGAACCTTCAGACTGGAGATTTACAAGTAAATGAGAAACTGGATCGGGAAGAATTGTGTGGCTCCACTGAACCTTGTGTACTGCAATTTCAAGTGTTACTGGAAGAACCTTTGGAGGTATATAGGTATAAGCTTTTGGTCACTGACATAAATGACAATTCCCCTGTGTTCCCAGAGGCAGAAATGATTTTAAAAATCATGGAAAATACTCTTCCAGGGGCTGTGTTTCCCCTGAAAAATGCGCAAGATTTGGATGTAGGTGTCAATAATGTTCAAAACTACACCATTTATCCCAACTCCCATTTCCACGTGCTCACCCGCAACAGCGGTGAAGGCAGAAAATACCCGGAACTGGTTCTGGACAAAGCCCTAGATCGAGAACAGCAGCCCGAGTTTAGATTAATTCTCATGGCAGTAGATGGTGGAACTCCTCCCAAAACTGGGACTACCCTGGTCCTCATTCATGTTTTGGACATCAATGACAATGCTCCTGAGTTTGTGCAGCCACTCTATCGTGTGCAGATCCTGGAAAACAGTCCCCTGGGATCTCTTATTGTCACTGTTTCAGCTAGAGATTTAGACACAGGAATAAACGGTGAAGTAGTCTATTCATTTTTCTATGGCGATGAAGAGATTACTAGGACATTTGCACTAAATGAACTCACAGGAGAAATTAAAATAATTAGGAAATTAGATTTTGAAAAAATTAAGTCATATGAGCTAGATATTAAGGCTTCTGATGGGGCAGGTCTTTCGGGAAAATGCACTGTCATAATAGAGGTGGTGGATATAAATGACAACACCCCAGAAATGACGGTGGTTTCCCTTATAAGTTCCATCCCTGAAAATTCCCCTGAGACCACGATAGCTCTTTTCAGTATTCAAGACCCAGACTCTGGGGAAAATGGGAGGATGGTTTGTTCCATCCAGGAAGATGTTCCGTTCACTCTGAAACATTCTGTTGAAAATTTCTACAAGTTAGTAACAGAAGGAGTGCTAGACAGAGAGACAAGATCTGAGTACAACATCACCATCACCGTCACCGACTTGGGGACCCCCAGGCTGAAAACGCAGCACAACATAACCGTGACGGTCTCCGACGTCAACGACAACGCCCCCGCCTTCAGCCAAACCACCTACACCCTGCGCGTCCGCGAGAACAACAGCCCCGCCCTGCACATCGGCAGCGTGAGCGCCACGGACAGGGACTCGGGCGCCAACGCCCAGGTCACCTACTCGCTGCTGCCGCCCGCGGACCCGCAGCTGCCCCTGGCCTCCCTGGTGTCCATCAACGCGGACAACGGGCAGCTGTTCGCGCTCAGGTCCCTGGATTACGAGGCGCTGCAGGCGTTCGGGTTCGGCGTGCGCGCGGCCGACCGCGGCTCGCCCGCGCTCAGCAGCCAGGCGCGGGTGCGCGTGCTGGTGCTGGACGACAACGACAACGCGCCCTTCGTGCTGTACCCGCCGCAGAACGGCTCTGCGCCCTGCACCGAGCTGGTGCCCAGGGCGGCCGAGGCGGGCTACCTGGTGACCAAGGTGGTGGCGGTGGACGGCGACTCGGGCCAGAACGCCTGGCTGTCGTACCAGCTGCTCAAGGCCACGGAGCCCGGGCTGTTCGGCGTGTGGGCGCACAACGGCGAGGTGCGCACGGCCCGGCTGCTGAGCGAGCGCGACGCCGTCAAGCACAGGCTGGTGGTGCTGGTCAAGGACAATGGCGAGCCGCCGCGCTCGGCCAGCGTCACGCTGCACGTGCTGCTGGTGGACGGCTTCTCGCAGCCCTACCTGCCGCTCCCGGAGGTGGCGGCGGCCGAGG
The DNA here is from genome assembly GCF_046562875.1 of Panthera onca. NCBI lineage: Eukaryota > Metazoa > Chordata > Mammalia > Carnivora > Felidae > Panthera > Panthera onca. The sequence goes on along the minus strand of NC_138339.1, from coordinate 122,192,530 downwards.
CGCGGGCAGACCCGCTCACCGTCTACTTGGTCGTGGCCTTGGCGTCCGTGTCGTCGCTCTTCCTGTTCTCGGTGCTGGTGTTCGTGGCGGTGCGGCTGTGCAGGCGGAGCCGGGCGGCGTCTGCGGGTCGCTGCTCGGGGCCCGAGGGCCACTTTCCGGGCCACTTGGTGGACGTCAGCGGCGCGGGGACGCTGTCCCAGAGCTACCAGTACGAGGTGTGTCAGGAGAGGATCTGGGACCAAGGAATTTAAGTTTTTGAAATCTGTTGTCTCCATTGCTCAACAGAAGTCTGTGAATGATGTGGAGGAAAACACACATTTTGTAAATTTTGGATTCAATTACGAATTTGGATGAAGGTTAGTTCTTTCTAAATATGATAGGTCTCCATTACTGCTTTGGTCCATATAGAATGTGTTTCTTGGGTGTTTTACTGATTCCACATTCCTATTAAAGGGATTAGAAATATTCTTTAAGCATATCCTCATATTTACTCTGTTTTTTTTTTATTTCTATTTTGATGGAAACAAAGAAATTTCAAATTTATTGCTTTACTGAAAAATCATGAACATGTGGTTCAGTTTATCAACTTTTCATTATCGAGCACTGTTGATTTGAAGATGACTCCAGCTCCATCCTCTATTTGGTTGTTATATGGAAGCTCTAAATTTTTGATGTTGTGGTTACTTAGGAGGTATCATTCATTAACATAATGAAGCCTATGTTTAATCTGATATTAAGCTTACCTATCTTAAATTTTTAAGTGGAAAAAAGTTCTGCAAAAAATGCATATTTTTGTTTCACGGTAGTATTAAATAGAAAGGCTACAATTTCTCCCATATTTAAGGGCTTTTCTTCTATAACAACCTTCAATATATCATATATATGAGTATTATTAAAAGATTATTAGATTATTTCAAGATACTTAAATGATAGATCCTTTTTGTCTAGCCCACCCCATCATGTTCGGTAAACTTCTCTCTTCAGTTGAAGTGACATTTATTCTACATTTCAGCTACATTTATTTCACTCATTTCCCCTTGTGACTTCAGACAATCAGACAAGATGGTAGATATCGCTAATCCAAGCTGAGCAAATCTGACTCTTTTGTTTAAAAAATGGCTTTAGAAATCAGATCTAAAATAGTTTTTCTGTTGGGCACCTGGGTGGCTCAGAGCCCCTCATCAGTCTCTGTGCTGACAGCCTGGAGCCTGGATCCTGCTTCGGATTCTGTGTCTCCTCTCTCTGACCCTCCCCCACTCATGCTCTGTCTCTGTCTCTCTCTCAAGAATAAGTAAACGCTAAAAAAATGTTTTATTTATTTATTTTTGTTTATTTATTTTTGAGACAGAGAAAGACAGAGCTTGAGCAGGGGAGGGGCAGAGAGAGAGGGAGGCACAGAAACTGAAGCAGGCTCCAGGCTCTGAGCTGTCAGCACAGAGCCCTATGCGGGGCTTGACCTCACAAGCTGTGAGATCAGGACCTGAGCTGAAGTCGGTCGCTTAACCGACTGAGCCACCCAGGCGCCCCTAAAAAAATGTTTTAAAATAGTTTTTCTGTTAAGAACTTAACAAGAATGTGATATCATGTTGGCTAAATAAATGGAAAGAAACACAGAAAGTCAATCCACTTAGGGAAAAGAAGAAAGGAGATGCCTAAAAAGCAACTTTACAGATTAACCAATCTCTCCCAAGTCTGCTTTCTCCCTTGGGTTTTTGGAAACAAATATGTGCTCTTTTAATAAATCTCCTTTTAATTATGATAGCTAAGTGGATTTTTCCCTTGTCAAAAGCATGTTTAGATATTCTTTCATGGGTTGAACTTTACTATTAATTGGAAATTTTTAACTTAGGGTTTTTATATTAATGTAATATTTGGGATCAAAAGTTTGTGGAATATTAGTAAGGGATAAGCACAAGCTTTTGTTAAAATGTATGATTTTGAGAAGAATTGGTGGCTATTTTCAAATTTTACTGTTTTTGGAATGTCTTATGAAAATTCTACGTAGGAGTTTTTGCATATAATCAGTGTCATAATAGCATTAGGGTGAAATAACATTGACAATGTGAAATGTGTTCTAAAAGAGATGTATAACTTTTTTGTAGAATCTTTATAACCTGGTTGTTATGTTTGTATTTTAGAATCTATTCCATTGCATAGTGGAAGCCAGAGTGTTTTGCCATTTGATGAAATACATTTAGATCACTCTGAATTATTGCAAATTACTATTCAAAAGAACATAGAAAATGGCTACTTGGGAATATGGGGTCTTGTTTATCCAGCTCATATAATGAACTAGGGTCCCAGAAAAAAAGGGGGTCTTCTACATTAGGAGGAGAATCCATCTATGAGAATTTTAAAATTAATTGTGATTTATTGATTGATCTATTCAACAAATATTTGTTGAGTATCCACCATGTGTCAGGGACTCTTATAGATGCTGGGGGATGTGGAAGTCAACAAAACAAAGTTCTCAAGCACAAAAATGACACAGAAAAGAAAAAACTAATTATGTATGTATATGCTATATCAGATGGTGGTCAATACTAAGGAGAAAAAGCAGGGTAAGAGTTATAGGACTTATATGCATTTTCCCATAGTTTGAAAGTTTCATAAAATCATAATTCTCTGACCTTATGTTGAAATGGCATCATAAACTGGAACTAACTGGTAGTTTTTTCTTTGATATGATTCAACCAATGGGAACCACAATTCTGTCACATACACTGCCTAGAATTTGAAAGAAAATCCAGAAGAATTAACCCTTTCCTTTTTGCTGAGGGAATTTTAAGAAATCACGTAAGCATATGCTGTTATTTTTATAAGATGACATACCACTATTGTCTTCTTTCACTTCTCATCTTTCAGAGCACCTCACCCATACTACAGGTTTTAAAAAGTAAGGACCATGTTTAGGTTCTTTGCTGATCTGTTTCAGAACTTAGTACATAGATATCAATAACACTTTTTTTAAATGAAGGAATGAATAATTATAATTGCATGGTTTTCTGATTACATCATTTCCAAACCATTTCCAAACTCCTAATAGCTGGCTAGATATCATACAGAGGGAATAAATTGTAGCAGTTCTTTTCGAAGACAACGCATGGTGGCGCTGCAGGCTAAGGCGTAAAAAAAAAAAAAAAAAAAAAAAAAAAGCCCAGGAACTGCTACGAACTCTACCTTAGATCTATAGCCGAAGACAAAAACCTGTAAGCAGAGTTCCGGACTGTAAGTCTTACTACTCACCATCATTTCTGGACAGGTTACCGACTAAGAGATCTATCACCGTCCCTAAGGTAGAGCTGAGCCCCGTTTCTGGAAAGCATTTATGGAATTAAAGATGGAGGTCGGAAAAGAGTGTTTTCCTAAACAAAGGCAAGTCCTGATTCTCTTTCTCATGTTGGGAGTGGCTCTGGCAGGCTGGAAATCCCGACGCTATTCCGTGATGGAGGAAACAGAGAGTGGTTCGTTTGTGGCCAATCTGGCCAAGGACCTGGGGCTGGGAGTTGGGGAGCTAGCCGCGCGGGGAGCCCGGGTGGTCTCTGAGGATAACGAACCCCGCTTGCAGCTTGATCTGCATACCGGGGAATTGATACTGCATGAGAAACTGGATCGGGAGGAGATGTGCGGCCCCACAGATCCATGTGTAATGCATTTCCAAGTGTTACTGAAAAAACCACTGGGAGTATTTCGAGCTGAACTACTGGTGAGAGACATAAATGATCATTCTCCTGAGTTTCCTGAAAGAGAAATGACTCTGAAAATCTCAGAGACTAGCCCTCCTGGAACCGCGTTTCCACTGAAAAAAGCCCAGGACTTGGACGTGGGCAACAACAACATCCAAAATTACAGTATCAGTTCCAACCCTCATTTCCATATTTCTACCCGCACCCGGGGGGATGGCAGGAAATACCCAGAGCTGGTACTAGACAAAGAGCTGGATCGCGAAAAGCAGTCCGAACTCAGCTTAACCCTCACAGCGCTGGATGGCGGCTCTCCACCCCGGTCTGGCACCGCCCAGGTTCGCATCTTCGTCTTAGACGTCAATGACAATGCCCCTGAGTTTGCACAGACACTCTACCAGGTGCAAGTTCCAGAGAACAGCCCTGTAGGTACGCTAGTAGTCAAGGTCTCTGCTAGAGATTTAGACACTGGGACAAATGGGGAAATATCATACTCCTATTTTTATAGTTCCCAAGAAATAAGCGCAACTTTTGAGCTAAACAACCTTTCAGGAGAAGTTCGCCTACTTAAAAAATTAGATTTTGAGACAATATCTTCATATGAGCTGGAAATAGATGCGACTGATGGTGGGGGGCTTTCTGGAAGATGTTCTGTCTCCATTGAGGTGGTGGATGTTAACGATAACTTCCCAGAACTAACGATTTCATCACTCACCAGCCCCATTCCTGAAAATTCTCCAGAGACAGAAGTGGCCTTGTTTAGAATTCGAGACCGAGACTCGGGGGACAACGGAAGGATGACTTGTTCCATCCAGGATGATCTTCCCTTCGTCCTGAAGCCATCAGAAGAGAATTTCTACACCCTGGTAACAAATGGGGCGTTAGACAGAGAGACAAGACCCGAGTACAACATCACCATCACAGTCACCGACTTGGGGACCCCCAGACTGAAAACGCAGCACAACATAACCGTGACGGTCTCCGACGTCAACGACAACGCCCCCGCCTTCAGCCAAACCACCTACACCCTGCGCGTCCGCGAGAACAACAGCCCCGCCCTGCACATCGGCAGCGTGAGCGCCACGGACAGGGACTCGGGCGCCAACGCCCAGGTCACCTACTCGCTGCTGCCGCCCGCGGACCCGCAGCTGCCCCTGGCCTCCCTGGTGTCCATCAACGCGGACAACGGGCAGCTGTTCGCGCTCAGGTCCCTGGATTACGAGGCGCTGCAGGCGTTCGAGTTCGGCGTGCGCGCGGCCGACCGCGGCTCGCCCGCGCTCAGCAGCCAGGCGCGGGTGCGCGTGCTGGTGCTGGACGACAACGACAACGCGCCCTTCGTGCTGTACCCGCCGCAGAACGGCTCTGCGCCCTGCACCGAGCTGGTGCCCAGGGCGGCCGAGGCGGGCTACCTGGTGACCAAGGTGGTGGCGGTGGACGGCGACTCGGGCCAGAACGCCTGGCTGTCGTACCAGCTGCTCAAGGCCACGGAGCCCGGGCTGTTCGGCGTGTGGGCGCACAACGGCGAGGTGCGCACGGCCCGGCTGCTGAGCGAGCGCGACGCCGTCAAGCACAGGCTGGTGGTGCTGGTCAAGGACAATGGCGAGCCGCCGCGCTCGGCCAGCGTCACGCTGCACGTGCTGCTGGTGGACGGCTTCTCGCAGCCCTACCTGCCGCTCCCGGAGGTGGCGGCGGCCGAGGCGCGGGCCGACCCGCTCACCGTCTACTTGGTCGTGGCCTTGGCGTCCGTGTCGTCGCTCTTCCTGTTCTCGGTGCTGGTGTTCGTGGCGGTGCGGCTGTGCAGGCGGAGCCGGGCGGCGTCTGCGGGTCGCTGCTCGGGGCCCGAGGGCCACTTTCCGGGCCACTTGGTGGACGTCAGCGGCGCGGGGACGCTGTCCCAGAGCTACCAGTATGAGGTGTGTCTGACGGGAGACTCGGGGACCAATGAGTTCAAGTTCTTGAAGCCCTTCTTCCCCAGTATTCTAAACCAGGACCTTGGGAGGAAGTCAGAGGGAAATCCAACGTTCCAGAATAGTTTAGGTATCTGAAAGTTTCCTGTTTGCTTTTACATTAGCTTTGTCTCCTTCACCTTTCTGTTTATTTTTTAATCCAGTAGTAATTTTAATTCTACTCCCCCCCCTATTTTCCATAGTAAATTTACTTTGCTTTGTTGGCTTGGTTGTCTTATGATTATTTTTACAATTATTGTATAATCAGCAAAAATTTTATATCAGGAAATTCACATTTCTGATTAAAATTTTCATACTCATTCCTAAAGGATAATATGAAAATTAACCTCTTAGAATAAACAATTCTCATTTTGAAAATATTTTACTGACTATATGATATTACATAAGAATGTCTGATTCCTTTTAACATACTTCATTTTTAAATTACTGGAATCCTTTTAGTTTCTATTAGTAACACAGCTACAACGTTTGTATAACCCCTTGTGAGTTTTGGGTGAAATCAGTTTGTATATACTAATGTCTAGTTTCTTCTGAGTTCTGTTTGGATTTTTCTTTTACTAATAGGCATCAATGTATATATTTTCATGCTATTTTTTTAAAAATCACACTTGTAATCATTAGATTTTCACTCTGAAATATATATGTCACCTCATGAAAGTGTATCTTTATTATGATTTATTTCTCATATTAATTAATGTTGAAAAGACTTATGGGTTGTCACTTACATGTAACTTAAATTACAATCTTGTTAAGAGTCCTGGGCAGATTTGCTGATACCCAGATTGACTGTGTTGAGGACTTCCTAGGTACTCTAAAGATTCTAGTATCGAGTAATACATTGCTTACAGTTGTCCCCTGGGATTGCAGAGTAATTCTCAAATGAGTTCCAGATTCTAGGCCTAGTGGAGCTTTTGATGGCACAATATGCCAGTATCTACTTGCCTTTGGATGATGACATTGTGCTTATTGTTAAGGGATATGAAAGAAAATACATTGTATATTACTATTAGTTAGCCAAAGAAAATTTATCTCAACCTCCAGGAGCCTCTTAATTTTGGAAATGCTATAAAATAGTGTGCGTAGGCAGAATAATGGCCCCCTAAAGACATCTGCATCCTAATTCCTGGAACCTGTGACGATGTTATGCTATACTGTGAAGATGAATTAGGTTCAGATGGAATTAAGGTTGCTAATTAGCTAACCTTAAAATAGGGAGAATATCCCAGATGTTCTGTATAGGAGTGATTTAATAAGTCAAAAGGCTTTAAGAACACATCTGAGTTTTCCCTGAGATGCGGAAGAAATTCTGTCTGTGGGCAGTGGCTTCAGCTTGTGCTCCAGAGTTTCAGCCAGCCCTGTAATTGCCTGCCCTACAGATAATGGACTCGCCTAGCCAGCTCTCACAATTGAGTAAGTCACTTCCTTGCAACAAATCTTTCATTTTGTATCTCCTAATGGTTCTGTTTCTGCAGTTGAACACTGAATGCCACAGGTTTTGTTACCTGGGAGTGGAATGCTGTTGTAACAAATAACTAAAATCATGAAAGTTGTTTTGGAACTGGAAGGAAGGCAGAGGCTGGAAGAATTTTGAAAAGCATGATGGAAAAAGTCTAGATTGTTTTGGACAGACTGTTAGTAGAAATATGGATGTTATCAATTCTATCAAAGTCTCAGGAGGAAATGAGCATGGTGGAGAAAACATATGTTGCCTTACGGAATATCTAAATCCTTGTAAAGAGAATGCTGGTAGAAATATGGGTGTTAAAGTCACTGATAATGAGGGCTCAGAAAGAAATGAGGTGAAGAAGGTGATATTGGAAAGTAAAGAGAATCCTTGTTATATAGTAGCAGAAAACTAGGCTGAGTTGTGTCCTGCAGTTTTACCGAAGAAGGACTTGTAAATAATCAGCTTGGTTATTTAACTGAGGAGATTTCCAGTCAAGGAGTTGGAGGTGCAACCTCATTTCTTCTTGATGCTTATAATAAAATATGAGAGTAATGAGACAGATGGAGGGAAGAACTGTTAAGCAAAAAGGAACTAGAACTTGGTCATGTGGGAAATTCTCAGCCTATTCAAATGGCAAAAGGGGCTCAAAAAGGAAAGTCACTATTAGGAAAGCATGCTTTAGAGAGAAAGCCAAGGGTGTCACAGGACAACCTTTTGATAGTGCTTTGGAAGAATTAATAGGTAAGAGTATTCAGTCATGCAGCAGGTTCTTTAAAGAGATTAGGCATGTGTTTCATGGAAATCCCAAACATCTCAGCCGAAGTCAGGAATAGAGATGAGATTACCCAGGAAAGAACTCTGAAGCAGCCCTTTGTATAGGAGAGAGAATCCCTGTGACATACACAAGGGACTCAAAAGGTTCTTGAGAATGTTATACCGGCAGAAATATTACCAGCATAAGTTGGAAGGCACAGAGAGAATGATAGAAAAGAAACCTGTTGTACTTCACAATTATATAAGCAAGAAACGACTGAAAAAACTACTTAGCTAAAACATGTACAACCCTCTCATGCAAAAGATGACTCTTAAGACAGAGCTGGAGCCTGGAGGGTGGAGCTCCAAACCCAGGCCTTGAAAGCAAATAGAGTTTTCCTACATGGATTTCTACATTTCTTGGAACATATGACTGCTTTCATTTTCTGTTTTTTGAACTGGAATAACTATTGTTACCTATGCCCTCTTGTCATTATACAGTTTGAAGAACAGATAATTAGTTTTACTGGTCCACAGATGGAGAGGAATTATGCTCAGGATAGGTAATTAGAGTCTCAACCATACCTAATTTAGATGATGTCACTGGTGAAATTTGGAACTTTTGAGTTGATGAGATTTAGATGAAATTATGGACTGAGTTGATACTATAATGAGATGAGATCTTTGGGGACCTTGAATATATTTTTTTAATGTGGAATGAATGTGGATCTTTGGGGGGGGCAGAGAATGGAGTGTGGTAAGAAGGATAATGGCCCCACAAAGTAATCTCTGGAACCATGAGTATCAAGTTAAGTGGCAAAGAGGAATTAAAATTGCTGATAGAATTAAAGTTGATAATCAGCTGACCTTAAACTAGATTACCCTAGACAATCCAGGTGAATCCAATGCAATCACAAGAGCCCTTAATAGGAGTCATTATCAGAGAGATGTTTTAGGAAAGACTCGGCCAGCCTTTGGTGAGTTTGAAGATGGAAGGGACCCTCCAGTGAAGGAATTCAGGGAGGCACTAGAAGCTAGATAAGGCAAAAATAAATTCTCCCTTAGAGCCTACAGAAAGGGATGCAGCCCTACCTTAAATATAGCCCAGTGAGACCCATTTTAGACTTCTGTCTTCTAGAACTGTAAAATATTAAACTTGAGTTTTTAAGTCACAATTATTTTGTAATTTGTTACAGCAACAATAGGAAACAGAGAGAAGTGACTACTAAAAAGCCATTTCTGAACCCATTTTTCTTTGCCTTCCCCTCTTCTAGGCCAAAATATTCATGTTCCCATGATCCCTTGCAGGTAGGAATATAGTATTCAGCTGTTGTTAATGATTTGAAAGTGCATTTGGGGAATTTTGCCTAAGGGAAATTTTTCTTTTTTTTAAAGCTTTTTTCTTTTCCTTTTTTAAATTGAAGTATAGTTGATACACAATGTTAAATTAGTTTCAGGTGTATAATTCAGTAATTTAACAACCCCGTATAATATGCTTTACTCATCACAAGTGTAGGTACCATCTTACAACACTATTACAATGCCATTGACTGTATTCCCTATGCCCTACCTTTCATCCCCATGAATTATACATTCCATAACTGGAAGCCTGTGTCTCTCACTCTTCTTCACCTTTTGTACACATCACCACTTCCCTCCTCTCTGGCAAACGCCAGTTTGTTCTTTGTGTTTGTGGGTCTGTTTTTGTTTCTGTTTTTGGTTTGTTCAGGTTTTTTTTTTTTTTTTTTTTAGATTCCACATGTAAGTGAAATCATATGGTATTTGTCTGTCTGACATGTGTCACTTTGCATAATACACTTAGGTCCATGTTGTTGAAAATGGTGAGATCTTGTTCTTCTTAAGGGCTGAATAATATTGTGTGTGTGTGTGTGTGTGTGTGTGTGTATATACATGCACATCACATCATCTTTATCCATTCATCTGTTGATGGACTCTTAAGTTGCTTCCATACCTTGGCTGTTGTAAATAAAGCTGCATTATACATAAAGGTGAAAATGGTGAGATCTTGTTCTTCTTAAGGGCTGAATAATATTCTGGTGTGTGTGTGTGTGTGTGTGTATGTATATATATATATACATGCACATCACATCATCTTTATCCATTCATCTGTTGATGGACTCTTAAGTTGCTTCCATACCTTGGCTGTTGTAAATAAAGCTGCATTATACATAAAGGTACATATATATTTTTGAATTAGTGTTTTTGTTTTCTTTGGTTAAATAACCAATGTGTATTACTGCCTTGTATGGTATTTCTATTTTTAGTTTTTTGAGGAAACACCATACTGTTTTCCACAGTGGTTGCACCAATTTACATTCCTACCATCGGTTCAGGGGAGTTCCTTTTTCTCCACATCCTTGCCAACACTTGCTATTTCTTGTCTTTTTGATACCAGCCATTCTGACAGGTGTAGGTTGATGTCTTATTTTGTTTGATTTGCATTTCCTTCATTATTGGTGATGTCAAGCATCTTTTCATGTATGTATTGGATATCTGTATGTCTTTGAAAAAAGATGTGAGGTCCTCTGCCCATTAAATTGGATTATTTGCTTTTTGGTGTTGAGTTGTAGAAGTTCTTTACATATTTTGATTATTGGATATGTCATTTGCAATTATCATCTCCCATTTAGTAGGTTGCCTTTTTATTTTGCTGATGCTTTTTTTACGGTGAAAAAGCTTTCAATTTTGGTATAATTAAGGCAAATATTTCTCAGAGGGTTAGTCTGAGGTGGCATGTTCTTAGGTCTTTTGCCCATGTTCCTAGGTCTTTTGCCCATGTTCCTTTTTCATAACCAGTGTATGTACTGGTGAGTAAGCCTTGAGTTGAAGCAGCCAGTTTGCAGCCATGAGATGAATACTCAGAGATAATGTAGCTGACTTTATAGCTTCATTTAGTCATTTTCCAATTTGGCTAATACAGACATACATAAAAACTGAACTTTCAAAGGAATATTTTTGGCTAGTAGCAATGCCAAGGTTAAGTTCTAAAGAAGAGAATGAGAAGGTGAGCTGATAAGCTATACTTTAAAACCTGTGGGAGTGGTGCCCTGACAAAATGACTATGATATTTATGGAATAATCCAGAACTGGTTTCCTTCTCAGGCAGGGAAGCAGCAGGACCAAAAAGTTTACTTAGTAAAATAAATTACCGAGGCATGTGTCCTGAAAATCTTCATAAGCAGATCATCAATCTAAATATCTTGGTAAAATATGCTTGGTAGAAAGATCAGAAATTCCTAACAACCTTTTCAAAACACAGAGATGTGTGTTTTGTAACAGGCTCAGAGACCCCCATGTGTGAGTATTCACTACTCCTTTCTTAGGTTACTTCACAAATATTTTATTAGTATAGAATTTAAAGCCATCTCCCAAGGATAAATACTTATGTCTTTCTTGGATTCATCTGGAATGCCTCAAAAAGAGCATTGCTTCCAATTTATCAGCAGAGTCATGAAAAAGCAATAAAAATCTTTCATGACACATGACTGGTAATGCCTGGCCCAGTTTTAGAACTCCAGGGCTGCACTAAGTGTTTGTGTGTCTATGTATGTTTGTATATGGGCGTTTGGCGGGGGACGGGGGGAAGTAGCTTTAGTAGATGGTAGAGATGCCCTGCATGCACATGTAACTACTAGAGTAACATTGCTTTTACATAGCTTTTCCACTTTTAAAGAGATTTTTCCTTTAATGCATAAATGCATGTAATAAACTTGGCATTGATAACGTATTCTAGAAGAGATCATATTTGCAAACTAAAGGAGCTTTATTTTGTAATTTTAACAGTTCCAGCATTATTATATCTAGATGTTTGATAGCCCTCTTGTCCTTGAAGGAACAGCCCAGGAGAGAGAACTGTACAGTAGGTATGGTAATTTTTTCCCCTATTGAGTTCAGGAAACAATAAAGTTGACATCAGAATGTGACAGGGATGGGATTAGGATGAGACCACATTTGTGCAAGTGTGTGGTTATATCCTTTCTTTGTTTACTATTCTGATATTTTGTCCATCATTGATTTTGTTCATTAAGTTTTATTTTTTTTTAGAATATTGCATTAAATAGTATCTATCTTTAGTACTACATTTTTGGGTGACATTAATTTTGTTTCTGAGACACTTGACTTAGCCTGGTCCAGGTCCTATTGGTTGTTTCCAACTTGCAAGTTCAAGTGGCCGTTGCAGTACTTGTGTTATAGTCATAGCTAGAATCTGAGCACTGAAATCTGAATCAGTTGCCTCTCCATTCTGATTATGGGGTAGCTGCAGCAAGGATAGAAGAATACAAATATACCCAAGGAGATCCAATGAACTGGAGTCCTACAGACTGAGAAGAGAAAAGCACACCTATGGCTATGACTGGCCAGGCAAATTGTTTACAGTTTTCTTCCAAGTGGCATGCAGCTGTGTGAAAAATATTCTATCTGTTAGGTAGATTCGATCTGCTACTATGTTGTTGAGAATTTTGCATTTATGTTCATGAGTAATATTGACCTATTTTTTTCATGTTATACTCTTACCAGGTTTAGTTTCAGGGTCATATTGGTCTCATAAAATGATTTGGCAATTGTTTCCTCCTCCTCTCTTTTATGAAAGAGTTTGTGTAAGATACTAGTTCTTCTTTATGTGTCTGATAGAATTTACCACAAAAGACACATGTCTTTTGAATTGTAAAATCAATTGCTTAAATAGATAGGCTGCAATTCTCCCTTTCTGTTTTCTCTTGTGTCAGTTGGTAACCTGTGTTTTTTAAAACAATTTATCTATTTTATCAGATGTTAAATTTATTGACATGAAGTTATTGCTAATACTCCTATATCATCTGTTCAATATATTTAGAATCTGTAATGATGCGCCTTTTTCATTCTGGGTATTGGTAAAATACATTATCTCTCCTTTTGTCTTTATCAGTATTGGTTTATCAGTATCAATTTTATTAATCTTTTTAAAAAACCAATCTTATTCTTATTTTCCTATTTCTGTTTTTTATTTCATTGACTTCCACTATTAGGTTTTTATTTCTTTCTCTATACTTACTTCGGGTTTAGTTTTATTCCCCTAGTTTCTCTGAAGATTTAGATAATTGATGCTAAACTTCTTTTAATACATATATATATATATATATATATATATATATATATTAAAATATATAAATAAAACCTATACATTTCTTTCCATGCATTATTGAAGCTACGTTTCATGAATTTTTTAAATTTTAATTCTTTTGAGAGAGACAGAGACAGCACGAGCAGGGGAGGGACAGAGTGAGAAGGAAAGAGAACCCGCCAGTGCAGAGCCAGGCAGGGGGCTCGAACTTTTGAAACTGTGAGATCATGACTGGAGCCAAAACCAAGAGTCAGATGCTCGACCAACTGAGCCACCCAGGCACCCCTACATTTCATGAATTTTGATACATTCAGTTTGAATTCGTCTGTAACTTCCCTGTTGATTTCTTATTTAAACTATTGGTTAACTGGAAGTATGTTGCTTCATGTCCAAATATCCAGAGATAACATTTTTCATAGTGAAAATAATTGCTTTGGTCTGGAAACATCCTCAGTATGATTTTGATCCTTTGAAATTTATTGGGTTTTGTTGTTATCCAATATATGGGTTATCTTGGTGAGTTTCCCATGTGTACTTAAAGGTGTATTTAGTATGCTATATCAATTAAACCAAGTTGCTTGATAATGTTGTTTGATTTTTCTTTATTCTTACCATTTCTCCTACATGTTTTTCTGTCAATTATTGAGATAAAATGTTAAATTCTTAGACAAATTCACAATCATTATTTATTTCTCCCTTCTGGTGTAGCACTTTGTAAAAATTCATACATTTTGAAGCTCTGTTATTAGATATGCACAAGGATTATTTTATCTTTTTTTAAATTTGTTTTTAATTAAAAAAATGTTTTAATGTTTATTTTTGAGAGAGAGACAGAGACAGCGCACAGAGGAGGGGCAGAGGGAGAAGGAGACAGGCACAATCCGAAGCAGGCTCCAGGCACTGAGCTGTCAGCACAGAGCCCAATACTGGGCTTGAACTCATGAACCAAAAGATCATGACCTGAGCCAAAGTCAGATGCTTAACCGACTAAGCCACCCAGGTGCCCCGGATTATTTTATCTTCTTGATGAACTGACACTAGTATGAATCATCCCGTTTAGTGTCTGGTAATACTGTTAATCTGATATTACTATAATCACCCTATATTTCTTATGCTTAGAGTTCATATGATATATCTTTTCCCTCCTTTTACTTTCTCATCCTTTTTATTTTCTTTTTTAATTTTATTTATTTATTTTTAAAATTTGGTTAAAATTTAGTTTGAAATTTCCAAATTAGTTACCATATAGTGCAACAATGATTTCAGGAGTAGATTTATCAGTGCCCCTTATCCATTTAGCCTATCCCCTCTCCCTCAACCCCTCCATAACTCTCTGTTCTCCATATTTAAGAGTCTCTTATGTTTTGTCCCCCTCCCTGTTTTTATATTATTTTTGCTTACCTTCCCTTAGGTTCATCTGTTTTGTCTCTTAAAGTCCTCATATGAGTGAAGTCATATGATATTTGCTTTTCTCTGACTGATGTAGTTGCAGATGGCAAGATTTTATTCTTTTTGATTGCCGGGTAATACTCCCATTGTGTGTGTGTGTGTGTGTGTGTGTGTGTGTGTGTGTGTGTGTATACCACATCTTCTTTATCCATTCATTCATCGGTGGACATTTGGGCTCTTTCCATGCTTTGGCTATTGTTGATAGTGCTGCTATAAACTTTGGGGTGCATGTGTCCCTTCGAAACAGCACACCTGTATCCCTTGGATAAATACCTAGTAGTGCAATTGCTGGGCTGTAGAGTAGTTCTATTTTTAATTTTTTGAGGAACCTCCATACTGTTTTCCAGAGTGGCTGCACCAATTTCATTCCCACCAGCAGTGCAAAAAAGATCCTCTTTCTCTACATCCTCTCCAACATCTGTTGCCTGAGTTGTTAATTTCAGCCATTCTGACAGGTGTGAGGTGGTATTTCATTGTGGTTTTTATTTGTATTTCCCTTATGATGAGTGATGTTGAGCATTTTTTCATGTGTCAGTTGGCCATCTAGATGTCTTTTTTGGAGAAGTGTCTATTCATGTCTTTTGCCCATGTCTTCACTGGATTATTTGTTTTGGGGCTGTTGAGTTTGATAAGTTCTTTATAGATTTTCGATACTAACCCTTTATCTGATAGGTCGTTTGCAAATATCTTCTCCCATTCTGTCCATTGCCTTTTAGTTTTGCTGATTGCCGTCTTAATATTTTAAATACATCATATGTAAACACAGAATTGGATCTTGCTTTTTTTAATCCAGTTTTATCATTTTTGTCTCTTAATTGTAGAGTTGGTTCCATTTATATTTAATGTAATTATTTATATTATTGTGTCTATTGCAATTTTTTTAATATTTTTTGTTTCTAATATAAGTTATTGCTAAGTTGGCTAACATACAGTGTATACTGTGTGCTCTTGGTTTTGGGGGTAGATTACCATGATTAATCGCTTACATACAAACACACAGTGCTCATCCCAACAAGGGCCCTCCTCAATGCTCATCACCCATTTTCCCCTCTCCCCCAACACTGTTTGTTCTCTGTATTTAAGAGTCTCTTACAGTTTGCCTCCCTCCCTCTATGTTTGTAATTATTTTTCCCCTACCCTACCCCCGTGGTCTTCTGTTATGTTTTTCAAGTTTCACATATGAGTGAAAACATATGGTACCTGTCTTTCTCTGACTGATTGATTTCACTTAGCATAATACCCTCCAGTTCCATCCACGTTGCTGCAAATGACAGGATTTCATTCCTTCTCTTTGCTAAGTAGTAGTCCATTGTATACGTAAACCATATCTTCTTTATTCATTCATTAGTTGATGGACATTTAGGCTTTTTCCATAATTTGGCTACTGTTGAAACCACTGCTATAAACATTGGGGTACATGTGCTCCTATGCATCAGCACTCCTGTATCCTTAGGATAAATTCCTAGTAGTGCTATTGCTGAGTCGTAGGGTAGTTGTATTTTTAATTTTTTGAGGAACCTCCACACCATTTTCCACAGCAGCTGCATCAGTTTACATTCCCACCAACAGTGCAAGAGGTTTCCCGTTTCTCCACATCCTCTCCAGCATCTGTTGTTTCCTGAGTTAATAATTTTAGCCACTCTGACCGGTGGGATGTAGTATCTCAGTGTGGTTTTGATTTGCATTTCCCTGATGATGAGTGATATTGAGCATCTTTTCATGTGTCTGTTGGCCGTCTGGATGTCGTCTTCTTTGGAGAAGTGTCTATGTCTTTTGCCCATTTCTTCACTGGAATATTTGTTTTTCAGGTGTTGGCTTTGGTAAGTTCTTGATAGATTTTGGATACTAACCCTTTATCTGATATGTCATTTGCAAATATCTTTTCCCATTCCGTTGATTGCCTTTTAGTTTTGTTGATTATTTCCTTCGCTGTGCAGAAGCTTTTTACCTTGATGAGGTCCCAATAGTTCACTTTTGCCTTTAATTCCCTTGCCTTTGGAGACATGTCAAGCAAGAAATTGCTGTGGCTGAGGTCAAAGAAGTTGTTGCTTGTTTTCTCTAGGGTTGTGGTGGTTTAAGATTTTATTTTTTAAGTAATCTCTACAACCAATGTTGGGCCCAAACCCACAACCCATAGATCAAGAGTTGCATGCTCTACCAACCGAGCCAGACAGGCACCCCTACTGCAGTTTTTTGTACCATCTATTTTCATTCCTTTGTTTCTTGTTTACTGGGTTTGGATTTTGTTGGTTTGTTTGTTTTGCTTAATTGTGTATTTTTTTGTATTCCATCTTATATCCTAAATTAACTTTTTACCTGTAACGTTTTTGGGGTATCTCAGGATATGAATACACAGCCTTTCCTTAACACAGTCGACCTTAAGTTTTTATTATTTCACTTCACCAATAATGTGAAAAACTTTCTATTAGGTGATCCTCATCTTTTTTTGTCATGGCAGAGAAGATCAGTACAAGACATAGGAGAGATAATTAAGAATTCATATGGTAAATAAAAAAAAAGAAAAAAAGGGGCGCCTGGGTGGCTCAGTCGGTTAAGCGTCCGACTTCAGCTCAGGTCATGATCTTGCGGTCTGTGAGTTCAAGCCCCGCATTGGGCTCGGTGCTGACAGCTCAGAGCCTGGAGCCTGTTTCAGATTCTGTGTCTCCCTCTCTCTCTGACCCTCCCCTGTTCATGCTCTCTCTCTGTCTCAAAAATAAATAAAAATGTTGGGGCGCCTGGGTGGCTTGGTTAAGCGTCCGACTTCGGCTCAGGTCACGATCTCGCGGTTCGTGAGTTCGAGCCCCCGCGTCAGGCTCTGGGCTGATGGCTCAGAGCCTGGAGCCTGCTTCCGATTCTGTGTCTCCCTCTCTCTCTGCCCCTCCCCCATTCATGTTCTGTCTCTCTCTGTCTCAAAAATAAATAAACATAAAAAAAATTTTTTAAATAAATAAATAAAAATGTTAAAAAAAATTAAAAAAAAAGAATTCATATGGTAAACAAACTGAATATAATCAAATTGGGAAATATTTGAAAAATATTTTAATATGCAATATGTAGAAGATACTCCATACTAGAGAGAAATCTAATAAAAATAATCAGTGTGAGAAAGCCTTCAGCCAGATTCCAACTTTAAGTGTGCACAAAAAGAACTCATACTGAAGAGAAATGCTATGAATTCAGTGGATGTGAGAAAGCATTAACTAATCATTCATTGTTAAAACACACATGGGATCACACACTGGCACAAACTCTATCAGTTTAAGGAATATAGAGAGCCTGTCAGCTATTCTTTGTAGTGTAGGGCTCATGATGTGAAAATTCTTCTTGGAAAAGAATACACAAAATGTAGGAAAACCATTATTCATTCTTCATCCATTGTTGTACATGTAAAACTCATGGTGGAAATAAGCTTTATTTCATATAATGTGAAAAAGTCTTCCATTTTTTTCATCTC
The DNA here is from genome assembly GCF_046562875.1 of Panthera onca. Classification (NCBI taxonomy): domain Eukaryota; kingdom Metazoa; phylum Chordata; class Mammalia; order Carnivora; family Felidae; genus Panthera; species Panthera onca. The sequence goes on along the minus strand of NC_138339.1, from coordinate 122,174,655 downwards.
TTAGAAGAATGCTTTCTCAATGAAGACAAATACTATGAGTGTGAAAAATGTGGGAAAATATTCAGTTGTCCTTCAACCTAGAGGCACATGTGAGAACTCATATTGAAGATATGACTTTGACTATAGAAGATTATGAGTAAATCTTTATTTCTTCCACATTCCTTACTGTACATGTAAGATTGACATTGAGGGGAATCCTTATGAATGTAAGGAATATAGGAAAACCTTCACTTACTCCTCAAAGCTTACTCAACAGGTGAGAAAACCTATCAAAAAGGAACTCTATACATGGAAGAAATGTGGGAAAGACTAGTTTTCCCTCTCCTTTTAATAACCATGAGCACTGGAGAGATGCCTTATAATTGTATATGATTTACTGTATATATGATATTACACATTGGAAGAGAAACACTGTGAATATATGAAATGTAGTATCTACTGCCTTTGCATCTGTTCGGTAATGAGAACTCATACTAGAGAGAAACCATGTTAATGTTTGGAATGTGGGAAAGTCTTACCTTGTATTCAATTCCTTCAAAGCCTTGTGAAAATTCACATTGGAGAGAGAGCATATAAGTGTAAGAAATATGGAAAAGTATATTTCTGAACACTTCAGTACATATTTGAGAACATATACACAGAAGAGGAACTATATAAATGTAAAGAATGTGGAAAAGCTTTGAAGTTTTTCTCATTGCTTAGTGAGCTAGTGAGAACTCATACTGTGATACAAGACTGTAAAAAATGTGGAAAATTCTTTAGTTTACCTTCATGCTTCAAAGGCATGTGAAAAGTCACGTTGGAGAGAAATGCAATGAATGTCGTCAATTTTGGAAAACCTTCCAATGACTCTCATCTTTTATTATGTGTAAGGAAATTCATACTGGAGGAGAAATCTTTAAAATGTTGTAAGTATGGAATTTCTTTAACAGTGTCTCATCTTTGAAGTGACTCATAAGCTCATAATTTCTCATATTTTTTAGCTCATAATTCCTACTTTTTATTTTCTAATATAAACCTTTATGGTATGAAAATTGTTGTTCCCAATACCCTTGTAGCTATATCATACAACTTCTGATATGTTATTTGCATTATGATTCACTAAAATGTATTATATCATTTCTATTGTGAAGTCTCTTTGAACTTAAGTATTTTCAGTATGTAAGTGTATTTGAAATTATTTTTGTTATTGTTTCTAATTACCACTATATGCAATGCATGTGGTCATTGTGCTATTGACTTTGGTACTTGTTGGGACAAATAATTGATTCTTACTGTTGAGAGATCTACAGCATTTTTGTAGCTAATGTAGTACATAACTAATTGTTTTGGTCAATGGGTAGTTGATATAAGTAAAAACTGCCAAGTTATCAAAAAGGATGGTTTCATTAGACTTGGTAATTTCACCTTCTGTGTTTTGCTCTTCCAAGTTGGACACAACACTTCAAGTTGGGGAGCCCTTTCAACCATGAGAATGAAAGCTAAGGATAATGATTGTGCTGGATTGTGTTATATGATGCTTAGAACCACATTTTCCAGAATCCTATATGGTTTTAGGTTAAAAGTGGACAAGAGGAACATGCATGAGATTTGGAATGCAAAATGAAGAAGCTATTAATCTCAAAAGGGTGTGGAAGTAGCAGATTGACAGATGCAGAACCATTCAGAAGTTTCAAACTTCAAGGTTGACTTCCTGACTATTGGCTTTGTTGAACATCAGCCCTGAGCCGATCATTAAGCACTTAACCTCAGTTCCTTCAGAGGTGGTAGATTCCACAAACATCTCCATGAGCTTATTCTTCATAGACCTACTTTGATGGATAGAAATGCACAGCTGTTTGAATTTCCATATGCACTCAAACCTGCTTACTCTTACTGCCCTTTCAGGATATCATGATTTGAAACTTTTCCAATATTCTGATTGCCTTTTCTCTACATTGTAAAAGGTGTATTTTCTGTAGTGAGCACATAGTTCAAAAATAAACATAAACAAATTAGTAACTTTGTTCCCCTTTTGTATTAAGTGGTTACACTATGCCTGTACTGACTATTTGTGGACTCTTCCAGGAGAGAAAAAAGCACCTTGCTGATTTGTGGGTCATGTTGTGAGAATTTTACATTACTCAAAACTAATAAAATCCTAAATGATAAACACAGTATGTGTTAAATTAATTGATTAATGTAACTCATCGTATTAGCAACATAAAGGAGAACATTTATGCGATCATCTCAATAAATGCATACAAAGTCTTTGAAAAATTTAAAGTGCACTTTGTGAAATTTTCAACACTGTAGAGGATGGGAACATCTTCACTGTGGTAAAGAATATCTACAAAAATCCTACAACTAACATCATACTTAATGGTGAAATAATGAGTACTTCCCCATTATATTAGAGACAAGGCCAGTAAGTTCTCACTGCTTCTGTTCAACATTATAATGGAGGATCTAGTCAATTTAAAAATACAGGAAAAATAGGGGCGCCTGGGTGGCTCAGTCGGTTAAGCGTCCAACTTCAGCTCAGGTCACGATCTCGTGGTCCGTGAGTTCAAGCCCCGCGTCGGGCTCTGGGCTGATGGCTCAGAGCCTGGAGCCTGCTTCAGATTCTGTGTCTCCCTCTCTCTCTGCCCCTCCCCTGTTCATGCTCTGTCTCTCTCTGTGTTAAAAATAAATGAACATTAAAAAAATTTAAAAAAATACAGGAAAAATAAATAAAAGACTGAGGTGCCTGGATGGTTCAGTCAGTTAAGCATCTGATTCTTGATTTCAACTCAGGTCATGATCTCCTGGTTGTGAGCTTAAGCCCGGGAGCTTGCTCTGCGCTGACAGGATTCTCTTTCTCCCTTTCTCTATGCCCCACCCCCACCTCAAAATACACATTTTTTCAAAATACATAAAAGACACAGATACTTAAAATATTAGTGTTTATTTACAGATGAAATAATTGTTAAACTACAGGGACTAATGAGTAGTAGGCTGAGCAAGGGTGAGGATATAAGGTTGATTTCTATACTATAGAAAATCAGTTATATTTCTTTTTAAAAAAATTTTTTTAACGTTTATTTATTTTTGAGACAGAGACAGAGCATGAACGGGGGAGGGTCAGAGAGAGGGGGACACAGAATCTGAAACAGGCTCCAGGCTCTGAGCTGTCAGCACAGAGCCCGACGCAGGGCTCAAACTCAAGGACCGCGAGATCATGGCCTGAGCCGAAGTCGGCCGCTTAACAGACTGAGCCACCCAGGTGCCCCAGAAAATCAGTTACATTTCTATATAACTGCAACAAATGGAAAATAAAAGTTAAAAACTACCATTTGCTATAACATTAGAAAATAAATAGGAATAGATTTAACCAAAGATGTGCAAAGTTTCGACACTGAAAATTATAAAATATTGCAAAGAAGAGTTGAGAAGATTTAAATAAATGGAGAAATATGCCATGTTCACTGGTTGGAGGACTCAGAATTGTTAAGATGTGCATTACTACGAAGTTGACCTCTATAGAGATGCAATCCCAATCAAAATCGAACCAGACTGTTTGGTAGAAATTGGCAATTGGCAAGCAAACATACGTATTTGTAAGACATCGTGTATAGACATATATATTGTAAGACATCTTGTATAGACATATATATTAGCAAAAGGATCAGTGAACAAACTAAAAATTGAACTTAATGTACTACGAATTATTTGAAGAGAAAATGAACATTTTTTTTCGGTATCCTTATATACTCATGGATTTATGGACTTAATTTGTTCTAATCAAGTATACATCATTGGTTCTTTTTTACTAATTAATCACAACTTGGCCAGCCGGAAACTCCTTAAACTGGCCTCTCTGGGTTTTGACCCAACCCATTATTTTGAAAGCATCCTTCTTGCTTTCTGGTAATAGCAAGAGGTCACAAAATTATTCTTTTTTTTATTGGTGATCCAGTATGTATTACACTATCCTTACAAAGAGCTCTGCTTCCTTTTCATTGAATAAAGGTGTTAGAGGACAAAATCTTGCACGTCTGAAAAGTTGGAAGATTGAGTATAAGGAGCTCTGGGTTAGAAGCATGTTGATGGACATGTGAGAGTGATCATAAAGTGTGAAAACCTCTATGTGCTAAGTTAATGGCCACCAGAGGGCATCCCACCAAGAAGAGTCACTAAACATTGAAATAGACAAAATTATATATCCATTGAACTTTAAAAATTAAAAAAAAAATTGTAATGTTTATTTTTAGAGAGAGACAGACAGAGCATGAGTGGGGGAGGGGCAGAGACAGAGGGGGAGATAGAGAATCCAAAGCAGGCTCCAGGTTCTGAGCTGTCAGCACCGGGCCTGACGTGGCTCTTGAACCCACAAACCGGGAGATCATGACCTGAACCAAAATGAGACACTCAACTGACTGAGCCACCCAGGCACCCCATATACCCTCTGAACTTTAGAAAGCTTTTTTCATCAGCCAGAATACCACTGGCACGATGAGCACATGAACAAAGAGGACACATTGGCAACGATGCAAGTGTCTGTGCCTCACTTACCAAGGCTGATCTAGCTGCTTCCATACACAGCCAAATGTCTAACCTTCCAGCAGTTGAGACCAACACTAAACCCTTTATATGGCAGGAATGGCCTCAGTTACCATTGCTCCTAACAAACAATTTAGGGAATTTGTGCTTCCCTTTTCTGAACTCTGGGCTCTGCATGGTTAGAAGCCCTTGTCCCTAAAGGGAAAATTTTCCACCAGGAAACAAAGCAAGATTCCCAATATAATGTAAGCTGAAGCAGTAGCCTCAATCTTTTGGATTCTATGTGACCAGGGTCCAGCAGACAAGAAGAGAAGTGACCAACTTGACTCTTATCATCAGGAGGAAATAGGGCTGCTATTACATACTGGGGGGCAAGGAAAAATATGTTTGGCACCCCATGGACCCACTTAGATGCCTTCTAGTACACCTTTGGCCATTTACTTTGGTAATTGGACATATGCAACAATCCCAGATTGAGAAGGGCATGGTGACCATGGCTCAGATCTCTCAGGGATGAACGTCTGGATTACACCACCAGGTAAGCTGGTGAGATCAGCAGGGATGCTAGTGGAGGGTTGGAAGAAACCTAAAGTGGACAGTAGAGAAGTGAGGAAATGATTGTCTGTTTTAACCCTGAAACCAGGTTCAGTAGCAGGGGCTGTAGGTCATCCCATTAAACTTTCTCTTTAAGTTTCCCTCCAGGAAGAGGACCATCAGAACCATGAAAGAGCTGTCTTCTGAATATATGTATGAAGAGGATCTGACTGGCACAGCAGGTGGACTGTAAAGACATGGAGATGCACCACTAAGATTCCCCTTCAGAGAAGGACTTGTGTCTGGGAGTGGCAGGAGCGCTATCAGTGGGCATCCTTCAGCTGTCACACCCATCCCAGGGTAAGCCACATCAAGCCACTGATCAAGGTGGAAATATGAAGACCTGGTTATTTCAGACTAACACAAAACACCTCTAATGGGCCATTTTAGCTCCAGAACTCCCTACTTCACTGTCTGCTGAATCCTGCCTCCATCACCTCAATTCCACAGGTATAAATCCCAAAGAACTCTCAGCAGACACCCTACACTCAAACTCTATCTCATTGTCAGCTTCCTAGAGATCCCAACTTAGTAACACAGCTTCTGGTTTGTTACTAGACTGTGGTAGAGACTGAACCCCTGACTACTAGATACTACCGGATTCATCAAACCATAAAATTGGTTTCCTGTGTATCAGCATTCCATCTTCAAGTGGAATAATACAAGATCATACATGACAAGTTCTAGAGAATGTAAATGTTTCATATGTTTCATTAGTGGATAGTTCAGACTGGCAATGCACCATTGCTCCTGCATTACCCCCTCTCTTTCACCCTCCATCTCTGGTCTCAGTGGGAGTGCCCTGTGATCAAATTACTGAAGATGGGAAATTTGAGCCTAACCTAGAAATATTTCCACACAGAAATCTGGCAGAAGCCAGAATAAGACCTCTAGAGAATTGCATCCTGTAGGACTGGCCCAGAAAGGGAGTGAACTCCCCCTCATGGGAGAGAACTTCAACTGATACAACGGATTGTTCACTTTTCCTGGAAAGAAAGATGGCTAGAGTTATAGAATTTTTAATAGTTTATTTTTATTTATTTTGAGACAGAGATAGCAAATGTGTGAGGGGCACAGAGAAATTGTTCACTTTTCCTGGAAAGAAAGATGGCTAGAGTTATAGAATTTTTAATAGTTTATTTTTATTTATTTTGAGAGAGAGATAGCAAATGTGTGAGGGGCACAGAGAGAGGGAGACAGAATCACAAGCAGTCTTCACACACTGTCAGTGCAGAGCCTGATGTGGGGCTCAAACTCACAAACTGTGAGATCATGACCTGTGCCAAAGTTAAGAGTTGGATGCCTAATGGAATGAGCCACCCAGGTGCCCCTAGAGGTATAGATTTGCATTTGTATTAGTTTTCTAGGGCTGCCATACCAAAGTACCACAAACTGGATGGCTTAAATAATGGACATTTTATCATCTTGTGGTTTTGGAAGCTGGAGGTCTGAAATTAAAATGTTAGCAAGGTTGGTTCCTTGTGAAGCCTCAGGGGGAAGAATCTGTTTTGGGTCCCTTTCCTGGACTTGTAGGTGGAATTCTTCTCCCTTTGTATCTTTACACAGTCTTCACTCCATTTGTGTCTGTGTCCAAAGTTCCCCTTTTTATAAGGGCATCAGCCATATTGGATTGGAGTCCATCCTAATGACCGCATTTTAACTTTGTTGCCTTTGTATTTTGAGGTACCAGGGGTTAGAACGTCTCAGGAAAGACATAATTCAACTCATAACGTCATTTATTCATGAGCAGTGGCTGATGATTTGGCCTATACGTCATGGAGTAGAAAGATTAGAAGGTTGATAACAAGAAAGTCTGTATATAATCTCTTGCTCTGAGCTTCTTTCAAGGTGTTCGTGTAGTACTGTATTTCCTTCATTACATAACCCATTTATCCATTCCTTTAGTCATAGATATTATTGTTTGTTCTCTGCATTTATTTTCAAAATTTTCCATGCTTGGAAGGGACATTAAATTTGGCCACTGTGCTGGTCTAGATTGCAGGCAGCAATACTAGTCTAGCAACACTTCCCTTTGAGTCCACTCCTATTCACATAGAATAAGGTTGCAGAGCTGCAGAATGAGGGGGCTATATATACCACCAGCAATATAGCTGCATTCACTGTTAACCCCAATTTTTCCAGACGGGGTGAAGGTACATCCTGGCTGAGCAGGCCCTTAGGAATTCTGACATAAAGGTTAAAAACGTAGTTATAGTTTCTTGCTTAGGAATTATCCCTGATTCCAGACCTTGTAGTTGCAGACCTGGTCCTATGACTACTGTATCAAGCAGGGAAAAAATAGTTGAGGTGATACGGGGACAGAAGTATGGCAACACCTCCCCTACTCCCTCTTCCCCAGAGCCATCAGAAAAACAAGAGAAATGTAGCCAGTAGGGACAGTCCTTTAGACACACCTGTGAAGGCATGTAAGCCAGATCTTCCTGCTTTTATCTGCCCCTATTTTAGACAACCAATTTTTTTCTTTGGTTTGAAGAAATGATGGTCAGTTGTCTAAATTGGTGCAGTATTTTCTGTTCTGGTTCTTTCATAACACTCTGAGCATTTGCATCTACCACCAGGTAAGCCAAGCCTAGTCCATTGTCCATATCTATTCCTGTCAGCACCCATTTGTAGCCCCCTGGAGCTACCAGTATCAGCTTGACTTGCCAGTTATGTTCAAGGATTTCCCACCAGGGAATCTGCCATATAGCCACCTGTAGTCTCTGTGTCTTTTGTGGACAGTCAGAACAGTCTTTACTGGCATTTTGTGTCTCAGTGGGTGCAAGAGGAATATGTCTAGATTCATCCCTTCTCTACATTGCCCTAATATCCACTTATTTCATGGACTCAGGTGACCACCTTATCAGGGTATTAGCCTTTCAAACAGGATATTTGTCCATTCACCTTGGAACTGTCATCCATAAACCAAGCAACTTTTTGTTGGTTAGTCAAGTGCTCTTTATAGAGCACTGCCGTGTGATAGTAGAATGCAGAAAGTCCTTATGAAATTCCAGAGTCAGTCCTAGGGGAAAAGAGGCTCCTACTTGTAAATATCTCCTGTACTCCCCAGGCAGCATGATCCTAAGTAAATCACTTCCATTTTATTATAGAACTTGTCTGGGCATTGAGGTCTTCATTAGAGTGTTTTTCAATATCACTCTAGACGTTATGGGTATTTCAGGTTTCAAGAACCTCCTATGTCCTGCAGTAATCAGGATAGCTTTGGTTAACATCTGATAGCAAGGTAGCAAATACCTGTCAAATGGAAATTCTCTTGTCCAAAGTCACCATAGTCATTACTGGGAAGCACTCACAGGCTTTTGTCTTAAGTCCCAGATGAGGTTCCTTCCACATAGGGCTATCGACAGAGAGAATTTGTCCCTACTAGTACTCTAGCTTCCATTCCACACTGTGTGGCTCAGGCAATCTTACTAGTTCTCATTTAACATGTCCAATTAGCCTTACTTGAAGAGAGCTGATTTACATGTCTTCTGTTTTATAATACTAAGTAGGAGAAATGTTCCCCAGTCAGATACAATGTCTGTAGCCCAAGTACAATCAGGTAAAAAAGACACAACCTCTTCATGTATAGCTTGTTCAAAGATACCAATTCTACAAAATTTTACCATAATTCTATCAACTCATATGTTCCTCACTGTAGCCTCTATTGGGATATTATCCACAGGTTTTGATTTTACTATACTAGGTAGAGGAAGAGTTCCTCAGCCATATAGAACATCCATTCCCATATAAAATATTCAGTAAAGTTGACACAACCTCTTTTTTTTTTTAATTTTTTAACGTTTATTTTTTTTTTCAACGTTTTTTATTTATTTTTGGGACAGAGAGAGACAGAGCATGAACGGGGAAGGGGCAGAGAGAGAGGGAGACACAGAATCGGAAACAGGCTCCAGGCTCCGAGCCATCAGCCCAGAGCCTGACGCGAGGCTCGAACTCACGGACCGCGAGATCGTGACCTGGCTGAAGTCGGACGCTTAACCAACTGCGCCACCCAGGCGCCCCTAACGTTTATTTTTGATGGAGAGAGAGAGACAGAGAGACAGAGAGCGAGCAGGGAAGGGGAAGAGAGAGAGAGGGAGACACAGAATTCGAAGCAGGCTCTAGGCTCTCAGCTGTCAGCCCAGAGCCCAATGTGGGGCTCAAACTCACAAGCCATGAAATCATGACCTGAGCTGAAGTCAGACACTTAGCTGACTGAGTCACCCAGGTGCCCCAACACAACATCTTTACATAATACTTGCTTAAACATTCTGTCTTTCATAATCCGACCAACCATTAAGGTTTTAGGTAATCTCAACCTAATTGTAGCCCAAATCATGGCTTCACCAGTGGGCTTTGGTACCATATTATGTGGGACTTCCATATCAAGGAGTCCTGGAAACTTCTCTTCTTCACCCCCTGACCATTTTAACCACTCTTGTGCAAAAGGCTTTGGGTCCCCTGTGAGAGGCCAAGTCATGGGATGCTGGCTCTTTTGTCAGTCTTTATCTTGATTAATCTGCCTAAGCAATGTCCCCAAGGGATTTCTGGTTAAGTTTCTCATTGTAATCTCTACCTTCTGACTTTTTACATGTCTTCAAACAGGGGTAAAGAGAGTTAGACTTGTTTGGGGGTCCTTTAATGTTGGGAGGCCAACGAGGAGGTCCCTTTGGCCTGCCCAACCTTAGGTAGTGCTGTATTAAAACCTTTGTTTAATGCAATCAGTGTCCATTTTACTTACCCCATTTTTAAGTAGTCATCTAAAGATTTCCACCCTGCTAGGACAAGTCCTATGGCTCCCTCCTTTTTGTTTCCTCTTTATTTTGTTCCTATAAACATTCATTCTATTCATCTATTCCTTAATAACCATTTAAAAATTTCCACCTTTTTTGGGAAGAGTACTTTGTCTCTCCCCTGGCCTCTCCCCAATCTCTTGTTATTTAATTTAATGTTTTTATTAGCATGTAGAAGACTCTTAGGGAGAAGCTGAGACAGAAAATTCAATTAGGCATCCCAAACTGTTTTTTGGTTTTGCAACAATAAGGTAATATGGGATGCCCATGTGAAAGGGCCTGCCCTAAATACAGCATTTACAATGATCTAGGTGATGGGCATATTCAGTGGGCGAGTATCACCGTCATCATAAAGCCAATCCCACACAGTTTGCATGTGAAGTGTGTAAGTAGCTTCATCTGGGCTGTTCCACTTGGCATTTCTAGAGGGAGATGGACAGTTCCTCTTCTCAGGGTAAACAGACCTTACAGTGGCCCCGTGTCAGGCTCTGTGCTGACAGAGCCTGGAGCCTGCTTCAGATTCTGTGTTTCCCCCTCTGTCTACCCCTCCCCTGCTCACGCTCTGTGTCTCTCTGTCTCTCAATAATAAATAAATGTTAAAAAAATTGTTTAAAAAGATACTGGCCCTGGAATAAAAGATTAATAAATTTGTATTAAAATCAAGGACTTGGACTCACCAACAGACATCTTAAAGATGTAAAAAGGACAAGTCCTGAGAATGTAATGTACAGCATGGTGACTATAGTTGATACTACTGTATTGTACATTTAAAAGTTTCTAAGAGACCAGATCTTAACATTTTTCATCTCAAGAAAAATATAACTATGTGTGGTGGTTGGATGATAACTAGACTTATTGTGGGGATCATTTCATTTCATTCCATAATACATACAAATATTGAATCATTATGTTGTACCTCTGAAACTAACATGTTACATGTCAACTAAACCTCAATAAAAATAAAAGATACGATAAGGTACAAGCCAGGCATTATCTACTAAATTGCATAATTACTCCTAAATAAATGCCTGAGAGTTCTATAATTTCTATTCCCAGTTATATATCCAAGAGAAACTCTTGAACATTTACATCAAGAGGTATATATGAGAGGGGCGCCTGGGTGGCTCAGTCAGATGAGTGTCTGACTTTGGCTCAGGTCATGATCTCGTGGTTTGGGGGTTCGAGCCCCGCATCGGGCTCTGTGGCTGACAGCTCAGAGCTTGGAGCCTGCTTCCAATTCTGTGTTTCCTTCTCTCTCTGCCCCTCTCCCACTTGTGCTCTGTCTCTCTCTATCAAAAATAAATAAACGTAAAAAATTTTTTTAAATAAAAAAAAGAGGTATAAGAATATTTATATTAGCTGTGTGCACAAGAGAAAATATCAGGAAACAATCCATATGCCCACCAACTAATGAGTAAATGATGGTAGACTCACAAAATGGAATGTTTTACAGTAGCCAAAATAAATGAATTACAGTAACACAACATTATTGGATTTTAAGAATAAATATTAAGTGGAAAAATAAGTAGCAAAGTATTACATACGGTATTTTTACCTTTACTATAAAGTTTAAAACAACTAAATGAAAAATCTATACAGGGGAGTAATATATAATACACTAAAAGCATATTCAAAAGAGCAAAGAATGATGTACATAGAATTCGGGATGATGATTATCTTCATTTGGTGAAGGTGGGGACAGGTATGAGGGACCATGTATATGGTTAGATGTAGATTATTACCAAGTCCCTAGCATTTGGGGGAGGTGCTATGTTTATAAATTCCCATTACTATTTAGATTTATAACTAGACAGAGAAATAGATAGATGATATTGGATGTATAAGTAGATAAATAATGTAGGTCATATATGGACTAATGATGACAGTTTATTATAATCAATTCTGTGAACTTGAGTTCTAACTAGATTTAAAAAAAATACTGCATATGTGATAGAACATAAGCACATGGAATTAACAATGAAGTATTCTCGCTAAAATATTTAACTTCAACCAACCCTTCCCTCAAGGACACAAAGCCCAGAAACCCAGGGGCCTTCCTGTATTACAGAAGACAGGAATAGCACCATGGTAGTCTCCACATTAAGAGCTGAAGACTAACTCTGCTGTGCAGCTTCTTGATGACCCAATGGGCACCTGAGTCTGAGAATATTCTTATGTCTGGTGTCAAGGACACAAGGAAGCCTTTTTGTGGGCAACATCTCCAAGAACTAGATTGGGAACCCAGAGTGCTGCCTAGAGAAGAGTAAGCCGTTTCTCCAAAGGCAGAAAGAAGCCTTTCCTCTGAATGCGCCAAAGAGCCATTTGTCTTTTAACAGAAAAGAAGGTACACGGAAGGTTGCCCTAGTTAAGGCCTGCCAAGAGTCCAGGTGGCTGATGAGAACCTAATGAAACGACTTTAGGCTGGAGTAGAACTACTCATTATAAAGACAACCATCTGGGGTGCCTGGATGACTTGGTTGAGCACCCAACTCTTGATTTTGGCTCAGGTCATGATCTTACAGTTTGTGGATTTGAGCCCCACATCAGGCTACATGCTGGCAGTGTGAAGTCTGCTTGAGATTCTCCCTCTGGTCCTCCCCCACTTGTGCTGTCTCTCAAAATAAATAAATAAACTTAAAAAAAAAAGACAACAATCTGGCTTCCCCTTGGCAGACATAATACCTTTTCTGGGGAAATCCTCCCACCCCCTGAATGTGCAGGATTGTTAACAGACATCTATTTCTATAAAACTGTTTACCCACTGTGGAGTTTTTCACCTCAAGATACAGATTCAAAGCCAGTAATACCAAATGTTTTGTACTGTTTTGCCATTAAACCTGATGCAGTGAACCAGTCATCACTTGACCACCATCAACCTGAAAAAGGTCAGGACACAGGAAGATGCTAATCTACCTCTTAAACAACATTGACAAAGAGTAATTGTTGGCATCAGGAGGGAGCTGAGAACACTGTGGATGGTGCAGCACATGAAGCAGGCCACAGACTTGGATAATAGTTCCAACACTGAAATAATCAACTTTCTAAAAACGTTCTCAGCAAAGACTTCTGGGCCATTCCACATGAATCTGGACAGACCAGAGAGACTAGAGAGTTACAGGCTTTCAATGGTGCTCAAGTTGGAAATGCAGACTCCAGATAGAGGGTACTTTCTGAATTTGAGCAAAAATCTCCTGTGAGTATTTTATGTACACAACTACTTCCTAGAAGTATCATCACTCGTCTTTAGAACCCTGGGCCAAAAAAAAAAAGAACCAATTTTTTTTCAAATTCAGCAACTTGGAGATATTTTCTTGTTTGAACAAGAAAAATTTTTTGAACAATTTTCTTGTTCAAACAAAATATCAGCTTTGATGCTCCATTGCCAGATATGGTCCTTCTGAGGTATCACATATACTGAACAATTGCTACAGCTTGGTATCCCATGAAAGCTAGACAAAGAATGAATTTCTAGCTACAACATCACTGTAGCATTGCAAGATGCAGACCATCTGGCTCTGACAGTATACCAAAAGGTATAATAAATATCAGAAAAGATTTTTCAAAGATGAGGATTAAATTACGTTATGTCAAAGTGAAGTTTAAAATAAGACTAGGCATCAGAACAACGGATTTGACAATTTACATCTTAGAGATAAATAACCGTCTCACTACACACACAAATAAATGGTAACTGTGAGGTGATGCATGTGTTAACAAACCTAATTGTGGTAATCATTTCACAAGATATACATATGTCAAATCATCACATTGTAAACCTTAACTTACACAATGTTATCTGTCAATTAAATCTCAATAAAACTATGGAGAAAAAGAAATACCATGCACCAATTTAAGGAATACAAAAAACCCAACAATACAAAAACAAAACACAACTAAGGGTAAGAGGCAGCTCCTCAAATTCAGAGATCCCATCACTCATTTTACACACACATACAATTTGGATTCTACCTTTTTTAATGTTTATTTATTTTTGAGAGAGAAAGAGAGCATGAGCAAGGGAGGGACAGAGAGGGGGACAGAGGATTTGAAGTGGGCTCTGCACTGACAGCAGACAGCCTGATACAGGGCTCCAACTCAAGAATTGCAAGATCACGACCTGAGCTGAAGTCAGATGCTTAACCCACTGAGCTACACAGGAACCCCTAGATTCTACTTTTTCATATAAAATTTTATTCTAAGGGCGCCTGGGTGGCTCTGTCAGTTAAGCATCCAACTTTAGCTCAGGTCATGATCTCATGGCTCATGGGCTCGAGCCCCGCATTGGGCTCTGTGCTGGCAGTTCAGAACCTGCAGCCTGCTTTGGATTCTGTGCCTCCCTCTCTCTCTGCCCCTCCCCTGCTCACGTTCTCTCTCTCTCTCTCTCTCTCTCTCTCTCAAATAAACACTAAAAAAAATTTTTTTTTTAAATTTTATTCTAGAATATCATTCTTCTAACTGTAAAACAAACATCTAAACCATCAGATCCTTGAGGATAGAAACCAAATACATTAATGTCTGAATACCCAGAGGTAAATATGGTACATTATAAATGATGTGAATTAAATATTTTTAATTAGATAAATAATTTAATAATATAAAACTCCAAATTTCTCTAAACACATTATCTCAAGTTACCTTATCTTTGTCTGGAGTACAGATCTAAAATTATACAAATTGTACCCAAATATCAAATCATAAGTTAAGCAAATTGAGTGGAAAAAAATTCTCCTGACTTAGAATTTGATCTTCCTTAGCTGCCCCAAACTATTTTTTTAAAATTTACTTATTTTGGGGCACCTGAGTGGCTCAGTCAGTTAAGCGACCAACTTCAGCTCAGGTCATGATCTCATGGTTTGTGAGTTCAAGCCCCGTGACTGGCTCTGTGCTGACAGCTGGGAGCCTGGAGCCTGCTTCGGATTCTGTGTCTCCAACTCTCACTGCCCCTCCCTCACTTGTGCTCTCTCTCTATCAAAAATAAATAAAATGTAAAAAATAAGTTTATTTATTTTGAGGGTTGGGACAGAAAGGGAGATAGAGAATCCCAAGAAGGCTCTGCACTGTCAGCACAGAGCTCAACATGGGGCTTGAACTCAGGCACTGTAAGATCATCACCTATTTCTTTTGAAAACTATTTCTTTTGAAGATATTGTTAAACCTTTGATAGACAACATGTAGAAAGGTATGCCAACAACAGGAGTGAGACAAGCTCACAAGTGCTGGGCAGGGGGCCTGTGGACTCTGAAGACATTCACTTCCTGCTGGAAGCCAGTTCTGCTCTCTCTTCTTCCTTAATCCAGGTCTGTTTGGATGAAGTTCCACTAAGCTACTGACCATTTAAGTATGAAATGTAGAACATAAATGTGGGAATGCAAGCTTGTCCAGCCATTCTGGAAAACAGCATGCAGGTTCCTCAAAAAACTAAAAACAGAACTACCCTAATGACCCAGCAATTGCACTACTAGGCATTTATCCACGGGATACAGGTGTGCTGTTTTGAAGGGAGACATGCACCCCCATGTTTATAGCAGCACTATCAACAATAGCCAAAGTATGGAAAGAGCCCAAACGTCCATCGATGGATGAATGGATAAAGAAGATGTGGTATATATATGCAATGGAGTATTACTCGGCCATCAAAAGGAATGAAATCTTGCCATTTGCAACTACATGGATGGAGCCGAAGGGTATTATGCTAAGTGAAATTAGTCAGAGAAAGACAAAAACCATATTACTTCACTCATATGAGGACTTTAAGAGACAAAACAGATGAACCTAAGGGAAGGGAAACAAAAATAATATAAAAACAGGGAGGGGGACAAAACAGAAGAGACTCATAAATATGGAGAACAAACTGAGGATTCCTGGAGGGGTTGTGGGAGGGGGGATGGGCTAAATGGGTAAGGGGCACTAAGGAATCTACTCCTGAAATCGTCGTTACACTATATGCTAACTAATTTGGATGTAAATTTAAAAAATAAAAAAGAAAATTAAAAGAAAAAAGAAAAAAAAAACAATTGAAGACTTGAAAGGACAGCTATTAAAGACCTATCATTATCACTATAAAAAAAAAAAGAACATAAATGTATAAGTAACTCAAAAGTAAAGTAGAAAAATGGTTTGGGGCACCAGGATGGCTCGGTCGGTTAAGTATCCAACTTCAGTTCAGGTCATGATCTCATGATCCGTGAGTTCAAGCCCCTCGTCGGGCTCTGTGCTGACAGCTCAGAGACTGGAGCCTGCTTCAGATTCTTATGTCCCTCTGTCTTTCTGCTCCTCCCCCTCTCACACTCTGTCTCTCTCAAAAATAAACATTAAAGGGGCACCTGGGTGGCTCAGTGGGTTAAGCGTCCAACTCCAGCTCAGGTCATGATCTCATGGTCCGTGAGTTCGAGTCCCGCGTCGGGCTCTGTGCTGACAGCTCAGAGCCTGGAGCCCGTTTCAGATTCTGTGTCTCCCTCTCTCTCTGCCCCTCCCCTGTTCATGTTCTGTCTCTCTCTGTCTCAAAAATAAATAAACGTTAAAAAAATTTTTTAAATAAAAAAAATACACATTAAAAAATTTTTTTAAGTAGAAAAGTGGTTTTCTTTTAAAGAAAAAGCAAATGAAAGACCAACCATTGCTCTCCAGCACACCAAGCCCAACACTGAGTTTTCCCTCCCCAAACGTCTGCCGCAATCCCCATTTGCCAACATCTCATTTCTCTGACCCTCTTGTTTCTGGGACTATGCCTAGAGTTACTATAGAAGCTTCACAGATAGCAAAAAGCTAAGGGGAACTGGAGATTCCACACAAAATTTCCAATGGTGATAGATACGCATGGTGTGGACTACTACTAAGACTAGTAGCTGGCTTGCTTTCAGCTTTCCAGGCTGTTTAAAAACAGTTTTTATTGACAGAAATTCTGCTTGTCTTTGAGCAGCAAGGAATAATGAGGCTTACTTTGGTTGTAACAAGAATGACCTCCTATACCATATGGCCAAAGAACAGTTGCTCATCTACAAGTCTGTGTGGATCAGATGAAGTATGTTTTGTTTTTTTGTTTTCTGGGTTTTTCTTTTATCAGTGCTTTACACATACATATGATATAGTTTAATAAATTGCTTTTCTCATGTTTCATTGCTTTAAGTTACACCCCATATACAGTCATCAATAAATTTCCCTGATGGCCAATATCAAATTTAGAAGGTTCCAACATTGTAAAAGAATGACAAGGAGTTATAGATCCTGAGGGAGATTTCAGGATGGGTCAGCCCTAGCATTATTTACTGTGGAGTGCAAGTATTAAGTTCTGTTTGGTTTTTCCTGTGAGGAGAGAACTTCATCTACTTGCTCGCCAAACAATGAGCAAAGGATCCCTTGGCTTTGGTGCTCTATGTTCCCTGGAAGGGTTTCTGACTGTTGGAGGCAGAGAGGACAATGAATGGTCCAAAGTGCTTCAATAGCCCCATTCCATTAATCCGTCCCTCAATCTAAAGCCCAGCAGAGGGGAAGCTCTTTGGGAGGGAAAAAGAGGGAAAGTTGGTACAGATGAAGGCTGCACTACTTCCCCAAGTCCTGATGCTGTAGGCTACACCTAACTAAGAGTGCCGAATATGATCCCACTTTGAAAGTGAATGCCACTATTTTAAGAATAGAGAAATTGCAGGATGCTTACTCTGAAATTGTACTCAACAATGTGGAAGCCACATCAGTATGCAAGTATGTTGTCCTCTTAAAAATCTAGGTGGGTATTTGGGGTTTCAAGCACCACACAAAAACTTTTTAAAAACTTTAATTGCCTAGTATAGAGAACATGTTAAGCAGAATGGGTTAAGCTATCATTTATGATCATCTTCATGAAACATGGTTACCTCTTTCTGCTGATATGACATTAAACATGGGACCAAACTGTTTTACTCACAACAGATAACCAACTAAACTGCATGTACATGTACAGGTTTATGCAACAGCCATGATATAACTAGATTTAGCATTCAGAACAGGTTCACAGACCACCAGCTCACTCTGTATATCCCACCAAACACAAGAGCAGTCATCTTCTATTTTAATACAATTATGGGTAGAAATTATATGATGTAAAATAGAAGATCTTCCATAAAGTTTAGGGTAGAAAAAGGGAAGACAAAAACAAAATTCCCATGAAGTAAAAAATAATTCCACATTGGTCCAGTACTCCATGAAACCAGAGATAAACTATAGTCCTCTAAGGCATTTACTTAGATCCAGTTCACCAAGACACTTCAATATGCTTCAAACTGGCTCATCATCATCCTCCTGCTATATTCATAAGCTAAAAATAGTGATCCATTGGCAGGGAATGCTCGAATCATAGTAGCTTTCATTCCAGAATATAAGGCTGCTATTCCTTCATTTTCCACAATACTTACAAGAGTTCCCATAAATCCAGCCTGTTTTCCAGACATGGAAAGAACCTGAATTCTGGATTTGATACAATCCACTGGGTATATGACAAGCCAAAGGCAAATTCCAGCAATTCCACCACTTAGCATCAAAGGGACAGGGCCTAGTTCGTCTTTTGATCTCCCTGAGGCAAAAAATGATCGACTCAGTTCATAGCCACCAAAGAAGAAGAAATAGCCCGGTACTTCTTGAAGTAGAGTGCTCGAAAGTCCTTGGTAGAAGCCCAAGAAGCCATCCTTTCTAAGGATACTCTTCACGACGGACCAGACTGTGTTCTGGCTTTTTGTTATTTTCCCTGACATTTCCATTTCGTACATGGTCTGTAGCCGGCACTTCACAAGCTCAGTGGGGCACAGGGCCAGCGCAGCAAACACGGAGGCGAAGGACCCCGCAGTTGCGGTCTGCAGTTCACTCAGCTTCTCCTGTTTGTCCAATCCAACTACTTTCTTCACAAGCTGTTGGCAGAAGCCATAGCACATGAAGAGGACAGAGTTCTCGGCGACGTAGGCAATCAGCGCTGGGCCAGTCCCCTTGTAGAAGCCGCGGAAACCCACTTGGGAGTACGTCTTCAGGCAGCAGTCGGTGAAGCTCTTGTACAGGCCGGGGAACGTCTGCATCTTCACTTTCACTGTGTCGAAAGGCTGCCCAGTCAGGACACATGCTGTGCCCCCTATGGCGCCCGCTGTGAGGTCGATGGTGGCTTGGATGGCAGGATTGGACTTCATGTTCGCCCACTCTTCCGCTGGTCTCCGTGGGAAGCAACTCTCTGGAGCTCAGGGCAGGCGTCCCACACCCAGACGCCCATTCTCCACTCTCCCTCCTCCTGGGGAGAAGCCGCTTAACCCCAAGAGAAGCCTCGGGACGCGCTCCCGCGCACAGAAATAACCCCCGGCTTGCCGGCGTGCGCGAGACCCTCCAGCGTGCCCTGCTGCCCGCAGCGCCCGCCCCACCCCCATCCCCGCCCCGCCCCCATCCGCCCGGCCCTCCCCGCACCCGCCCGCCGGGGACGAGGTCTCGGTACACACTTTTAATGAATTGTAACACAGAGATTGAAAGCTACTTTATAAATTCTTTCATTTAAGGCCAGAGACAATAGGCGCCGATGTTAGTGCTTTCCCCTTCGGCTAGGTTCCCACCTACTCCCCACATTTCTTACTAGGCAAAATAAAAGGGGATATGCTCCTGTTGGTCGAGCCTGGAGTCAAAGGGTCAAATCTAAAGACACAGAGGTTTCAAACAGAGAAGATAAACTACTTGGGGTTTTTTACATGACAGTCGGTGGCTGCTTTTGATCAGAAAACTGGAATGGCGGCTCTGCCGCAGGGTGAGGCGCCGCCGCACCTCTCTGGGTCCTGGTCTTCCCTCGACTGGGGACGCCCCGGTGACGGTGGGAGAGGAAGCCTAACGCGAGCAGATCCGCTCCGCAGTGCCGGCTGGAGAATGGCTATTTTTATGGCAACATCGCTCAGGATCTGGGGCTGAAGTCCTGGAAACCGGTGGCCCAGAGTCCTCATCATTTTCGGAGGTAGGATACAGCGTTTTTACAATTGGCTTGGAAAACAGGTATTTATGTGTTGCTAAGAAAGTTGATAGAAAAGAGCTGTGTGGTTCCAGCGCTCTCTAGAGCACAGCAGCGGACGTTCGGGATACAAATGCCAACAGGACTGGCTTCCAAGGCAAGGTGCGGTTTTGGACATAAGCTTGAGGATGCAGCTTTTTAGGACACACCTTTACCTTCCGGATAGATGCTCGTAATCCCGTTGTTAGAATTAATTCTCTTAAGGTTTTCATTCCAAGGCCTAGTTGGTGTTTTATTTTGGGGGTAAAAATAAAACGGAAGGGGCAGGAAGTACGCTGAAATGATTCTACCTTCGGAAACCTTTCCTTGTCCGATTATCTTTGGCTATCAGTTAATCAGATGAGGTACTGGGGCGCCTAGTGGCTCAGTCTGTTAAGCGTCAGACTTCTGCTCAGGTCATAATCTCACAATTTGAGGCCCTTTTGGGGCTCTCTGCTGTCAGCACAGAGCCTGCTTCAGATCCTCTGTCTCCCTCTCTCTGCCCCGTTCCTGCTTGCTCCCTCTTTCTCTCTCAAAAAATAAATAAATATAAAAATTTTTTAAAAATAAGTGAGGCATTGAAATAAAAAATAAAAGTCCATTTGCAACTACGTGGATGGAACTAGAGGGTATTATGCTAAGCGAAATTAGTCATAGAAAGACATATATTATTTCATTCATATGACAAATTTAAGATACAAAACAGATGAACATAAGGGAAAGGAAGCAAAAATAATATAAAAACAGAGAGGGGACAAAACATAAGGGATTCTTTAAAATTTTTTTAATGTTTTATTTATTTTTGAGAGAGAGTGAGAGAGTGCGAGTGGGGAAGGGCAGAGAGAGAGGGAGACAGAATCTGAAGCAGGCTTCAGGCTCCCAGCTGACAGCATAGAGCCCGTCTAGGGGCTCGAACTCATGAACCATGAGATCATGACCGGAGCTGAAGTCATGACCTGAGCCGAAGTTGATGGTAACTGAGCCACCCAGGCGCCCCAGGGGGACTCTTAAATACAGAGAACAAACAGGTTTGTGGAGGGGTTGTGGGGGGCGGGGAATGGGCTAACTGGTTAAGGAGCATTAAGGAATCTACTCCTGAAATCATTGTTGCACTATCTGTTAACTAACTTGGATGTAAATTAAAAATAAATTAATTAAACAAAAATAAATGAATACATACATACATACTGGTGAGGCACTGAAAAGCAAATGGTGCATGGATAGCTTGTCAGCAGGTAGACTTCATTGAAGTAGATAGTGACCTGGCCTTTTCTTTGGGGAAGGCCCAAATGTCAGTATCTGACCTCTTTTCTCTGGATCACATGGTTTCTTTAGAGAATAATCTTTGAATCTTGACTATGTGTGTGTTTGTGTGTGTGTGTGTGTGTGTGTGTGTGTGTGTGTGTGTGTGGAGATGTATGCCTTGGAAATGGATTTAATGAGACCAAGAATGGAGTAAGGGGGTAACATTACTGCAGTAAAGTACATAGATTTTCACCTAATTTTGTTTGATGCTGTACAACCCTTTATCTGTGCCTGCTTTCTCTGAGTTTGAGCCTCCTTTGGTTCAATTTACCTAGAAAGTACACTTTTCATCTGTGGGATGGGGAAGGAAGTCATTCTAGGAAGGGATAGGGATCCTGGACATCCAATAGCTCTGGATATACTTTAATGAATCCCCCATGTCCAGCCTCATGCCTTTCCCCCTTCCTTGGAAACTTCTGCCTGCAAATATTGAGCCTCTTGCAGGTTCTGTCAGTTGGGTTTGTCTCTCTTTGGTATACTGCCTTGCAGACATTTAGCATGTAACTTTCTCTGATCTCTGAATTTATCATTCTTTCCTCTGCTTTGGACTTCTGAAAACAGATTGACATTCCTCATTCACTGTTGTCTCATCTCTTTTTTTGACTTTAGGGGTTCTTGTTATCTGGGCAAACTTTTTTCCTAATGTTTATTTATTTATTTTGAGAGGGGGTAGGGGCAGAGGGAGAGAGAGAGAGAATCCGAAGCAGGCTCCCTGATATGAGCACACAGCCCAATGTGGGACTTGATCTCACACACCATGAGATCATGACCTGAGCCAAAATCAAGGGTTGGAGGCTTACCTGGCTCAGCCATCCAGGTGTCCCTTGGCAAATTTTTGACAAAGAAAAGAGCTATGTGAGAACACTGTGCCGTTTTACATTGGAAAAGGAATTTTAAATTCTTCATGTCATATTTGAAGGATTTTTAAAAATTTATTTTACTTTTTTTTTCTTAAAATAAACTCTACCCCCAAGTGGGGCTGGAACTCACCACTCGAAGATCAAGGGTCACATGCTTTAGTGACTGAGCCAGCCAGGCACCCTGAGGGATTTTTTGTTATGTTTTGATATTACCCTCAAGAAAGTCAAGGAGAAAGAAATAAAAAGCATATTTTAATATTTATTGTAGAAGCCCTATCAAGTTATCTAGAAATGCTTTTAATATCTTAATGACCATGGAGTGTCAATTAATTACATCTGGTTCATTGTTTATTTTTTAAAAAACATGCTGAGTTTTTACAAACACAAGATACATAGAAAACTGCAATAAATCATCAACTGCTTTTGTGTTAAGTTCATACATATGTTTTGGAGAAGCCAAATTAGTGATCAAGGCTAGGGAGCACAAGGGCATTAATAGGGAAATGGTCTATACCTTCATTGAATTGCCAGACATAGTTGCATAAATAGCAGAGACAGAGATCAAGTTCCATGATATATATTTAACTAAGTATATGGATTTGGAGACAACAGATGCCAGAATATATTGTATCACTGACCAGCATAATAGGCAGTCTTAAGCAAGTGAAACCATTTTTTTCTTACTAACCACAATGATGATACTTCTGTTCTAATTGTAAGCATGCCCTCCCAAGCATACATGCCAGAAAATAATGGCAAAGAATTTCCAGCTTTTCACTGAAGACCACTACCTTTGACAAGATGAATACCTAAATCACATGCTCCCTAGCAATTGGGCCAGATAGGAATACCAGAGAAAGTGGGGTGTGAGCCAAGGCCTGAATGACAAAAAGATAAACATGAGAATATCTGGAGACAGTTTCAGGAAAAGAGAACTGTACATGCTAAATATAGCTCTGTGGTGAGAAAGTGGTTGGCATTTGAAGTAAAGAAAAAAAAGTCCAGGATGGCTGTGTAGTGAGCAGTCTTCCTAGTGTGTATTTTCACATAGCGTGTATAAAAGATAAGAACCAGAGTTTAAGTCATTCAGAGGCACAAATTGTCACAATTTGTCCAAATTTTCATCTTAAATAAAAATTTCATCTCCAAATTGAAAATGTCAGGATTTATGTAACTAAAAACTGAATATAAAGATCCCTTTTACCTAGTCTGTAGATATAATGAAAATTGGAAGCCATACTGACATGAATGTTTATTGCAGCATTTGGTATAATAAAAAAATTGTTGTGGAACAACCTAAGTGGCCAGCAATAGGGGAGTGGATAAAATGTTTTTTAAAAAATCTTTATCATGAACTGAAGCAGTAAATCTATATGTGCTGATAAGGAAGGATATTTATATATTTTTGAGTCATAAATTTTATAGTGGTATCTGTAACAAAATCATACTTTTTTTCCTTTACCAAACTAAATATACATTTAGTTGTACACTAAATAAAGACCTGGAATGATACAGCTCAAAATGTTAACAGTTTACTCTAGAAAGTTGGTTGAAAGGGACTTTATCTTATATTTTTTGTAAAAATCTCTGTATTATTTAATATTGAAAACTGTACTCATTGGAAACCAATTTGACAATAAACTTCATATATTGAAAAAAAACCAAACAACAAAAAAAAAGAAAACTGTACTCATTAGCCAAAGGAACTGTGAGAATAGTGAGTCCTTTTGGTAACTCAGTACTTACTTTAAGAGAAATGAATCCCACTCTTTTTCAGTTAAGCTTTTCTTTTTACATAAGAGGGTAACTCTTAACTCTATAACTTATAACTCTGTAACTCATTATAGAGTTCTCAATATGAATAGAAAGCCAAGCTATAAATAAATCAAGTAAAAACCCAAGTTATAGTAGTTAGCAGAGTCCCTTTGTTTATGCTGCAGATTATTTGAAGCAAACTTTGTTTCTGTTGTAATTAGTTTCCTTTTTTTTGTTTGTGTTTTTTTGGAGGGGGAGGTTAATGTTTATTTATTTTGAGAGAGAGAGAGAAAGAGAGAGAGAGAGAGAGAGAGAGAGAGAGAGAGAGAGACCATGAGTGGGGGAGGGAAAGAAAGAGGGAGAGAGAGAATCCCAAGCAGGCTCTGGACTGTCAGCACAGAGCTCAGCACGGTACTCCATCTCACCAACTGTGAGATCATGACCTGAGCCTAAATCAAGAGTTGGGCACTTAACCGACTGAGCCACCCAGGTGTCTCTGTAGATTCTTTAATTTGAAATCAGCCACTTAAAATAGCTGTTTCTTTATACTTGTCTATCACTTTTATCATTTTTAATTCAAAATTATTTAATCCCTGTTATGTTCAGACATTAGTACATAGGCAATAATAGTTTGCTTTTATTGTTAATTTTACTATATTCCAGGCGTTGTTCTAAGTCCTTTATATGTATCAACTCAATAGCCAACAACCAACAACTCAACAGCTCTATGAGGTACATAATATTATCACCTTCATTTTAATGATGAGAACACTGAAAAAAACAGATTATTTGCCCAACAGCACACAACTAGTAGGTCACTGAGCTAGCATATAAACCCAGGCACTGCATCTCTTGATCTTGAGATTTTGATCTCTTTACTATCCTTTAGTAAGTTTACAGTGACTAACAAGCCCAAGTGCCTACTGTCAGTGAGTTTACAGCCTAGTGGGGGATGAGCCATAGGTAGTTTACACTTTAGAATGGTAAATGCATAACTGAGTATTTATCCCAGCAGACTACTGGAGAGTGCATGAGATTATAACAGACACTAAATGTGTAGTTGAGTACATCATATCCAGTATTTGGTATGGTATAGAACAATAAGTATTTGTTGAATAAAAGGTAAAGAGTAGAAGCAAAGCCATAGTAGAGCTGCTCTAGATGGAGATAAAGAAGGACTTGTTGGAGTTGGTGACGTTAAGGTTGAGAATGGAGATATGTGGGATTTGGCCAAATAAAGAGTCTTCTAGATATGGGCTAAAAATAAGTGGGAAGATGTGGTGACACGAGGCTGAAAAGGTAATTGGAATACTCATAATCTTGTGTTTTTTAAAAAAATATAAAATTAGTCCTGAAAGCAGTGGTATACCTTTGAAGAGTTTTAAGCATGGGAATGATATGATCAAATATAGCTTAGGAAGATCACTTTGGTGGCCAACTCAAAAACCTAAATTGGTGAGAAAAAAAGTTTATAAACACACAACCAATTAGGAAGCCAGTGCCATTTGTTTGGCAAGAGATGAAAATGACTTGAACTAGAACACTGCCGGTAGAGATGAAGTAGTGATTGAAGAGCTTTTTTATAAGTAGACTCAGTAGTCAGAGGGTGAGTAGTCAAAAGTTATGGCTTAAGCTTCTAGCTTCAGTAACTGGGTTGGGTGATTGTGCTCTTTATTTTCACTTAGTCATAAAACATGAAAGAGCAAGTTTTCAAGGAAAAGGAGGAAAGGAGTTCCATTTGGGGACATTTGGAGTTGAGTTGCCTGAGAGATACAAGTATTTCTGGTATACAGCTGAATATACTAAATCTGAAGCTCTTGGGGCGCCTGGGTGGCGCAGTCGGTTAAGCGTCCGACTTCAGCCAGGTCACGATCTCGCGGTCCGTGAGTTCGAGCCCCGCGTCAGGCTCTGGGCTGATGGCTCGGAGCCTGGAGCCTGTTTCCGATTCTGTGTCTCCCTCTCTCTCTGCCCCTCCCCCATTCATGCTCTGTCTCTCTCTGTCCCAAAAATAAATAAAAAAAAAAATAAAATAAATAAAAAATAAAACAGCATTTATTATCTACCTACCATCCTTTTTCTTTTTAAAAAAATTTTTTTAAATGTTTATTTTTGAGAGAGACAGACAGTGTGACTGGGGGAGGAAGAGAGAGAGGGAAACACAGAATCTGAAGCAGGCTCCAGGCTCTGAGTCATCAGCACAGAGCCCAATGCGGGGCTCGAACTCACAAACTGGGAGATCATGACCCGAGCCAAAGTTGGATGCTTAACCGACTGAGCCACCCAGATACCCCTCTACCTACCATCCTAATGTATTAAGAAAACCTGCTTCTTCTTATTTGCAAACATCAAGAAATAATCCAAAGTCTGATACTTGGGAGAAGCCTTAAACCTCTGTATTCTGTACTAAAATCTTAAAAATTAGGACATTTTGGTAGAAAACAATCAGATAACGTGAAAGAGAAAATTAGTATTGTGAGATTTCCACCATCAGCATGTAGGATTTTAGACTTGAGAAGTCTGCACAGTTTTAACATTTCACTACGGATGTTTCCTGTCAAATACAAAATTAAAATGGGCTTTAAATGTTTGCTTCATGAGGCCAATTTTCAAACGAACCTTTAATCCCAACCTGTCAGAAATGAATTGCATGCAATAGTGCATTTTGCAAATTTTGTCAGTTTTCAGAAATAGCTTAAATGTAAGGCATTAGATTAGAATCTTAAGAACATGTAAAATTTAAGAATATGAAAATTATGTTTAAGAAATTTTGAAATACTATAGTGATGACTTCCTTTATGAACAATTTTGATTAACTAACATGGACACATCACCTCTGTTCTGAGAATACTATTAAATGACTGCAGGATTAAAGTTGAAAATATTTACAAATGCAATCAATTCAAACCAATGTTGATTCAGTGAAAAGTACTCGATATGATAGCCTTTGCTTTGTTTCTACTATTTTAACCGAGTGTAGTGCTTAAAAAAAAAAAAGATAAAAATACTAAGTTTTATAAATAAAACTATAG
This sequence comes from Panthera onca, assembly GCF_046562875.1. NCBI lineage: Eukaryota > Metazoa > Chordata > Mammalia > Carnivora > Felidae > Panthera > Panthera onca. The sequence continues at coordinate 122,147,819 of NC_138339.1, read as the reverse complement.
TAACTGTTAAAGATAAAAATAGTAAGTTGTATGCTAACAAAAGTTAGGCTAGTTTAGGAAAGGTTCTATACCTTGTGTTTGTAACCTCCAAATGAAACAGGTGGGTTGGAAACTTAACATAAGGCAAAGATGGCATTTCCCAATTTCTTTGACCCTGCTGTGATTTCTTTTCTTTTTTTTTTTTAACATTTATTTTTGAGACAGAGAGAGCCAGATCATGAACGGGGGAGGGTCAGAGAGAGAGGGAGACACAGAATCCGAAACAGGCTCCAGGCTCTGAGCGGTCAGCCCAGAGCCCGACGCGGGGCTCGAACTCATGGACCACGAGATCGTGACCTGAGCCGAAGTTGGACGCTTAACCAACTGAGCCACCCAGGCGCCCCAGACCCTGCTGTGATTTCTTAAAACCCAACACATAACTGTTTCTTTTCCCTACAAACCAGAATCAAATCAGTCATTAAACCCCACCAAGAAACCACCTCAAAAGAGGATCTGATTTCCACTACCCCTAAAAGAGCAAGACACATTATGAGGTGAAAATTAGTTACTTTTATTTACTGTTAAAACAACTTTATGAAATGATTTGCAACTCTACATGGGGACAAATGCTTTCAGCAGCTGGGAAAATAGCTACCACTGCATGGGAAAATATATGCAAACTAGTTTCACTGCCTGCAGACTAGACTCTAGATCTTACTGCTCTCAGATGGCATCAGAGAGAAGCAACAGCCACTTCTGGCAAATGAGAAACAGCAGCAAAGTCCTGCAGTCAAGGTGTGATTACTAAGGTTGAACTGTTCATTCCACTAATCCTACAATTTTCCTACAATCATTTATCTGTGTACACATTCCTACTTCCTAAAGAATAAACACCTAACAAAGTGGTTATGACAAACAAGATAGCAATTCACATTTATATTTGTCTGTAAGACAAATTCAGCAACAGACAGTGGGGGAAATGGGAACTACTATAAAGTTACATCTAGTCCAGGTGATGAAGCCAAGATTATTCTTTCAATGGTGAGCCATCTAAGGAATGAAATTAAGTATTAGAACTCTTCTCACTTCTCTAGGAGTGATTCTAGCTCTTCTTGCAAAGAGCTGAGCTGCTCCTTTTCTCGGTCTTCCTTTTGTTTGAGTTCATCCAGCACAGCCTGAAATCTGTTCTTGAGAGCCAGGTTTTCGACTTTCATAATGAGATCCTCCTGTCGTTTTGCCCTATCCTGGGTCTCTTGGAGTTTGCCTTTCATATTATCAATCTGTTTCTGAATTCCCATGACCAGCTGATTGGTTCCCTCATTTTCTTGGTGCTGTTCATCTGATTCATTCAACTTGTCCTGTAGCTGTCTTTCCAAATCTTCCTCAGTGTCAATGATGTTTATATCTTCTTCATCTTGATGCTGGGTCTCATCTTCATCTTCACTGCTGCTGCTGAGGTCATTGAATATCTCCCGAAGCTCATCGTGTTCTAATGAGTCATGGCCCTGCCTGTGACCAGACATTCCTGGAGAAGAAATATCAAGGCCCTGATTTTCTGTTTCTTTTGTTTCATCTTCAGCAATTATTTCCCAACGAGTACTCACAGCTTCAGCATCTGTACTCAGCAACCGCTTCACTTCTTTCTCCACATCTGGAGATTCAATATACTTCTTCTTTGCTGTCTTCCGGAACCTTCTCTTTCTGACATTTTTAAGAGGCAGAGTAATTCCATGGTTCCATATAAACTTTTTCTCTTTGTCCTTATCCTTTTTCTTGCTTGCTTTGGGATCAGTAGCAGCAACTGGCTCTTCCACAGGAGGATAGAGATCACCATCCACTGTGGAGACAAGCATCTGACATATATCAGCTGTCTTGTAAAAAGTTTTCTTATCAATGGTTTTCAGACTTTCCATAACACACGGAAGATCTACCAATTTTGAGGCCAATGGGACCCGGTCCACTCTGACGATTCCATGACGTCCATCAGGGTGTAACTCAATTGTCAGTCTGTCCTTCAGGTTGACATGACCAGACTGTACTGCCCGCCTCACAGTAGAGGCATATTCTGGAGGTAGCCGTAATATAAACTGGCTCTCTAGTTCGTGAGGAGCATCATCTTTGCTCTTACTCATCTTTACTTCTTTGAGATTCACTTTTCTGACAATCACTTGTTGCACTAAAAAGTTCCAACAGTTAGAACGACCAGTTTGTTATGAGCTGAAATCTTAAGTACAAAGAGTTTTAAGCAGAACAGGAGCTAAGCGTCTATTTTGTCTTAATGTTGAATCAAGGCCCAAGTCTATATGAATTTGTCGTGACTAAAAACCAGTTAGGTGCGTTTTAATCTATTAGCTGCAATGCAAGTTTCAGCCTCCAGATGCCGCTGCCGGACAATGCAGAGGGAGCTAGCTAGCAGGAAAGCAAATGGCGGCTTCTGCGGAATGATTTTCGACACAGTAAGTAAGGCCCAGCAGACACTCCCAATCCACACTCTCACGGAACAAAGATATTCAAAAACCGGGGCGCGGTGAGCTCTCTTCGCCTTGGGTACTTACAATCCAGTGACGATTATAAACCTAGCTTCTCCGGACAGGAGCTAACGGAAGAGGAAGCCACTCAGAGCAAGACGGCCGGGCGCCGAGAGTCTTATTCAGTCTCTTTAATCCTCTGTTTTTTCCGGCTCTTAGGAAAGTGATCCGCTACCGATTAGCAACGGAATGGCGGAGGGCAGGCAGCGCGAAATCTCGCCGAGAGCCGCAACTCGCAGAGCCTGAAGCGATAGCTGCGCAGCTCAGCAGGTCTCGGTCCGGGGTGGCAGACCGAGCGAAAAAGAAAGCACTACGTCATCCCGCCGGGCGGGAGAAGCGGCTGTGAGTGACAGCACGACTCAAGCGGAAGTGCGGGTTGCCCTAGCTTGCGCAGGCGTAGTAGTGCAATTACGCCATCCGGCGACTTGTCCTCTCGTGAGAATTTGACTTAACGCGATGAACGCGATAATATTTCATAGAGAGCTATTGCTTTGAAAATATTTAGAGGCAAAGCTTGCTAGAAAGACGTTAGACCCTTATGTCCCCCTTTCCCGCTCCGCTAAGCCAGAACTTTTACCGGTCGCCGTGGGGCCGGATAGCTCCTAGACTGCTGAGTGATTACCGGAGATAGGGCGTCCGTGCGGAAAGCGTCTTTGCATCTGTCTGGAACCTCTCGGATGCTTCCACACGGTATACCAATCTGAAGCAGATACAAGAAATTATAATTAACCATACAGAGGATTGTAAAGTACCCAAATCAGTGGAGTGAGAAGGAGAAGCTGACCACTATATAATTCTAAGTATATATTTTGTTGATTATGAAAATGCCCGAAGGGGACTCACGATTTAGGGACTGTGTTTTGAAGGACTCCAAGGGAACATGGGTGATTACTCTTTCTAATATGTTTGATGTAGATATAAACGTAAACAGAAATAAGTGTATGGGGGCACATAATCGTTTAGGACACAGTTGTCTGACAAGTGGTCTAACTATAGAAGAATAAAATTGAAATTTAATTAGGATTTTTTTCATTCCACGTCCACTATTTTGAAGCTTTTCTACTAGTCTCTTCTTTGCGTAGTGAGGTATTCATTTGCTTTTTTTGTAATATTTAGGCCTAAATATCTAAGAGTTTCCACTTGCTCCTATTCATTTCCATTTATTTTTTAATAGGATCAGGTAAAGTATCAAGGTCATTAAATTTAATCTCTGTCCTCTAAAATATGAACAGCTATATCTAAATTTAAAAACTCACTTAAAATGTGATTAACACTCTCAAAATTCGCTTTATTTGTTTAGGCACTTATTGTCTCTTTCACCCCAGATTGGAAGCTCTGTGATAATCCAGAGTTTTCAGTCTCCCATAGTCATCGTGTCCCAGTGCCTAGTACGAAAACATGGGAGACACCCCCAAAAATTTGCTAATTGAATGAAACAACTGACCCATCTAGAAATAGCATAAATATAGTCTAATTCCCATAATAATTTGTGAGGGAAAATATATTCTATGTCACCTTAAAATGAGATAGAGCCATGTTACATACATTTCTCTCTAGTCAAGGACAGTGCCAATTATGAGTGGAGAGTTTTGCTAAAAGTGTGTGTGAATGTGTCTTCTTTGGTTTAGGTAGACTCTGATACCTAATCATGAGAGGAAATTAAAACGGCCTGGCACCAATTTGGACTTTTTGTTAAATTTGAAGTAGAAATTAGGTTCTTTCAGATAACTACATTAGTTCTGTTGGTTCTATGATGTGTTGAAGAATGTTCACTGATATAACTATAATTTCAGGATCATCTGTTTCCTTTTTTCGATGGTGAACTTTTTTTCAATGTGATTATCCCTTAATTATACTTGGTTTTACTTCATTTGTAGCTATGAGTTTATTTTGCTAGCCTCTGCATGGTACTTTATTTAACCATATAATATGTAAGGACATGTCTATACATGTAAATAATCCAAATATTACTTTGCATTTTAATTGCCTGAGTTTTATGATGCTCAAATACCTTTGTCACAGAAAGTAACTTAAGATAAATTCTATGTAATTCTGATTTTCCAAAATTATTATCTATTTTAGTTAGTAAATCTTTATATGGAATGTTGTTGAAGAAAATTAAAAGGATTGACTGAAGTTTCCCCTCAGGTATCTACCTCCTTCAGTCCTGGAACATATTTTCTGCTTTTGAGTTTAACACATTTTATAAATGCTGTTTTTTGGGGGGAAAATTACATTGATCCTAAAACCAAGGGCTCTACCTCATCACACATTACCCTAATGTCTATTGATAAATATAGGTTTAAAAAAAAATCAAGTCCATTAGACATACAGGAACACTCTAAATTGATGAACGAATTATACTTCTGTGGTTGTTCCATGGAATATCTGTGATACTAGGAAACCAAAGATTTGGGAAGAGCAATAAATTCCCCAGTTAAATGCCTCCTTCCTTTAATAAAAGTAGTATCACAATCAGGCTAATGCTGTATGCTTGAAAATTCCCTTTAAAAATTTCTAAATGTTTTTTATTTATTTTTGAGAGACAGAGAGAGACAAAGCATGAGTGGGGGAGGTCAGAGAGAGAGGGAGACACAGAATCCCAAGCAAGCTCCAGGCTCTGAGCTTTCAGCACAGAGCCTGACACAGGGCTCCAACTCATGAACCATTAGATCATGACCTGAGCTGAAGTCAGACACTTAACTGACTAAGCTACCCAGGCACCCCTGAAAATTCCCTTTAGTAAACTTTTAATAAACTTTTAAGTTGCTTATACTGTGGAGGTTAAAAAATTATGAGTGATAAAATAAGCCCTGCTTATATTTTGGAGATCACAAATTACAGCGTAAGGAAATTTCAGACACCTCAGGAAAGTATACTTCTATACTGGTGTATCATTTTATAAACAGTAAAAAACAAGTTTATAGGGATGCCTGGCTGGTTAAGTCGGTAGAGCATGCGACCCTTGATCTTGGGGTTGTGAGTTTGAGCCCCACTTTGAGTGGGAAAATTACTTAAAAATAAAATCCTAGGGGCGTCTGGGCGGCTCAGTCGGTTAAGCGTCCGACTTCGGCTCAGGTCAAGATCTCGCGGTTTGTGAGTTCAAGCCCCGCATTGGGCTCTGTGCTGACAGCTTGGAGCCTGGAGCCTGCTTCAGATTCTGTGTCTCACTCTCTCTCTGCCCCTCCCCTGCTCATTCTCTGTGTCTCTCTGTCTCAAAAATAAATAAAACATTTTTTAAAAAATAAAAAATTAAGGGGCGCCTGGGTGGCGCAGTCGGTTAAGCGTCCGACTTCAGCCAGGTCACGATCTCGCGGCCCGTGAGTTCGAGCCCCGCGTCAGGCTCTGGGCTGATGGCTCGGAGCCTGGAGCCTGTTTCCGATTCTGTGTCTCCCTCTCTCTCTGCCCCTCCCCCATTCATGCTCTGTCTCTCTCTGTCCCAAAAAAAAAAAAAAAAAAAAACGTTGAAAAAAAAATAAAAAATTAAAATAAATAAAAATAAAATCCTAAAGGGACTCCTGGCTGGTTCATTCAGAGGAGCATCCAACTCTTGATCTCAGGGTTGTGAGTTTGAGCACCACATTGGATGTAGAGATTACTTAAATAAAACTTAAAAAAATGAAATCTTAAAAAAAAAGTTTAACTAAAATGTAGCAGTCTCCTGTATCAAGTAGGACGTTTTCTATAGAAAAAAAAGGCCAACCTAATTTACACTGATTTATTATTTTTTTAATATGAAATTTATTGTCAGATTGGTTTCCATACAACACCCAGTGCTCATCCCAACAGGTGCCCTCCTCAATACCCATCACCCACTTTCTCCTCCCTCTCACACCCCATCAACCCTCAGTTTATTCTCAGTTTTTAAGAGTCTCTTATGGTTTGGCTCCCTTCCTCTCTAACTTTTTTCCCCTTAAATAATTAGAAAATCTGTTATCTTAAAAACCAGGTGTTCTAGAGCAGCTCTGTCCAATAGAAATATAATGTGAGCCACAGATGAAAGCCACTTATGTGATATTAAATTATCTAGTGACCAGAGTAAAGTGGCAAAAAGAAATATGTGAAATTAATTTCAATAATTTGATTTAACTTAATTCAAATGATCATAATCAATGTAATAGTTATTAATGATATATTTTACATTCTTACTTTGTACTAAATCTTCAAAACCTGGTACGTATTTTACACTGACGGCACATCTCAATTTGGACTGGCCATATTTCAGATGCTCAATGGCCACATGTAGCTGATGGTTACTGTTTTGGACAGTGCCAGTGCCATTCTTGAAAGTATGGCTCCCTCTAGGCATGATAGAATCATGACCTGGCACAAATTGTTTTTCTCTTCCTAATTTTGGAGAATGATTATTTATATTTTTTCTGTTATTCTTTCAGCTTTGTCCTTATCTTGTAAACTTCTTAAGTCTCTGGTCATAAGAATTCTGCCAGCAGTAACCAGGGAGCTTCCTTCCTTGTCCACGGTAAGTTCAGAGAGTGGCTTCCTCCAACCAAAGTTTGTCTTTCAATGTGATTGGACCAGTTTAGACCATTTACCTATCCCTGGCTCAATAATAGTCACCTGGGGAATACCCTGAGCCTGTGATTTTCAGTATGATGGGGAGGAGGTGACATTTGGTAATGTCTGGAAACATTTTTGATTGTCATAACTGTGGGGGTGGGGTCTACTGGCATCTATTGTGTAGAGGCCAGGGATGCTGCTAAATATCCTACCATATGCAGACCAGCCCTCTTCCCCACAATAGTTCCATGGCTCAAAATAGTACCATGGTTGAGTAAGCTTATTAAGTCTGTATTCCTAACTAACACTGACAAGGGGAATGAGGTTTACCATTATTGGTTTAGATCTATCAGTATCTATGAATAGGTTTAGCTTCCTGTTTCAGAGGGTGGGCCTCTAAACTAAAAAAGGAAATGTTAGAAGAGAGCAAAGGGCATAGACAACTTAGTCCATATGTACTACTTTAACAAAATACCATAAACTGAGTGGCTTGTAAACAACAGAAATTTATTTATAAGTTCTGGGGGCTGAGAAATCTGAGATAAAAGTGCCAGCAGATTTGATTGATGTCTGGTGAGGACTTCACCCTCATGACCTAATCACCTCTCCAAAGCCCTACCTCCAAATACCATTATACTTGGGATTAGGTTTCAACATATGAATTTTGAGGGAACACAAATACCGGTTTATAGAGGCCACCAGTAATATCCATGAAAGAGCTGATTATTTGAGGGGTTATAATAATATATATTTAATTCCAACAAAGATTCAAGTGGACAATAAGCACATGAAAAGATGCCCAACATCACTGATTGTTAGGGGAATGCAAATCAAGACAATGAGATACCACCTTACACCCATTAGGATGGCTACGATCAGAAAAACAAAATAACAAATGTTAGTAGGGATGTGAAATATTTGAAACCTTTGTGCATTGCTGGTAGGAATCTAAAATGGTATAGCCACTGTGGAAAACAGTGTGGCATTTCCTCAAAAAATTAAAAATAGGGGCACCTGCATGGCTCAGTCAGTTAAGCATCTGACTCTTGATTTTGGCTCAGGTCACGATCTCACGGTTTGTGAGTTCAAGCCCCTCATTGGGCTCTGTACTAGCAATGTGGAGCCTGCTTGAGATTCTCTGTCTCTGTCTGTCTCTGCTCCTCCTCTCCTCATACATTCACTCTCTCTCTCTCAAAATAAATAAACATTTAAAAAAATTAAAAGTAGAATTACCTTATGATCCAGCACTTCCACTTCTGGGCATGTACCCAAAAGAATTGAGAGCAGGGTCTCAAAGAGACATTTGTAGGGGTGCCTGCATGGCTCAGTTGGTTGAGCATCTGACCTCGGCTCAGGTCATGATCTCATGGTTCATGAGTTCGAGCCCCACATCAGGCTTGCTGCTGTCAGCCAAGAGCCTGCTTTGGATCCTCTGTCCCCCTCCCCCCGCCCCTCCTCTGTTCATGTTCTCTCTCTCAAAAATAAATACAACATTTAAAAAGGGACATTTGTACACCCATGTTTATAGCAACATAATTAATAGTAGCTAAAACTTAGGAGCAACCCAAGTTGCCATCAACAGATGAATGAATAAGTAAAATGTGGTCTGTACATACAATGTAATGTTATTCAGCCTTAAAAAGGAAGCAAATTTGGGGGTGCTTGGGTGGCTCAGTCAATTAAGGGTCTGACTCTTGATTTTAGCTCAGGTCATGATCTCGTGGTTCGTGAGATTGCTTACAGCAGAGAGCCCACTTGTGATTATCCTTCTGTCTCTCTCTCAACCCTTCCTTCTCTTCCTCCCTCTTTCTCTCTCTCTCAAAATAAATAAATAAACTTTAAAAAAAGAGGAAGGAAATTTTTACATATGCTACAACACAGATGAACTTTGAGGATATTATTCGGTGTAAAATAAGCCAGTCATAAATAGATAAATACTAGTTGATTCCACTTATATGAGTTATTTAGAGTAGCCAAAATCATAGAAAATAGATGATGTTTTCCAGGGGCTGGAGAGAGGGGAGAATGAAGAGTTAATAGGTAATGGGTATGGGTTTCAGTTTTAAAAGTTGAAAAGTGTTCTGGAGATAGATGGTAGTAATGGTTGTATAAGATTATGAATGTATTTAATACCACTGAACTGTGTACTTAAAAATGGTTAAGATGTTAAATTTTATGTGTATATTACCACAATAAAAAAGAAAAAAGTATATATGTATTTACAAAGTGTGGACAGTCATCAAATATAATAATCACATAATTACTGGTGATTTAAAATTTTTATCAGTATTTTCTACTTTTGTATAATAAAAAAACTTGTTATATTGTAGAATTTACAGTGAGAATGACTTTTGTGATGAAAAATTATTTTTATAATGGCTAATTTCTTGAGCAAAAATTTTTTAAGGAAAAGAAGCTTCAGTGGTATATCATCTTCAAAAGGAAATGTCAAGAGGGAAAATTGTGTAGGAATTCTTTTAAGTCGATTTGAATTTTAATAAATTAAAGCATTTGGTTTAAATTTTTCAGAAAGGCTAATTTCTTATACTTTGTCAAAAAGAAATAATGACTCGCAGCCTCTGCCTAAAATAAGTCCTGGAAATAAAGCAAGTACAGTCTCCTGACTTTGAGAAATAACACGAGGTAGATATCGTACCAGGCCTCTGGGTGCCGCTGTCTGCCAGTCCGTAGCTAGAGTGAAACAAAGCAATCCATTGGCATTCTGACCCAGCGATCCCCGCCGACATTTGTGGAATATATCTGGAGTGGACTTCTTACGCCTTCTCTTCCACCATCTTTTCTAAATTTCTGCGTCAGGAACATCAGGATGTTTAATGACCCGGAATGAGGCGCTGCCTTTTCTCTCCATTGTACCTTTGTAATCCGGGAGCAACCATGGCAAGATGTATTAGGATCTGAGAAGCAGCATCGAGAAGAGATAAGAAAGAAGTCCCCCACAGGAAAGGCACACCGTGCGCAGTAAGCAGTTTCCCTTACTGTTGTCTTTGTTCAGCCTATTGAAGTATGCATCAGATGTGCTGCGAGATTCTAGAAGAAAAGGCCAGTGGTTTAAAAGTGGGGAATCTGGGCAAAGATGTGACCAGAACTATGGGTGAGTGCCGGGAAGCCTCTTTCCTGCCAGAGAAAGGAGCAGGGAAGAACTGGAGAATGACAGACTAGATCTATCAGATAATGTTAAAGGAAGTCTTTAGGCCCTTGAATCTGAAACCCTCACTGGAAACCCCATGAATGCTTTTCATATAAATTTATTCATCCTGGATATAAATAATTTATGGTTTTTAATACATTTTGTTTTGGAAATTGTGGAAAACATCTTAAAATGAGCATAGTTCATTCTTAAACCCCAATATGTTTGGATGCTACAAGTAATTCTCTATGGATTTATCACATTAGTTTCAGTAGCCATTTCCCCAGTCCCCACAAGTAAAAGAGATGACTAGGGCAGGAATGGACCAGAGGAGCAGAACTGCCACCAGTTAGTGGTAGGGAGGGGTAGGAACAGCTCGTGGCAAGATGAGGGAGTTGGATGCTAATGCCAGTGCTGCCATACTGAGCCACAAGAAGTACAGCAGAATCTGCCTACAGGAGAACCTGCCCTCCACCACATGCTCTGCATTCTTCAGGGGGACTCTACTGACCTGGATGACACTGTAAGGTCGAGATCCCCTACACTTACTACAGTCTCATATAGCATATCTACCATCTAAAAGTGACAGTACCATCTTTGATTTTTGGAGTGCAACAGATGCATCATGGAGTAGAAGAGAAGATTGGAGGCAGTTTAAGGGCCCCTTTCAAGATCCTGATTGAAATGGAGGTTGAGAACTACAGTGCTGTGCAGGTGACTTTCAGCTGGGTGTCTAGTCCTATTAAAGGCAAGAACTGTGGTTGCCCAAGCCAAAACAATGGAGAGATGAAAGATACAGAAAGTAGTAAACACACAGTCAAACAATTTACTTCTAAGAATTACTATGCAATTCTTTGTAAGCTACAGACAGATGGAATTCTAAACTGGAAGCAGACCATGAAATACACTGTCACCACCAGAGCCACCAAGGACAAGCTGTCCCTCTCCTCCAGCATAAGCATCACCCTGCATATCACCACCATCAACAAAAAATGCTTGTTTTCCAGCAGACCTCTTTCTGCAGTCCAGGAGAATGGGAACACCTGCTATAAGTCTCCATCTCACACTTTAATGCTTCTTACCCAGATGTGGGGCCCTGTGCACCTATTTCTTCCTGGCCAGCAACCTGGCACTGTGTGCACTGTCATCCAATGCGTCAGTAGGTGCAGAGCATGATGATGTTCACTGCAGGCTCCTTGTGATGGCAAAAATACACAGGCAGTGCTGTGGCAGGAGCTGCAGCCAGAAGTCATGCCCTCTTTGATGTGGCACCATGCTCAGTGCAGCTGGCTACCTGGTCACGAAAGTGACCAGCTGGAGAGCTTTGCCTGACTGTCTATCATATGCTTCAGACCAGCTAATATGACTCTTCAACCTAGGGAGGCACAAGAGTGAGATTAGCACCATGGCACTGTGAGCAACAGAGATGTTGCTCTACAGGGGTTGCTGGTCACTGCATACAATACCAACAGTCATCATGCTGCACCTGGTCTTTGCAGAAGTTGCTGCCAGAACTCAGCAATGGCCTGGCACCAGGTGCCAGGCAGGCAGAGCTACAATTTTACCTGCCTGTGGCCTTGTCCTTGATATCTGTGTTCTTCTCCTCACAGTGACTCTGGCCTTCACCCTGTTTCTGTGGGGCTCCTCCAGCCCTACTTTCAGTCTGGTCTCTGGTCCAAGCCTAGATTTGGAGATGCTTCTACTTCAAGTGAGATTTGCCCTAATTCTACAATCTTTGTGTGGCTTCAGATATTGGAAAGTCTTAATTTCTTGAAGTAAACCCAAGATACATCTTTTAACTGCATAGTCTCTGTGGTGCCTGCAGTGCAACCTTAAATATACATTGGATTCAAATGTTTACCTGTGAGTTTTAACACTTTTATTTTGTAATATCCTGTTATAAATCAACCCTGATTGGTTTTTTTGTTGTTGTTAAATAAGGAGAAGCTCTGCAAGTTCACGTTCTAGTTTCTGTGTGTATTTTAATTTCTTTCACTAGCTCAGACAGTCCCTTTGGTGAAAAGTTTGTTTCTATTAGTGTATATTCTAAAAACTTATATTTTCTGCTAAAAAGTCCTTTCCTTGAAATATTGAAGGAGGTTTGCTGAATCTTTAAGCCTTTGGGTTCCATATACTTGTTTTGAGAAGCTGAGAAACTATAGATTTGGTTACACAGGAATAGATATTCTCTTTCTAAGAACTGCTCTTGTGGCCTTTGTTTCCTTTATTTCCTTATTTTCTGGGCCCTTCTCAGTCGTGTTCATGGGTGGACTGCCAGTATCTGGCCAAATTTGTTCCTGAAATGTTAACCTCTAGAATGCAGAAAACATTCTTCCCTAACTTTTGGGTAAATCACTCGGAGCCTCAGACATTTTAATTAGTAACCTTTTACTAATTTTGCAATGAGTAAAAGAAGGAAGGCAATCTAGTTTAAAAATCTTGCTCTTTAAGAAAACCAGCTTCTCTTGGGGGAATATTAAGTGTGATTTTAGGAGAATGCATATTATTTTAATGGCCTGTCTAAAAATAAAGATGTGGCCATGTCCTTTTCAGTTTTGAAGAAGAATATCACTACCTCTTATGTCTCTTAAATTTGAAGTCTTAAATTAGATACTCATATGACATTTTCCAGTAAATTCTAAGAGCCCAGTGTTATTTTATTCAAAATACATTACCTTTGAGTGAATTAAAGATCTTTTAAAATCTACATAATACAAACACTTCAGAAAAGTGGAAAAATAAGGTTAGGGATAAAACACGTTCTTTGAAATTCTAAGGTTTCTGATATTGAAAGCACAGTGGAAATGAAATGGGACAGTCCAATTTTTAAATGTCTAGCTTACATCCTAAAAGTTTATTTATGCCTTGGGGCAACTGGGTGGCTTAGTCAGCTGAGGGACCATCTTTGGCTCAGGTTGTGATCTCAAGGTTCCTGAGTTTGAGCCCCACATTGGGCTAGCAGTTGTGCAAGCTGCTGTCAGTGCAGAGCCCGCTTTGGATCCTCTGTTCCCCCATCTCTCTCTCTCTGTTCCTCCCCTGCTCTATCTCTCTCTCAAAAATAAATAAACATTAAAAGAAAAAAATTAAAAGTTTACTTATCCTCCAGTTTTTTTCATCCTCCAGTCAAAAGGCAATTGCTCTTCTGTGTGGCCTGAGAAACTGTCAAATGGTCAAGCTGTAGTAGCATATTGGAGGTATGATTTTGTCACTGTGATATTACATGAATAACACATAGAAAGCAGATAGCTTGGAAATAGGGGGATTCTACTGTATATTGCAATTTAGCAACAGTTAGATGTGATTAAATAAAAATACTACTTTCTAATTCTCATACATATTTTGTAAAATGCTTAACTATTTCCTTGACAATAAACTAAGACTTAAGGAAAGATAGGTCAGGTTAATGAGAAGGGAATGTTTAAGTATTACCTAGGAGTGTAGTAACTGGTGAGGACTCTGGGCGCCGCTGTTCACCAGTCTGAGAGAGAGAGGCAGCATGCGCGCGCGCGCACACACTCACACATTCCCAAAGGGAAAAAAAATAAAAAGCTTCTTAGAACCTCCATCACCGCCAGATTGAAAACAACCTCCCTGAAGCTTCCTTGACCCTACTTCTGGACCACTTTCCGCTCTGAAATCTCCTGAAAATTCAGTTAATTTGGGCTTAGAAGAACAGAGAAACAATACTGTTGGTACCAGACTGGGAGAAAACTACGAAAGGAGAGAGCAATGGTGATTCGGGGGAAGCAGCCCAGCTGCAGTGAACTGTTCCTGCTGTGCCTTTTTCTGGGGCTGTTGTTGGAAGCTTGGGCCGGGAAGATCCAATACATGGTGCCAGAAGAGACAGACAAAGCATTCTTTGTGGGCAACATCGCCAAAGACCTGGGGTTACAACCTCAGGAGCTCACGGAGCACAGAGTTCGCATCATCTCCAGAGGTAGGACGCAGCTTTTTGCTCTGAATCATCGAAGTGGCAGCTTGGTCACAGCGGGCAGGATAGACCGGGAGGAGCTCTGTGCTCAGAGTGTGAGGTGTCTGGTGAGTTTTAACATCTTGGTAGAGGATAAAATGAAGCTTTACCCTGTTGAAGTGGAAATAATTGATATTAATGACAACACTCCCCAATTTCAGTTAGAGGAAGTAGAATTTAAAATGAATGAAATAACTACTCCAGGTACCAGGATCCCTCTGCCTTTTGGGCAAGACCTTGATGTTGGTATGAATTCACTGCAGAACTACCAGCTAAGCTCCAACCCTCATTTCTCCCTGGATGTTCAGCAGGGATCTGATGGATCCCGATACCCAGAGATGGTGCTACAGAGTCCCCTGGATAGGGAAGAAGAAGCTGTGCACCACCTCGTCCTCACCGCCTCTGATGGGGGCAACCCAGTCCGTTCAGGAACCCTCCGCATTCATGTTCAGGTGGTAGATGCAAATGACAACCCTCCAGCATTTACTCAAGCACAGTACCACATGAGTGTCCCGGAAAATGTGCCACCGGGCACTCGGCTGCTTACGGTAAAAGCTACTGACCCAGATGAAGGAGCCAATGGGGAAGTAACATACTCATTTCACAATATAGACCAGAAAATAGCCCAGATATTTCAATTGGATTCTGATACAGGAGAAATATCAAATAAAGAATCCCTGGATTTTGAAGAATACAAAATTTATCCAATGGAAATTCAAGCTCAGGATGGTGCAGGCCTCATGGCCAGAGCTAAGGTGCTAGTCAAAGTTCTGGACATAAATGATAATGCCCCAGAGGTAACCATGACATCTGTCACCACTGCAGTCCCAGAAAACTTTCCTCCTGGAACTATCATTGCTCTTATCAGTGTGCATGACCAAGACTCTGGAGACAATGGTGACACTACATGTTCCATTCCTGAAAATCTACCCTTTAAATTAGAAAAGTTAGATGATAATTATTACCATTTAGTGACAGAAAGAACACTGGACAGAGAACTTACCTCCAGGTACAACATCACAGTAACAGCAACAGATAAGGGAATTCCAACTCTATCTACGGAAACCCACATTTCACTGAAAGTGACAGATATCAACGACAACCCCCCTTGTTTTCCCCAGGATTCCTACTCTGTCTTCATTCCGGAAAACAATCCCAGAGGTGCCTCCATCTTCTCCTTGACAGCTCAGGATGCTGACACCAATGAGAATGCACTAGTCACTTACTCCTTGGCAGAGGACACCATTCAGGGGGCGCCTCTATCCTCCTACATTTCCATCAACTCAGACACTGGCATTTTATATGCCCTGCGATCCTTCGATTATGAAGAGTTCCGGGACCTTCATCTGAGAGTGATGGCGTATGACAATGGGGATCCCCGACTCAGCAGCAATGTGTCGCTGAGCCTGTTTGTGCTGGACCAGAACGACAATACACCAGAAATCCTGTACCCAGCGCTCCCCACCGACGGTTCCACAGGCGTGGAGCTGGCGCCCAGATCCGCAGAGCCCGGATACCTGGTGACCAAGGTGGTGGCAGTGGACAGAGACTCTGGCCAGAACGCCTGGCTGTCCTACCGTCTACTCAAGGCCAGCGAGCCAGGGCTCTTCACGGTGGGGCTGCACACGGGCGAGGTGCGCACTGCACGGGCCCTGCTGGACAGAGATGCGCTCAAGCAGAGCCTGGTGGTGGCTGTGCAAGACCACGGCCAACCCCCTCTCTCGGCCACCGTCACGCTCACCGTGGCCGTAGCTGACAACATCCCAGCTGTCCTGGCAGACCTGGGCAGTCTCGAGCCCTCAGCGGACCCTGACTCTTCAGGCCTCACGCTGTACCTGGTGGTGGCGGTGGCTGTAGTCTCCTGCATCTTTCTGGCCTTTGTGATCGTGCTGCTGGGACTCAGGCTGAGGCGCTGGCACTCGTCCCGTTTGCTTCAGGCTGCGGGGGTTGGATTGGCTGGCGTGCCAGCCTCGCACTTTGTGGGCGTGGACGGGGTGGGGGCTTTCCTGCAGACCTATTCCCAGGAGGTCTCCCTCAGGGCGGACGCCCGGGAGAGTCACGTGATCTTCCCCCAGCCCAACTATGCCGACACGCTCCTCAGCCAGGAAAGCTGTGGGAAAAGCGAGCCTCTGCTGATAACTCAGGATTTACTTGAAGGCAAAAAGGAAGCATTTTCTCAGGTAAACGTTTTGTAAATTTATCTAGGTAAAAATGATTACAGAGTTTACTTACCTTTCACTTTTTACTACTAACAGTTCTATTTCCCACATAGCTTTGTAGATTTCTGTTTACAAATTCTGGGAAATTATCATTGTGTGTTTATATCCAGGTATAATTATAATTGCTATTTCATTGAAAAGGAAACTGTAAATTAACTCTAATGTAGGTGATTGAGATGAGTATTGTGTGAGATGCTATGTTGGTTGTGGAAAGAGCACTGCATCAGAAACAGGAAGATCTGACTTTTAATATTTTCTTGCTTTCCTCTGGCCAAATAATCTTATTTTTCTGAGTTTACCATTCTCTTACCTGGCAAGGATAGGGTTTAACTATAAAAGATCCATCAATATTTATGTGACTAATAGTGTTTTCAAATTTTTCTCAGTTACAAATACTAATTTGTCCCTAAATTTAATATAGATGTTGTCTGTCAAAGTGCTATTTTATTTGGAGATGTTTGAAGAGGTAAAGATTGTCTAAAGTAATATTTTTATCTGTGTTAGGATTAAATTATACAAATCTATGTAAGTTGTAAATTTTTGTTGAATATCTTAGCCCTTTGCATAGTCTGTTATTTTTAGATATTTTATGCATGCTGAAGAGTACACTAGATGTTTAAGTAACTTATGAAATGAGGTAATAAAGTGCACGATGGAAAATTTACTGTGCAACTTGAGAAATAGTTTCAGAGCCTCCTATCTTGTATATTATGCCCATAATGGAAACAACTGACACAAACTAAGAATATATTTCATTTTAATGTGTGTGTTAACTCTTCACAGGAAATGTATCATAGATGAGTAAGTCCATGCTTTGATATACTTACTCTGCTCCAGTAAATTAAAGAGATATACCAAATATAAAAAGAAGAAAGCCAAAGCATGGTAAGGCACAAATAAAAGATAAATATATTAATGGACCAAAGATGGAAAAGAAAGTGGTGAGCCAGGCTAAAGCTGTGGAAATTCTAGGCTTGGCTTAGATGCAGACATTGAAGATCAACAGGTTGTTCCAGCACTGTAACTGGAACAATGTGCTTTGGGCTAAACAAGGGACCTGATCCACACATACTACTTGAATCTAAAATAAGCAGTTCAGCCCCTGAGCTAGTTCAAATTGGCTGCCTGCCAATTCCTGTGGTGACAACTTTTTGCAACCTGCAGACCAAGGGAGAGAGGTAGATCCAGATGCTGGCTTCAGAAAATGAACACTAAATTTCTTAGACTTGAGTTGTAATATTCATAGTATTACAGCTGCACACCACTAAAAGACCTACTTATGTCCTGGGACCTGGGATAGAATAATTTCAAAACCATTTGAGACAAATCCCTGAACCCAGGAGGGAGGGAAAATGGGAGAGAAAGTAGAAGAAAAAAACCAATTAAAAAAAAACTCTTCTGGGGCACCTGGGTGGCTTAGTCAATTGAGTGTCTCACTTCAGCTCAGGTCATGATCTCATGGTTGTTCAGTTAGAGCCCCGCATCGGGGCTTGGGGGCTTGCTGATGTCAGCACAGAACTGACAGGAATCCTCTGTCCCCCTCTCTCTCTGCCCCTCCCCTGCTCATGCTCTCTTTCAAAAATAAAGTAAAATAAAATACTCTTCCACTTAAAATAAATGTACAAACCAAAATGTTGAAACATATTGTCTTCTAGAGTTATTGTTGCTAATGAGATACTTTCAACAAATTGTCATTTTTAAGGTCTCTCCATTTTCTCTCTGAAGGCTTTAAAAAATTTTCTCTGATTCTTGTTGTATGTCTAAGTGTTGATTTTTATTTTTATTATCTGTTTGGAGTATACTTTCTATTAATAATATAAGTTATTTCAATTCTGGATTTTCTCAGCTCCTATTAATGAAAAATTTTGCTTCTATGTGTATCTTACAATTTTATTTATTATACCTCAATAAAACTGGAAAAATTACAAAGCAAACACTTAAAAATAGTAAAAGGAAACAAAAAAAGTTTGGACATTTAAATCTATACTCCTATATTACTCTTGGATTTAAGAAAATCACAATGGAAATAAGAACTACTGTAGAAAGGAACAAAAAGTAAAATATTATTTAAAATTGTGGAATACAGCTAAAAGAGTATTTAGGGGTAAATTTATTGACAAATACAATAACTAAAAGTTAAACAAAACAAATTATTTAAAATAAGTGAATTTAGCAAGCCACTCAAGAAACAAGGCAAAAAAACCCCCACATTATATCAGCATAAACTTAAAGAAAATAATAGGAAAAATAACCAAGGTAAGAGTATAAATTATTGATACGCAAACAAGGAAGAATTCTAATGAAAAAGCAATAGAGGGGCGCCTGGGTGACTCAGTCGGTTGAGCATACAACTTCAGCTCAGGTCATGATCTCACAGCTCATGAGTTTGAGCCCTGCTTTGTCAGGCTCTGTGCAGACAGCTCAGAGCCTGGAGCCTGCTTAGGATTCTGTGTTTCCCTCTTTCTCTGCCCCTCCACTGCTTGTGTTCTGTCTCTCAAAAAAAATAAACAAACATTAATTTTTTTTTTAACAATAGAAGCAGACAGTAAAAGTCATACTGAAACTGGTGGGAAGAAATTAAAATTCTGTCAAGTCCAATGGTGGGACTAATATACAGTAGGCAGATGTCATGGCTAAAATTCTTTTTAAAGATTTTAAAAGAAAACCCCAAATTCTGATTAAAAACAAAGTCTTGGAAAAGGATAAAGAAAAGCAAGAGAAACTGGGGAAAAAATAAAACAACTTGATAAAAAGCAAGAAGAATGAGTGGGAAATAATATACAGAGTAAAACCAGATATTGTCAAAGACAAAGAACAGATAATCTTTACAGAGCTACAATAAGGGATGTTGAACAATTATTTAATGAGACTTGAAATCATCAAAACAATGTTGATGAAAATATTTTTAAAAATCTAAGAAAAAGTGGAGGCCCTACTAGAAAACAAGGTGAGTTGATATCAATTGTTTGCAATTTTTTCCATTCTCAGAGGAATGGGTAAAAGTAAAATTGGGGGCACCTGGGTGGCTCAGTTGGTTGAGCATCCAACTCTTGATTTCAGCTCTGGTCATGATCCCAAGGTCATAGGATCCAGCCCTGTGTTGGGCTCTGCCCTGAGTGTGGAGCCTGTTTGGGATTCTCTCTCTCTCTCTCTCTCTCTCTCTCTCTCTCTCTCTCTCTCTCTCTCTTCCCTCCCTCCCTCCCTCCCTCCCTCTCTCCCTTCCCCTCTGTCCCTCTCCCCAGCTCTGTCTCAAAAAAAAAAAAAAAAAAAAAAAAGTAAAAATGGTAAAAGTTCAACACGGAAGAAACCCAAAGGCAAACAGACTGAAGTGGTACAGAAGTGGGCAATCTCACTTAAGAATGTTGATTTAGAAGCACCTGACTGGCTCAGTTGGAAGAGCATGTGAATCTTGATTTTGATGTCTTGATTTTGAACCCCACATTGGGTATAGAGATTACTTTAAAAATATATTTTTTAAAAAGAACCTTGATTCAAAATCTTAATTAAGATATTATCAAACCCTACCTACTATATATTTAAAAGCTTTGTTTATAGCTTATGACTTAGGGTTTATTTCAGGAATGCAAGGATATTCCAATATAAGAAAATCTAATAATGCAAAACTCCATATTAAGAGATTAAAGATAAAAAGCCATACATTCATTTAAATAGAGACATAATAATGCTCTTGAGAATATTCAGCATGTGATTAAAATCTTAGAAAACTAGGAATTGAAGAAAATATCCTTAACTTGAAGAATACCTATCAAAAACTTACAGAACCACCCAAGCAATCTACAGATTCAATGCAATCCCTATCAAAATCCCAATGACTTGTTTTGCGGAAATAGAAAAAAGCCCATTCTAAAATTCATACAAAGTAGCAAGAAACTTCAAATAACCAAAACAATCTTGAACAAGAAGAACAAAGAACAAACCTCCTTCAATTTCCTTAATGTTCCATTCTGGCTCTCACCTCCAAGCATTGGTACTGAGGTTCTAGAACACCACTCCAGCCTCTTCTTGACCCATCCCTACCCTTTAGGAGTCATCTTCAATAATGTCTTGGAAAAGTACTGACCCACCTTCTCATTGCCTAGTGGTCCCCACCTTTGTCTCAGTTAGCATATTGTATTGAAATACTCTGTTTACTTTCCTGTGTCCTCTCCTATCCTGTAAGCTCCCTGAGAACAAGAACTGTGTTCATCACGTTCACCATTTCTTTCTCCAGCATCAGTCAGGCATTGGTGTCAGGTATACAGTAGTGTCTGATAATTTTTAAAATACAGATGTTGAAGTTAAATCCTAAGCCATGAAGCACAGAAATCCAAAATGTATAGCCTTAGAAGATAAATTAGCTAATGTTCTAAATTTGATCTTATTGTCTTTGAATATAAAATAAGTTGAAGATATTTGGAGCAAGGGCAGTGGCAGCCTTGATTAATGCCTTTAGTGTTCACTAGGCATACTTTCCTACCAACTACTATCAAGGTCACATTTGTTTACACATTCTTATTAATCCTGAGAAAAAGATTCCTGACTTGAAAGAGCTACTTCTAAGGTATGGTAAAACTCTAAGATTCTTCAAAGCAACTTGAAAGTCACAAAGCTAACAAGCAAGAAATAACTTGGGTTTGCCTAAGAGGGTGCAGAAATTACTTAGGCCTCTGAGCGTCGCTGTTGACCACCTAAGAAGTAAAAGGCTGCAACACATCCAGTCCAACATTCCGGCTCCCACAACAAAAGGACTGGGTATTTGGCCCCCAAGCTTCCGGGCGGAAAAAAAAAAAAAAATGCAGCAGCCCAAATTTCTCTCTACAGTGACCTGGGTCCTGTGAATGCTGATCCCCACAGACCCTGAGGAATACAGAGGAATAAAACTGGATGCTGGAAGTTGCCTGGGAGAAAAGATTGCAGCAGAAGAAATGGAGGCTCTGCAAAAGTTATTACAACGCGGAAGGCTTGATCGGCTGTATTTTCTTTTGGTGGTTTTGTGGGAGGCCGGAGCTGGACAGATGCACTATTCTGTGCCAGAAGAGATTGACAAAGGCTCCTTCGTGGGCGACATCGCCAAGGACCTGGGGCTGGAGCCCCTGACACTGGCAGAGCGTGGAGTCCGCATCGTCTCCAGAGGTAGGACGCAGCTCTTTGCTCTGAACCCGCGAAGCGGCAGTTTGGTTACCGCAGGCAGGATAGACCGAGAGGCGCTCTGTGCTCAGAGCGCGCAGTGCCTGGTGAATTTTAACATACTCCTGGAAGACAAATTTAATATTTATTCAGTAGAAGTGGAAATAACAGATATTAACGATAATGCCCCTCGCTTTGGAGTAGATGAACTAGAGCTAAAAATCAGTGAAACCACTACCCCAGGATTCCGAATTCCTCTAAAGAGTGCGCACGATGCAGACGTAGGAGAAAACACCCTTCAGAAGTACGAACTGAACCCAAATGACCACTTTTCCCTGGTTGTGCGAAGCGGAGTGGATGGGAACAAGTACCCTGAGCTGGTGCTGGAGCTCGCCCTGGACCGCGAAGAGAAGGCTGTTCACCACCTCGTCCTTGTGGCTTTGGATGGGGGCAGCCCGGTCCGATCTGGCACCTCCCGCATCCACGTGACTGTCCTGGATGTGAACGACAATGCACCTATATTTACACAGCCTGAGTACCGTGTAAGTGTTCCTGAGAGTATGCCCATAGGTACCCGGATACTCACAGTCACCGCCACTGACACAGATGAGGGATACAATGCCCAAGTCGCATATTTTAAAGAGAAAAATCCTGGAGAAACCTCAGAGATATTTGAGCTTGAGTCGACATCTGGAGATATAACAATCATAAAGAGTCTAGATTATGAAGATGCCCAAGTCCATGAAATTGATATTGAAGCTCAGGATGGTCCGGGCCTTCTGACCAGAACAAAGGTTATTGTGACTGTTCTGGATGTGAATGACAATGCCCCAGAATTTTACATGACATCTTCTACCAGTTCAATTCCTGAAGGCTCTCCTCCAGGAACCATAATTGCACTTTTTAATGTACATGACAGAGACTCTGGGCAGAATGCATTTATCACATGTTCACTCCCAGAGAACCTTCCTTTCAAGTTAGAAAGATCAGTGGACAGTTACCACCGACTGGTTACAACCAGACCCCTTGACAGGGAACAGTTTTCCTCTTACAACGTCACTGTGACTGCTAAAGATGGAGGGAAACCATCTCTGTCCACGGATGCTTACATTACACTGCAGGTGGCAGACATTAATGACAACCCACCAACCTTCCCTCACATGTCCTACTCTGCCTACATTCCTGAAAACAATCCCAGGGGTGCTTCCATCATTTCTGTGGTGGCCCATGACCCTGACAGTGACGATAATGCCCATATAACTTACTCTTTGACTGAAGACACTCTTCAGGATGCACCCCTGTCCTCTTACATCTCCATCAACTCTGACACTGGCATCCTGTATGCATTGCGCTCCTTTGACTATGAGCAGTTCCAGGATTTGCACCTGAGGTTGACTGCATGGGACAATGGGAACCCACCCCTCAGCAGCAACGTGTCACTGAGCATATTCGTGCTGGACCAGAATGACAACGCACCAGAAATCCTGTACCCCGCCCTCCCCACCGATGGTTCCACAGGCGTGGAGCTGGCTCCCCGATCCGCAGAGCCCGGATACCTGGTGACCAAGGTGGTGGCGGTGGACAGAGACTCTGGCCAGAACGCCTGGCTGTCCTACCGTCTGCTCAAGGCCAGCGAGCCAGGGCTTTTTACGGTGGGGCTGCACACGGGCGAGGTGCGCACTGCACGGGCCCTGCTGGACAGAGATGCGCTCAAGCAGAGCCTGGTGGTGGTGGTGCAGGACCATGGCCAGCCCCCTCTCTCGGCCACCGTCACGCTCACCGTGGCCGTAGCTGACAACATCCCAGATGTCCTGGCCGATCTGGGCAGCACCAGGACCCCCGCCGACCCAAATGATTCTGACCTCACACTGTACCTGGTAGTGGCGGTGGCCGCAGTCTCCTGCGTCTTCCTCGCCTTTGTGATCGTGCTGCTGGGACTCAGGCTGAGGCGCTGGCACTCATCCCGTCTGCTCCAGGCTTCAGGAGGCGGGCTGGTGGGCGTGCCCGCCTCTCACTTTGTGGGCGTGGACGGGGTGCGGGCTTTCCTGCAGACCTATTCCCACGAGGTCTCCCTCACCGCGGACTCCGGGGAGAGTCACGTGATCTTCCCCCAGCCCAACTATGCCGACATGCTTCTCAGACAGGAGAGCTGTGAGAAAAAGGATTTTCTATCATCACCTCAGTCTTTACTTGAAGACAAGGGAGAAGAAACATCCCAGGTAAACTCCCTTTACGGTATACTTATGAGGTATTGCTAAAATAAATAGATATGTTTATTTACTCCGCTGCCTCCATTGTTTACCACATGTTTTCTGTTTTGCATATTTACTTGTGACTATATACCTTTTAAGGACATGAGTCCTGGTGAATTATTTCTCAGTAGTTCTAAGTGTTTACACCTTGTACGGGGGAAGAGGAGGCTAGAATCATTGTATCATGAATTTAAATCAGGAGTTAGTATTGGGTGAATATTATATTTAGTTTATCAAAGAGCATTGCATTAGGAAATGGTGTATCTGGTTTCCCATACTTTCTTTCTCCTCCCTGGGCAAATCTTCTTGTCTACCTGGATCAATAATTCTTTCTCTATTAAAAATATGAAGATTGAGGGGTGGCTGGCTGGCTCAGTCAGCGAAGCATGCTACTCTTGATCTTGGGGTGGGGAGTTTGAGCTCCATACGGTGGTAGAGTTTATTTAAAAAAAAAAAAAAAAGGAAGTCTGAATTTTATGTTTACTCAAGTGCTTTAAAATTCAAGGGTTTCGTTTTATATTTTAACCTATGAATAATGAAACACTTTAGTTGTCTAATGCCTTCACTCAGTTGTAATATTTTTCCTTCAGTTTGACAGTGAGGTTCTTCACTTTATTTGATTCATATGACCTTCCCTATTTAAAATATGGAAATTTAGAAATATATATGTTCATTGTGTCTTAGGAAAGTATGTCATGGTATCTCCACGTAATTAAAAATACCACTGACTTTTAAAGTAGCTCTGTGTTTGGGCGCCTGGGTAGCTCAGTCAGTTAAGTGTCTGACTTTGGCTCAGGCCATGATCTCACAGTTCATAGGTTCGAGCCCTGCAATGGGCTCTGTGCTGACAGCTCAAAGCCTGGAACCTGCTTCAGATTCTGTGTCTCCCTCTCTCTCTGCCCCTCCCCAACTCACCCTCTGTCTCTCAAAAATGAATGTATGTTTAAAAAAAAGTATTTAAAGTAGCTCTGTGTTGGTTGATGAAGTGATTGAATTCTTGTTTGCTCTATAATAAATGGGTAGTGCAATAGTAAACACATTTCTCTTTGATATTTTTATTTTCTCATATCTGGAAACCATATTTACTTTTTATCTTTAAAAATAATATGTCCTCAAGGGATTCAGAGGCTATATCAAATAATAGCCCTTAAAGATCCTTCTTATACATCTCTCTTCTCAAAGATTCCTTCTCAGAACAACTGTTAAAAATATTTCCAATCCCTCACCTAACTTCAGTCTCCCTCACAACCACTGTCTTCCTTCCTCATTCCTCTTTCTATGTTGGCTTTTAGTGTTTCAGTTATGTTTTTAATAATGAAGGACAAAAAAATACACTAATATTCTATGTAACTGGGATCACTTTAAATTGTGATTTGGAAGCAATCATATACTGAGTATTGTATTTAATGGTATTATCATCTTTCAAGGTGCTGTGATTTTTTATTATATTTTAGGGCATTTGAGGAGAGTTGATCTCAGTCAATGCAGTCTCTTGTGTTTATTACTATTACATAATTCTCTATGAGCTAAAACTGGAACTCACTGTGGAATAATACATCATAACATCTTTACTTCTTTTTTTATTTTTTTTAAATTTTTTTTTCAACGTTTTTTATTTATTTTTGGGACAGAGAGAGACAGAGCATGAACAGGGGAGGGGCAGAGAGAGAGGGAGACACAGAATCGGAAACAGGCTCCAGGCTCCGAGCCATCAGCCCAGAGCCTGACGCGGGGCTCGAACTCACAGACCGCGAGATCGTGACCTGGCTGAAGTCGGACGCTTAACCGACTGCGCCACCCAGGCGCCCCAGTCTTTACTTCTAAGTAATAAAGTTTAAACTGAGGAAAATTAAAGACAAAGTTTCTTTTAGTGTGTATAGTATCTTTTCACAAGAATAAATGCCTTATGGATAAGTTTATAACACTGCATAATTGAAATGACAAATATATTTCTATTTCTGTGTTTGGAGAGGAAAACAAATACAGAGAAAAGGTTTCTGGAACATAAAACAAAAGTTTATCTCTACTAGTTTCAGTTTTGGTGTTTAAAAACCACCTTTACTCTAGATTTAGACAAAGTGAACTACTTCCAGTACTCTGAAGTTGTGTGATTTCTCTCTCACATCTAGAAATTGCCATACTGTTGTCTCTCATATCCAGGCCTTTTCCCTGATCCACTTTTCTCATGTTTCTTGGGAAAGCCTTTGTTAACCTCCAGGGCCAGCTTGGAAGCCCTCCCATTACCTTTGGTTTCTTCCATTATGGTAATTATCTCAGTGCACTGGAATTCCTTGTTTGATTTTATATCTACCTAGCTTTGGGGAGGAAGTTGTTATGTTCATATCATTTACCTTGAATCCTCACATATTGTCTAACACCCAATTATGTTTAATGAATGGGTTCAATTACAGATATTGAAACTAAGATGTCAAGCTATCAAGGACAAACTTTAATGAGTATAACCTATAAATATAGCTGATATTTCTGTGTGGTTTTTAAACTTTAAACATTTCAAAACAGTAACTCCAGCATGTTTGAAGCAATATTAGTGGTCTTAAGGTTAGAGCATGGCTTCCTAAGGAACATACTTTAACATATATCATACTTTAACATATAACAATTGAACTGTGTGAAATAGACACCAATCCCATTATCTCTGATACAGAAGATTTCGGGTGTTGGGAAACTTAAAAATCACTAACTTGGGTTTATCTGAAAGGGTGCAGTAAACCATTAGGCCTCTGAGTGTCGCTGCTGACCACTCAAGGAGGAAAACGGGGCTGGCGAGCTTGTCCACCATTTCCTTGTTCCTAAAAAGCAAAGAACCAGTCAATCAGACTCCAGAAGATCCGAGCTGCTACAAAGCTCATCCTGTCAGTCAACCAGCTCTGTGACCCATAAAATAGGACCATAAAAGGCTTAGTTCCTTGAAAACAAATAAAATTTGAGTCCATCGTGGGTAGTTGGAACGGAATTCACAGAAAATAATTCACCAAAGAAGAAATGACTAAATACCTGAGATTCAGACACTGCAGAGGATTGGCCCTGCTGTTTGTGCTTCTGTGGACACTATGCAAGACTGGATCCGGGCAGATCCACTACTCTGTGCAAGAGGAACTGGACAAAGGTTCCTTTGTGGGCAACATCTCCAAGAACCTGGGATTGGAGCCCTGGGAGCTGGCGGAGCGTGGAGTCCGCATCATCTCTAGAGGTAGGACGCAGCTCTTTGCTCTGAACCTGCAAAGCGGCAGCTTGGTCACCGCAAGCAGGATAGACCGGGAGGAGCTCTGCGCTCAGAGCGCGCTGTGTCTTGTAAAATTTAACGTCCTTGTAGAAGACAAATTGAAAATTTTTGAAGTAGAAATAGAAATTAAAGACATTAATGATAATGCTCCTGATTTTCTAGCAGAGAAATTGGAAATAAAAATTGGCGAACTAGTGGCTCCTGGAACTCGATTTCCACTTAAGACTGCATTTGACCCAGATGTGGGCATGAACTCCCTTCAGAACTACCATCTCCGCCCCAATGACTACTTTTCTCTGACTGTGAAGCATGTCTCTGATGGGACCAAGTACCCAGAGCTGGTGTTGGAGAGGGCTCTGGACCGTGAACAAAAGAAAGTTCATCAGCTTGTCCTCATTGCTTCTGATGGTGGGAATCCTGTCCACTCTGGCAACTTGTACATCCAAGTGATAGTTTTGGATGCAAATGACAACCCACCAGTATTTACTCAATCTGAGTATCAATTAAGTATTCAAGAGAACTTGCCAGTGGGTACCACACTGCTCACAGTGAATGCCACTGACCCTGATGAAGGATTCAATGCTCAAGTGTCCTATATTCTAGATAAAATGCCTGGGAAAGTCGCTGAGATTTTTTATCTCAATTCAGTGACTGGAGATATATCAATATTAAAAAGTCTAGATTATGAGGATGCTATGTTCTATGAAATTAAAATTGAAGCACAAGATGGACCTGGTCTCCTTTCAAGAGCTAAGATTTTAGTCACAGTTCTGGATGTGAATGACAATGCCCCAGAAGTAACAATCACTTCTCTCACTGAATCAGTCCCAGAAGAGGCTACTGCTGGAAGAGAAATTGCCCTTATCAATGTGCATGACCGAGATTCTGGGCAAAATGGACAAGTCACAGTTTTTGTCCTGGGAAATGTGCCATTTAATTTAGAAAAATCAATAGACCAGTATTACCGCTTAGTGACAGCCAGATCTCTGGATCGTGAACAGGTGTCTGAATATAACATCACTCTCAGAGCCACAGATGGAGGAAGCCCCCCACTGTCCACGAACATTCATATCACTCTGCATGTTGCAGACATCAATGACAACCCACCTGCTTTCAGTCAGGCCTCCTATTCGGCCTACATTCCTGAAAACAACCCCAGGGGAGCTTCCATCTTCTGTGTGACCGCCCAGGATCCCGACAGCATCCAGAACGCCCACATCACTTTCGCACTGACTGAGGATACCATCCAGGGGGCGCCTCTATCCACTTATGTCTCCATCAATTCCGACACCGGTGTCCTGTATGCTCTCCGTTCCTTTGACTACGAGCAGGTTAGAGACCTGCAGCTATTGGTGACAGCCAGTGACAGTGGGGACCCACCCCTCAGCAGCAATGTGTCACTGAGCATATTCGTGCTGGACCAGAACGACAATGCTCCAGAAATCCTGTATCCCGCTCTCCCCACTGATGGTTCCACAGGCGTGGAGCTGGCGCCCAGATCAGCAGAGCCCGGATACCTGGTGACCAAGGTGGTGGCGGTGGACAGAGACTCTGGCCAGAACGCCTGGCTGTCCTACCGTCTACTCAAGGCCAGCGAGCCAGGGCTCTTCACGGTGGGGCTGCACACGGGCGAGGTGCGCACTGCACGGGCCCTAATGGACAGAGATGCGCTCAAGCAAAGCCTAGTGGTGGCGGTGCAAGACCACGGCCAGCCCCCTCTCTCGGCCACCGTTACGCTCACCGTGGCCGTAGCTGACAACATCCCAGATGTCCTGGCCGATCTGGGCAGCATCAGGACCGCCGCCGACCCAGACGATTCTGACCTCACACTGTACCTGGTGGTGGCGGTGGCTGCAGTCTCCTGCATCTTTCTGGCCTTTGTGATCGTGCTGCTGGGACTCAGGCTGAGGCGCTGGCACTCGTCCCGTCTGCTCCAGGCTGCGGGGGTTGGATTGGCTGGCGTGCCCGCCACGCACTTTGTGGGCGTGGATGGGGTGCGCACTTTCCTGCAGACCTATTCCCAGGAGGTCTCCCTCAGGGCGGACTCCCGGGAGAGTCACGTGATCTTCCCCCAGCCCAACTATGCCGACACGCTCCTCAGCGGAGAAAGCTGTGGGAAAAGCGAGTCTTTCCTGGTATCTCAAGATTTACTGGAAACGAAAGGAGACCCCAACCTACTCGAGGTAGGTTTATTTCTTTATTGGAATATTAAAAAGAGCAGTTATGCCAGTGTGATTTTATAAAGATTTAATATACATTTATTTGAAAATAAAGCAACATGGTAGTCATTAGTTCTGTTGTTTAAATAATTAGTTCCTCTCTTCTTTTGGGCGGTTGGTAGAGCGGATCTTCCTGACTTGGTTATGACCGAATGGGTCTAGGTAACTAGTTCTGGCCAATATATTGTAAATGAAGGTAATATGTGCTTCTCCCTGGGGAAAGCTCCCGATGGCATTGCAAGAATTTCCAGATCTCTAAGTTATTTTTTGAAATTGTGACTCTTCCTTCTACCTTACTGCTTGAATAACTACACCAAGAAAGAGCCCTGTGGTTGTCCTACATTGATGTGTATACCTGTGATAAATAGACCTTCTTCATCTTAACTGCCTGTGATTTGAAGTTTGTCACTCCAACTACTTAGCTTATCCTGACTGATACAAGTAAAAAATATGAATACTAGGTATTTTAGTCTCCAATAAAATGATGCTCAGCTCCTACCAAGCCAGGCCAAACTCTTCATCTCAATGACATAAAAATTGTTGGGTAAAAAAATGTACAGATTGGTCAAATGGTTTTACCTGTCCTGTAGTCCTTACTATGTATACCGAAAGTATGTGTGGGTGATTGTGTGCACTCATACTGATTTCAGCCTTTTGCTTGAAGGTGGGAAGGTCAATTGCCTAAATCATTATGAGTCTTGGAGTGGCATGTCTTGTCCTTTGAGAAGGATTTTTTAAAAATGCAAGGATATATGTCTCAGCCTCAGCAGGAGATTTCCGGACTAGCCACTCCAACAATGGAATAGGAGTCCTACAAGTCTTTTGAGCCAGAAATTGTTGGCCTATTTTGATATTTATGAAATTATATTCACCCATGAAATCACCTCAGAGAGTCAAACAAAATGAGACCAAATATATTTCATTAGAATTCAAATAAAGGAACCAATATCTCCCTCAATATATTAGAAAGAGATATATTCAAGAGTGTGAGACGTGGGGCATGAGCAAAATAACTGAGAGCAGAGAAAGGTATATTTTCACTCAAACGTGCAATACAGTACAGGAAAAAAGGCCCATAATCTTCAAAATACCTTCTTTAAGGAAAAATCTTTATAATACTAGTATCACTTTCCTCATAAAGAGAAAAATTATTAAATGGATAGTGCCACGGGAACTCTAGATACTCAAAGAGAATTTTCTAAGAATCCTATATAAAACAAAGCCTAAATATTAGATAAATAACATTTATCTAAATATTGTGAAAGTGTACAGATAGTACAAAGGCAGTACAATTTCTATCTACTTGTATTGATAATGAAAAATCTCAGATATTCCATTTTCACCATACAGGACTTAAAAATTTTTTTTTAGAAGGGGCGCCTGGGTGGCTCAGTCGGTTGAGCGTCCGACTTCAGCTCAGGTCATGATCTCGCGGTCCGTGAGTTTGAGCCCCGCATCGGGCTCTGTGCTGACAGCTCAGAGCCTGGAGCCTGCTTCGGATTCTGTGTCTCCCTCTCTCTCTGCCCCTCCCCTGCTCATGCTCTGTCTCTCTCTGTCTCTGTCAAAAATAAATAAACATTAAAAAAAAATTAAAAAAAAAATTTTTTTTAGAAGTTATTTATTTTTGAGAGAGAGAGACACAGAACCCAAGAGGGGGAGGGCAGAGAGAAAGGCAGACACAGTATCAGAAGGAGGCTTCAGGCTCTAAGCTGTCAGCGTAGAGCCCAATGCGGGCTCGAACTCACGAGCCGAGTCGTGAGATCATGACCTGAGCCGAAGTCTGAGATCATGACCTGAGCCGAAGTCAGATGCTCAACCGACTGAGCCATCCAGGTGCCCCCACCAAAAACTACATTTAAAAGGATGGGCAAGAATTCATTACAACAGAAAGGTGGAGGATTTATGGCAAAAGGAACAGAAAATATAAAGTCATGAGGTAGAGAAAAAAATGAAAATAACATCTTCGGAAAATAGATAATCATCTGTTTTGACTGGGGTGTAATATGAGTATGGTGGGTGCAAAGCAGTGGAATAAATCACTACATTGGTATATAATTTGGCAGTGCATTTGAAATAAAGGTATTTGCTTTAGTTACCCAATATGAGTTCAAAGATCAAAGGCTAAGTTCCAAAATGAAGTGTCTAAGGATTCTCAATGCCTCTCCAATATTTACTAGTGATCAAGTCAAATTCATTGGTATAAATTCAATGGTATAAATGGTATAAATCAGCTGGAGCTGAGTATTGGGATTATGGAGGTTATATATACATTAATATAGTAAAAAGCACTGATTGCATAAAAATAAGTAAAATAAATTTTTCACAAGATTCAGCTCTATAAAAGCAGGTGTACTAAATTAGTCACTTTAAAATATTAGGCTGTGCTGTGCTGTACTTAATGGGAAGATTACCTATGTTTTAAAAAATTGAGCAATATATTAAAATAAGTCTAGGGTCTTGATTCACTCTTTTTTTGCAAAGACTGTATCTTTGAAAAATATTACTGAGTTGATAACGTATTTATGGAGAGAGTTAAAATAAGGGAGGTTATGCATTTTACAAAAATGTAAGGATCATAGTATCCGCTCAAATGTGGGTAAAAAGCCAGTAATTTTTTGGTTACATCCATACTAGTCATGCCAGTGTTTGTAAATACAGTGGAATCATTAAAGATATTTTTGCCCCCAAAACTGAAAAAAAAAAATGGTTGTATGCCATGTGAAATTTTTTAATACAAAAAAGAATGTAAAATTATGGCAACACTTATGAAATAATAAAGATAGAAAATATCCAATTTAGAGGAGAAAAATGAGTATTTGGTTTTTTTACACCAAATAAAAAGACAACATACATAAAGAGCTTACCCTTTGAGAGTAAATGGCTCCACAATATGCAATTCTCCCAGACAACCTCCGAGCGCCGCTGTTGACCGAAGGGAAGAAAGGGGTTCTCCGTTCTGCGTGAAAGTAGGGCAGTGTTTTCCTGCTTTGTCTTGCGCACATCAGAACGCGGAGGCAGCGCCAGTGCACCCACCAGTTCCTGACAAACAAGTCCTACTCTCAAATCACAAAAGTCTAGGTGCTGTCACTGATTTTTTTTAAACATCCCAGAGACATCCTGAAAAGAAGCTTCCCAGAGAGTTCAAAAAATGCAAAGAAGCTCCAGAAAAGCCAAATGGATGAAAATTCAGGTACTGTTTCTCTTCCTGCTGTCTTTGTTGTGGGGGACTATCTCCCAGCACATCCAGTACACAATTCCGGAGGAGCTGGCTAAAGGCTTGCGAGTGGGGAACGTCGCCAAGGACTTGAAGCTCAGTGTCCAGGAGTTGCCAGCTCGAAAACTGCGGGTTAGTGCAGAGAATTTCTTCAGTGTGAGTGCAGAGAGTGGGGATTTGTTAGTGAACGGTAGGATAGATCGAGAGGAAATTTGTGGGAGGAAATCCGAGTGTGCACTAGAATTTGAAATGGTCGCTGAAAATCCCATGAATGTTTTCCATGTGATTGTTACAATCCAAGATATTAACGACAATGCACCACGTTTCATTGCAAAAGGCATTGACTTGGAGATCTGCGAGTCAGCCTTACCAGGTGTAAAATTCCCTCTGGATTCTGCACAAGATGCAGATGTAGAAAGTAACTCCCTGAAGATATACACTATCAACCCCAATGAACATTTCTCCCTGACAACGAAGGGAAGTCCTGATGGGAGTAAATACCCAGAATTACTGCTGGAAAAACCTCTGGACAGAGAACAGCAGAGTTCCTACCAGTTAATCCTGACTGCCATAGATGGTGGAGACCCTCCGTTAAGTGGAACCACCCAGATCCAGATTCAGGTCACCGATGCCAATGATAATGCTCCATTGTTCAGCCAGGACACATACAGAGTTAACATCCAAGAAAATGTGCCCTGGGGGACTTCTGTGTTGCAAGTGATGGCCACCGACCAGGACCAGGGCGTTAATGCAGAGATTACCTATGCCTTCCTCAATGCCCCAACAAGTACCAGCCTTCTCTTCAATCTCAACCCAAATACTGGTGACATTACAACCAATGGTACATTGGACTTTGAAGAGACAAGTAGATATATGTTGAGTGTAGAGGCCAAGGATGGAGGGGTACACACCGCTCACTGTAATGTTCAGATTGAAATTGTTGATGAGAATGACAATGCCCCAGAGGTCACGTTGATGTCCTTTTCTAACCAGATTCCCGAGGACTCAGACATTGGAACCATAATAGCTCTCTTTAAAGTGAGAGACCGAGACTCTGGGGAAAATGGACTGGTGAGGTGCTATATTCAGGAAGAAGTTCCCTTCAAATTAGAATCCACCTCCAAGAATTATTACAAGTTGGTGATTGACAATGCCTTAGATAGGGAGCAGATGGCAGAGTACAATGTCACCATCACAGCCACTGACAAGGGCAAGCCATCCCTATCCTCCAGTACAGGCGTCACCCTGCATATCAGCGATGTCAACGACAACGCGCCGGTTTTCCACCAGGCCTCCTATGTGGTCCGCGTGATGGAGAACAACCCTCCAGGAGTCTCCATCGCCCAAGTCAGCGCCTCCGACCCCGACCTGGGACCCAACGGCCGCGTCTCCTACTCCATCGTGGCCAGCGACCTGGAGCCGCGGGCGCTGGCGTCCTACGTGTCCGTGAGCGCGCAGAGCGGCGTGGTGTTCGCGCAGCGCGCCTTCGACCACGAGCAGCTGCGCGCCTTCGAGCTGACGGTGCAGGCCCGCGACCAGGGCTCGCCCGCGCTCAGCGCCAACGTGAGCCTGCGCGTGTTGGTGGGCGACCGCAACGACAACGCGCCTAGGGTGCTGTACCCGGCGCTGGGGCCCGACGGCTCGGCGCTCTTCGACACGGTGCCGCGCGCCGCGCAGCCCGGCTACCTGGTCACCAAGGTGGTGGCGGTGGACGCCGACTCGGGACACAATGCGTGGCTGTCGTACCACGTGCTGCAGGCCAGCGAGCCCGGACTCTTCAGCCTGGGGCTGCGCACGGGCGAGGTGCGCACTGCGCGTGCTTTGGGCGACAGGGACGCGGCCCGCCAGCGCCTGCTGGTCGCCGTGCGGGACGGGGGACAGCCGCCCCTCTCTGCCACCGCCACGCTGCACCTGGTTTTCGCCGACAGCCTGCGAGAAGTACTGCCGGATGTCAGCGACCGCCCGGAGCCCTCTGACCCCCAGGCCGAGCTGCAGTTTTACCTGGTGGTGGCTTTGGCCTTGGTCTCGGTGCTCTTCCTCCTTGCGGTGATTCTGGCGGTGGCCCTGCGCCTGCGCGGCTCCCCCAGCCCTGCTGCCTGGGGCTGCTTTCAGTCAGGCCTCCGTTCCAAATCTGGACCTGGGGTTCTCCCCAATTACAGTGAGGGGACTTTGCCTTATTCCTACGATCTGTGCGTTGCCTCACAATCAGCCAAAACAGAGTTTAATTTTTCCAACCTGAAACCAGAAATGACTCCGCCTCAGGATCTTCTTTGTGAAGATCCTTGTATGGATGTATGTGCCCGCAGTGAAGACCCCCAAATCGCTTATGACTCGTCTTTTGCCTCTCACGTGAGTTTCTGCAAACATGCTTTTATTCTCAATTGTGCATAATTATTTT
Source organism: Panthera onca (assembly GCF_046562875.1). NCBI lineage: Eukaryota > Metazoa > Chordata > Mammalia > Carnivora > Felidae > Panthera > Panthera onca. Next base: position 122,113,003 of record NC_138339.1, on the reverse strand, counting down.
GTTTATTGTTTTTCATTTTCCTAGTGATGGTAGTGGTAGAAGAGGTTTATTGGATGGGCGGAGATTGGTTCCTTAATTGCCCAGTAATCTTGGCAGTTACATAATTAATATTTCTCAATCTGTACTGTTGGCAATTTTGTATGATCAAAAAATATTGGTAAGGAGAGCTCATTCTGGGATGTTACCACCTTTAGTAAGAGTATTGTCCTTTCTTAGTTGATGTGTGATACTGTTTTTTTCAAACTTTATTCTACATAAATGTACTGACAGTCCTTCCTGCTTAAGTTAAAGTCCATCAAATCTATTATAGTTTTTTCATCTTTTTGTTGCAATGTGTATTTTTAATAGAACCTTCCAAGAGTTAAGTTTCTTAGCACTTCTTTGCCTTCTCACATGTGGCAAACAGTGATTTGGATCACTAGTTTCCAGTGAATTTTATTCCCACTCCGTAGTCTCATTCAAAAATAATTTTGGGGGGCACCTGTCTTGCTCAGTCAGTAGAACCTATGACTCTCCATCTAGGGTTTGTGGGTTCAAGCCCCATGCTGGGTGTAGAGATTCCTTAAAAATAAAATCTTTTAAAAAATAACTATCTTGGGGCACCTGGGTGGCTCAGTCAGTTAAGCATCCAACTCATGATTTTGGCTCAGGTCATGATCTCACAGTTCGTGAATTTGAGCCCTGTGTTGTGCTCTGTAGTGGTAGTGTGGAGCCTGCTTAGGATTCTCTCTCCCTCTCTCTGCCCTTCCTTTGCTTGCTATGTCTCTCTCAAAAATAAACTTTAAAAAATATATTGAAAAATAACCTTCTTAACCATTATGTAATAACTTATTTTTATACCCTCTACTTTGTTGCTGTTATGATGAGGAATGTAATGAGCCTTTTTGTGTATAAAGCCTCTTTCATAATTCTTTTAGTATAGGTTTCTGAGAAGTGAGTCAAAGTTTTTCGAAACACCTCATTTTACCTCTTAATCCCCAACAATTTGTGAGTTCTTTGAGGATTGTGAAAATTACCTTTAGTATGCTCTCCAAATTTTGATGACTTTAATACTGTGAATAAACAATAGACTTTCTTGTCTGATAGAATTCGTAAGTAACTTCTAGAAGGTAATTATTATGTGAGGAATAATCTAAAGAACTGGCTACTTGCTGCTTTATATTAAGTTTTCTATGATTAGTAAGTTACTCAAAGTATTCATGTGTAAGAAAACTCTGAAACATGCAATGATAACACACACACACACATATATATATGAAAACTTTCCTTTTAGTGGTTATTTCTAAAATAAAACTTAAAGTAAACATAGATAATAGTAAAATAATACTTTCTGGATGTGTCTTTATGTGGTACTGAATATTGTCTGCTGTTTACATATAAAACTTCAGTTTAACTTTTCTGTCTTTTTTATCTTTATTATTTATTTTTAATATCAGAGTTATTTACCAATTGTTTTAGGGCTTTGCATTTATATTAGTGATGCACTCATTAAACAATGAAAACCTGAGTATCTACTCTATGAAAGGTGCTGTTCTAAAATTTGAGGACAGACTGTGAACATGATAGTCACAAACATAGCTGTGGTGTAAAATTTTCTTTATACAAAATTAATAAACCAATTACCTTCCCAAACCTATTATCATATTTGCCAACCCCATTTGCTCAGGGGTAAGACTAGCTCTTGAACAGTAGATGTTTTTTACAAGAGAATTGAAAAGTTGCCCATATTTTAAAGGGTCAACTCATGTGAGGGAACTTGTTTCTGGATAGGAAGGGACTAGAGCTCAGACCTCCAGCTTCCCTGACCTGACACTGTTTTTTCACCTATTCTTTCATTCTTCAAGTTAATCCTTGTTCCTGTAAAGGATAAATGTGTCACTCACACAATGCACTGTACTGAAAATGGGCTATGAAAATAAATAATGGAAAAACTTAGAAGAGAAAAAATTGTTAGAAAAAATCACCATATTTTCTTTAAAAACAAATTACTTTAGAGGGCTTATTGTACAGTAACATTTGGGTCATGCCTGGATTTTTATTACAAATAAAATAACGGGAGCTTGAATTTTATTCTTTTGGGGAGAAATAAATTATGGAAAAGAAATGGTATAAACATCTTTTCTTTACCAAGAATAGATTGCAGTAACAGGTTAGGACTCTGAGTGTCGCTGTTCACCAGTCAGGGGAAAAAGACCAAGGAATTTAATCCAAACCACAAGATTTCTGCATCACAAAGCACTAGCCCTGTGGCTTTGGGAAGCTTCAGACTGGACCCCAGAACTCCATCATCCAACGGTGAAAGCACATAATCTTGGACCCTGAAGATTCTGGGGCTCCTCTGACCTCCACTAAGGGAGCACCCAAGTGCAAGCTATTCCGCAGCGGGGCTGCAATGGCGGCTCCTCCTTATCGGCCAGACTGCAGCCGGCTGGTCAGGATCTGCATTCTCCTGGGGGCTCTGTGGGAAATACAGGCGGAACAGATACGATACTCGGTGCCTGAGGAGCTGGACAAAGGCTCTTATGTGGGCAACATCGCCAAGGACCTGGGACTGGAGCCCCGGGAACTGTCAGAGCGGGGAGTCCGCATCATCTCCAGAGGTAGGACGCATCTCTTTGCTCTGAACCCTCGAAGTGGCAGCTTGGTCACCGCGGGTAAGATAGACCGGGAAGAGCTCTGTGAGAGATCTCCAAAGTGTGTAGTAAGCCTGGAGATTCTTCTGGAGGACAAAGTGAAGATTTTTGGAGTAGAAGTGGAAATAATCGATGTTAATGATAACGCACCCAACTTTGGGATAGAGCAAAGGGAAATAAAAGTCGCTGAAAATGAAAATCCTGGGACAAGATTTCCTCTTCCTGAAGCTTTTGATCCAGATGTAGGGGTCAACTCCCTGCAGGGTTACCAGCTCAGTTCAAATGTTCACTTCTCCCTAGACGTGCAAAGTGGAGTGGATGGCATTAAGTACCCTGAGCTGGTGCTGGAGCTTGCCCTAGATAGAGAAGAAGAGGCGGTTCACCACCTCCTCCTCACCGCCTTTGATGGAGGCGACCTGGTTCGCTCTGGCACTGTCAAGATTCATGTAACTCTTATGGATACCAACGACAATGCTCCTGTATTTACTCAGCCAGAGTACCACGTGAATGTTCCGGAGAATGTGCCAGTGGGCTACTGGCTACTCACTGTAAAGGCCACTGATCCAGATGAAGGAGCCAATGGAGAAGTAACATATTCTTTCCGCAAAGTGAGTGATAAAATGTCCCAACTATTCCAGTTGAATTCTTTGACTGGGGACATAACAATAGTGGGGGATCTAGATTATGAAGACTCTGGATTCTATGATATAGATGTAGAAGCCCATGATGGACCTGGTCTCCGAGCCAGAAGTAAAGTTCTGGTGACAGTTCTGGATGTAAATGACAATGCTCCAGAAGTCACAGTTACATCTCTCACCAGCTCTATCCAAGAAACTTCTTCCCCAGGTACAGTAATTGCACTTTTCAATGTGCATGACAGTGATTCAGGAGAGAATGGCCTTGTCACATGTTCTATTCTGGATAATCTGCCATTCACACTTGAAAAGACCTATGGAAATTATCATCGTCTGTCGACACAAAGAACACTGGATAGGGAAGAAGTCTCAGAATATAACATCACAGTAACTTCCACTGATCATGGAACTCCACCACTGTCTACAGAAACTCACATCTCATTGCATGTGGCAGACATCAACGACAACCCACCTACTTTCCCTCATGCTTCCTACTCTGCCTACATTCCTGAAAACAACCCTAGAGGAGCTTCCATTTTATCCATGTCTGCCCAGGACCCTGACAGCATTGAGAATGCCAGAGTAACTTACTCCTTAGCTGAGGACACACTGCACGGGATGCCTCTCTCCTTCTATGTTTCCATCAACTCTGATACTGGTGTCCTGTATGCATTGTGCTCCTTTGACTATGAGCAGGTTAGAGACCTGCAACTACTAGTGACAGCCAGCGACAGTGGGGACCCTCCACTCAGCAGCAATGTGTCCTTGAGTATTTTTGTTCTGGATCAGAACGACAATTCCCCTGAAATCCTGTACCCTGCTCTCCCCACTGACGGTTCCATAGGCGTGGAGCTGGCACCCCGATCAGCAGAGCCTGGCTACCTGGTGACCAAGGTGGTGGCAGTGGACAGAGACTCTGGCCAGAACGCCTGGCTGTCCTACCGTCTACTCAAGGCCAGCGAGCCAGGGCTCTTCACGGTGGGGCTGCACACGGGCGAGGTGCGCACTGCACGGGCCCTGCTGGACAGAGATGCGCTCAAGCAGAGTCTGGTGGTGGCGGTGCAGGACCACGGCCAACCCCCTCTCTCAGCCACTGTCACACTCACAGTGGCGGTGGCTGAAAGCATTCCAGAAGTCCTGGCTGACCTGAGCAGCCTCAAGCCCTCAGCCTATGCTGATGACTCTAGCCTCACGCTGTACCTGGTGGTGGCGGTGGCCACAGTTTCCTGTGTCTTCCTTGCCTTTGTCATTGTTCTGCTGGCGCTCAGGCTGAGGCGCTGGCACACTTCGCGTCAGCTCCAGGCTGCGGGGGTCGGATTGGCTGGAGTGCCAGCCTCGCACTTTGTGGGCATGGATGGGGTGCGAGCTTTCCTGCAGACCTATTCCCAGGAGGTCTCCCTCAGGGCAGACTCCAGGGAGAGTCATGTGATCTTCCCCCAGCCCAACTATGCCGACACGCTCCTCAGCCAGGAGAGCTGTGGGAAAAGCGAGCCTCTTCTCATAACTCAGGATTTACTTGAAACAAAAGGAGACCCTGGTTCTCATCAGGTGAGTCAATCTTGCCACACCAAAACATAGGCAAAGAGCTATATAAGTGTCTCCAACTGTATAAGGTAGGTAATTGATGAAGTAAAGGCATTTTTTTTTTAGTATTCTATTACTTTAAAGGGGAGGAGCAGATGATTCCTCAAGAATAATCAATAGCAGTTAGTACTCCTAAAAGCTGTTTATTATTTATCATTTTTAGTCTTCATGTAGTTTCAACAACAATTTCTTAACTATATATCTCTAACCATCTCTCTTTAATAGAAGACTGAGTATTTTTAACTGTCCTCTTTTTTACACTTTGCTTGAAGTTTGTTTTTCCTTGAAAGGGTATTTTCCATTATAATTAAACAAACAGTGGCAATTTATAAATATTGGAGAAAATATTAACCTTTATTTATTTATTTAATATAATTTATTATCAAATTAGCTAACATACAGTGTGTACAGAGTGCTCTTGGTTTTTGGGGTAGATTTCCATGATTCACCGCTTATGTACAACACCCAGTGCTCATCCCAACAAGTGCCCTTCTCAATGCCCATCACCCATTTTCCCCTCTCCCTCACCCCCCCATCAACCCTCAGTTTATTCTCTGTATTTAAGAGTCTCTTATGGTGTGCCTCCTTCCCTCTCTGTTTGTAACTATTTTTTCCCCTTCCCCAAAATATTAGCTTTTAGATCTAATTTTAACAAGGATAGCTCTCATTAGGATTGGTATATTTCAAATATTTTGTTATTGCAGTTTGTGAGATACACCAGTAGTGACTATGTGTGATTCCTTTGGCTCACTTCTGGGATTACGAAAAATATTGCACATTTTAGTTCACTCATCTTTAAGTAGGTTGAAGGAATAATTTTAATAATTTATAAATTTCCTATTATGGCATCACAATGAGACCCTTTTCAATTTCTAAGGAAAACATACCTTTCAAAATCTCTCCTTTTTCATCATGAGAGTCACTTGTGGAGATTGGGTAACTTAGATTCTGAACTGATATGATTTATGCTACTTAGTAAGTAGGCCTCATCCCTGTTCCTGAAAATTGCTCTCAGGTAGCTCTGAGATGGCTCTGGGATGATCTGATATGGGGGAAATATTTTGTGTTCAAGGGATATGCAACACTTTTGTTAAATGTGCCTTTATTTAGTTCCATGAGATAATTAAGAATTCAAGAGTGTGTAGGGCAACACAAATTAGTGCTCTTTCATAGCTGGGAACTGTAGCAGTAAACTGTGAACTATGCCTCAATTCAATTGAAGAAAGGGCATTTTAGTTTTTAAAAAAGAATTTACTTATTTAAAACAATTTTCTTTTTTTTTTTTTTTTACGTTTTTTTATTTTTGAGACAGAGAGAGACAGAGCATGAACGGGGGAGGGGCAGACAGAGAGGGAGACACGGAATCGGAAGCAGGCTCCAGGCTCTGAGCCATCAGCCCAGAGCCTGACGCGGGGCTTGAACTCACGGTCTGTGAGATCATGACCTGAGCTGAAGTCGGACGCCTAACCGACCGAGCCACCCAGGCTCCCCTAAAACAATTTTCTTTTTAGTTTAAGTAATCTCTACACCCAACATGGGGCTCAAACTCATGACCCCAAGATCAAGAGTCACATGCTTTTTGGACTGAGCCACACAAGCACCCTGCATTTAGTTTCTAAATGCTTTTGCCTTCATGGGAAACTGTGTTGCAATACATAGAATAAACAGAATGTCATGTGATACAATTGTCTGGCATGGGGAAAGGAGAGAGGAAATAATATTGAGCAAGATTCTGAGGGGAGATTATGTAAAATATTGAAGCTTATCTGAGGAGAGATTATTTGTCTGAGATTATTTAAAATACTGAAGCTTAAAAGAAAATTTGGAAATACCAATTGGCCTGAAACTGTCAAGCATTTTTGGAGGTTGGCATTAGGAATACATTCCAGAATCAGAGTGATACATATTTTAAATGCCTAGGAGAGCAGTAGATAATTAACACCCTAATATCACACAGAAAAAAATATTTTTGTTTGGGCACTGGGTTTCTTTTAGAAAATATTTCTGATTAAGTAAATTATTGTACAACCATATGATGGATTACTACATAACTGTAAGAAATAAATTGGAAAGCTATGTACTTATATGAAATGATTTCAAGATACAATGAATGAAAAAAGAAAGATGCAGAATATGGTATATTGTATACTTACATTTATGTATTAACGTGCGGGAGAACATTTATAAAAATTTGCTGCACTACACAAAACATCTCTGGAATGATACACACAAAAACGTAATACTTATTTCTCTCGGGATAAATGTGTTATTGAAACAAGACAGGGAGAGAATATGCGTTATGTACCTCTTCAATTTTGGAGCTACATGAATATATATCTATTTAAAAACAACTGTAGATTCAAAAAAGAAAGGTTCGCAAAACGTTTATAAGCATTTGGTGCATTTCCACGGGAAAACCTCTGGGTGTCGCTGTAGGTCAAAAAAGTGAGAGAAAAAGCATTTGGGAGTCTCTTAGAGGGTAACTTCCTGCTCAAACCAGCCACATAGAGGACACCGGTACTGATTCGGATACAGAAAACAAAAGCAGGAAAAGCGACCCTACCCGGGATTTTGCCATCCACAGAGGGCTTAATTCTCCTCCCATCCAAAAAGCAGAGCCACCGTGAAGGGAGACAGGATGAGGCCGAGGCCGAGCGCAGAAAGGAGCAGCCCAGCGCGGTGGCGGCAGGTATTGTTGCCCTTCCTGCTGTCTTTGTTCCGCGGGGCTCTTCCAGATCAAATCCGCTATTCAATTCCCGAAGAGCTGGCCAAAAACTCGGTGGTAGGAAACCTCGCCAAGGATCTGGGGCTCAGTGTCCGGGATTTGCCAGCCCGGAAGCTGCGGGTTAGTGCGGAGAAAGAATATTTCACTGTAAACCCTGAGAGTGGGGACTTACTTGTGAGTGACAGAATAGACCGAGAGCAGATATGCGGAAAGAAGCCTCTGTGTATTCTGGATTTCGATACTGTCGCTGAAAACCCACTAAATATTTTCCATGTAGCAGTAATAGTACAGGATATAAATGACAATACCCCGCTATTCAAACAGAATAATATTGATTTAAAAATTGGAGAATCCACTAAGCCAGGTAAAACATTTCCACTAGACCCGGCCCTGGATTCAGATGCTGGCCCAAATTCACTGCAAAGATACCATCTTAATGACAATGAACACTTTGATCTCATAGAGAAACAGGCTCCAGATGGACGTAAATATCCTGAGTTGGTTCTGAAACATTCACTAGACAGAGAAGAACAGAATCTCCATCAATTGGTTCTAACAGCTGTGGATGGTGGAGACCCACCCCAAAGCGGCACCGCTCAGATCCAAATCCAAGTGACCGATGCCAACGATAATGCCCCAGTTTTCATCCAGGACGTGTACAAGGTCAGCCTGCAGGAAGGTGTACCTCTGGGCTTCTCCGTGCTTCAAGTAACGGCCACTGATCAGGATGAGGGCGTCAACGCAGAAATCACCTACTCCTTTCATCATGTGGATGAACTAGTGGAACAGTTTTTTAACTTAGATAAAAGAACAGGTGAAATCACAACAAAGGATAATTTTGATTTTGAAATTGCTAATAGTTACACTCTCAGTGTAGAAGCAAAAGATCATGGAGATCTAGCAGCCTATTGCAGTATCCAAGTTGAAATTCTCGATGAGAATGATTGTGCACCTGAAATGGTTATTACTTCGGTATTTACTCCACTACCAGAAGATTCACCACCAGGAACTGTGATCGCCTTGATAAAAACAAGAGATAGAGACTCTGGAGAAAATGGAGAAGTTTACTGCCGCATCTTGGGAAAGGCCGCGTTTATATTGAAATCTTACTCCAAGAACTATTACAAGCTAGTGACAGACGGGCCCCTGGACCGGGAGGAGAATCCAGAATATAACATCACTATAATGGCCACCGACAGAGGTAAGCCGCCCCTCTCCTCTAGTATAAACATCACTCTGCACATCGCAGATGTCAACGACAACGCGCCAGTTTTCGAACAGGTTTTCTATTTGGTTCACATTGCCGAGAACAACCCTCCAGGAGCCTCCATCGCCCAAGTCAGAGCCTCCGACCCCGACCTAGGGCCCAACGGCCGCGTCTCCTACTCCATCGTGGCCAGCGACCTGGAGCCGCGGGCGCTGGCGTCCTACGTGTCCGTGAGCGCGCAGAGCGGCGTGGTGTTCGCGCAGCGCGCCTTCGACCACGAGCAGCTGCGCGCCTTCGAGCTGACGGTGCAGGCCCGCGACCAGGGCTCGCCCGCGCTCAGCGCCAACGTGAGCCTGCGCGTGTTGGTGGGCGACCGCAACGACAACGCGCCTAGGGTGCTGTACCCGGCGCTGGGGCCCGACGGCTCGGCGCTCTTCGACACGGTGCCGCGCGCCGCGCAGCCCGGCTACCTGGTCACCAAGGTGGTGGCGGTGGACGCCGACTCGGGACACAATGCGTGGCTGTCGTACCACGTGCTGCAGGCCAGCGAGCCCGGACTCTTCAGCCTGGGGCTGCGCACGGGCGAGGTGCGCACTGCGCGTGCTTTGGGCGACAGGGACGCGGCCCGCCAGCGCCTGCTGGTCGCCGTGCGGGACGGGGGACAGCCGCCCCTCTCTGCCACCGCCACGCTGCACCTGGTTTTCGCCGACAGCCTGCGAGAAGTACTGCCGGATGTCAGCGACCGCCCGGAGCCCTCTGACCCCCAGGCCGAGCTGCAGTTTTACCTGGTGGTGGCTTTGGCCTTGGTCTCGGTGCTCTTCCTCCTTGCGGTGATTCTGGCGGTGGCTCTGCGCCTGCGCCGCTCCCCCAGCCCTGCTGCCTGGGGCTGCTTTCAGTCAGGCCTCCGTTCCAAATCTGGACCTGGGGTTCTCCCCGATTACAGTGAGGGGACTTTGCCTTATTCCTACAATCTGTGCGTTGCTTCACAGTTAGCTAAGACAGAGTTTAATTTTCTTAATGTCACCCCGGAAGTGACTCCCTCTCAGGATCTCCTCTGTGAAGATGCCGGTTGGTTACCAAATACAAATCATGAAGGCGCTGGGGTCCCATTTGCATCAGATACTATTCTAAAGGTGAGTTTTAATTTACTTCGCTAGTTTTCACTTTGGGTTTCAATGTTTGTTAACAAATCACCTTACTGGCGTAGAAATCACTATTTCATATTTTGTCTTGTGGGTTCAATTTAGGCAGTTTTCTGCCTTAGTTATCTTAATCTTATCTAAACAAATTTTTAACATAGGTTTTCTCTCTGATGTGTGAGATTTATTTGTCCATAATTACAAGCCTTTACTACACGAAATAGTTTCTGCTTCATCTTTATATTACTTTCCTCTGAAATTTCATTACTACTGGGATCTTAAGCTATTCCTTTTACCCTACAGATCTTTATTACTCAGATTTTAGTTTTACTTCCTCTTAGAATTATAGCACTTCAGAGTAAAGAGAGCTTTCCATGTTCCTCGTTTGGGAAAACTGGGAACCAAAAAGAAAATTTTACCCAGTGTCATGGCTTGTCAACAGCAGGGCATGGGTAGGACTGAATTGTAGACCTCCCTTCTAAGTATCTTTTCAAGCTTAATGTCTTGAGATCTCAGATCTGTTTTTAAAGGATAAGCAGGGGCGCCTGGGTGGCGCAGTCGGTTAAGCGTCCGACTTCAGCCAGGTCACGATCTCGCGGTCCGTGAGTTCGAGCCCCACGTCAGGCTCTGGGCTGATGGCTCGGAGCCTGGAGCCTGTTTCCGATTCTGTGTCTCCCTCTCTGTCTGCCCCTCCCCCGTTCATGCTCTGTCTCTCTCTGTCCCAAAAATAAAAAAAAAATAAAAAAATAAAGGATAAGCAACATTTGAGGCCTGTAGTATCTGTTATTAAGAGTGTGTTTATGGGGGTGCCTGGGTGGCTCAGTCAGTCAGTGTCTGACTCTTGATTTTGGCTCAGGTCATGATCTCATGATTCATGAGATTGAGCCCTGTCAGTGTGGAGCCTTCTTGGGATTCTCTCTTTCTCTGCATTTCCCTACTCATGCTCTACCTCTCTCATAAATAAATAAACTTTAAAAAAGAATGTATTTAATAAGTGGGAGAAATCGTTCTCTCTCATGCATATAACAAATTGCTTTTGTGAAAAATTGTACAATGAGAAAAATTTTGCAAATTATACTCACACTGTTTACCTAAAACTTTCTTTTTTGAATTTTCTAATTATAGATATAAAATCTCTTCGTGTTGTTTCTTTTCCCATGGAGGTGTCATTAGGGAAAAAATTGCTTTTCTCAGTGGACTCTCTGAAATGTCCCTTTGTTTTCAATCGTGAGGCTTTTTTTCCTGCTACCATGTAAAGGTGATAGCATTTAATATCCGTCTCAGCATAGAAAGGGCACCTGCCTGCTCACTAAGGATCTGGACATGCTTTTCTGCCTAGGTGATGAATGAAAGCCCTTTTCTTCAGTCACTACACTGACTTCCCCAAGAGTCTGTCAGTGTAAAATGCCATAACTCCAATTTAGACATGATAATAGGGAAATATAAATAATGTGTAGTTAACCCAACTCAGACTCTTAGTCTGATATAGTGGAGCTGCCAAACTCTTATTGTGAAAGTCTGGGAACTTTCTTAAAGACCTCAAGTAGCAAAATGGACCCTTTATTTTCTGTTTACAACATCTAATACAATTTGCTTGAATCAGTAGGCCTTTATGCAATGGTGCGATGAGAGCTAGGTTTGTTTCCTGGACATTCTTATCCATAGTAGGTATGTTTTCATAAATATATCCTAATAAAAAGATGAAATTTTAAAGCCTACAAAATTAAGAATTCTAATGTCCTAATTTAATGGACTCAGTTTAGGTAAGAGGTAAATAAAGGACATAGACTCAATGGCACGTTAAATAAAACTTCTAAAGAAATAAAAATGTAATAATTATATTGATCTCAAGGTTTGTGGAAGTCCTTTGATATTTCAGAATTAAATCTTAAATATGAGTAATGTCACTTGTCAATAGGTTAAGCAATAATTCTTCAAAATAATAATTCAAAATGTATTAAGCAATAATACAGCAAAATTATTAGAAATAAGATATAATTAAACATTTATGAAATAAAAACAGAATTGGTGTAGTAACTGGTTAGGACTCTGAGCGTCGCTGTTCACCAAAGTGGAAAAGCTGCCCGCTGACGGCGACCTGACTCTGCTCCTTCCGCCCTAAACAAACACAGACCAGAGAAATTTGGGGAAAAGCCTCGCGTTTCTGTCAAGTAATGTGTTTCCTTTGACTTGAAAGAAATAAGGATACATCAGGCTGGAATTAGGACTAAGGAAACTGGTCGGAGAGAAGGAAATGGCGGATACACTGAGGGGTTGGGGCTGCATAGAGCCGCTCCTGCTCCTCCTGCTCCTGGAGACGTTATGGAGAGCTGGAGCCGGGCCGATCCGCTACTCGGTGCTGGAGGAGCTGGACAAAGGCTCCTTCGTGGGCAGCATCGCCAAGGACCTGGGTCTGGAGCCCCGGGAGCTGGCGGAGCGTGGCGTCCGCATCGTCTCCAGAGGTAGGACGCGGCTCTTTTCTCTGAACCCGCGAAGCGGCAGTTTGGTCACCGCAGGCAGGATAGACCGGGAGGAGCTCTGTGCTCAGAGCGCACGGTGTGTGGTGAGTTTTAACATCTTGCTTGAGAATAACATGAAAATTTATGGAGTAGAAATAGAAATAATAGATATTAATGATAACTTTCCACGTTTCCGGGATGAGGAAGTAAAAGTAAAAGTTAATGAAAATGCGGCTACGGGAACTCGGTTAGCGCTTCCTTTCGCTCGAGACGCGGATGTGAGTATGAACTCTCTCCAGAGTTATAAGCTCAGCCCCAATATGCACTTCTCTCTGGAGCAGAAAAGCGGAACTGATGGACAAAAATATCCGGAGCTGGTACTGGAACGGCCCTTGGACCGCGAGAAAGTAGCTGTCCACGACCTTCTTCTCACAGCTTTAGATGGTGGAGACCCCATACTCTCTAGTAGTATGCACATACACGTGGTGGTTCTCGACGCAAATGATAATGCACCTCTCTTCACTCAATCTGAGTACAGAGTGACTGTTCCAGAGAACATACCTGTAGGCTCTCGGCTGCTTACACTAACCGCCACGGATCCAGATGAGGGAGTAAACGGGGAATTAACATACTCTTTTCGCAATGAAGAAGATAAGATTTCAGAGACTTTCCAACTTGATTCCAGCCTGGGTGAAATCTCAACTCTGCAATCACTGGATTATGAAGAATCCAGATTCTACCTCATGGAAGTGGTAGCTCAGGATGGAGGTGCTCTTCTTGCCAGTGCTAAGGTATTGGTGACAGTACAGGATGTGAATGACAATGTCCCAGAAGTGATCCTCACATCCCTTGCTAGTTCCGTCTCTGAAGACTGTCCTCCTGGAACTGTAATTGCACTGTTTAGTGTACATGATGGTGATTCTGGAGAGAATGGTGAGATTGTGTGTTCTATCCCCAGGAACTTGCCCTTTAAATTGGAAAAGTCAGTTGATAATTATTATCACTTATTGACAACGAAAGCCCTGGACAGAGAAGAGATCTCAGATTATAACATCACAATAACTGTCATTGACAGTGGAAACCCACCCCTGTCTACAGAAAGCCACATCTCCCTGAATGTGGCAGACATCAATGACAACCCTCCTGTCTTCCCTCACACCTCATACTCCACCTACATCCTGGAAAACAATCCCAGAGGCATCTCAATTTTATCTGTGACTGCACACGACCCCGACAGTGGCAACAACGCCAAGATCACTTACTCTCTGGCTGAGGATATGTTTCAAGGAATGTCTCTGTCTACCTATGTCTTCATCAACTCCAATACAGGCATCCTGTATGCTCTGGGCTCTTTTGACTATGAACAAGTTAAAGATCTGCAGCTGTGGGTAATGGCCAGTGACAGTGGAGACCCTCCACTTAGTAGCAACATGTCACTGAGCCTGTTTGTGCTGGATCAGAATGACAATGCCCCTGAAATCCTGTACCCCAGCATTCCCACTGATGGCTCCACTGGTGTGGAGCTGGCTCCCCGATCCGCAGAGCCCGGATACCTAGTGACCAAGGTGGTGGCGGTGGACAGAGACTCTGGCCAGAATGCCTGGCTGTCCTACCATCTGCTCAAGGTCAGCGAGCCAGGACTTTTCACGGTGGGGCTACACACGGGTGAGGTGCACACTGCACGGGCCCTGCTGGACAGAGACGCGCTCAAGCAGAGCTTAGTGGTGGTGGTCCAGGATCATGGCCAGCCCCCTCTTTCAGTTACTGTCACACTCACTGTGGCTGTAGCTGACAGTATCCCAGATGTCCTGGCTGACCTGGACAGCCTCAAGCCCTCATCCTATGCTGACGACTCCAGTCTCACACTGTACCTTGTGGTGGCAGTGGCTATAGTCTCCTGTGTCTTCCTCGCCTTTGTCATCGTGCTACTGGCACTCAGGCTGAGACGCTGGCACTCTTCAAGTCAGCTCCAGGCATCAGGAAGCAGGTTGGCTGGCATGCCCACCTCGCATTTTGTGGGTGTGGACGGGGTGCGAGCTTTCCTGCAGACTTATTCCCATGAGGTCTCCCTCACAGCAGACTCCCGGAATAGTCACATGATCTTCCCCCAGCCCAACTATGCAGACACACTCATCAGTCAGGAGAGCTGTGGGAAAAGCGAGCCTCCTCTGATATCTGAGAAGATAAATGTAAACGAAGAGCTAGGAGTTGTACAGGTGAGGGTTTTTTTTTTTTTCCGGTATCATTGCTTGTAGCATTTTTTTCATTTGTTTCCTCAATCATTTGTCTGCCATATTCAAAGTTGGTTAATTATACAAATAATCAGTGTATGTTTTATTTAGAGATTGACTTGATTTAATTTGATGATGCTCTCTTCATTTGTTTTCAAATTATATTTTGGGTTTAATGTCTTTTTTTTCAATACATGAAATTTCTAGACAATCTAGCTGATATCCATAGTCTTAAAATAAATGAAACATGATCGCTTTACCCAAAGACTTTCTTATACAACTGTTATGTTTTTTTAATGTTTATTTATTTTGAGAGGAGGGGAGGTGCAGAGGAGAGGGATAGAGAGAATCCCAAGCAGGCTCCATGCTTTCAGTGCAGAGCCCGATGCAGGGCTCTAACTCACAAACTATGAGACCATGACCAGAGACAAAGTCAAGAGTCAAATACTGAACCAACTAAGCCACCCAGCTGCCCCAGAATTGTTATTATGTTAATAGAAGAGTTGTTTGATTAGTCCAAATTGTTACATGTAATGTTCTCTTTTGAACATTAGTGTAAACACCAATGGTGAATATGTTTTGGAAGAATAGTGTACAGCATTGAAGTTTTAGTATACTGTTTGTATAAGGAAATAATTTACAGTATTTTCATAAATCAGTGGAGGAATATAGTAAACTACATGAAAAAAATAAAAAACATTAAATTTATAGTCTGTGGTGTTCTCAAGTCTGGAAACTTTGGGTTAATCTATGTAATTACTGGACATGTGTATTTGTTGAGAGAAAAAATCAGTGAGAAAGAGCCTTAGAACTTTATTTTCTGATGCAGTTTAAAATCTCCAAAGAATTATATTTTGCTACATTCATTAAATACACCATTAATATGCCATTACACCTGGAATCATGTGGTTACAGCTAACCTCTTCACTTTTTAGAATCAATATCTACTTGAATGTTTGCATTTATTCAAGTGTCAGTACAATTCTGCTTTATTACTAGACTCTAAGATTTGTGGTTTTTAAAATTATTTATTATTTTTTGAGCGAGCGAGAGAGAGAGCATGAGCAGGGGAAGGGTAGAGGGAGAGGAGGAGAGAATATTAAGCAGGCTTCATGCCCAGCATGGAGCCAGACATGCTGGGCTTGATCTCATGACTGTGAGATCATGACCTGAGCCAAAATCAAGAGTCAGACACTTAACCGACTGAGCCACCCAGGCACCCCAGACTCTAAGATTTGTACTTGGAAAATCAATTCAACATAAAAATTGTTTAAAATTTTGAAATTCACAGGCTCATCTTAAATTAATAATCCTTCTTAATGAAATATGGGTATTTCATTGGGTATTAAAATTCATGAGTGTGTGTTGCTTAAGAAGAACTACCCTTTTGGGGCACCTGGGTGGCTCAGTTGATTAAGCTTCCAACTTCAGCTCAGGTCATGATCTCCCAGTTCATGAGTTCAAGCCGCACATCTGGCTCTGTGCTGACAGCTCAGAGCCTGAAACCTGCTTCAGATTCTGTGTTTCCCTCTCACTGTCTCTGTCCCATCCACTCTATCTCAGTCTCTCTCAAAAATGAATAAACATTAAACAAAAATTTTTTTAAAAAGAACTACCCTTTTCATTTTTGATATCTGATTTAATGAAGATGATTTTCAGATGCTTCTCTTTAAATTTTTCAAATACTGTACTTTGTCAGCTGCAAAGTATGAATAAATAGGGGAAATGGCAATAAAATATTACAAATGGGATAGTAGGCTACATTACCTGACCAAACAAATGGTTTATTGTTACATGTGGGAACCTATGACTACTTAATTTTTATTTTTTAAATATTTATTTGAAGGGCATCTAATTAATTTTTATCTGGACAATTCTGGTAACAGTGTAAAATGTGCAGATTCACTGAACAGCGAATACATCCAAAGAGTAACAAGAATCCATATGATGGAGGATGGAGACTGATACCATTCACTCTTACAAGAAAACTCATTTTTTCATTATATTTTATAATAAATATTATTTTTTCTTTTCATTATATTTTAATGAAGATGTTATAGACTTTGGATATGTGTCCTGAGTAAACCTCTATAAACTTCAATAGACTTTATATAATGAAATGCTTGGTCCAACACTCTGAGTGTATATACTGTGTATACTCCATATTCTTTGAAATATTTGAATCTTTAGTTTCA
This sequence comes from Panthera onca, assembly GCF_046562875.1. Classification (NCBI taxonomy): domain Eukaryota; kingdom Metazoa; phylum Chordata; class Mammalia; order Carnivora; family Felidae; genus Panthera; species Panthera onca. The sequence continues at coordinate 122,096,195 of NC_138339.1, read as the reverse complement.
CATGTGCTCTGAAAAGATAACTGTCCTATACTAATTTAAGTGTTCACACCATATTGTTCAGTCATGTTTTGGAGCAAAGTCTCGAATCTGTTTTTTATGTTTGTATGAAGTAGAGATGTCCATGAGTTTCTGTCTAGAATCCTGAATACAATGAACAGTTTAAGATGTCTAATGCTATTCCACTATGAGTTCAGCATTGCTATACATCCGCTAAGTTTTAGAGTGACAACGTATTGTGTAGGTTAAAAAAGTTTCTTTATGAAGATTTCTAGTTTGGAAATGGAATTAAACCTGTAAGACCTATCAGAAACATAAAATTGACATGCTTATTTAAAGGCAAGAATGTCAGTAACAAAGGGTTGGGATGATCTTATAGTAACGTTGGGACCAAAAAAAGTGGACGACATAGATTACTTTCTTTAGAATATGTGATTATAAGGACTCATACTTCACTCCCCAAATTCGAATAACTCACCATTGCTAAGTTACTTGAGAAGAAACAGTACCATTAGAGACAATGGTAAAGTAGTGTGGAAAAATAAAATCAGAGGAATAGTTTTTGAATCCTAGTCATTTGAAAGTAGACACTTGGAAACTAACAAGGAATTTCTTCTTGCTTCTTACCATACTCCTGTTTTATAAGAATAATCAGTCTCTTTGCTTACATATCAATTATTTGGGGGGGTAAGGTGACAATGATAATATAGAAGGAAGTGAAACACAAGATAAAACTAAAAGCTCTGATATTTGTAACATTTTTAAGTTAGAAAAAAAGAAAATAGAGTGGAGTAGTAACAATACATATCAAGCTGATATTTCAAGAATTTTCATATTACACTTTCTGCTGCACCACCACTACTTTCATTTGTGTCATTTTCTACATATTATTTGCTTTGGTCTTCAATTTTACTAAGTAACACAAGGAAGATGTTATTATAGCCATTTTATGAAAATGGAAATGAAAAGCACTACGATGCCAATGTCTTCAGCAAGTTACCTCTGCTCTTTGAGGAGTAAAAATGACTTGATTTAGATGGATAAAGCTCAGGTTCAAATAAAATCACAGCCAGACCAAAGATATAGTGAATATTTAAAATGTTAAAATCCTTGTAAAATGAGAAAAATGAGCATCTGTATCAGGACACAGTAGAATTTTCTTCTAACCCACTCCTTACTTGGAGCTGATGTAGTAACCACTACTGCAGTTCTGCAGCCCAGACGCGGGGTGCCGCTGTTGGCTAGTACTGAGCGAAGTATCAGCTTCTGGCGCAAAGGAATCGCCAGCCCACCGCGGAACCGCGAGAATTGGACACTCTGCCTCTGGCTCTGTGACGCTAAGATATTTGTTAGAACCCGCCTGCCAAGACAAATCAAGGAGTTGCTCCTGCTCGGAGAATTCTTGGGATGATTTAGCGACCATAGCTCTTCAGAGTCAGAAAGGCAAAGGCGCTGAAAGCGGGATGAACGATCACTTGGGATTGAAGGGCCCGGCTGGGCGGAGACAAATGCTGTTTCTCTCTTTGCTGTCTTTGTTCTGCCCGGTGATCTCGGAGCAAATCCTCTATACTATTCCGGAGGAGCTGGCCAGGGGCTCGCTTGTGGGAAACCTCGCCAAGGATCTGGGGGTTGGCGTTGGAGATTTGCCTGCTCGAAACCTGCGTGTTAGTGCACAGAAGAAACTGTTTACAGTGAGTACCGAGAATGGGGACTTACTTGTTAGTGACCGTATAGACCGAGAGCAGATTTGTGGTGAGAAGTCGACATGTGTTCAAGAATTCGAATTGGTGGCCGAAAAGCCTTTGAACTTCTTTCATGTAAGTGTGGTAATTCAGGATGTCAATGACAATCCACCAACCTTTAGCCAAAATATCACTGAATTGGAAATCAGTGAACTGGCCGTAACTGGAGCCTCCTTTGCCCTGGAACCCGCGCAAGATTCAGATGTAGGTGTCAATTCCCTGCAGCAGTACTATCTCAGTCCCAACCCACACTTCTCTTTGATCCAGAAGGAGAACCCAGATGGCAGTAGGTACCCAGAACTGGTAGTGAAGACTCCCCTGGACAGGGAAGAGCAGTCACGCCACCACCTGGTCCTCACGGCTGTGGATGGGGGTGACCCAGCCAGAAGCTGCACTACCCAGATCATGGTGATTGTGGCAGATGCAAATGATAATGCACCAGTGTTCACCCAGGACATTTACAGGGTCAGTGTTCCAGAGAACCTGCCTGTGGGCTCCTCTGTACTAAGAGTGATGGCCACTGACTTGGATGAAGGGGTCAATGCTGTGATCACCTACACTTTCATCAACATTGGTAGGGCAGTGAGACAGCTGTTCAAACTGGACAGTACAACAGGGGAACTCACCACTGGCGGAGGACTGGACTTTGAAGAGAGAGCGAGCTACACAATTGGGGTGGAAGCAAAGGATGGTGGACATCACACAGCACACTGTAAAGTACAAATAGATATTTTGGATGAAAACGACAATACACCAGAGATAACCCTGGATTCTGAATCTAAACATATTCTAGAAGATGCTGAGTTGGGGACTGTTGTTGCCCTGATCAAAACCTATGACCTCGATTCTGGATTTAATGGGGAAGTTTTCTGCCAACTAAAAGGAAAGTTCCCATTTAAAATAGTTCAAGATACAAAAAACACATACAAGTTGGTCACAGATGGAGCCCTAGATCGAGAGCAGACTCCGGAATACAATATTACCATCACAGTCACCGACAGGGGAAGGCCAGCCCTCTCCTCCAACAGAAGTGTCATCTTGAACATTGCTGATGTCAATGACAATGCTCCTGTTTTCCACCAGGGCTCTTACGTGGTCCACGTGGCAGAAAACAACCCGCCCGGAGCTTCTATTTTCCAAGTCAGCGCTTCCGACCCCGACCTGGGACCCAACGGCCACGTCTCCTACTCCATCGTGGCCAGCGACCTGGAGCCGCGGGCGCTGGCGTCCTACGTGTCCGTGAGCGCGCAGAGCGGCGTGGTGTTCGCGCAGCGCGCCTTCGACCACGAGCAGCTGCGCGCCTTCGAGCTGACGGTGCAGGCCCGCGACCAGGGCTCGCCCGCGCTCAGGGCCAACGTGAGCCTGCGCGTGTTGGTGGGCGACCGCAACGACAACGCGCCTAGGGTGCTGTACCCGGCGCTGGGGCCCGACGGCTCGGCGCTCTTCGACACGGTGCCGCGCGCCGCGCAGCCCGGCTACCTGGTCACCAAGGTGGTGGCGGTGGACGCCGACTCGGGACACAATGCGTGGCTGTCGTACCACGTGCTGCAGGCCAGCGAGCCTGGACTCTTCAGCCTGGGGCTGCGCACGGGCGAGGTGCGCACTGCGCGTGCTTTGGGCGACAGGGACGCGGCCCGCCAGCGCCTGCTGGTTGCGGTGCGGGATGGAGGACAGCCGCCCCTTTCCGCAACTGTCACGCTGCTCCTGGTTTTCGCAGACAGCCTACAAGAGGCGCTGCCGGAAGTCAGCGACCGCCCGGAGCCCTCTGACCCCCAGGCTGAGCTGCAGTTTTACCTGGTGGTGGCCTTGGCCTTGATCTCAGTGCTGTTTCTCCTAGCAGTGATTCTAGCGGTTGCGCTGAGCCTGCAACGCTCCTCCCGCCCTTCCTCCTGGAGCTGCTTTAAGACTGATGTCTGCTCCAAGACTGGATCTGGGGTTATTCCCAACTTTAGCGAAGGGACTTTGCCTTATTCTTACAATCTATGTGCTGCCTCACATTCCTCAGAGACTGAGTTTAAATTTCTCAGTATAAAGCCTGAAAATGGTCCATCACAAGATCTTCTATGTAATGAAGCCTCTTGGTTTGAAAGTGCCAATAATGATAATCGCAAAACGACTTCTAATTCAGTCAATTTGCAACAGGTGAGTTACATCAAAATCTTTTATTTCTATAAGTATAATTAGGTTATAGATAAAAAGTATACAGGCTAACTATACCCTGATTTTATTGTGTTTTATTGATTTTTCTGGGCATCGTTTGTGTGTGAGGGGTGTTAGAATTTTTTTGTTCATTTATCTGTGTTGCAGTCTTTCATATAAAGTGGCCTTGTGATGTCTTGACATTTTTGTTAAATCTAAAATTACATATCATGAAACATTTTTGATATATTAGCATCACCCTGTCATTGGGAAACCTTATATAATTAAACACAAATGTAGGCACTTAAGTGGTTTACTTAGTTTCAATGCAGTCAGTCCTAAACTATGTTTTGTATATAATATATTAATACAAGTTTTCTCATTGTAGACAATATATTTTCACTTCCTTTTTATGTTTTTATTTTATTTTTACAGTTTTTTTTATTCATTTAAGTAATCCCTACACCCAACATGGGGCTCAAATTCATGACTTGGATATCAAGAGTCACAGGCTACTCTGATTGAGCTAGCCAACTGCCCCCCTTTTCATGATTTTAAAATTATACAGAAATATTGCTTATGCTAGAGCATTTATTAATCTATGTGTTAATAAAATAGATGACATCTAAACGTGGCAATACTTGTAACTGGCAGTAGGTGAATTGGTTCCAAATGTGTAGTTGTTAGTGCCCTTATTGAAAATGGGACAAATAAAAGAGACTCTTAACTATAGAGAAGAAACTGAGGGTTGCTGGAGGGGAAGTGGGGGGGGGATGGGCTAAATGGGTGCTAGATATTAAGGACGGCACTTGTGATGAGCCCTGGGTGTTACATGTAAGTGGTGAATCACTAAAATCTATCCTGAAACTAGTATTACACTATATCTTAACTAACTAGAATTTAAATAAAAATGTGAAACATTAAAAAAATGACAATGGAACAAATATAAATGATGGTGGAATAGAATTCAAATTTACAGAAAAGCATAATCTTATTTCTTTTCTCCAAGGCCGTAAGAGCTCATGGCCCCCCAAAAAATGAGTAGTAAATTCCCGGGAATATATAAAACTATTCAAAATATGCACTTTTATTCTTCTTGGGGAGGGAAATATGAGTGACATCTAAGCAGATTTAGCAGAAATAAGATTCTTTGCATGATGGTTTCACAAAAACGGTGCAGTATTAAGTTAGGACTCTAAGCGTCGCTGTTCACTAATCCCGGCAAGGAAAGTAATGACAACTGAAGTAATATCCTCCAGCACAAAGCAGACCAGACACCATAGCTCTCCAGCTGCGCAGAAATTCTAATCTAAAACGCTTCGCATCTGACCTCTACTTGTTTACGGACCTTGGCTTCTAATTCAGAGAAGCACAAAAAAGTGATTGTGAACCTGCTCCCTCTACTCACAATCCCCAGGAAGTCCTTAAGGAGCCGGTCATGGCAGCTCTGCAAAAGCGCCGGCACCAGAGCGGATTAGTGGTACTCGTTATTCTGCTGGGGATTCTGGGGGGGCTCGGGGCCAGGCAGATCCGTTATTCCATTCCTGAAGAGCTGGACAAAGGTTCCTTCGTAGGAAACATCGCTGACGATCTGGGGCTAGAGCTCCAGGAGCTGGGGGAGCGTGGAGTCCGCATCGTCTCCAGAGATAGGATGCAGCTCTTTTCTCTGAACCTGCGAAGCGGCAACTTGGTCACCGCAGACAGAATAGACCGGGAGGAGCTCTGTGCCCAGACCGCGCAGTGTCTGGTGAGTTTTAACATCCTCATTGAGGATAAACTGAATCTTTATCCCATAGAAGTGGAAATACTGGACATTAATGACAACACACCCCGATTCTTTAGGGAAGAATTAGAAGTGAAAATTCTGGAAAATGCACCCCCATCCTCTCGTTTTCCACTAATGGAAGTCTATGACCTGGATGTGGGAATGAACTCTCTTCAAGGCTTCAAACTCAGCAAGAATAGTCACTTCTCAGTGGACGTGCAGAGTGAAGGTGATAGGCCCAAATACCCGGAGCTGGTGCTTGAGCATGCCCTGGATCGGGAGGGAGATGCCGTTCACCACCTCATCCTTACTGCTGTGGATGGCGGTGAACCTGTCCGCTCAGGCACTGCTCGAATTCTGGTAACTGTCCTAGATGTGAATGACAACGCTCCAGTATTTACTCAGCCTGTCTATCGTGTAAGTGTTCCTGAAAACCTGCCAGTAGGCACACCAGTGTTGTCGGTAAATGCTACTGACCAGGATGAAGGAGTCCACGCGGAAGTAATGTATTCCTTCCTGAGGGTAACAGAAAAGATCTCCAAGATTTTCTGCTTGAATGTTTTCACTGGAGAAATCTCCATCTCTGCAAATTTAGACTATGAGGATTCAAGCTTTTATGAACTGGATGTTGAAGCCAGAGATAGGCCAGGTCTACTTGACAGAGCAAAAGTCTTAATAACTATCTTAGATGTAAATGATAATGTACCAGAAGTGGTAGTTACATCTGGAAGCAGATCAGTTGCTGAAAGTATGCCTCCAGGAACAGTAATCGCTCTTTTTCAAGTATATGATAGAGACTCTGGACTGAATGGCCTGGTAACATGCTCCATCTCAAGAAGTATGCCATTTGAACTGGAAAAATCAGTAGACAATTATTATCGATTAGTGACCAATACAGTACTAGATCGAGAACAGGTATCCTTGTACAACATCACTGTAACAGTCACAGACAAAGGAATTCCACCTCTGTCTACAGAAACACTTATTTACCTAAATGTGGCAGATACCAACGACAACCCACCTGCCTTCCCCCACTCCTCCTATTCTGTCTACATCCCTGAAAACAACCCCAGAGGTGCCTCCATCTTCTCTGTGACTGCACATGACCCGGACAGCCATGAGAATGCCCAAGTCACTTACTCCCTGTCTGAAGACACGCTCCGGGGGGCACCCCTATCCTCCTATGTGTCCATCAACTCTGACACCGGTGTCCTGTATGCCTTGCATTCCTTCGACTATGAGCAATTCCGTGACCTGCAACTGAGAGTGACTGCGCAGGACAGCGGAGACCCACCGCTTAGCAGCAACGTGTCCTTGAGTATATTCATTCTTGACCAGAATGACAACACACCAGAGATCCTGTACCCCGCCCTCCCCACCGACGGTTCCACAGGCGTGGAGCTGGCACCCCGATCGGCAGAGCCCGGCTACCTGGTAACCAAGGTGGTGGCGGTGGATAGAGACTCTGGCCAGAACGCCTGGTTGTCCTACCGCCTGCTCAAGGCCAGCGAGCCAGGGCTTTTCGCGGTGGGGCTGCACACGGGCGAGGTGCGCACAGCGCGGGCCCTGCAGGACAGAGATGCGCTCAAGCAGAGCCTAGTGGTGGCAGTGCAAGACCACGGCCAACCCCCTCTCTCGGCCACCGTCACGCTCACGGTGGCGGTGGCCGACAGCATTCCAGACGTCCTGACTGACCTGGGCAGCATCAGGCCCTCGGCCGACCCTGATGATTCGGATCTCACGCTGTACCTGGTGGTGGCGGTGGCCGCAGTCTCCTGCGTCTTCCTTGCCTTTGTGATCGTGCTGCTGGGACTCAGGCTGAGGCGCTGGCATTCGTCCCGTCTACTCCAGGCTACGGGGGTTGGATTGGCTGGCGTGCCCGCCTCGCGCTTTGTGGGCGTGGACGGAGTGCGCGCTTTTCTGCAGACCTACTCCCGGGAGGTTTCGGTCAGGGCGGACTCCAGGGAGAGTCACGTGATCTTCCCCCAGCCCAACTATGCCGACACGCTTATCAGCGGAGAAAGCTGTGGGAAAAGCGAGCCTCTTTTGATTCAGGAAGATTCAGGTTTTTGTAAAGAGGAAGACTCCCTTGTTCAGGTGAGGTTATTCCTTTTATTGGTTTTATTTGAACAAGAACGTTTAAAATTTTCTTTGATCAGTGCTTAGTTTTCTTAGTCTTTGCAGTGCGTCAATTTTGAGAATTTTTAAAATATCAGTTGAACTCTATTAAATCTTAGTTTCGTCTAATTTCATGAAAAAAATCTTAATGTATGATGCAGATTTTCTTTACCTTTCTGCTGGCAAGCTCTTTCTGCCTTGGGTTTCGTTCATTTCTTTTGTTAGAGAGAGAGAGAGAGAGAGAGAGAGAGAGTGTGTGTGTGTGTGTGTGTGTGTGTGTGTGTGTGTGTTCCTGCCTTGTGACATTTGTGAGATTCTTTTACTTTTCAAAATGTTTTTAATTTATTTTGAGAGAGAAAGTGTTTGAGCAGGGGAGGGGCAGAGAGAGAGAGAGAGAGAGAGAGAGAGAGAGAGAGAGAGAAATATCCCATGTTGGCAGAGCCTGAAGTGGGGATCCCTCCCACCACCCTGGGATCATGACCTGAGCTGAAATTCAGAGTGAAATCCAGAGACCCTCAATCAATTGAGCCAGTCAGGTGCCCCATGAGATTCTTTTTCTAATGTAAAAAAAAACTGAATTGCAGCCTCTGTTAAGATCACGGTCTCAGTTTCCCCCGATTTTAATTAATAGCACGTGCTTTCTAAAATAATAGAGATTTGTGAGAGATATTTTCCCCCTTTACTACTTAGGAATCAAAAATTATTTTTATGAAAGATAAAAGTAATTGATCTCTGTAGCAGAGAAGACCCGATCTTTGGTGTTAGCCTGAATAACATTCCTGGAACTATTTGTTATTCATCTCGGGCCAGTCACAATATCTATAGTTTTTAAAGTAAAATTTAAATTAAAAAGACTTGTCTTCTTTACTTCACACAAATTCTGAGAAAATATAACAAAATAATTAAAGTTTTTTTCAACTATAAAGTAGTATAGTGAACAAGTATTTGTTGACATCACCAGTATTATAATTGTGATTGTTAACATGTTAACAAATGTAAGCATCTGATGCTGTATGCCTACTATAATGTCTTCTGCAATCTGTGTGCTTGATAGTACTTAAGAGTGCAAATGAATTTTTAAAATAATTTTTAATGTTTATTTTTGAGAGAGAGAGGAGAGAGAGTGCACTATTGTGCACAAGCAGTGGAGGGGCAGAGAGAGAGGGAGACAGAAGATCCGAAGCAGGCTCTGTGCTGACAGCAGAGAGCCTGATGCAGGGCTGGAACTCACGAAACAGAAGATCATGATCCCAGAAGAAGCCAGATGCTTAATCAAATGAGCCACCCATGCACCCCCGAAATGAATTTCTAACTATGCTTATTAGTGTCCACTTACAAGGATGTATCTCTAAAAATTAGAGAACTGAATATTGAATGGGAGAATGAAGGATTGATAGTGTTCAAATAAGAATTTAAATAATTTAGCATATTTAACCCACATAAAATAAGGTTTCTGTCATATAGAAACTCTATCCAAATATTTAAGGAAAGGAGAGTTGTCATTAGAAGAATTAGTCTCATTCATCATGGCCCGAAGGTGTGAATGAAACTGTGGTTTGATGAGTAGAAAAAAGCAAGGTTTTGAGTTGTTGAAGTTGTTCTAATGGAAAATGGATTGCCTAGGAGGTAAGAGGTTCTATTATTAGCTCCTTTCAAAAGTAAGCTGTTGGCCCTGGAATTAATAGAATACAGGGGATAATATAATTGGACGAGTTGTTGACATACATAATAGTCAAGGTCTTTTCCAATCCTGAGCTGGAGGATTCTATGATCTGATAATGCAATAGATTGGCCACTTATGCTTCTAAATTGGGGGTTCACATTTAACATAAATAATTGAAAAGATATGTTGAAAATAAATGAGAACCTTCCTTTGTAACCGGAAATTGTCAGTCTTTTTTTTTAATGTTTATTTCTTTTTCAGAGAGAGAGAGTGTGTGTGCACAAGGGGTGAGGGGGAGAGAGCAAGGGAAACACAGAATCTGAAGCAGGCTCCAGGCTCTGAGTTATCAGCGCAGAACCCGATGTGGTCCTTAAGCCCACCAACTGTGAGATCATGACCTAAGCTGAAGTCGGATGCTTAACCAAGTGAAACACCCAGGTGCCCCAATCATCTCTAAGATAATATTGGGGCACCTGGGTGGCTCAGTCGGTTAAGCATCTGACTTCGGCTTAGGTCATGATCTCGCAGTTTGTGAGTTCAAGCCCTGAATCTCATCGGGCTCTGTGCTGACAGCTCGGAGCCTGGAGCCTGCTTCGGATTCTGTGTCTCCTTCTATCTCTGCCCCTCCCCCACTGTGCTCTATCTCTCTCTGTTTCTCAAAAATAAATAAATGTAAAAAAAATTTTAATATAATGTGGAGTTGATGCCTTTAAATTAGATGCTAAATGTATTCTATGTTTCCCCAAATCAGTATTGTGGTATTTACATCTCAGAGATTATTTTAGAATTATTTATTTCAAGATTCCAAATGTATATGACTAAGAGATTCCAGACATACACATTTTCAAATATGATTTTCTTGGACATTTGTGATATAATTATTTGATGGTTTTATTAGGAATTTAATAGTAAATAATTTTAAACAACTTGAATCTTGGGTATTGGTCATGGGAGTCAGATTATCTCATACAAGTATTAAGATTTGTTTGATATGATCTGAGAGTGTAAATGTTTTTTATAGCACTAATTCTGGATGATTTAAGCTACATCTTGAAAAAATAAAAATAAATAAATTACATCTTAAACCTGCATTGTTGTAAGCAAAGTTCACTTAACTGGGTTTTATGGATAGTAGGCTGGTTTATTTTATTCGTCTTATCTGTTCACTCACTAATGGGATAGTAGGATGGTTTATTTCATTATTTCCTTCTCTTACCTGAATTACCTATGACCATTTCATTTAAATAAATAAAATATTTTATTGAGAAAAACTATCAGATTCTACTCTCAATAATACTCATTCATGTGGACTGACCAAGTGTTAAATCCTAGCAGTCATGGAATTTGCTAAATTCTGACTAACTGAGGTTCTCAGACCTACATACAATACAGATCATATTAATAAGATAGGCAGTCTGAAATTTTAAGTACTGAATTTTGAAGCATCAGGAAGAAAACCTACCAAATTATTGGGCTAGTTTATCATCTTTGAAAACCACCCATCTGATGAAACTTCTGTTGAGGTGACAGTTGTCAATGGGAAGAAGTAAAAATCTCAGAGAGAAATGGAAAATACCTACATGTTTGCCTGGGAATGTAAATCTAAACAGAACTCCAAACAATGTTTTCTCAATAGAAAAAAAGTTCCATAAAGAAAGGAGAGACGATGAATAACTCGATGCCTAGGAAGTCAATTAGACTTTCCATACAATTTTTTCCATAGAATGTCTTATGCAAGTAAACAGATGAAGGTCCATTCTTCCTAATAACTCAATCAATAATAACATACTTCCTTTAAAACTATAAACTTATTTCAGTTTTATATGGTAAGCCTATGTTATATTTAACATAACTCATTGGTCTAGTAGAGATCTTTAATATTTAAATTTATGTTGTAGAGTAACTTAGAAAAATTGTTTACTAGAGATATAAAGCCAGTTATTCCCTAACGTATGCTTTATGTTCAGAGTATGTTCATAATCTTATTCATCTAGATCTTACTTATTTAGTTCCAAATAAGGTATCCAGAAGTAATAAGTTAACTGAGACTTTTTAAAAATAATAGAATAAGAAAGAAATGTGAGATGACACTGTGATTTTTGAAGTATTAGGTACAAAAAAGATCACATTGGCAGCCATACTATTCAGACATAAAAGTTTTGTTTAAAAATGTCTGCAAGTACTCATGATCTTTAACGACTTTGCTTACGTCAACAAGAAGTTCAAAATTACTACTAAACAAATAGTATTTAACTCCTATTTATGGAACTAATCTGTAATACTCATATTGGCTCCTTTGAACAAAAAGTTATTCTCTCTACTTGGTGAAAACAAACATGGCTGTAAATTATTTTGATAGATTAAAACAGCATTTCATTCAAAGCATTGCCTATATTTTGGACCAGTGCCATCAGAAAGCAGAAATAGATTACGTAGTTAGGAAATCTCCAGCAACTAAGTTAAGCATTTTCAGTGCTACTTTTGATTTCTCTCCCTGGTGCTGCTATCTACTCCCCTATGGCTTAAAATAATTTACAAAGCAAGGTTATTTCTTTTTTAAAAAGTTTATTTATATAAGTAATCTCTAAACCTAACATGGGGCCTGAACTCACAATCTGAAAATCAAGAATTGCATGCTCTTCCAACTGAGCCATCCAGGCGCCCCATGAAGTAGGGTTATTTCTTGCCAGGTCTTCATTTCAGAACAGGTAACTCTCTTTTCTCTTGCAACTCTGTGGAAGGAACTTTATTTCTATAAGCTGAGAAGAACTGAGCCATCAACAATTCAGTTTTACTTAACATCAGTGGAAAAATTGGTACCTCTAATGATCTTCTCAGGACAGTTCTGTTTGTATGCTCAAAGGCTATCTGGAGGCCTATCTTTTTTCAATTATTCTAGAATAATCATCTAGAGTAGGAAGATTATTTGAATTGCATAATGAAGAGAAGCACTCAACATCCACTTTAACACTCCACAGCTAGTAGAATCTCTGCAAATTCCTGCCTTCTGTACAAAATTTCGTCTATAGCTGACTGTTACTGCTTGGGTTCTCACCTCATCTCTAATGGCACTTTTTGAGCATAAAGCATCAGCCAAGGCAAATGGTTTTCTTTTTTCTTCTCAAAACACTGGAAGTGATGATATTTGTATTCCAACGTATACTATTATATATATAATCAAGGACAAGGTAATTTCCTCTTATTTTTAAAATCATTAAAATGAAGGTATTGGACTAAATCATCTCTAAGGTTCCTTCCAATCAAAAACTTTATTAAATGACCTGTCTGTATCTTAAAGAAAATTTTGACTGAGTCTTATGTGGTAGTGTCTAGAACATAGTATGTGTTCAATATTAATGAATTAACTTAAATTTATTATAGTGATGAAAACGATTTCTACATAACATCTTTCTTATGTATACATACACACACCTTTTCAAAATATGTTGTACTTTTTTTTACCTGAAAACACTACTTTTACTCCATGTTCAGTGAAGTCTGAGGTAGCACCCAACATCATTTCAAAGTTGCAATGCAAAAGAGAAAAAAAAATGTAATTATCTGGAATTAATAAGCATCCATCATAAGCATTGTTGCATTATTTCATTTAACTGGAATGTATTTTTAAGTTAGATATGTAGATCGAAGACATATAAATGGAAGATTTTTGAAGGATAAAACAACTTTCTGAAAAATCAGTTATCTTGCTTCAATATGGTGCAGTAACTTAGTAAGGACTCTGAGCGCCGCTGTTCACCAACCACGGGGAAAGTGGTGCAATAAGATCTGCCAGAGCCACCGAGATTTTACAGTACAAAGAAACATCAGGTTGAGACAAATTCTCTTCCAAGCTGCATCAAACTCAGGTCTCTATTATACTAAATTCCGGGCTTCTCTTATGAATACAAAGGATTCCACGCTGACACACTGGCATCCATAAGCGCAAAAGGAGATAGTCCAGTGTCTAACAAGATCAGCAGGACAACAATGGCGACTGTGAAGAGGGGTCGAGACTACAGAGGATTCATCCTGCTCTCCATCCTCCTGGGGACCCGGAGAGAAGCTTGGGCAGGACATATTTTCTACTCTTTGCCGGAGGAAACAGACACAGGGTCTTTTGTGGGTAATATCGCTAAGGATCTGGGCCTGGAGCCCCGGGAACTGGCAGAGCACGGAATCCGCATCGTCTCCAGAGGTAGGACACAGCTTTTCGCTCTGAATCCGCGAAGCGGCAGCTTGGTCACTGCAGGCAGAATAGACCGGGAGGAGCTCTGCGCTCAGAGTGCACGGTGCCTGGTGAACTTTAACATCCTGATGGATAAAATGAGTCTTTACCCTATAGAAGTGGAAATAATAGATGTTAATGACAATTCTCCTAGATTCTTGACAGAAGAAATGACTGTAAAAATAACGGAGAACACAGCTCCTGGGGTGCGGTTTCCCTTAAATGAGGCTAGGGATCCAGATGTGGGCACGAACTCCCTCCAGAGCTACCAGCTCAGTCCCAATCGTCACTTCTCCCTGGTTGTGCAGACTGGAGATGATGGAGCTAAATATCCAGAATTAGTGCTGGAAAGGGTGCTGGATAGAGAGGAAGAGGCTGTTCACCACCTACTCCTTACAGCCTCTGACGGCGGTGACCCACCCCGATCGGAAACCGCCCGCATCCAGGTAACTGTGGTGGATGTGAATGATCATGTGCCAGTCTTCTCTTTGCCTCAGTACCAAGTAACTGTGCCTGAGAACGTACCAGTGGGCACAAGATTGCTCACAGTACACGCTGTCGATCTGGATGAGGGAGTCAATGGGGAAGTGACATATTCTTTCCGGAAAATAACTCAAAAAATTCTACAGATATTCCAACTGAACCCTCATACAGGAGAATTATCAACTTCAGAAGGCCTAGATTATGAAGAGTCCAGCTACTATGAAATGGAAGTTCAGGCTCAGGACGGTCCTGGTAGCATGACAAGGGCTAAAGTAATTATCACAATTTTAGACGTGAATGACAATGCCCCAGAAGTGACTCTAACATCTGTAAGCAACTCAATCCCTGAAGACACTCCTCCTGGAACAGTAATTGCTCTTTTCTACCTTCAAGATCGAGATTCCGGCAAGAATGGTGAGGTGACCTGCACTATTTCAGAAAATCTGCCTTTTAAATTAGAAAGATCAATAGACAATTATTATAGGTTGGTGACAGCGAAAATCCTAGACCGGGAAAAACTCCCTGTGTATAACATCACACTGAAAGCCACAGATGGTGGAACCCCACCCTTGTCCATGGAAACTCACATCTCAGTGAATGTGGCAGATACCAACGACAACCCACCTGCCTTCCCCCACTCCTCCTATTCTGTCTACATCCCTGAAAACAACCCCAGAGGTGCCTCCATCTTCTCTGTGACTGCACATGACCCAGACAGCCATGAGAATGCCCAAGTCACTTACTCCCTGTCTGAAGACACGCTCCGGGGGGCACCCCTATCCTCCTATGTGTCCATCAACTCTGACACCGGTGTCCTGTATGCCTTGCATTCCTTCGACTATGAGCAATTCCGTGACCTGCAACTGAGAGTGACTGCGCAGGACAGCGGAGACCCACCGCTTAGCAGCAACGTGTCCTTGAGTATATTCATTCTTGACCAGAATGACAACACACCAGAGATCCTGTACCCCGCCCTCCCCACCGACGGTTCCACAGGCGTGGAGCTGGCACCCCGATCGGCAGAGCCCGGCTACCTGGTAACCAAGGTGGTGGCGGTGGATAGAGACTCTGGCCAGAACGCCTGGTTGTCCTACCGCCTGCTCAAGGCCAGCGAGCCAGGGCTTTTCGCGGTGGGGCTGCACACGGGCGAGGTGCGCACAGTGCGGGCCCTGCAGGACAGAGATGCGCTCAAGCAGAGCCTAGTGGTGGCAGTGCAAGACCACGGCCAACCCCCTCTCTCGGCCACCGTCACGCTCACGGTGGCGGTGGCCGACAGCATTCCAGACGTCCTGGCCGATCTGGGCAGTCTCGAGCCCCCAGCTGACCCTGATGCCTCAGGTCTCACGCTGTACCTGGTGGTGGCGGTGGCCACAGTCTCCTGTGTCTTCCTCGCTTTTGTGATCGTGCTGCTGGCTCTCAGACTGAGGCGCTGGCGCTCATCGCGTCTGCTCCAGGCTGCGGGGGTTGGATTGGCTGGCGTGCCCGCCTCGCGCTTTGTGGGCGTGGATGGGGTGCGGGCTTTCCTGCAGACGTATTCCCACGAGGTCTCCCTCACCGCTGACTCCAGGGAGAGTCACGTGATCTTCCCCCAGCCCAACTATGCAGACATGCTCCTCAGTCTGGAGAGCTGTGAGAAAAAAGATCCCTCATTAACATCTATAGATTTTCATGGATGTAAGGACGAAGCAGAAAATATTCAGGTGAGTTCACTAATACATTTATCTTTACATCCTTGAGGAATTATATTTTGTGTAATTTTCTTTACTGTATTGTGAAACAAATGTTTTAAAAATGTAAGAGGCAAAAGCAAGTTAACCGATTTATTTAACATAGAACACTTATTGACATAGGTTTTGGTGTCATTTCCTTAGTGAAAGCCTATACAAGACTGTGAATAAGTGGACTGTCACATTTTTATACCTTCCATGTATTTTCCCTTCAGTGTTCTCAATTCATGTGTTTTATAAATGAGAATAAATTGTTACATCTTTTTCATTGCACTGGGTTAGCAAGAGGAAAATACAGCTCATACACCTTGTCAGGATTCTCTTTAGATTAGATCTAGGAAAGGTTCTTGAAGATCTTCTGCCTCCATATACCTCAACTTTATGACTTTGAAAATCTCAGTTGCTTCCTGACATATTTAAAAATTTTAACTCCAGTATAGTTAATATACAGTGTTATATTAGTTTCAGGTGTACGATATAGTGATTCAGCAATTCTGTACATCACCCAGTGGTTATCATGACAAATGCACTACTTAACCTATCACCTGTTTCACCCATTCCCCTCACCCACCTCCCCTCTGATAACCACCAGTTTATTCTCAATAATTAAGAATCGGTTTCTTGGCTTCTCTCTGTCTCTCACTTTCCCCTTGCTTATTTGTTTCATTTCTTAAATTCCCATATGAGTGAAATCATATGGTATTTGTCTTTCTCTGACAGACTTATTTCACTTAGCATTATACTCTTGAGCTCCATCCATGTCATCGCAAATGACAAGATTTCATTCTTTTTGTGGCTGAATAATATTCCAGTGTGTGTGTGTGTGTGTGTGTGTGTGTGTGTGTGTGTATGGATATGTATGTATGTGTATATGTGTATATATATCAAACTTTCTTTATCCATTCATCAATGGATACTTGGACTATTTCCATAGTTTAGCTAGTTTAAATAATGCTGCTGTAAATATTGGGGTATGTGCATACCTTTGGATTAGTGGTTTTGTATCTTTTAAAAAAATATTTATTTTGAGAGAGTGTGTGTGGGGGGGGGGGGTGGGGGAAAGAAGAGGGAGAGAATCCCAAGCAGGCTTTGTGTTGTGAGCACAGAGCCCGACATGGGCTCGATCCCATGAACCGTGAGATCATGACCTGAGCCAAAATCAAGAGTCTGCTGGTCAGCCAACTGAGCCACACAGGTACCCCTGTATTTTTGTATCTTGAGGGTAAATATCCAGTGGCACCATTACTGGATAATATCTTAGTTATATTTTTAACTTTTTGAGGAACCTCCAACCTGTTTTCCACAGTGGCTGCACCAGTTTGCATTCCCACCAACAATCCAGGAGGGTTACTTTTTCTCCACATCCTCACCAACATTTGTCATTCCTTGTGTTTTTGATTTTAGCCATTCTGACAAGTGTGAGGTGTTATTTTGCTTCCTGACATTTTAAAGCATAATCATCTATTACAGTTATATCCTGGTAGAAGGTTAGACTGATGCCTAAAGAATGGAATGTGTGTGTCAAGCTTCACTAAGACCTATATCAATGAGAGATAGGGATCTAATGCCACACTAAAGGTTATTGCCTGAAACCAATAAAATATGACATCAAATAAAATGTCATTTCAAGTTACACTTGTGAAATAAGCAGATATATGTTTTAAGACAAAATTTCGTTGTATTGTGTTAGCAGTACAGCCATGTGAAGTGTGTTTATGGGCTCTCCTAGTGGGAGATTGGGGGTGCTTGTTTTATGAAACAACAATTTTGTATACTCAAGACCAGAAGTTGATTCAACTTATTGGATCTGCTAAAAAAAATTCAGTTAGAAATAACCCAATCTGGGGTTAACTACATTTATATTCATTATATAACATTTTACTAAAGCTCAGTACATCAGTTGATTAGCAACTAGAAGGGGTTGATGACAAGTAATTTTGTTTACTTGGACCTACTTGTTTACTAGGAACTATGCAAAATATTATTCCCTTTGTAACTTTGAAGATTGATATTACATTTTGTAACCAGGAAAATAATTCTTCAATAGGAAGGAGGGGGATAGGCTAACTCTTCCTGGGTATAGTAACCTTTTGGGTGTTAAATAAAAGGACTTTTTTCTAGCATAGTATTGTGTTTGGTGGTATTTTGCATAAATTGGGCTGTGCAATAGTGTGGAAGTATGTTTCATATATTTTGCAGTGTTCAGATGTACAATCAACTTGAGAAGACAATAACTGATACTTGGTGAGGCAGAAATATGATTATCAGGTATTTTGAAAAAGAATATCCCCAAATTCATTAGATACTTAAAAATATTTTTCAAGAAAGGAAAGTAACCTAAACTCAGTATGCTACTGCAATTGAATATCCTAGGGATTATTTTATCAACTGAGCTCATCATGTGATGTTCAATTTAAGCACAGAAGTGGGAGCCAGAACCTCACTGCAGTAGACCACGGTTAGTGACCTTGTGTTGCAAGTCAAAATATATTTCCCTGCTAACTTTCAACGTTGATGTTATATTTTATAACCAGGAAAATAATTGTGCAATGCAAAGGAGGAATAGGCTAATGTTTTTCCAGCTGTCATTTTCTTAAATGGGTGACATGTAGGTCATATGATACTACTATAAAGAAATTGCTGAAACTATTTTTAAAGAAAAGAGGGTTTAGAGGTAAATATAAATTGTGCCCTTTTAAAGACAATTTCAGCATTATTGATGCTTTCTGAAAAATTGAAATGAATCAGCATGGAGGTACCCAAAAACTAATGAAATCAGGAAAAACAGGAATAAGGAAAGAAGGATAAAACTTTACTCATATTACTATTCAAAATTACTGTATTCTGAGATCATTTAGGCCAAGGATGTGTTATAGTAATCTTTCTATTACAGTGCGGATTTGAGATGCATGTCAACATGTTGATTACCCTAAACCCTGGAAATTTGGGATAACTATATAGTTAATAGTGCAAATTAATCGTCATTAAATATATGAACATATAAAAATAATTTGTTCAGTTAGGCGCTGGATTGTGATTATTGCAGCTGGTTAAACTGAAGCAGCAGGGGCTGCAGTTTCCCAGTGCGGACTGTGGGCGCCGCTGTTGGCCAAAGTGCAGAGCTTGGGCACTGGCGATCTTCTCGCGCAGCCGCAGCGCACTTTCCCTGTATCAGGCTCTCTAGCTCGAGCCTTTACACAACTTCCTCCTCTGGAAAAGAGGGAACCCCGGCCCTCACGCTGGAAATATAGCCTGTTCGGAGCTCCGGACATCTGCAGCACAGAGATTATTTGTAATCCGGCGTCTCCAGGCCGGTGAGCAACCTGAGGGGAGCAAAAGGGATGGGGAGCGGCGCTGGGGAAAGGGGCTGGGCTGAGAGGCGGCCAGTGCTCTTTCCCTTCCTGCTGTCTTTGTTCTGCCCGGCGCTCTCAGAGCAGATCCGCTATCGGATTCCCGAAGAAATGCCCGAGGGCTCGGTGGTGGGGAACCTCGCCAAGGATTTGGGACTCAGCGTCCATGAGTTACCGAGTCGACAACTGCGCATCAGTTCGGAAAAACCTTACTTCACTGTGAGCGCCAAGAGCGGGGAGCTACTTGTGAGCGGCAGGCTAGACCGGGAGCAGATTTGTGGGAAGAAGCCAGCCTGTGCTCTGGAATTTGAGGCTGTTGCTGAAAATCCGTTGAACTTTTATCACGTGAGTGTGGACATCGAAGATATTAATGACCACACCCCAAAATTCACGCAAACTTCCTTTGAGCTGCAAATAAGTGAGTCCACAAACCCTGGGGCACGATTTATTTTAGGATCTGCCCATGATGCAGATATTGGTACCAACTCATTACGGAATTACCAGCTCAATCCGAATGATCATTTCTCACTCGTGAATAAAGAGAAACAAGATGGTAGTAAATACCCTGAGTTGGTACTAAAGATGCCTTTAGACCGGGAAGAGCAGAAATCCTACCAGTTGACCTTGACTGCGTTGGACGGCGGGAATCCATCCCTAAGTAGTACTGCCCAGATACAGGTCCTAGTGACTGATGCTAATGATAACCCTCCAGTGTTCAGCCAAGAACTATACAGGGTGGGCCTTCCGGAAAATGTGCTTCCTGGCACCACTGTGCTTCGAGTGATGGCCACCGATCAGGATGAAGGTGTCAATGCCCAGATCACCTTCTCTTTCACTGAAGCAGGCCAGATCACCCAGTTTGACCTGAATTCTAATACGGGGGAAATTACTATTCTAAATATGTTAGATTTTGAGGAAGTCAAAGAATATTCCATAGTTTTGGAAGCAAGGGATGGTGGAGGAATGATTGCCCAATGTACCGTCGAGATAGAGGTCCAGGACATAAATGACAATTTCCCAGAAGTGGTAATCCAGTCTCTACCGGATCTTATTATGGAGGACACCAAGCTGGGAACACACATTGCTTTGATTAAAATCCGTGACAAGGATTCTGGATACAACGGAGAAGTTACTTGTAAATTAGAAGGTGATGTTCCGTTTAAAATACTCTCTTCTTCTATAAACACCTATAAATTAGTGACAGATGGAGTTCTAGACCGTGAGCAGACTCCTGAGTACAATATTACTATCACAGCCACCGACAGGGGAAAACCGCCCCTTTCCTCAAGCTCCAGCGTCACCCTGCACGTTGGCGATGTCAATGACAACGCCCCAGTTTTCCCACAGCCTTCTTACGTGGTCCACGTGGTTGAGAACAATCCTCCTGGAGCCTCTATCGCCCAAGTCAGCGCCTCCGACCCCGACCTGGGACCCAACGGCCACGTCTCCTACTCCATCGTGGCCAGCGACCTGGAGCCGCGGGCGCTGGCGTCCTACGTGTCCGTGAGCGCGCAGAGCGGCGTGGTGTTCGCGCAGCGCGCCTTCGACCACGAGCAGCTGCGCGCCTTCGAGCTGACGGTGCAGGCCCGCGACCAGGGCTCGCCCGCGCTCAGCGCCAACGTGAGCCTGCGCGTGTTGGTGGGCGACCGCAACGACAACGCGCCTAGGGTGCTGTACCCGGCGCTGGGGCCCGACGGCTCGGCGCTCTTCGACACGGTGCCGCGCGCCGCGCAGCCCGGCTACCTGGTCACCAAGGTGGTGGCGGTGGACGCCGACTCGGGACACAATGCGTGGCTGTCGTACCACGTGCTGCAGGCCAGCGAGCCCGGACTCTTCAGCCTGGGGCTGCGCACGGGCGAGGTGCGCACTGCGCGTGCTTTGGGCGACAGGGACGCGGCCCGCCAGCGCCTGCTGGTCGCCGTGCGGGACGGGGGACAGCCGCCCCTCTCTGCCACCGCCACGCTGCACCTGGTTTTCGCCGACAGCCTGCAAGAAGTACTGCCGGATGTCAGCGACCGCCCGGAGCCCTCTGACCCCCAGGCCGAGTTGCAGTTTTACCTGGTGGTGGCTTTGGCCTTGATCTCAGTGCTTTTCCTCACGGCAGTGACTCTGGCCATAGCCTTGCACCTTCGTCGCTCCTCCAGCCCCACCACCTGTGGCTGCTTTCAGTACAGTCTCTGTGAAAAATCAGGACCTGTGATTCCTCCCAACTACAGTGAAGGGACTTTGCCTTATTCCTACAATTTGTGCGTTGCGCATACTGGAAAGACAGAGTTTAATTTTCTAAAGTGCAATGAGCAATTGAGTTCAGAGCAAGACATACTTTGTGGTGATTCATCCGGGGCCTTATTTCCACTTTGCAAATCCAGTGAATCAACCTCCCATCTGGTGAGTTTCTTTTAAGCATAACCTGCTTCTTACAATCTATCCAATTCTTTATATTCATAGGAAAAGATACAATTTGTAGATCTAAACGTTTCTTTAAAAAGTAAAAAAGCTGTCATACTATTCTTCAAGGAAAGTTGAAATAGGAGCAGTTATGTGTCTTTTAGGGGTGTCTTACCAGGCTCAGATCTACAAAGCAGTGAGAGTGTGGTTTTATCAACAAAGGGAAAGAGACGATGTTTTATAGCCTATCTCCTAAAAGCTAATGGGACTTTTTTCTAAGTTTTCTTCTTCTTACCTAATATATTAATTTTTTAACTTGGACATTGTGTAAATGTAAAAGTGGACAGGTATTTAAATAAACCTTTAACAAAAAAAGTTAAGCTAAAATTAGACATTTTTCTTAACTGATTTAACTGTTGTGTTGTTTCTTGTATTTACTCCCCTTTGTTTCAAAACCTTCTGGAATAAGGTATCTTAACATGGATTGTTATGTAGATAGACACATTGCAATTGTGTGCAATGAACTGTGTGTGTGTAAAAGCATTTTACTTAGCAGTTAGATCATTATGCTCACCAGAAGATAAAAAGCATTTTCTTTTACTTGCAGCACAGGTTTTCCACACACACACTCCTGTATCATTTTGAACTGTCTTTTTTGCAGCCCTAAGCTAATATAGCTAGAGGTCTTCTAGTCATTCTATTATCTCTAGGAGAAAAATAGTCTTCAGTTCTTCAAATTTTAGACAAAATTGCCACTCTGATGTGCATACAAGTGTAATATTAAATAATACATTTGTAGATTTCTGTTAGCAACCGCTTCAGTTAGTAGCCACTTAACAAACTGCTGAAGAAAAGAGACATAGTTTTTTTTTCTGTATTGACACTTTCTGACTGTTTAGTGATAATTACGTGTTTCTTTTTGTGGTTCTCTGAATCAAAATACTAATTAGGGTAACATTAACTTTGGAATATTTGTCTTTCATAAGAATAATTAAGTCTGCACTAAAATATAATCATCTCTCATTTGTGGAAGAATAGGCTGGAGATTGGCTTTTTGTTGTGTATTCGTTGATATTTTTTAAACATTTTCTATTCAAATAGAAAAAATACATAATTTAAATAAAGTAGCTAAACAGGTTGCCTGGCTGGGTTGGTAGGTACAGCATGCGATTCTTGATCTCAGGGTTGTGAGTTCAAGCTCCATGTTGGGTGTAGAGATTACTTAAAAATAAATAATGCAATAACTAACTAAATAAATATGTAAAATAACAAAACAATATAGTCTTCGATGATGACACTTGAAAGTAAAAGCATTTATCCTGTTAAATTTCACAATGTTAATTTGAAAACATTATCAATATGTAATTAAAATGGCATTTGCAAAGAATATCTAAAAAGCAACTGAGAGCTTACTATAATGATTAATTAGTTTACATGAAATAAAACACCTTCTGAGTCAGTCATCTCCAATAGGTCTACTTTATTCTAAAAATGAATGAATTTCCAGTGACAACTGGAATCCCTACTCATTTGATAATAGATTTACAGTATAGCTGAGGGAATAGCACAAAATAAAATTTTAATTGTTTACATTTTAAGAGTAAATGTATTCCAGAAATGTGAGTAATGTGAGACTAACCCATAAATCTTTTGATATCACTTAATAATACTTTATAAAACTTTAACCCTACTTCATCCAATGCTTCTTGGCAATTACTTTTAAAATATGAATTCAGAGACAAGTTAAACACATTAAAAATAAACTATAAAAGGCAAGAATAATTTTTTTTCTCTCAATAACCTGGCATACACTATTACTTATCTAAGTGGGTGCAGTAACTGCTTAGGACTCTAAGCGCCGCTGTTCACCTACTTGGAGATAAATTTAACCAAACGCCATCCTGTTAATAAAAGCTCCCATCTTGCAAAGACTCACAGTTCCCACAGACCAACTGCAAAGCTGCAGCGAAATTCCGTTCCTAAATCTGAGACACTCCAGCTTTATATAAGATGATCTCCATAGCTGCAGCAAAAAGGTAAACAAGACGCATATGCCCAGTGAAGATTCTGAGTGGATTCAGTAGTGAAAGAACAATGGCTGCTCCAAAGAATTACCAGAGACGCGGCAAGCTGGTCCTGCTGTACACTCTGTTGGGCACGCTCTGGGAAATCGGGAGAGGACAGATCCACTATTCGGTGCCAGAAGAGAGCGACAAAGGATCCTTTGTGGGTAATATCTCAAAGGACCTGAATCTGGAATCACAAGAGCTGGTGAAGCACGGAGTCCGCATCGTCTCTAGAGGTAGGACACAGCTCTTTGCTCTGGATTGGAGAACTGGTAGCTTGATCACCGCGGGCAGGATAGACCGGGAGGAGATCTGCACTCAGAGCACACAGTGTCTAGTAAATATCAATATCCTGGTTGAGGGCAGAGGAAAACTTTTTGGGATAGAAATAGAAATCACTGATATCAATGATAATAATCCAAAATTCCAGGTCGAAAATCTGGAAGTAAAAGTTAATGAAATCGCTGCACCTGGAACACATTACCCACTCCCAGAGGCTGTTGACCCGGATGTGGGCATGAATTCCTTACAGAGCTACCAGCTCAGCCCCAATCACTACTTCTCTCTGGAAGTGCAGACTGGAGATGACGGAACTCTACACCCAGAGCTGGTGCTGGAGCAGGCCCTGGACCGAGAGGAAGAGGCTGCTCACCATCTCCTCCTCATCGCCTCTGATGGCGGTGACCCGCGTCGCTCCAGCACAGTGCACATCCACGTGACAGTGCTGGATACAAACGACAATGCCCCGGTTTTTACTCAACCGATTTACCGAGTGAAAGTCCCAGAGAACGTGGCCCCGGGCACCCTGCTGCTTACTGTGAGCGCTAGCGACCCAGATGAGGGAGCCAATGGAGAAGTGGCCTATAGATTTTGGAAAATTAGTGAAAAGCAATCTCCGCTATTCCATCTTAATGAAAATACCGGTGAAATATCAACAGCAGGGAGTCTAGATTATGAAGAATGTGCATTTTATGAAATGGAAATACAAGCTGAAGATGTGGGGGCACTTTTAGGGAGGACCAAAGTGCTCATTTCAGTGGAAGATGTAAATGACAATAGGCCAGAAGTGATCATTACATCTCTGTTTAGTCCAGTCTTAGAAAATACTCTTCCTGGAACAGTAATTGCCTTTTTGAATGTGCATGACCGAGACTCCGGGAAGAATGGTCAAGTTGTCTGTTACGCACCTCATAATCTACCTTTTCAATTAGAAAAATCAATAGATAATTATTATAGATTGGTGACATGTAACTATCTGGACCGAGAAAAGATCCCTATGTACAACATCACAGTGACGGCCTCAGATCTAGGAACCCCTCCTCTATCTACTGAAATTCATATCACCCTGTATGTGGCAGATACCAATGACAATCCACCCACTTTCCCTCATGCCTCCTACTCAGCGTATATCCCAGAGAACAACCCCAGAGGTGCCTCCATCTTCACTGTGATGGCCCACGACCCTGACAGTGGCAACAATGCCCAGGTCACTTACTCTGTGACTGAGGACATCATCATGGGGTCACCTGTCTCCTCCTATGTCTCCATCAACTCAGACACAGGCATCCTATATGCACTGTGCTCCTTCGACTATGAGCACTTACGAGACTTGCAGCTACTGGTGACTGCCAGAGACAGCGGAGACCCTCCACTCAGCAGCAACGTGTCTGTGAGCATATTTGTGTTGGACCAGAATGACAACGTGCCAGAGATCCTGTACCCCACCCTCCCTACGGACGGTTCCACAGGTGTGGAGCTGGCGCCCCGATCCGCAGAGCCCGGCTACCTGGTGACCAAGGTGGTGGCGGTGGATAGAGACTCTGGCCAGAATGCCTGGCTGTCCTACCGCCTGCTCAAGGCCAGTGAGCCAGGACTTTTCACGGTGGGGCTGCACACGGGCGAGGTGCGCACAGCACGGGCCCTGCAGGACAGAGATGCGCTCAAGCAGAGCCTGGTGGTGGCAGTGCAGGACCATGGCCAGCCCCCTCTCTCGGCCACCGTCACGCTCACGGTGGTGGTGGCCGACAGCATTCCAGCCGTCCTGGCCGACCTGGGTAGCATCAGGACCTCTGCTAACTCAGACGATTCTGACCTCACGCTGTACCTGGTGGTGGCAGTGGCCGCAGTCTCCTGTGTCTTCCTTGCTTTTGTGATCGTCATGCTGGCTCTCAGGCTGAGGCGCTGGCATTCGAAGCGCCTGCTTCAGGCTTCAGGAGGCGGGCTGGTGGGCGTGCCCGCCTCGCACTTTGTGGGCGTGGACAGGGTGCAGGCTTTCCTGGAGAAGTATTCCCACGAGGTCTCCCTCACTGCGGACCCGCAGGCGAATCACGAGATTTTCCCCCATCCCAACTACGTGGACACACTTATCAGTCTGGAGAGTTGTGAGAAAAATGATCCCTTATTAACATCCGTAGATTTTCATGAATGTAAAGATGAAGCTGCTTCTATTCAGGTGAGTTCAGTTTTGTGTACGTTTTAATTCTCAGGGAAATTATATTTTTTATAAATTTATGTTTTCGGGCATACATTGCGGAGACAGTTCAAAATATTTTGAAAAGTGTACCACAAAGTTTTTGGTTTGTTTTAGTGGTGATACTATAAAATTGAGCTCTAATCATCATAGTTGGTTTCATTTGCTCTCCAAAGGCTCGGACAAGATTGTTTAAACATTGATTCTCAACCTTTTAACATCTTCCATATATGGGGCACCTGGCTGGCTCAACTGGCAAAGCACGTGACTCTTGATCTTAGGGTAGTGAGTTGGAGCCCCACTTTACATGTAGAGATTACTTTAAAATTAAAAAAAAATAAAATCCTTTGTATGTTACTATAATTATCACTTATCACTCATTCACTTAAGAAGTAGTTACCCAACCACATATAGTAAGTTTGTTGTATAAATAGGGGATATATAACTGAGACTTTTAAATCCTTGTATTAGCTTGGTAAAAGTAAAATACATTTCATAATTTTAGAAATCTGTTTAGGATTTGGATCTTGAAGGTCTTGAAGTTTTTTAGGTCTTTGAGGATTTCTTCATTTTAAACCTCTTTTATAAGCCTTGTGCTTGCATCAGTACCCTTCAAAATTTTAATACTTATTATATTTGAAAACATAAATACATTTGAAAGGATGGATTTTGGTGGTAGGTGAGACTGGTTCCTTTATGTGTCATTGGTCTCCAAGAGCTCATACTAAAGAAGACGTAGAATCTAAAGCCTGAAATGTCCATCAACCCCCCCCCCCAATAAAAACAACAAAATCATACTTTAAATAAAATGTCATTTTGTAGCATAAAGAAGAACATGTTTTCACTAAGTTCCAATGAGCTGTTTTGATTGGACAGCCATGTGAAATGTTCTCTTGGTGAGAGAGTTTGAGAATGTAGTTTAAAAAAAAAGTAGTTTCATGTAAACAGATTCTAAACAAGCTCATCAATTCAACTAAAAATGATTCCATCTAGATTTTATGTCTTCTGTATTCCTTGTTATAGCATTTTAACAGTGCTTACCATTGATTTGTCATCACATGAGAGTGGAAAACACAATAAATCATTTGTTAGTTATAAAAAGGGCATGTCTGAAGGATTGTGTAGTGTTCCCTCCCATTTTGCACATCCTGTGGGTGGGAGTTAACTTCGTATTTTCTGTAGTGTTTGGGTGCACAGTCATTTGAGGGAACAACTGTATTATTGACATTTTGCAATTTTTAAGTGTTTTGAAACTTGCCCTGATAGAAAATAAAATCCTTACTCTTGTTCAAAAGATTCACTGATTGTTCAAAAATTTCAATAAATGGAATAAAATAATTGGAACAAATGACATTTATCCAGGAAATTTATGCAAATAAACTTACCAGAAGCTCAATTCCAAAGTCATTGCTTCAGTATTACATAGATACATAGATCAGAAAGTCATGTGGTCTGCTGAAGTATCCCTTTATGACTTTTTATTGAAGAATAAAACATTTCCCTAGTGACTTTTAAGAATGAATTTATGTATGATGTTGGGTATGACATAAGCCAAGTAATTTTGAGATGTGAAGAAGGAGGTAGAGTAAATCATCCCTTGGCTACATCATAGGGACAGGTTTTTTAAAAATGAATGCTTCCTTAGGTAGTCAAACGAGTAAAAAGAAATTTTTTGAAGAGAGTGTTGATATTATCAGAAGGAGATGCTTGAGGATTGGTATGAAACTGCAAAGCTTTACAGAATAGTTTTCAACACTATTGGTATTCTCTAATACATATGATATTAAATAACATTTATAATGTAGAGATGTTGGGGGAAACATTTAGGAATCATGAAAGAAGATTAAGATTGTTTCACATATCATACCTAATAAACAGAAATGAATTTGTGAATACAGTATATGATAAAATTTCTAAGGTCAAGACCTGTGTCTTATTCATTGTTGCATTGTTATATCATCACTGACAAGGGCACTACTAAGTGCAGGGCAAGAGTTCAATGTATGTTTGTAGTAGGGTGAAATGGGTGGACCAGATATGTCGGTTAATATAAAAACTCATCACATTTCTAATAATTTGGAAACAAGAGAAAATATATATTAAAGAAGGCTTTATAATTTAAGATATTAAATATATTAACATTAAAACGTGGCTTGTTCAGTTAGGCTCTGGATTGTGATTATTGCAGCTGGTTAAACTGAAGCAGCAGGGGCTGCAGTTTCCCAGTGGGGACTGTGGGCGCCGCTGTTGGCCAAAGTGCAGAGCTTGGGCACTGGCGATCTTCTCGCGCAGCCGCAGCGCACTTTCCCTGTATCAGGCTCTCTAGCTCGAGCCTTTACACAACTTCCTCCTCTGGAAAAGAGGGAACCCCGGCCCTCACGCTGGAAATATAGCCTGTTCGGAGCTCCGGACATCTGCAGCACAGAGATTATTTGTAATCCGGCGTCTCCAGGCCGGTGAGCAACCTGAGGGGAGCAAAAGGGATGGGGAGCGGCGCTGGGGAAAGGGGCTGGGCTGAGAGGCGGCCAGTGCTCTTTCCCTTCCTGCTGTCTTTGTTCTGCCCGGCGCTCTCAGAGCAGATCCGCTATCGGATTCCCGAAGAAATGCCCGAGGGCTCGGTGGTGGGGAACCTCGCCAAGGATTTGGGACTCAGCGTCCATGAGTTACCGAGTCGACAACTGCGCATCAGTTCGGAAAAACCTTACTTCACTGTGAGCGCCAAGAGCGGGGAGCTACTTGTGAGCGGCAGGCTAGACCGGGAGCAGATTTGTGGGAAGAAGCCAGCCTGTGCTCTGGAATTTGAGGCTGTTGCTGAAAATCCGTTGAACTTTTATCACGTGAGTGTGGACATCGAAGATATTAATGACCACACACCAAAATTCACGCAAAGTTCTTTTGACCTGCAAATAAGTGAGTCTACGGTGCCAGGCACACGGTTTATATTAGAAGCAGCGGAAGATGCCGATATTGGCTTAAACTCTCTGCGGATTTATAAACTCTCCCTTAGCCCTAGTTTCTCATTGATAAATAAAGAGAAACAAGATGGTAGTAAATACCCAGAATTGGCGTTGGAGAAACGTTTAGACCGGGAACAACAGAGTTACCATCGTTTAGTTCTGACTGCCATGGATGGCGGAGATCCCCCACTAAGCGGCACCACTGAGCTCCGTATCCAGGTCACTGATGCCAATGATAACCCCCCTGTATTCAACCAGGACATGTACAGAGTAAGCCTTCCAGAAAACGTGCCCCCAGGCACCACAGTGCTGCAAGTATCAGCCACTGACCAAGATGAAGGCATCAACTCGGAAATCACTTATTCTTTCTACAGGACTGGGCAAGTCTTCAGTCTGAATTCAAAGAGCGGGGAAATTACAACTCTAAGAATGCTGGATTTCGAAGAAATCAAGGAATATTCTATAGTGGTGGAAGCGAGGGATGGTGGAGGACTGGCTGCACAATGTACAGTTGAAATTAATATTCAAGATGAAAATGACAACAGCCCAGAAATTACATTCCATTCTCTAGTCGAAATGATTCTGGAAAACGCAGCGCCAGGAACGCTAATTGCTTTGATCAAAATATACGATCAAGATTCCGGGGAGAATGGGGAGGTTAATTGTCGATTAGAGGATGAAGTTCCTTTTCAGATAATCTCTTCATCAAAAAATTCATATAAATTGGTAATAGATGGGACTCTGGACCGAGAACAGACCCCAGAGTACAATGTCACCATCACAGCCACCGACAGGGGAAAGCCGCCCCTCTCAGCTAGCAAAAGTGTCACTTTGATCATCACTGATATCAACGACAACGCTCCGGTTTTCCTCCAGGCCTCCTACATGGTTCACGTGATGGAGAACAACCCTCCTGGAGCCTCCATCGCCCAAGTCAGCGCCTCCGACCCCGACCTGGGACCCAACGGCCACGTCTCCTACTCCATCGTGGCCAGCGACCTGGAGCCGCGGGCGCTGGCGTCCTACGTGTCCGTGAGCGCGCAGAGCGGCGTGGTGTTCGCGCAGCGCGCCTTCGACCACGAGCAGCTGCGCGCCTTCGAGCTGACGGTGCAGGCCCGCGACCAGGGCTCGCCCGCGCTCAGCGCCAACGTGAGCCTGCGCGTGTTGGTGGGCGACCGCAACGACAACGCGCCTAGGGTGCTGTACCCGGCGCTGGGGCCCGACGGCTCGGCGCTCTTCGACACGGTGCCGCGCGCCGCGCAGCCCGGCTACCTGGTCACCAAGGTGGTGGCGGTGGACGCCGACTCGGGACACAATGCGTGGCTGTCGTACCACGTGCTGCAGGCCAGCGAGCCCGGACTCTTCAGCCTGGGGCTGCGCACGGGCGAGGTGCGCACTGCGCGTGCTTTGGGCGACAGGGACGCGGCCCGCCAGCGCCTGCTGGTCGCCGTGCGGGACGGGGGACAGCCGCCCCTCTCTGCCACCGCCACGCTGCACCTGGTTTTCGCCGACAGCCTGCAAGAAGTACTGCCGGATGTCAGCGACCGCCCGGAGCCCTCTGACCCCCAGGCCGAGCTGCAGTTTTACCTGGTGGTGGCTTTGGCCTTGATCTCGGTGCTCTTCCTCCTTGCGGTGATTCTGGCGGTGGCCCTGCGCCTGCGCCGCTCCCCCAGCCCTGCTGCCTGGGGCTGCTTTCAGCCTGGTCTTTGTGTCAAGTCTGGACCTGTGGTTCCTC
Source organism: Panthera onca (assembly GCF_046562875.1). Taxonomy (NCBI): domain Eukaryota; kingdom Metazoa; phylum Chordata; class Mammalia; order Carnivora; family Felidae; genus Panthera; species Panthera onca. Next base: position 122,065,370 of record NC_138339.1, on the reverse strand, counting down.
CTAACTACAGTGAGGGGACTTTGCCTTATTCCTACAATTTGTGCGTTGCCCAGACTGGAAAGACAGAGTTTAATTTTCTAAAATGTAATGAGCAGTTGAGTTCAGGACAAGATATACTACTTTGCAGTGATTCATCTGGGGCCTTATTTCCGCTTTGTAATTCCAGTGAGTCGACTTCCCATCCTGAAACTCAAATGGCGGTGAGTTCTGTTTAAGTGTCTACTCCTTTTCATCATTTATCCAGTTTTTCATACTTCTATGAAAATATATTATGGTTCTAAGGTTAGTGAGTTGTCTTAAGGGTATTACAGCTCATCAGAGAGCTGTACTAACATTTTTTAAAGAGAGTGGTGATTTGGGAGTAGTTCTATGATATATAATAGAGTTATTGCACCAAGTTCAGATTTACAAAGTAGGGAGAGTGTGCTTCTTACTTCACAGCAGAAGTATTATATCAATTTCTTATTGCTTTTTTCAAAGGTAATGAAACTTACCCACTGATTGCCTCATTTATTTAAAATATTTGAATTAAAAAATTTTTAAATTTTTTTAATGGTTATATTTATTCATTAGACAGAGAGACAGAGCACAAGCGGGGGAGGAGCAGAGAGAGAGGGAAGCATAGAATCCAAAGCAGGCTCCAGGCTCTGAGCTGTCAGCACAGAGCTGACACAGGGCTCAAAATCATCAACCGTGAGATCATGACCTGAGATGAAGTCAGATGCTCAAGGACTGAGCCACCCAGGTGCCCCTTTAGAATTTTTTTTTAATGTTTATTCATTTTTGAGAGAGAGACAGAATGTGAGTGGGGGAGGGGCAGAGAGCGAGGGAGACAGAATTCGAAGGAGTATCTAGGGTCTGAGCTGTCAGCACAGACAGAACCTGATGTGGGGCTCGAACTCAGGAATCTAGCCTGGGCCGAAGTTGGATGCTTAACCAACTGAGCCATCCAGGGACCCCTAAAATATTTGAAATTTTGTTACATGTAAGTAAACATTAAATTTAAAATAGGCATTCATTTACCTCATCTTTTAAAGCAAAGAAACTACTACTAGCTATCTCCTTTGCTGATTTCACTAGTACAGTTTTATCTTTTTTATGTTTATTCCTCATGTCTGGTTCTTTGTATCTACCTAGTCATGACTCTGTGAATGCCCTAAAACTGTAAGGAAAATAGTGTGGGTGGAGGGCATAGAGAAAGACTCAGTAAACTCATTAGAAGGTCCAGTTCATTATCTGTGTTCCTCTAAGTTTTCTTGATTGCAAAATCCTCCTCTACGCTTATAGTTAATTTAAGAAAAAGACACTTGACAAAAGAAAAGGAAATGCTGTTGCCTCTATCACTTGAGGCCAGGAGGAGGGGGTGAGTCACTGGATTTGTCTTATTATTTGGAGCTCTAAACATTAGTGATTAGAGGAAAGAGAATCCCAAATTTTCCACTCTTATGGCAAAAATTACTAATTTTATGCGCAAAGTTGCCATTTCTTAAATATCAGTCTTTTTCTTGGTCTCCCCTAGTAACTGCTTCAGTAAATGATTTCTTTACAAATTGCTGAAAGAGTTTTTTTTTTTTTAATGTAAGCTCTAGGTCAACATGGGGCTTGAACTCACGAGGCTGAGATCAAGAGTCCCATGCTTGGGGCGCCTGGGTGGCTCAGTCAGTTAAGCATCTGACTCTGTATTTCAGCTCAGATCATGATCTCAAGGTTCGTGGGGTCAAGCCCCGTGTCAGGTTCTGTGCGACAGTGTAGAGCCTGCTTATGATTCTCTCTCCTTCTCTCTCCACCCCTCCCCTGCTTGTGCTCTCTTTCAAAATAAATAAGGAAACTTAAAAAAAAAAAAAGTCACATGCTCAACTGATGGAACCAGTCATGTGCCCCTGAAAGAATTTCTTTTTTTTTTTTAAGTTTATTTATTTATTGAGGTGGAGAAGGGCAGAGAGAAAGGGAAAGAGAGAGAATCCCAAGCAGGCTACCTGATGTCAGTGCAGAGCCCAACTTGGGGCTCAATCCCATGAATTGTAATATCATGACTTGAATGAAATCAAGAGTTGAATGCTCAGCTGACTGAGCCACCCAGGTGCCCCTGTAAGAATTTCTCATAATGGCACTTTTTGCTTTTTGGTGGTAATAATTGGTTCTACATCTTGTGTTCTTTTTCTCTAATTATTACAGATTTAATTGACCTTTACAATAAGAAGTTTAAGACTACTTTGAACTGCATATTTTCTTTATGGAAGTATTGAAGTGGAAACTTGGTTTTCAATATATGTTTATTTGAATTTTCCAAATGCCATAACCTGTGTATGCATTATGTATTCACATAGAAGAGTACAAAAAATTAAACCAGCGTAAAAGTTTAACATTCACAAATATGTAACTTTAAAAAACCGATCCTTTCAAAATTTAGCAGTAGTAGGTGAGAGAAGCTATTACTGTTGCCTTACTAAAATTATTTTTGTGAATGAAATTTTAAGGAAAACTTACTCCAGCAAATTCATTATCTGAATAAATTAATCTTATAAAATAACTTCAAAGTGAATAATCCATGTATATATAAAACTAAGAAGAAGAAGTCTATTTCCAAAGAGGATTGCACATTGTGGTTACTGTAGAAAATAATGACATACAGAAAATTTTTGAAACATTATAAAACTGAAGTTAGAATAATTTACATATCTAGAAAGAAAGCAAAATTCTACCAAGAATAAGTTAATTTGTTGTTAAGAAAAAATGGCAGTTTAACAATACATTTAATAGAAGTTCCATTCCACTTCATTTGCAACTAACATTCCAAAATGGTAATTGCTTTTGAAATGAGAATGCAAGAAACAGTGAGACAAGTCTACATAGTTAGAAGAGTATTGTCTTTCTCGGTTATCTATAATCAAGCATTACTTATCTCAGTGCATGTAGTGACAGGTTAGGACTCCGAGTGCCACTGTTCACCAACTTTAAGAAAAGTTCAATCAGTTCTCCATCCAGCTGTTCAGATCTGCAACTACACAGAGTCCCACAGAGCCCACAAACCTCAGCAAAAGCTGCCACAAAACTCATCTTCTTGGGGCACTCTGGTTTCTCCTTAGGAAAAAGATCATCATAATTTGCAGGAGGTTAAAGAACCTAAGGAGTCAGTTTGCACAGAAAGCATTCTGAAAAACAATATCCATAGTGAAGCAACAACAGCCACTCCACTGAATTGCCCGCACTGCAAAGGACTGGTTCTGCTGTGCCCATGGAGGCTATGGGAGACCAGGGCCAGCCAGACCCACTACTCGGCACCTGAAGAGACAGAAGAAGGCTATATCCTGGGGAAATATCTCCAAGGATCTGGGGCTGGCGGACCGTGGAGTCTGCATTGTCTCCAGAAGTAGGACTCAGTTTTTCGCTCTGAACCTGCAAAGTGGCTTGTCTTGGTCACTGCAGGCAGGATAGACTAGGAGGAACTCTGTGCTCAGAGTACACAGTGTCTAGTAAATATCAATATCCTGGTTGAGGGCAGAGGAAAACTTTTTGGGATAGAAATAGAAATCACTGATATCAATGATAATAATCCAAAATTCCAGGTCGAAAATCTGGAAGTAAAAGTTAATGAAATCGCTGCACCTGGAACACATTACCCACTCCCAGAGGCTGTTGACCCGGATGTGGGCATGAATTCCTTACAGAGCTACCAGCTCAGCCCCAATCACTACTTCTCTCTGGAAGTGCAGACTGGAGATGACGGAACTCTACACCCAGAGCTGGTGCTGGAGCAGGCCCTGGACCGAGAGGAAGAGGCTGCTCACCATCTCCTCCTCATCGCCTCTGATGGCGGTGACCCGCGTCGCTCCAGCACAGTGCACATCCACGTGACAGTGCTGGATACAAACGACAATGCCCCGGTTTTTACTCAACCGATTTACCGAGTGAAAGTCCCAGAGAACGTGGCCCCGGGCACCCTGCTGCTTACTGTGAGCGCTAGCGACCCAGATGAGGGAGCCAATGGAGAAGTGGCCTATAGATTTTGGAAAATTAGTGAAAAGCAATCTCCGCTATTCCATCTTAATGAAAATACCGGTGAAATATCAACAGCAGGGAGTCTAGATTATGAAGAATGTGCATTTTATGAAATGGAAATACAAGCTGAAGATGTGGGGGCACTTTTAGGGAGGACCAAAGTGCTCATTTCAGTGGAAGATGTAAATGACAATAGGCCAGAAGTGATCATTACATCTCTGTTTAGTCCAGTCTTAGAAAATACTCTTCCTGGAACAGTAATTGCCTTTTTGAATGTGCATGACCGAGACTCCGGGAAGAATGGTCAAGTTGTCTGTTACGCATCTCATAATTTACCTTTTCTTTTCTTTTTTTTCTTTTTCTTTACTCTTCCTCCTCCTCCTCCTCCTCCTTCCTCTGAGAGAGCACAAAAGTGTGAGTGGCGGAGGGGCAGAGGGAGAGAGAGAATCCCAAGCAGGCTCCATGCTCAGTACAGACACCAGCACAAGGCTTGATCCCATGACCCTGGTATCATAAAGCTGAAATCACGAGTCAGACACTCAACCGGCTGAGCCACCCAGGCACTCCATTATTTACCTTTTCAATTAGAAGAGTCAATAGATTATTGTAGATTGTTGAAACTATGAATTCTTGACAGAGAAGAAACTTCTGAATATAACATCACAGTGACCACAACAGACAGAAATTTACATCATCCTGCATGTGATCATTGTCAATGACAGTACACCTTCCTTCCCTGAAAACTTCTACACAGTCTATCTCCTTAAGAACAGCCATAGAAGAACCTTCATCTTCTCAGTGACAGCCCATGATTCCAACAGTGACAAGAATACCCAGGTTATTCACTCCTTGGCTGAGGACACTATCCAAGGGTCGTCCTATGTCTCTACCAGTTCCGACACACTGGCTCATCTACACACTGCATCCCTTCAACATGAGCAGTTTTGTGATCTCAAATGCAAGTGAAGGCAAGTGACAGTGGGAACCCCCTACTCACCAGCAACATGTCACTGAACTTGTTTGTGCTGGACCAGAAGGACAATGCACCAGAAATCCTGTACCCTACTCTCCCCACTGACATGTTCCACCATCATGGAACTGGTACCCTGCTCCACAGAACCTGGCTACCTGGTGACCAAGGTGGCTATAGACAGAGACTTGGGTCAGAACACCAGGCCTACCACCTGTTCAAGGCCAGTGAGCCAGGGCTCTTCATGGTAGGACTCCACACAGGAAAGGTGTGCACTGCATGGGCCCTGCTGCACAGAGACTGGCTCAAGCAGAGCCTGGTGGTGGTGGTCCAGGACCAAGGCCAGCCCCCTCTCTCGTCCACTTTCACCCTCACTGCAGCCTTGGCCCACAGCATCCCAGGTGGCCTGGCTGACCTCAACAGTCTGGAGGTCCTCACCTACCCAGAGATCTCAGACCTCACATTATACTTGGTGGTGACAGTGGCTGCAGTGTCCTGCATCTTCCTCACCTTTGTCATTGTGTGCTCAGGTTGTGGCATTGGCACATCTCAAATCTGCTGCAGGCTGCAGGGCTTGGATTGGCTGTGCCTACTTCTTTGTGGGCGTGGATAGGTGTGGGCTTTCCTGCAGACCTATTCCGGGAAGCCTCACACAGGGCAGGCTCCTGAGAGAGTCACATGATCTTTCCCCAGCCCAAGTATGACAATATGCTGATCAGCCAGGAGGGCTCTAGGAAAAATGACCATTTGTGTGCTTCAGATGATTCCAGGTTTCCTATAGAAAATACCTCTTTGGGGGCGCCTGGGTGGCTCAGTTACTTAAGCATCAAACTTCCGCTCAGGTCATGATCCCACAGTTCACAAGTTTGAGCCCTGTGTCGGGCTCTGTGCTGACAGCTCAGAGCCTGGAGCCTGCTCAGATGTGTCTCCCTCTCCCTCTGCCCCTCCTCCACTTGTGCGCTCTCTCTCTCTTCTCAGAAATAAACATTTAAAAAAATTTTTTTTAAAAGAAAATACTTCTTTGGCTCCAGTGAGTTCAACTTTTTCCTTTATTTTCTCTTATGATTTGGTTTTCTCTTTAAGGTTTCCACTTAAGGTATGATACATCCTCTTTAACATATTTCTCACCATCCAGGTTTTACTGGGCCTTGTTTTGTTCTAACATCTATAGGAGGCATTTACTGGTTATATCACTGATACGAGTTTCTCATAATTAACCTAAATTAACCTAGGGTCAATGGATATCTTTTTCATGGGGCTTCTCTCATTATTGAGCCATTGATATGGGCTATTGGGGTGGGATTCCTTGGTTGATTATCAGTTCACTACTAACTCTTAGAGGTGGTTTTCCATTCCTGAAATGTATTATTGTTGCTATCTTCAGTGGCCACATAGTGAACTTCCTACTTATCTTTGAACTTCTTACATACCTCTGAAACATAAATACAGGTGACACTATGTGAAGGTAAATTAATGAGAAAACACATGCATTCTTCTTGAAGAAACTGAGAGCCCAGATTTTTCTGCTTCTGCTTTTCTGTTTCTATTATAGGACAACCCGCCTTTGAGGTTATGTTTTCCAGATCACATGTTTGTAGAGGTTGTTTGAATCTAAAGATCACTTCTGAGGAAGAATCACAATTCACTTAGAGGGGTTTCTGAGAATGAACACTGTTGAGGACAAAACAAGGGAAATAAAAATTATTCAACTGTCTGTTATTTATGGCTCAATTCTCCAACCTTGAGGCTAGAAATAAACCTGGATAAGGAAGACAACTTAGGAAAATATTCTCAGGAACTGCTGGAAGAGGTTCTAAGAATATTTTACTAGCTTTTAGTTATAGGAAAGGAATAATATTTTTTCAAGTTTGTTTTTTGAGGAGGGGGGCAATGAGTGGGGGAGGGGCAGAGAGGGGACAGAAGAACCCAAGCAGGCTCCGCACAGAGAGCAGAGAGCCTGATGTGGGGCTGAAACTCTTAAACCGCGAGATCATGACCTGAGCTGAAATCAAACATGACTGACTGAGCCACCCAGATGCCCCTATTTCATTTTATTTTAAACATAGTGCCATTCCGAGTAATAAATGACTTTCTAGGAGACTTTAAAAATAAACTATGAAGTTGACTCAAAAATTCTATTTGAAAAGTGCTGGCTAATAGGGGTAACATCTGGACAGCCATTATGACATACAGATGTTATACTGATTTCAAATACTCCTTACTCCTAATTTAGTAGGAAAAAATTAAAGCATGCTTCAGGATCATATTTTTAACTATGAAATAGGAAAACTGTCACTTGAAGTTTCTGTCCTCGCGACTAACCATTGGTACTTAGTATTTACAAATATTAAGTATGTGTTAACTTGGGAAAAAACATAACAGTGATGAAGGCTTGTAGGTCAGTAACTACTATTCTCTACCATTAATATCACTTGCCTTTAAAACAGAACACAAAGCTCACTGGGTGAATGGGCAGTGTGGAAAATGCTGAATTCTAGTTTTCTTAAACTAGATAGACTTTTGTATTGGTAACATTTTATATAACAATATAGGCTTAAATATAAAATCCTTATTAATCTTAATGTTTCATCTTAAAAGAAGAGTTAAAGTATCTTGGATTTGCTTCAAAATAATGAGGGTGTACAAATTATATTAAATGAAGATGGCCTTGTGTTGATCGTTATTGTCATTGGGTGATGAGTATATGAAGATTCAATAATAATACTCGCTACTTTGTAGAAGTTTGAAATTTTTCTATAATAAATTTCTTTAAAACACTAAGCATATAGTCTGTAATAATATAATACTAAAATTAGGGGCTATTATATAAGTTCATTTTCAAGAAGCAATATATACATATTCTATATATAGAGAAATAAATATCGTATGTTTCTATCTGTATGTAATTGGCCCCCGTCCTCCGTGTTGCAGTTGACAGCCACTCAGGAGGACGAGGGGGTCAATGCAGAAGTAAACAACTACCTCAGGAGCACTTCACAGAGTACAGGGCATATATATAAATATGTATAGGAATTTCCAAGAGGAATATATATATTATAGAGATTGTAGAGAACAATTGGATTCAAGAGGAAAATGCCTGCGGTTCCACACGGGGCCTCTGGGCGCCGCTGTCGGCCAGTACAGGGCAAGCGCAGTCGCCTGGGATTTCTGTCTCCAGCCTGGGATTTCCTGGGCAGTCACCAACACAGAAGAAAATCTGCTCATACAACTGAGTCTCCTGGAGGCGCAGACTTTGCCCAACATTTACGGATTCCCAGGCCAGCTTGTCATGGGAGGAATGCTTTTCCAGTGACGCCGTGGATTGCAGTTTCTTTGACTTTCCGGAAAGACTGGGACCCAGCGAGAACTAGAGCGCGCAATGGGAGGGAGCTGCGTTCAGAGGCGCCCGGCCGGCAGGCGGCAGGTACTGTTTCCCTTCCTGCTACCTTTGTTCTACCCCGCGCTCTGCGAGCCGATCCGCTACTCGATTCCCGAGGAACTGGCCAAGGGCTCGGTGGTGGGGAACCTCGCCAAGGATCTCGGGCTCAGTGTCCTGGACGTGTCAGCTAGGAAGCTGCGAGTCAGCACGGAGAAGCTGCTTTTCAACGTAGACGCAGAGAGCGGGGACTTACTAGTGAAGGACCGAATAGACCGGGAGCAGATATGCAAAGAGAGAAGAAGATGTGAGTTGCAGTTGGAAGCCGTGGTGGAAAATCCTTTAAATATCTTTCATATCATTGTGGTTGTTGAGGATATTAATGACCATGCCCCTCAATTCGATAAAAAGGAAATACTTTTAGAAATTTTTGAATCTGTATCAGAAGGTGCACGAATATCCCTTGACCCTGCCACTGACCCCGATATAAACATGAACTCAGTTAAAGATTATCAGATAAATCCTAACCCTTATTTCTCATTAATGGTTAGAGTTAATTCTGATGGTGGTAAATATCCAGAGTTAACTTTGGAAAAACTCCTAGACAGGGAAGAGCAGCATTCTCATCACTTGATATTGACTGCCTTGGATGGGGGGAACCCACCAAGAAGTGCCACCACTCGAATAGAAATCTCTGTCAGGGATGCTAATGATAACTTTCCGGTGTTCAGCAAAGATGAATACAGAATCAGTGTTAGTGAAAATCTGCCCCCTGGATCCTCCCTGTTGCAGGTGACAGCCACTGACAAGGATGAGGGGGTCAATGCAGAAGTGAACTACTACTTCAGGAGCACTGCTCAGAGTACAAGGTACATGTTCTTGCTGAATGAGAAAACAGGTATGATTAAGAATAACCAGTCATTGGATTTTGAGGATATAGAAAGATATACCATGAAAGTGGAAGCAAGGGATGGAGGTGGACTCTCTACCCAATGTAAAGTAATCATTGAAATCCTAGATGAAAACGACAACAGACCAGAAATAATCATCACCTCTCTCTCTGATGAAATTTTGGAGGATTCTCTTCCAGGAATGGTTGTTGTTCTCTTCAAAACATGGGACAAGGATTTCGGGGGAAATGGAGAAGTCACATGTAACATAGAAAAGGATATTCCTTTCAAGATTTACTCCTCTTCTAATAATTACTACAAGCTGGTGACAGATGGACCCCTAGACCGAGAGCAGACTCCAGAATACAACGTCACCATCACAGCCACTGACAGGGGCATTCCGCCCCTCTCCTCCAGCACTACCATCACCTTGCACATCACCGATGTCAATGACAACACACCGATTTTCCACCAGGCCTCCTATGTGGTCCACGTGGCTGAGAATAACCCTCCAGGAGCCTCCATCGCCCAAGTCAGCGCCTCCGACCCCGACCTGGGACCCAACGGCCACGTCTCCTACTCCATCGTGGCCAGCGACCTGGAGCCGCGGGCGCTGGCGTCCTACGTGTCCGTGAGCGCGCAGAGCGGCGTGGTGTTCGCGCAGCGCGCCTTCGACCACGAGCAGCTGCGCGCCTTCGAGCTGACGGTGCAGGCCCGCGACCAGGGCTCGCCCGCGCTCAGCGCCAACGTGAGCCTGCGCGTGTTGGTGGGCGACCGCAACGACAACGCGCCTAGGGTGCTGTACCCGGCGCTGGGGCCCGACGGCTCGGCGCTCTTCGACACGGTGCCGCGCGCCGCGCAGCCCGGCTACCTGGTCACCAAGGTGGTGGCGGTGGACGCCGACTCGGGACACAATGCGTGGCTGTCGTACCACGTGCTGCAGGCCAGCGAGCCCGGACTCTTCAGCCTGGGGCTGCGCACGGGCGAGGTGCGCACTGCGCGTGCTTTGGGCGACAGGGACGCGGCCCGCCAGCGCCTGCTGGTCGCCGTGCGGGACGGGGGACAGCCGCCCCTCTCTGCCACCGCCACGCTGCACCTGGTTTTCGCCGACAGCCTGCAAGAAGTACTGCCGGATGTCAGCGACCGCCCGGAGCCCTCTGACCCCCAGGCCGAGCTGCAGTTTTACCTGGTGGTGGCTTTGGCCTTGATCTCGGTGCTCTTCCTCCTTGCGGTGATTCTGGCGGTGGCCCTGCGCCTGCGCCGCTCCCCCAGCCCTGCTGCCTGGGGCTGCTTTCAGCCTGGTCTTTGTGTCAAGTCTGGACCTGTGGTTCCTCCTAACTACAGTGAGGGGACTTTGCCTTATTCCTACAATTTGTGCGTTGCCCAAACTGGAAAGGCAGAGTTTAACTTCCTAAAATGTAATGAGCTCTTGCATTCCACTCAAGACATAGTTTGCGGTGATTCGTCTGGGGCCTTAATTCCACTTCAGGGTGGGCATGATTTGACTGCACATCCTGAGATGCTCACACCGGTGAGTTACACTTTTGTGTCTTCTGAAACATTCTATTGTTTTCTCTTACTTGAGGCATACTATTGTATTTTTTAATATGAGTCATATTTGGAAAATCCATAACTAATCACCTTGTCTCAGTATTTACTTTTTGCAGATTATATTTTTCAAGAGTTACTTGGTTTGTAAGTGCTCTATAATTCAGCAATAATGTCACTAAATTGGCGATATCTAGTCAAGTTCAGATTAGCAAAACAGGCGGTGGCTTCTTACTGAATAAATTAATAAGTAATTACTCAAGTTTGTTAAGATTTAAGATGAATTTTCCATATTCTACTTACATATTTTGAGTATAATAATATTAAGCCACTCATTAAATATTCAAGCAGGTGCTTGTTTCAAAGAAACATTTATTGTAAATAATATCCTGGCTATATTTAGGTATCTTCATTTATTCTAATAATTAAAATAACTAAGCATTTGAGGGGAGATGGTGAACAAATCGAAAAGTTTCTGAAATTCTATGCAAAGTTATAGAAATATGTATTTTCTTTGGGAGATGAGTCAAACTTGTTTTCCATTGCCAAGGTTTCTATGCTCCCCAGAACTTAATAATAACTACCCTAGAGGATTTTTTCTCTTCAGCATTTGGTTCTTCTGGCTTTCTTCTTATGTTTATTTATCTTTTCTTGGAGCTCAAATTGTACTCTTTCCTAATCTTTTTTCCTCTACATTGAAAAAGAATGAATTTCCAAGAAAGCAAATGAACTGTCACTGCCTTTTGCACTCAGTCTCTGTCTCTAATTGTCTGATATAAAGTCTTTGAAGACAAAATATAAAATCTTTGAAAAGTTCCACACTTTGGAGGCATAGTGACATAAATGGTCGTGAACAACCTGTTCTCCGTATAAAAAATGTGAACCTCTAAACTCCTCACCTTTGGGGAGAGAACTTCTGCTGGGTTGATGGGCAGGTAGAATTGAAGATGTCTGAACCACTTCACTTTGGGCTTCCATACAAAGTGCCAGAAGAGATTGTTTTTATGGGCATCAGTGCTCTGATGAAAACAGATCATTTGAGTAAATACTTATTTAAAAAAAACCCCTACATCATTATTTTGTTTTTAAAAATTGTAGCTTGAAATTCTTATATTTTTCTTCCCATTACCAGACAGACATGTTATACTCCTTTTAGTTTGTGGTTACTTAATTTAAATAGGTCAAATTAACTTCTAATTATATATGCCTACAATAAAAAAAAACACATGTTTTCAAAACAGTTCATGGAGGCTCAATAAAACTATTTTAGAAAAGAATATTTTGAAAAATTTTTACACAATATTAATCATCAACAAATTTAATTAACTGGCCAATTAGTTAAAGCTAAAATAAAAATTATAAGTGAATATATCTAGAAATGAGTATGTTTCTACTCAGAAAGTGTTACAAATATGTATATTTGACCAGTTATTCTCATTTGATATTTTATAGCACTTTCCATTTATCCTACCCAATAACCAATCTACAAGTAGTAGTTGACTTAAGAGATATCAGTTGAGAAGCCAAAGAAGTATTGTAAAATAAAATGAAAGATCCAACAAAGAGTACCGTGTTTTCCATTGCACACATAGTGGGTGCAGTAACTTCTCAGGACTCTGAGCGCCGCTGTTCTCCCAGAGAAACGCAGCCAGTGCTCAATCCGGATTCTCAGGGCTCCGACTACGCAAAGCTCCTCAGTTCCTACAAACCGGCTCCAGGGTTGCAGTGAAACTCACTCCAGAATTTGAGGTGCATAGTCTACAGAGGCTCCCAGCAGCCAGACAAAGAAAAAGGAATCGTTAAAACACACAACGTGGCCAGTGATTACTTGGCGAGAATTCCTTGACTAGACAACAATGGCTGCTAAAAGGAACCACTCCAACCGCAAAGCGCTGGTTTTGTTCTGTCTTTTCCTCGGTTTGTCATGGGAGGCTGAAGCCCGGCAGATCCGCTACTCCGTTCCTGAGGAGTTAGAGAAAGGCTCTTTCGTCGGCAACATCTCCAAGGACCTGGGGCTGGAGCCCTGGGAGCTGGCTGAGCCTGGAGTCCGCATCGTCTCCAGAGGTAGGACGCAGCTTTTCGCTCTGAACCCGAGAAGCGGCAGTTTGGTCACTGCAGGCAGGATAGACCGGGAGGAGCTCTGTGGTCAGAGCGCACGGTGTCTGGTGAATTTTAACATTCTTGTGGAAGATAGGGTGGAACTTTTTGGGATAGAAATAGAAATAACTGATGTCAACGATAATGCCCCAAAATTCCAAGCAGAAAATGTAGAGGTAAAAATTAATGAAAATGTCGCTCCAGGAATGCGTTTTCCTCTCCTGGAAGCTGTTGATCCAGACGTGGGTGTGAACTCCCTCCAGAGCTACCAGCTCAGCTCCAATAAGTACTTCTCATTAGCAGTTCAGAGTCATGCCAGTGGTGTCAAATACCCGGAGCTGGTACTGAAGCATGCCCTGGATCGTGAGGAAGAGGCACTACACCACCTGGTCCTCACTGCCTCCGACGGGGGTGACCCTCTCCTATCTGGTACAGTTCTCATCAGTGTGATCGTCTTTGATACAAATGACAATGCACCGGTCTTTACCTTGCCAGAATACCGAGTGAGTGTTCTGGAGAACTTGCCTGTGGGCACACAGCTGCTTACAGTCACTGCCACAGACAGGGATGAAGGAGCCAATGGAGAAGTCACATATTCATTCCGAAAATTTGTTCCTGACAAATTGTTGAAATTCCAACTAAACAAAAATACTGGGGAAATAAAATTATCAGAAAATCTAGACTACGAAGAAACAGATTTCTATGAATTAGAAATACAAGCAGAAGATGGAGGAGCATATCTTGCAATGGCAAAAGTATTGATTACAGTAGAAGATGTAAATGACAACAATCCAGAGGTGACCATCACATCTCTGTTTAGTCCCCTGATGGAAGACTCACCTCCGGGAACTATTATAGCCCTTTTAAATGTGCATGATCCAGACTCTGGGCAGAATGGACAGGTCACCTGTTCCATATCAGGCAATCTACCATTTAAGTTAGAGAAATCCATTGACGGTTATTATAGACTGGTGACACACAGAACCCTTGACAGGGAACAGGTATCCTCTTACAATATCACAGTGACAGCCACAGATGGAGGAAATCCACCCCTATTAACAGAAACTCACTTCACTGTGCAAGTGGCAGATATTAATGACAACCCACCCACTTTTTCCCACATCTCCTACTTCACCTATATCCCGGAGAACAACCCCAGAGGTGCCTCCATCTTGTCTGTGACTGCACTAGACCCAGACAGCAAAGAGAATGCTCAGGTTATTTACTCCCTAGCTGAAGACACTTTCCAGGAAGCACCTCTATCCTCCTACATCTCCATAAACTCTGACACAGGAGTCCTTTATGCGTTGCGAACTTACGACTATGAGCAATTTCATGATCTACAGATTCAGGTGATTGCCACTGACAGTGGGGACCCACCTCTCAGCAGCAATGTTTCTGTGAGCATATTTGTGCTGGACCAGAATGACAATGCACCAGAGATCCTGTACCCCACCCTACCCACTGACACTTCCACTGGAATGGAGCTGGCACCCCGTTCTGCAGAGTCCGGCTATTTGGTCACTAAGGTGGTGGCAGTGGACAAAGACTCAGGTCAGAATGCCCGACTGTCCTATCGCCTGCTCAAGGCCAGCGAACCAGGGCTCTTCGCAGTGGGGCTGCACACAGGCGAGGTGCGCACAGCACGGGCCCTGCTGGACAGAGATGCGCTCAAGCAGATCCTGGTCGTGGCGGTGCAGGACCATGGCCAGCCCCCTCTCTCAGCCACCGTCACACTCACTGTGGCCATTGCTGACAGCATCCCAGGTGTCCTGGCTGACCTGGGCAGTCTGGAAGTTCCACGTGACTCCGAAGCTTCAGGTCTAACGCTATACCTGGTAGTGGCGGTAGCCATAGTTTCCTGCATCTTCCTCGCTTTTGTCATCATGCTACTGGCTCTCAGGTTGAGGCGCTGGCACACATCGCGCCAGCTCCAAGCTTCAGGAGGCGGGCTAGTGGGTGTGCCCACCTCCCACTTTGTGGGCGTGGAAGGGGTGCGGGCTTTCCTGCAGACGTATTCCCATGAGGTCTCCCTCACAGCAGACTCACGGAAGAGTCACGTGATCTTCCCCGAGCCCAACTACGCCGACATGCTCATTAGCCATGAGAGCTTTGAGAAAAAGGATCCTTTGTCTTTGTTAGATGATTTGAAGTTACCTGTAGAAGATACCCCTTTGGTTCCAGTGAGTTCTGGTTTTACTCTTTTTCTTTTAAGAATTATAATTGGTTTTACTTTTAGGTTTGGCATAATGATAGAAAATTTTGGTCTTTATTTTTTTCACTGTTCCCTCCATTTCAATGATATTTGTTTCTTGCTAAAACATTGAAGAGTAGAATCTGATGGTTATTAAGACTGATATGTTTTTATTTTCTGGTAAATATTCACGTAATTCCAATGAAGGCCTATGGTCACAAGGCTGTTACGATTTTGCAGAGCATTCTACTTTATAGTTTTGTTGAGTACAGTACTGACAGTTCCTGAGAGTTCCTCCATAAGTGTCTGTCAATTTATGTACACTTCTCTTGGCCACATGCTAAAATCTTAGCCTCTTAGGCAACCTTAGCTCTTGTTTTGAAGGCAGGTCTGGTAAAATAGGTGAATATCAGAGACAAATCCATTAACTTCATTGGAAACAGTGAACAGGCTCCTCAGTGTTGTTTTTCCCAACAAGAAAAGCAATACACCTTTGTGGTTTTATTTTTCAAAATATACCTTGCGGTGACAATTACAGTTGAATATACTTCCTAGAAGGATTTAAGTTTTTCATTAATACTCTACTAACAATTGTTAACAATGTGTGCTTAAAATTTTCCAAGTGTAATCATAATTGGTAACAATACATTAGCATCCTTTTTTTAAAGTTTATTTATTTTGAGAGAAAGCGCATGCATTGGAGGGGCAGAGAGAAAGGTAGAGAGAATCCCAAGCAGGCTCCAAGCTGTCAGTGCAGAGCCCAACACAGAACACATGGGGCTCAGGCCCACGAACTGAAAGATCATGATCTGAGCCAAAATCAAAAGTCAGATGCTTAACGGACTGAGCTACCTAGGCACCCTGTAACAGTGTAGCATCCTTTTTGCTTGTGATTCTGATTTCATACTGTTATGTGGAAGACAGCATTTTAATTTGATTTTCCTTGCTCACTAGGGATGCTAAAGAACGTATAGAAGGTTAAAGTAAGGAAATTTTGGGTTATGCTGCCAGCATTTTTTGTTAAATTCTCCAAATAAGAAAAAACATTTGTACATGTTCCTAAGAACAGAAGCAAAAGATGAGTTCCAAGGGTATTTCAGTGGCTTTGTAACATAGAAGAAAGAAGATCCACCTGGATTTATGAAAATTCTGATGTTAAGAATCAAAATAAACTAGGTCAAGAAAGAAATGTCATTTCTGTGGGAGATCTGAATATAAGCAGAGAAGTACACAGAAGTATTCTAAACAATTAGTAAGTAGAGTTACTGATGTGGCCATTTACTTTAGTGAAGATGGCGATGTATTTGGTTTGATATCTTACTTTTAACTTATTACTAGTATTCTTCCAAACTAATATGGTAGCATACAGTCCAAGAATATCCTAATGTGTCTCAAAATATTTATGAGACTATGATTTTTCTCATTGTCATCCAACATTTGTTCAACAATAGGTCTATGGAAAGAGAGCACATCCTTTAGGGTCATAGTTATTAACTTAAATCATTGAAAGTAATTTTAAATCTATCTTTGGGAGTCAAAATTATTACGCATCTATATCTAAATAATTCTGTTCTGAAAAATACAGGGTTTTTAAAAAACTACTCTTTCGGCGTGGTAATTATTGTGACCAAATCATGTTAATTATTATTTGAAAACAGCACAGAACACCCTAGATGAATGTAATGACTATGGCAATGACAGCCTTCTAATTTCTAAATATGGGAGATGGACTAATACTTTCTAGCTAAATGTAAGCTACGATTGAAGACAAAAAGATTTTTGCTTATTTTCAGTACTTACCTTTGTGGATAATTACTTTTAAAAGGAACAACAGTGATTACCTCTGGATGCAAGAACTGAATAGCAATGGGCCATGGGATGGAAGAGCTACTTTACATTCTATATTCTTTTGTGCTTTTTTGAATTTTGAAAGAAGTACTTTACTTATTCAAAGTCTATGTAAATTTTTAACATATACAACATATTATAATTTTTACCATATGAAACACGTTTCATGATGAGAATGAAAACATTGAGAAATAAGATTTAGGATATTAGCTGTTATCATCTTACATTTTAACAAGATTTCCTGAAAGAGAAAAACTAGATTGCGGTTCCACACAAAGCCTCTGGGCGCCGCTGTCGGCCAGTACAGGGCAAGTGCTGTCGCCCGGGATTCTTCAGCCTCCAGCCTGGGTGTTCCTGCGCAGTCAACAACACAGAGTGAAGGAACCCCATACACACAGGGGCTTCTGGCCGCGCAGACTCTCCCCAGCACACACAGATTCCCAGCCCCAAGACTGGAGGCTCTGTATGTTCTGGGCCAAATGCTACCAGTGCGATAGCGGGCACTTTTTCTAGCTAGAAAGACTGGGACCCAGCGAGAACTAGAGCGCGCAATGGGAGGGAGCTGCGTTCAGAGGCGCCCGGCCGGCAGGCGGCAGGTACTGTTTCCCTTCCTGCTACCTTTGTTCTACCCCGCGCTCTGCGAGCCGATCCGCTACTCGATTCCCGAGGAACTGGCCAAGGGCTCGGTGGTGGGGAACCTCGCCAAGGATCTCGGGCTCAGTGTCCTGGACGTGTCAGCTAGGAAGCTGCGAGTCAGCACGGAGAAGCTGCTTTTCAACGT
The DNA here is from genome assembly GCF_046562875.1 of Panthera onca. Classification (NCBI taxonomy): domain Eukaryota; kingdom Metazoa; phylum Chordata; class Mammalia; order Carnivora; family Felidae; genus Panthera; species Panthera onca. Next base: position 122,047,667 of record NC_138339.1, on the reverse strand, counting down.
AGACGCAGAGAGCGGGGACTTACTAGTGAAGGACCGAATAGACCGGGAGCAGATATGCAAAGAGAGAAGAAGATGTGAGTTGCAGTTGGAAGCCGTGGTGGAAAATCCTTTAAATATCTTTCATATCATTGTGGTTGTTGAGGATATTAATGACCATGCCCCTCAGTTCCATAAAGATGAAATAAACTTAGAAATCAGTGAATCTGTCACTCCAGGGATGGGAACAATTCTTGAGTCTGCAAAAGATCCTGATATTAGTACGAATTCACTGAGCAAATACCAGCTAAGCCCTAATGAGTACTTCTCCTTGGTGGTGAAAGAAAATCCCGATGGTGGCAAATATCCAGAAATAGTACTGAAGAAGACCCTGGACCGGGAAACACAAAGCTCTCATCATCTGGTGCTGACAGCATTTGACAATGGAAATCCACCACGAAGCAGCACAGCTCAGATCCGAATCCTGGTGGTGGATGCCAATGATAACCCCCCAGTGTTCAGTCAGGATGTGTATAGGGTCAGTCTTAGTGAAGGTGTACCCCCAGGCACCTCAGTGGTGCAGGTGAGTGCCACTGACCAAGACGAAGGCTTCAACGCGGAGATCACCTACTCATTCCTTGGTATGGCTAATAAAGCCCAGCATGTGTTCTCTCTGGATTCTGCCACAGGAAACATTATAACTCAGCAACCCTTGGATTTCGAAGAAGTAGAAAGATATACCATGGATGTAGAAGCTAAGGACCGAGGATCCCTCTCTACCCAGTGTAAAGTAATCATAGAAGTTCTAGATGAAAACGACAACATCCCTGAAATAATCATTACTTCTCTCTCTGATCAAATTTTGGAGGATTCCCATCCAGGAATGGTTGTTGTTCTCTTCAAAACACAGGACCAGGATTCTGGGGAAAACGGAGAAGTCATTTGTAACTTAAGTAGAGATATTCCATTTAAGATTCATTCTTCATCTAATAATTACTACAAGCTGGTAACAGATGGACCCCTAGACCGAGAGCAGACTCCAGAATACAACGTCACCATCACAGCCACTGACAGGGGCATTCCGCCCCTCTCCTCCAGCACTACCATCACCTTGCACATCACCGATGTCAATGACAACACACCGATTTTCCACCAGGCCTCCTATGTGGTCCACGTGGCTGAGAATAACCCTCCAGGAGCCTCCATCGCCCAAGTCAGCGCCTCCGACCCCGACCTGGGACCCAACGGCCACGTCTCCTACTCCATCGTGGCCAGCGACCTGGAGCCGCGGGCGCTGGCGTCCTACGTGTCCGTGAGCGCGCAGAGCGGCGTGGTGTTCGCGCAGCGCGCCTTCGACCACGAGCAGCTGCGCGCCTTCGAGCTGACGGTGCAGGCCCGCGACCAGGGCTCGCCCGCGCTCAGCGCCAACGTGAGCCTGCGCGTGTTGGTGGGCGACCGCAACGACAACGCGCCTAGGGTGCTGTACCCGGCGCTGGGGCCCGACGGCTCGGCGCTCTTCGACACGGTGCCGCGCGCCGCGCAGCCCGGCTACCTGGTCACCAAGGTGGTGGCGGTGGACGCCGACTCGGGACACAATGCGTGGCTGTCGTACCACGTGCTGCAGGCCAGCGAGCCCGGACTCTTCAGCCTGGGGCTGCGCACGGGCGAGGTGCGCACTGCGCGTGCTTTGGGCGACAGGGACGCGGCCCGCCAGCGCCTGCTGGTCGCCGTGCGGGACGGGGGACAGCCGCCCCTCTCTGCCACCGCCACGCTGCACCTGGTTTTCGCCGACAGCCTGCGAGAAGTACTGCCGGATGTCAGCGACCGCCCGGAGCCCTCTGACCCCCAGGCCGAGCTGCAGTTTTACCTGGTGGTGGCTTTGGCCTTGATCTCGGTGCTCTTCCTCCTTGCGGTGATTCTGGCGGTGGCCCTGCGCCTGCGAAGCTCTTCCAGCCACGCCCCAGAGAGCTGCTTTGGGTCTCTTCGGTGTTCCAAGTCTGGACCCGAGATTACCGCCAACTACAGTGAAGGAACATTACCCTATGCCTATAATTTTTGTGTGCCTGGGGATCAAACTAATCCGGAATTTAATTTTCTCACATCTGTTGATCATTTTCCAACCACACAAGATATTCTCAACAAAGATAGCCCTTCGGGACTAATGACTAGCATTTTAACTCCTAGTGTTGAAGCAGATAAGAAGACTTTAAAACAGGTAAGTATTTAAAATAATGCTTTTTATATTCTAATGCCAATGTATTCCAATGGAGCATTGTTGTTTAAAGATTCTAGATTAAGGGGTGCCTGGCTGGCTCAGTTGGTAGAGCATGTGACTCTTGATCTCAGAGTTGTGATTTCAAACCCCACTTTGGGTGTAGAGCTTACTTAAAAATAAATTAATAGGGGTGCCTGGGTGGCTCAGTCAGTTAAGCATCTGACTTCCGCTCAGGTCATGATCTCACAGTTCATGAGTTGGAATAAAGCCCTGCATTGGGCTCTGTGCTGACAGCTCAGAGCCTAGAGCCTGCTTCTGATTCTGTGTTTCCCTCTCTCTATGCCCTGCACCTGCTTGTGCTCTGTCTCTGTCTCTCAAAAATGAATAAACATTAAAAATTTTTTAAAAATAAATAAATACAAGTAATGATTCTAGATTCAATCTCTTGATATAATTCCTAAAATAAATCTAGGTCAAACCTATTGGTATCACTGTTTAGACTAAAGTTTACGGTGCTGCAGTCATTCTACTATGCAATTTAAGGTAGAATATATAGAAATCTCAAGCAAATTTTTCATGAAAGAGAATATTTCTTATTTAAGGATATGGAACACAATTCTATTTTTTTATATCATGGTAATTTTTAAAATGACAGCCTAATGTCATCCAAATTTTCTCAAATGTTTCATCTTTTACTCAATAAAGAAATATTGGTAAGAATTTTAGTCATGCGCTCTGATGATTTTTTTGGAACCGAGCTAGTTCCACATCCATAAATACAGTTCCCTTCAGTTGGTAAAAATCAATAGAAAGCAAGTCTAACCTGCAGTTGTTCAGTTCCTATAGTATTTGAAAACATTTTTTTAAATTAAACAATCCCTTTTAATAATGATTCCTTTTATTAAATGCTCTTGATAAACCTTCAACATCACATTATACAACCCTTTGTTTTGTGCAGTTTTCAGTTTTACAAATATGTGTAATTCTTGAAGAGGTGTGTAATAACTTCTGGAACAGACACATTAAGTTGGGCTTTTCTTACTCATTGCAATAATAAGATTTGGCTCTAGGCGCCGCTCTTCACCAATCAGGGAATGGGAAGCTGCAAGCTGCCTTCCCTCCCTCCGCCATCTCTACAACACAAAGCAGAGTAACATGGATACTCACAGATCCTGATGCTGGAAACTTAAAGTAGTTCTCTCTCTAATATATTCTGGATGCAGTCAGCCTGGAACTTGGTAGATAGATAAGCTGATTCAGAACAAAACAGCCCAAGAATCCAGGGAATATAAGCTCAGCTTACTGCCATGGGGAATCGGCTACTGTTTCTGGACCGCAGCGGGCTGATCCTACTATACACTTTCCTGAGGACGCTACAGGAGTCTGGGGCAGGGCACATCCAATACTCGGTGCCCGAAGAGACAGATAAAGGCTTCTTCGTGGGCAATATTTCCAAGGATCTGGGGCTGGAACCCTGGGAGCTGGCGGAACGCCGAGTCCGCATCATCTCCAGAGGCAGGATGCAGCTTTTCGCTCTGAATCCGCGAAGTGGCAGCTTGATCACTGCAGGTAGGTTAGACCGGGAGGAGCTCTGTGAGACACTGTCCTCCTGTTTTTTAAATATAGAGATACTTGTGGAAGATACCCTGAAGATTTACGGAGTGGAGGTGGAAATAATGGATGTTAATGATAACGCCCCCAGCTTCCAGGAGGCAGAAATAGAGATAAAAGTCAGTGAGCACGCAACTCCAGGATCGAGATTTCCCCTTCCTAACGCTAGGGATCCAGATGTAGGAATGAACTCTCTCCAGCGCTACCAGCTCAATCCTAATAGTTACTTTTCCTTGCAAATGCGAGGCGGGATGGATGGGGCCAAGAATCCTGAACTAGTGCTGGAGGGGAGTTTGGACCGGGAAAAGGAAGCTGCTCACCATCTCCTCCTCACAGCTTTCGATGGAGGAGATCCCATCCAACAGGGTGCTGTTGCCATTCGTGTAGTGGTCCTCGATGTAAATGACCATATACCAAAGTTTACACAGTCTGTATATCAAGTGAGTATTCCTGAAAACCTCAGCTCTGGAACTCGGGTTCTCATGGTAAATGCAACTGATCCAGATGAGGGAATCAATGGGGAAGTGGTGTTTTCATTCCGGAATATGGAAAGCAAAGCTTCTGAAATATTCCAGTTGGATTCTCAAACTGGAGAAGTTTTAATACGAGGGTCTCTGGATTTTGAGAAATCTAGATTTTATGAGATGGAAATTCAAGGCCAAGATGGTGGAGGTCTCTCGACCACTGCTAAGATATTGATCACAGTTGTGGATGTGAATGATAATGCTCCAGAAATAACTATCACATCTTCTACTAATTCAGTGCTGGAAAATTCTCCTCCAGGTACAGTTATTGCTCTTCTAAATGTGCAAGATCAAGACTCTGGAGAAAATGGTCAAGTCTCATGTTTCGTTCCTAACAGTCTGCCTTTTAAATTAGAAAAGACTTATGGAAATTATTACAAATTGATAACAAACAGAGTGCTGGACAGGGAGCAGGTCCACAGCTATAATATAACCTTGATAGCCACAGATCAGGGACATCCACCCTTGTCTACAGAAACTCACATTTCACTGAATGTAGCAGATGACAATGATAACCCACCCACTTTTGCTGACTCATCTTACTCCGTCTACATTCCTGAAAACAACCCCAGAGGAGCTTCCTTCTTCTCAGTGATGGCACTTGACCTGGACAGCAATGAGAACTCCCGGGTCACTTATTCCCTAGTGGAGGATACCCTGCAGGGAGCACCTTTATCCTCCTATGTCTCCATCAACTCAGACACCGGCACCCTATATGCACTGCGCTCTTTTGACTATGAACAGTTCCGTGACCTGCAAGTGTGGGTGACAGCACTGGACGGTGGGAACCCGCCACTCAGCAGCAATGTTTCTGTGAGCATATTCGTGCTGGACCAGAATGACAATGTGCCAGAGATCCTGCACCCCACCCTCCCAACCGATGGTTCCACTGGTGTGGAGCTGGCGCCCAGGTCAGCTGAGCCTGGCTACCTGGTGACCAAGGTAGTGGCGGTGGACAGAGACTCTGGCCAGAATGCCTGGCTGTCCTACCACCTGCTCAAGGCCAGCGAGCCAGGGCTCTTCGCGGTGGGGCTGCACACGGGCGAGGTGCGCACTGCACGGGCCCTGCTGGACAGAGATGCGCTCAAGCAGAGCCTGGTGGTGGTGGTGCAGGACCATGGCCAGCCCCCTCTCTCGGCCACCGTCACGCTCACCGTGGCCGTGGCTGACAGTATCCCAGATGTCCTGGCTGACCTAAGCAGCTTCGAGTCTTCTGCCAATCCCCACGATTCTGGCCTCACACTCTACCTAGTGGTGGCGGTGGCAGTTGTCTCCTGCGTCTTCCTTGCGTTTGTGATTGTGCTGCTGGCGCTCAGACTGAGGCACTGGCACGCGACACGTCTGCTCCAGGCTTCAGGAGGCGGTTTGGTTGGCATGCCTACCTCGCACTTTGTGGGCGTGGACGGGGTGCAAGCTTTCCTGCAGACCTATTCCCAAGAGGTCTCCCTCACGGCGGACTCTCGGAGGAGTCACGTGATCTTCCCTCAGCCCAACTATGCGGACATGCTTATTAGTCACGACAGCTGTGAGAAAAGCGAGGCACTCTTGATAGCTGAAGATTCAGCTGCTGGTTTAGGCAAATTTGACTCCAAGAATAATCAGGTGAGATTTATTACCTACCTCCCAGTTGTTGCTATCTCTGTGCAAGTCTTTTAAGTGGCTTAAAAAAATATTTCTGGTGGGGGGATATATTCAGTTCATACATGTTTAGAGCAATACATATGAGTTCCTCTATTTTATCTTTCAACAAATTACCATCATTTTTCAGAAAAGGTTTTTCCACCCCTCTGGCATATTTTCTTTTGATCCTAAATGTCTAGTTCAGCTATCATAGCTTGCTTTATAATAAGTTAAATTTTAGTAATATTTTTCTATCATCAGTGTTTGTGGCTATCAATGAACTGGTTAGGATTCAAATTAATGATTCACAATTTTTTTGTTTGCCTATTACAATTTCACATTGCCTCCATTTATTTATAATTAAATTCTACCACTATTTGCTTTATTTCTAATGTTCAAATTTGATCATGTTGATTCAATGGCACACACTCTGTAGCTCTTTTCCTTATCTATATATGCATATATGCAACATTTACATGTAAGTGTTTACACATGTAAGTTTGGCTCTGAGCATGAAAATTCTATTTTGAGTTTTGATGAGTGGTAATATGTTTCAATTATGTTGATTATTTCAACTTTGTGTAATTTATTTATATTACCAAAACAGATACACTGATTGCCTTTTTACTACTAGATTCTTTTGGGAGAGGAAATGTAGAGTACACCTTTTTTCTTAAGTTCTACACATATTTTCTGTTTCTACCGTGAAGTCATTTGATTGTTCTGAAGAAATAGTTGAATTGTTGAACTGGTATTATTTTCTTTTATTCTTTTACTTGTACTTTAGTGTGTGTGTGTGTGTGTGTGTGTGTTCAAGATTTCTTTAACGTTTTTTTTTTTATTTATTTATTTATTTATTTTATTTCTTTTTGGGACAGAGAGAGACAGAGCATGAACGGGGGAGGGGCAGAGAGAGGGAGACACAGAATCGGAAACAGGCTCCAGGCTCCGAGCCATCAGCCCAGAGCCTGACGCGGGGCTCGAACTCACGGACCGCGAGATCGTGACCTGGCTGAAGTCGGACGCTTAACCGACTGCGCCACCCAGGCGCCCCTCAAGATTTCTTAATGTAGTAAATTCACCTGCAGAAATAATTTTGATCCAGTGCTTCTCAAAAAGTTATTTTCAAATTGGCTAAACTTGCTTACATTTTTCAGATATACTAATGTGAAATAGTTTGTGAATATTTGGACTTTATGAGACTGATTTATCTGGTATTCCTATTTGGTGTTTCCTTTTTGTTGTTGTTTGTTTTCTATATGCCTATGAGTCATGGATTCCTTTTTTATTTCCTTTGAAAACTCATTTTGTAATATATATAAGTGTATTCAATCCCTATATTCAGAACCAACTTGTTATTGAAACCCTGGTAGTTACTTAATGACATATGTGTTATCTGAAACACTGCATAGGAAAGTCAAGTGAGGAAAGGAGACTTACTGAAGATACTTGAACACAGGAATCATCTCCATACTCAATTCAGCTCAGCACTCTCATACCACTTATAGATGTTTGGCCCAGGTTATTAACATATTCATGTTCCCTTTCAAGTTTTCTTTTCTCATTTAGGAATCGACCTTAATATATTTAACTATAATTGAGTTTCTAATATTTTGGCAAAAAGAATTTCAACTGTAGGAAAGGGATATCCTGCAACAGATCCTTGATATTCTTGATGTCAAGAAAAATTTTAGAGTGTTTCAAGCATGTAGGGATAAAATTTATGCCTGTGGAATTCCAAACTGAGAAAACAGATTTGGAGTGCCCTGGGTGGCCCAATTGGAGCATCTCACTCTTGGTTTCAGCTCAGGTCACGATCTCATGGTCCATAGGATCGAACCCCACGACAGCAAGGAGACTTCTTGAGATTCTCTCTCTCTCCTTCTCGCTCTCTGACCCTCCCCCACTCACATGTGGGTGCTCTCTCTCTCTCAAAAATAAATAAAGTTAAAAAAGAAAACAGACTTGAGGCATTTTACTTGAATTGAAAGCAGACGAATAAAAGGACATGAGTTATTTTGTGGGAGAGGGAGGTTGTTCCATATATATATATGTTCCATATATATATATATATATATATATATATATATATATATATAGTCTGAATAGTTAGGAGCTGGCAACCAAAATCTTGGAGAACAAAAGGAAAGTTTACCTTTGAAACTTGAGATTAAGAAGTTGGTTATTTTGATTCAGAGGTAGTGATAAACTTCTATTAAGGTACAATATGTGATCCAGTTAAATAGAAGGATAAAAATAAAACACTCTCACGTTTTGCATGTCATTAAATTCCTATGGTACCTACTAGGGTATACTTTTATATTGTTATGGTGAAAGTGTAAAACACTTGATAATCCTTTTCAAAAATCTCTTTTATAAGGAGCAAGGAAAACTATATATCTTTGGTCAACCTCATCCTGAGTATGTCCTATATAGATTTGAGCTCTCCTCCAGTTTCCTCTGGAAAAATTAGGAGGAAAATTATCTGCACATCAGATTGAAAATAATACTGGGGGGTAGTTCATGGCTGCAAAAATTTCCCCATATCCCTTGGTGAGGCTGTTTTACCATGTGGTCTATGTTCTAAATCTGGAGAGAAGACTTGGCTTTGTTCTTCCAGTATGTGCATTGCCTCTGATTAGAAGATAAACTTTTCTCATACTCGGTTAATGGCTCTTCTATAGAATCAAATCTCTAATGAATCTTATTTGGTAGTAAACACTGGAAAAGAGACACATCCAAAACTCATATATTGCCTTGTTCTGTATACCTGAGTCCAACAAATCTGATGGAATAGCAAATCCCATTGTTTGCAAGGCTTTGGACTGCAATTTTCTAAGTAGACTCTGAGCGCCGCTGTTGGCCAATGCGCTGCAAGAGCAGGAGTCCACGATCTACCTAAGTGATTTTCTGCGCAGTCACGGAAGCAAGTCTGAAAGGAGATGAAGCCCACACATAGACTCTCTGCTCAGCAAATGATTTTGGAATACAGATTGGGATGCCTTGAAACTGAGGACATTGAGTTTTCTACGTATTGGCAGTAACTATTTTAAACACAATTCGTAAAGCATCTTCTCTTAACATCAGAGGCTGTGGCAGCGCAGAAAAGGATGGGAACTAGGGCGAAGCAGAGGAGCTATACCCGGCAGCGGCAAGTACTCTTTCCCTTCCTGCTGTCTTTGTTCTGTGGGGGGCTCTCTGAGCAGATCCGCTACTCTATTCCGGAAGAAATGGCCAGGGGCTCAGTGGTAGGGAACCTTGCTGGAGACCTGGGGCTGCATGTACAGGATTTATTGACCCGCAACTTCAGAGTTAGTGCAGAGAAACAATACTTTACCGTGAACACAGAGAATGGCAACATACTTGTGAGTGACAGAATAGATAGGGAGTTGCTCTGTCCCCCAAACCCTCTGTGTGTCCTGCCCTTAGAGATTGTGGCAGATAATCCTCTAAATGTTTTTCACATATCTGTGAGGATAGAAGATATAAATGACAATCCACCTTATTTCCCCCAAAATAGCATTGTTTTAAAAATCAATGAACTTGCAATTCTTGGAACTCGATTTGGTTTGGAATCTGCTATAGATGCAGATGTAGGACCTAACTCTCTCCAGAATTACCAACTCAGCTATAATGAGTATTTCTCTCTGATGGTGAAGGATAAGACCCAAGGCAAGAATGCCCCAGAATTAATATTGGAGAAGCCGCTGGACCGGGAACACCAGAGCTCCCATCTTCTGGTCCTGACTGCAGTGGATGGAGGTGACCCAGTCCGAAGTGGCACCGTTCAAATCAAGATTGAGGTCACCGATGCCAATGATAACCCCCCAGTGTTCAGTCAGGATGTGTACAAAGTTAACCTTCCAGAGAACTTGCCCTCAGGCACCTCTGTGCTAAAGGTGACAGCCATCGACCAGGATGAGGGCATCAATGCAGAGATCACCTACTCCTTCAAAACAGTAAGAGATATTGGAAATATGTTTATGCTTGACCATCAAAGTGGAGAAATTAAATCCAAAGGTCCTATAGACTTTGAAAACAGTAGTAGTTATACCATGAGTATAGAAGCCAAGGATGGTGGAGGCATGGCCACTGAATGTAAAATTATAATAGAAATTTTAGATGAGAATGACAATGCCCCAGAGGTCATTTTCACTTCGGTGTCAAGTTCCATAACTGAGGACACAGAACAGGGGATGGTGATTGCTCTGTTCAAAACACATGACAAAGATTCGGGAGAAAATGGAGAGGTCACATGCCTCATAAAAGAAAAAGTTCCTTTTAGAATTGAATCTTCTGCCAATAATTACTACAAACTTGTAACAGATGGGACCCTGGACCGGGAGAAGACCCCTGTGTACAATGTCACCATCACAGCTACTGACAGGGGAAAGCCTCCTCTTTTCTCTAGCTCAAGCATCACTGTGCACATCGCAGATGTCAACGACAATGCGCCCATTTTCGAACAGGCGTTCTATATGGTCCACATTGCCGAGAACAACCCTCCAGGAGCCTCCATCGCCCAAGTCAGCGCCTCCGACCCCGACCTGGGACCCAACGGCCACGTCTCCTACTCCATCGTGGCCAGCGACCTGGAGCCGCGGGCGCTGGCGTCCTACGTGTCCGTGAGCGCGCAGAGCGGCGTGGTGTTCGCGCAGCGCGCCTTCGACCACGAGCAGCTGCGCGCCTTCGAGCTGACGGTGCAGGCCCGCGACCAGGGCTCGCCCGCGCTCAGCGCCAACGTGAGCCTGCGCGTGTTGGTGGGCGACCGCAACGACAACGCGCCTAGGGTGCTGTACCCGGCGCTGGGGCCCGACGGCTCGGCGCTCTTCGACACGGTGCCGCGCGCCGCGCAGCCCGGCTACCTGGTCACCAAGGTGGTGGCGGTGGACGCCGACTCGGGACACAATGCGTGGCTGTCGTACCACGTGCTGCAGGCCAGCGAGCCCGGACTCTTCAGCCTGGGGCTGCGCACGGGCGAGGTGCGCACTGCGCGTGCTTTGGGCGACAGGGACGCGGCCCGCCAGCGCCTGCTGGTCGCCGTGCGGGACGGGGGACAGCCGCCCCTCTCTGCCACCGCCACGCTGCACCTGGTTTTCGCCGACAGCCTGCGAGAAGTACTGCCGGACGTCAGCGACCGCCCGGAGCCCTCTGACCCCCAGGCCGAGCTGCAGTTTTACCTGGTGGTGGCTTTGGCCTTGATCTCGGTGCTCTTCCTCCTTGCGGTGATTCTGGCGGTGGCCCTGCGCGTGCGATGCTCCATCACCCCAACTGCCTGGAACTGCATTCAACCTGGTTTCTGTCATAAGATTGGACCAGGAGTTTCTCCCACCTATAATCCTGGAACTTTGCCTTATTCCTACAATACGTACATTGCCTCCGATTCTCAGAAAACACGGCTTAATTTTCTAACTATGACGTCAGAAATGGGTCCCCGAGGAGATCTCTCTAATGAAGCTTCTTTGGTAATAAGTGTCACTGAGGAGAATAACAAATTAAGCTCTAACGCTGCTGCTGCTTCTGCCCATGTGAGTTTTAATACATAGGTTTGGTTTTTAATTTTAAAACAATATTTTGGCAAAAAAAATCTTAAATCCTGTGTTCTATCACTTCGTTTGCCCACTCAATATTTTCTGTTCCTTTCTGTGTGGACCCGTAACTTCATTATTAGCCTTCAAGTATTTTGAAGTATGTTGACAATTTCACCTGAGATAGTCTTTACCTCCTCCACCTCCCCCCTCACCACAAATCTCTTTTACTGTGAGAAGTGGGTATTATGATGTTGTTGCCACAGAAATATTTGTAGCTGAAACATAAATGTTTTCTTCCTGTGGGTGTTTACCTTTCTCAGAACATTGATATCTTGAATATATAAGGCTTCTTCTTTATAGCTACAAAGTGAGAGGAAAATGCACAAGGTTGTTTGTTTTTTTTTTTTTAAAGGACAGAGTAATGATTTGACAATATTCAGGTATGTTTGCTAGAGATTTTTTAAATCCCTCTGGATAGGCTAATTTTCTTCTCAATCTTTTCTCAGAACTACCTGCAGATTTCCTCCCAGTTTTAAAGATACATTGTGGTATGCCTGCCAAACATGCTTTTCATCAAAATCTAAATGTTTACATTCATGAAAGCAGAGTAGCGAGAATTTTTCTTTTATTTTGGTGGGCTTTTGAATGTATTACATTTTCAGTAATTGGAATTGGGTTACTCAGAAAAAGGTAAGTTTGTAATATTCTTTGGATTGCTAATTTTCTCAAACACTATTTTGTAATATAATGTATTAGTAAGTTGTGAAGTACTACCCTCATTTCCCGTAAATGCAAGTTGAAATGCTTCCATTTTGTCCTAAAAATGTTAATGTGTCTTACTCAGTTGACTTCTTGTCAGTGTGCTTCTGATAATGTATACAATTCCATTTCTTATTTTTAGGTTTCCATGTTGTGAAATTTTGATTTTTAAATATTAGATGTTAACAACCTATAGAACAACAATAGTTCTATATAGGTAACTTTGAGAATCTGTAAAAAAAAAAAAAAAGCCACCTATCACAGCAAGTGAGAAAGTTTATTCTATTAAAGGATATCTGAAAACAGTAATTTCCTAGGGAGATGTCACATAATAGGTGTCTTTTTGGGGTGGTGATATCAAATTAGGTGCACTAAAATTATAAGGTTAAAATTACTTTGTATAGAAACTTCAGATTCATTTAAAAGCTCATTGAAAAAGACAGAATACACCTACAGCTACAGAAAATAATCTCAAGAAAGTGACTCTGTATGAAAAATTTTGGAGAAATAAAAATAAGCTCGGAAATAAAAATAAGTTCACTGAAGTTTCTATTAAAAGGAACACTGTAGTTTCCATGCCTATTTGAAGAACAGTAGGTGGAGCTATTTAAGGTACAAAAACCAAAAATCCTCAAGATCGTACAGTAATTGGTTAGGGCTCTGAGCACCGCTGTTCACTAATCAGGAAAAGAACAACAGAGTTCCTGCTTGCCTCCTGCTTGCCCAGGAGGGGCCTGAAGCACAAAACACAGATAGAAGCTAACCATCTCAGGATTGTGAAGAAACTGTTGGATTCTGAAGACTGGAAAAGCCGGACCTTACTTCAGTAGTCACGGGAAGAAGTGAAAATAATCTTGGAGGAAAGTGACAATGATTCCTAGGCGACTGCAAAGGGGTTGTCTTGCTGGGAGTTCTCCTGGGGATTCTGTGGGAAACCAGATGAACCCAAATTCACTATTCAGTTCCTGAGGAGCTGGAGAAAGGCTCTAGGGTGGGCAACATCGTCAAGGACCTGGGGTTGGAGCCCTGGGAGCTAGAGGAGCACGGAGTCCGTATAGTCTCCAGAGGTAGGACTTAGCTTTTCGCTCTAAACCCCTGAAGCGGCAGCCTTATCTCTGCAGACAGGATAGACAGGGGTCTTCAAGTGTCAATTAAATCTGGAGATTCTGTTGGAAGATCAAGTAAAAAATATACGAGGTAGTGATAGAAGTGAGAGACATTAAGGATAATGCCCCCTATTTCCGGGAAGATGAATTAGAAATAAAAATGAGTGAAAATGCAGCCCACTGGGTTGCAGTTGCCGCTTCCCCACGCTTGGGATCCGGATATCGGTAAGAACTCTCTTCAGAGCTACGGACTCAGTAGTAGTAATACTCACTTCTGCCTGGACGTGCAAAACGGAGTGGATAGTAACAAGTATCCAGAACTGGTTTTGGAGTGCACCTTGGACCGGGAGCAGAAGGCTGTTCATCACCTGGTTCTCACAGCCTCCAATGGGGGGGGTGACCCAGTGAGCAAAGGCACTGAGCGAATTCGTGTGATGGCAGCTGATGTGAATGGCAACGCACCAATATTTGCTCAGTCCGAGTACCGCGTGAGCGTTCCAGAGAATATAGTGGTGGGCACTAAGCTGCTTCTGGTAAGGGCCGCGGACTCTGACCAAGGAGCCAATGCGGAAGTGACATTCCTTCTGTTATGTAGACTACAATGCGGCCCCGGTTTTCAAACTAGATGCTAATTTAGGGACAATTTCAACAATAGAGGACCTGAACCATGAGGAATCGAGATTCTATGAGATGGAAAGGCAAGCAATGGATAAAACAGGATATTCTGCAGGAGCCAAAGTCCTGATCACAATATTGGATGTAAATGATAACACCCCTGAAATAGTGGTCACCTCTCTCTCTCTCCAGCTCCATTCTGGAAAACTCTCCCAGAGGGACATTAATTGTCCTTTTAAATGTAAATGATCAAGACTCTGGGGAAAGTGGACAAGTGACCTGTTTCATCCGAGAGTATGTGCCATTTAAATTATAAAAGTCTTGTGGAAATTACTATACATTAGTGACAGACATACTCCTAGACTGAGAACAGGTTCCTAGATACATCACGGTGATCCCCAGTGACAGAGGAAGTCCTCCCCTGTCCACAGAAACTCACGTCTCACTGAAAGTAGCAGACACCAAAGACAACCCACCCGCCTTCTCCGACGCTTTCTACTCTACCTATATTGCAGAGAACAACCCTAGAAGAGCCTCCATAAGGTTCCTCAAAAAATTAAAAACAGACCTACCCTATGACCCAGCAGTAGCACTGCTAGGAATTTACCCAAGGGATACAGGAGTACTGATGCATAGGGGCACTTGTACCCCAATGTTTATAGCAGCACTCTCAACAATAGCCAAATTATGGGAAGAGCCTAAATGTCCATCAACTGATAAATGGATAAAGAAATTGTGGTTTATATACACAATGGAGTACTACGTAGCAATGAGAAAGAAGGAAATATGGCCCTTTGTAGCCACGTGGATGGAACTGGAGAGTGTTATGCTAAGTGAAATAAGCCATACAGAGAAAAACAGATACCATATGGTTTCACTCTTATGTGGATCCTGAGAAACTTAACAGAAGCCCATGGGGGAGGGGAAGGGGAAAAAAAAAAAAAACGAGGTTAGAGTGGGAGAGAGCCAAAGCATAAGAGACTCTTAAAAACTGAGAACAAACTGAGGGTTGATGGGGGAAGGGAGGGAGGAGAGGGTGGGTGATGGGTATTGAGGAGGGCACCTTTTGGGATGAACACTGGGTGTTGTATGGAAACCAATTTGACAATAAATTTCATATATTGGAAAAAAAAGAAATACATGACAAGGTAAAAAAAAAAAAAAAAAAAAAAAAAAAAAAGGCCTACCACCCCGACTATGGAGAGAACGCCCAGGTCACTTACTTCCTAGCCAACAACACCCTCCCTGGACCACCGCTATCCTACATTTCCATCAACTCCAACACTGGCGTTCTGTATGCACTGCGTTCCTTCGCCTATGAACAGTTCCAAGACATGCAGCTACAAGTGATGGCGCGTGACAGCGGCGATCCTCCACTCAGCATCAATGTGTCTCTGAGCCTGTTCGTGGTGGACCAGAATGACAACGTGACAGAAGTCCTGTACCCCACCCTCTCCACTGACGTTTCCACAGGCGTGGAGCTGGCACCATGATCCACAGAGCCCGGCACCTTGGTGACCAAGGTGGTGGCGGTGGACAACCACTCTGGTCAGAACGCCTGGCTGTTCTACAGTCTGCTCAAGGCTAGCGAGCCAGGGCTCTTCGCGGTGGGGCTGCACACGGGCGAGGTGCTCACTGTACCGGCCGTGCTGGACAGCGATTCGCTCAAGCAGAGCCTGGTGGTGGTGGTGCAGGATCACCGCCAGCCCCCTCTCTCGGCCACCATCAAGCTCACCGTGGCCTTCGCCGACAGCATCCTAGACTTCTGGCTGATCTGGGCAATGTCCAGCCTCCAGCTGACCCTGACTCTTCAGACCACACGCTGTACTTGGTGGTGGCTGTAGCCGCAACCTCCTGCGTCTTCCACGTCATTGTTATCGTGCGGCTGGCGCTCAGTCTGAGGCGCTGGCACGCCTCGAGTCTGCTCCAGGCTTTAAGAGGCGGGCTGGTGGGCGTGTCCGCCTCGCGCTTTGTGGGCGTGGACAGGGTGCGCGCTTTCCCGCAGACATATTCCACGAGGTTTCCCTCCCCGCGGACTCTCGCGGGAATCACGTGATCTCCCCACAGCCTGATGATGCAGACACGCGCCTGAGCCGGGAGTGCAGTGGGAGAAACGACCGTCTTCTGCTGTTAGGTAGTTGGCATTTTCTAAAGATAACTATTCATTAATGAATGTTTATTCAGTATATATTCAGCATTGATAAAGCACACACTAAAAAATTTGTATACGCGTGGCAGACACCAATGACCAACCTGGAGGTCTTCTCTCAGGGCTCCCATCACGACTTCTCTCACGCCTTATTTGTGATAGTGTTTGTATATTATAATATTATAACCACTCTAGTACTTTGTTAGTATCCTGTGTAATTTTTCTAATTAACAAGATATGCCTGCTTTTAATTGGTCTTTTTATTTACCATTGGCCGTGCAACATTTTTTAAAATGTTAATTTTTGAGAGCATGCAAACAGGGGAGGGGCAGAGAACGGGGGGACAGAGGATCTGAAGTGGGCTCTGTGCTGACAGCAGCAAGCCAGATGGGGCCTGGAACTCAGAAACTGCTAGATTATGACCTGAGCAAAAGTCCGGGGCCAACTGACTGAGCCACCCAGGTGCCCCTACATAACATTTTTATGTTGAACAGCTGATGTTAGTTTATCCGTTAAAAACACAAATTCTTGGAGCACCTGGGTGGCTCAGTGGGTTAAGTGTTGGTTTCTTGATAATCAGCTCAGGTCTTGATCTCAGGGTCCTGAGTTCAGGCCCTATGTTGGGCTCTCTGCTGGCGAAGAGCCTACTTACACACACATTCTTGTAGAGAAATTCACTGTAATTTATAAAAAGCATAAATGAAAATTTTAATAAACTTTTATGGGTAGAGGGGCTTCTAACTACATATGAAATTGCTAATGAATTAATGAAGTGCATTTAATTTCTTTTAACGTGAAGTAATTCTGGTCATTAGTAATGCATACATTTGTACTTTCTCAGGTCTTTTTTTTTTTAATTTTTTTTAACGTTTTTATTTATTTTTGAGACAGGGAGAGACAGAGCATGAACAGGGGAGGGTCAGAGAGAGGGAGACACAGAATCCGAAGCAGGCTCCAGGCTCTGAGGTGTCAGCACAGAGCCCGATGCGGGGCTCGAATTCACGGACCGTGAGATCATGACCTGAGCCGAAGTCGAAAGCTTAACCAACTGAGCCACCCAGGCGCCCCTCTCAGGTCTTAAGTCATTACATGGTTTCATACAAGTCTTGAACTTACAAATACACCAAGTTTATTTCCTACATGCTTAAAACTTTCTCAGTGAAATATGCAAACAGGGGCAACTGGCTGGCTTAGTTGGTAGATCATGTGACTCTTGATCTTGAGGTTGTGAGTTTGAGCCCCATGTTGAGTATAGCAATTACTTAAAAATAAAATCTTAAAAAAATGAAAAAGAAATATGCAAACAGTGTAAGTGTTGTCATGAAGAAAAACTGAAGAGATTGTTTATTTTTTAGACTTATTAGAGATTTTGGGATGGCAGTGTCTGTATGTGTTTCCAGGTGAGGTATTTCTTTAGTTTACCCGTACTGCTGATCTTAATGATGACTTTGTGGAACACGCAGCTAACAAATTGTGTTTTGAGTGCTTTTTTGGTAATGTGGTGAATATGTAGTAATCTCTTTTATATAAGTTTCCTGTAACTTTCACACACGGAAAAAATTTTGGGATAGTGCTCAGATTCTAAGTGTTTCTTGAGAACCTTATGCTTCTAGTATAATGTTGAACCTAAATTGAACACTAATGTATAGTATTCTTAGGAAAACATTGCTGGAATCTGTGAAAAGCCTGGATTTTTTAGTGAATTCCATACAGGAGTAGGGAATCCTAGCATCCTTATTTTTTGTTGTTGTTGTCTGTCTCCTTCCAAAGATACAGTAGTTAATATCTGGACTTACAGAAGAAGTTAGAAGTCTTTTGAGAAAGAAAGGTAATCAAATGGCCCTAAAGTGAGACGTGTTACTGGTAATGAAATTCACATGTCACTTTATATTTTGTGACAACCAAGTCAAAAAAAGGAAAAATTGTATGGTTCTGTCTGATTTTTTTTAAAGGAAGTTTTTGAGCTGATCTAAAAATGTAAATTTTGTATTTTAAGTTCCAGGTGAAAATGAGTAGAACTTTCTAAATGATATCGTCAGGATTAGAGGGCAGTGTAACGTCCTGTTTTGTAAAAGCTATCAAAATGTTTATCACAAGGCTGGTTTTCATATGGTGGTCAATTCAAAATGAAAGACATAACACACAACAGAAATTATTTGGGAAACTAAACTGCTATAGTCCAGTTATGCTGACTTCTGTTCACTCAACCTGATTTAGAGACAAATGATTACAAGTTGGGACAATGAACAATCATGACCTTTAGGCTGTATCTCATATAGCAATGATCTTAACTAATGCTTTCAGTTGAGCTAAATAGGCTCCATTAATTAGTTGTTAAGTGAATGAATGGACAAATGTGTGTGCTCTGGGGATTACTTGCTATCAGTATTCTAAGATATAATATAGAAAAGTAGCAGCTTTGCAATGAGGTAATTCCTAAATTTGTGACCTTTAACAAGTTTTTTAAATCTCTAGCAGCTTCAGCAAAATAGAGATAATGTATAATTTGAAAGATTGTGGTGAGGAGTAGTGATAACATATAAACCATCTTGTTTATAATAGGTAATTAATGGTGGCCATATTTTTACATTGTTGATATAAAAAGGAGTCAAGCTTTCAATATTAGCTTACTTGACATTTTGTGAAAAGTAATGATTTGTGTGCTTCTATGGGTGGTACAATGGGATGACATGTGAATGGAAGTAAAACTATTCTAGAATTTTTATGAAAGCTAATTTAAAAAGCTTAAGTGCTTAGGTGTATTCGTTTGTAAATTTTTTAAAAAACTGAATTATAATTGACATGCAATATTGTATTAGTTTCAGGTGTATGACAGTGATTCAGCATTTTTATATTTTATGAAATGATCACCTTGATATGTCTAGTTATTGTCACTATACAGAGTTATTACAATATTATTGACAATTCTCTATGCTGTATGTTACATTCACCATAGGTGTAGTTACTGTCTGTCACTACACAAAGTTATTACAGTATTACTGACTTCCCAATGTTGTGTATTACATCCCTATGACTTACTTTATAACTGGTTTATACCAATTGATCCCCTTCACCAACGGGGATTAGATGATGAATAGCTTATAAACAGAAATGTATTGCTGACTGTTTTGAAGGCCGGAATTCTGAGATAAGGGTGCCAGGATGGTCAGGTGAGGGCTTCCTTCTAGATCACAGGCTTTTGGCTGTGACCTCACATGACAGAATGGGCAAAGGATCTCCCTAGGCACATTCTTGATTGAGAAACCCCTGTTTGGGGTCATAAAAGATCGGGAACCATTGTTTTGGATGGGACAGTTGTAGGAGTGTTAATTTTTCTCTTTCTGAACCATAGTGAAACCTAACCAAGGGTCCTATGAAATTTCTCCTTTAAAGGCACTTTTTACTTCATTAGGATTGTTAGGATGATTTAACTGGAAAAAGTATCATCAAAACCTGAAAGTTAGAGTCATTTGGTTTTGGCAACATGAGAGTTTAAGCTAACATAACACATTTAATATAAAATGTCAGTCTTAGCTTTAGAATATTTGTTGATAATTTAGGATTGATAATTAGGATATTTGTTGATATTTTTTAGAGAAACTAGGCAGTAGGTTTGGATGCTTCTTTTGTGCTTGTTCCAGTAATGAAATTATGTGAAAGACTTTGTTTTCTTCCTGTGTGTTAAGGAAGGTGGGTTTGCATTCATTTAATCTAATAAGTTAAAGTGTTCAGCTATAACTTAAAAGTTGCAGCTCCACTATTTCATACCACCTGAAGTGGAAATGTAATCTGCCAACAGATATTCTTCCTCCACATCCATTCTAGAAGAGATTTTATGCTGTTTGAAGCAGAAATAGGCTAGGATTCTTGGTGAGACTGTACATCTTGTTGAGACTATGCAACCCATAGATCATTTTATTTTTTTATTTTTTTTCTGGAGATTTAATCTCTGCAGTCTTTTTTTTTTTTTTTTAAACGTTTATTTATTTTTGAGACAGAGAGAGACAGAGCATGAACGGGGGAGGGTCAGAGAGAGAGGGAGACACAGAATCCGAAACAGGCTCCAGGCTCTGAGCGGTCAGCACAGAGCCCGACGCGGGGCTTGAACTCACGGACCACGAGATCATGACCTGAGCTGAAGTCGGACGCTTAACCGACTGAGCCACCCAGGCACCCCCCCCCCCCCATACATCATTTTAAACTGAGTTAGAAGGCTAATGATAAATGGGCTTTATCACAGTTTTCTTAGTTACACGTGACAGAGTATAGCTGTGATCATGAACAGTTCTGATGAAAATTATATTTTTTCCTTGTGCCATATACCAAGTTAAAAAAAAAACACCTCCACATGAAATATGTGTAGTTCTTTGTATATCAGTTATACCTCAATAAAGCTACTTCAAAAAATTTTAAAGCAAACACCTGTGAAGGGTTGTTGATCAAAGAGATGTTGATCAAACAGGTTTACTACTCTCTAGAGTTACACTTAGAGTTCATTTTTAGGAAACCATATCTAATGAAAAGCTATCAATAAAAGAACACACTGTTTAGGATTCTTAAAATGTGACAGGAAAAGATAGCTTATGAAATGTAATTGAAAAATTTTTAATGTTTATGTATTTTCAGAAAGAGAGAGACAGAGAACATAAGCGGGGGTGGGGGGCGGGGGGGAGAGAGAGAGAGAGAGAGAGAGAGAGAAAGAAAGAAAGAAAGAAAGAAAGAAAGAAAGAAAGAAAGAAAGAAAGAAAAAATGAATCCTAAGCATGATCCATGCTGTCAGTACAGAGCCTGGGCTCAGGGCTCAGACCCACAAACTGTGAGATCATGACCTGAGCTGAAATCAAGAGTCAGACGCTTAACTGACTGAGCCACCCAGGCGCCCTGAAAATATCTTTGCTAGAGTATGAGTTTACTTGATACCAAATGGGAAGAGTTGTGGTTCAGAAAAAAATGTGAAGAAATTGTTATCAGATGAACCATAGACTCAATAATTTGTATGTAAAAGAAATCAATATCTCCACAATTTCTCTTAGAGAAGCCATAGAAGGACAAGTATAATTTCTTAGTCCATCTTTAAGTCTCTGAAGCATTCCACACAATGGTTTGTACCCCTTCTAAATATTCAGTAAAAGCCTTCAGTTCACTGATTAGAAAGTAGTCTCTTGGGGAAAAATCATAGCACAAACCACTTATTTTACATGTGCCTTTCCTCTATATCAAACTCCTAATAAGAGCCAACTCTCTGACCTATCTATGCAAAGCTAAGGAACTGGAGATGTGTCAGCATTTTTAAATAGTTGCCTCTGTACATAAGCTTTCAATATTGTGAAACTTCTTAGATGCTTTCTGCATATTTGCAGCTGAAGATCCAGCCAGTTGTTCATCCTGAGACTTCCATACAAAAAAAATTAAAGTAAACTTATTTAATTTTCTAAGTTTATTAATTTATTTCAGAGAAAGAGAGAGAGTGCAAACAGGGGAAGGGGAGAGAGAAAATCCCAAGTAGGCTCTGTGCTGTCAGCGCAGAGCCCGACCCTGGGGCTCCATCTCACAAACTGTGAGATCATGACCTGAGCTGAAATCAAGAATCAGACTCTTAACTGACTGAGCCACCCAGGTGCCCCACAAAAAAAAAATTTTTTTTAAAAAGAGACAACCTAAAAAATAACTTAAGCATGAAGAGCTATAAAAACAAGTCATGGGGCGCCTGGGTGGCTCAGTCGGTTAAGTGTCCGACTTTGGATCAGGTCATGATCTCACAGTTTGTGGGTTTGAGCCCCATGTCAGGCTCTGTGCTGACGGCTCAGAGCCTGGAGCCTGTTTTGGATTCTGTGTCTGCCTCTCTCTCTGCCCCTCCCTTGTTCACACTCTGTCTCTGTCTCAAGAATAAATAAATATTAAAAAAATTAAAAAAAAAAACAAGTCACCACTTTGAGCTCATATGCTGGAGTCAGTGAGAATATGAATTCCCAGGAATATTTAATTGCATGAATAAGGCTGTACTGCTGCTTTTCAGTCTACAAATTCCAGTGAGAAACATCTTTCTCAACTCTTCAGATCATTGAACTCTGATTACTTCAGGCTGCAGTCCTAAGGCAGAGACTTAGAGTGTTGCTGTGAGTCAGTGTGGAAATAGAGGTTAACAGGGAGATCTGTAAGGTTTCTGCTGGGAGACTTTATTCATTGGACCCTTCCAAGGATATAGGACTATGTGTCCAGGACTTGGTTGTTCAGAAGTGGTGGATTAATGTGGTAAAAGAATACTTCACTCTGAGTTAAGAAAGCGGACACTTAATTGTAACAGGATGGACCTGAAACAGATATGCCCATATGCCATGGTTTGTGTCAAATGTTTAGAAATGGTAGTTGAAAATCCTTTAAATGTTTTCTACATTAGATAGTCAAGATGCAAAGTTCAGCAGGAGTGTTACTGAGTTAAATGTCTGAGTTGACCCAGTTTGGGGCAAGATTTGTAATAGAACCTACAGAAGACACTGATGTTGGAAGCAATTTTGCCACCTTAGCAGCAGGACTGTATTTGTCTTTGAAGTAAAAGAGATCAACAGTGGAAACAAATAGGTTGAACCTGCGTTAGAGAAGCCAATAGACTAGGAAAAGCAAAACTCACATGGCTTAGTCCTGACAGCCTTAGATGTCAAAGACAGCCCCAAAGCAGCACTGCTTAGATCTCCACCCTGGTGGTTGATGCAACTGTATCTCCCTACTCATTTTCAGCCAGAATGTATACGGGGTCATCCTTTGAGAAAACATGCTGCCTGAGCCACTTCCATTGGTGAGGATGAGGGCTGCTGATCCATATGAGAGCAGTAAAGTGGAGATCAGGTATATATCTTGGCAGCCCAGAGTAACTGTATCCAGTTTCATCTTGATCACAGTTGTGTTGACATGAAAACTTTAAGTTCATTGGGCTGTGATGAGATTTAAAAATGTTCCATGGTTTTGGAAGCAAGGAACAGCGATGGGGAGGACTGGTTGCCTGGTGTAGTTGAGATCAAAATTTTTGGTGATAATGACAGTCCCAGAGCTGATACTTACTTTTATTTCCACAATGATTTCTGAAGATTCCCTACCTTTGACAGTAATCACTTTGTATAAAACACAGGATCCAGGGGTACCTGGCTGGCTTAGTCAGAAGAGCATGTGACTCATGAGTTCAAGTCTGACATGGGCTGTGGAGAGTACTTAAATAAATTAAAAAAAAACTTTAAAACAAAAAAACCCACATGATCCAGATTTGGGAGAAAATAGGGAGGTCACATTTCTGGTATAGATTCAGAATTGAATCTATCACTAGTTCTGTCTTTTATCAGTAATTACTACATGCTTGCAACAGATGGGGCCCTGGACTAGGAGCTGACCCTAGGGTACAATGTTACCTCTTACCTCTCTCTTCCAGCCGAAAGACCACCCCCTACACATTGGTGACATCAACAGCAGGCCAGTTTTCCACCAGGCCACCTAGTGGTCCATGTGGCCCAAAACAGCCCTCCTGGCACCTTCATTGCCCAAGTCTGCACCTCAGATCCTTTGCTGGGATCCAACAGCAAATATCTCCCTACCCCCTTGTGGCTGGTATGGATACTTAAAGTGAATTTGAGGTAGCACAGAATGCTGGATAGGGGTTGTTCGTTGTAATCAGGTGGATCCAAATAATGTTAGCATAACATTTCACTCAACTTACATTTTACAAACACTTGAAAAATTATGGAATAACATTTACAATTAAAATTCCCTTTTATATATCACTGTCAGTGGTTTGGAAGATTGCAGTCTAAAATGTAACAAAAAAAGGAAAAAGAAATCTTAACCTTGGAAAGTGTATTTAGATAAATTGGGTAATAAGAAAGTTGAAAGAGTGAATTACTGGCAAGTCAAGAGAAATAGAATATTAGTAAGAAGATACATAAAAGTGTGTCTGGTTAGTCATGGTAGGATTCCTTACTGGTGTGGATTCTATTGTTTGTCCAAACTATGTTAACTTTATTACCTCCCTGGTGATCTCTAAAAGGAATTCATATAATCACATAATTTGGCATATTCAACCTGGTTTCTGTTGCTCACCTGAAGAGTTTGCTAAAGCTTGGAAACCAAGAAAAGGCAAGAATCTCAACAAATATGTGCCACTGGCATATCACTTTATCTTGTGTAGTGTTTTCTCTAGCAGTGTGTTAGGGGAGGCACCAGAGGCATTCCTGGTGAGCAAAGGGCACTTATTTAATACATGTTGACTCTTTCCTTTACCTTATTTTATTTTAGTTTATTTTTAATGTTTATTTTTGAGGGGGATGGGGCACAGAGAGGTAAATAGAGGATCTGAGGTGGGCTGTGTCCTGACAGCAAAGAGCCTGATGTAGGGCTCCAACTCTCGAACCAGGAGATCATGACCTGAGCCTAAGTCTGACTGAGACACTCAGGATCCCCCTATCTTATTTTACATTGATTTTTGCATGTGATATGTGGTAGGAATTCATTGAGGTAGGAGTCAAGGTTCTTGACTTTTTTCTTTTTTCTTTTGTTCTTTTGTTGAAAGGATGTTCCATTTCCTATTGAATTACTTTGGCACCCTTGTTGAAAATCATTTGATATAAGTTGGTCTGTTTCTATACTTCCCATCATGTGCCATGGATCTGTTTGTCGATCTTTTTGCCACAACCACACTGTCTTGATTATTGTCGCTTCATAGTGAGTCTTGAAGTCAGGTTGGTGAATCCTCCCATTTTTTTTTCCTTGTTTTTTTTCCAGCATTGTTCTGACTATTCATAATCTTTTTCTCTTTCCAAATAAAAGTCATCTTCTCAGTATAGAGGGAAAAAGCCTGCAAGGGTTTTGAATGGGAGTGCACTAAATCTATAAATCTTTTGGGAGAGGGGTCATCTTAACAATAATGAGACTTCTAACCTATGAGAGTGGTACTATATTTCCATGTATCTAGATCTTCTTTAACTTCTTTTAGCAGTGTTTTATAGTTTTTAGTGTAGAGGTCTTATGTAATCTTTCATTAAATTATTCCTACATATTTTATAGTTTGGGATGTTACTGTAAAGTATATTTTAATTTCATTTTCTGATTGTTGCTGTTTATTTTTGTATACTGCACCTGGTTTTGAAACACAAGAAGTGCAAGGTACTCTATTCTAATACTGTGTGAGAATATAATGTAAAAGTATATAGTTTAAGTCTAAACCACATCTACATAAATTCAGGCATCCATTCTCTGAAATATATAGATTGGAAGAGCCTATCCCAAAAGAGAGTAAACACTAGTGTCTGCCCCAAGTCTAGCGGTGGTTGGATCATTAATTCATTTATACGACAAATATTTATTAACTGCCTGGTATATGCAAGCCATTGTCCTAGGTGCCAAAGATGCACCAGTGAATAAGGCAGCTATGACTCCTGACTTAATGGGTCTCTTTCTAAGATACGGTCTTTTATAAGTCTGATAAATGCTACCAAGGAGAAAAACAAGGATGCTAAGAGAGGTTATAATGGGGGGGGGGGGGGCGCTACCCTAGCCTGAGGGTCAGGGAGGGCTTCTTTCAGGAAGTGATAAATTTAGTGTGAGATGTGAAAGATGAGTAGAAGTTAGCTAGGTGACGAGGAGATGAAAGAAGAAATTGTGTGGCAGAGGAAATAGTGTGTGTAAAGGTCCTTCCAAAAAGATGAGCAAGTGAAAAAGGCTAAGGAAGCTAAAAATGAGGTACAGGCAGAGTCCTGTAAGCCATATTAAAGACTCTGGATTTTATTCTAAGTACTTTTGTACATAGGAGCTTTTGAAAAGTTTTAAACAGGTGACAAGATATGATTTGAATTTTTAAAATATTTCTCTGGCTGTTGTGTGGCAGACTGATTTATGAGGGTTGTAAATGGAAGTAGGGAAAATAGATGGGAGACCATGGCAGTGTTTCTGATAAAAAATGGTGCTGGATTGGATTAAAGGGAAGGCAGTGGCTATAGAAATAAATGGATGGATTGGAGATATACTTAGGAAATAGATTCAAGAAGAGAATAGTGGAATGGTGGAATGTAAGCTCCATAAGGTAGGGACTGTTTTCTCTTTTATATTCTTTAGTGTCTGGAAAGATCATTGCCTGGCTGGTAAATTTACAGTTAAATATTGTTAATTGAAGAAAAACAGTGATTGAAAGAAAGGGGGGATTAAGAATCATTGCCATATTTGTGAATTAAGGAACTGGATGGACAAAGGTACCATTTAGTGAGTTGTGGAAGACTAGAGAAGGGTAGATCACAGAGAAATTAGGATTTGAGTTGTAAACATGTTGTTTAAGATTCTGTGAAACATCCACGTCCAGATATTAAGAAGGTGGTTGGACATATAGTAACCATTATTTTATTTTGGTTCCTTCCATTGTGATAGTCCATTCACATGGATAGATCCTCACCAGGCTGAGCTTGATAAGCTTCCTGGTAGCTCTACGCTGGTATGTTTTTGGGTTCATTACAGTGCTACCCCTGTTCTTTATTTTCCTTCCTGATCTCTTTTTCACTGTTAAAGACATCCAGCACCCAGAGAACCTCTTTGTTTAATTCATGCTCACTCTACTTTTCACATTAGCTCTGCCCAATTCTTTTCTGCCTCTAGAATTGTTTGGATTATAATTTACCAGGATGTTTTAAATTGTTGTTGCTTAATTTTCTTTCACTTGATTGTATATTTTTCATGCATGTGTTTAAGGCTAGTATTTTTTCACCATATATTATTGGGTTACAAACAGTAAAATTTCAAATAAGGAATATTTGGGATAAGAGATGTGTAGCAACAATAATAAAATTGTTGAATTTTAATATTACAAGTACACTTGGAAGATACACCCACACAAACTTAAACATCCTTTAGAATTCTTAGTAACCATGTTAAAAAGATACTAATTTTTGTTTTGTGACTTTCATCTGGCATGTATTTGCTTCTTCCTCAATGTGTTCACTTTTTCTCCCTAACAAGAATACGAGCTCCTTCATAACAAGGGGTTATTTCTTTTCCATGGTATATATTAAAAATTTTTTAATGTTTATTTAGTTTTGAGAAAGAGAGGCACAGCATGAGCAGGAAAGGGCAGAGAGAGAGGGAGACACAGACTCTGAAGCCGGCTCCAAGCTCTGAGATGTCAGCAAAGAGGCATTTGAACCCACCAGCCGAGCCAGGAGATCATGACCTGGGCCGAAGTCGACTCTCAACTGACTGAGCCAGCCAGGCACCCCTTCATGGTATATTTTTAAGGCCTGGAACAGTCCTTGACATTATTAAGCTCTAAATGAATATTTCCTGAATAAATTAATGGTAGTTAAGCATTTTAAGTTGCAACTGGCAGTGTTAATGATGGTAGAACTTCTCCCCATAAAGGGATAAATATTTTTCATACTTTGGGGCACCTAGGTGGCTCATTGGGTTAAGCTTCTGACTCTTGATTTTAGCTCAGGGCATGATCTCACAGTTCGTGAGTTCAAGCCCTGCGTTGGGGCTCTGCTGACAGTGTGGAGCCTGCTTGGGATTCCCTTCCTCCCTCTCTCTAACTGTCTCCCTCCCTCTCCCTCCTCTGCCTCCCCCCCTTATGCTCTCACTCTCAAAATAAATAAATAAATTTAAAATATTTTTTCAGGGCTCCTGGGTGGCTCAGTTGGTTAAGCATCCACCTTCAGCTCAGGTCATGATCTCACAGTTTGTGAGTTTGAGCCCCGTGTCTGGCTCTGTGCTGACAGCTTAGAGCCTGGAGCCTGCTTCAGATTCTGTGTCTCCCTCTCTCTCTGCCCCTCCCCCGTTCGCACTTGGTCTCCCTATCAAAAATAAACATTTTTAAAAATTTAAATTTTTTTTCCCTATTTTGATAGAGTGGTAAATTATATGGTTGTATACATTTGCCCAAACTCATTGAACTCAAGATCCTTGGTTTTTCACTGTATATAAACAATACTCCAATTTAAAAAGATATAAAAGGGGTACCTGGCTGGCTCAGATGGTAGAGGATGCGACTCTTGACCTCAGTGTTTAAGTTTGATCCCTACATTGAGTATAGAGATTATTTAAAAAATAAAATCTTGGGGCACCTGGGAGACTCAGTCACTTAAGTGTCTGACTGTTGGTTTCAGCTCAGGTCATGATCTCACGTGAGAACTCTTCGTGAGTTCGAGCCCCGCATCAGACTCTGCACTGACAGCACAGAGCCTGCTTGGGAATCTCTGTCTCACTCTCTCTCTGCCTCTTCCCTGCCTGCTGTCTCCCCCTCTCTCAAAAATAAATAAACATTAAAAAATTTTTTTTAATTAAATTTTTTTAAAAAATTAGAGAGATAAAAAAATAAAACATCAGATTCTGCCCACCCACAATTATCTCCAGACTCACCTCTAAGAGGCCAGTAGTGTTAATATCTGATTATGTATACTTCCAAGCATTTTTTTGGTATATGTAAATGTGTGTGCTTTTTTGCACAACAGGGATCTTTTTATAGTAAGTATACTGTTCTGCATCTTGCTTTTTCCCAACTAATAATATTTCAGGGGCAGCTTTTCATTTGAGTCCTTATAGTTCTGCCATCTACCTCAATCTTAGTAATTTTATCTTATTTTGTGATGAGAAACACAGTTACATCGTTCAAAAATGAAATGGTTGCATATTAGGTATATATTGTCTTATTCCCATTCCTGTCCTACTCTTCTGCCCCTGTTTCCTCCTGCCCACATACATTTTATTAGTTTCTTAGGTCTCTTTTAAGCATTTCTTTATACAGATAGGGGCAAATCTGGATATATATTTTCCCCACTTTTCTTACAAAACAGATAACACACTGTTCTTGATTTCGTTACTCTACAATGTATCCTTTAAAAGTCTTTCCATATTAATACATAAGGAAAGTTTTTCTTTTAAACAGATGCTTGGTATTCCACTGTGCTATTTATCAGTCTCCTGATAGATAAATTCATTCTTGGGATGTTTTCAGTCTCTGAATATTACAAATAACTGCAGTGAATAGTCTTGTACTGACATTATTTTGTGCATGTGCAGTATATATGTGGGATGAATTCCCAGAAGTGGAATTGCTGGGTCAAAGAGTAAATAGGTTTGTAATTTTGATAGATGCCTTCACAGCAAGTTTTCTTTTTAACTATTTTGAAATAATTTCAAATTTACAAAAGGGTTTCAAGAATTGCACAAAGAACTATATACCCTTTATCCAGACTTAGCTATTGTTAATTTATATTTTGCTACATTTCCTTTATTCTTTTTTTTCATTCTCTTTATCATTCTCATATGTGTGTGTGTTTATACACATACATACATATGGTTTAAATAATACCAGTCTTATATAAACAGTTCAAATTTCAGTTACCATGGCATTTTCTCTGAGTAATTGCTTAAAGCAATAATGTCACTGTTAGCCCTTTAGTCCACAGACTGCTTTGCATATGACAGATATGCACCATGATATGTAACCAATCACCTAGCAGCTTTCAGTCTGTCAGAGATTGGTTACTGTTATTTAGTTTATGCACAGACAGCAAAGCATGTAGTTATGTTGCCTTCTTGTCTCCCAGAGATAAACCCACATGACATTTTACAAAAATGTGTAGAGGGAGTTGACCACCTAAATTAAAGTGCAGCAAATAAACGAAAGTGATAATGCAGTCAGTGAAATTCAAATTGAATAAAAATGGAATTATAGGGGCTTCTGGCTGGCTTGGTCATTAAAACATGTGACTCTTGATTTTGGGGTTGTAAGTTCAAGCCCTATGTTGGGTGTACAGATTACTTAAGATCTTTAAGGAGCACCTGGGTGGCTCAGTCTGTTGAGCATCCAACGTTTGATTTCTGCATGGGTCAAGATCTCATGGTTTATGGGATAGAGCCCCACATTGGGCCCCTTGCTGACAGCATGGAATTTACTTGTGATTCTCTCTCTCCTCTCTCTCTACCCCTTCCCCATTTGCATGTGCTCTCCCTCTCTTTCTCTCTCTCTCTCTCAAAATAAATAAACTTAAAAAAAATAAAATCTTAGAAAATGGAATTATAGAATAAATAGCTGACACTGGAAATGTCGACACTCCTACCTTCAAGAGTCTCTAGACATATAGCCTAAGGAGCTTTGTGAATGTGAACTTACTGGCATAAGTCAGGAAAGTGGTTGTGACAAAAAGGATGAAAATGTCCAGAAAAAAATGACACCAGCAAAAAAAAAACTTCACATTAGAGGAACTCTTGGAGATATTTCATGACCTTGAAAGCTCCAAGGATACATAAAATACTGAAAGTTGATCCAAACTTACGAAAAAGCTTGACAATTTTCCAAGGCATAGAAAAGATGTTTACTCTGTATTATAAATTATAGGATGAGAAAAAGCCAACCCTGTAATTCTCAGCTGTTCTTAATGTCTCAGATTATAATGTATTAAATAAATATTAGTTTCACTCTTTTTTTACTTCCCTGTAGGAGTTTTTAATGTTTTCAAAAACTTTTTTAAAGGTCACGGAACAATTCTAATTTCCTCTATTGATTGTTAAGATTACTTTGCAGTGTCAGTTTGAGTGGTTATTTTTTACAGTCCTGCACAACTGCAAAGTAAGGAATGCCTATATATACTTTTTCACATTTTGTCTTAAAACAATTTTTTAAGTTTATTTTATTTTGAGACAGCACATGAGCAGGGGAGGGGCAGAGAGAGAGAATCCCCAGCAGGTCCTACACTGTCAACATGGAGACCAATGCTGGGTTTAAACCCACAAACCAGTGAGATCATATAACCTGAGCTGATGCCGAGAGTCAGACGCTTAACCAACTGAGCTACCCAGGTGCCCCTAAAACAATTTTTAATCAGTTTTACTGTGGCGTAATTTGTATTTACTGTGGTGTAATTTATATATAAAATGTACCTTTAAAAATTATACAGCTCATTGAATTTTAACAGATGTTTACACCTGTGTAACCATTTATACAGTCAAATTATACAATACTTCTATAACCTCCAAAAGCTTTCTCATGCCCCTTCACAATTGTTTACCCACATCACTGGATCTAGGCAACCACTGATCTGCTTCCTGTCACCATAAATTAGTTTTGTCTCTTCCAGAATTTCTTCTAAACAGAATCCTACAACATGTACTTTTTTGTGTCTGCTTTTTTTTCTACATGTTTTTGAAATTCCTTCACACTGTTGTGTGTTCATTAGCTTGTTTTTTTAATTGCTGATTGATAATGCATTGTATAGATACATCACAATTTGTTTATACAGTCACCTGTTAATGGACATTTGAGTTCCCAGTTTGGTGTTATTCTTTAAAAAAAAAAATTATGTTAATTTATCTTTGAGAGAGAGATAGAGCATGAGCATAGGAGGGGCAAGACAGAGAGAGACAAAGAATATGAAGTAAGCTCCAGGCTCTGAGCCATCAGCATAGAGCCCAGTGCGAAGCTCAAACGCGCATACCGTAAGACCATGACAGGAGCCGAAGTCCGATGGTTAACTGATTGAGCCAGCCAGGCACCCCTGATGTTATTCTTAATTAAGATGATGTGAACATTTATGTAAAAATTTTTGTGGGCATATTTTTAGTTTCTCAGGTAAATGCCTAAAAGTACAATTGCTGGATGATACAACATGGGAAATCTATATTTAGCTTTATAAGAAGCTACAAAACTATTTTTCAAAGAGGTCGTACTTTACATTCTCATCGGCATTGTATGACAGCTCTACTTACTCCATGTTCTCACCAATGCTTCCTGTTAAACCTTTTAATTTTAGCCATTCTAGTGGGTATGCTTTACTATCTCATTATGTATTTTTTTTTTAACTAAAAGTGTTTTTTTTTTTTTTTTTTTTTTTTTAATTTTTAGAGGGTAGTGGGGTAGAGAAAGAGAGAGAGAAAGAGAGATAGAGAATCTCAGGCAGGCTCCATGCTCAGTGTAGAGCCTGACATGGGGCTTGATTTTACAACCCTGGGATCATGACTGAACCAATATTAAGAGTCAGACACTTAACTGATTGAGCCACCCCGGCACCCCTGTATATGTTCATTTTATTATTTTTGTAATTTTTTTAATGTTTATTTTGAGAGAAAGAGCGAGAGAGTGCGATCAGGGGAGGGGAAGAGAGAGAGAGAGAGAGAGAGGAAGAGAATCTCAAGCAGGCTCTGCACCATCAGTGCAGAGCCCAGCATGGGCCTTGAACTCACGAACTGTGAGATCATGACCTGAGCCAAAATCAAGAGTCAGACGCTTAACTGACTGAGCCACCCAGGCGCCACTATATGTTTATTTTAGAATAAACTCGTCAGTAGTACAAAAAACATCTAGTTCATATTTTGAGGAATTGTGTTAAACCTAGAGATCAAAGTGGAGGTAGGGAGGAGTTGATATCTTTAGTATGTTGAGTCTTCTGAACCATGAATATTAGGTTGGTCTCCCCATTAGGTTAAATATTCTTTTATTTCTTTCATCAGCATTTTTAAAGTTTCATTCTGTAAGTTCTATGCATATTTTGTTAGTTATACCTAAGAATTTCGTTTTTTGAATAATTGGAAATTGTATTGAGTTTTTTTTAATTTTATTTTTTATTTTTTAAAAATTTACATCCAAATTAGTTAGCATATAGTGCAACAATGATTTCAGGTTCCTTAGTGCCCCTTGCCCATTTAGCCCATCCCCACTCCCACAACCCCTCCAGTAACCCTCAGTTCTCCATATTTATGAGTCTCTTCTGTTTTGTCCCCCTCCCTGTTTTTATATTATTTTTGTTTCCCTTCCCTTAGGTTCATCTGTTTTGTCTCTTAAAGTCCTCATATGAATGAAGTCATATGATTTATGTCTTTCTCTGACTAATTTCACTTAGCATAATACCCTCCAGTTCCATTCATGTAGTTGCAAATGGCAAGATTTCATTCTCTTTGATTGCCGAGCAATAGTCCTTTGTATATATATGTACCACGTTTTCTTTATCCATTCATCTATCGATGGACATTTGGGCTCTTTCCATACTTCGGCTATTGTTGATAGTGCTGTTATAAACATGGGGGTGTATGTGTCCCTTTGAAACAGAACAGCTGTATCCCATGGATAAATGCCTAATAGTGCAATTGCTGGGTTGTAGGGTAGTTCTATTTTTAGTTTTTTGAGGAACCTCCATACTGTTTTCCAGAGTGGCTGCACCAGCTTGCATTCCCATGTATTGAATTTTTAATTTCAGTTTCTACACGTTCAATCATAGTATTTAGAAGTAGATTTTGATATGTTGACCTTGTATCCTATGACCTTACTGAAGTCACTTAGTAGTTCTGGGAGTTTTTTAATAATAGATTCTTTGGGATTTTCTTTGTATACAATGTGTCATCTGCAATAGGGATATTATTATTTCTTCCTTTTAATCTGTATGTCTTTTCTTTGTATTTTCTTGCCTTACTGCAACTGGATGGAACTTCTAGTATTATATTGACTAAGAATAGTGAGGGGCGCCTGGGTGGCTCAGTTGGTTAAGTGTCAGACTTCGGCTCAGGTCATGATCTCACAGTTTGTGGGTTTGAGCCCTGCATTGGGCTCTGTGCTGAATGCTTGCTCAGAGCCTGGAGCCTGCTTCAGATTCTGTGTCTCCTCTCTCTGCCCCTCCTCTGCTTGTGCTCTGTCTCTCAGAAATAAATAAATGTAAAAAAAAAATTAATAATAGTGAGAGTAGGCATCTTTGCTTTGTTCTTGATATAAGGGGGGGAATTTAATCTTTCACTCTTAAGTATCATGTTTACTGTAGGTTTGTGTGGATTCTTTCTATTAAGCTGAGGAAGATCTCTGTTCCTAGTTTTCTGAGTTTTTAAAAAAATAATGAATAGATGTTGAATTTTTTTCATCCTTTTTCTGTACCATTGTATATGATTGCATAATTTTTCTTCTTTAGCTTGTTGATAGGGTGAATAATATTAATTATTTTTCAAATAGTGAATAGTCTTGCATCCCTGGAATAAGCTCCACTTGGTTATGGTATATACTTCTTTTTACATGTTGCTGAATTCCATTTAGTAATATTTTCTTCAGGATTTTGTATTTATATTTATGTGGGATATTGATTTGTAGTTTTTTTGTGTGCTGCCTTTGTCTAGCTTTGACAGCAGCAAAATTGGCTTCATAAAATGAATTAGAAAGGGTCTTCTCCTCTTCTATTTTCTGAAATAGATTGTGTAGAATTGGTGTTAGCTTTTCTTTAAAAATTTGAAAGAATTCTCCAGTGAAACCATCTGGACCTGGAGATTTCTTTTGGGGAATTTTTAAACTGTGTATTCAATTTGTCTGCTAGCTATAGGACTATTTAGATTATCCATTTCATATTGGGTGAGTATTCTAGTGACTTTTGTTTTTAGCATTTTGTTTGTAGCAATTGGTCCATTTTATTTAAATTGTTGAGTTTAGGAGTGTCTGAGTGGCTCAGTCAGTTAAGCATCTGACTCTTGATTTTGGTTCAGATTGTGATCCCAGGGTTGTGGGATCGAGCCCTATGTCAGGCTGCATGAGCATGAATCCTGCCAGGGATATTCTGTCTCTCTCTGCCTCTCTCTGCCTCTTTCATAAATAAATAAATAGATAAATGAAAAATAAGTTGTTGCATTTACATGCATACAGTTCATAATATTGCCTTATATTCCTTTTACATGCATACAGTTGTTCATAATATTCCCTTATATTCCTTTTAATGTCTGTGGGGTCTGTAGTGATACTCTGTTTCACTGTAGATATAGGATTGTCCATATTGTTAGAGTTTGTCAGTTTATTGATTTACTAATTTTATTAGTTTTCAAAGCACTAGCTTTTAGTGACACTGATTTTTTTCTATTTTTCTTTTTAGTTTTACTGATTTATATATATCTTTTTAAATAATTAAATTGAGGTATAATTTATGTATAATGAACTTAACCCATTTTCAGGTAGAGTTAGACAAGTTTTAATAAATTTATTCAGTTGTGCAACCATCCCCACTATCCAGTTTTAAAACATTTTCTTCATCCCAAAGATTTCCTTGGTGTCTGTTTACAGTCAGTTTCCATCCGCAGCCCCAGGCAAC
Organism: Panthera onca; assembly: GCF_046562875.1. Taxonomy (NCBI): domain Eukaryota; kingdom Metazoa; phylum Chordata; class Mammalia; order Carnivora; family Felidae; genus Panthera; species Panthera onca. Next base: position 122,012,494 of record NC_138339.1, on the reverse strand, counting down.
CATTGGCCAGTTTTCAGTCTCTATAGTTTTTTTCTTTTGTAGAAATTTCACATAAATATAGACAATATGTAGTTTTTATGTTGGCTTCTTTCACTTGGCACAGTGTTGCTGACATTCATCCATGTAGCATGTATCAGCCCTTAATTGCTTTTACTGTTGAATAGTATTTTGTTGTATGGCTACACCATATTTTGTTTATATAGGTGTCCATTGATAGACATTTGATTTTCTTCCAGTTTTTGACTATTATGAAAAACGATGAACATTTGCTGCAAGTATTTGTATGAATATATCTTTTAATTTCTCCTAGGTGTATATCTAGGAGTTCAATTTCATTGATATATGGCCTTGTATTTATTAAAATTTCTTTGCTTCTGCTTGCTTTTGCAAAGCAAAAATTTTGCAAAAATTTTTTATTTTGCTCCTTTTTTCTAGTTTCTTGAGGTAGGAACATAGTTTATTGTTTTGAAAACTTTTATCTTTAGTGCTATACATTTCCCTGTCAGAACTGCTTTAGTTGTATCCCACAAATTTTGATAAGCGTATTTTCATTTTTGTTCAGTTCAGTATATTGTTAAATTTCCTTCATGACTTGTTGACCCATGGATTACTTAGAACTGTGTTGTTTTATTTCCAAGTGTTTGGAGATTTTCCTGCTTTCTGTTACTGATTTTCAGTTTAATTCCAGTTTAATTCCATACATTTTCTCACGGGATCTCAAAAGGACATAAGGTAGGATCACAGTTTCTTGGAATTCTTCGTAAGTCTGGCTTGGTTTTGTGGACATAGTTTTCCGGGTTCAGGCTCAGCATCTTTACCTTCATTTTGGCTGCTAGGTGTCCTAGATTCCCCGAGCCTTTCCTACAAGTTTGGGTTACCCCTGCCTTCTAAATAATCAATTTTTTAAAGTTTATTTATTTATTTTGAGAGAGAGAAAACATGTGGAAAGGGCAGAGAGAGAGGCAGAGAGAGAGAATCCCAAGCAGACTTTGCAGTGTCAACACAGAGCCCAGTGTGGGGCTTGAACTCATGAACTGTGAGGTCATGACCTGAGCCAAAATCAAGAGTTGGACGTTTAACTGACTGAGCCACCCAGGAGCCCCTATAATCAATTATTTTTTAAAGAAACGAGAAAGTGAGAAGAAAAGTTTTTCATATGTAATGTACATTTTTATCTTTGTGTCACTTATTTTTTTTACGTAGTCCAAATTTCCATCAGGTGTCAGTTTCCTTCCGACTGAAGAACTTTTTTTAATGTTTCTTGTAACTTTCAGAATAAATCTTCTGGTTACATATTTTCTTGTTTGTTGTTTATCTGAAAAAGATCTTTCTTTCACCTTCATTTTTGAAAGATACTTTTGCTGGATATAGAATTCTAGACTGACAGTTTTCTTTGTTTTAGTTTCTAATAAGAAGTCTACAGTCATTTTTGTTGCTTTGTTTTTACTGTTTTTTTCCCCCACTGGCTGCTTCTAAATTTTTCTTTTTATTTATGATTTTCAGAAATTTGATAATGATGACCTTAGTGTATTTTTCTTGGTGTTTTATCCTTCTTGGGACTCATTGAGCTTCTTGAGTCTGTCAATGTATAGTTTTCTTTAAATTTAGAAAGTTTTGGGCTGTATTCAAATATTATTACACACACATACACAATTATGAAACTTCAATTTTACTTGTGTTAGACCAATTGACATTTTCCCACAGGTTGCTGAAGCTGTGTTTCTATTTTTTCAGTATTTTCAGTTTGTTTTGCCATGTTTCCAAGTTCATTGATCTTCTTTATGTCTAGGCTGCTGTTAATCCAATCTAGTAAAGTTTTCATATACAGTATTTTTCACTTCCAGAAATTTCATTTCATTTTTTCATTTCTCTCCATTTTTCTCAGTAGCTTCATGTTTTCCTTTAAATCCTTGAGACCATTTACAGTAGCTTTTTAAATTCATTGTCTGCTAATTTAATTACTTTTGTCATTTCTAGTGATGATTTTCTTCCTGGTTTTAAGTCACAATTTGCTGATTGTTTGCATACCTAGTAATGTTTTTATTGGATGGCAGACTTTGTAAATGTTACATTGTTGAGTGTTTGTGTTTTGTTGTTTTTCTTTAAAAAGTATTGAAATGTGGTGTGCCTGGGTGACTCAGTTGGTTAAGCATCCAACTCTTGGTTTTAGCTCAAATCATGATCTTATGGTTCATGCGGTCAAGCCCTGAGTTGGAATCCACGATGACAGCATGGAGCCTGCTTGGGATACTCTCTCTTCCTCTTTCTCTATCCCTCCCCTGCTTGTGCACTTATGCGCACTCTCTTCTCTCTCAAAATAAATAAAGAAACAAACTTAAAAAAATAAAATGCTACTTGAAAAAAGTATTGAAATTTGTTTTTTGGAAGGCAGTTAAGTTATTTGCAGATCTGGTTGATCTTTCCAAGGCTTGTTTTAAAATTTTGTTAGAAAAGATTTATAGAAACCTTTGCATTGGGCTAATTAGCCCTACTACTAAGTCGCGATCTTTTTTGGAGGGTTGTCAAGATTTTTATATTCTGGATGAATGGAATCCAAATATTTCCCATCCCTATGTGAGCTCCAGAAAAATTTCAGCTAATAGGTCTCTTGTTCTTTGCTCAGCTTCAGGATAATTGTCATTCTGTACACGCTCAGATTATAGTTCATCCAAAGACTCACCGGATCCTTATCTGGACTTCTGGAGTTCTTTACATAGCTCCGTTCTCTGTTCCACAGTTTTTAGCTTCCTCAGTCTTCCTAAATGCTAATTTTTATTCCTCAACTCAGCAAGATAACTATATTATTCTTGGATTTCCCCTTTTTTGCCCCATGGTCTGAAAATTGCCTCCAGGAAAAACATGAGAGATCCTAGGACTCAACTTATTTGTTTCCTTTCTCTTAGTCTTCCACTCCTTTTAAGCCAATGTCTGAAAGCATTTTTCCACATATTTTCATCAGTGTTTAAGTTGTTTATAATGATATGGCTAGTTTCACATGATCAGAAACAAAAATTTTCACTTTGGTTTTTGTACTAACATGGTATATCCTGTAAATCATTCTATATGAATGTATAGAGGTCATTTTTTATAGTTTTCTAAAACTCCATTATATGTGTACATATCATAGTATGTTCAACCAATCTCTAGTATGCAATTTAGGTAGTTTCTAATCTTTTTGCATTTACAAATTATTTAAAAATAATGCTGTAATGAATAATCTGGTGCATATGTATTTTAAGAATTTTTGAAGTGTATATTCAGGGTAAATTCCTAAAAGTGTGATTACTGGGCCATAGGGTAAATGCATATGTAGGTTTGTTAGATATAACTGTTTTCCTCCATATAGGTTGTACTCTTTTGCTTTCCTACCAGTAGATGAGAATGCTTATTTTCCCACAACCTCCACAACAGAATATGTCATCAAGATTTTTAATTTTTGCCAATCTGATCATTTAAAAAATCTCAGAGTAGTTTTGATTAGAGTTTCTTTCATTCTGATTGAATTTAAGGATCTTTTCACATTTTTACAAAAGTTTTATTTATTTTTGAGAGAGGGAGAGGGGGAGTGGGTTTTGAGAGGGAGGGGCAGAGAGAGAGGGAGACAGAGAATCCCAAGCAGACTTCACACTGTCAGCACAGAGCCTGACGCAGGGCTCAAACTCATGAACTGTGAGATCATGACCTGACTTGAAACCAAGAGTCGGATGCCCAACCCACTGAGCCACCCACATGCCCCTTTTTACATGTTTAAGAGCCTGTTTATCTCTTTTAAAAATTGTTCGTGTCTTATGTTCATTTTTCTGTATGATTTTTTAGTGTCTTGTCCTAAAATTTTAAAGTTATTTATATATTTAGAGATATTAATCTTTTGCCCAAGATATAAGTTACAAATATTTTTTCCCAGTATGTAATTTGCCTTTCAGTTTGTCTAGGGTATTTTTTGCATTGCAGTCTTTTTTCCTTTTTATTTTTATGTAATGAAAGTAATTAGTCTTTTCTTATATTGCATTTAGGTTTTGAGTCATAGTTAGAAACCCTTGCCCCACACTGAGGTTATAGAAAATTCATCCATTTTCTTCTAATACTCGTATGATTTTTTGGTTTTTACATTTAGATTCCTGATCTGTATGGGTTTTATTCTTGTGTGTGCTGAGTAATGGATCTAATTTTTATTTTTTTTTCAAACGGCTGTCCAGTTGTCTCAGTACTGTTTATTAAACACCTTCATCTTTGGGGCGCCTGGGTGGCTTAATCCATTGGGCATCTGACTTCAGCTCGTGTCATGATCTCACCGTTCGTGAGTTTGAGCCTAGCATTGGGCTCTGTGCTGACAGCTCGGAGACTGGAACCTGCTTTGGATTCTGTGTCTCCTACTCTGTCCCTTCCCTGCTCACATTCTCTCTCTCTTTCAAAAATAAGTGTTTTTAAAAAAACCTTCATCTTTGTCTCAGTATTTTGAGATAGTATCTTTATTGTATACTAAACTTCTGTATTGATAGAAGGCTTAAAGATCAGAAAGCCACACTTCTTTCGCACTCAAAGTTAATATATTTTGAAGCAAATTACTTCATTTAGAAAAAAAAACAGCTCAATCACACAAGGCTACCCATTTGGTGAGAACTGATAATAATTTAGGTAAAAATGTAATAGTGTGCTGGGGAAAAATTGAACAGATTCTCTCTAAGGAGAATTTAGGCGTCTTGGAAGATTTTCAAGTGGGCTATTGATAATTTTTGCGGGTAGTTTCCTGGCACATTTGAGTTTATGATCTATTAAACAATAAGAGTACTAATGCAATCAAGACTAGAAGAGAATAGCACTCAAATGGGAAAAGAGGTAAATCTTTTTTTCTTAAACTTTTGATCTCAAAAATCACTGATTATCATTGTAGTTTTAAAATACTTTGGCAAGATAATTTCTTCTTGTCTGAGGGGAGATAGAATGGAGGTTTTATAAAACTTAAGATTTATAGATCTTTTTCAAATCAAAGTATGCAGAATATTTTTTCACATAAACTTGAGATAAATATTAAGGCTAAACTCTTCAGCTTATTCACCAAATCCTTGAATCACCCACCTGTCTAAATTATGATACATGTTTGATTAACCTATCGGTTATCTGTTTTTATACCAGTTCTCTTCACATGCTCCCTTAATTTGACTTTTGACCTTTGACCTCAGAATGTTCTTCAAATAGTCAAATTACATTAAATTGAAAGATTACTAGATATTTAGAATTTTAAGGGGGTAATACATTTTTTAGCAGTTTCATGAGCAAGATTTTCTGATATTACTGATCCTCTGAGAATGAATAATATTAGGTAGTTACCCAGTATTTAAAAATGATATTAGGACATATTTATGGAGACCTTCCTCTGTGCCAGGCAAGGGCAGTTTCATGAGTGTGTAATCTGTGCGATCACATGGGTCCCCTTTTTAGGAGGGCCCTGCATTTGGGCTAATTCTCTACTCTTACCATCTTGCCATTCTTAAGTTTTAAATAAGGAAGCTCCCATTTTCATTTTTCATTGGCCTTAAAAATTAAGTAGCCAATCATAATGATATTTAAGGTATTTGACTCAGGTAGTGGCAGTAGAAAGGGAAAGTAATTTAATAGATTCAGAATACATTTTGGAGGTAGTAAACATTGGCATGTACTGGTAATTAATGTGGGAATGTAGAAAAAGATGTTAAGAATGACTTGGGAATTTTTTTTTTAAAGATCTTATTTTCAAGTAATCTCTGCACCCAACATGGGCTGAAGCTCACACCTCCGAGATCAAGAATTGCATGCTCTACACACCCAGGTGCCCTGACTTGGGAATTTTTGAGTCAGTGGTTGCCTGAGGCTGGGAGTAGGAGCAAGAATTGATAGCAGACAGGATTAGGGCCTTTGGGGGTGATGGGAATATACTAAAACTGGATTGTGATGTTGGTTGCATAACTATAAATTACTGAAAATCATTGTCTAGATGATCTAGATGTCTAGATGAACGCTATGGTAAATATAAAGCTGTTAAAATATTAACAGATTGAGATGCCTGTGGTAATGTCAAGGAGTGCTGTTATTATTCCCATTTTACAGATAAACAAACTGAAAGAGAAGTGAAAAATAAGAGCTTCATGGTTATATAGTTACTAAGTGTAATATCCAGTATTGGAACTCAAGTCTTTTTGACACTAACTAAGGCTTCACTCTTGACAACTATAACATAATCACTTTCTATTTTAAAATTATTTTTGTTGTATCTCACTGATCAGAGGCTCTCTTGAAATTATAGGACAGAAAGGAAAGAGGAAAGAGACTGGAAAATTGTGTTGACCCTTTAACACTGGTGCTTTCATTTCCCCCTTAATATAGGTGGCACAGCAAGGCATCCTGTGTGTTTTTTTTTTTTTTTTCTTGCGTGAGTTGTATTACCACACCTTATTTGGCTCTTTAGCAAGTTATTCAAGTCATTAGGTTACCAAATAGTTTCATTAGACCCATTGGTAGCTTGAAAGAGTGACTGTATCTTCCAAAAATGCTTACTTCTAGGGAAAGTGGATGCATATAATTGACCATATATAATCCTTGGTGTATTTCATGATTAGTAGGCCATTGGCATGAAGATTGCTATATATATTTTTTAATGTTTATTTTTGAGACAGAGAGAGACAGAGCATGAATGGGGGAGGGTCAGAGGGAGAGGGAGACACAGAATCTGAAGCAGGCTCCAGGCTCTGAGCTGTCAGCACAGAGCCCAACACGGGGCTTGAACTCACGGAACATGAGATCATGACCTGAGCTGGAGTCGGACGCTTAACCGACTGAGCCACCCAGGTGCCCCGAAGATTGCTATATTAATAAGCATTAAATGTAGAGAGATTTGGTCAAAAGGTACAAACTTTCACTTAAAGATGAATATGTTCTAGGACTCTAGTATACAGAAAGGTGACTCTAGTTAACAGTACTGTAGTATATTCTTGAAATTTGCTGACAGAGGATATCTTAATCATTCTCACCACATATGTGGACACACACATGTACAATGGTAACAAACTGGGGTAATGGATATGTTAACTATATTGTGCTAATTATTTCACAACATAGTAAATTATCATGTTTACACCTTAAACTTATGCAATTATATTCATCAATTATACTTTAATAAAGCGGGGGGGGGGCGGAGGGGGAAGCATTTAAGTGCCTACTGTGCTAGGTGCCAGGGATATAAATGATCATCAAAACAGGCATAGTCTCTGACCTCCTACAGCTTCTTCTGTAGTGGAAGAAGCAGACATTATACTTAAACAAAACATAATTCTAAAATATTAAATTGTGCTAGACTCAACAAAGGAAATATAAGGTGCTCTTAGAGCACATAACAAAGAATCCTGGTTTTAACTGGGGTCTAATGGAAGACCTCTATCGTGAAATAACATTTAAAGTGAGTCCTGAAAGAGTCGTAGAAACTAGCGAAGCAAAGGGAGGGAAGGGTAAGCAGCTTTCCTAAGAGAGGAATAGTCTTTCTAAAAGCCTTGGGGCACAAAAAAGCTTGGCTGATGACTATATTATATAATGGAGTATTTAGAGAAGGAGAAGGCATGAGAATTTGGATACTGTGCAAAGGATTTGGAATTTTATTTCAAGAGTAGTGAGATGCTACTGAGGAGTTTTCAGCTGGATAATTGTATCATCTAATTAAAATTGTAAGAAGATCTTTTGGCCACTGTGGAGCATGGATCCAAGAGGATTCTGCTGGCTTCTGAAGAAATCTTAAGAATTAACTATGGGCCTTATTATAAATGGGAAAACCATTTCAACTTTTAAAAACCAGTTTTCAAAAGCCATGTTGTAATTAAGTGATTGTGAATGAGAAAAATGATTGGTAAATCAGTCTATCTCTGAAGAAACTGCAAATCAGTGTTTCTCAAACCCTAAGGCACATTCAAATCACACAGGTATTTTGTTAAATTATAATTTAGTCAAGCTAGAGAATTTCTGCGTTTCCGCATTTCTAACAAGCTCCTAGGTGATGCCTATGCCATTGGTTCTTGGCTTATACTTGAGTAGCAAGTGACTAGGCCATATTCTGTCTTCTAAATATATTCTATGGAATATATTCTGTCTTTGAATGCCTGTCAACCTTATTAGTGGTCTGGTCTGTTGTCAAACTATTTAAAACTAAGGGTTTTTTTTTTTTAATTTTTTTTAATGTTTATTTATTTTTGAGAAAGAGAGAGAGCATGAACAGGGGAGGGTCAGAGAGAGGGAGACACAGAATCCGAAACAGGCTCCAGGCTCTGAGCTGTCAGCACAGAGCCCGACGTGGGGCTCGAACTCACGGACCGTGAGACCATGACCTGAGCTGAAGTCGGATGCTTATTGGATGCTTACCCGACCAAGCCACCCAGGCGCCCCTAAAACTAAGGGTTTTAAGAGAGAAAGTTTTGAGGACATGGAGAATCAGGTCAAATATGGTTTTTATCTCTTCAGTAAATACCCTCTATACTGTATACTTCTTATCTACCTATCTAATATGTCTGCCTATCCCTTTCAGGGTTCAGTTACACTTCAGAAAGGTCTATATGCACTCAAAGTGATGTCCAAGACAAGTATACAGAAACAGTATGAGGCTCTAAAACTTGGCATCTCGTATTTAATGGGGTAATTTGGATCAGTAATTTGGGCTTACTCTATGCCAGACATTTTACCTGCCATATTCATTTAATAGGATGGGAACTCAGAAACACTTTTAGGGTAGTTTCTTGCCCAAGGATGTGTTAGCTCTGACTTATTTCATACCTGACTCTCTTATTCATTATCCTAATAAGTGCTATTTGGTTTGTTTCATGAGTTTTAATCCTAAATGTAGAAAACTCTTCAAGGCTCTTTATTTTTTGGGTTAAAGGCTGTGTATTTCTCTAAAGAGTTTATGGAGCGTTGCTGCTATATCTTAGTCATTTTATAAAGGTCCCAGGTGATAAACAGGCCTAGATTTTTTTCTTTTTGAGGGGGGAATGGGTATTATCCTTCTTTAGCAATGCAACTTCTCTTTGTGGCATATTAATACAAGATCTTGGGAAGTGGATTGACCATGTAAAAGGAAGCATTTGAAATTATGCTTTATGATTGACATTATGTTTGTTAGGAAAGATGGGGTAGGGAGTTGTCACATTGCTCCCTGGTTCTTAAGAAATGAGAACTAAACAACATCCAGTTTTAAAAAAAATCTAAATTTTGAATTACATAAAACTGTTAAACCAGATAGTGGTTCCTATTGATTTTCTTTACTGAGAAACAGAGAATTGTACAGTCTCATTTGGTAAGAGAGAACGCTGAAATTATTAACATTTCCACAGAAATGATAAATGCTCCTTTACATATAGAGTCCAACTGGATAGGCTCTACGCGGCCCTCTAACAAACCATATTTGTGTTTTTCCAGACGGTGTTGTGTCATTCTGGGTTTGTTTGACCCTCTCTTCTTGCGATTACAGACAGCGGTTTAAAAAAATGTGTAATAGGCCTTGGTTTGGTTTGAAAACCTACAAAACAGCCATCTTCATGGCTCTGCAGTTGGCTTTTCAGGCCAGGGTAGGTTGCCGATGTACAGATAACTGCCAAGGCGCTTTGGCCCTAAACTCAGGAAAGAAGCAAAAGGAAAGTGAAGTTCCTGGCGGTAGCGTTTGTCCCGCTCAGAGAGCCCGGCGCTAGCGCATTCTTCGTGCAGTTATTGGCTGGGACTCTGCGTGCCGCTGTCGGCCAATGAAGACGCTGGAGATCTGGCCCTGGCCCGTCCCCTCTCGGTGCCCCGGGATGAGGCAGAGACTGAACAGCCGGTGAGCAAATCAACGGCATCGAGAAAGCCATGTCCGACTCCGTGCCTAGCGCTCAAGCGCTAACCCGCTGAAAGTTTCTCAGCGAAAAAGCCGGAAAGATCTGGACTCCGCTAAGAGGAACTGCCTTTGAGTGAGATGGTCCCAGAGGCCTGGAGGAGCGGACTGGTAAGCATCGGGAGAGTAGTGGGAGTTTTGTTTCTGCTTGGTGCCTTGCACAAGGCTTCTGCCGTCGTTCGCTATGAGATTCTGGAGGAAAGAGAGAAAGGTTTTGTGGTGGGCAACGTGGTCACGGACCTTGGTTTGGATCTCAGCAGCCTGTCAGCACGCAGGCTACGGGTGTTGTCTGGAGCTAGCCGAAGATTCTTTGAGGTGAATCGGGAGACTGGAGAGATGTTTGTGAACGACCGCCTGGATCGGGAGGAGCTTTGTGGGACAGTGCCCTCCTGCACTGTAACTCTGGAGCTGGTGGTGGAGACCCCACTAGAGCTGTTAAGGGCGGAAGTGGTGATCCAGGATATCAATGACAACAATCCCACATTCCCTACCCGGGAAATGAAATTGGAGATTAGCGAGGCCGTGGCGCCAGGCACGCGCTTTCCGCTGGAGAGCGCGCATGATCCCGATGTAGGAAGCAACTCTTTACAAACCTATGAGCTGAGCCTAAATGAGTACTTTGCGCTTCGCGTTCAGACGCGAGAGGACGGCACCAAGTACGCGGAGTTGGTGCTGGAGCGCGCCCTTGATTGGGAGCGAGAGCCAAGTCTCCAGGTGGTGCTGACGGCTTTGGATGGAGGAACCCCGGCTCGCTCCGCTACCCTTCCCATTCGCATCACCGTGCTGGACGCGAATGACAATGCACCCGCCTTCAATCAGTCTTTGTACCGTGCGCGAGTCCTGGAGGATGCGCCGCCGGGTACTGTCGTGGTGCGAGTTCATGCAACTGATCTGGATGAAGGCCCCAATGGTGAAATCATTTACTCTTTTGGCAGCCACAACCGCGCCGGTGTGCGAGACCTATTCTCCTTAGACCTTGTAAGTGGGGTGCTGACAATCAGAGGTCGCCTCGACTTTGAAGACACAAAACTCCACGAGATTTACATACAGGCCAAAGACAAAGGTGCCAATCCCGAAGGAGCACATTGCAAAGTTTTGGTAGAGGTTGTGGACGTGAATGACAATGCCCCAGAGATTACAGTCACCTCTGTGTACAGCCCAGTTCCCGAGGATGCCCCTCTTGGAACTGTCATTGCTTTGCTCAGTGTGATTGATCTGGATGCTGGGGAGAATGGATTGGTGTCTTGCGAGGTGCCACCAGGTCTCCCCTTTAGCCTTACTTCTTCCCTCAAGAATTACTTTACTTTGAAAACCAGCGCAGCCCTGGATCGTGAGACTGTCCCAGAATACAACCTCAGCATCACTGCTCGAGATGCTGGAACTCCTTCCCTCTCAGCCCTTACAATCGTGCAGGTACGAGTGTCTGACATCAATGACAACCCTCCACAGTCTTCCCAGTTCTCCTATGATGTTTATGTTGAGGAAAATAACATCCCCGGGGTTCCAATACTAAATCTAAGTGTCTGGGACCCTGATGCCCCGCAGAATGCTCGCCTTTCCTTCTTTCTCTTGGAACAAGAAGCTGAAACTGGGCTAGTGGGCCACTATTTCACGATAAATCGTGACACTGGCATCGTGTCATCTGTAGTGCCCCTGGACTATGAAGATCGGCGAGAATTTGAAATAACAGTTCATGTCAGCGATGGGGGCACTCCAGTCCTGACCACCAACATTAGTGTGAACATATTTGTCACTGATCGCAATGACAATGCCCCCCAGGTCTTATACCCCCGGCCTGGCCGGAGCTCAATGGAGATGCTGCCCAGAGGTACCGCTGCTGGCTATGTGGTCACTCGGGTGGTAGGCTGGGACCCGGATGCTGGGCACAATGCCTGGCTCTCCTACAGCCTCTTGGGAGCTTCCAACCAGAGCCTTTTTGCTGTGGGGCTTCACACGGGTCAAGTCAGCACTTCCCGCCCAGTTCAGGACACAGATGTGCCCAGGCAGACTCTTATGGTCTTGATCAAAGACAATGGGGAGCCATCACTGTCCACCACGGCAACCCTGACTGTGTCAGTAACCGAGGAATCTCCTGAAGCCCGGGCTGAATTCCCCTCTGGCTCTGCCCCTCGGGAGCAGAATAAAAATCTCACCTTTTATCTACTCCTCTCTCTAATCCTGGTTTCTGTGGGGTTTGCAGTCACAGTATTGGGAGTGATCATATTCAAAGTTTACAAGTGGAAACAGTCGAGGGATCTGTACAGAGCACCTGTGAGCTCCCTGTACCGAACACCAGGGTCCTCTCTGCATGCAGACGCTGTGCGGGGAGGTCTGATGCCACCGCACCTTTACCATCAGGTGTACCTCACCACCGATTCACGCCGCAGCGACCCACTGTTGAAGAAACCTGGTGCTGCCAGCCCACTGGCCAGCCGCCAGAACACACTGCGGAGCTGTGATCCAGTGTTCTATAGGCAAGTGTTGGGTGCAGAGAGCTCCCCTCCAGGACAGGTAAGGGTTAGCATCCCAGAATGATATTAATGCTTTTTGATGCCTGGACCATGTTCAGAAAGGGATGGAGCTGTTGTTTTAGTGATGAAGATGTTTTCCTAATGATGCATCTACTTTTTCACCTTGCCCTGTGTAGATCAAACATCATGCGTTTGTGAAGGGGATGGCGTGGCTAGAGTGTGGTTTGTGGTCCCACATGGTGTAGAATTAACTAACTCCTGTGTGGCCCCAATTCACACCTTCAGCACTCACTTGGCGTCACAACTAACCAATCTTGCTAAGAGGCCATTAAATTATAACCCAAGATCTCAGCCCTCAGAGCTTAGTTTGGTGTCATTTGCAATGACAGCAAGCTGAGCTGCTAGATACCTCTAACAAGTGGCAGATGCTAGGAATACAACAACCACCTCATTTGTCTGTCTTTGTTTTGATTGCAACATCTGCATTAAAACTAATGGTCCGCTGATAATTTTCCTTTGCCTATGCATGCAGATCCTGTACCTCATTCTCAGGTGATTTTCAATTAAATAAAATTCAGGGTGCCTGGGTGGCTCATTCGGTTAAGCTCCAGCTTTGGCTCAGGTTATGATCTTGAGGTTTGTGGATTAAAGCCCCACATCAGGCTCTGTGCTGACAGCTCAGAGCCTGGAGCCTGCTTTGGATTCTGTGTCCCTCTCTCTTTGCCCCTCCCCCATTCACACTCTGTCTCTCTCTCAAAAATAAATAAACATTTAAAAAATAAATAAAATTCTAGGCATCCTTTAACTTTTATTTCAAGTACACTGCTGGAAATAACGTGTACATTACCTACAAAATATTTTTATGTTATAATGGTAATGCATGTGTAATATAAAAAACTTGGGAAATAGAGAAAAGTACTAAAAAAATTAAAGCTAACAATAATCCCCAAATCTAAAGACATAATCACCATTAATTATAAAAGTAAAAGTAATCATTTATTTTGAAAGTAAATCTAGACAGTCCAAAAGAACATATAGTACAAATTGAAAGTTCTTTTGTACCCTAGCATTATTCCCCATCCTTCCAGCATTATTTTTTTAAGTATATACACAGTATAAAATGTAGGTAAATTTGTATCTTGAGAAAGGTAAAGCTTTCATTTATTCAGGCTGGTGTGCAGGTAACTGTAAAGCCTGTGTCTTTAGTGAAACCTATACACACTTCCGGTTGTGGGAGAGTCACTTATTTTATTACTAATAAGTGTATTATTGTTATTAACCCTTGGATTTGGCAGTTAGACAAATAGGGCTTCACCACTTATCAGCTATGAGTTCTTGGCTAAGGTAATCTCAGAACCTGGTATAAGTGTTAAAAAAAATCTTATCTATTACTATTATTATTTTTATTCTTTACCCATCCAAAATCTTAAGCACACCTTGAAATAAAATCTGGAGACGGCCAGAAATGACAAAGTAGAGGCATAAATGGGAAGACTAAGAAAAGATGAAAGCCAGAGAGAAGCAGCTGTCAGACTGGAAGTCAGACTGGGAATCAACTGGTATTTTCCTTAGAACAGTGTTCTCAAACTTGGTTGCACACTAGAATTACCTGGGGACCCCTTAAAAATTCTGAAGCCCAGGCCACATCCCAGACCAATTAAAGCACAATCTCTTGGGACACAGGGCTCAGTATTTTTTGAAGGTCCCCAAGTGATTCTAATGTGCAGACAAGTTTGAAAACTTCTGCCCTAGAATGTACCAGTCTGTCAGTTAACATATTTATGAAGCAAAGTGTTATTCTGGCATTCAAAGAACCAGGCTTATTGGGCCAGGCTGAACTTAGAAAATCCTGTCATTTCTCAACCTTAAGATATTACATAAAATAGCTCTATAAACTCATTGAATTACTTTGTTGTACACCTGAAATTAACATTGTGTGTCAAGTATACTCAAATAAATAAAATACATATGTATTATGTAGAATAGCTCTAGAAGAGCAACATAGGGAAGACATAAGAGGATCCTTCAGTCATCTAAAGAGACAATCTTCCTAAACCACTAGCACATGGGGCACCTGGGTGGCTTAGTCAGTTAAGCATCTGACTTCCACTCAGGTCATGATCTTGCAGTTCGTGGGTTTGAGCCTCGTGTCGGACTCTGTTCTGACAGTTCAGAGCCAGGAGCCTGCTTTGGATTCTCTGTCTCCCTCTCTCTCTGCGCCACCCCCCCCCCCCCCCCCGGCCCCGCCACGGTCTGTGTCTCTCTCTCAAAAAGAAGCGTTAAAAAAAAAAAAAAAAGCTGGACAGTGGGTATGGAACCTCTCTGGGGAGTGACAAAAAGATTCTATAATTAGATTGTGGTGATGGTTGTATCCTTTTAGCATATTCACGTATACTAAAAGCATTAAATTGTGCATTTTATTTTTTAATGTTTATTATTTTTGGGAGAGAGGGAGGGAGGGGCAGGCAGAAAGAGAGGGAGATACAGAATCCAAGGCAGGCTCCAGGCTCCAGGCTCCAGGCTCCAGGCTCCAGGCTGTCAGCACAGAACCGTGAGATCATGATCTGGCCGAAGTCCAATGCTTAACCTACTGAGCCACCCAGGCACCCTGAATTATGCATTTTAAATGGATGAATTGTATAGTATGTGAACTGTATCTCATTAAAGCTGTTTTTAAACTGTAGAATGGGAGAATCACAAACCTGGCATAAAAAGATCAAGTCAGGGATATGGGATTAAGGCTTTATGATATTCCAGTGCTAGTAATTGACCGTGTGCCTCTTTTGGTGTGAACTTGCAAATATGGAGACCTATAAGAGGTCTAGTTCTTAAATATGAAAGGTATCAGGAAAGGGCTAGTTTATGATCATACAGATTAAAAACTAGTAGAAAAATCATTTAAGATGTTATAGAGGGGTGCCTGGTTGGCAAAATCAGTTAAGTATCAGACTCCTGGTTTAGGGTCAGGTCATGATCCCAGGGTTGTGGGATCAGAGCCCTGAGTTGGGCTCCGGACTGTCAGTGTTGAGCCTGTTTGGGGCACTCTCTTTTCCTCTCTCTCTGCCTCCCCCCTACTCCCTCTCTCTCTCAAAAAAAATAAATAAAAGAAATTTAAAACAAATGGCTTTAAAAAAAAGATATTATAGAAAGAGAGTCTTTTTTCTCAGACAAACCAGGTGTGGGAGTGGGGGGAGTTCTAGTACTGCATGTATTAGTTGTTTAGCTTCACGCACATCTCTTAACCTCTCTGAACCCCAGTTTCCTCACCTATAAAATACAGATGACATCTTTCAAAATTGTTGTGTAAGTTAAAAGCAGTGCATATAAAGCATGCTGAATATAAAATATTCTTGTGAAGTATAAGTATTCAGTAAGTATTTCTTGGACTAATAAATGATAATATCAGTAATTCACCACTTAGTGAGTATCCCTATATGCAGACACTGTAAAAGACGAAAAGACACATTTCCTGTCATTATGGCATATAGAGTAGTACCATGGGAAACACATGCAAAAAAAAAAATGACGGTGAAGATCTGCATAATACAAGAAGCAACCAGAGCAAAGGGAAAGAAACCCATAAGCCAGCCTGAGGAAATCAGGAAGATTTTATAGAGGTGGTGATTATTGAGCTGAGAAGTAAAAGTTAAGTAGTAGTTTATTTTTTTAAATTTTTTTAAAGGTAAATCTCTTTTTTTTTTTTTAAATACGAAATTTGTCAAATTGGTTTCCATACAACACCCGGTGCTCATCCCAACAGGTGCCCTCCTCAATGTCCATCACCCACCCTCCCCTCCCTCCCATCCCTCATCAACCCTCAGTTTGTTTTCAGTTTTTAAGAGACTCTTATGTTTTGGCTCCCTCCCTCTCTAACCTCTTTTTTTTTCCCCTTCCTCTCCCCCATGGTCTTCTGTTAAGTTTCTCAGTAAGTAGTAGTTTATTAAATAGTAAAGGGAAAAGGGAGGCAGGAAGGGCCTTTGCAGGAAATTTCATGCATATGGATAATGATACTTAATTATTGCTGAACCTTAAAGTATGTTTGTTTAACAGTCTTGGCAAGAGATAAAGTGAAGCAAGTAGGCAGGAGTTAGATCTTGAGTTACTTTTAGGCTTCATTCTGTATTCATGATAGTCACTGCAGAACTTTAAACCCCTATGTATGATGTCCTCAAGAGAGATTATCCTGGCACCCATAAGTAAAATAGATTGGGGATATTGCTACTGGAGACAAAGAGAACAGTTAGAAGCCTGTTAAAATATCTGAGGAGAAGATTGATAAATGCTTGAACCACCACAGTGGCAGTATAGGTGGAAGGTGTTGACTATAGTATAATCATCAGGACTTTTTAATTGACATGATTGAGGGAGTCAGGGAGAGAAATGAGTCAAGGATGGCTCTGCCTGTCCCTCCCCTGTTCTGATGGAGGTACTGGGTTGATGGTGGTATCATTCACTGTGATAGTGAATCCTGCCCAAAATACCTGGTAGGTCAGACTGATTTATACTTCCACCATTCCTATGAGAGGAGAGTTTGCTGTTTTTTGGTTAAAACACACACATATTCAGATCCCTCTCTTTGAGACCGGAATGTAGGTTGTTGGCCTCAAGAGGATAGTCAAAAGGATATTCTTGAGGCTTAAGGGTTTGGAAAAATCTGGAGAGGGATTAGAACCCTGGGTTTTGCTCCCGGTTTTCACACCCAGTGGGAACCTAGGTGAGGCTGCGGATGAGTTAAGAAATCTTATGTTGAGATCAGGCTGGACTTTTTCTCTTTGTGCTCTGGTGTGTTTGTCACTCAGATTATAGTTTGCAGGTAACTACAGTGTGAGATGATCTGTGTTTCTCAACTGTGTGTTTGTGTGTGTATGTTTAAGGTGGTAGCCTGGCTCCTGGGAGGGTCTAGATCAGGGTTGAAGAAGAGTGAGATAAAGTCTCCAGCTCCAGGAGGCCCCCAGGGGCCAAGTAAAAAGCTTGCTCTTTTGAAACTGTCTCTGTTGGTAATTAACAACAAATCAAGCATACCATGGTGTCAAATAAAGGGGATTTGTGGGCACAGTGCTATTAGTGGCTGATCTCAGTCATTCAAGGAAGCTATTAAATCTGTGAACGTTAGCATTCTGCCAAGCAATGAGATCTAGTCCTTAGCGCCTCCCATACACACTGATTCTTTACTGATTTGGAACATCTCCCTCTCCTGACTCCCTCCACCTTGCTTCATCTCCTTCTATACTGTCCTGGAAATCAATGAATGGTAATTCAGTGTATCACTAGCTAGTGCCTGAATAAGAGATTTTGTGTCTGCTACACCTCCTGTTCCAAAAGAAACGTGCACTGCATAAATTTAATTGGTTACATTAATGTGTAAGTCTTGTCTGCAAAGAGATGGATATGTTTCTGAATAATCTGCAGAAGGGCAGAGTTTTGAATATATGGCACTGCTTCTAATTTGCTGTTGCTCCAATACAATCAGACTGAGGCATAAACTACCCATTTCAAATATTGGTGGATGACAACGCTGGCTTGAACAAAGTGACCAGTCTCAAATGGCTACTCCTCTATGGGCTGCAGGTTGCTAGGGCTTTGGCTGTCTGTTTTCCCCGCCGAAAAGGGGCGGGGAAAGTTGGTGTGTTTGGGGGAAAAAAAAGAACATACATACATGTTGTTTGCCTCTCATTAGAGGTAATAAACCTATAGAAGGAAATGCTGTTGAGTGGGAGGAAGGCAAAAAGATAGGTTTTTTCTTTTGTTTTGTTTTTTGGTTTTTTTTTTTTTTTTTTTTTTTTTTTTTGTCCTCCAATGCTGCGACGCATTAACCCTGCTGCTAT
Organism: Panthera onca; assembly: GCF_046562875.1. Taxonomy (NCBI): domain Eukaryota; kingdom Metazoa; phylum Chordata; class Mammalia; order Carnivora; family Felidae; genus Panthera; species Panthera onca. Next base: position 121,994,321 of record NC_138339.1, on the reverse strand, counting down.
TGGGATGTTCTCTGCTCAGCCTATTGGCTGAACCTAGGAGCTGCTGTCTGCCAATCGGGTGGTGGAAGGCAGACAAATCTACCCCGCCACCAGCAAAAACGGCCTGTAACCCTTGCGGTGCCGGCCCAGCCGCACCAGAGCTGGCGCCACGAAGAGAGATAGGTGTCTCCAGCTGCTGTTGTCGTTTGGGGCGGGTCGGCTTCTTCTGCTTCCCAGGACCAGGTAGAGGACTAACGGGAAGCAGCAATGCTCCGCAAGGTGGGAAGCTGGGTAGAAATCTGCTGGGGGGCCACCCTTTTGTTCCTCATTTGCCACCTGGGTTACGTTTGTGGGCAGATCCGCTACCCGGTCCCAGAGGAGTCACAAGAAGGGACTTTTGTAGGGAATGTCGCCCAAGATTTCTTGCTGGATACAGAGACTCTGTCAGCTCGTAGGCTGCAGGTTGCTGGAGAGGTGAACCAAAGACACTTCCGTGTGGATTTGGACAGTGGAGCCCTGCTCATCAAGAATCCAATTGATCGAGAGGCACTGTGTGGACTCAGTGCCAGCTGCATCGTGCCCCTGGAGTTTGTAACTGAAGGGCCTTTGGAAATGTACCGAGCGGAGGTAGAGATTGTGGATGTGAATGATCACGCCCCCCGATTTCCTCGGCAGCAGCTAGACTTGGAAATTGGGGAGGCAGCTCCTCCAGGACAGCGTTTCCCCTTGGAAAAGGCTCAGGATGCAGATGTGGGGAGCAATTCTATCAGCAGCTATAGACTAAGCTCCAATGAACACTTTGCACTGGATGTCAAGAAGCGCAGCGACGGCAGCCTGGTCCCAGAGCTGCTCCTGGAGAAGCCTTTGGATCGAGAGAAGCAATCAGACTACCGCCTGGTGCTGACTGCTGTGGATGGAGGGAACCCCCCGAGATCTGGCACTGCAGAGCTCCGGGTATCAGTGCTGGACGTGAATGACAACGCCCCAGCCTTCCAGCAATCCAGCTACAGGATTAGTGTGTTGGAGAGTGCTCCTGCCGGCATGCTACTCATCCAGCTCAATGCCTCTGACCCAGACCTGGGTCCCAGTGGTAACGTCACCTTTTCTTTCAGTGGTCACACCCCTGATCGTGTGAGAAACCTCTTTAGCCTTCACCCTACTACTGGAAAGCTTACCCTTCAGGGGCCCCTAGACTTTGAGAGTGAGAATTACTATGAATTTGATATTCGGGCTCGTGATGGGGGTTCTCCAGCCATGGAGCAACATTGCAGCCTTCGGGTGGATCTCCTAGATGTAAATGACAATGCCCCCCACATCACAGTGACCTCAGAGCTTGGGACTCTTCCAGAAAGCGCAGAACCTGGCACTGTAGTGGCACTCATCAGTGTACAGGACCCTGACTCAGGGTCAAATGGAGACGTGAGCCTCCGTATTCCTGACCACTTGCCATTTGCCCTCAAGTCTGCCTTCAGGAACCAGTTCTCCTTGGTGACTTCTGGGCCCTTGGACCGAGAGGCCAAATCCAGCTATGACATCATGGTCACTGCTTCCGATGCTGGGAATCCTCCCCTGAGTACCCAGAGGAGTATTTTCCTCAATATTTCAGATGTGAATGATAACCCACCCTCTTTCTTCCAGAGGTCACATGAGGTGTTTGTTCCTGAGAACAATCGCCCAGGGGACCTGCTTTGTTCCCTTGCAGCCTCTGATCCAGACTCTGGCTTGAATGCACTCATCTCCTACTCTCTCCTGGAGCCCAGAAATCGAGATGTGTCAGCTTCTTCTTTCATCTCTCTGAACCCCCAAACAGGAGCTGTTCATGCTACTCGATCCTTTGACTATGAACAAACACAGACATTGCAATTTGAGGTGCAGGCCCGGGATCGGGGCAACCCACCTCTTAGTAGCACTGTGACAGTTCGTCTGTTTGTGCTGGACCTCAATGACAATGCCCCAGCTGTGCTGCGTCCTAGGGCCCGGCCTGGTTCTTTATGTCCGCAAGCTCTGCCTCCATCAGTTGGTGCTGGCCATCTAGTCACAAAGGTGACTGCTGTGGACTTGGATTCAGGTTACAATGCTTGGGTTTCCTATCAGCTCCTGGAGGCCCCAGACCCCAGCCTGTTTGCTGTCTCTCGCTATGCTGGGGAGGTTCGGACGGCAGTTCCCATCCCAGCTGATCTCCCACCACAGAAGCTGGTCATTGTAGTAAAGGATAGTGGTAGTCCACCACTCTCTACCTCTGTTACTCTGCTGGTGTCCTTGGAGGAAGATACTCATCCAGTTGTCCCTGATCTTCGAGAATCTTCAGCTCCAAGGGAAGGAGAATCCCGCCTGACCCTCTATTTGGCTGTATCACTAGTGGCAATTTGCTTTGTCTCCTTTGGCTCATTCGTTGCACTACTGTCTAAGTGTTTGCGTGGGGCTGCCTGTGGAGTGACCTGCTTTCCTGCTGGCACCTGTGCCTGTCTCACCCGATCTCGAAGGAGGGAGGGGCTTCCTCCTTCCAATGGGATCCTGCGAATCCAGCTAGGGTCAGATGATCCTATCAAGTTTGTTGATGTGGGCAGCCACTCTCATGGCTGTACACCCTTGGCTTCTGCACCCACTCGGAGCGATAGCTTCATGATGGTGAAGTCACCCAGTGCACCTATGGCAGGGGAGCCTGTTCGCCCAAGCTGCCCACCCTCTGATCTTCTGTATGGGCTAGAGGTGAGACCTTTGCAGGCTCAGCCAGTGCTTGAGAGTTATTCTGATCCAAGCACATGGCTGGGTCATGTCCCTGGGACTGTTGGTCTCTCTGCAAGAGCCCATAGTGAGTGGTAATTATGTGGTAGATGGTGTGCTTTAGAAGTATTTTGTGAATAACCAGGAAGTTGTCACAGATTAGTACTTGAGGTGGATTATGTACCTGAAGGTAAGAAATGAAGGTAATGATCAAGAGCCAGGGTATTGTGGAAGCGTGGTGCCAGAATGTGGGAGCATAGAAGGCTATCCTGTACAGGGGTAGGATGTATCAGGCAGTCACCTAAACCCAAGAGGTTGCTTTCTCTTCCTGAATGAGGGGGGCAGGTTCTGGACTACCTTAACTCTAGGTTACCATTTCCCAATGAATCTAGGGTGACTGCTGTATTTGCCCCACAATATTAAGTACCTCCTAACCCACTATAGAGAGAACTCGCTGCTTGAAACAGCAGAGAGCACAAAGAGGGGAGAGCTGAAGGGGAAGTAGGGAGGCATCAGGATGCAAGCAGAGATCTTTTAGTCCAAGTCTTCAGGAATCCCATTCAGGTTCCCACTGAGATTTGAGCTAGATGCAAAAGAATTGGGGGCAGGGGAGCATTACTTCTTTGGGGGGGAAAGCAACATGTGAGTAAAATCACTTCATGTCAGAAAACTGGTTTACAGCTGAGGAACTCAGAGGCAGCCACTCTGGAAGTCTTTAAGTAGACTTTTGAATTGGTGCAACCATAAATTCTAGAGACCACGCCTGGTTTCTACTCACTCTCCTGGGTGACCTGGATCAGTTCCAGGAATGTTCCCCCTACTAAAAGCTGTTATGCTCATTCCATAGCTCAAGTCGGGGATCTCACAAAAGCTGAATCCTGTAACCATCAGCTGACATTGAGATTCCTCAAAGCATTGATGGAGAGTCAGAGCAAGGCTTTACAGGATCCTAACAAATGGTTTCTCTCACCTCAGCCATGTTTGGCAGAATGGCGTGGGGGGGGGGGGGTTCACATGGGCTTTGCCTCCCCTGGAAGGACAAAATTTTGTTGGTTTAACAAAGTAGTGGAAACTTCTAAAGTCCTGAGGGAAGTTGCTGGGACAGAACACTGAGAAGTTTTGTACCACTTTGTCTTCCCTGTTGAGAACCATCTGAGCTGTCAAACTTTGCTGCCAAGGGGGCTGAATCAACCTGCAGCATGAAATGAGTGGGGAGGTAGGAGGCTTCATTGACACAGATTTGCCTGTTCCTGAGGTTTCCAGGACTGAGGGGACTTCATAATTGGTTGAGAGCAGACAGACTTTTTGGCCAATCAGACTCAGAGCAGAGGTGGGGGATCTGCTCTTCCTGCCCACCTCTCCTCCTCCTGTTCCCCAGCTCCACTCAGATTCAGTTCCCCTCCCCCCCACCCACCCCCGCCATTTGGTGACTAAGAAGAACTGCTGCAGGCAGACATACCTCGGAGCAGTTTTTAAGAGGCTGGAAGGAGACATAAGAGATTTCAGCTGCTACATTCCAAGACCTGGGTCTGCCTTGGAGACAGGACAGCACAGAGTCAGTGTCCAGGAAGGGACCTCTGGGTCATGGGGCCCAAGACACCCCCACAGCTCGCTGGGAAATGGCAAGTGCTGTGCATGTTGTCGTTGTGCTGCTGGGGCTGGGTGTCCGGGCAGCTTCGTTACTCAGTGGTGGAGGAGTCTGAGCCGGGGACGCTGGTGGGGAATGTTGCTCAGGATCTAGGCTTAAAGGTGACAGATCTGTTGAGCCGCCGACTGCGGTTGGGGTCTGAGGAGAATGGACACTTTTTTTCCCTGAGCTTGATGAGTGGTGCTCTGGCAGTGAATCAAAAGATTGACCGAGAGAGCCTATGTGGAGCCAGTGCAAGCTGCCTGCTGCCAATACAGGTGGTGACTGAACACCCCCTGGAACTAATCCGCGTAGAGGTAGAGATCCTGGATCTCAATGACAACTCTCCTGGCTTTGCCACCTCTGAGCGAGAGATACGCATCTCAGAATCAGCTGCGCTTGGGGCCCGATTCCCACTGGATAGTGCCCAGGATCCGGACGTGGGCACCAATACTGTGAGCTTCTACACTCTAAGCCCGAGCAGCCATTTCTTTCTGAATGTGAAGACCCTAAAAGATGGGAAGCTATTCCCAGAGCTGGTGCTGGAGCAACAGCTGGACCGTGAAGCCCAGGCAAGACATCAGCTGGTGCTCACTGCTGTGGATGGGGGTATCCCAGCCCGCTCAGGGACGACCCTTATCTCTGTCATTGTACTGGACATTAATGATAATGCTCCAACTTTCCATTCCTCAGTTCTACGTGTGGGGCTCCCAGAAAATGCACCCATGGGTACACTGCTGCTCCGCCTCAACGCCACTGATCCGGACGAGGGCACCAATGGCCAACTAGACTATTCTTTTGGAGACCATACATCAGAAGTGGTGCGTAACATCTTTGGCCTAGACCCTAGCAGTGGAGCAATCCACGTGTTGGGTCCCATAGACTTTGAGGAGTCAAGTTTCTATGAAATTCACGCAAGAGCCCGTGACCAGGGACAGCCAGCTATGGAAGGCCACTGCATGATTCAAGTGGATGTAGAAGATGCCAATGACAACGCCCCAGAGGTACTGCTAGCCTCTCTGGTCAACCCTATCCTGGAGAGCACACCAGTGGGCACAGTAGTGGGCTTGTTTAATGTGCGGGACCGAGACTCGGGGAGAAATGGTGAAGTGAGCCTTGATATCTCCCTGGACCTGCCATTTCAGATTAAGCCTTCTGAGAACCACTACTCACTGCTAACCAGCCAGCCTTTGGACCGGGAGACCACATCCCACTATGTCATTGAGCTACTTGCTAGTGATGCAGGCTCACCTCCCCTGCATGCACATCTCACCATCCGGCTCAACATTTCAGATGTTAATGATAATGCACCCTACTTTTCTCAACAGCTCTATACTGCTTACATCCCTGAAAACCGGCCTCCAGGTTCCCTTCTTTGCACTGTGGCTGCCTCAGACCCAGACACTGGGGATAATGCCCATCTCACCTACTCCATTGTAGGGAATCAGATTCAGGGAGCCCCAGCTTCCTCCTTTGTATATGTCAACCCTGAGGATGGGCGGGTCTTTGCCCAGCGCACCTTTGACTACGAATTGTTGCAAATGATGCACATCGTGGTGGGTGTGCGAGACTCTGGCTCTCCCCCATTGCACTCGAACACATCTCTGCATGTGTTTGTCCTGGATCAGAATGATAATGCACCAGCGGTGCTGCACCCAAGACCCGGCTGGGAACTCTCAGTCCCCCAACGTCTTCCTCGCTCTGCTCCTCCTGGCTCCTTGGTCACCAAAGTGACAGCTGTGGATGCTGATGCTGGCCACAATGCATGGCTCTCCTATTCACTGTTGCCACAGTCTACAGCTCCAGGACTGTTCCTGGTGTCTGCACATACTGGGGAGGTGCGCACAGCCCGGGCCTTACGGGAGGATGACTCTAACACCCAGCAGGTTGTGGTCCTGGTGAGGGACAATGGTGACCCTTCTCTCTCCTCTACAGCCACAGTGTTGCTGGTTCTGGAGGATGAGGACCCTGAGGAAATGCCCAAATCCAACGATTTCCTCACACTCCCTCCTGAGCGTTCAGACCTTACCCTTTACCTCATTGTGGCTCTTGCAGCCATCAGTCTCTTATCCTTAGTCACCTTCACCTTTCTGTCAGCTAAATGCCTTCGGGGGCACACAGATGAGGATGGGGGTGGGGGCCAGTGCTGCAGGCACCAGGACTCGCCCTCTCGGGACTTCTATAAGCAGTCCAGTCCCAACCTGCAGGTGAGCTCAGACGGCACACTCAAGTACATGGAGGTGACACTGCGGCCCACAGACTCACAGAGCCACTGCTACAGGACGTGCTTTTCACCAGCCTCGGATGGCAGTGACTTCACTTTTCTAAGGCCCCTCAGTGTCCAGCAGCCCTCAGCGCTGGTGCTGGAGCCTGATGCCTTCCGGTCCCGCTCTAATACACTGCGGGAGAGGAGCCAGGTGAGGGGCTCAACACTGACCAGGACACCCTTTGTGGGCTGCAATGGAGAAGCAGCCCATCCACAAAAGGGACTTTGAATTTATGTCCATTCCTCTCGGGAGGGGGTGGGGGTGTGGGAGTGGAGGATGGAGCTCAGTGTTGCCTGCACTCCACCTGATTGTTGGGACCATTTGGACTGATTGTGTGGAATGCCAATGTGGGGATAGGACTCTGAGTACCAGGAGGTGGTGGTGATTATAGGTGAGGGGAAGTAAGACCAGTCCCTGCTGCCCTCACTCAGAAAAGGCTGGGGCCCAGCAGTCTTTATGGCTAGGGTTGGGGAGCAGAGGGTGGTCCTTGGTGGAGGCAGTCATGGATCTATGCCTGCATCCAGCCTCCTTGACTCCCAAGCCAGCCAGCTTGCTGTGCCAGTCTTTAAGTTTCCTCTTCCAGTCCCTTATCTGTGACTTCACTGTTAATGTAAACCTTCCTTATTCCTCTGTCAAACAAATGCACCTGTAGACAGGATCATTGTACATCCAGGCTTCATGCGTGTCCTCCTTGCAGAACACACCCACTGGCCGCACGCAGCAACAGACTCGTCTCATCTCATCTGCATGCTCACAGACACACACACACACACACGCACACACCACCTTTTACTGCCAGCGCTTGCTGCCAAGTTCACATGCACTGGCTGTTCCTGGGCTCCTCATAGCTTCCCAACCACCTGGCTGCTGGCCTCAGTGGTGCTCACTGCTGACTGATCACACCCTGGTGAGGATCCCATGGCACAGTTTCCCAGGGCCTGCAAGGACCCAGGAACTTTTTCCTGCTTCTACCTGGGACTAGATCAGGTCACCTCTGGGCAAGAGTTTTTAACTCTGGTGTGGGCCACCCCATAGTATTGGGGCTCCAAGCAGAGGGCAGCGGTGTGCCTCCAGCCCAGAAACCTCTGGGTCTGGCTGAGCTACCCTGTGGGCCAAGGGTAGGATAGGCAGCCTGGGACCTCAGTGACAGTCACTGCCTGTCCTATCACAGGAAGTGGGGACATGAAGCACCTGGACCCTGGACACTCAGAGATAGACTTTTGGCTCCGTCGTGACCTTGATGTGGTTCCTGTGATCTAGGGTCAGGGCTTTGGGGGTGACCAAAGTATGTGAGACTCTGTCAATCTTTCCTTCAGCTGAGGGAAAGCCACAGCCTCTGCCAGATGCTGGGGTGCCCTCATCAGTGGGGGGAAACTATGATAGTAAAAAGGCACAAGTTTCCACAAACTCAGGAGCTTTTATTCAAAATATACTCATGCCCCATCCTGCACTTGATGAATCAGAATTAGAGTTTGAAACAATACCCCCATGTGATAGCTGATTGAAAGAGCCTTCCTGCACTACCTCCTTGGAGTACCATGTTCTTCACTTGTTCTTCCCAAGAATTTTGTTGGGTAGATACTAGCTTCCCCACCTTGTAACTGAATTTCACAGAGGTCAAGTGACATGCAGGTTCACTGGGTAAGTGGTAGAGAAAGATCTAACTTGGGTCTAATTCCAGAATTTGTGTTTTCACAAAGCTGGAAGATGGGAGGGCAGTTTGCATCTGCTTGGATGGGGCATAGATGGGATTCTTTCCCTTTTAGGGCTTTATATGTTAGAGAAAAGTCTTCTGGGGCTCCTTGTTCCTGAGTAGCCCTCACTGAACACACTTTGGACCCGCCATCTTTGTGTAAGTTGTGAGTTTTGCCCAGCGACTCTCCTCCAGTCTGTCATGGTTCTTGCATGATTCATGGTTCTTGCATGGATCATACATAGATTGTCCTGTGTCTAAGAATACAGTGGCTGATGAGTAGGCATCCCATTGCCTTTCCCCAGGCTGGTGATCTGGACTGGTGCTGGTGACTTGTGTTGTACCTGGGATGCTAACTTTCTGGGTTCTGCTCATATCACTGACACCTGTGGGCCTTAGAGTGAGATACTTGACAGACTTGGGTCTGTCTTCTCCCCCGTGTAATCAGAGATGCTCACACTTCTCCTCTGCTTCTGGAAGTGAGAGTGAGAGTCTCTTATCAGCACAGCCCAGAAGGGGTAAGGAGATGGCTCTAGGAGTGCTCCATGTGTGATGGGATAATACACCCTCTCGAAAGGGTGGAAGGGACTCAGGAGTGAAGTGGCCGGCCAAAGTCCCACACCTTCACCCAGGTGGGACATGGCTACAGATCAGCCCCTTAGGAGCCCTGGAGACTTAGCTGGCTCTCCTTAGAGGCTTTGGAGGCTGTGGGAGCTAGGTCTCTGCTGGGCTCCATCCCAGCAGTTTTCTCTGTCCCAGACAGAGCAGCCTTGTTCTCTCCTCCTTAGTCACAGCCATTGTCTGGCAGAGTTCTGGGGGTGAGGGGTGTCTTGGGGCTTGGATGCCCTGCAAAGGATCAGTCTGGCATGACTCCCAAGTTAATAATGTGTTTAGCTGTGGGAAGGGATTCTTGAGAGCCAAAGGCCTGGAGGAGGTGTCCCTCTGAATATATTACAGCACAACCTGGCGCAAAAAGGGTTACCCGGAGCAGCAGCCATCTTGCTGCAAGGATGCTTTTGTTCCCAGCTGAGGAGCTAAATAAATTCTTTCTAGAGGCTGGTGAAATTCTCATCTAAAATCTCCTCTGCCACCTTTGAGGGCCTTTTCTGCACCCCTCCCTCTGGTTCCACAGGAGACACTTTCAGCCCTTGAATCTCAGCTCCGAATTTCTGAGTCTGTGGGCAGGGAGGAATGGGCTATTTCTTCAGCAGAGGAATCTGGGTTTGCTCACTATGTACAGATGGGTGTTATTTTCTCTCTGCCTCAGACCTCTGAGACCTGGGGTTCGGTTTGTCTTTGGAGATTAGTCTTTCCCTCCCTCCTCTTTCTCTGTGTCCATTCCCCTCTTTCCTTCCTTGCCCATCCCCAGACTGTGGTGACATTCTTTTTGTGAGTACTCAGCCCCTTTCCCTCTGTTTTCTCCACAGCAAGCCCCGCCCAACACGGACTGGCGATTCTCTCAGGCCCAGAGACCTGGCACCAGCGGGTAGGTGACTGCTTCTCCAGCCCACCCTCTTCTCTGCGGCATTTTCTCAGTGATGACGTGGGAGGAGGTGGGGGAGGGCTCAGCATTTGCTACAAATGGCTTCTTCCCTCAGTTCCGGATTTCAGGGAGGCTTTGGTGTATTGGGGGCTGGTACACAGAGCCCAGAAGGAAAAGGCTTCTACTCTGACTATTTTGAAAGCTCATTTCACACCTCAGCCCCTCCCTTCTCACCAGGTGAATCTTTTCCTATCTCCTGGTCCTGAGGTGGTCTCTGGGTGGAACCCATCTAATTCCTAAGTCCCCCTGTTCCAGATTGGGCTGGGGTTCAGGCAGAGAACCAGGGGACAGGAGATGGGGGAGGCACAGTTGGCAGTCAGAACCTCCTTCAGAGTCCACGGGGAAGAGCCCAGGAGAGGTGGGGGAGGTGGGTCAGCTGTTGGAAGTGGAGACTGCACTGCTGGAGGCTGAGCTGAGGAGGGAGCTCCTGGGACAGGTCTCCCTCCTCCCGCCCCACTCCAGGCTGCCTAGGTCCTGAAACTGGTCCTGCCCTCCCTACCTGCAGGCCTTTTCTCTGCCACTCTTTCTTACTGCTTTGGCCTTCCCTCAGTCTCTTATCTCAGTTTGTGGTCTTTGCCTCTCACTCTCTTTCTGTCTCTTAGTTTCTGTCTTTATTGCTGCATCTTGGTCCCTGCCGTTTGTGTCTACTTGCCCTGATCTGTGCCTTGCACTGCACCTGCCATCTTGGGTGCTCAATAAATGTGGAATTAATGAATAAATATGACTCTTCCTTAGTCTCAGTCTCTGTTTCTTTTCTGTCTGTTTCTGCCTCCCACTCTCTTTCCTTGAACTCTTTTCTTTTCCTCTTTCCTAGTGTCCTTATGTTCCTCTGTCTCTAGTCTCTTGGTTTCTCAACCTCTTGCTATTTCTGCTTTCCTCTTTGTTCTCAGCCTATGTCTTTTTCCTTGTCTTTGTGTGTGTCTGTTTCTGTATTTCTAAGTGTGTAGTCTGTGTCTGCATTGCTGAATCTCTTCCTGTTACTCTTTGTTTCTCTCTGTTTCCCTTTTATCCTGTCTCCTACTCTTTGTCTCTGTCTCTCATTTTTTTGTACTTGTGGGCAAGCCAGCACACACATCCCCTCACCTCCCGCCCACAACTCTCTCCCTGTCCCTGTCCCTCACATACAGAGTCTTTGATCAGTGCTCACCACCACATACTCCTCTATCCAGGCTGTCCCAGCTGTTCATTTCAGTTGAGTATGAATTCCTGCTGAGACAGGAACCTCCTGCGGGTGGTGGGGAAGGAAAAAGCAGAAAGATCTTTAGTTGGTCTGAGGGAAGTGGGGTGGGCTTTGGGCCAGTTCTCCCTGTTAGAAGTCAGGAGCCTAGAGGAGTCCAAGGAACCCAGGAGAGAGAGAGGGCAGAGCTTAGGTCACCTTCCTCTGCCTCCTTGATGGTCAGGCACTTGCTGCCCACATTTTCCCAAATGTTAGAGTTGGTGAGCGTTCACTGCCACAAGAATCCAGGAGACCTCAGCACATGCCAGGGAGGTAGAGACTCCACCTCCTTGGCATGTGCAGTCCTGCACATGTATGAGGAACTCAAGATGCTTCCTAGAAGGCCTTCAGAAGGCAGAAAAACCGTTGGTTTGGACTGTCTTTGCCCCTCCCTTGACCCCATCTGTCTCCTTTTTCTCCAGTGGCCTTGCCAGCCTTTCTGTATAGCTTATCCATTAGGTCATTCATATGTTTATTCATGTATTCATTCACGCATCACCTACTTATTGGGCATCTACTATGAACCAGGCCATGTTCTAAACACTGTCCTGTAAGAATGAACAAGCAGACATGATCTTTGAGCTCATAGACTTCCAGGCTAGCAGGTGAGACAACAAATTGCAATAAAAAATGTCTAGTTAGAAATCATAGCAAGTTCTCAGAAAAAGAGGGTCATATGAGTGTAATCGTGGGGGGAAGGGTAGAGAAAGCCTCCAAGAAGAAGTGACATTTGAGCTGAGGTGATGAGAGGTACTGGGCAAATTGTGTCCCCTTTACCCACCTCTGCTGCAGACTGTATACTGGCCCTGAAGCAGAATTCAGTGCTGAACCTAGAAGTCCCACAGATTGCTTCTGTTGTCCCCTCTGGGTTGAGCACCGTACCCCTGCCTCAAGTCCTTTGTCATCAAATGAAAGACTTGGTGGCCTGAAATATAGGAGCTCTTGGGGAGATGTAAGGGAAGGTTCCCTTCCTTAGTTAAGTTGAGGGGGATGGACAGACATTTCTGATGTAGTTCCAAAATGGCCCAGGTGAAATAAACATTAAGGGCCCAATCCAACAACTATACCTTTTCTCCTTCATTTATTCCATAGTTAGTAAGCACCTACTGTAGGCCAGGTGGTGTTTTAGAGGTAGGAGATGACAAAATAGGCCTGCTCCCTGCCCATAAGGAGCTTACCATGTGTTGAGTAAAGCAAATATTAACTAAATACCAAAGTAAATGTAAGATCACAGCTATTGTAAGTGCTATAAAGTGCACTACCTGGTGGTGAGGGCCTACAGTAGGGATTTGCCCTGGTAAGGGAGCAAGGGGACCTCTAGGAGGAAAGGAGATTGTGCTGAAATCTGAAGGGTTTCAAATTAACCAGCTCAAGCAGAGAGGGAAGAGCCTCCACACAGGCCTTGTGGTTAGGCCTCTCAAGATCAACAGACTGACAGGGTACTTTGTCTTTGCTGTTGTTATGATGAGTAAATCTGAGTGGAAGGATGAAGAAAGGAGATTTATCCAGTCTAACTCTGGCTCCAGCCCTCCACTGCTTCTCTGCTCCACTCCCCTCCACTGCACCATCTTGGCTACTGGCACACCATGCACAGCAGGGTTAGTGTTGAGATGAACCTAGTTCAAGTTCAAGTCAGCACTGGGTCACATTGCCCAGACAAAAGGGGGAAAGACATGTTCTGAAGTCCCTGCCTGCCAGGTGCTCCTCCTCCCAGCCACTGTCCCATCTCAAGTCATCTTTTTGGCTTCTTATCTCAACAGCTGTTATCTCAAGCTCCGAACCCAGCAAGCCACTTGTCCCTTCTCACACAGTAACACAGGCTCCACCCTGCAGCTGTTCCCAGTCTCTGCACAGTGAGAGTCTCCATTTAGCTTGTCCTGGTCTCCACTCTGTTCTCCTTTGATGGCTCCACACTACCCTTCCATCCCCCTCCTCTGAGAAACACTATCCCTGCTCTCCCTCAGTTGAGGCAGCCATTCAGCAGACAAATAGCAACTTAGTTTTGAGTTTTGGTTTTTTTTTTTGCTTATAAAATAATACATGTTCATTGTAGAAGCATGGGAAATAGAGAAAAATTTTTAAAAGAAAAAGGACTCGAATTTCACAACCCAGAGAAACCCCCATTAAAATTTTTTGAATATGAAATTTTCAAATTTGTACAAAAGTAGAACGGTATAATGAACCTCTATGATCCCACTGTTCAGCTTCACCTAATGCCCTACGTTGTTTCACTTCAGTCTCCACCCTGTTACCCCCGTGAATTACTGTGAAACAAATCTCAGCCATCATATAATGTCATCTGACTCTTCACGGTCTTAAACAGACAATTCTTTTACATACAGAAGCATTAACAATAATATCAATAAACTAATAATATATTAATACTAAGTAATATAATATTAATAAACTAGTATCATCAAATATCTAGTCTGTATTGACACTTCCCGTTATATGTCTCTCTCTGGTAATTCATTTGCATGCTTATCCAAATTAAGACCCACATTTTGTATTTGAGTGTTTCAAATCTCTTAAGCTCTTTAATATTTTCACATGTGTATTTTATTATATTATTTTCTTTTTTTTTAAATTTTTTTTTTTCAACGTTTATTTATTTTTGGGACAGAGAGAGACAGAGCATGAACGGGGGAGGGGCAGAGAGAGAGGGAGACACAGAATCGGAAACAGGCTCCAGGCTCTGAGCCATCAGCCCAGAGCCTGACGCGGGGCTCGAACTCACGGACCGCGAGATCGTGACCTGGCTGAAGTCGGATGCTTAACCGACTGCGCCACCCAGGCGCCCCTTATTATATTATTTTCTTAATGTTTGTTTATTTTGAGAGAGCATGAGTGTGAGTTGGGGCAGGGCAGAGAGAGAGCTGGAACAGAAGATCCACCTGTATCTGTTCTCTTTGCAGTATACCACAATTTTCCCATGTCAGTAAAAAAAAAACAAAAAACAAATTCAAAGTTAATTGTTGCGTAACAGCCCCTTATATGGACATATAATGTATATTTTAAAAGGCTGACAGGCTTTTACTACCTTAAAAAAATTCAGACGTGTTTATATTTTAACATAGTTAAATCCAGGCTGTTGTTAGAGGTGACTTTCCCAGACTTTTCTTTTTTTTTTTGATCATGCTGCAGGGAGCATTTTTCCATAGCCCATCTTCTGGGATGTTCCCTCACACACCCATCCAGTGCACCAGAATACAAACTCCTTACGGCAAAACTCTATCAGCTTTTATATCTCAGGGTTTACCATAGTCACTGACACATAGTGGATGCTTGGAAAATGGTGAATTAGAGATAGTCAGTCCCCTCTACTTTTATTGTTCAACATCTCCTAAATCCTGGAAGAGTCTCCTATCCCCATTGCTGCCTCTCTGCTGAAGTCCAGTGTGGTGTCATGTATAAGAACATAGGCTTCAGATTCACATTAGGCCTCTTTCAGGCCATAGCTCTGCCAGTTATTGGCTGTGAGAATTTGGGAGTCTCTTAACCTCTCTGAGCCCTGGATTCATCTACTGAAAAATAGGGATAATCATAATAACACTGACCTGCAGGTGGTTCTGAGGCTTAATTTGGCTATATATACACACACACACATACACACACACACACACACACACACACACACACACACACACACATATATATATATATATATATATAGGAAGAACATAAATATATTCTCTTCCAGAGAATAGGAAGCTCTCAGCAAATTGTTCAGAAAGAAGTCAAAGATCTGGCAACCTGCCCATCCATTTAGCCTCCAGCCTTCAACCATTGCCCAAGAATCCTCCTTATAGCCCAGCCCATTATGGTTCCAGGCCTACCCCTCCACTCACCTCTGTTCCCTCAGCACCACTCCCCAGTCTCCACTGGGCATCCCCCTAACCAGGTATCTGACCCTCTTGTCTCCCCTGGAGCCCTTCTCTCTGCTTCCCCTCCATGACAACTGTTCTCCCCACTCTATCCCAGTTAGGCTTCTCCTCTAGGCATGAGCCCATCTGCCTGAGGCCTCTGCCTTCCAGCACGTCCAGTGACAGCAGGACTGCAAGTAAAGACCCCTGGATTCCCACGGAGACAGAGGTGGCTGAGGCCGCAGCACTGGGCTCCTGTCCTCCTAGAGGGACCCTTCACCCTTAGTCCTCTCCCAGGAGCAAAAGCAGTCTTTAAATTCTTAAATCCCATCATGACACCCCCCTCCCTTTAAACACCTCAGTGACTTCTCAGAGCTCTTAGGATGAGACCAAAGTTTTTAGTGTCCATTTTACAACCTCAGCCCCTGACACCATCTCCCCTTGGGATAGTCACACTGGCTGCCCTTAGTCCACTGAACTGGCCAAGCATTTCCCAGCCTCAGAGGCTTGGGGCACGTTCCTCACTCTGCCTGGAAAGCTCTCTCCCACAACACAATACTTTCTCCTAGATACTTCATTTTACTTCTCAACATTTTACTTTGAGATGTTTCAAGCTTGTCAAAAAGTTCACTTGTCGAAATAGTGTGATGAACTCAGACATACTGTTTTTACCTAGATTAATCAGTTGTTTGTATTTTGCATTTTTTTTCTCTCTCTCTCTCTCTTTCCACACACATACTACACTTTTTTTTCTGAATATTTGAGAGTTGCAGACGTTGTAGTATTTGAAAAACTTTAGTATACACCTCCTAATAACAGTAACATTCTCATACAAACCATACAAGAATGATCACGTTTGGGAAATTTAACAGTAGTGTAATAACATGTAGTCCACTGGCAGATTTTCATAAATGTTCTCCAAATGTCCTTTTAATTTGTTTGGTATTTTTTTTTTTTTAAAGCAAGCTCTATACCCAATGTGGGGCTTGAACTCATGATCCTAATATCAAGAGTTGCATGGTCTACCAACTGAGCCAGTCAGGCACCCCTGATGTTTTTTTTTTTTTTTTTTTTTTTTTTTTTTTTTTTTTTTTCAATTTGGGATTCAATCAAGGAGCATGAATTACCTTTGCTTGCCCTATTGCTTTCGTCTCCTTTAATGTAGAACAGTCTCCTTACTTTTTTTGTCTGTCTGTTTTAATGACATGGACATTTTTTAGAGTCCAAGCCAGTTGTCTTTTAAAATGTCCCACAATCTGGGGCTCCTGGGTAGCTCAGTTGGTTGAGCATCTGACTTCAACTTAGGTCATGAACTCATGGTGTCAGCACCAAACCCACTTTGAATCCTCTGTCCTCCTCTATCTATCTGTCCCTCTCTCCCTCTGTCTCAAAAATAAACACTTACAAATAAATAAATAAAATGTCCCATGATCTGGATTTGCTTATCATTTTCTCACAGTGAAATCAGGTTAACAACGATTTTGGTAGGAATACTGACTGGGTGACATTGTACACCTCCCACAGCATTACGTCAGGAATCATTACATGTCATTTTGTTCAGCTATCAGGGATACTCACTTTGTTCACTTAGTTAAAGTGGTATCTTCAGATCTCTCCATTACAAATATATTTTAAAATATTTGTGATTAATAAGTACTCTGTGTGTGATATTTGAGACTGTGCAGCAACCTTTCAGTTTTAATATTTTAATATTCACCAGTGATTGGTGGTTACAAGGTGGTGATTTTCTGTCATTCCTCCTACCTTTGTTTATATGGAATTGTCTTACAGATTACCTGGAAATTTATTCAGATGTGAATTCCCTGTCTTCTAATTTCCCTTTTCCTCAGGGAAGCTTGGACTGATTGAGCTCCCTAGCCCTTACTAAATCAAGACTCCCTTATACACCCTGCTCTTTGCCCCCATGGCACTTGTCACAGTTACCATTAAATAATTGTGTGATTATTTAATGTCAGCCTCTCAGTATATAGACCATGAGCATCACAGAGACTATGTCAGTCACGTTCACAACTATAACCCCAGTATCTTGCCCATTGTCTGGCACACAGTAATTGGTCAGTAAATGTTGGTTGAATAAATGGACACAGAATTCCAACTGTTGTCACTCTGAGAGAGAAATGAGGCTCCTACTTTCCCTTCAACCCTGTCTGATGTGAGGGTATAGAGGACACATAGAGCAGCTGCACTCTGGCCAAGCCTTAGACTAAGTCCACCTACCTGAGGATGGAGAATCCCAGATCAGGGGAAACCGTAAGCAGGGACAGAACTTGGAAAAATTGTAAAGCATTTCTTGGCTGTGCTCACCCACCATGACAGAATACACCAACACGATCATGCTCTTGCTCTGTGTCCCTCTCATGCTTCCAAGGCCTGCCCTGCAGCCCTTACCCTGGTGCCAGATCCTTCCCTATGGTAACCTCACTCTCTTCGTGTGTTTTCCCCCCCATTCATTCAAGCAAGAAATACTTATTGATGAACTTTGGTGTTCCAGGTGGTGCCAAGGGTCACCTAATGGTGTGTGTGTCAGGGTGGCTCTTCCTTCCCTCAAAAACAGAAATAATATGATATTTCAGAATTCCAAAAAACATGGAAATACTCACTGTGGGAAAAATCTGAGTTGAGCTGGAATTTCTTCAGGTCATTTATAAGTTAGTGTTTTTAACAATCATCAATCACTTCGTGTTTTTCTCAATGCTTAGAGTGTCCAAAGGTTTTAATTAGGTACTTCAGCAGGAGGGGCGCAGACACCATCTTCTACAGACGGTGTAGACAGGTATAGCAGCAGGAGCCATGCGACCTGAGCTGCCTGGGGGAGGCACCTGGGCTGCGCTGGGGGGAGTTGCTTAGGAATACCTCTGACAAATTTTATTCATCTTAGCAAGGTAGAAGTTGGGAACTGGCAGTCTAGGGAACACCAGATTTGCTGTGAGAGGGAGCTTGAGGAATTAGGGAAGTGCCTCAGAAAAGGTTTGATTTCTATAGATGGTGCAAGGCAAGCAAGTATGCTAGGCAAAGGGATTTTTTTTCAAAGTATTTGCAAACATTACATGTTATAATCCTACAGGCCATCTTTGGGCATGGGATGGAGATATAGGTTACTAGATCTGGGAGCTCTAGGAGAGGACGGGAGAGGCGTGAACTAGGCTGGCCTGGGAGACTGTATTCACCATCCCACTCTCTCCTCAGCTCCCAAAATGGCGATGAAACCGGCACTTGGCCCAACAACCAGTTTGACACAGAGATGCTTCAAGCCATGATCTTGGCCTCTGCCAGTGGTAAGTTGTGCCACTGTGTGTGTGGGGATGGGGGACCTGGGGTTCTGGGGGGAATCCCACAGCCATCTGCCTTAAGGCTGGCTATCAACCTGCATGGTTTCTCTGGATCTTTCTCGGAGTCCCTGAGAGGACTCATAATTCCTGGACAAAAACCCAGGTTGAGAAACAGGTTCAGACTTCCTGGGATGCCTAGAAAAGAGTGAGAAAGGAAAGATTTATTGAGGGAATAGAGGGAGTGACGTTAAGAGTCCAGCTCCAGAAGGGGACCGCATGGGTCGGATCCTACTTCTGTCATTTATTATCTTTGTGAATTTGATCATTTTGCTTAATCTTGACAAGTATCAGCTTCTTAAGCCAAGAAAATGGAGACAGTGGCCCCAAAGCGTTGTTGTGAGGATTAAATGAGATGATAACACAAAGCACAAAGTACTGGACCTGTGACGTACAGGCCCTTCCCTCCATGGTTGTGGGCGTGGATACTCCCAGCACAGAGAACACATTTGGATATGTGAGACCCCTTCCCTTTGTTGTTGCCCCACCTCCAGAGCAGGATTTTGATTTTCCTAGAAGGCTAACAGAACTTCACATGCAACAGAGATTCAGCCAATGGTTTTTGTCCCTGAACAGTCAGAAGGGTCCTGAGTAGGGCAAACAGAAAAACAGAATGATGTTAGTACTTAAGAGCACAAGCTTTGGAGGCAGACCAACCTGGACTCAAATCTCAGCACCCACACTTAGCCATGAGTCCTCAAGGAAGCCCCTCTGGGCTTCACTTTCAGTGACTATCACATGAGAACTAGAACAGATCTTGCTGGTGTTATGAGGGCCCAATGCAAGGCCTTAGCATGGGGATGACAGAGTAAGGCACAATAGGTAGTGGCCAAAATTGATTACCTCTTATCTTGTTTGACCCATAAAAGGCAGATTGAGAATAATGCCTGTTCATAAGGACTAGTTTTAGGAGCAGCACATCTTGGGCTTCCTATGAAGGCTGTCAGGGCGTTAGACCCTGGGCTTACTTAGTGCAGTGAAATCCTCTGTCTGGCCTGTAGCACGTGTGGAGGGCTGGGACAGAACCCGGTAAAATCAGAACAATAACTTTCAAATCATACCTATGTTCTGTCCTGGGTGCATGCTAGGCCTCACATCAATTCATCCTCTTAACCAGCTCTGCAAAGCAGGTCTGTGATTACTTACATCTGACAGATGAGAAAACTGAGAAATCCCTTGCTCCAAGGTCCCCATTTTGAGATGCAGATTGGGGATTCTAACCCAGTCTGACTCTCAAGTTCACGCGTTTGCTTTTGCAGTGACCATGTCTGCCTTTAGATGCAGCCTACGTTTCCCTTTTAGCTGAATAGGTGTAGAGGCTAAACTCCTCTTACTGTCTTGCTTTATTCTCCCAGACTAGAGGTGCCAGATAAAACACAGGAAGCTTGGTTAATTTTAACTTCACGTGAACAACAAATAATATTTTAGCATAAGTAGGTCCCAAACATGAGTATTGGGACATACTATATTAAAAAAGAAAAAAACCTGCTCATTGTTTATCTGAAGTTCAGATTTAATTGGGAGTATTCTGCATTTTATTTGTTAAATTTGGCATGCCTCTCCCAGATGTCTGTGAGGTTAAGTGAAGCCAGGCCTGTGGTAGTTCACGTGAAGGGGGAGAGGAAGGGGAAAGTGACCAGGGCAGCAAGCCTTCCGGGACAGAACTGGCCCAGGTCTGGGGTGGGCAGGGGATTGTACTTCTGGAGGGGCCAGATACTGAGTATGAAAGAGGCAGGTGGGTGGCTCTAGGAGATACCAAGTCAGGTTCTTGAGGGAAGTAGGCAGACAGGTATATTTAACTGTTGTGGGTTTTAGCATTACATGAAGGAAGGAGGCTTTTGGCCTAAATCCAGATTTAAGAAACAGAAATGGAATCAGTATTTATGGCCTAAAACCCCCCAGGGTCCCCTCCCTTGTCAGGGCTCCACCCCTCTGGTCCACACAGCATCTGACCTGAGTGTAGGCTAGGGCCTTGGGGAATGATCCAGAGGGTTGAAGTGGCAGGGTCAGGCTCTACTCCCACTTTCACACCCGCTTCTCTGCCCTGAAGCCAGAGAGGTTCCTGGAGTCCAGCCCAGCCTGGCTAAGGGGCTGCTGAGGGGAAGTAAGTAAGAAGGAAAGTAAGTACACTTGGGAGGCACTTTAAATAAACACTTGGGGGGAAGTGTGCTCTCAAGGAGGTTCTGATTTGCGGTTCAACTGACTCTGGATTAGCTTGACCAGGCCTCCCTGTCTGGAGGTGCTGTCTCAGCCCTGAGCTGGGGTGGGAAGGGAGGCTGTGAGGCCAGGAGCTGGAGAGGAGGCCAGTGACCTTTACCCTTTAGGCCAGAGTTTGCCTAGGTTCTTTCTTAATGCCTTTTTTTTTTTCCTAAGATTTAATTTTTAATTTTTATTATTTTTGTTTATTAAATATTTATTTATTTTGAGAGAGAGCATGAGTAGGGGAGAGGCAGAGAGAGAGAGAAAGAGGGAGAGAGAGAGAATCTCCAGCAGGCTCCACACTGTCAGCACAGAGCCCCACATGGGGCTTTATTCCACAAACCGTGAGATCTTGACCTAAGGTGAAATTAAGAGTTCAGCTGAGCCACCATCAGGTGCTCCAGATTTTATTTTTAAGTAATCTCTACACCCAACGTGGGTCTCGGACTCATAACCCTGAGTTCAAGAGTTTCATGCTCTATTGACTGAGCCAGCCAGTCACCCCTTTCTGGCTGCTTTTTAAAGAATGTTTCTCTATAGAATGGAAAAGATCTTGGTCCCTGCTCACTGTGTGCTGGGGGGAGGTAGAAGGAGGCACCGATGAAGAATTGATTCTACAGAAGGTCAGAGGCTGCAATCCACCATCTCCACCCTCAGACCTACAGATGGGGAAATGGAGGCCTGAGTTGTGCAGGGCCTCTGCCAGGGTCACCCAGCTTTCTTAGTGACAGCGCTAAACAGAAGGAACTCTAGTGTCAGCCTTTTTCTGTTATGCCCTGGATTTGCACATCTTCTCTCTCCTGGTCCAGCCCAACCTCAAAGTCCCCCACAGAGCCTGGGCCAGCATCAGGCCTGTGCTTCTGGTGGGAGGTGGCAAGAACTGGCTTTGTCATTTCCACCTCCTTGGGGTGCTCCTTAGAGATCTGGGATGCCAGTGGGATGTGGGTGGGCTTTGCCTCCAGTTACCAAGTCAAGCCCTTTGTGCCCTTCTGTTTCTACCTCCCTTCTCCCTGGTTCTCCCCATTTCTGCGTGCACGCACATGCGTGTGCATGCGTGTGTGTGTGTGTTATGTGTATATGTGTATGTATGTGTGTGTCCCCCTCTCTCTCCCTCTCTGGCGCCTCTGAAGTCTCCCGTTTAGCCCCTAAATCACTCTGGAATCCTAGCTCTTTGAAGCAGAATCTAGGCCCCTTCCCCCACCCCTTCATTCCCAGGCTGGAAGAGGGTATGCTGAAGGGGAGGGTAAGCTTGGCTCCATCCTGGAGTTAATTAGGGAAAACGTTGAAAAAGTCAATGGAATGAAAGGGCTGGGGGAGGGGAGCAGTCTGGGGAAAGAGAGAAGGAAGTGGGCAGCTGCTCCCTCCCACCCAGCCTTTCACACACACCCCAAAGCCCTCAAATCCCGGGATTTGGGACTTGAAATGGAGATTGTAGAAACCCGAGCATTGGAGTGAGGAGGCAGAAAGACCCAAGGCTTTTCTCTCTGTTCCCTTCTCCTGTGCCCTTCCCCCTCTTGGGCTGGTTTTTAAAATAGTTCCTGTCTATTTCTCAATCCCTGGTTAGTGTCCCAGGATTAGTCAGCCTCTCCGGCTTTAGTCACCCTCTCTACCCACTCCCAGGGTCTAGCGTAGAGTAAAGGGAGGCTGGGAGGAGAACTCTTGTCAGCTGGGCTGGGGCTTGGCTGGGAATTCCAGGGGCTTTAACCCTCCCACTGCCAGAGGACTCCAGCAGGAGCCCTTGTGAACTCAGGCTGAGTCCGGGAAATTCCTGGTTTTCCTTGCTGCACCCAGGGAGCATGTAGAGTAGAAGTAACAACACACACAGTATGGTGGTGATGATGTGAGCGCTGCACCCAACACTGAGTGAGCCCTTACCAAGTGCCTGTGGACTCATGAAGCACTGTCTCATTTGAGCCTCACAAAAACCCAATGGGATAAGTGATCCTGTGCTTTTCTACCTTCAGTGTGCCTAAAAATCACTTGGAAATCTTGTTAAAATGCAGATTCCAAGTCTCCATTTCTAACAAGCTCTCAGGGTGATGCTAAGCTAGAGCCAGAATACTTCTCTAGACCCCGTTTTTTCTTGTATACAGTAGGAAGTTGGGCTTGGGGTGTTGTCTGATGTTCCATAGCTCTGATACTGTGAACCTCTGTCAACCTTGTACCTAAGATACCTGGTCGCAGAGAATGGGCCAAGTGGGTGATGGGTATTAAGGAGGATACTTGTGATGACCACTGGGTGTTACAGGTCAGTGATGAATCCCTAAATTCTACACCTGAAACTAATGTTAACCATATATGTTAACTAACAAGAATTTAAATAAAAATTTGAAATCCAAAAGAGAAATAATAGATATCTGGTCCCGGAATCATCTTTTTAGCCTCCTAGAACATGGCTCATTTTGTCTTCTGTCCTCCTCCTTTATCCTCAGAGTGATAAGATCCAACTTGATGGTGGTAGTGGTGACTCTCTCTACAGTATATGTTGAGATACACTTAGCCACCCCTGCTTTAACCTGTGATGGCTGGTGTGGCTTTGAGTTAGTCTTTTACCTTCTCTGAGCCTTGCTTTCCTCATATATAAAGTAAGGATAAATACCATACCTCACTGGGTTGTCTCATTGAGGTGAAAGCCATCATGCACGTGCAGTATCTAGCAGAGTACTTGGCACAGAATAGTTGACACTAGTCAACTCCTGTCGCTGTTATGAAATGAATACCTGCAAAGCCCCCTGACCCCCTGCTAACAACAGAACTGCTGAGTGCCCCCACTCTGTGGGCACCGGCTGGTGAAGGATAGGAGGACACACAGGCCCTAGTTGGAGCCCCCCAGGAGACCACAGTCTAGTGTGGAGACCAGAGAGGCTCCCGTGAGAAGGGTTAGGGCAAGGACTGGAGAGCTTTTATTTATGCCCTGAAAAATAACAGCATGTTTCAGGCCCTACATAATCTTGGTTAGTCTTCACCCAAACCAGAAGAGGTAGTTGTTATTTTTACCTTTTCATAGATCAGGAGACATAGGGATTGCCCCCAATTGGTTAGTAGGTAAAAGAGCTAGGAATCAAACCCAGCTGGTCTCACTCCAGAGCCACTTACCTCTGCCTCTTTGTTAGAGGGTATTAGAGGGTATTTATCAAAAGGTGTTTATCCCCCTTTGATAGAGATGATATTCCCAGGGCTCATTGTGGTCAGGGCTGGGCGCTCTGCCCATTAACTGGTTGTGCTATAAAAGAGGGACCCAGAGTTTAGCTCTTCACCTTCCTCTCTCTCTTGCAGAAGCTGCTGATGGGGGCTCCACCCTGGGAGGGGGCGCTGGCACCATGGGCCTGAGTGCCCGCTACGGGCCCCAGTTTACCCTGCAGCACGTGCCGGACTACCGCCAGAACGTCTACATCCCCGGCAGTAACGCCACACTGACCAACGCAGCTGCCAAGCGAGATGGCAAGGCCCCCACCGGTGGCAATGGCAACAAGAAGAAGTCAGGCAAAAAAGAGAAGAAGTAACGTGGAGGCCAGGCCAAGAGCCACGGGGCAGCTTCCCTCCCCAACCAGCCCAGCCTCTCCGTATCTGTACCCAGGCCTCATATTTTCAGGGCTCACCCCCAGATACTGGTAGGGGTCCAGGCCATGCTCCCTTTGAGAAACAGAAACAAGTGCCCAGTCAACACCCCCCTCTCTGCCCCCAAGGGATTGAATATGCAAAAGGGAGTTCTGCTGGGAACCCCCATCCAGTTAATTGCTGTGCCCATGGGGGTAGTGGGGTTAGTGTAGACACCATTTATCACACCCCCTTTAGTTACAGCTGAACTTTGCCATCTTCCAAATTCAATCAGGCCCATCCACAATTCCCTGCCTCGCTCCTGTCACCCCACCCCCTCAGCAGCTCCTCTTTCTTGAATAAGGTGGTTGGGGTGTTGAGGTACCTGGTGACCTAAAAAGGCTCGTAGTTCTGAAGAGTTGGAAGGGCGTCATAACCTCTTGGCCTCTCCAGTTCTCAGACTGCCCCCAAAGCATGGTTTGGTGCCCGTCCCTTCATCTCCTTCCAGAGCCCAAGACCAAGCTCAAGTTTTGGCAGACATGGTCACCATTGCCATGGTACTGACGCTTGCTGGATTTAGGGAGGGCACTTTGCTACCGTGCCTCTTCCCAGCGCCCTTGGGACCAGTCTTTTGTTCTGTTTTTCATTGTTTGATGTTCCCGCTGCATGCCGTGACTTCCCCCTCTCCAAACAAGAGACTTCATTGCATGTTCCAAGACAGTATGGGGTGGTAAGATAAAGAAGGGAAGGGTGTGGATATAGGGGATGGACAAAGCTTGACTTGCCAGTTATCAGGATCTTGCAGAAGGCTCTGTGTCCCCAGGGTACTGGCCAGATCCCCAATTCCAGCCATAAACCAAGTACCAGGCTGGACTCTTGTTTACCACATTCAAGGCTTGCTCACTCACCTCAGGCAGTGAGCTTTGGGCTGAGCTATTAGCACCAATGGATTTAAACTGGCATTATAGTCAAAGGAAGGTCTGAGGACGTTTGGGACCAGGTCCCCTGGAGAGGTCAGAGGGCCCTCTGTGGGTGCTGGGTACTCCAGAGGTGCCACAGGTAGAAGAATCAGTGTGGCCCTAGCAGTGAGGCAGGGCCAGCTAGGTGGTTCTTGGTCCCTGGGTTGGGGAGGCGTGGAGCTACAGCAGGGACCAGGTGGACAGAAAGTCTTAGCCTAGGATCCGGGCTTCTCCACAGGGCCCCTGCACTCCTCCAGCCTCTCTTCCTTCATCTTGCCAGGTGCCATTTCTTCTCCGTGAAGGCCAATGCCCAGCCCCCCCCCCTCCCCCCCCCCCCCCCCCCCCCCCCCCGTCTGCTCTCTAGTGGCCAGAGCCTGGTTAAAGTCCCCCAGTGCCTCCTTGTGCATAGACCTTTCTCTGCCCATCCCCTTCTGCCCACCCCCTCCCCCAGGCCCGTACCTCCAGTGGGGCTGCGCAAGAACCCCACCCCAACCCTTACAGTAGTGTAGAGCCCCCTCCCTCTTTCGGCTGGTGTAGAATAGCCAATAGTGTAGTGCGGTGTGCTTTTCCGTGATGGCGGGTGGGCGGAGGGCTCCGCGCAGCCATCTGTCGTTGAATCCACCTGCAGCGGCCCGTGCTGTGTTTTGTGCTGTGTCCATGAGCTGCGGCGACCCCGTCCCCTGTACTGACTCCTATAAGTGCTTCTCTTCGCATAGTCATGTAGCTCCCCACCCACTCCCCTTCCTGTGTCTCACGCAAGTTTTATACTCTAATATTTATATGGCTTTTTTTCTTTGAAAAAAAAAATTAAAAGGTTTCTTCTGAAAGGTTGAACGGTTCTGTGTAAGAGATGGAGGCTCCTAGCATTTGTGGATGAAGTGCTAAGAGGTGTATGCTGGAAGAAAGGCGGGATCGCGAGGCTATTGTATTTGCATCTTGGTTTTGTGTCGCTGCCCTTGAGTGTGTGTGTGACAGTCAAATGTGGCTGTGTGTGCTTGCAATACTGTTGTGCATATGTAACAGTATACAATCGACTGTAATTGCGCTTGTGGATCGGTATACCGTTGTGTGTAATCGTTTTATGGGTCTGTTGAGGAGGGGGATCTCTGAGTGCTGCGTGGCGCTGTGCAGTTGAGCGTGCAATTGTATGCTTGTGGCTCTCTCTCCCTTAAGGTTCTAAGCACCAGTCTCCCGGCAGAAGAGGAGACTCCAGAGCGGGGGAGGACTGTGTTGGCAACGGCTACAGAGCTGGAAATCGGGTGGTGGACATTTCCTTAGTTTCCCCCTCTTCCCTGCTAAAATTAACACCCCACAGTGCCTTTGTGGGCTCCTTCCTAGGAGGGTGGATTCTCCTTTGACCACTCCCCTCCACCCTGGCTGCCTAGTGGCTTTGGGAACACCGTGCAAGAGGGCAGGCTACATATAGCCTGGGCCTTGGTTCACCCATCTGGAAGTCACCTTCCCACTCTCTGTGGCAAAGCCAAGGAAAGTAGAAGGTTCATCACTTTGTTGCTGGGGATGGTGTGGGGTGCCCTGTGTCAAGGGGATTGAAGAGTGGGTATACAGGATAGATTGTCGGTAGACCCAGACTATCTTCCCTTGTTCCTCTTCTCCCTCTCTCCTTGCTTTTCCATTCACTTCTCACCCCTCCTCCCCTCCCCTCTTCCTCAGTCCGCCTCCTTGGAACACAGTGGGAATTGGAGGTTGTCCTCTGCAGGAAGTACAGAGGAGAGAAGACAGGGTGCAGAGGAAGGACAAACACAGACCCAGTGGGGTTATCTGGCGGATCCGGGAAGGCATGCCTAACTGCAGGGTGGAAGGAGGCAGTCTGTGGGCTTCCTATGCGCATCCTCCCAGAGCCGGGTCATGTGTTTTGCCAGCTCCTGAAGTCGGTTGTCACGGAAACCAAGCCTTCCAACTAAGCATCTGGAGGCGACCTTCTTGTGTGGGAGGAAGGGTGGTGTGGACGGTTTCTGAGATGGAATTGGGGTTTTGTTTCTGAGAGCTGGGTTGCAGAGGGCGGGGTGCTGGCTGCCTGGGTTCTATTCCAGGCACGGCAGTAGATTGGCAGTGTGTGTGAGCAGCTGTGGTTGGTCCCCTAATTGGTATGTGCGCCTGTAAAGCTCTGAAACAGAAACGCGTGGCTTCTGGGGGGGGGGGGGGGGGGGAGGGAGGGAGGAGGCAGGCAACCTACACCCACATCCCCAGCCATACCCGGGAGGCAGCTGGCCCAGGCTCCAGGGCTATTTAAAAGGCTTTTATTTCTAGTTCTAGAGCCTGCCAGAATGGGTTTGTGGTCCTCTTCAAGCCCCTCATTGTCTATTCTGGGTCTGTTCATAGCTTGTAAGGTTCCTTTGTGTAGGTTACAGCGTGCTCAAGTATGGCTCTGAGCTGCAAGTCACCTGGAGCATGACCTCTGCTTTCTCACCTCTGCTGGCAGGCTCAGGTTTCTGTCCCCCTCTTCCCCCACATAAATTCCTCTAATCTGCAGTGTGGTTGGTCTGTGGCCACCAAGGTGGGGGGGGGGGGGGGGAGGGGGCGGCGGCAGGGAGACATGAAGAGGGGAGATGGGAGAATCTTCCCTCAGCAAAAGAAACACAGGTACTGCCAGGACCTAGTAGTTCTTGACGTGGGGGTGCTAGGAGGTGAGGAACTAGAACCGAGTTCAAGAAAAGGGTTCCAAACCAGGCTGCCAAAATAGAACTGGGGCCCTATTCCTTTGTAAGATGCAAATTTAAGGGCAGAAGCCTAAGCATGGTGTCTGTCTGGCACATGTTAGGCACCTTAAGCTTTTTGACAATGATCTGTCAGATCAACCAGGGATTTGGAAAATAGCTTAAAGTCACAAAGGAGGAGGTAAGGTAGTACTGTTTCAATGCTTTATTAACAGTTGGAAACAAACCCAACAAACTGGAGTTGATGACATCCCAGAAGCCCAAGAGGCAAGGGAAACAGGTTTGCATTTTGTCTTTTTAAATTTTTTATTAAATGCATCTTAGCAAAAGTAGATTAAAAAAGAAAGGGTCAAAGCCCCAGATGTCAGCAGGGAAGAGGAGGGGACCCAGGGGAGCAGCCTCCCCCCTACTCAAAGGAGATGCTGTTGCCCCTTCACACAGACAGCTGTAGCAAACAGAACCTTTGTTCCTGGCCTGAAGGCCTCCCTGTAGGAAGCCTCAGGTCTCCTGCGTTCCCCCCTTTGCTCCAACAACTTTAATTCTGGGTCAAGCCTGAGCAGTGTCATTCTCTCTCCTACCTGGGGGTGGAAGCTAAAAGCAAAGGAGGGCAAAGTGTCACCCTGAGCCAGAGAATCTGAGCTTCCTGGAGCTAGGGCCTCTGAACAGTCTGGCCTGCCCACTGTTCATAAGGGAGCAGGGGGACGCTGTGTGGCAACACTACTCACTTGCCCAGTGTCCAGTTAGCATTTGCACATTTGGCTTGATAAATATATTAAATTTTTATTAAAAACTCTGTGGTCTCAGAGCTCCCACCACTGAGGCCTGGTCCACCTCTACCAGAGAAGAGCTCCTCCTGCCCCAGAACTAGATGATGGGAGAGAAAATCTGCACTGGACTTCAAGGGCCCAGAAGGCTTTAGGGTGGAGGTGGAGGTCCAGGGTGTTGTTCAGGACTGAGGCCTGTGGGGAGAAACCCCAGGGACACCAGGACCTGCCATCAAAATCTCTTACATTATGGAGGGGAAAGGGGGAAGGGATAGTTATTCTCTTAAAAAAAAATCTCATATAAAAATAGATCCATTTGCAAAACAATTTCTCAGCCAGGAGGCTCCACCTCCCATTTCCTTGGAGACAGAGGGTGAGGTGTTGGGATGGTCACAATAAAGCCCATACTCCAGAGGAGATGCACCAAAGCTCCGGGGAAGATGTGAGGAGAGACCATGGCTCAGTAGCCTGGGGCAGGTATAGAGGGTTCACAGAGGCAGGGTCATAAAACATGGCAGCAGGCTGGGGACAGGTCCCACAATGTCTCTATATCCTGCCTGCCCACAGGCTCTGGCCTAGGCCATCGTGGAACAGATCAAGTGGTCCAGGTCCTTTTTGTTTTGGGAGGCCCTTCCCAGGAAGGTTTGGGGAGGGTGGGGTTTGCCTCCCCACTTCTCTGGGCATGGCTCCCAGTGTCACACCACTAGTAATAAATAACAGTAACCGGGAGAGGGAAGAGCAGAGCAGAGGTGACAGCGATGAAACGAGGGATACGGCCTAAAGGTTCACAAGCCCCATGCTGTTCTCAGGGCTAGAGAAACCACAAAAGAAAAGCACGAACCCAGCAAGATTGACCAAAGTAAAAGCCTACTGGAAAGGCAGGGGTTGAGAAAGCAGGTGGGGCCTGGTCTGAGACAAGGCCTCAGAGTGACAGAAGACCGCTGGGGTTAAGGCAGCAAACACAGAGCCTGCTTTGGTAATACAACAGCCAGGGCGGGCTGGGCTCAGGCCTCCCCACACTGCCTTTTCCTACTGGCCTCCAGGCAGCTGAAGCTGTGTGTGATGTACAGAGAGCAGCAGGCCAGAGAGTAAGACAGGGTCAAGGTAGTGGGAGCAGCCACCCCAGAGGAATATTTCTGTGACCCTTTAGGCACATGCTGCAGGGCAAGACAGTCTGGGGCTCCACTAAGGAAGCTGCTGGGGCCATAAGACCCAGCTTAGCTTGCACGGCCAACCAGCTCCTTGGGTTCTTCAAGGATTGTGGGGACTCCCTCATTGTTCTTGGCAACCTTAGGAGGAACAGTAGTCATGGCATCATCCTTGGTCAGCTCCGAGGCTAGCAGAGATGTGACTGCACACCCAGCCTTCCTGTTGGCTGCAAAGAAAAGACATGAGAGATCTTGTCCACAGAAGGCCCAATTTCTAATCCCTTTCAAACTCTGTAGCAGACATTCCACCCAAAGCCATGCAAATGTGGCTGCACAGTCTGGTTCAGAAGGCCCTTCTTTGAAAGAAAGAGGGGCAGAGACCTAACAACATGTGGAATATACTTCCTAGGTGCAGAGAGCATGTGGTGCAGGCTTTCCTGTGTGAAAACTGTACACTGGTTTGAATATAGCTAGACAGAAAAAATGTGATTCAGGCTTGTTAGGTAAAACTTAAAGAGGAATGAAGTGCCCAAAATCTGTTTTCTCATCATAGAGCTGTTGGAATTAAATAGACTCAGGCTTAGTAAAAAGTAGTAGTTTTGTTTTCTTGGCTGTTTTCAGGAATCTCCTAGGCCAAAACCATTTCAAGTCAGACCTGGGGAGGCCTGTCCAACCACAAGAAGGCCTTCAGTAGGCTGCTGGGGGCAACTCCCGCAAAGCGGAGCAGCAGCCACGCGCTGACGTCAAGTGCACGTCACACTCCCATGTGTACCCCTACCCCCCTTCCCTCTCCCCATGCCCAGCTCTTCCCCACCTCTTCAGGAGTAGCAGCTGGGAGACAAATGCCAAGGGCCCTACAAGGTATGTATGTCGGGGTAGGGGTGAGTGGGTAATGAAAGGTATGTCAGCAAAGGCAGAGCTGCAGTCAGGGATGGTGAGGACAGGCTCCTACAAAGAAATCTGATTCCAATGTGTTAAGGGATGGTGACGCTCCAGTTGTAATCTTAGAAAGAGAAGAACCAATTAAGCCATGAGTTTCTGTTCTCACTGCTGGGAGCCATCCCTAAGACTGTCACAATTTATGGAATGCAGATTTATGGCCCCAGTATCTTCATTCAGCACAAAGGCAGTTCCTTGGGACCATGCCCATCTCATGTTCTCTGCTTCTTCCCATGCCCTACAAAACAGCACAGAAAGACCACATGTACACAAAGAGCTGCCTGCCTGGGTCAAAGAAGCCAGACACAAAGGCTAAACGTGCTATGATTCCATTTCTATGAAATGTCTAGAATGGGTACATCCAGAGAGACAAAGTAGATTCACGATTGCCAGGGGCTGGGGGAATGACTGCCAGTGGGGATGGAGGGTTCTTTCTGGGGTGGTAAAAATGTTTTGGAATTAGTGGTTGCACAAACTTAAAAATATACTGAAACCACTGGATTGTAGACTTTAAAAGGGTGAATTCTAAGCATTTGATTTATATCTAAACAAACCCAGCTTTTGCTGGGTCATGGGAAAGATGAGTGGAGAAAGCAGTACCTCAGCCTTACAGAAGCAAGAACAGCTTGATAAATGATGAGGGCAGCTCTGGGACAGGCGCAGGAATGAAGAGGTCCAGAGGAAGCAGTGAACAAAGCGCCCATAACACCTTTGCCTTGTTTGGACCAGCAAAAAGCTTTAGGCAGCGCAGAAGCCAAACGGGGAAGGCCCACCCTTTCACTAGAGAGCCAGCACTGCTGTGTTCACACAACAGAGGCCACCCCTAGGTCAGGGAGCACGCTGCATGCCCACAGGTTACCAGTGTATAGGTCTCCTCCTCCTCCAACTCCTCCTGCCAGGGGCACAATGGACTGTCTAACAAGAGGAGAAAGAAGAGTGAAGGCCCTGACTGAGAGGCACAAGGGCTCACCCTCTGGTTCCAGGTGGAAGGTATGTGACCTATACTCCAGGTGTTCCACACAGGCCACTACTTTGACTATAAACATGTGCTACCACCTCAGTGACTGGGGTGGGGACAGTGTGACTAGGGAAGTCTACATGTATGTGCTTAGATCTTCTTTGCCTCAGCCCCACTTAGTTTCTGCTCTTCTCTAAATTTATTCCCTTCTCTAGGACCCTACTTCTCATGTCCAGAAAGGCAATGGCTTGATGTCACTCAAGTGTGCCTGTGTATTTATCCTCTAGCAGTTGAGAAAATATTGCCAACTATTTGTGTGTGACTAAAGAAATGCGTTTGTGTTGAAATAATTTGACTCCAGACCCCAGAGGGAAAAGAATACTGGGTCTTCAGGGAGACCTGTCCTGGGCAACATGGGAAAAGTCTGGTTTCTTCCTCTAAACTAAGTTGATACCAGTTGTACCTAATCAAGCAGTGTTTCTAGGTTTTCTAGATTCCAAAAGATTCTGATGCTTTACAGGTCTCACAAAAACTAAGAGTGGATGGTAGGTGGGGGGAAGACCAAAACTTCCCTTAAAAAAAATTTTTTTTAGTGTTTGTTTTTGAGAGAGAGTGAGCGAGCGCACATGAGCGGGTGAGGGGCAGAGAGAGAGGGAGACAGAATCCGAAGCAGGCTCCAGGCTGAGCTGTTAGCACAGAGCCCGACATGGGGCCCAAACTCATGGACCGTGAGATCATGACTTGAGTTGAAGTATGACACTTAACCAACTGAGCCACCCAGGTGCCCCCAAAACTTCCCTTTTAAGCCTAGAAAGTTAAGTACACAGGGATGTGGCCTAAGATGTGGCCTTTCTCAGAATTGAGAAAGCTCTTATTGGAACTGGAAAGAGAATCAACAGAACTCAAGAATTCTGCCTTCCACTCTGTCTTCGGGGCCACAATTATACTCAACAGTTTGAACAATTAAGAAAAACTGAGCTTTCCCCTCCTTTCCCTACCTTGAGTACTTGAGACTATTGACAAGTAGCCATAGAAGCAGATACATAATTTGACTATATTAGATCAAGGAGGATTATTAACTCAGAATAGTCTCACAGCCTGTGGGGAAAAGGGAACAATGTTGAGACTTTGGTCAAAGGTCTCTGAAGACAGATTCCTAGAAGTTCAGGTGGGCTAAGATAAAAACATCAGCAAAATCCACCAAGCATATTATAACTAGAAAAAGGTCAATGATTTGGAAAAAAGACATTTACATTTATAAAATGCAGGCTAGAAACTGCTACTGAAGAGGAAGTGTTCTTGTTAATAAGCTTCCTTGGAGGAGAGGAAACTAGGACAGATGAGATAGTCATTACTGTCCTAAAAGAACTCATTACTGTCTAAAACTTGCCTAATTATAATACCTGTCCTATTTTTACAAAAGCAGAGGGAGAATAAGTGGTCATGTAGGAAATACTCTTAACCTTCTATAGACACGTAGACATCAGAAAACTCCCTGAAGCAACGGTACCGTGTCCAGTGCTCTCTGCCAGAAAGTATGAAAGAATACTCTGGCCTACACAGAGGGGTCACTGTCCTCTCCGGTCCATCAAGTAGGCTTAGTGGAAATAGCCCTGGACTTGGAATCACAAAAGGGAGCTACAGTTCTAGCTCTAGCTCTTCAGATCTGGGAGAGGAAGAGCTTATCTGGGTCTTAATTATTTTCATCTATGAGGAGGTCAGATGCTAATCACTAAGGTCTTTAGAGGCTCTCCTGACTCTAAGGTTCTATTAATGTAGGTGGAGGTTAGAGGGAAGGAAAGGAAAAGAAAGATGAATTTCTTCCTTGATTTTTATCCCAGTGGGCAGATGGCCTGTATATAAGAGGCCACAATTCAGACATGGAGATAAAGTTGAGTCATTAAAACCACATGCTGACTCAATCGTCAGCCTGAAATAGTAGCTGTAATACAATCACATGGATTCTTCCCTTTGACACTCAAACCATTGTTCTCCCACACCCTGCAGATCACAGCAGTTTACATGTCACTTTTAATGAACCGGCCCTGATAGTAACTCTCCTTTTCTAACTCAATGGTTCTTTGTATACTTTGTACTCAGTATACACTCCCTCGGGTCTCCAGAGACGGGAAGATTTTTTTTTTTAAAACATTCCTTTAAATACTAAGGAAAAGGCCAGGGTCTTTGAGGCTGGGACAGCTGGGACTGAGGAGGCCTGTGAGGCAGATCTGCTTGACAGGGCTTCAGTTTTTTGGCTCAAAGCAATTGATCACAAGGGATAGAGGAGGCCAAGCAAGGAATGGACCAGCTAAGTGCAGGAGCCACTGAAGGAAACCTGTAGCCACCAGGGCCTATTTTATAGTTTGAGAACGGGGCCTTCTGAGTCCAGCCTCTTTTATGTCTTCTCTTATTCTTTTGTCCAATGACAACAGGATTATTAAAGCTGGAAAGGACCCAAGAGACCATTTTAGTCCAGCTCTAGAAGAAACAGAATCCCCTACAATTGTCCAAGGTACATAGCATCAGAGTTACTTGACTCTGGGTCTTTTGATTTCTACCTAGTCTGATGCTGGTCACACTCTACTGTGATAGAACCTTTACAGCTAGTGTGAGGCCAGATCACTTTAGAGGACATGAATGCACTGTCTAAGCAGGATACCAGAGTAAGTCAAGGTGTCTCCCCTAAGAGATTCTTCTAGACACCCAGAGCCCAGGAAGATTAGGTTACAGGATGGAACCAATTTAAAAATCATGTAGTTCTCTGCTGCACTATCTCCTAGTATCATTCTCCTATTCCTTCTTACCCTGGGAAAATAGCATTTTGACTAATTTGGATCCTCTGCTGAAAGGTTATGTTCCAATAAAATCCCTGCTTCCTCTGCCTGTGAGTCCTGGTTTCCTACTTGGGAAGAAATAGAGAATGGGGCCTCCCCCACAGAGGGAAGACATTGATGTCTGGCTGCCTGTGTACAGGAAGCATCTGGCATTCTAGTATAGTTTCAGAGGAAGAGGCTTAAAAAGGGAATTCCCCACCAAAAATCTGATGCAGGTTGGCATTTAGCTGAGAGAGTCAACAGTGAGATGCAATGTACTTTCTTTTGGCTAGAAATACCTAATGTAAGGCCACATCACCTTATATGGTGAGTAGAGAACAATGTCACAAGAACCTGTAAAAACTAAACAAAATAAATACTACCAGCTGCACTCTCTACTCAAACACTGATCTGTAAGACTAAACGTACCCAGGAAGTTCTAAGTCCATCATAATCACCTATTCTTGCACTAGAGAACCTCTTCTCAAAGGATGCCAAGACTTGTAAATGAGGGATTCTCCTATTTAGGGAAGGTTCAGAGGTTGTACAGAAGAGCCCTCAGAAGGGAATTTCCCTTTGGGAATTCAGAGTATGGGCAAAAATAGGCAGCAACCTTTGGGCCAGGACACTAAGTTTATGGCAGCTAGCATGCTCTATACCCTTCATCCCAGGGTCCCCTTTCCAGGCTATGATAGGTACTTTAAGCCCTACAGATACCTCTGTGTTAACAGCTAAGCGCTGGCCAAAGCAAGCTGCACACCTCCTCCTTACAATAACTTTAAAGCGCTTTCAAACAGACCTACAGAATATACCAGCCAGGGAATAGGGAACACATCTTTAACTCTCTCAAAAATAGAAACCCTTGATGACTGCCTTTTCTGTTATTCCCACCTTCAACCTAGGAAAAAAGCCATCACTCCTAGTCCCAAAGGGCCTTCGCCAGACCCAATGGTGCAAGTCAGCCCTGCATGACGGACGGTGTTGGCTCTACCTTCTGTGGACTAGTCTCTTAGCCACTGTGCGCTTCCCTCCAAGGAAGCTTATCTACCGATCCTTCCCCCATACGAATGCCTGGATCATCTGTCCTCCTGTCCTCGTAATTCTTCTTAGAGGCTCTGGTTCAACTTAATCCACTTATATCTTCTGAGGGTTGTGGGGGAGTAAATAGGGAACACAAAGGCAGTGGAAGCTAACTCACCCAAGGAAAGGTAGTTGTCAGAGACAGTTCTTCCAATGGATTGCTCCTCTTTATTATTACATGTGAGGATAATGATGCCTAACCTTCTCTGTCTTTTCTGCTTGTGAAGTTGAGTAAGGACTCTTAACTTTTCTTTGTATTTCCTACATCAAATGTACACTTTCAGTCCCACGAGACCTAGTTCCTCAGGTCAGGGCTTTCTAATATGGGAGGAAGAGGCCCTCGACAACCCACTCTTGATGCAGGGCCTACTGTGAGGAAGTTTCTAAACTGTCAGAGCATCTTTACCCGTTCTTCAGCCCAAGACAAACAGCCTCACCCCTTCCAGGCCCAGGCTGGGCTTCCCCTGCTCACTTACCCTGACGGGGTCCTCTCTTCCGTCGGAATGCTGCGCCTGACTGCAGAGCTTCCAGAAGACTGTCCATCACACCTGTCTCATCGCCCTCTGTCATGAACAAAGATGGAGATGTATGCTTTTCAGCCTGAGCAGCATGCAGCATTGAGCCCCACACATAATGTATATGGACTGTTGACTGGCTTCCTATCACCCACAGTGGCTAAGGGCTGAGAGCAGACAGAGGGCTCAACCCCACAGCCCATGTTTACTTGCATCTGTTTGAAAATGGTTAAAAGAAAAGGTTTGGCTGCCTATTAACCACTGCAGACCTTGGGGTATTTCCTGGCAGTACCCTCCTTCCTATCACAACCAGGACTAGCACAGAAAATTGCAGAAATCCCCAAGTCTAATTCCAGAATAAGCACACAGACTGGGATTATGAAATTAATATGGAACAATATCACTCGCTCTTTATCCTAAAGTGTTTCACTCCAGTTCACATAAACAGGTCAGGGAGAGCCTGGTTCCAGTTTCAGAGCAGGGCTGAGGAAAAAGGAGAAACCCCTGATCAAGACTGAATTTCTTGTAAGTACTGACCCCTGTGGCTGCATCTTCCAGAACCAGCTCAGCATGTAAGCAGACCATCCTGGCTGGAATGTAAAGAGTTAATGTAGAATTCTTGTTCCAGCCCGGCTCTGTTTCCATGGCAACAGCTCAGGGTGGTGAAATCTGAAACTGAAATCCCAAGGAGCCTGCGGGCTTGTTAGCTACAAGGCTGGGCTCACTGCTCCCCGCGCCACCTGCTGGCTGAACATCACCAGTGCAGGTGACCTACATTTCCAACCTCCTGCATTGCCTTGGGGACCCGGGCCAGGGCCAGGTCTTGCTGCACAGCCAGGTGAGTAGGAGCAGCTTTCATCCTGCATGTCAGCTGGACTCCACCTTTCCCTACATCTAGGGACAAACCCTGGCCACCAGGGGAGAAAGGGGGAAAGTGAAAGATACGTGGTGTGGGCTTCAACAGCATTCGCAGAACAAAATGTTGTGGCTTATATATATAACTATAGGAAGGACTGTGGAAATGCTTCCCAGAAAAATAGGAAGAAAAGAAAAAAGTGTAGGCTGTTCTGCTCCTTAAGGTCCCGGGCCTCATCACAACAGGAGCTGCCAAAGCAAAGTCCTTGGGAGGAAGAGGTGCTAGAGCAGCTCTGGTCTCTTGTGCTCAGCAAAGCACTTGATTCTTGCCAGACTTGGCGGCCCTAAGAACCCCTTTACTTAGATAGCTGGTGGTGCCTCAGGTTCAAGAAGGGTGGCATCAGCTAAATTCTGTGCACAATGTATACTACAGTTCTCCTCACAGAAGGAGCTGACAGAGGCGGGGGCAGGGCATAAGCAGCAGGAAGGCAGCAGAGACCGGAAACAGAAGGCCAGTAATTAAGGCCATATGTTTCAACAAAGACATGCTTCTGGTAGTGAAACAGATTCTGCTAACGAAAAAAGAGAGCGGCCAGCCCCCATGCCCCCTCTCCACAAGTGCAATCCCTTTATAATCTGATAGGTACACACGGTTATGTGTGCACAGTGTGGACAACTCTGCTGAAGTACTGAGGACACAGCCCTTAGTGAAAATAAGCACAAAGGGAGGGCAAGCCACCAGTAAGAGATGGGAGTGGGTCCAGGAAAACATTTTGGGGAAAAGAACAGAAGATTTAGTACAGGATACAAAGAACAGGCCAGCGGAACATTCGGACGGGCAGAACAATACGTGTTACAGCAGTCCTAGATCACTGGGGAGATGAGACCTAATGCGGGAAAACTGGCAAAGGAGAGAGAAGGGTTTGAGCTCGGAGAACTGGATCGCGCATGCAGGGGAGCTGAGGTGAAAGTCCAGCATCAGGCTCTTGGAGGTAGAAGACTGCCAACAATCTTTTGCCAGGAGCTGAGCTCAGACATGAGCTGTTGTCTCTGGCCTCTACGTTCTAGGCAGAGAAGTCCTGCAAATGTTCCTGTTTCAACCCATTAGCCCTTCTCCTCCACTTCTTACCTGCATTCATGTCTATTAGTTGCTCTCTCTTCTGCTGCTTCTCCAGCCGCTCCTTCTCTGCCTTCTCCTTGGCTAGTTTTGCTCGCCGCATCTTTTCCTCTGTCTCCCGCCGCTTCTGGTTTTCCTTGACTGCTTGCTGTGGAGGAAAACAACAACACGTGGGCATGTATGCACTTACGCATATGCTCACCCAACACTAACCAATGTGAAGCCAACCAATGTGGAAAGTGAGAAATGTCCACAAAAGATTCAGTCCGCAGCTAGCCCTTGCTCACCACAAACATATTCTTAAAGTTGTGCAGATCCATGAAGAATTCTTCCACAGACACCTTCTTGGGGTCAAAGAGGAAGTACTCTCCCAGCTCCTTATAGAGGGTCTCCATGTTACAATGCATCATCCGCAACTTGTTATACTGTTCCTGTGCATCCTTCACAAAGCTGTGCGGCCAGGAAGTAAAGGACCAAGACCAAGAAGCAGATCCACTTCTCTGGCCCCGAGGAACACTCAGAGATGCACAAGGATGTTCAGCATAGCACTGTTTATAACAGCAAAACCAAGAAGCAACCTAAATATCGAAAATAGGGGAATGGCAAACCATAAACCATGGTCCACCTACAGAAAAGGAGGTGGCAATTAAAAAAGAGGCTGTTCTCCATATATTGCTGTGGAACCTGGGCTTAAGACATATTATATTCAAAAAGAAATACAACACGGTTTTGATTTAAAGTAAATTCATGAGGTAAAAATCAGAAGTTCAGTGGTAGTGGTTACCTCTGGTAAGGGGAGGGAGAAGAGAATACGTGTGTGTGTGTGTGTGTGTGTGTGTGTGTGTGTGTACTGGAGATGGGGCAAAGGGTAAGGTATCAGGGAGGAATTTTCGTTTATGTGCATGGGTTTTTTTTGTTTACAGAATTTTTTTCAAGAAGGAAAAATTGTCTATCACCAGATCTATCCTGCTGTTCCCCCACGGGACATTTTCCTTCCCTTCCTAAGAAGCAACTCCCTCATTTTAAGAAAGGATATAGTCATTTTTTCAACAAACTTGTCTTTCTCATCTGTGGCAGCTGGGAAATTCTGAACATCACGTTCCACATCAGAAATCTGTTTCTTCATTTGATCTAGGTTCTTTTGCAAGTTTTCAGCAGAAACTAAAGGAAACACAAAAACAGAAAGAGTTCATGATGAGTCTCAAGACCCTCAGCCTCCAGTCTTTGGGGCCCAGGCTCTGTCCATACAGCTGTACCCAGTTATCCTGGCTCTCACGCTCTCTCCTCTAGCTGTTTCCCACATTTCAGTTTCCATCTTTCCGGTTCAACTATAAATTACTTGATAACTGAACCTCCAGCCTCCATAAGGAGAAGACAGGTTTCATTTAATTTAACAAGAACCTATGAAATTCCCTGGGATCTTGGTCTCATTTATTGTAGGGCACACAGTTGAAGGGGAAGGAGATATACACAGAAATACAGAGGAAGGGCAGAAATCTGTTCCCATTTCTACCGAATGCTGCTTTTTCTTTGTGTAGTTCCAGGATGATGAGGCCTGATTTTTGACAATCTAGTCCATGCTTTCTGAATAAAAATAACTGCTGACCTAGACTAAAAACACCTACCTTTCTTCCAGTTGTTTTTTAGTATTTGGGATTTCCCTCAGAAAGGAGAGAGTGCTTCTCACTTCTATACACGGAGACCTCCCCTCTGCCTGATAATCCTCTACCCGTGGCTTAGACATCATGCCTAAACCCTCTCCCATTCCCACCTAAAATAGGCAGAACTGCAAATTATCTAAGATAAGATCTAGACCGTGTGTTACTTCTGTCCCTGTGCAGAGATTTTGGGGGCCTGAAATAAATAGCCTTCTAGTTTTGCCCCAACCTGCCCCACCTCGGCTGGCTTTCTCCACATGGGCAAGCTCATCTGGAAACTTGAGGACATCAGGATGGTCATTCTCGCACAACTCAGCCAAGAAGTGCAACAGTGTCATCTTCTGATCTGTGGACTTGGTGTCTCGAAGCTTGGGGAAAGAGGAGAAACTGTCAGTCTTGACATACCCAAGATCACCTGAGACCAACAGTACTTTGCCACACTGGGCCCCCAGAGGCCGGCAGCCTTCCCTTCTGTTGCTCTGCTCTAAACCCTTGGCTTACTTTACAGAGGAAGCTGATGTTGAAGCCGAAAGCACCAGCATTCCTGGAGCCAGCATTCATGTAGTTTCCAACAAGTAACGTAATCTCCAGGAGTTTAGAGAAGCTCTCACTCTTTCGTAACTCCTCACATGCGGCAGTCACAGAAACAATCTCTGGCTTAATATTCTCCACTTGCTCACTAAACTGTAGCTTGAAGAGGATGGCGTTGAGGCGAGGCCGCAGGCGGGGCACAGTGCCCATCTGGTGAGGAAGACAAGCAGTTTGGTACAGCAGGCAGGGAGAGGGAAAGTCAGAAAAAACGTACAGGGTTGAGCCTCTCCTATAGGAGGCTCTGAGTTCAAGAATACCAAACAGAGAGAAACATTGGTTCAAAATAGAAAAGAGGCAAGGAACAAGTACCATGGCTACTCTGGGGGAGCAGAGGAGCAAGGGAGTCAGGGAAGAGCTTACTACCATAGGCCTCACTCACCACTACACCAAACTGCTCCGACTCAGCCAGATCATCATATTCATCCTTCAGTTCGGAAAGCATTTTTAACTGCTCTGGCTCTGGCATCTGCTTAATGAGGTTCTGAAAGAGAGAAGGGACTGTCTCAGTTTGAGGGGGAAGAGCTGACAACCTGGGCCTCCTGTCAGCCCCCCACTGTGCCCAGGGACCACAAAGAAGGAAACATGGATTGGGGGAGAGGTAGCTAATGAGATGGCAGGACTTTTGAAAAATATACCAGGAATAACCTAACCACCAGAGACACGGACGCTTACCCAAAGCCAGCATTCCATAAATCATCCTCTAGACCATTATGCTAGAGGACCTCATCCTCTACCCAGAGAGGTAATGAGGCTAGTGCACTGCGATGTGAAGAGCCAATCCAGCAGAACCACCTTGCTCCTTACCTGAATCATAGACTCAGTGAGAACAGACTCATTCACCTCCAGGATGACATTCTTAATCTCTTGATAGGCCATGCGGAATGAACCCAGAAAGATGGCTGCCAGAAAATGAGACTATTAAAAACCTCCACCAGCTCCCCACTGCCTCTGTAGCTAAAATCCAAGTTCTTGAGTCCAGTGTGGAAGGTTCCCACCTCCCAGCTTTCTCTCTCATGAATCCCCACATTTTGGCATATACCAGCTACACCGTTCGAAGTACACATTCAACAAACACTGTGGCTCCTGGCCTTTGCTCACACAGGAATATTTTGATCTTCTCTATCTCTATACGTCCAAGATACTCATCCCACTCTATTTTTAGTTCCCCACTCCCATGACTCCAGCCTCAAAGCTGCCACTGCCTTCAACTGCTGATTCTTAAACTGCCATATCCCCATTCCCCAACAAACACATCCTGTCTTCCTGTTTTAGCACCGGTCTCGACAGTGACCCCTCAACCTCATCAGAGCGCATGCACGTACTCTCTCTGGTGGGAGAGCCAACCATTCCATTTTCTCTGGATGTGTGAGTTCCACTTCACCTCCACCCTCTAGTATAGAGTTTCACTCAGTTTCTACTATTACTGCCATTTCCATTACTACTATTCCTGTTTAGTTTCCTTCTCCTTCCAGTCTCTGGTCAATCCAGACCTCTCATCGCTCTCTTCTGGCACCTGGGCTAATGGATACCACTGGCAAAGACTCTGCAGATCACAGTTCATCAGTGTGTAGCGGCACCAATGATAGCGGGGGTCTCAGCACTGCGCCCTCTTGCAAGCTCCTCCCAAAATATCCTCATTCTCGCAACTGTCCCACCACTTCTGATTTTTAAGATATTGTTTCTCTTCGCTGAAAAAAACTGAAGCCACTGGTCAAATTACTTGCCAAACATTTTCTTATGCACTGGAGGTCCTCAGCGAGAGCCAGAATAGACAAGGCTTACGTAAAGACTGTGTGGAATTATAGAGAAGAAGCCTTGTGCCAACAGTTCTGTCAGCTTCTCAGCAACTACACCCATGTACTCATCCTTTTCTTGTGTCTCAAAAGAACACATGGCCCTGAGGACCTTTTCCTTCAGTGCATACACGTAATCCAGTTTCTACCATCTAAAAAACAAAAAACCAAAACCCTGACTTGAAACTCCTAACTGCCAACTTCTTTCCCTCACTGTCTAACATTCTAACAGCACAGCAGTCTGTTCTCTTCCACTGCTGCAGCTCTCATCTATTCTCCTGTCCCTAGAGTCCATGACAAGACTGTGAACGTCAGACGTGGTATCTTACACATAACCTACATACATGATCTCATTTCACCCTATTCATAATATCCCCATACATCTGTAGTATTAGCCTCATTTCATAGAAACCTAGTATTTAAAGTTAATAAGCTATTCAAATCCAAGGTCACACTGCCAGTAATTGTTGGAAGCAGGATTTAAATACTAAAGGATTCCAGAACCTCTGTTCTTAACTTTTATGCTACACCAAGATTATTCTTGCTTAGGCTACTGACTTTCCTCACACCAGATCCAGAGGAGCTGTCCTGTCCTGTTTTTAGGGGACTCTTGTCTTCATCTGACACTGCTGACTATTCCCATTTCTTTTTTTTGTTTTGTTTTGTTTTGTTTTGTTTGTTTTTTGGGACTTGGGCCCTCACTACTCCCATTTCTTGTAACTTTGTCATACCATTTTTCTTGCTGCTCCTTTCCAGTCTCCTTTCAGTTCTCCACCCCCCGCCCCCACTATTTACTTGCCCCTTTAGTATCAGTGGCCTTCAAAGCAACCTCATGGCTTCAACTATGACTCATGTGCTATCTTCTAAATTCCCATTTCCAGCCAAACCTTCCTCCTGATTTCTACACCCAAATGCCTAACATACCCATCCTTCTGGAGGAGTCCCCACAGGCATCTTAAATTCTACCCTAAAAGTACTCATTTCCACCCACCACCCTGCCACCTCATTCATGTCCACTACCCACTGATCCTTCCCAAAAAGACAATTTGCTCCTGCTGGATTTTCCTTTTTCAGTAAACGGTACCACTCTCACTAGAGTGATGTAAACCCAAGAAAACGTCTCCTTTATTCCCTCAGCCAATCACTAAGTTCCAGTATTCTATCTTCTTAGTATCTTCTGCCTTCCTACTCACTTTCACTACTACTTAAGTTTCCGGCCCTGATCACTTCTCATCTAGTTTTAAAGCGAGAACATAACTCATCTCTCTGCCTATAGTCTTCCTGTACCCCAGCAATCCAGCCTCAAAGTCACTGCTGAAGTAGCTTCTCCCCAAATTACACAGGACCATATCACTCATTTTCCTGATTAACATCCATTCAATAAATTCCAAAGCTCTCAGGATAAAATAGATACTTTTTAGCCTAAGCCTGTCAGGATTCTTCATGATCTGGCTTCTTTCTCTTTCTTGAAAGCTTCTTCTGCCACCACTCACCCGCATAGTCTTTACTCAGCTGTACTCAACTACTTGCAGTTTTCCAACTGCACAGTGTTACCTCGTGCTTCTGTGCCTTCACACATGCAGATCTCTCTGCTGGAAACAAGGCAGCCCACGCTCTTCACTTCACTCATGACTAATACTTCTTTTAGCTCAGTTAAGCAGGACCTCCTCTCGAATGACATCTAGGATGTGCTCCTTCCAGTACTCCCCCCAGTTAATTTAGATGCCCCTTTCCCGGTGCTCTCATACACATCCTAGCACACCCCCATCAGAGCACTCATCAGTCTGTGTTGTTACCATTATTTACTCTTCTGTCTCTACCAGATGCATGCTTCCTGAGGACAGGGACTGTACCTTACTCAGCTTAGTGTCCCTAGCACATAAGAGGCACTTAGTAATTTCTGAATCACTAAATTATATCTCCTAGACCATCCTTCCAGAAACTAATCTCAATTCTCTGAGTTCTGTTTTCCATATCAGTATCACTCAACTGA
The DNA here is from genome assembly GCF_046562875.1 of Panthera onca. NCBI lineage: Eukaryota > Metazoa > Chordata > Mammalia > Carnivora > Felidae > Panthera > Panthera onca. The sequence goes on along the minus strand of NC_138339.1, from coordinate 121,950,468 downwards.
AAATAACAATGTCCTACTCCACGGTCGTATCATTTTCTAAAATAAGAGTTATTCTAGTTTTCTGGTCACAGAGATAATCTTGGGAAGAGGAATTATCTCACATTAGTTTCCATAAAAGGACTTACCCACGACAATATTTAGTAATATTTGCTGTCATTGATCTAGGTATACACAGCAAAGAATGATGTGAAAGGTGTACTGTTTTCATTCTATCACTGATTTTACTTACAGGTATGTGTATTCATTTACTTGTGTGATCTTGGCCAAGTCACAACATCTAAACTTTGATCTTCTCATTTGGAAAAATGAGGACAACAGCCACAATGCAAGACTGTGAGTGGGTTTTATGGAATATATACCCTTTCATCTCTGAAACACGTGTGTAGTATGTGCCTAATCGAGACTGCAACATGGCAGAACCTCAAATATTTATATGAACAAACATTTAAATCTATACTACTCAGCATTACCAGGGATCCACAACCAAACAACAACAACAAAATAAACATTCATCCTGATCATCAAATAAGTACTACCTGGATCAACTTGGGGGAAAAGTTTCTCATCCCACTTTGAGAAGTACAGGATTTACATTATTTGTTCTACACCACAAAGTTATTTTAGATTTAAATGCAATCAAACCAGTGCTGCATTTAAAGGAAGTTCTTGAAGTTAAAAAGAAGGAAATGCACAATAGCTAGAATATTTGTGGTAGATTTTCTGTGGAAGCAATGTAAATAGTAAAGGCTTTAAAATAAAAAAATCTGAAGTTCAAATCTCAGACCTGTCTCTAACTATCTACTGGACTAGGCAAATTCCTAAAAGCCTTAACCTCTGTTTCCTTGCCATAAAACTAGATGGTAACAATCTTGTAGGTCTACTGAGGAATTAAACAAGATGCTGGAAGTTCTTACAATGCTTGGCTACATAAGGAGCTCCACAAATCAAGGGACCTGGATCCACCAAAATTAAGATTTCAGAAGAACCCCCTCACATTTCAAATAGTTGGGAACACAGAGTTACTCACAGAGATTCTGGGCTGTCTTTGAATCCAACACCTTTAACTCTTTTACTTTTTTCTTTTGCACAGATTTCTTTTCTTCTCCACCTTCCTGATCCTTCTTGGCTAGTAAGGGAAAGATTAGAAAAGCATGATGAAGGAGAAGCCACATTCGTGCCTTATTGAACTACTGTACCAGCCTGGAATGGCTCCTCACCTCCTATTGGCAACAGTTTTCTTATTGCATTCCTTCAAAGCTAACCTTCTCTCTAACCACCCACCCTCCTATTACTGACCCCCCTACCAACTATAGTCAACATCCTGTTCCTTTAACTGTTTAACATTCCTTTAACTGTTAGCAATAATGCTTTCCCACCTACATCATATCATTTACTGGCAGATCTTTCTCTGAAGGACCAGATGGTAAATATTTTAGGCTTTGCAGACTATATGATCTGTCTCCACTGCTCAACTCTACCACTATAGCATGAAAGCAGAGATAATACGTAAACAAATGGGCATGTGGTTTGCCAACCTCTTACTAGAGTTTTCCACCATGTTATCCTTTGTGCTTATTAAAAGTCCTGTTTATCCTTCAAGCTCCATCTTGAATAGGAATTCTCTATAAAAATTTTCATTTCCAGGGTGCCTGGGGGGCTCAGTTGGTTAACCATCTAACGATTTTGGCTCAGGTCATGATCTCACGGTTCATGAGACTGAGACCTGAGTCAGGCTCTGCCCTGAGTGTGAAGCCTGCTTAAGATTCTCTTTCTCTCCCCCTCTGCCCCTCCTGCGTGCATACATGTGTGCTTTCCCCCTCTCTCTCTCAAAATCAATAAATGAACATTAAAAAAAAAAATTTTATTTCCCCAAATGCCTATGCTCTCCGAATCCCCAGTGAATTTGATACGTCTTTATTCTGTAAAGTTTTCCTTCTTAAATTAAACTGATGCTTTGATGTTATTTGTTATCACACCTCATTCAACAATGATTCAATGTTTTGTGACATTTCTTATGTATCATCTTGATCTTTTTAAACCCCGTTACTTTTTTTGTTAAGATTTTACTTTTAAGTAATCTCTACACCCAACATGGGGCTCAAACTCAGAACCCCAAGATCAGGAGTTGCACACTTCACTGACTGAGCCAACGAGGCACCCCAACCCTCTATTACTTTTTAAGTGTGGATACTTTCCCATCCCACCCACATTTTTAACTTCTGGAGCATGGACAAAATAATATTTTATTATCTCACTCTCTTAGCAGTTAGCATGATAGTAACATTCTCTAAGAAATGGGTGACGCTGGCTATTGAGGAGGGTTGGGAAGCAGACAGGGAAACGGGAACTGTTCTGGATGGACAGAACTGTAAAATATTCTGTCCTTTGGTGTAACCTGGCGTCAACTCTTTTTAGGAAGCTCCATGGGCGTATCTCCACAAGGAGGGTCAAGAAACTGACAAAGCTAGTTGCTCTGAGGAGAGGAATGAGGTGCTTGAGTACAAAAGTGTATTATAGTGAATAACTTCCTCATATACTGTTTGAATTTTCATTAAACCACAAAAAAGTACTATCTGGTACAAATAAGAAAGACCGCAAACAAAAAAGAAAATCACATGGCAAAAAGTACCAAGAGCTATTAGAAACTCATCCTTTGGCCAGATAGTCCCAACTCAAAGAAGGTATGTGCCAGATTATTCTGGGCACTGTGAATAAAACAGCAAATGAAATGGATTCCTGCCTTCATGAATGTCATATTCTAATAAGAAGAAATAGACAATCAGTTAATACATAAAATAGTGTATTAGTCATAGTTCTGTGAAAAAAAAAAAAATCAAGTAGGGAAGAGAATAGGGGAATTTCATGGGGGTTGGATTGTATCTTTGGTGGGGGGTGGGGATCAGGGAAGGTCCTAGAATGTGACTTTTGAGAAAAGACTTTTCTGAAAGTGAGAGTACAAACCACATGAATATCTTCGGGGAGGGGAAAGCATATCAGGCAGACAGAACAACAAATACAAAGGCCTGAGAAAGGAGCATGCTAGGTGTGCTCAAAGCAAAGCAAAAGGTCATTATGGCTACATGGAGTGAGGGAGAGGCTGGGAGAGTCACAGAGGTACTAAAGACAGATCATATAACAAAACAGAAATTATGGGTAGTGAGATAAAAATGGAAACGTAAAACATCCAGACTGTATCACAAAAACTTAAAAACAGGAAAGGAAAAAAGTAAAACTAAAGCTCTCATTTTATACAGGCAAGTAGAAAGATATGTATTCATTACTGATGTGAAAAAAACAAAAAACAAAAAACAAAAAAACGGGCGCCTGAGTGGCTCAGTCGGTTAAGTGTCTGACTTTAGCTCAGGACAAAATCTCATTGTTTGTGGGTTCAAGCCCTGCACTGGGCTCTGTGCTGACAGGTCAGAGCCTGGAGCCTGCTTCAGGTTCTGTGTCTCCCTCTCTCTCTGCCCTCCCCCACTCACACTTGCTCACATGCTCTCTCTCTCTCAAAAATAAACATTAAAACAAAAATTAAAAAAAAAATAAAAAACAGACTCAACTTGTTTGCTTGGCAATAAAATAAAAATAAATATGTGGTATATATACAAAAAAGAAAGGGACAGGGGCTTTAGAAAACTGAGTGGATCTGGGATAGGGGGCACCAGAGCAGAATTAGTCTGCCGTGAAAATAGAGCAGGCTCAACTGAAAATGAGAGCCATCATCTGAGGTAGGCCTCCTGAGATTTATGGAATTTACTTGCTACTCAGAAAGAAGGGTCAGAAAAGCAGTACTGAACCCTGGATGATGCTGAGCAGTCATGAAATTATTAATCTCATTTGGATGCAAATGGCTTCTTACTCTCAGTTATATTTATTCTTTGCCACCCATCTGTGTTTGTAAGGAAGAAAATGTTAACAGTAAAAAATTACATCCCAGGAGCAGGGAGTTAAGATGGCAGAGAAGTAGAGGGATTTTCCTCATCCCTCAAACACTGCTGTACGGAGTTTGGATCACTTACAACACCCAGGAAATCAATCTGAGGAGTGGCAGAAAGTTCTCCACAGGTGGAGGAGACAGCTTGGCAGGATTGAGGCTTCCCCACCTCCTGCTTTTTTTTTTTTTTTTTTGCCCAGGGTTACTTCAACAAACAAATCAAAGCACACCTAGTTAAAGGTCCAAACGCTCCACCACTACAAGCAAGGAGGAGCTCTCCAGAGGACTGACCAGTGGGACAGAGTAGCCAAAACATATCAACAGAGTGCACGCAACATACAGCAGAAACACTTCCTGGAGCGCCAGGTCCTGAACAGGGTATGACCCCATTTTAATATAGTAGTACTCTTAGATGCAGGACATCTAACAAGCTTTTAAAACACGCAAAAGATGGGGCACCTGGGTGCCTCAGCTGGCTAAGCGTCTGGCTTCAGCCCAGGTCATGATCTCATGGTTTGTGGGTTTGAGCCCCGCGTCGGAGTCTGTGGTGACAGCTCAGAGCCTAGAGCCTGCTTCGGATTCTGTGTCTCCCTCTCTCTCTGCCCCTACCCCATCTGCTCTGCCTCTGTCAAAAAAGTGAATAAACATTAAAAACAATTTTTTTTAATATGCAAAAGACAAGATGGAGGAAACTTAGCCAAAATGACATGATGGAATTCTCCCCAAAAGAAAAGTCAAGAAGAAATCACAGCCAGAGAATTGCACAAAACAGATATAAACAATATATACAAACAAGAATTTAGAATAACAATACTAACAGCTGGGTTTGAAAAAAGCATAGAAGACACCAGAGAAACCCTTGCTGCAGAGATCAAAGACCTAAGAACTAGTCACGATGAATTAAAAAAATGTTATAACTGAAATGCAAAATAAACTAGGTACAGTGGCAAGACTGAAGAAGCAGGTAAGAGAATAGGTGAAACAGAAGATAAAATTATGGAAAATAATGAAGCTGAAAAAAAGAGGGAAAGGAAATTATTAGCTAATGGAGATTAGACATGAAATGAAACACTATCTGTGTATCAAAGGAGTTCCAGAAGAAGACAAGCAAGAAAAAGTGCAGATGATTTATTTGAAAAATTATAGCAGAGAACTTCCCTCGTGTGAGGAAGGAAATAGGCATCCGAGTCCAAGAGGCACAGAGAACTCCCTTCAAAATCAACAAAAACAGGTCAACAGCACGACATACCATAGTGAAACTGGCAAAATACAAAGATGAAGAGAATTCTGAAAACAGCTAGGGACAAAACGTCCTTAACCTACAAGGATAGACACACAAGGGTAGTAGCAGACCTGCCCACTGAAACTTGCCAGGCCAGAAGGGAGTGGCAGGAAATATTCCATGCGTTGAATAGGAAAAATATGCAGCCAAGAATCCTTTCTCCAGCAAGGCTGTCATTCAGAATAGAAGGAGAGATAAAGACTTTCCCAGACAAACAAAAACTAAAGGAGTTCGTGACCACTAAACCAGCCCTGCAAGATATCCTAAGGGGGACTCTGTGAGTGGAAAGCAGCAAAGACTACAAAGGACCAGAGGACATCACCACAAACATGAAATCTACAGATAATACAATGGCCCTAAATTCATATCATTCAATAATCACTCTGAATGTAAACAGACTAAATGACCCAATCAAAAGATACAGGATATCAGAATGGATTAAAAAAAAAAAAAAACAAAACCAAGATCCATCATATATCCTGCCTATAAGAGACTGAGGACCGTGTAAGACACCTGCAGAGTGAAAGTGAGGGGATGGAGAACCATCTACCAGGCTAATGGATGTCAAAAGAAAGCTGGAGTATCCATACTTATATCAGACAAACCAGACTTTAAAACAAAGACTGTAACAAGAGATGAAGAAGGGCATGGTATCATAATTAAGGTGTCTATCCATCAAGAAGAGCTAAGAACTGTAAATATTTATGCTCCCAAGTTAGAAGTACCCTAATATATAAATCAATCACAAACATAAGCCAACTTACTAATAACAATAGCATAATTGTTGGAGATTTTACTATTCCACATACACCAATGGACAGAACATCTAAGCAGAAAACCAACAAGGTAACAACAGCTCTGAATGACACACTGGATCAGATGGACTTAACAGATACACTCAGAACATTCCATCCTAAAGTATCAGAATACACATTCTTCTTGAGTGCACATGAAACATTCTCCTGATCACATATTGGGTCACAAATTAGCCCTCAACAGGTACAAAAAGACTGAGATCATACCATGCATATCTCCAAATCACAAGGCTATGAAACTTGAAATCAACCACAAGAAAAAATTTAGAAAGCACCCAAATGCATGGGGTTAAAGAACATCCTACTCAAGAATTACCAGGTTAACCAGGAAATTAAAGAAGAAATTAAAAAATACACAGAAGCAAATGAAAATGAAAACACAAAAGTCCAAACCCTTTGAGATGCAGCAAAGGTGGTCCTGAGAGGAAAATACATTTCAATTCAGGCCTATCTCAAGAAGCAAGAAAGGTCCTAAATTCACAACCTAACCGCACACCTAAAGTAACTAGAAAAGGAGCAGTAAATAAAACCCAAAGCCAGGAGAAGAAGGGAAATAATAAAGATTAGAGGAGAATTAAACGATGCAGAATGCAAAAAAAACCACCAGTAGAACAGATAAATGAAACTAAGAGCTGGTTTTTTGAAAGAATAAACAAAATTGATAACCCCCTAACCAGATTTCTCAAAAAAGAGGACCCAAATAGATAAAGTCATGAGGGAAAGAAGAGAGATCACAACCAACACTACAGAACTACAAACTATTTAAGAGAATATTATGAAAAATTATATACCAACACACTGGACAATCTGAAAGAAATGGACAAATTCCTAGACACTCACACACTACCAAACTCAAACAGGAAGAAATTGAAAATTTGAACAGGCCCATAAGCAGCAAAGAAATCAAATCAGTTATCATAAATCTCCCAACAAATCAGAATCCTGGGCCAGATGGCTTCCCAGGGAAATTCTACCAGACATTTAAAGCAGCTAATACCTATTCTCAAACTGTTCAAAAAAACAGAAATGGAAGGAAAGGGGGTGCCTGCATGGCTCGGTCGGTTAAGAGTCTGACTTTGGCTCAGGTCACGATCTCGTGGTTTGTGAATTCAAGCCCCGTGTCAGGATCTGTGCCAACAGCTCAGAGCCTGGAGCCTGCTTCAGATTCTGTGTTTCCGTCTCTCTTTGCCCCTCCCCTACTTGTGCTCTGTCTCTATCAAAAATAAATAAAAAATGTAAAAAAAATTTTTTTTTAAAAAAGAAACGGAAGGAGAGCTTCTAAACTCATTCTATGAAGCCAGCATTACCTGGATTCCTAAACCAGTCAAAGACCCCACTAAAAAGGAGAATTAGAGGCCAATATCCCTGATGAAATTGGATACAAAAATTCTCAATAAGATATTAGCAAATCAAATTCAACAGTACATTAAAAGAATTATTCACTATGATCAAGTGGGGTTCATTTCTGGGCTGCAAGGCTGGTTCAATTTTTGCAAATCAATGTGATACAACACATTAATAAAAGAAAGGGTAAGAACCATATGATCATTTCAGTAGATACAGAAAAAGCATTTGACAAAATACAGCATCCTCTCCTGATCAAAACCCTCAAGAAAGTAGGGATAGAAGAACATACCTTAATATAATAAAAGCAATTTATGAAAGGCCCTCAGCTAGTATCATCCTCAATGGGGAAAGACTGAGAGCTTGGTCAGGAATGTGACAGGGATGTCCACTCCCACCACTGCTGTTCAACATAGGGTTGGAAGTCCTAGCCTCAGCTGACAACAAAAAGAAACAAAAGGCATCCAAACTGGCAAGGAAGAAGTCAAACTTTCACTCTTCACAGATGAAATGATTAACTCTCATGGAAAACCCAAAAGATCCCACCAAAAAACTGCTAGCATGGATACACAAATTCAGCAAAGCTGTAGGATATAAAAATCAATGTACAGAAATAGGTTGCATTTCTATATACCAATAATGATGCAGCAGAAAGAGTTTTCAAGGAACTGATCCCATTTACAATTGCACCAAAAACCGTAAAACACCTAGGAATAAACCTAACCAAAGAGGTAAAAGATCTGTATGCTGAAAGCTATAGAAAGCTTATGAAAGGAATTGAAGAAGATAAAAAGAAATGGAAAAATATTCCATGCTTACGGATTGGAAGAACAACTATTATTAAAATGTTAATACTACACAAAGCAATTTACACTTTGTGTACGCAATCCCTATCAAAATAGCACCAGCATTCTTCAAAGAGCTAGACCAATCCTAAAATTTGTATGGAACCACAAAAGATCCCAAGTAGCCCAAGTAATGTTGAAAAAGAAAACCAAAGCTGGAGGCATCACAATTCTGGATTTTAAATTGTATTACAAAGCTGTAATCATCAAGACAGTATGGTATTGACACAAAAACAGACACACAGATCAATGGAATAGAGAACTCAGAAATAGACACAAATATATGGCAAACTAATCTTTGACAAAGCAGGAAAGAGTATCCAATAGAAAAAGAACATTCTCGTCAGCAAATGGCACTGGGAGAACTGGACAGCAACATGCAGAAGAATGAAACTGGACCACTTTCTTACATGAATAAATTCAAAATGGATGAAAGACCTATTGTGAGACAGGAAACCATCAAAATCCCACAGGAGAAAATAGGCAGCAACCTCTTTGACACCTTGGCCACAGCAACTTCTTACTTGACATGTCACCACAGGCAAGATAAATAAAAAGCAAAAATGAACTATTGGGACCACATCAAGATAAAAAACTTTTTTCTGCACAGGGAAGGAAACAATCAGCAAAACTAAAAGGCAACTGATGGAATGGGAGAAGATATTTGAACTGATATATCAGATCAAGGGTTAGTATCCAAAATCTACTAAGAAGTTACCAAACCCAACACCCAAAATCAAATAATCCAGTGAAGAAGTGGGCAGAAGACATGAACAGGCACTTTTCCAAAGAAGACATCCAGATGGCTAACAGACACACGCAAAGATGTTCAACATCACTCATCATCAGGGAAATAAAAAACAAAACCACAATGAGATACCACCTAACACCTGTCAGAATGGCTAAAATTAACAATTCAGGAAATAACAGAGGTTGGTGAGGATGCGGAGAAAGAGGATCTCTTTTGCACTGCTGGTGGGAATGCAAACTGGCCGCAGCCGCTCTGGAAAACAGTCTGGAGTTTCCTCCAAAAATTAAAAAAAGAACTACCCTATGACCCAGCAATAGCACTACTAGGAATTTATCCAAAGGATATAAAAATGCTGATTCGAAGGAGCACATGCACCCCAATGTTTATAGCAATGTTATCAACAATAGCCAAATTATGGAAAGAGTCCAAATGCCCATCAACTGATGAATGGATAAAGAATATGTGGTTTATATGTACAACGGAATACTACTCAACAATAAAAAAGAATGAAATCTTTCCATTTGCAACAACGTGGATGGAACTAACGTGGATGGAACTTATTACACTAAACGAAATCAGTCAGAGAAAGATGTCATATGACTTCATCCATATGTGGAATTTGAGACACTCAACAGATAAACATAGAAAAAGGAAGGAAAAATAACAAAGACAGAGACGGAGGCAAACCAGAAATACAGAGAACTGAGGGTTGCTGGAGAGAAGGGAGGTCAGTGGGGGGATGGATTATGGGTGATGGGCATTAAGAAAGGCATTTGTTGGGACGAGCAATGGGTGTTATAGGTAAGTGATAAATCACTGGGTCCTATACTTGAAGCCAAGACTACACTGTACATTAACTAACTTTAAATACAAACAAAAAAGGGGACAAAAGGTCCCTTTTTGTGGAAGATAGAACTACATGTAGCAATTCATAACAACCACTTAGACTAATGATGAACTACTACAACTAATAATTTACACAAGCATATGTGTAGAGGCCCCTTTTAGACCAGAGGCTTGAGCGACAGATTATAGAAAGGACTCACAGTGACCCCTGGGGGCTGATTACACACAGGCCCATTAGATGACCCCCCTTCAAGATATCCATAGGCCCTAACTGACCAATTCCATACATCCCTAGACATACCTCTTCACCTTCCCTCTTAAAAAAAATTTTTTTTCTTAATATTTATTTATTTTTGATAGAGAGAGCATGAGCAGGGGAGGGGCAGAGAAGGAGACACAGAATCGGAAGCAGGCTCCAAGCTCTGAGATGTCAGCACAGAGCCTGACGCAAGGCTGAAGTCAGACACCCAAGCGACTGAGCCACCCAGGTGCCCCCTCACCTTCCCTCTTTAAAAACAGTCCCCATCCACTACCTCATTGCAGATAGCCTTTCCTCTGCTGTCCTGCCCACTGCTCCCTTGTGGGGGTGTATTCAATAAACTTATATCTGCTTTATTCTGCCTCAGGTGAATCCTTTCAGCACCTGCGTCATCGGCTTCCTTACCCCACATTAGGAGGCCTCCCTCAGATCAAGAATGACACCACAATATGGACTTCTTAGCTCTACCAAAATGGAGTATCCCCACATAGAGGAAATATATTGTATTTAAAAACTGGGGAGGGTAAAGGGACCTGAATGAAAAGAGAGTTTCTATGCTTCACTGGAACTGGTGAAACATCAGTATCATTAGACTAGGATACGTTATAAGAGTATGTATAATGTCACACTTGGAGGAACACCCAAGCAACCTATATGAAGTGATAAACTCAGGTACTATACATTAATCAAAATGGAATCCTAACAAATGTTCAAAGAAACCACAGTAAATTAAGAGAAAAAGATGAAACAAACAGAAAACACAATGACAGACTTAAGCCCTAACATTCAGTAATTACCTTTAATATAAAGGGTCTAAATACAATAATTAACAGAGATAGGCTATAGTTTAAGTGCCTGACAATTAGCTTTTTGGATTCTGATGTATGAACCTGACTTTACGTTTCTGATTGCTGAGGCATCCATTTCAAAGACATCTATCTCCATATTGCCAGCTATACATCTATATAAAGAGCCAGGCTGCCCACCCATAAAGCTTCCCTTTTAGAAAGCCCTGGGTAACCTAAAATAACTGTTTGAGTGGCCCCGCTTTTCTCTTACTGCAACTTAATTCTTGCTATTATGTTTTAAAGTCACCAATAGAGTCAACTGGCAAAACCCTAGGTACCCCACCCTTGACCCTGATAAAAGCAGAACTCCAGGGCTGGCCTTTCTCTCTTGCTCTACCAGAGACTTCGCTGTGTGGCCCCAGGTGTGTCCTGCACACTCCAGGACCTGTGAACAATAAACTTTCTTTCAAAGCTCCCCGATAACTGTTGCTGAACTGCATCCTGCAATCATAAGAACCAGCTTCAGCATGGGTTCTGCTCAGGAAAATATGTGTGCGGGCTCCCTGTGTGTGTGGGAGCTTGTAGCAAGTAGCAGGGCTCAAATGAGTACCTCCAGGCATTCCAAGCTGACAGCGATACTGATGGTCTCAGACAGACACAAAACAATGGCCAGATTAACAAAAGACCCAACAATATGCTGGTCTATGAATTTACTTCAAAAACAAAAATAAAGGTAGGTTGTAAGTAAAAGGTTGAAAAAAGATACACCATGCAAATATTTTTTTTAAAAAAAGCAGTGTCTAGGGGTCCCTGGGTGGCTCAGTTGGTTAAATGTCTGCCTCTTAATTTCGGCTCAGATCGTGATCTCATGGCTCAGAGGATACAGCCCCACACTGGGCTCCATGCTGACAACATGCAGCCTGCTTGGGGTTCTCTGCCTCTTCTCTCTCAGTCTTCTCCCTCACCTTCTCTCTCTCAAAATAAATAAATAAACTTTAAAAAAAAAAGTATCTATATATTACATCAGGGCAAAGAAAATACATAAACAAAGAGGGAATTACATAATGATTAAAAGATCAATCCACTAGTAAGGCATAACAATTCTAAATGTGTATGTACCAAACAACAGGCTCCTGAATACAATAAACAAAAACTGAGAGATGAAATGAGAACCCAACATACCAATACTTTAAGACATCAATATCCTACTCTCAGTAATGGGTAGAATTACTAGGCAGAAGATCAGCAAGGATACAGAACAAGTGACCACTACACTCAATCAACAGTAATACCTAGTAATACGTAGGAAACACTTCACCCAAAGCAGTGGAAAAAACATTTTTTTCAAGCGCTTCACTGGACATTCACCAAGAAAGATGCTATCTTGGGCCATAAAATAAACCACAACAGATTTAAAGGACTGAAATCAGAGCATGTTCTCTAACCATAATGGTATCAACCTATAAATCAGTTAACAGGTAACAGGAAAATATCCAAACATTTGAAACTAAAGAACTACTTCTAAGTAAACTGTGAATCAAAGAGGAAGTCTCAAGAGAAAATTTTAAGATACACAGAACTAAATGAAAATGTAAGCACAACACATAAAAATATATGGGGTGCAGCTACAACAATGCTGACAGTTAAAGTGACAGCCCCAAGTTTATATCAGAAAAGATCACAAGTCAATAGTCCCATTTTCTATCTCAAGAAACTAGAAAAAGAGCAAAACAAATCCAAAGCAAGAAGGAATGAAATAAAGGACATAAGAGCAGAAATCAATAAAAATGAAAATAGAGAAAAACCAATGACTCAAAAAGCTGCTTGAAAAACATCAATTAAATAGGTAAACATCCAGAAAGACTGACAAAGATAAAAAGGGAGCCCTATATTACCAATATGAGGAATAAAATAGATTATCACTAGAGGTCCTGCTACCAATGAAAGCATAGTAACGGAATACCACAAACAACTCTGTACTCATGAAATGGACAATTTACAAGAGACGGACCTATTCCTCAAAAGCTACCATCTATCAAAACTCAACCAAGATGAAATAAATAACCTGAATACTCCCGAAACCATTTTAACAATTGAATTCAAAATTAAAAGGCTCCTGAAAAAAAAGGTGGTTCAGAAGATTTCACTAGAAACTTCCTTAAAACATTTAAAGAAAAATGAATGCCAATTTAATATAATGTCTTCCAGAAAATAGAAGACGGGACACTTTCTCCTTCACTTTATGAATGCCAATGAATTGTTTATTTTAGTTATTTTTATGTTATGTGAATTTCACCTCAATAAAAAATTGGTAATTAAGATGTGTAAAATCACAGGGGCACCTGAGTAACTCAGTCAGTTAAGCATCTGACTTCAGCTCGGGTCATGATCTCACCATTCCCAAGTTTGAGCCCTGCACCAGGCTCTGTGCTGACAGCTCAGAGCCTGGAGCCTGTTTCAGATTCTGTGTTTCCCTCTCTGTCTCTGCTTCTCCCCCACTCATGAGCGCACACTCTCTCTCAAAAATAAACATTACAAAAATTGTTTAAAAAAAAGATACGTAAAATCACAAATTATATCAGTGAAATGTGAATATGGGTTGTTTATTAGCTAACAGTATTCTACTGATAATTGATTTCCTAAATGTGATAATTGCAGTGTGGTTATGAAAAAGAATATTCTTCTATGTGGAAAAGGAATACTCAAGAATTTAGTTGTAAAGGGCCATGATGTCAGTATTTTATCTCAAACTGCTCAGTTTAAAAAAAAAGTAAAGTGTTCACAGCACCATTATCCACAACAGCCAAAATGTGGAAACAACGCAATGTCCATCAACTGATGAATGTAAAAACAAAATGTGGTATATCTAAAAAGAACAGACTATTTTTCAGCCATAATCTGGAATGAAAAACTGATACATGCTACAACATGGGTCAACCTTGAAAACATTATTAGTGAAAAGGCCAGACACAAAAGGGAAAATATTATTGCACATACACAAAATGTCTAGAAAAGGCAAATCCATAGAGACACAAGCCAGATTAGAGATTAACCAAGTTGGGGGAAGAGGAGGTGAGGAGTGACTGCCAATGGATTCAGGGTTTCTTTTGTGTGTGTGATGAGAACGTTCCAGAATGAGACAGCAGCAGATGTACAACTCTGTGATATACAAAAAAACCCCACAGAATTGTATACTTTTAAGATGAATTTTTTTGTTGTTTGAAAGTTCTTAATGTTTTATTTATTTTTTTAAATTTTAAATATTTATTTTTGAGAGACAGCGCGCATGTGCTTATGTGCTTGCTTGTGCGCACGCCTCAGTGGGGGAGGGGCAGAGAGAGAGGGAGACACAGAATCTGAGACAGGCTCCAGGCTTTGAGCTGTCAGCACAGAGCCCAATGCAGGGCTCGAACCCACAAACCGCGAGATTATGACCTGAGCTGAAGTCAGACACAAGTTCATGACCTGAGTGGAGTTCGGAGGCTTAACTGACTGAGCCACCCAGGTGCCCCCTAATGTTTTAATTTTTAAAAGCAAATTTTGGCTATAAAAAGGATAAATTTCATTAGCTGGAAAAGCTCTTCACCAAGACCGACATCTTAAAGGTAATCAATACAGAAATGCTTTTATGGGGCACCTGGGTAGCTCACTCGGTTAAGTGTCTAACTTTGGCTCAGGTCATGATCTCACCATCTGTGAGTTCAAACCCCACGTCAGGCTCTGTGCTGACAGCTCAGAGCATGGAGCCTGCTTCAGAATCTGTGTCTCCCTCTCTCTCTGCCCCCTTCGCCACGCATGCTCTCTCGCTCTCAAAAAAAAAAAAACAGAAAAAGAAAATGCTTTTATAATGATTTAGAAGTAATCTTGTCGATACCTTTGACGGTTTACTAGTAAGTGAAGCAGCCTGTGTTTCTTGATTTTTCTCTGCTTCATTTTAACCACAAGATGGTTTTGGCTGGTAGTGCAAAGGGAGACAGGGACATACCAACATAGTAATAAGTCTGAGGAGGTTAGTCTCAAAGGAGAGGCAACACACATGCTAACCCTCTGACCAGTTGTTCTAGGTGAATTATTTTGTGTGATAAGAAGATGTCTAGGGTCCCTTTAACTTGAAGGATCTATATCTGCCTGCTTGATTTAGCTTAATTTTCTGGTTTTAAATGACTATTTAGTCTTAAATAGTATCCTTTTAAATATATTTCTTTAGGTTCAGTTCTTCAGAATGCTATGATACCAGGGCATTCTTTGAACCATCATTTCAGTCATAGAGAATGGCTTATCTTTACAAAAGTCCCTCGGTTAGCCTGGGCTGTGGCCCAGAGAGCGGTCTACCACAGTATCTGCTCCCTTTCCACGATGTGGAGATTTTGTCCTGGGAAATGATGGCCCAGGTAGGGACCATATTTCCCAGCCCATCTTTATCTGGGAGTGACCATATGATTAATTTTCATCAATGGAGTATAGGCAAAGTGATGTATATGGATTCTAAGCCAGGACTTTTTTTGGGGGGGGGAGGGCTACAAATTAAAATTTATTTCTTGCTTTAAGGGTGAATCTTCTGGTATATGAATTACACTTCAGAATATATATACACACACACACACATATATATATACATATATATAATGGACTACAGACCTAAATGGAAAACCTAAAACTATTAACTTCTAGAAGAAATTGGAAAAATCTTACCAATTTTGGGGTAGGCATGGATTCTTAAAAACACAAGAGTACCAACCATGTGGTGTGCAGTATCTTAAGTGGGCCCCCTTCTTAGTGCACACACCCCGCATAACCCTTCTCCTTGAGTGTAAGTGGGCCTGAACTACTCTAGTAAGCCCTTTTACAGAACAGTTTAGAGGTCAGAGACAAGCAAAATCAGATTCAAAGCTGCAGCAGATGCTCTCCGGCTGTCCTTGAAGAAGCAAACCCTGTGCTGTGGAGATGACCTTGTGGGAGGAAATGATGAGCAGCCTTTAGAAGCTGACAATAGCCCTTAGCTGATGACCAGCAAGAAAACAGGTATCTATGTCCTACAATTACAAGGAACTGGATTCAGCCAAATGACACACAAGCTTGGAAGAGGACACTGAGCTCCAGAAAGCAGTGCAGCCCAGCTGGAACCCCGATTTTAGTTTGGAGTGACAATGAGTAGAGGATCCAGCTAACCTGGATTCCAGATCCATGGAAACTGCAGGGTGATAAACTTATGTTGGTTTAAGTTTGTTGTAATTTCTTATAAAGCAACAGGAAATAATACATAACATAGAAGAAAAACTTGATAAAGCAGACCATCAAAATTAAAAACTTTTGTTCTTTCAAAGATACTGTTAAGGAACAAAACGATAAGCTACAGCTTGGGAGAAAATATTTGCAAAACATATATCTTGATAAAGGACTAGTATCCACAACATATTAAAAAACTCTCATGATTCGATCATAAGAAAACCCATTTTTTTAAATGGGCAAAATATCTGGAGAGAGACTTCAGCAACGAAGACATACACAGGGAAAGATGCTCATCATCATTATTAGGAATATGTACTAGGAGTTATATTAATTAGAAATGAAAATTACAATGCCTAAGGGGCACCTAGCTGGCTCAGTTGGTGGAGCATGTGGCTACTGATCTCGGGGTTGTTAATTTCGAGCCCCATGCTGGGTGTAGAGATTACTTAAAAAAATAAAATCTTAACAACAGCAATACTCAATGCCTAACCCACTAGAATCACTAAAATTAAAAAACAAAACTGATGAAACTAAGTGCTGGTAAGGATGCAAAGTATCTGCAACTCTCGTACATTGCTGGTGAAAATGAAAAAAAATGGTACAGCCACTTTGAAAACAGTTTGGAAGTTTCTTATACAATTAAACATATATTTATTTTAACAAATGGCCCAATGATCCCATTCCTAGGTATTTGTCCAAGAAAAATGAAAACATATTATGTCCAGACAAAATACTGTATGCAAATATTTCTACTGGCTTTCCTCATAACTGCCCCAAACTGGACTCAACCCAAATGTCCATCAACCAGTGAATGGATATAATGGAATTCTACTCGGCAATAAAAAGAAATAAGCCTGTATGCACAAACCTATACCTCACATACATTTTGCTAAGTGAAAAAATCCAAGCTCAAAAGGTTACTTAATATATGTTCCATTTATATGATATTCTGGAAAAGATAAAACCAGAGAAAGAGGAATCAGGTCAGTAGTTTCCAGGGCTTGGTGGTGAGGACAAGGGATAGATAAATGCGCAGAAAGGAACTTTCTGAAGTGATTAAGGTGTTCTCTATCTTGACTGTGGTGTACACGGCTGCATACATTTGTCAAAATTCAAAAAAGGGTAAATTTTACTATATGCAAATTGTACCTCAACAAGCCTGGCTAAGCAAATTATATCTTTAAGGTCAATAAAATACAGTAGCCTAAAGCTATAATAATTCTACCAAGTAATAGTGAAAGAACATTCGAAGAGAAAAAGGAAAAATAGACACAAACGTTTAGCATATGTCAAAGTAGAAACTCAAATCAAAGAAAAAAGAAAGGTGTAAAACAGAGGTTGATACACTTTTTTTCTTAATTGACCAGGAATTAAGTATTTTAGGTATTTAAGTTTCTGATTCAGTTACTCAACTCAGCTAGTGTAATATGAAAGAAGACACAGGCAGTATGTAATGAAATGGACATAGCTGTGTTCAAACAAAACTTTACTAACAGAAATGGGTTGGGCGTAGTTTGCTGACTTCTGGTCTAAGCAAGTGTTGGAAGAACTGGCTTTCCATTTTGAGGGAAAATCGTTAGATCCTAACTTTATGCTGCACACAAAAATAAATTCTAGACATATTAAACAGCTAAATGTTGAAAATTAAAAAAACACAATTTTAAAAACTTTTCTAAAAATAACACAAAATCAAGATGGTATCATGTAAAAGACAAACTGGTTTGATTACAAAACCTTTTTGTTTCTTAATGTGGTAAAAATTGTCATGTAACATATGAAAGAAATGAGAATTTCCATTTCCAGTAATGATGCCAAGCGTCCCACGAAAAACATCTAAAAGTGCTGGTATAACATTTAAAAAACTACCTTATTACTTGGAAGAAGTAACAAGATAGTGATGAAGTGCTCCAGAGAGGTAACCAAAACACTCTATGATGGATTTGCACAAGGGTGAACAGGGATTAAAGTTTAGTTTCTGCCCAAAGCCGGGAATCTCAAATGAGACTCTCTCTGCAGGAGCTGAGAACTCAAAATTTTGGCTGCATCTTGAATAAAGGTGAATACAACAGGTTCACAAGTAAAAGCCCTAGAAAGCCTGAAGTCTAGGAACAGGGCAAATAAATGCAGAAAGAAAAATATTAAAAATAACAAAACAAAACCCTCACACATACAGGACATAAAATGGAGTGCTAAATGTGACATTCACTGGCACTGAACCTGAAAGCAAAATAAAGTGCCAAAAGTGGAAAAAAAAAAAAAAAAAAAGATGGAACATTTGAAAGAAAAATAGATGTGAGTTTTCCAAAAGTGATGAAAGATTTCAACACAGAATCAAGATGCTCAGAGAATCCCCAAGAATAATATAAGAACAACAAGGTATATGATCACAATAAGAACTGCTAAAACCAAGAGTAACAAAAATTCTCGAAGTAGCAGGGGTTGAACATATTACCTTCAAATTTTTTTTTTTACGTTTATTTTTGACAGAGACAGAGACAGAGACAGAATGCGAGTGGGTTAGGGGCAGAGAGAGAGGGTGACACAGAAGCAGAAGCAGGCTCCAGGCTCTGAGCTGTCAGCACAGAGCCCGACGCAGGGCTCAAACTCACGAGCTGTGAGATCATGACCTGAGCCGAAGTCGGATGCTCAACCGACTGAGCCACCCAGGCGCCCCTGAACATATTACCTTCAAATGAACAAGAGTAACAATGACGGTGGAGCTGTTTTAACAAAAAAGAAAAAGCAAAAAATATCCTTCAAAAATATAGGTGAAATAAAGATATATCCAGACAAAAATAGAATTTATTATAGTAGACTTGAACTAAAGTAAATATTAAGGGGAATATTTATTTATGCAGAAGATAAAAATTATCACACAAAGAAACACAGAAATGTAGGTAGGAATGAAAAACAGTAGATAAGTGTTTATAAGTGAGTATCAGGGCACCTGGGTGGTTCAGTTGGTTAAGCATCTGACTGTGGCTCAGGTCATGATCTCATGGTTCATGGGTTCGAGCTCTGCATCTGGTTCTGTGCTGACAGCTCAGAGACTGGAGCCTGTTTCAGATTCCATGTCTCTCTCTCTCTCTCTCTCTCTTTCTGCCCCTCCCCTGCTCACGCTTTGT
Organism: Panthera onca; assembly: GCF_046562875.1. Lineage (NCBI taxonomy): Eukaryota > Metazoa > Chordata > Mammalia > Carnivora > Felidae > Panthera > Panthera onca. Next base: position 121,931,250 of record NC_138339.1, on the reverse strand, counting down.
CTCTCTCTGTCTCAAAAATAAATAAACACTTTAAGTGAATACCAATATTACAGAATAATAGTAAAAAATGTTTGTGGAGCCTAAAACATGTAGAATTAAAATACGTGACTTCAATGACTCAAAAAGAAGGAATGTCGTAGAGTTACAATGCTGTAAAATTCTAGCATTATCTGGAAGGTGTTAAAAGTCATAATTTGAATTAGATTGTAATAAGTCAAGCATGCATGTGCAATTTCTAATGTACCCATTAAAACACAGTAAAAACTGTATAACTAAGAGTAGAATATATGTGAAATAAAAAGTTTTAAATGAATCTTTAAGAAGATAAAAACAAAAAACCTGAAAAAATCAAACAAAACAAATAGCAATATAGAATATATAAATTCAAATGAATTAATTACTTGGCAATGAAGACTAAGATCATCACACTGTATTTACAAAACATACACACTAAATATGTGCTGCTTACAAGGGATATACTTTAAATAAAGACACAAATGTTAAGGTAAATAGTGGAAAAAGATATACCAAACAAAAGAAAACTGTTGTAGTTATATTAATATCAGACAAAGATTTCACCTCTAATAGTGTGATTGGCTTGAACAGACAAATTTCAAAACAATAAAGAGTCAGTCCACAAGGAATCTAATTCTAAATCTAAATATATCCAATAATTTAGTTTCAAAATAAATGAAGTAAAAATTGACTAAAAGAAGAAAGGGCAAATCTATAGCCACTGTGGAAGAATTAAGACCTTTTGTACAGAAACTAATAAAACAAACAGACAAAAACTTGAGAAGTATATAGAAATTCTGAACACACCTAACAAACCTGACCTCATCGATATATTAGAACAATGCATACAACAATGGAATACTACACCTTTTTTACATATGCACACATAGCACATTTATGAAATTCACCACATGCTGGGTAAAAGCAAGCATCAACAAATTTTAAAGGGTAGAAATCTTTCAAAGTATGTTCTCTGACCACAATAGTTTTAACTTGGAAATCAGTAAAAAAGAAAATTCCTAACTATTTGATATTGAATAAATATCCAAATAATTCTGAACTCAGGTAAGAAATCACATTAGAAATTAGAAAATATTTTGAACAGAATGAAATCAGCATATAAGAGGACAGGGTAAATAGAAAGTACAAAATAAGATGGCAGATTTAAACCCAATATTTCCATAATTATATGAAGTATAAATGGACTATATGCTTCAGTTAAGACCAATATTGTCAACTGGAGTGAAAAAAGAAAAAAAAAAAAGAAACAGTCCAAGAGTATGCTGTTTTATAAAAAGAAAAATCAGAAACGCAGTATAATGATAAAAGTTTATCAGGGAAATATAAGAATTTTGAATTTCTATGTACCCAAATAACATAACACATTTATATACTAAAATACATAAAGCACAAAAAAATATATAATCTGATTCTAATCATGAGGACACATTAGACAAACCCAAACTGAGGGAAATTTTACACATTCACTGGTATGTACTCTTAAAAAATGTCAAGGTTGACACAAACAAATGGAAATATATACAATGCTCATGGATGGGATGAATTAATATTGTTAAAATATCTACACTACCAAAGCAATCTACAGATTCAATGCAATCTCTATTAAAATACAAGTAGACAAGTAGAACAAATAATCCTTAAATTTGTATGAAACCACAAAAGACGCTCAAGAGCCAAAGCAATTTTCAGTAAGAATGAAGCTGGAGGTATCATAATCCCAGATTTCAAGATATAATAAAAACAGTATAGTAGTGGCACAAAATTAGACACATTGATCAAGGAACACAACAGAGAGCCTGGAAATAAACACACATTCAGAGGGTCAATGAATCTATGACAAAGGAGGCAAGAATATACAATGGGGAAAAGACAGTTCATCAATAAATGATGTGAGAAAGCTGGAAAGCCACATGCAAAATAATGAAAGTGCACCAATTTCTGAACACCATACACAAAAACAAACTCAAAATGGATTAAAAATCTAACTGTGAGACCTGAAACCATAAAACTTCTAGAGGAAAACAGGCAGTAATCTCTTTGACATCATCCTTAATAACTTTTTTCTAGGTAGGTCTCCTGAGACAAGTGAAACAAAAGCAAAAATAAACTACCAGGACTATGCCACACTTAAAAGCTTTTGCAGAGCAAAAAGGCAACCTACTGAATGTGACAAGATATTTGAAAGTGAGATTATCTCAGAAGGGTTAATACCCAATATATATAAAGATTTTATACAACTCAACACCAAAAAACCCCAAATAATATGTAACTGGGCAGAAGACCTGAATAGGTATTTTTCCAAAGAAGACATACAGATGACTAACAATACATGAATAGATGCTCAATATTGCTAAATCATGAGGAAAATGCAAATTAAAACCACAATGAGGTGTCACCTTATATCTGTCAGAAGGACTAAAATCAAAGAGACAAGAAATAACAAGTGTTGGCAAAAATGTGGAGAAAAAGGAACCCTCATACATGGCTGGTGAGAATGTAAATTGGTGTGGCCACTGTGGAAAATAGTATGGAGGTACCTCAAAAAAATTAAACACGGAAATAACATATGATCCAGTATTTTCACTACTGTATCTACCCAAAGAAAATAGAAACACTATTTCAAAAAGATATACACACCCCTATGTTTATTGTAGCATTATTTACAATAGCCAAGATATGGAAGCAACCCAGTGTCCATCCACAGATGAATGGGTAAAAAAGATGTGGCATATATATACACAATGGAATACTACTCAACCATAAAAAAAGAATGAGATCTTGTTATTTATGACAACATGGATGGACCTAGAGAGTATTATGCTAAGTAAAGTAAGTCAGACAGAGAAAGACAAGTACCACATGATTTCACTTATACATAGAATCTAAAAGACAAATGAACAGGGGCACGTGAGTGGCTTAGTTGGTTAGGTGTCCAAGTCTTGATTTTAGCTCAGGTCATGATCTCAGGGTAGTGAAATCAAGCCCCCTGTCAGGCTCTGCACTGAGTACAAGCCTGCTGAAGATTCTCTCCCTCTCTCTCTCTGTCTCTCTCTGCCCCTCCCCCACTCACATGTGCTCTGAATTTTAAAGAAACAAAAATTCTAAGGATTGGAAACAAGTAACACTCTCATTTGAAAATGATAATTGTTAATATAAAAAATCCAAAAGAATCTATACATTTTGAGGAAGCAAAAAAATGAATTAAAAATATCACTAAACCAGACTTCAACCTGTATTACAAAGCTGTAATCATCAAGACAGTATGGTACTAGCACAAAGACAGACAGATCAATGGAACAGAACAGAGAACCCAGAAATGTTTGTGGAAACATATGGCCAACTAATCTTTGATAAAGCAGGAAAGAATATCTAATGGAATAAAGACAGTGTTTTCAGCAAATGGTGCTGGGAAAACTGGACAGCAACATGCAGAAAAGTGAACCTTGGCCACTTTCTTACACCATACACAAAAATAAACTCAAAATGGATGAAAGACCTAACTGTAAGACAGAAAACCATCAAAATCCTTGAGGATAAAGCAGGCAAAAACCTTTTTGACCTTGGCTGCAGCAACTTTTTACACAACACGTCTCCATAGGCAAGGGAAACAAAAGCAAAAATGAACTATTGGGACCTCATCAAAATAAAAAGCTTCTGTACAGAGAAGGAAAGAAACGATCAGCAAAACTAAAAGACAACCGATGGAATGGGAGAAGATATTTGCAAACGACATTATCACATAAAGGCTTACTATCCAAAATCTATAAAGAACTTACCAAACCCAACACACAAGAAATAATCCAGTGCAGAAATGGGCAAAAGACATGAATAGACGCTTCTCCAAAGAAGACATCCAGATGGCCAACTGACACATGAAAAAATGCTGAACATCACTCACCATCAGAAAATACAAATCAAAACCACAAATGAGATACCACCTCACACTTGTCAGAATGGCTAACATTAACAACTCAGGCAACAACACATGTTGGTGAGGATGCGGACAAAGAGGATCTCTTTTGCACTGCTAGTGGGAATGCAAACTGGTGCAGCCACTCTGGAAAACAGTATGGAGTTCCTCAAAAAGTTAAAAACAGAACTACCCTACAATCCAGCAATTGCACTATTAGGTATTTATCTAAGGGATACAGGTATGCTGTTTCGAAGGGACACAAGCACCCCAATGTTTATAGCAGCACTATCCACAATAGCCGAAGTATGGAAAGAGCCCAAATGTCCATTGATGGATGAATGGATAAAGAAGATGTGGTGTGTATACACACACACACACACACACACACACACACACACACACACACACATATACACACAATGGAATATTACTTGGCAATCAAAAAGAATGAAATCTTGCCATTTGCAACAACGTGGATGGAACTAGAGGGTATTATGCTAGGTGAAATTAGTCAGAGAAAGACAAATATCATATGACTTCACTCATATAAGGACTTTAAGATACTAAACAGATGACGGGGCGCCTGGGTGGCTTGGTAGGTTAAGCGTCCGACTTCGGCTCAGGTCATGATCTCACGGTCCGTGAGTTTGAGCCCCGCGTCGGGCTCTGTGCTGACAGCTCAGAGCCTGGAGCCTGCTTCAGATTCTGTGTCTCCCTCTCTCTCTGTCCCTCCCCTGTTCATGCTCTGTCTCTCTCTGTCTCAAAAATAAATAAACGTTAAAAAAAATTAAAAAAAAAAAAAAGATACTAAACAGACGAACCTAAGGGAAGGGAAGCAAAAATAATATAAAACAGGGAGGGGGATGAAACATAAAAAACTCTTAAATATGGAGAACAAACAGGGTAATGGAGGGGTTGTGGGAGAGGGGATGGGCTAAATGGGTAAGGGGCATTAAGGCATCTACTCCAGAAATCACTAGCACTATATGCTAACTTTGATGTAAATTAAAGAAACAAATTAAATTAAATGGTAATAAAAAAAAATCATTAAAAAATGAAGTACCTAAAAAAATTTAATAAAAACCATACAAGAGCTCTATGGATAAAGTATATAATGTTAATGAAAAACATTAAAGATACGTAAGTGAATAAAAATTTACAGATTCATATATTAAAAGACTTGATACTGTTGTGGTGCCTGGGTGGCTTAGTCTGTTAAGCATCCAACTCTTGTTCTTGGCTCAGGTCATGATCTCATGGCCCATGAGATCAAGTCCTGCATTGGGCTCTGCGCTGACAGTGTTGAGTCTGCTTGAGATTCTCTCTCCCTCTCCCTGCCTCTCCCCTGCCTGTGTGCATACACGCTATCTCCCTCTCTCAAAATAAATAAATAAAAATTTTTAAAAAAAGAATTGATAATGTTAAGATGTCAATTTATCCCATATTCACTTATAGACTCAGCAGAATAAAAAATCTTTAAGTTGTTAAGCTGTTTCTAAAATTTATATGTAAATACAAGGGGCCAAAGGTACGACATTTTTGGCAAAGCAGCCGAAGATAGGTTGTATAGACATATACTATAAAGCTGTAATAACCAAGATCATGTGGTATTGGCATCAGGATAGACAAAATACTGAACAGTATAGTCCAAAATACAGACCCATAGATAGAACAGCACTTGATACAACAGACTGGGCATTTGAGATGACTGGGAAAAGGACACACTTCCCAATAGATGAGACTTCGAATTAAGTGTCCACGTGAAAAAAAAAAAAAGTTTGCATCCATAGGCAAATCAATTACATATTAAAAAGCTCAATGTCAAACAAAGGCAAAACTAGAATGACTAAAGGATTTCTTACACAAGACACAATATGCATTAGCCATAAGGAAAAAGACTAATACATCTAAGCACTTTACATGAACTATTCATCAAGACACCAAAGCAAAAAGACAGGCTGCAGAGTCAGAGAAGATGCTTGTGATACACCTAAGTGACAAAGGAGTAATATCTAGAATAGATGACCTTTTGTTTGAAATGTGATCATTTGCAACATTCATGAACTAACAAATCTATGTACTGAGAACTGACGGCTGTTGATATCATAGAAGGGATGACCAGACATTATATGCTGTCCGAAGAGGAACCTAACATCTATTATAAAGAGGTCTTGGCAAAAGACAAATGGAGCCTGATTCTGATTAAACTTCTAGATCCATTTACCAAATTACAGCAAATATAGGGGACAGAAACATACAAACTACACTATGGGAATAAAATCACAAAATCCATTATTATGGGAAACTCCACAGGACAAATAATATAGTTCTCACAACAAATGAATTGCAAGAAAAATTTTAAAAAAGGAGAAATTAAGAGAGGCAAAGACATTTAAAAACACAGGTAGGGGGTGCCTGGGTGGCTTGGTCTGTTGGGCGTCTGACTTTAGCTCAGGTCATGATCTCATAGCTCGTGGGTTGGAGCCTTGCATCAGGCTCTGTGCTGACAGTTCAGACCCCGGAGCCTGCTTCAGGTTTTGTGTCACCCTGTCTCTATGCTCCTCCCCTGTGCGCACGCGTGCACGCGCACTCTCTCAAAAACAAACACAGAAAAAAAACTTTTAAAACACAGGCAAAACAGGGGCGCCTGGGTGGCTCAGTTGGATAAGCGTCCAACTTCGGCTCAGGTCATGATCTCATGGTTCATGGGTTTGAGCCTCGCGTCAGGCTCTGTGCTGAGAGCTCAGGGCCTGGAGCCCGCTTCAGATTCTGTGTCTCCCTCTCTCTCTCTGTCCCTCCCCACTGGCAGTCTGTGTCTGTTTCAAAAGCATTAAGAAAACAAAGTTAAAAAAAAAAAAAACTAAACTACAGTATTCAGAAATATAAACTCAGGTGATAAAGAAAATGATTATCACACCAGACAGGATAATGGTTTCTCTTAGCAGGGAAGGGGAACACGGAGGTTCCTAGGGGTCCCCTGGAAAGTCCGTATCTCCATACATATGGCGTTTACAAGGGTATTCACTTTATAATAATTCCCTAAACTGTACATCTGCTTGATGTAGCCTTCCGTATTTGTATCAATACCCTCACTTTCCTAGCAGAAAGGCAAAAAATGAAATCTTTCATTTCTGAATTAAGGAAAAGAGGCAAAAGTCAGTATTTAAAGTATTACTATACAACACAAAATGATTGTCAATGAGACTGATCAAAACCTTTAAAGACATGAGGTTTTACTATTTCACGTAAGAAATGAAGGCATGGTCTAGTCATGGTGGGGCTGGAGATAGAAATGGATGGATTTGAAAATTATCTAATAAAAAGAAGCAAACAAGTTTGGCCTAAAGGAATTTGGACTCTGGTTAGTAGATGTGCACTGCAAAGTGGTATGAGTTAGCAGTTCTGAAGGTACTTAATGTGTATTGTAGGAGTGAGCAAACCAGAAAATATACTGTGGATAAGGAGCCAGGTAAGAGAAATCTGTGCTGAAGTCAGAATAACGCTTACTCTGGGCCAGGGTGGGAGGACTAGGGATCAGCTATAACCAGAAGGAGGTAAAAGGAATTTCCAGGTCTTAGTAATAATCTGTTTTTTGATCCAGGTGTTCACTACATGGATATAAATTGCATTTTTAACTTTGTGAAAATCCACTGACCTGTACACCTATGCTTTGTACACTTCAAAGAAAATGAAGAAATAAGAAAACTGATACACACACACCCCTCTGATTACAACAACATAAATGCTACATACACAGTATAGACCAAGACTACAAGCCAACACGGACAAAACTAAAATAGTCTGATGAGTTAATATAGTTACATTATCTAACGTGTAAATTTTTAAAGTGTCACCCACCCGGGAACTGTGAGAAAGGTAAGATGGGAATGAGTCTGGATGCCACCTATAACATTTCCATATCCTTAGACAGCTGGCCCTGGTTCAGCTTTGACACTGGGTAGGAAGGTTGGGGGAGATCCACGGACAACCAGCAGTAAAGATAAAGATTCAAGGGGCACCTGGCTGGCTCAGAGCATGTGACTCCTGATATTGAGGTCAGGAGTTTGAGCCTCATGTTGGGCACAGAGATTACTTAAATAAAAAAATAAATGGGTGCCTGGGTGGCTCAGTTGGTTGAGTGTCTGACTTCGGCTTGGGTCATGATCTCACAGTTTATGGGTTCGAGCCCCACGTCGGGCTCTGTGCTGATAGCTCGGAGCCTGGAGCCTGCTTTGGATTCTGTGTCTCCCCCTCTCTCTGCTCCTCCCCTGCTCATACACACACACACTCTCTCTCTCTCTCTCAAAAATAAAATAAAAACATAAATTAAAAAAAAATTTTTAAAAAGGTAAAAAAATCAAAATGTAGCAATTATCGGGTAACTCCCATTAGTAGCCTTCCCAGCCCTGCTATAGGAATGGTGTATTCAATTGGTATACAAATACTACAGCACTCAACATATAACCTTACAATGCTTGGGTTCCACCTCCCATTTTTGCTCAAGCAAGGATGGAAAGCCCAGAACAAAGTTCTCATACCGTGTTTCACACTAAAAATGACATCAAGAGCCGAGTAACTTCAGTTTGTAGAATCGTATGAAATTCACATGGGACAAAACCATAAGTGAGTATATACAGCTCCTCAGCACAGAGGGAAGGAGGAGAATCTTATCTGAAAATGACTGTGCCTCTCCAATGACAAGAGCAGAAAAGAGACCCTTTTCACTCAGCCAACTCTTAGGTAGAAAAGCATGTCGGTGCCAGTGTCCATGACTCTAGCTGCTGCAACCCTGACCTCTTTAGCAGATCTAAGCACTTTTGCTAATGGCAACCACAGCTTCCGAACTAGGCACACAGCCAACCTCGTCTCAAAGGACCAGACTTGACAAGTGTCCTGCCAGCCTTGCCAAGAAGTCAGACCCGGCAACTTCCCTTCTATGCCCTATGCTCTCCCCCAGAGCAAGAGAACAGACTGCCTGCAGCAGCTGCTGTCTGTCAGTCACTGACCTATTTCGGAAGGGAGAGAAAGAGCATCAAGCAAAAGCTTTCACTTCATCATCTACATCTAAATCAGACTCAAAAGATAACCTTCAAAAAGGTCATGGGCCAGAGTGGGGAGGTTATAGTGCTGAAGCCATGAAAGAATTTTCACATGTGCCCATCCCCAACACAACACATAATTTTTCTTTCTGTGAGACAGTCTAGGAAGTACTGCTAACTCATTAGGTCTGGTCAGGGAGAAAGGTTGCCACTGAAGAAAAAGGAAAGTGGTTGGGAGATAAAGCGGAGCCTGCGAAATCACCCTAGGGATACAGCTATCACACAGCAGATTAATCCAGTGTCCCAAAGCTCAAAAGTGCTCCTTTAATTCCTAGGAAAGAGCAGGGTCCACTCTGTTGACAGCAGTCTGCAAACTTCTCTAAAGACTTTGGGTAACAGGCTATCATGTCGGAGAAAAACAAGCCACCTCAATAAGAGATTCCAGCCCTTTCTATGATGTTGTAGAGCACTTCCCCTTCATTTCCTCTCCTGTCACGTCTTGGGGAAATTGTCAAGATGGGAAGCTATGCTCTATGAAAAGAAGTCTGGCTCTGTATTTTCCCAGTCCCAACCTGAGGCTTCCTCCCTCTTTCCTAAGAAATTAAACCTACAAACAAATTGCAAAACAAAACAAATAAGAGAGAAACTACATAGGCTGGAGGGGGAACCTATAGAGATATCAACCAATTGTATTCAGGGACTGTATCTGGCTGTGATTCAGATTAACAAACTAAAAAAAAAAAAAAAATCCAGAAGATAACTTGAGAAACAGTAGATACCTGATGATATTAACTTTTTTAGATGTGATAATGGTTATATATTTCTCTTTTTAAAAAAAGTCCTCATTTTTTGATATAAATTCTGAACTACTTACTTAAAGCTTAAATGACAGAACTAATTAGGATATGGTTTAAATTACTGGTATGGCAAGGGAAAGGCTGATGCAGGTAGCTGAAACAAGATGAGCTAGGAGTTTTTAAATTGGGTGATGGGGATACATAGGTATTCATACTCTTCTCTTCACATATGTATGTGTGTATGCATATATGTGTTATGTATACACGTGTGTGCTTTTTACCTTTTATAATATAAATGCTGTTTTTAAAAGTCAGATTTGCTTCCCTGGAGTCATTAGGGCATCTGATCTCAGAAAAGTGAGTGAAAAGGGTACCTTTTCTTAGCTGATCCTATAGTTGAGAAAATCAGCCTCAAGATCTCTGTAAGAAAAAAACTACCTAAACTCAGGCTCAGATCCTTGAAGACGGAGAGAGGATGCCACGCCTGCTATTTCAGCACCCTGTCACTGTTAGGTATCCAGTAGCCAGACACCACCGTGTTCTCTGTTCAGAGGGCGAGGGTATGCTCCATCTGTGGCTGGGGATGCAGGCAGCCTGCAGCAAGGTAAGTCCCTGGTGAGCAAGTGCTGAGTAAAGGGGTCAGTGGCTGCGTCTCAGCCTGTCTCACTCCTCCCCCAGCAGGGCTCCTCCCTTGCCCAATTCTTTTTTTCCTGCGTCACAAGCACAAAATGGAGTTAGCTAGGAGCAAAAACAATCTGTCTAAAATGGCTGAATGCAGTAGGGAGTGCCAGGCAATAAAGCAAAGGGAAAGGGCACCCCCTGCTGTCCAAGAGAAGTACCCCATTTTTCTTTCTTCCCTATTACTGCATATGTTAAAAGAATTCATCCAAGCTAATTTTGTCATAAATCTTGATTCTTCTGTTGAATTCGAAAACTGAAGCAGACTGAGGCATGAAGGAACATAATTTCCAGTCTGTGAAGACAGATAAGAGTCAAGGCACAAAGTCAGCGGCCGGAGTCCTAGTGACTGCTGAGTTCTGAGCAGTAACAGTTTCTAAGGGCCCCCAGAGCGGAAGGGAGTTCCTACGTAGCACAGTATTCCCTAACTGCAGGAATGAGCTAATGGCGCCCAGAGTCTCACAGCTGTAGCCATCACTTCCCCAGGAATTCCTGTGGCAGGCTTCTCTCGGTGAAGACCACAAACAGGAAATGGAAGAGAAGGGAGTTGCCTGACATCCTAGAAGCTAAGTTCTTAAGAATTGCAGGTGTGAGTGAGTAAGTGAGGTAGGAAAAAGGACTCTGGGAAAATTCTGCTGAGAACACAGCTGGCTCTAAAGCCAGTTACATGTGCAGGGCTGAAAGATTCAGGCTGAGCTATAAAGCAACTCCACCTAACCTTTGGGCTCACTCACTGACTCAGGACCAGACTCTACTCGCTCTGCCCAAGATGAACCTGCGTCATTTGTCCCTATTCTACAGGGAACACCCTCCATTGATCTTAGGCTGCCTTTCCCTTAAGTAACCCAAGTACTTTATGACTAAAAGAGAACACAGGAGAAAGGTAGAAAATGTGGAACATGTTGAGAAATCTGTGGATCCAAGTCACCAATAGCATTCACTCACTTAAATGAGGTGGCACAAATATGTGAGCTAATCCAACGTCCATGAAGTGAGATAATGGCAGGACATACGTGTGAGCACAGAATCACAATAGGAAGTTAAAAAAAGTGGACTCCAGTACCACTATAGTTCTGTCTCCGATAAAATAGGGCCTTTGGAGAAGAGTCCTAGATCTCCCTAGCTTATCTAAAAGATCTGAACACTTAGTAAGATCTGTAGGTAGTACACACAACAACAAACTCCGTGAGGGCAACATAGCTAAGAATCACCAAGTCCACCCAGTGTACAATAAGCTGTGTCTATCAAGCTCTACCTAAGTTCTCTGATTCTGAGGAAAGGACAGAACAAGAGGGCCCTTCCATGTGCTAATGTAAGAAGGTGCCCATGTGGAGGATGTCTACTTCATATTCCCCATGGATGTAATATACATGAGTGGAAAATTCAGCACCTTGAAGCCCCTCGTAGGAATACACCATAGGAGGGAAAACCAGATTCCTATCACTGACCTCTCCTGGCAAAACAAATACCCATCTGCTAAATCCCACATAACCAAACCACAGTGGATATTCAAGCTTTAAGGCAAGATGGGACAAACTGATAAAATGCATAAACCTGAAGAAGAAGAACAAAGCAGGACTGAATTCCAAAGGTACAGAGCTGAAGTGTTACGAGTTAGGAAGAAGGGAGCAAATCAAAGTCTGAAAGGGTGGCAAAAAAGCACTATCAGAAATCTGGCCACTTCTCAAAACATTTGATCTCTCAGACAAGAAGTCACTGAATTTCTCACAGATACTTTCCCAGCACACCCAGGAAGGTGACTCAACATGGGAGTGCTAAGGAAGAGAGATGAGCTTCGGGGCCTGGAAGGAGAGACAAGAGACAGTAAGGCTAGAGGACAGGAGAAAAGGCATCAATATACGGCACTAGGTATAAAGTTTTTGCCTTTCTTAAAAGAAATCAATCAGGCTATAAATAAGAGCCACACATTTTAACTGGCTGACATATTTTTAAATTCTCTTTTAGCTTCTATGTTCTCCTCATCTCATTTTTTTCCCCTGGAGATTTGTTAAAGAAATCAGGACTGGTCACTGGTGAAAAGCAAAGAGCGCTCACCCAGTGCCACGACAGTCCCTGGAAGCAGGCATCTCTGAACATGCCTGCCTTCTTGGTACTCCCTTCCACTAAATCTTAGATTCTGAGCCTAACAGATCGGGGGTCAAATTCTGGCTTGCTATTTACTTGCTGTAATATCTTAATAAACAAAGGACGTATTAATTCTGTACTTCCCATTTCTCAGTTATAAAATGAAGATAACACCTACTAGGCAGCACTGTTCCAAGAATTGGAAGTAACAGATAATGTGCTCCCATCATTCACAGCATCTGATATCAAATGGTATTCTTGAATCAGTTTAAGAGAGCAAAATACCTCCATTATTTTCTAGATTCTTGGAGCAGTTTTAATCTCTGCTGTACCTCTCCTAAATCCTGAGTAAACTGCACATTTCTAAGCTGTTTTCAGTAACAAAGGATCCTAGAAACACTCTACATTTTAGTCAGGGTCCTGGGAGGAGAAGTAATAGAGTAAGTGCCTAACAAAGAGAACACAAGGAGTAAATACCCAGCCCCCAGCCTGAGTCTGCAAAGGCAGCAGCTGGTTTTCGTCATACTGCTGTTTTTTTCCCTTCTTTGTTCCTAAGGTGGAAGCCAGGAAAGGGTGTGGAAAGCGAGGGGAGGGGGGTTGAAGGGGTGGGGATGAGGCAGAACCGTCATCACTGTTACTGAAAGTCACCTGATACTCTCCTCCAATCCCTAGTCTCTGACATCACAATTTGGAACCGGAGCCAAAATAGCTCAACTGCGCACACCCCGTGGTTGAAAAGAAAAATGCAAGCAGAACAGGAAAAGGGGGTCATTCTTCAAAAGATTTAGCAGTTTTTCTTGCCAAGAAGAAATTTAAACACACACTCACCTTATCTTCCAAACTAATAGATAACAAAAGAAAGAATCACAGACAGTAAGAACAGAGTTGGAATTAATACAGGATCAGAAAGGAGGAAAAGTTCCATCCCATCTTGCAAACACGGGGTTTCCAATGCCCTGCTGTTGTATAAATGGAGTTCCCTCACTCAAAGTTGCTGGAACAAATAGCTTTTTAAATTAGAATCTGATTTTTCAAAGACAAGCAGGCTAGGATTACTATGGGGAGTGAAATAAGATGCTTTTACCTGCTGTGTAGAACTGGATATTAGCATTCTGCTTTGTAAACACTAATTTTTTAGGTAAAGTACTTCTAAAAACCCCCTTTTCAGCATCATGGCCACTGGCAAACTTTCTTCTTAACCCTTTTGTTCTTCCCATTTAAAAAGTCAGATGACCACATTATAGAGAAATTAGTAGGAAAAGAAATCTAGCACCCTAACAAATTCTGTCATAGTATTCTGGTATATTCTCTTCCAATCTTTTACTTCTGCATTTTTTTCTGTAAAACAAAATTGCAATAATGGTTGCACATAATGGTTTCCTGCTTTTCCTGCCTAACACCATATCATGAGTGTTCTTCCAAGTTGCTCTGAAAGCAATGTGCCGGAATTCTTTTTTTTTTAATTTTTATTATTATTTTTTTTTAATCTTTATTTTTGAGAGAGAGAGACAGAGTGTGAGCAGGGGAGGAAGAGAGAGACAGAGAGGGAGACACAGATTCCTAAGCAGGCTCCGGGCTCCGAGCTGTCAGCAGAGCCCGATGAGGGGCTTGAACCCACGAACCATGAGATCATGACCTGAGCCAAAGTCGGACGCTTAACCGACTGAGCCACCCAGGCACCCCAGTGATGTGCCGGAATTCTTAAACAAAACAGTTACAGTGTAGTAAGTTCTAGAACTATTCTTTCCAGAACAAAAACTAAGAAGGAAGAAAAAAATGAGGCAGGTCATCCCTTTCCTTTGAAGACCACATCCCTCCTATGAAGTAGCATCCCTATGCTAGTGATACAAAGCTCTGCTCCTGCTTGAGAATATAATGCTCCAGAAGTAGCTAGAGTCTGGATAGGGCCCACAGCAGAACTTTGCAAAACTCTCTTCTTCACACCACAATGGCTGGAAGGCTTCAGTATGAGGTGTCCTACATTTATAAATTGGTGTGTTCAATTATTTATTACATAACAGAGTTTGCAGGGAGAACAAGAGGACACATCCACACACTCAAGATGCAGTCAGATTAACTAAGTTGTCGCAGCTGTTTCAAAAAAAAAGGACAGATTACTTCATTACCATATTTTTATTCTTGTGTTCATTAGAAAAGCAATGCATGCGGGGCGCCTGGGTGGCGCAGTCGGTTAAGCGTCCGACTTCAGCCAGGTCACGATCTCGCGGTCCGTGAGTTCGAGCCCCGCGTCAGGCTCTGGGCTGATGGCTCGGAGCCTGGAGCCTGTTTCCGATTCTGTGTCTCCCTCTCTCTCTGCCCCTCCCCCGTTCATGCTCTGTCTCTCTCTCTGTCCCAAAAATAAAAAATAATAAAAAAAAAAAAAAAAAAAAAAAGAAAAGCAATGCATGCTTGTTGGAAATTAGATTTCTTTTAATGACAAAGATATCTATGTACTGACATGAAAAATCTCCACGATACAGGAAGTACAGAACAATAAAGATAGTATGTTACCTTTTGGTAAGGGGATGGAGGATAAGAATCTATCAGTTTTTGCTTATAACTGCATTTTTAAACACAATGAAAGTATAATCAAGAAACTAATAAAAATGATGACCTCTAAGGGTAGGGAGGGGGAGGATGGAATGGATGAACACTAGGGTGGTTATGAGACTTCTTCATACCATGTTGACTTCTCAACTACCTAGATTACTTATGCAGAAAACCAGGTAACGGAGAAGCAGGAAAGCCCCAGAGGAAACATCCTGTGGTGGAGGTATCATTAGTACTCCCTGAAAACTGGTCTATAATTTCATGTTTACAGGGAGATTGGTCCCATATTAGCAAAAGAGTAAGTTCACATCTGACAATTCCCAAAGCATGTAAGGGATGCTGAGAACAGGGCTGTTCCCGTAAGGCAGCTGCTTTGGGCCCAGCATGTAGCAGCCTAAAAGCACTGGATGACTCTCCTGCTTATCCTAAAGCTCAGCTCTGCTCTTGACATTTCCTGGAGATCCCATTCTTCTTCCTAAACACATCCCTGATCTCTACCAACTCCAGGTCTCCATGGTGAAGGAATAACCAAACAAGAACAAGAGTTGTCTGCCTAAGTGTAGCCCCTTCATCACGATCTGGACTTCCTGGTCTTACACAACTCCATCTTTGTTGTACAACTGGAGGGATTTCCCATCATCTGCCTGCCACACATATCCTCCATCCTCATCATCAGTCTCTAAGTGGTTCCTAGCTCCACAGACTCCAGAGAACTTCTTCAAAATATCCTTCAAAGATACCTAACGAGACCTGGCCAGAAGATGGCAAGAAAAAATTTTGTAAAAACAAGTGCCCCTGAATTAGAGCCTCTAAAATGTCAGGAATCAATAGAAAATGTCATATTGCCTGCTAACTTATCTTGTATGATCTCCATAAAAAGAAGGATAATACCTACTCTGAAAGATACACAATTGAAATCTGCAGATAATGCTGGATGGTACCTTGGGTTTAAAAGATATAGTTTCAGTCTATGCAAGTCAAGAATAGTAATACAGGCACACACTAAAGTTTGAATAGCTAGAAAGAGGTTCTAAAACTGGAATTATCTTGGGGGTAATCAGGAGTTAACAGTGATAGAAAAGGGTTGACAGTAAAAACTTTTCTGTACCAGCAAATTCTATCCAAGACAGACCAGGGGAATTCCCTGAGGGAAATTTATCCAGTATACTATCTCTGGGAAGTTAGGAGTATATTATCAGCGGGGAGTTCCATTATATGCTTGAAGGAGCTATTCAGCAGAGACAGAGACAGGATTGGGAATATTTTTATCATGGAGTTATAAATATGTATAGAATGAACTGTCAAGCTGGTAAAAAACAATTTTTTATTTAAGCCTTCTAAAAGGAAGGCTATGATTTCATGAAGTTATCAGACTAAAAAAAAAAAAAAAAAAAAAACAACAACAACAACAAAAAACATGCTCCAGCATCTATGCCCTCCAAAAACCACCAGTGTTGCTCCTATAAAGATACTAGCTGCAAGAGGATAAGATCCTTTTGTAAAAGGCAAGTTACAGCTTCCTGTCTTTTACGGATCAGTCCTCCAAATGTATTTCCTGACAGATAGAGGGCAGCATAACACACAGTTTGTATTTGAAAATCACAGAGGCTGTCTCTCTCTAACGTGACTGCATCACTCGCAGACGTAACAATGACACAACTAAAACAGAAGAGATCCATGTGCCATCTGGTGGCGAAAAGGAGAAAGAGCACTCTTCAGATATATCAAATTCCTCTAGTTTAGAAGGAATTAAAGTTTAATTATCTTTATCTGATGACACCCTCCCTTAAATCTCCACCAGTAAGTCTTCCGTGGAAAGTAAACCGACAGTCTTCATGAAACCTTTCACAGTTTTACACTAGTTTAGTTCCATACCCCCAAACACTAATTGAAAGCAAGCAGCAATTTCTAATGCCTGATCTCAGTGCAGGGAAAATGAATGAAACTCAAAACAAAACAACAGAAGAATTTTTTAGCAATCAGTCAAAACAAAAGAGTTTGAGATGACAACACCAAAGACAACTTATGCAAGCAAAAAGAAAGGGAAAAAAACCAGAATAACAAAACCCAGAAGTTTCAAGTTGAGAGTATCTTTTGGTTAATCTGTCTCATTTTATAGATGAAGAAAGAGGTATGAAGGAATATCTCTGGTGCAATCTCCTTAGTAGTCTGATTAAAACAAGGTACCACATTCCCCTATCACACACTACAATAAGTAATTCCTGATTTTTGATGGTAGGATAAATTGGTACTATCCTATACTTAGCAATATGGACACAGAAACTTTAAGAATATACTGCAGAAATGCAAATATACAGAGATAAATATAAAATTATTCTTCTTGTAGCACTGTTTATAGTATAGAAAGCTGGTAACTTCTCAGTAAGAGATCAAGTGTATAAAGTTTAGATTTATTCATGTGACAAAGTACAATTATTCACTAGAAATAATGGGAATACATCTGTATGTAATGCTATCAAGAGATGCTGAGAAATGTTCAGCAAAATGCACAACGGTATCTACCACATGGAATCCCACAGATTAGATTAAAAATATGTGTATACCCTCACATTTCTGTAATTTTACTTTTAAAAAAAATTTTTTTAATATTTTTATTTATTTTTGAAGGAGAGTGAGACACACAGAGCATGAGCAGGGGAGGAGCAGAAAGAGAGGGAGACAGAGAATTCGAAGCAGGCTCCAGGCTCTAAGCTGTCAGCACAGAGCCTGATGCAGGGCTCGAACTCACAAACTGTGAGATCAGGAGCTGAGCCAAAGTCGGACGCTCAACTGACTGAGCCACCCAGGTGCCTCTGTAATTTTATCTTTTAACGCCCCTGTCCCTTAAAGTTCCAGTTAAGATTAAGATTCTATTGGAAAATTTCCCACATTTTCCCACCTGAAAAGGATTTCACCCTTTCATTTATTAGAATAACACATACAGCTGAAAGGTATGTTAACCATGGTCACTCCAGGAAGGGAGAAGACTTTTTTTAAAAAATATTTTTAGTGTATTCTATGTATTTGCTGAAATGAAGATATCATAATAGTACAGGAAGTGGCTTCAGACAGGACCATGGTAAGAGAGAGGAAGACACAGAGAGTGGGTATAATAATGGCAGAAGTCTACAGAAGCATGTCTTCTGATGGCTTCAGTATTCTCAGTGAAGTAGGAGGACTGAGAATGAGGGAGATATTGGGTCTTTGAGAAGAGAAAAAGTGTGAAATTATCATTTAGAAGAATAGGAAGTTGAAGGTACTCGAAATGTTTAATATCCAATTGCTTGGCAGGATCAAGGGCTAAGCAACACTGCAAACTGAGCGGAGGAGACCCAGAAGAAAGAACAGCCAGTGAGGTAGGAGAAAAAGTAAGAGCATCTGCTGTCCTGAAAACTTGAAAAGTCTATCATGGAGGACCAAATGTTTGTTTTTCTCCAGCCACTTTCATCAGCACAGCTACCTGTACAGGGCAAGGAGAGACTGTGGTTTTTGCCAATCAACTATGATGAAATCAGAGAGAGGTAACAGAAGGGGAAAACATCCAAGAGAGTGATTATTATGATGATGAACCATGGAATTTTAGGTGAGGAGGAGAGTGAAGTCATCGAGGAACAGAAAGACAGTGAAAGGTGGTAGGACAAATGGACTGGAAGTCCCAGGGCGTGGCGGTCAGGATACTAGAGAGAGAAGTAAAAACATAGAACGTGGGTGGCATGAAATTAAGACTGTGGAGGGACTGCAGTTTTGGTGATGACCGTAGGAGGGAATGGATGAGGTAGAGGACAAGATCACTGCAAAAGAAGAACTCAAGGAAGTGGGAAGCCAAAATACTGGCAGGATCATGACTCTTTCATACAGAAATTGCAAAGAATTAAGGTGGAAGTGGTACTGGAGTACTGCAAAGAGTAATCAATCGCTAACCTAGCTGAGAGAGGAGTAACTTGGGATGTTAATAGATCATTGGCACTAAGAAAGGAACTGGGTGATGTAATTTGATGTCATGAGATTCAAAATTATGGGTTTTTAGCCAAGAGAAAGGTGGTATGATCTTAAAGTGGCAAAAACAACAACGAGGACATCTATACCATCTCTGGGTCCAGGTCCATTAAGATGAGATTTATGTGAAAAAAAAAACCCACCACAGGAGAAACACAAGAAGGAAAGCAGTGTTGAGGGAAAGCCAGGTTTCTATTAGACCAACAAGGTTAAGTTGATGTTATTGGAGACTTTGCTTGTATTGGACCAAGAATTCCAGAGGACACAGTGAATGGGTTTCAGGTGCTCAGGTAGGATCAGAGGAGGAGACTGAATAGGAGATACGTAGACCCTTAAGGGGATTCGAGTATGGGATGTGAGGACGACCTATAGTAATACACACCAAGATAAATAGCATAATATTAGATCCAGTGAATTCAAGGCAAATGGTGATGGAAAGGTTGAGAGGAGAGAGGAGTATGTGAAAGGGATAGTTTAGGTTGTTTTTTTTATACCCCTGATGATGGGCAGAGGACAACCCAAATGTTCAGGGCTCCTCATTACCCCAGGTGATAGGAGATTCAGGTTTTTTAGATGATGAGGAAGTGCCCTCTGATATTATGGAACTTCCCAAGTACTTTGCACTAACTCATAGACTGATCCTACTTAGAACCCAAGAAAATTAGTAATTAAAAGACAATAATCCCAACAAATATTCACTTGAATAGCACTTGGAGTCTTAATCCTATACACTTGAGAGCAGTAACGAACTGATGGAACAGACATCTTTCTGCCAAGACATTCAATGAATAGGGTGGAGCATGCTGAGCTCTTACAAAATCTTGTTTCTAGGGGTTAAAGTTGCAGAAACTGTAAAGATTCACTTGGACATTTCCTGATAAAAATCCAACTGAAAGAGTGCCCCCTAGTGGACAGAAGAGGATCACAGGGAAAAGGAAAGACCCTTTGACCTCTGGGGAAAGAAGGTATTGCTTCCCCACCACTGGCTACCCTTGAAGCCTGAACTAAACAAGTTCTGGGAGAGCAAGAGAGGATTGTTGCCAACAGTTCTGACCTGTGGGACAACAGCACAAACACTGGGATCTTGATGCACACAGTCAAATCCTAATGAAAATACTGTTACTGTGTATGAAATTTGCAGCTCTTGGTCAAGATCTTACTTTTAGGCAGAGTTCTTTCTAAATTACTGCTGATAACCACTTGGAGAGCTGTTCTGATGATGCCCAAAGTTGCCACAGGCCCCTCATACTTTTTAACAGGGAGAGGGTTTAACCTACATATTGTCTGTCCAATGCACACCACTAATGGAGGTTAGCTTGTGGATCTTAAAAGCCCAGAACATTTTTGGATGGAAGGAATAAACCTAAAATGGAAAATGTCATTGTTACTTAGCACATCAGTTATCACTTCTTACACCATTCCAAGGACAGTATTTTTCATGGGATCAAGTCATTAACAAAAGAGAGTAAGAGTTACAAGGAAAGCTGAATGAAAAACTACTTATCTCATACATACAAATAATGACCTGAGGTCACCACAGTGATGAAAATGCTCCTTAGGAAAAGATGAAAAAAATTAAAATTTAACTAATGAACGTGTTCCCAAGGAATTCAAAAGGCAGAGTCAAGAAAGAGACCATGATAAAAGACTCCTTGCTGATCACCATAAGAAGAGTGAGAAAGTAAAAAGGGCTAGAAGTTTTTATAGCACTGCCTATCAAATCTGAATTCATAATATTCCCTGGCAAGGAATAAATCAACTGAGGAAATTTGTGATTTATAGAAAATCAAGAGTTCAGAAACAAGAGACTAATCTTTAAGAGAGAAAAATGATCAAGAGAACTTGTAGTATACATTTGAGGACTGGCTCCTCTCTCTGGGCTCTTACTTAAAAACGCCCACATCTTCCTGAACCGTAATGAAGAAGTGGCTGGAGACCTCTGACTAAGGAGGGAGATGTAAAGAGTGAGGTAGGCGTTTTCTTTAAGGTTTGTTCCTGGAGTAGGTATACAAGAGGCTTTAGGGATAAGTAAAATAAAAGGGGGATACAGCTATGTCTAACAAGTAACGGAGACTTGTGTTTAGCAAATGAGAAAGGAAATAATGCAATATTATGAACACCTACTGTCCAAATAACTTCCTCATCAAGCCTGGCAACTACTAGGCTGAAATCATCTAAGCAGAACTTTTATTGTAATAGAGAAGCAGGTCTTAGTTCTCCAACTGGATTCATTGCTACAAGTGAATATACTATAATCAAAACATGTCTCTTCTTCTTCAACCCTAAATATCCAGTATTTCACCTACTTTCCCTAATCTGTTATTTCTTTTTTGTACTAAGAGTCACTGCCAATTCAAGGACTGAAGTGAAGTGCCTGAATGAATGAAGTAGTTGCAAAACTACTTCTTTCATCTTTTGTCTGGAGCTAAGCTTCTGGAAACATTTAGGGGAGGGATATACACTTCTGGAATGCAGAGGGCCAGAGCAAGGACTTTGGAATCAGACACTCAAGAGTGCGAATCCTGGCTTTGGCACTTACTATATAGACTTGTAAAAGTTATTCAAGTTAGGTCTCTAATTCTTTATCTGAAAGACAGAATATTTACAGAGTGCTAATGAGTATTTATCTATTGTTTAATTACATCATCAATATTAAGACTATGAAACTGAAACTGGTTACCTACCTGACAAAAAGGATTAAGGATGAAGATATTCTGAATTTTACATGGACATGTTTAAAACATCAGAAACAAAAGAAACCTTGCTTTTATAATCAGGAGACCTGGGCCCTTAGAGGCCTACCTCTGAAGCTGTTAAAGCCTGAATTTCCTTACCTGACATAAACTTTAACTAAGATCCTCAAAGTCTTTTTTTACTCAAGTGTTTTTTTTCAGGTACGTTGTGATCAAGGGGCTACTTCGGAACAATATGCATGGAGTTTGCCAACCTGAAGCACCAAGAGAAGGAAGTTCAAAACTGCATCAGGAAAGCCAAGGGCAAATTAGCCCTGA
Source organism: Panthera onca (assembly GCF_046562875.1). Lineage (NCBI taxonomy): Eukaryota > Metazoa > Chordata > Mammalia > Carnivora > Felidae > Panthera > Panthera onca. Next base: position 121,909,145 of record NC_138339.1, on the reverse strand, counting down.
TCACAGTGGGAGTTATACATGGGATGGGGTCCCTATGCAGTACTTCTGCCTGCTACCTGAGACCCCCTGCAGCAATGGCATTAAATCAACTATTCTGTTCCCAAGAGACATGTTAAATAAGTCCCAATATTCAAATACCTCTTGTATCACCAGAGATTTACAGACTAACTCAAAGGGGAAAAAAGCAGGCAAACAGAGAAGAAAAAAATAAATATCAGACATTAAAGTCAGTAAAACATTAAAAATCCAAAGAAAAAATTATTTTTAAAATGGGGAGGCATTTCTTTTTTGGGGGGAAATTAATGAAAACATAGATGTACCATGGGCAACAAGCAGCAGGAATGTCCTGGTGCATCTGAGTGCTATAAGTAACTTAGAGTTGGGTAAACAGTAAGTACTTAGGATTATATTTGACAGAGAAAATAAAACCTCCCCCAGGAATTTCTTTAAATTATTAAGATTTAGAATGTCTGGAAAACTCATGATTTTGTAGTTTTCAGAACACACCCTCAAGTGTTTCCTAATGAAAAGACAGGGACATTAAGACAGTGTGCCAATTTAATAGCTGCAAATGGTTAACTGAAACTAAAGATATTTAAAGACTAGCTAGATGGGTGCCTGTCAATCAGTTAGGTGTCTGACTCTTGATTTCGGCTCACGTCATGATGTCAAGGTCGTGAGATTGAGTCCCGTGTCCGACTCTGTGCTGGGCATGGAGCCTGAGTAAGATTCTCTCTCTCTCTGCCTCTCCCCTGCTTGTGCACTCAGCAATCTACTAGTGAGGATTATTACTACACAAAAATCAATAGTCCATTAAACCAAACTAAAGAAAATTTAAAAAAGAACCAAGGCTGGTAGAAAGTTAGAAACTTAAATGAAAAGAATGTCATTTCTAGGGCAGAACCTGAGAACTGAAGGATCATTAAAAAGTTTGGTTACAGTGCTGAAAATGACAAAAGATAAAGTCTGGCTTGGGTATTTTTAACACACCATCTATCAATTCACAGGGGGAATAAAATGCCAAGGAAAACCATAAACTGCAGAAAATCCCACTCTCATCAACAGTAATATGAGTGTACAGAAGTAGGATGTGACCAAGGCAGGAGGAAAGGGGTCCAGCCAGTATGCATGCACAGTGGCACTCAGAGCACAGCTACAAGAAAGCAACTTAGGCCAGAGCCAACAAAGGGCTAGATTCTGTGACCTTACAAATCAGGAAATCATTTGATTTTGAGTTTCTCTGTCAACTAGTCTTTGGTGATATACTAGAGTAGGGTAAGTTGTCATTGTCATGGTATTTTTCACTAAGAGGGTGGAAGTAATCCACTGTGCTGGGCTTTAGTTCAGAAGATGACAGCTCTTCTGGAATACAAGGCCACTTTGCCCTGAGTGACAGGGCAACATGTCAAGTCTGAGCACAGCAATCTCACACTCTCAGATACATGCACATATCTAGGGACCACCAAAGACACCTAGCAATGTTAGGCTCCTTATAAGAAAGCGCAGCTTGGTCCCCTCATATCACTTAAGGAATAAAATAAAGGGGCAGAAGGAGGGCAGAGAGAAGATGGGGAAATGCTCAAAAGTTGCACTTAGTTTCCATCACTAGGGTCATAATATACCCCTAAGTAAATAAAAAAGCTTTAAGATGGAAATACAAAATTAGTGGGCTATAATTGTCATTAAATTCAAATACTGTATTCTTCAGGGGAAATAACTACAACTGCCCCATCATAAGGCAGCACAAAACCACAAAAATTAGGAAGTGAAGAAAGAAGAGGGCAAAAAGATCAGTTCTTCTAGAACAAAGGGGAAGATACAAAGGTGAAGAAGCAAGAATTTATACCAAAAAAAAAACATGGACCAGAAGACAAGATCCCTAGATCTGGTCATTTAACCTTGGGCAAGGTACCTACTCACTCCAAACATGCTACAGAATGGAGATAATACACATCCTGCTTATCTCTTAAGGCTTCTTTGCAGATCCAAGAAGTAACACATGTTAAAGCAGTTAGAAGACTACAAAACACAACAGAAATGTAAGGTAACAGTATTAGTACTTCAGGTGTGGCAGCTTGGACTTAAAATAACTTTCTACCCTGTCAGTTAACATCACAGGTACTGAGCCTTCTGGACTATTAATAAAAAAAAAAGAAAAAAAACTGCAGTAGAGATATCAATCCCCGATCTCTCAGTCTTCTAAAGAGAAATCGCTTTACATCTGCTTCATCTCGCTCTAATGTTCAAGATACTCAATTAAAAGGCTCTTCTGTATTCTTACCTTTTGAAGCTGGAGGGAAAATGGCCAGGAAAACACCAAATATTGAAAAGAAATGGAAGGGAAAAAAAAAAAAAAGAATCACACATGGTTTTGTTACTATAGACAGTCACTCAATCACCTAAGCTATTCAAAACTCCACCCAACCCTTACTGAGTGTAGGTCTAGGATGGCACCTGAAACACAGTGCCAGAATCCGTTCAAGGGTGTTACTAACAGGGGCCTAGAATGAGCTTCTTGTCACCTTAATCTCATATCCCCAACAAGTTATACTGATATAAAATACCCATATACAAAACAAACTGGGGGGAAAAATACCAAAATGCAACAGTTTTCTTTCTCAACCTCAGCATCCCCAGAAAACAAAAATATCTTAATTCCTTCCTAACAGGAAAAACCACCTCTCTTCAACCCTCACCCAGGGACAGGAAAAGAATGGAAAACCCACTTAAAGGACACTCCAAGTCCTATCCTGGCCCTGGGCATGAAAGAGGAAAGTACTCACTCTTGGTCTGGGCAGAAAAGGTAAGAGTAAGTTTGGCGAAAAGTTCATTGTTCTCAAAACGGTCCTCCTTCACTTTTGTCCAGAAGCAGTCCTGGGACAGGTCCTCAACAACAAACTGTGGATAAAGGCAGAGTGTTGAGTTATTAAGCTGAGCTCTGTACTTTCCAACCTGGAAAATGGATTAAGATGCAGAAGACGTGGGTAGTGGTTCTCAGCAAAATAGACTAATCCAAGACACAGAGGAGCTGCACTCTTCATGGTAGGATCAGGAGACAGTGCTTCCAGTTTGTTTTTTGGTGATTATTCAAGAACTAGATTCAGTTATGCTACTTATCTTCCTCCTAACCTCAAGTCCTCTAGTTTTAGAAGTATTGAGGATTTCACATCTTCCCTTGCTCTACATTATATTTTTCCCAAAAATTTAGCTATTAACTATGACAAACGGAAAAAAACAATTTAACTATGACAAATTAGTTTATGAGTTTATTAGTTTATTTTGTATCACTAAGCTCTTTTAACTTGGTTTCTTTAAGCAGAAGGCTAATGCAGAAATCACAGGGGCCTCAAATGCACAGTGGAGGAAATACTGTGCCATGCAAACATGTCCTCTGTAACTCACTGATGGCAGAGAGAGGTATCAGGATGTATCCAAAAGCCACAATTTTCCAGATCAGCACTACTGTCAGCAGCTCGCAAACTGGTGAAATGACTATTACCAAACTGTTACCGTGGCACTCATGACCTCAGAAAAAAGACCAAAAGCATTAAAGATATGTTTAGGGTTTGTAGCAGAGAATAGGGCTCCAAGAACTCTCCGAAGTGATGTCTGCCATACAGAAGACGCCTAACATGTGCTGAATAAGCAGAAGCGTGAATGGAACCTGAAGGCAGATGTTAGTTGTAAGAAAGGGAAGACCACCTGGGCACAAAGTAGGAAAGTGAAGTGGTTTCTTAACATCTACTAATGAAAAAAATGGACAGAAATTCTCACCTTGGACCAGTTTGGCCTTCGGAGCTGCACTTCTGGCTTATAAAGCTTCTTTGGGGTTAATCCAAATGGCAGAACTGGGGCTGCAGGAACTCCAAATCCAAAAGGGGGAGGTGGAGGCATACCCATTCCAGGTGGAGGTGGAGGGATTCCAGGACCTCCAGGAAATGGAGGGGGTGGAGGGATTCCAGGACCACCAGGAAGAGGGGGAGGAGGAGGGGGCATTCCTACTCCTCCAGGTAAGGGAGGAGGGGGTGGGGGGATGCCAGCACCCCCAGGCAAAGGAGGGGGTGGGGGGATACCAGTGCCCCCAGGCAAAGGAGGAGGTATAGGGATACTAGCGCTCCCAGGCAAAGGAGGGGGTGGGGGGATGCCAGCACCCCCAGGCAAAGGAGGGGGTACAGGGATGCCAGCACTCCCAGGCAAAGGAGGGGGTGGGGGGATGCCTGCACCCCCAGGCAAAGGAGGGGGTGGGGGGATATCAACAGTACTTCCAGGCAAAGGAGGGGGTGGGGGGATACAAACACCCCCAGGCAAAGGAGGGGGAGGTGGTGGAGGAGGAATGGTACCACCTCCAGGAAGAGGAGCTGGTGGGGGTATGCTAACCACCCCCGGTAAAGGAGGGGCTGGGGGTGGAGTAACAGGGCCAGAGTCACCAGGTAAAGGAGGGGTGGGGGAGACAGAAGCACTGCTAGGAAGGGCTACAGCAGTAACGGCAGCGGAGAGAGAAGCCATTTCTTTCTTGGCATCTTCCAGTTCCTTAGAAAGCTTGGCAACCTAGAGGAACAACAACAATGGAAGTACTCCTCCCTTCACTCAGGGACTACTGGGGTTGGAAGGGACCTACAAAATTACTTAATCCAAAGTTCTCATTTTTACACACACCACACTGAAAGTAATCAGACAGACTCCTCAAGTCATACCTAAAGTCACAGATATTTAGGGACCCAAACTAGAATTCAGGTCTTCATGTTCTTAGTTTAGCATGCTTTGCATTAAAAAGGCAACTTCAACCTTTATGTTAAATTCTCCCTTTAATTAGAAAATACAAAGTTCAAGCAAGTCAAATATTCTAGTGATAAAACCATGTAAGTGATCAACTTATCAGATACCATATTTAAGTATTTGTAACTGCAGGGGTGCCTGGGTGGCTCAGTCACTTAATGCATCTGACTTCAGCTCAGGTCATGATCTCACAGTTCCCGAGTTCGAGCCCTGCGTCGGGCTCTGTGCTGACAGCTCAGAGCCTGGAGCCTGCTTTGGATTCTGTGTCTCCCTCTCCCTCTGCCTCTTCCCCGCCAGCGCAGGTGCACACTCCTTCTCTCTCAAAAATAAACATTAAAAAAATACTTATAACTGCAAAGAGAGTATGGGGATAAATCTGTCCAGAAATAGCTAAAATAAGAGAAAATTAGCAAATACGTGAAGAGGTAATTTGGATTTTACTCCTGAATGTCTCAGAAGACCATTAGTTTTAATTCTGGGTAGTACTGTGACTCCTTTTATTCTCTACGTTGTCTGTATTTTCCAAATTTTCTATCTTATGTATTACCTCAAAATAAAACAAAAAACAGTAAATGATTTTTAAAACATGCACCATCTAACTAGATTACCTATTAGTAGCTGAACCCTCCCGAGGAATAAGGTGTCTGACTCCTGCTGCAGACAGGCCTATCATGAGGCTGCTGATGGCTTAGAGGTCACTCTGCCTCCCCCGCTCAGGCATTACCTCCCCTGTGAGTTGAGACACCTCTGCTTCCAAGTCCTGTTTCTTTGTGGCTATCTGCTGCTTTTCAGAATCCAAGGCATCCTTTTCTCCCTGAAGATCCTGGAGCTTCTGCTCAAAGTCACTTTCCATCTTTTTCATTTCTACCTGTAGCTCATGTCGTGCTGTTAACTCTGAGTCCAGCTAAAGGAGAAAGGAATTAGGCTCTTTGTAAGCTCTCCATTCCAGCAAGAAGCACAGCGTTATTCCCCAAAATTCACTATTTTGTCCCAATGCTTTTAGAGAGCTCACTTTCCCAGGGAATGCCTGGGAAAAAAGACCACCATGATTTTGACCTTAAAATCAAGGTTAAAGAAGGGGGAAACCAGGGATCATTTCCACAGTCTATCTAATTTGGGGAATTACAAAAACAAACAAAAACAACCTAAGACAAATACTGTATGATTTCACTTACGTGTGGAATAAAAAAAAACAAAAAAAACCAAAAAAAACAAACAAACAGATCAACAAACAAAAAAAGCAGAAACAAACCCATAAATACAGAGAACAAACAGGTGTTTGCCAGATGCAAAGGGGGTGGGGAGTAGGCAAAATGGATGACGGCAATTGGGAGGTACAGGCTTCCAGTTATGGAATGAATAAGCCACAAGGACGAAAGGCACAGAAGAGAGGATATGGTCAATAGCATTGTAATAGTGTTGCATAATGACAGATGGTAGCTACACTTTGTGGTGAGCACAGCATAATGTATAGAGTTGCTGAATCACTATGTTGCACCCCTAAAATTAACCTAACATTGTGTGTCAACTATACTTCAGTTAAAAACCAAGCAATCAAATAAACCTAAGATTTTAAAGAAATTTAACACTGTTAAGACATTTCACCAGAGCAGCTATGGTGGACAATCCCAGCAGCCTCTAGGAGCAAACCCCCAACAACCGCAATAGGAGTCCGTAACAACTAAAGAGGAAAAAAAGAATTCACACACATATTCCTGTTGTTCTAGGAATAAGAGGCCTGAGATGCCAGCAAAACTGCAAGAGCTGTCACTGTTATTCATGAGAGCCATCTGTCTCTTCCTGTCCTACCCAGGGGATCAAGAACTGTGTACCACCAATTCCTCTGGATCACATCCATGTTAGTTTCTCCAGTGACTAATCTATACCAGAAAGGTTTCTCCCAGGAACCGCTACTGTGTGCTGAATGTTTGCTAAGTATCACAGGTGACAGTTTCACATGTCCGAAAAAACATAATCCTTAAAAAGGGAAAAAAAGACGCCAATTTTTTTGATCTCTCATACATGCCTTTTTTTCCAACTCTGTAGCTTTGGCTTCAGATTTCTCCACCTTTGTTTTATCAATCATTTGATCTGAAAAGAAATAGAAGAATCAGTAAAGTTCCCAATTCTCTTGTCTTTCCCTCTCACTACCTAAATCCTTCAATATAATGGCAGTCTTCTGTCCATTTTCTCACTTTTGTTATACTTCTTACTGTTCTGCACTAAACAAAGAAATGAAACTTTCTATTGAGCTCAACACAGAATTTCTGGGTGCCTGTGATGTGGTAAGGCCGCCACACTGGGCAGCATGGAGAGTGCCTACAAGTGGTATTTATGAACTTCTGAGACCAGGAGTCAGATGACAGCTGAACTCCCTTCAAAAGGTGGGGCGATGTGTGAGTAGCGGTACATTCTTAGTTTCACATAGAAATAAACTAAAGGTCTGTATATTCCTAACACAGATGTTGATGATCACCTAAGGACACAAATGGAAATACCTGGAGACTAGGAATTTATCTTCCATGAAACTTTCATTGGAGAAAGACACAAAATGAAAGGTAGAAACAATGTTTTAAGGAGGCAGATAGAAGAATATGCTTACCAATCAACCCCTCAATATCAATCTGGAGGTGCCGGCACTTGAAGTCAGGATCAGCCCCATTCTTGTGCAGAACTATCTGAGAAATACATTCTTCAATCAGCTTATAGTACTGCGGTCTATGGAAGAAATAGAACAAGGTTATCAAAGGAAAACCAAAATACAATTCTCAGAAGCAATCAGGATCAGGAAAAGTTAACTGCTTTGATAAATGAGGGACCTGAGGATAACTATTCCAGAGAAGACCTTTTCGTAAAACTAACAGAAGTATGTTGCCAGGCTAGGCAACTCCCTCTTCTACAGCAGCTACTCCATCTACTTCAGATAATCAAAACTTGTTGCCATCTGCTTCCTAATGCCAATAATTTCCCATCTCAAAATTCAGGCTTGATCCTTTCCGTGATAGACAGCACTACTGCTTACTCTCTACTTCTAGGCAACCTGAAAGAACCTTAAGTGGGCTCCTCCCTTTGCTACCATCTTTATACCCCCCACCTCCCATTTCCAAAATGGGAAGGACACTTTACGGTATGCACTCTGACCTCTTCCATACAGCCGCCCTTCAGTCCGATTAAAAGGACAACTGACAACTCTTTATATATCTGACTGAAAATTAAATGTAACCTTTGTCTTTTCTTTTTCCTTTTACAGTCTTTGAATTTAAGGATTTTTCTCTCTCTACTTCGGCTCAAATTTAATACTTCTCACAGGTATACCATCTTACCTAGCCTCATAGTCATTTCGGACCAAGAGTAGGTGCTGCAGGATGGACAGGAAGTGTGGCTCTGCCTTTGAATCCTTTACTGTGTTTAGGAGAATCTGGAAAACTTCACTGAAGTCAGTGGAAAAGGGGAAGAGGCTAAGGAAAGCATATATTTAGAAACTGTTTGACAGGTCGATTGCCCAACTCTGGGGAAAAGTCCCAAGATGCCACTTCTTTTCTAACAGCCATTTCCCCTGTAAACATTACCCAAAACTTTAAGCTCCATAAACTTCCGAAGGCCAAGGGACCAGTGAGTTGGGTGGTACTATACACAGAGACAGAGGATTCCCAGTACTTGGCTTGAAGATCAAACAGTAGACAGAAATGAAATGATCACTACCCACAAGTCACGTGTGTCAAATAGTGATACATAGCCAGACTACTCCCTCTGTCAGTCTCAGGGACACCCACAAGAAAGCAAATGACAAGCCTACTCCCGACTTGTGAATGTTCACCAAAAACCAGCTCTACACCTTCATAAACCAAGCTCTTATATTCTAGGAAGTCTATACACGTTTTGATGGCTACTTCCATGCTGAGCAACCCTCAGATCACCTTTCCTAATTTCTTTGGCCCATGCTGAGGTAAATAAAGCCCACAGCAATCAAAAGACACCTGCCTCACCTACTGAGAAGACACACAGGCTGATACCCTGTTCAGAGTCATTACCCCACACCATTTCATGCAGGGATCTATAATGAATGTCTCATATGTCTTGAACCCAGTCCATAAAAGGATATTCCATCTCCATTCGAATGTCATCTAGCCGTCCCTTCAGGTCATAGGAATCCTCTTCCCCTTGCTCATCAAACACATTTAGTTGCACTCTCATATCATCATTTTCAATCTCTCGAAGATCCTGTCAATGATCAAAGTACAAGTCAGGGAACCCAGAAGCATCCTATGCCAGCCAGAAACCGAAGCCTTTCAACCTGGTTCTTAAATTGAGAGCGAAAGTGACCCCAGAGATGACTGAGCTATCAAAGCAGGCAGCAGGCAGCCTGGCCTCTCTAATGAAGAGCTGCATCTCACCTGCAACACCTGATGCAGCCCCAAGCGCATCAGTTCACTTCGGATGTGAACTCGGAAGTCAAGTTCTTCAGCTGGTGTGATGAGAGCATTGATCAGCTGTAGACATCCCACCTAAAATAAGCAAATTCAGCACTTATGTCATTGTAATCTGCTAGAGATCAAGATTCCGTTCTCTTTACATGAGTGCCGAGGACCCCAGATGTCACGCAGAAGATGCAGTACAAAACCACAAGAACAACTTTCTGCTGGCGCCATTTAGATCTGATTTGGGCCCAGGTCTGGGTCGCTCAGAAGTCTAAATGATTCCAAGGATTTGATGGTATACTCTGTACTAGGCCTTGGCTTTCCTAGCATTTAAAGAGATAGCATGCCCTTTCACCAGCTCATAGTAAGGACTGCTGCTTTCTCTCTGCCTTCTTAGAGAGCAAATCCTGAATGATAAAATAAATATATACAGACTCACCTCATTTCACTGAACTTCACTTTACTGCACTGCTCTATATATAGTGCATTTTTAACAAACTGAAGGTCTGTGGCAATTCTGTGTTAAGCAGGTATATCAGTGCTAATTTTCCAACAGCATTTGCTCACTTCTTGTCTCTGTGTCATGTTTTGGTAACTCTCAGACTATTTCAAAGTTTTTCATTATTATTTTATTTGTTATGGTGATCTGTGATCAGGGATTATGACTCTCTGAAAGCTCATATAATAGTGAGCATTTTTTAGCAATACTGTTCTTGTAGACATAATGCTACTGCACACTTAATACACTACAGTACAGAGCAAACATAGCTTGTATATGCATGCATTAGGAAACCAAACAATTCATTTACCTCACTTTATTGACCTATTTGTTTTATTGTAGTGTTCTGGAACCAAACCTGCAGTTCCCCTGAGGGATGCCTATACCTGGGAACCATTCCATGTGTTCTACTAAAACATCAAATGAACTTAAGTCCTTCCATTTTGAATTCTATTATTGGGCACAGTTCAGAGGATATACTTGCCTTGAGCGCAATGGAGGTCCCACTTTTTAATCCATCCAACAATGGCTGGAAGCGTTCTACCTCATCCATCTCAGCTCTTTCTGTCATTGCCTCCAAAACCCTTTCATTCCTGCCCAAGAAAAAGGAAAGGGAGAGAAATGTCCAGGTGCCCTGACACACACAAGCACAATAGGTAGATTATACAGTGGCACAAATCAGTTAGGAAAAGAACATTACCAACACCCAGGTTTTCAATATAATTCTCCTTATCACCTAGGTCAGGAGCCAGAATCTGCTGAAAGCTAAGAACCATCTCCTTAGAAAAATGTATTCTCTAAAACCCATTCCTAGACTCCTATCTATGGATACCAAATTAAGACACCTGTTCTATGGAGTATCAACTGGTACCACTTTTGGAGGGGTATTTAATAGTACTGGTTTTTAATGAATTTAACATTTGGCTTACTTCTAGAAACTTATCGAACATAAATGCATAAATGTGAAAGAATATATGTACAAGGATGTTCATTATGGCATCATTTGTAATAGTAAAACTTAACACCTAGAGCAGAGGCCAGAATGTGCTAAGAAAAAAAAAATGTCACCTAAAAAGTCTAGCAATGGGGTAACTGTTAAATAAATTGTGGGATATACATCCTATAGAATTCTAAATAGCCACCTAAGATAATAAGGTAGATCTATAAATACCCACAGAGAAAAAAATGTCCAAGATCAACTGTTATATTAAAAAAAAAAAAAAAAAAAAGGTAAAAAGAAATGAATGGTATGATTTTGTTTGTATTAAACCAAACTGTTCCACAAAAATAAAAATCTATCCTAGGCATGTGATTTGTTTTACAGAAAAGTTACATCTTTCCTTCGTTCTAAGATAGCATCTTTTGGAGCAGCAGAAGGTATCTCATAATTAAGCAAAGACAATATATTTGTCTATGCTAGAAAAAAAATCAATGAGATTGCACCAAGCCATTAACACTGGCTACCCCTGCAGAATAGATTTACTAGAGGCATAAGGCTGTTAAATTTTACTTTATATGTTTCCATATCGTTTGAGTTTAAAAAATAATGTGTTACTTTTGAATTAAAAAAACAAAAAAGTAAAAGCAAGCTTTGTCCTATAAATGTCCTACAGACATTAATGGAGACCTAGGAGATGCTTTGCTATCCCACTGATAACCAGAAGTACACTGATGATAGTGCCACACACCTAACAGTCTTTTTTTTTTTTTTTTTTAATCTTTATTTATTTTTGAGAGAGAGAGACAGAGTGTGAGCGGGGGAGGAACAGAGAAAGAGCGAGACACAGAATCCGAAGCAGGTTCCAGGCTCTGAGCTGTCAGCACAGAGCCCGACGTGGGTCTTGGAACTGATGAGCCATCAGATCATGACCTGAGCCCAAGTGGGATGCTTAACCGACTGAGCCACCCAGGTGCCCCTGCAGTTACAGTCTTTCTTAAACATTAAGATTCATGGTGTTGGGGTGGCTGGGTGGCTCAGTTGGTTAAGCATCCAACTCTTGACTTTGGGTCAGGTCATGATCTCATGGCTCTTGAGTTCGAGACCTACATCAGGCTCTGCACTGACACTGTGGAACCTGCTTGGGATTCTCTGCACTGACACTGTGGAACCTGCTTGGGATTCATTCATTCATTCTCTCTCTCTCTCTCTCTCTCTCTCTCTCTCTCTCTCTCTCTCTTTCTCTCTCTCTCCCCCTCCCCCACTCAATACTGTCTCTCTCTCTCTTTCAAAATAAATAAACTTATAAAAAAAGATTCACAGTGTTCACATCTTCGAAGAGATATGGTCTTACCTAGTATTTAAGACAAAGTAGACACCCACTCAATTTTCCTCTAGATTAGGGAAGATGGTAAAAAAAGAGAATGTAGGAGAAAACGCAGTCACATACATGTCCTCTGGCTGTGGTAGGATACAAAGAGCAGAAAGCAGCTTAGCTGCATCAATCATCATGTTGGGAACAGCAGGATCCATGGCTCTGACCAGCAGCAGGATTCCTTCTTCTGTTTCCAGCATGGTCTTGATTCCAAACTAGTAGGACAAGAACAGAGAAGGGAGGCTTAATGATGACAGGAAGTAACCAAGGACAAAGTCAGGGTTGTTATGGATTGAAAGGTGTTCCACCTAAATTCATATGTTGAAGTCCTAATCCCCAGTACCTCAGAATGTGACCTTACTTGGAAATAGGGTCATTGGCAGATGTAATTAGTTAAGTTACAACAAGGTCACACTAGAATAACGTGGACCCTTAATCCAGTGTGACTACTGAGACGTGGGGACACACACATGCACATGGGAAGAACATCTTGTGAACATGAAGGCAGACATCGGAGTGATGCATCTGAAAGCCACAGAATGCCAAAGATCACCAGCAAGCCACCAGAAGCCAAGCGAGAGGCATGGAACACACTCTCCCTCACAGCCCTCGCAGAAGGACCCAATCCTGCCAACACCTTGATCTTGGATTTAGAGCCTCCAAGAACTGTGAGACAATAAATTTCTTGTTAAATACAGTTTAGTCCAGTTTATAATACTCTGTAGAGCAGCCCTAGCAAACTAACACAGGGGTAGAACTTTTCCGAGCTAAAGAGATAAGCATAGCAAAATAATTTTATACTAAATCAAACACAATTCTAGGTCTTCAAGAACAAAAGTCTTTAATTCTTGTATTTTTTTTTAATGCCCCCTCCCATCCAATGGAGTAAATTAATTATAAAAAAATTAAACAATGAGGGGGCACCTGGGTGGCTCAGTTGGTTAAGCATCCAACCTCGGCTCAGGTCATGATCTCATGGTTCATGGGTTCGAGCCCTGTGTTGGACTCTGTGCTGACAGCTCAGAGCCTGGAGTTTCCTCCAGATTCTGGGTCTCCCTCTCTCTCTCTACCCCTCCCCTGGCTCATGCTTTGTCTCTATCAAAAATAAACATAAAAAATTTTATTAAAAATTTAAAAAATTTTAAATATTTTAAAAATTAAATGATGAGCAAGATATATCTGCACTCAAAAGCAAACAACTGTGAGATCCCTGAGTTTAAATACTAAACAGACAGGGGTACCCAGATGACTCAGTCGATTAAGCATCCAGCTCTTGGTTTCAGCTCAGCTCATGCATGGTCTCACATTTTGTGAGCTCGAGCCCTGCATCAGGCTCTGCACCGACACTGTGGAGCCTGCTTAGGATTCTCTCTCTTCCTCTCTCTCTGCCCTTCCCCCGCTCTGTCTCTCAAAATAAACAAACTTCTAAAAAAAAATTAAATACTAAACAAAGAAAAAAAAGAAAGATTCTACGGTAGAAACAGTCTGGAAAACAAATAACCAGAGAATAAAATAAACCTTCCAAAAACAAACACAGGTCAGGAAATTCAATTAGCAAAACAAAGTATAAAAAGAGGAAGGAAAGCAAACCTACCTTCTGAAACAGACATCAGAACTGGAGAAAAAAAGGTCCATAGAAACATACTTAGGTGACAATCAAAAAGTTGTAACACTAAAAGGGAACACTACAAGTCTTGAACCTCCTATTCCTAAGTCCTTTTTTGGAGTTTGCCAACAGAAAAGAAAGAACAGGGATCATGATGGGGGTTGGAATGAGAATAGGAAAAATCTCACCTTGTTGTTCATAAAAGCTTTCAGGCAACGAATGATCTCATGCTTGTTACGGCTATCGTAGCCTCTGTGTGTAGGAGACATAATCAGTGAATTCCCTTTATTCTATACTCCTCTGCCACTTGACTTTTCAATCTTGCAAACAAGGGTCTTCAAAACATCCCCAATTAGTAGCCGAGTAAATTCTAGTACATACCACTTTGCCCTGAAACACTGGCAAAAACAGGTAGCTGAAGAGGCATTGCCACCATAAGACCTTTGGTTAATCCTGCAATCCAAGAACTTTATACTACATTAAAATCTCCTCTTTAACCCCCTCTAGGCTTCTAAGTGCTTAACTCCATCAAGATAACATCCCATCTATTACTGCTTGCCTCACTACTTCAAAGGTTTCAAGCTTGTACATTCAGGAGGTATAGGCCTGGTGTTTTGTCTTGGAAAGATCCCAGGAAATAGAAAAGTCACGGTGGGTCAGACTGGCTTCAAGGTAGCCTAAGACAGTCCAAGGTATCCCCCAAACTATCCCAACCTTGAAGACTATCATAAACCCAGTCTCAAATGCATCAAGTGTATTCTAAGACTTTCAGGTCCCAGCCAGACCAGGTCCCAGGACAGCTATGGATGAACTCCAACCCCACTTCCAGATAGGGTAAGTTATGCTACGAGACCCACAATCTTATGTGTTATCCACCATGTTCCTCTTCCGTTTCCTGCATCTGTAATCATCCCTCAGCCTCTAGTTTGCCCTAGGTAAACCTTGTTCTCAACTAACAGCATATTCTCCTGGTCCACAACTTCTCATTTTATTGCCATTTTCTCCTTTAGAGCATACAGACAAGTTCCCCACTACCCTCCACTGGGAAGATGTCAAAACTTGGAAGTCCTCACCCAGCAGTCTCCTCTTTCTCATCATGGAGTCGTTTAAGGATGTCCAATAAAGAGGTCAGACCCTCAGCACCAAATGTTTGCACCCAGCTGTAAGGAATAGACAGAGACAATGCAATATCAATTATCGGTAACTGCCCAAATTCTACCTGGCAACTCTTTACTCCCAATCCAGAATTCTCAGACATCCTGACTCCACCAGTAAACCCTAACTTTGGGCTCTTATTCTTGTTACCACTTCATAATCCTCACCTGACAGGGTTGTTGTTGAGGGAGACACGAAGGGACTCTAGGCAGCTGAGCAGATGCATATCCCGCAAGCCTGACCTCAATTCTTGAATGTACATCATAGCAGACCTAGAACTCTCCTTCTGGCTCATGCCCTAGATGGAGCATATGGAGAGATTAATCAACACTGGACCCAATCAGCAAATGGACTAGAATCAGTCATTACATTACGAATATCAAGGCAGACACACATCATAATTACTACCAAACTCTGTGGGACTCATAATTTCCCATCCCATTCCCCATAGACTTCGTGAAGATTGAATCAGGCAAAAAGTATATTAAGAATGGTAACTCAAATGAGAGTAAAACATGAATAGACTTATACGACAGAATAAAAGAAGACTGATGTAGACACACAATGTTCTAAGGAACTGGTAAAACAAACAGGTCCAAGATGAGGGCAGGGTCTCCCACGTCATGGGTATCTGCCCTAGGACTCACAGCCTTAGAGGTGTGCAAGTATTGGGACACCATCTCTCTCTTGATGATAATATCCTTCTCCCTCAAAGGTTGCTGTTTCTCCTCGTTAAGGTTCATATCCAGCTAGTAGAGGAAGGGGGAAAAAAGGAAAAAACAAAACTGCATCAAGTTCCTTACAATTTTTCAGTGTTTAATATTTAGTATATTTAGTGAGAAGTTAAATTAAATAGTTACTGAATAAATAAGTTTTCCTGATCCCTTGAGGTTTAAGCTATCACCAGACAATGAAAATTCCTCAGGGATAAATGTTAATGGTTAACATTTTAGCATAGATTCCTACAAACACTTTTATACTCTTAATGTTTTTCCTAACAAAAATGGGTTTTTAAAATAGATGAAAAAATTTGTTTTATTATTTAAAGAAAAGCACACATACTGGTTTTGTACTTGGAATGGATCTTAAAAATTTCCTCTGGATGACTGGCATCATCCAAACACCCACAAGATGTGCACCACTCTCAGGCATAAACACCCAATACCCCTGGTTAATTCAGTCCCTGTACAAACTTCTTTCCCATGAAGAAAGAACTAGAAAAGTCTGATAAAGCCCCTCAACAGATATAACTTGGGTGTATTATTGAAGAAAAGGCACTGCTTGAGCCTTTGTATAGCCATGTGTCTGAGCTCAGTACCTTGATGAGCACAGTTTAACCCAACAAGTCTGAAAAAGTATCTGAAATGGGGAAAGGGTAGGGGTAAAATGGATACTTTCCATTTCTTCTCTTCTACTCTCCATTTCTCTCTCTTCTCTCTCGCTGTGTGTGTGTGAGAGAGAGACAGAGAGAGAGAGAGAAAGAGAGAAAGAGAGAAAGAGAGAAAGAGAGAAAGAGAGAAAGAAAGAGAGAAAGAGAGAATGAAACACTGCCTCAAAATAGTAATACTAATGTGATGTTTTTCTGACCCAATTCCTGGTGCTTTTTTTCTCCTTTTACAGATAAACTGAACACAGAAATTGCAACGTACGTGGCCTTCCGGTTGAATCAGACCCCAAAACACAGTATATTTTGCTTGGCTAGCTCAACATTTTAAATTTGGAAGACTTCATATAAAAATACAGATTTCTAGCATCACAAGATGCAGTCATCAAATTTCAGATTGTGGGTAACTCTAGAAGTCAAATGATTTCTTCCACAAATTTTTTGTAGTAATAGCAAGGATAAAACAGAGGGACGAAACCTGTAATAAAATAAAACTTAAAACAACATTCATACAATGGACCTAACTTGGAACTGTGATTTGAGCAAACAAATGGTTTTCAAAAAAATGATCTAATGGTGAAATTTGAAAGCTGGTTATGATAGTTGATGCTATGAAAGAACTACTGTCTCCAAAAATTGAAGATTTCTGGCTTCCTTAGAAAATACAAGTATCTGGCACTACTGGCATTTCCAACTGGAGTGCTACAGAGCCTACTGCCACTGAATCACGGATGGCCTTCCTAACAGGCCGAAAGTCCTTCTGCATCCGACTACAGTCCTCACTCCTTTTCATCATCTGCTATCTGGTCTAACTTATTCCTGCCAACTCCCTGGCCCCCAAAGACATGTAAATTGGCAGTCCAAACCCAAGAGATTGTGTTAGGCTCATACAGCACTTGGATTAAGAGACAAACTAAAAGCTTTTACTGAAAAAAGAATAATAGTGCTGGCTGAGTGTTTACTATATACCAGGCCCTGTGTTAAGAATTTTAAGACCATGCTCTCAATTAAATGAGGTCTGCCGCTAGTCTCTATTTGAATCTGAAATCCTATATCCAGGCAATATACAGGTCTTATGAAACCTTAGAAACAAGTACTCAAAACTTTTCAAGACTGAGCGCTAGTGGACATTCACTGAGTGTCCTCTTCAGTGTTCCTCACTGAGGACAGGAAATTAAGTCACATCCTTGTGTACTTCATTACTCAACTGGCTTCAACCATAATCTTTAAAGGTCTTCTAGTAATTGTAGCATCAGATTTCTCTTTCCAGATTCACCACTAAATAGAAGACGTTCAGCAAATTATGCCTTTCCATTACTCAGTCTCTTCTATAAGATTCTTTGTGAAACTTTACCCACCCTGGCTAACCCAAAGGTAGTCTCCACACTACCCCATGAGTTGGTGCACTCACCTTATGTCTTTGTGGCTAACACAATGCTGGGCAGGACATTAAGGAGGTGGTCACTAATCAGATATCTCCAAGCCTAACTCATCAATTCCAATCTTACGGATGGGTGCTTATAAATTTAGTCCCTTTGTTAATAGGACTGCTAATAAGAACCTCTCTGTTGGGGTGCCTGGGTGGCTCAGTTCAGGTCATGATTGTGCAGTCTGTGAGTCCAAGCCCCACGCTGGGCTCTGTGCTGACACCTCACAGCATGGAGCCTGCTTTGGATTCTGTGGCTCCCTCTCTCTCTGCCCTCTCTCTCTGCTCCCTCCCCTAATCACGCTTGGTCTCTCTCTCCCTCTCTCTCAAAAATAAACAAACATTTGAAAAAAAACTAAGGGGTGCCTGGGTGGCTCAGTTGGTTAAGTGTCTGACTTTGGCTCAGGTCATGATCTTGCAGTTCGTGAGTTTGAGCCCCATGTCAGGCTCTGTGCTGACACCTCACAGCCTGGAGCCTGCTTCGGATTCTGTCCGTCCCCCTCCCCCCGGCCCCCCCCCCCCCCATCTGCACTCTGTCGCTCTCTGTCAAAAATAAACATTAAAAAAAAAAGTTCTCTGTCAAGCCTGGACCTTTTGTAATTAAGGGCTAATTAAGTGAGTAGGGGGTGCCTGGGTAGCTCAGTTAAGTGTCGGACTCTTGATTTCAGCTCAGGTCATGATCTTGCAGTTGTGGGATCAAGCCTGTGCTGTCAGCACAGAGCCTACTTGGGATTGTTTCTCAGGTTCCCTCTCTGCCCCTCCCTCTCCATCTCCCACGCTCTCTCAAAATAAACAAATACTTCGGGTAAAAAAGGGGCTCATTAAGGGAGATCATGCCCAAAAGAGTACCAACCATGCCCACAAATGCATTTTCAGAAAAAAAGCAATGTTTTGGGGTGGGAAACTTACCAGCATCTGTTCGAAGAGTACTAGAACTTGCTCATCTGAAACATCTTGCAATGACTGTGCTGTGGGATCATCCCCATATGCTGCAGAAGAATTTCTATGAGCAGAATTGGGCTTTTCCTTCTCCTTTTTAATTCTCATGCTGGTAAATCTCTCCAGCTGAGAAAAAGAAAAAAGTATTAACAGTTATACATTTTCATTTACACAACAATCCACACATCAAGTAGCCAAACTCTAGCTTCTTATATGTGCAAGGTTCCTCTGGTTTGTGGGCACTTCGAGGGTCTTCTGACATGGCAGTACCTGGGCGGCTCAGTCGGTTAAGTGTCCAACTCTTGGCTTCGGCTCAGGTCATGATCTCAAGCCCCATGTTGTGCTCTGCGCTGAAAGTGCAGAGCCTGCTTGGAATTCTCTCTCTCTCTCTCTCTCTCTCTCTCTCTCTCTCTCTCTCTCCCCCTCTCCCTCTCCCTCTCCCCCTCCCTCTCCCCCTCCCTCCCTCCCTCGGCCTTCCCCTGCTCATTCTCTCTCTCTCCCTCTCTGTCTCTTAAAATAAACTTTAAAAAATATCTTCTGACATGAAAACAAGAACTCTGACATCTAATTTAGTATACTGACTCTGTACTCTCACTTTCATCCAAAGATAAGAGATCTGAAGTATTAAGATTTGAAACCTCTCTAAAATGAGAAAACTTTGTTCTTGAGCTCTCTGACCATTTCTAAGCCCTCTAGCAGCACTGAACTGACAGAAAAGAATATAGTGTACTTTAGGGATATATAAGCCACCTCTCTGTCAACCAAAGATTCATGAACCATTCCCCAAAACTCAAGTACAGATGCTCAAATCAAAGAGCCACCAATAAGCTGCAATTTGTTCGCTCCACCTGTTTGAAAATAAAAGTTAAGTATCTGCAAGCACTGGGGGACTTCAAGTGATAGGGGTTGCATCCAGACTGCAAGTCAGTTATGAATTTAAAGAACGTGCCTACCCTTGGAAACCAATGAATGTCCCAGGGAAATGCATGCAATGGGCCAAACACAGAGCAAAGAGTTAGGGAAAAGCTTTGGGAGGATCTGAGAATAGAGCCAGTATCACCATTTCAAGTTATAGAAAGTCAAAGTTATGACAACTGGTAAGTATCACAGTGGAGGAAATGAGGTAGAACATGCACATGCTGAACAAAATTTCCTTACCTCATCTGCCATGAGCCGCTTCAGAGTCTAGGAAACAGGAAAAAGGAGGGAGAAGAAAGAGAAGATAGATCAGTGAAATTCCAGGAAATGTCCCAAATACCAGATGGATTGGGGGGAAAAAAGAATAAGGTAAAAGGATCTAAGTTGCTTTCCACAAACTAAAAGATTTCAGCCAAGTGTTCCTTAGCACATTCCCTTAGCTAAGAGGCATCAAGAGTTTTAAGGTCACTAATACCTGATACCTTGGGGGGGGGGGGGGGGGGAGTAAAGACCTGCACAGACTCAATCTGATGACCAATACACCTATGAAACATACTCAACTCTATTAGTAAACAAGGACATGCCAACTAAAACCACAATGATAATGCTTCCCACTCTTAAGATGGGCAAACATTTTCATGTCTGTCTAGCTGTAGAGGAGCGGGAGCTCTCACACTCTGTTAGTGGTAATGTAAATTGCTCTGGCCACTTTGGAAACCAGCAAGGCATCATCTAGTGAAGTTAAATATGTGTATGTACAACTCATCAATTTCTATAAATCTACCCTGCAGAAACTTGTATGTAGGTACCAGAATGTGTATAACAAGAATGTTCACAGCAACACCAGAGTACCTAAAACAGAGAACAATCCCAAGAGCCATCAAGAGTAGAACAGATACCATGTATCTGTGGAGAACAATTATACAGAAAAATTAAATGAACTCAGAGCTACTTACAAACATTAAAATTGAACTTATTTCATTTATATGCAGTTTAAAAACATGGACACTATATTATTTAGAATGTAAAATTATGAAAGGAATGATGATCACAAATGTCAAAACAGTGCTTACTTGGGGTGAGTGGGTGAGGTGTGACTGCAGAAGGGGAAAAGGGGGCTTCTAAGGGGCTCACAATATTCTACTTGGTTTCATTATTCTACATTTTATGTTCTCTTCTATGTACATGCCATACTTAGAAAGAAAGAAAGAAAGAAAGAAAGAAAGAAAGAAAGAAAGAAAGAGAAAAGGGAACAAGCAGGGTGGTAAAGTAGGAATTCTTTGCCCTAATACTTAATTTTAAACCATTATTTCTTTTTGCTCATGTTATTAAGTCAGTTAAATCCAGTGTAAACTGTGAATCTTAACTTTTCCCACCATGGTCCAGAGGAGGTCAAGCTTCCACTGACTGAGTGCTAATCACATACCTGAAGCTGTTAAGAACCTTGCTCAGAATCAATGGAGTTTAAAGTTACTTTATGTGTGCTGTTAACTAGGGACTGAAGATAGAAGGATGGTGAGGCAGACAGCAACACCCAAGGAGACTAACAGTTCCTTTTGTCACCACCCTTAGTTACTACCTGGCACTTGCGAAAACAAGCTACAAAAAGGATGAGGATGTACAATTTAGGTTGCCACAGCCACGGTTAAACTTATTTGCACCTAGAGCAGTTGCTTCTAAGATCTGGTCCTCCAAACTCAAAATGTTCCTCAGAACCAATCAATAACCCCAACAATTCTGGGACGGATGTAACACAGGTAACAGAACTTGGGTCTAATGAAACAGTGCCAGCTGGATTGCTCACAGCTACAGGTTAAAGTTAGAGAAAGGAAACCAGCAACTTGTTCCTTCTGCCTACAGACTTTATTTCCTTTCTGCTCATCCCTACTAACGCTATGTAAGTTTACAGAATTATTATCTCCTGCTTGACTTACTGTAACAGCTTCCTAACTGATCTCCCTGCCTCCAGTCCTGTCTACCCAACACTAAATCCATTATCCATATTACATCCAAGAGTAATCTTTCTAAAATGACACGGTGTCCATGGTATTTCCTCATTTAAAACACTTCAATGGCTCCCTACTACTACCCTTAGGTTAAAATCCAAATTCCTTACCGTGGAATAGGACATTCCTTCCTGGATTCTCCCCCTCATCTCTTGCAAACCCTCGCATCCCAAACTAGTTGCAGGTCCACAAATAGATCATGCGGTCTCACCACCCCAGACTTTCCCTAGGCTGCTCCTTCCCTCAGTCTAGACTGTGCTCTCAAAGCTAAATCAAACAGGCCCTGCAGGATGATACCTCCTCTAATTGGACAAGTGCTTCTCCTTATGTTTCCACAGTAATAGGTACTTGACTGTCTCACAGCACTACTTGTGGATTACAATTGTCTCTTGACTGTCTCCTCTACCCCTTTCCAGACTAAGTTCCTTCAGGGCAGAGCCTGAGACTCAGTCATTATATTTCCTATGAACAAATACCACCACCTGGGGCTGCTTTCCTAAAATACCAAACCCGGAAGAAGCTCTCAAATCTATTCACTGTGTCAATGAAAAAACTGAAGCCTAGACAGGTAGAGTAAATCATGGAAGTCACATGACCAGCAACAAGCTGGGAATGAACTTTAGTCTCCAGATTCCGAAGCCCAAAAATCTTTGCATTCTCCAAATTCTTGTGTCTTGGTCCCACTTAATGCCCACTAACTCTTGCCTTTGATATCAAAGTAAATATAACTTTTCATAAAAAGAAAGATACCACTTTCCCTTGCTTTCCTTGGTACATTAGAAACAGATTTACTTACTTAAAAAATTAACCATATTTTAGTGGTCAGTTTGAGTAAGGAGAGCAAAAATGATGCATGCAGGATCAAAGTTGTATTTCCTCAAAATTTCCAACAGAGGGCAGCAACTACCAGGAAAGCGAATCACCCTACAGACAAAATTCAGTTTCAAAACACAACAGAACACCCAAATAGCAAGCTCAATTCAATTACTGAAATGGAACCTGCTCCTACACTATATTGAGGGTGTACTGTTTATTGACTTAAAACTATGTGTGTTTTCCTTACAAGTCCTATGTATACAGTGTTTACAAACAGTAAGCTTTGCTCAGTGTTTTCATTGTATCATTAGTTGTTTTGTGGATTCTGAGATACAAAATGAGAAATTTCCAGATCATAAAAAGCATAAATGACTAAAGGTAGTGAAGTCCAGGAAGATAAATGCTGCTGGAGCTATATTTGTGGCTAACACCTCAAACGTCCAAGCTTTTTCATTAGGTTCTCTAATCAACCTACCTGCCTCTAAATGCCTCTCCTCTCAAAATTCTCCTTGCTTGCTGTCAATTCTCTTCTGCCCCCAACCAAACTCTTGCTGTCCTAGCCTGTTGGCACTCACTACTTTATCTTCCTGTCCTTCCTACTGAGTCTTCCCCTAAAGCCTTTAACTATAAACACAAATATTGGAAGAAGCATAGATACTAAGTGAAACCTTTTATAATATCCAAGTTTGCTCATGAATACAGATTAACAGGAACTACTAGATAAAAGTACCTAATGTCTTGACCCTTCTTGAAACCCTTCTGAATCTACGGAAAAAGAATTTTTGGAAAGATAACAATGATGAAAGCAAGAGCCTACAAGGTTGGAAGAATGAAAAAAGCACAAGGGCAAACAAGTTTTGAGGCTGTGAATAAATAGGACAAGCAGTAAACCCAGCAGGCCTAAGACAGCTGAATCCTAAACTAAAAGTAGGAAAAGCCAATAACCAAGCCGAACTATATTTAAAGGTCCTCAGAAGGTTCAAGATTTAGCAGCCCCAGGAACCTATGGAAATGGGAGTTGGAAGGGATAGGCTAAAAATAGGAGGACTGGTTGGAAGCTGTTTAAGAAGCACTTGGATCTACAGGTAGATCCTCCCTCCCCCACTGCCCCAGTCCTCCTGGCCCATACCACTGGGAGAGTACCCTCCCTTACTCCAGCAGAAAGAAGTATATTCTTTTTTTTTTTTTTTAGGTTTATTTATTGATTTTGAGAGAGAGCGTGTGCCCATGCATGCGAGAGGGAGCAGTCGAGGAGAGAGATAGAATCCCAAGCAGGCTTTGCACAATATCATTAGCTTGGAGCCCGGTGAAGGGCTGGATCCCACCAACTGCAAGATCAAGAGTCTGACACCAAATAGACAGCGCCACTCAGGTGTCCCTGGAAGTTTTATTCTTACAAGAAAGTAAAATAGGGTCTGTGACTGGGAGATGCCAGGCACAGTTGTGGGCAGGAATACTATACCAAAAAGAAGAGTAAGCAAATCTATGCATATTACCTACTAAGACACCTAGCACCTTCCCCCTTAAAGTTTCTCAGAACCCCAGCAGCATGGCCCTTACCACTGAGGTGGTAAATTGGTAGACCCTTGTCTGGGAATTGAAAAAATGACCTAAAACTCCTGACACAGTCCAAGTAGATCACTCTGGAACTCTGCAATCTAATATGGTAGCTACTACCCACATGTAATAACTTAGCACTTTTAATGTCATTAGTATGCCTGAGGGAAGAATTTTAAATTTTATTTAACTTTAAATAAATTTAAATTTAAAAATTTGTATTTTATTGTTAATGTTAAACTTAAGTATGTTTGGAATATCCTGAGTATGTGAATCTACTTTGACCTGTAAAATTTATAAAGTCTAAATTTACCTCAACTACTTTTTATGAAAATTTAACATCTAAATTGAGATGTACTATATATAAATGTAAAACAAACACTGGAGTCCAACAACTTAATACTAAAAACAAAATATAAAACATCTCAATAATTTCATGTTTACTACCTATTGAAATATTTTTATACATTGGATTACATAAACTAATATTATTACAATTAATTTCACATGTTTCTTTTTTTTTTTTTTTCTTTATGCCTTTTTCTGTAGCTGCCAGAAAATCTGATACATATGGAACTCACATTGTATCTCTACTGGACAAAGTTGTTCTACCATAAAGTGCACACTTAACAAACCAGTTCGTCTACAGTTTCCAATCAGTTTGTTAGTCCCTCATTCTTAAACATTAGCAGACAACCCAGGTTATTGGACATTTGAGAAAAGCCACTAATGCAAGACATAAAAAAAGGGGGGGGGGGTGCTGCTTGTCATATATAGACTATGCAAAAAGATTTTCAAAATCACTAATATCCACAAAAGATAACATAATGCCATTTTAAGAAACATTCAGAGGAAAAAGAACACATAGAAGTTGAAAACAGAACAGAAACTCAAGAGAAAGCTCAACAGGATGGGAAGATAAAAACTGAGGAATTCTCCCAAAAAGTAGAGCAAAAAGACAGAGATGGAAAAATAAGAGAGGAAAGGTAAGATCAGTTTGGAAGGCCCAATACGCAAATAATAGGAGAAAACAGGGAAGCAAGTTACCCAAGAAATAATGCAATAATATTTCCCAGTACCCAAGGATACGTCTCCAGAACAAAGGACAAAAATAGACCACAAAAAGGCAATATTACAGTGAAATTTCAAAACACTAAATACAAAGAACATTCTATAACACTTGACAGAAAGGGTGAAAATTTGATGATATATAAGGTAACCAGAACAGATTTAGATTTTTTAAAAACAATACATGAAAAGCTAAATGACAACAGAACAAGGCCTTTAAAAACACGAAGAAAAATAATTTTGAACTGAGAATTCTATACCCAACAAAGCAATCAAATTTTGAGTTCAGAATAGACATTTTCAGAAGCTTGAGCTTTCAAAATTTGTCCCTATACAACTCAGGAAGCTACTGCAGGATATGCTCCACCAAAATGAGGGAATAAACCAAGAAGGAGAAGACTTGAAACACATGAAAGAGGGGAATGAAATCTCTAGGGTAAAGATTGGAGCCGACTCTTTTGTCAGACAGCACAATTAAAAGGGAACTATGAGAACTGAGTCAAACCCTCCAATACTGCCATCACCATCAGCCACTTTTGTTCCGGGCTTTTAAAATGACAATAGCTGGTGAAGTGACCCAGCCAGATTCTTGGCTTATTGGAACCATATGTTAATAACTTCTTCACTTCCTTCCTCGCTCTACTTCCAGGACCTCAAGGACACTCATTCCACCCCACAGAGTTTTTCTACTTTGACTTTTCCAGAAGAGCTAAGGTTAGCCATGGTAAGCTTATAAATAGAAAATACAGAGCACTGGACTCCCCTGACCATATTCTTGTCAGACATCTAGTATTGGACCCTCACTGCAGCCTAGCCAGATGTTCAACTATGGTGAGTTCTATGTTCTCTAGGCTTGGCCCAGTGATACCCTCATAAGGAGCCACTGTAAACTCTTGAGAGAATCTAAAGTCAGACTATGAGTCCAGGTACTCCGTTTATCTTCTCTGGGAGCTTCCATGTAGCTAACAGTGGCAATACTGTCATTTACACATACAGAGTAGGTTTTTGTTACTCAAGTTCTATAATCATCTTTCATTTATTCAATTACTGATAGAAGCATTAAGAAAAAAAAGAGACAACTGGACCAAAATGGAGTCACTTGTACTAAGCCCCACATCAGCAAAACAAGGCTTAATATCTAACCTAAGTGTAGTTTCAGCCTCTCCCAGGAATGTCACCTTTAACCAGTTAATCTGGAATTATGTGATCAGCACTAGTGAGGTAATATGCACCATAGGCCCCCTGCCTCCCCCAAAGAAGGTTACCTTGCTTGAAACAATCCACTCTTTGTTAGACACTTCCTTTTTCCACTACCTTTTGCCTATAAAAGGCTTCCATTTTGCACAGCTCCTCAGAGCTCCTGATTTGCCAGATGGGATGTGACCCAATTCAAGAATAACTGAAAAAAGCTAATATGATCTTCGAATTATTCAGGTGAATGTTGTTGTTTAACAGCATAAAGCATTTTATTTTAAAAAGGGTAAGGGGCACCTGGGTGGCTCAGTCAGTTGGGCATCCGACTTTGGCTCAGGTCATGATCTCACAGTTTGTGAGTTTGAGCCCCACATCAGGCTTTGTGCTGACAGCCTGGAGCCTGCTTCAGATTCTGTGTCTTCCTTTCTCTCTGCCCTCCCCCACTAGCGCGCTCTCTCTCTCTCAAAATAAATAAACATTAAAAAAATTAAAGAAAAAAATAGGAGTAAAAAAGGGGTACCTAGCTGGCTCAATCAGTACAGCATGTGACTCTTGATCTTGGGGTTGTGAGTTTGAACCTGAAGTTGGGTATAGAGATTACTTATATAAATAAAATTAAATGGAGTTAAAAAAAAAATATTCCATAGAAACGTATTCAACAGAATTAGGTGAGGAAATAAATTTCTAAAGGTCATTAGGTGGTACCAGAAAAGAGCTCAACAAAATTGCATTTACTAAAATGACCTTCACTTCTCTAAAAGATACTCAGTGTTATTAAATCTTATTTAAAGCAATAAAAATTGCTCAAAGGTGTACCGCATCAAAAGCAATAGCATCAAAAATAAATATACTTAAAAAATAAAATAAATATATTTGGCTGGGTACTGAGATGAAAAGCTGTCCCCTCACCATCCCTTTCAAAGAATAATTCAAGGCTCTGATTCACTCACCACATCCTAATGTTATATGTGGTAAGATAAATCTTTTGGTTATCATCTACAGGAAATAAGAAACTTCCTAGACATTTTACAGTTTGGTTTCTATAAGAAACCAAAAACAAAAAAGTCCAAAGATCCCAAGGTATGCTGTATGGGCCAAACTAATTAAATGACTTAATGACTATGAAACATACCCTGATCAATCATTATAATAAATGCAAATGAACTATACAACTTATCTTCCATACTGGATTTATTGTTGTAGTGGTTGTATCTATTAACTCTTCAGTTTTTATTTATTTATTTTTTTAATTTTTTTAACGTTTATTTATTTTTGAGACAGAGAGAGACAGAGCATGAACGGGGGAGGGTCAGAGAGAGAGGGAGACACAGAATCCGAAACAGGCTCCAGGCTCCGAGCAGTCAGCACAGAGCCCGATGCGGGGCTCGAACTCACGGACCACGAGATCATGACCTGAGCCGAAGTCGGACGCTCAACCGACTGAGCCACCCAGGGGCCCCACTTCAGTTTTTAAAAAGCAGGTGTATGGGACTGAACATGGCAGTCTTTTAGACAGAGTTTCCCTTTGTTTGTTTGCCTAGCAACAGAACTGGCAATTTTTTAAACTCAAGGATATACAAAAAGCATTGGAGAGACTGACCTCTATCCAATTTCCTGAATCTTTAACTTTTCTCACTCATCAGAAAAAGGGCATAGAATTCTCAAACAATTAAGGATGGTCTCTTGGCATAAGATGTTCATGTAGCCAAACAAAAAGCAATTAGGTAGCGTCTTAGCAGCAGAGAGGTTAGCAGAGATCTAATAAGAGATTAAGATTAAACTTTACTGTGGGGCCCCTGGGTGGCTCAGTCGGTTGAGAGTCTGACTTCAGCTCAGGTCATGCATGATCTCTCGGTTCGTGAGTTCAAGCCGAGCGTTGGGCTCTGGTGCTGACAGCTCAGAGCCTGAAGCCTGCTTCAAATTCTGTGTCCCCCTTTCTCTCCGCCCCACCCCTGCTTGTGCTCTATCTCTCTCTTTCAAAAAAGAATAAACATTAAAAAAAAATTTAAAGATTAAACTTTACTTTGAACAGAGTACATTACATAGCATAAAGTGTTTCTCATTTCCACCATTGTGCTTCACAGGAACAGTTCATCATGGATGTTAATCCCATGAACCATGTGGCTTGCATACAGGTAAATGCAAACCCACAACTGCAAGCCTATACCTCAGTACTTTCTAAATGCTTTGTTCAGGCTAACTTAATTTTTTAAAAATTGTAATTAAAGTATAGTTGATACACAGTATTAGTTTCAGGTGCACAACACAGTGACTCAACAATTATATACATCATAAAATGCTCACTAAAGTAGTACAGTATTACTGACTGTATTCCCCACACTATACTTTTTATCCCCATGACTTATTTTAGAACTGCAAATTTGTAATCTTCTTCACCCATTTTGCCCATTCTTCCACTACTCTCCCTCTACTTAAAAAAAAATTATTCAGGCTAACTGACAGGCTAACCAGACAACTACAACTACATTTGGGCTCTTGGCTACATGACTATCACCAGAACACTACAGCTGAATGGGTTTGGCCCCCAAAGTGTAAGGATTCTAAGAGGCCCAGGATCCCTGGGAACTACAGGTTTTCTTATAAAACCTATTATCACAAAGCAATTCACTAACTGCCTCAGTACAGTCAATTCATACCTCTTCCTCTTCTGACATCCACCCTTGCTCAGGAGCTGTCTAATATAGTCTAAGGGAAATGTTTACAGGGATAGGTAAAACTCTAAGATGTCCCCCAGGATTCCTAGCGTGACATATGCACCCTGTATAATGACCACGAGGACTGTACTGTGCCGAGGTTGTATTATTCAGCACAATTGACTACTAAGAAAGGGAAATAATCTGCACAGCCTGACCCAATCACACATGGCCTTTAAATGTGAGGTGAGATGTTAGAGACACAAGGATTCATCGTGTCACTTCTGGCTTGAGCATGAAGGGGGCCAAACGACTACAGGCAGCTTCTAGTAGCTGAGAGCCAACAAAGAAACAGGGACCTCAGCTCTACAACTCCAAGAAACTGAATTTGGCCAACACCTGAATGAGCTTGGAAGCAGATTTTCCCCCAGTGACTACAGATTTGAACTGGCCCAGCTGACTGACATACCTTGACTTCAGCCCTCTGATACTCTGAGAATGCAACCACACTATTCATACTGGACTTCTGACGAATGGAACTGTGAGCTAGTAAGTAGGTTTTGCTTTAAACTGCTGAGTTTCTTACGGAGCAGTAGGAAACTAACACGTTAAACAAAATGACAAAATCCACAATTTATCTAGAACTTTGGCTAATGGAAAAAGACCATGAGTCCTGATTTATTTCTAGCATCCTAAAAAACTAGAAGTATGATTTTGAGCAAATCACTTTAATTCTTCATGCTTCAGTTCCCCTATTTATTAAAAACAAAGCAAAACCAGACACACACACCACTTGGGAACTATGAGATATAAAATGGAATGATGACAGATCATTCTGTAAAGGCAATTATGCTGTTCTTACTACAGAAAGACCTATTTTAAAATACACACCTGAAGACTGGACTAGTTGATACTGCTCCAACAACACAAGGAAAAAGCTATTCCTCATCTATAAACTATACACTTAGCCACAGTCCATCACTTCACAAAAGGAACGAAAGGACTTACCAAGGCCAGGCTCTCAATATTTTCAATCAGACTTTATTGTAACTGTTTCTGTGGACCAGATTGTAAGTTGCTTGGGGGAGAAACCCTTATCTTGTTCATATCATATGCCCAATATTTAGTAAGTGTTTTAAGAATTATCATCACTACAGGTTTAGGAGCATCATCCTAACCACAGTACATTCATTCATTAATTCCTTTATTCAAATTGGGCAAACTGAGGAAATATTTCAAGTCAAAGTCTGTGATTGTTATGGACAGCTCAGTAAACTATGAAACCACACCTTCAAGAGTAACATCCTTCCCTATAAATGAGCACAGGGGATGCTGACTGATGCATGACACATGACACATTTTGAGTTGTCCTTGGGGAAACTATCCAATTATGGGACACATGTGACCGAGGGAGTCTTCCACTTCCTTTGAAAAGTAAGAAGACCCCCAGCCCTAGGGGCGCCTGGGTGGCTTGGTCGGTTAAGTGTCCGACTTCGGCTCAGGTCATGATCTCACTGTCCGTGAGTTCGAGCCCCGCATCGGGCTCTGTGCTGACAGCTCAGAGCCTGGAGCCTGTTTCAGATTCTGTGTCTCCCTCTCTCTCTGCTCTGCTCCTCCCCTGTTCATGCTCTCTCTCTGTCTCAAAAATAAATAAACGTTAAAAAAAAAAAAAAATTTAAAAAAAAAAAAAAAAAAAAGAAAAGTAAGAAGCCTTAAGACACAGGCTACCTACAGGTAAAATGGCAAGTGTCACTACAGCCAACAAGAATTTTCTTCCAAATCCTCATCTACCTACCCAGGAAGGATCAGGTAAGGTATAGGTCATTCAGAATCATACGGAGCATGGTATGGCTCTGACTCATCTCTTTATTCTATCATGGTAATGACATCCAGTTCCTCAGGATAGTTCCTTAGGCAACAGAAGGTTATAAAGTGCACTTGAATTCAATTACCAATGAACACCCCTCCAGCATGGCCGCAAAATTTGCCACATTTCCACTAACAAACAGTAAAGGCTGGGTAAGCTTTTCTTTTAATCTCTGTTTCAGTCTTATCCTTAGGACTGTGTCATCTCATAGGAATGGTATGAAGAATAAGACATAAAATGGATGGAAAGCAATTTGTTTTGCAAAGTGCTTTGTAAAAGTTAAATGAGATATGAGGATGGAACCAATGAAACTTTTCAGTCTCCCTTCCTCAATTTTCACTTCTCATACAGAAGTCAATCAGAACTAGACAGAAAGAAATAATGGGTAATATCTTCAAATGTAGAGAAGAACTTTCCCTTCGATTTTCAAGAATGGCTCAAAGATGACAATGAATTAAGTATCTCATCTACCATTTACAGAGAAACAAACTAGATTCTGACATCACTATTAATCGATGCCAAAAGCTTCAACAGGAGTTGTGTAGAACTGGAGCACCCACTTCACAAAAGAAAATAATGCAAAAAGGGTATCTCCAAGAAAAAGAAGACTAAAAGCAAAGCACAAAAAGGACCAAGAATTGGAAACCATCAACTATAAAGCTAACTGAACACTCTTAAGTTAAATAGGTTTAAGGGAAAGAAACCTCAAGATTACTGGCAGTCCCCAGAAATGGAGATGGCTCACTCAATGTTCTCCACGATCTCTAAGCAAAAACTGCTCAAGGACTAACACTTTAGCAGCTCATCCAGTTAGTTTCATTCTGCCTCGGCAGCCCCACAGCTAAAACTCACAACTGAACAGGTAACTTGTTAAAATTCATACAAGAAACAAAAGGAACACAGGAGAGTCCAAGATCTTGTATTCCTAATTAAGACCGTTCTTTCAATCTACCCCTGTCTTCCAGAAGCAGTATCTTTTTAGTGATACTACCCAGGGAGCCCTAAAAGATTCCAGGCAGTAGCACCAGTCAAGCACAAGTTAGAATTGTCCTAAAAAGAGTACTGGGTAACTAATCATTCCCCGTTTCATTAATTTAGTTATAAATTTGAAGCAATTTACCTACAAATGCAAAGCAACCAACTCAATATCCCCACAACTGTCTAAATCAGGGTCTGCTTTCACCCAACTGTGATTAAAATGAGGGAAAAACTATCTTTAACATTAGGATTCAGTCCTCTGACAGGTCCAAAATGCATTCTAATAGTCCTCTTGTTAGTTCAAGAAGGCAAGCCTCTTGGGGAAAAGGAGAAGGCAACATTCTGCCTACTGCTTAGCTCATTTTGAAGCCTGGGACTGGCATAGCCTGCATCCTAGATAGCTGATAGCCTGGAGAAAAGAAGGCAAGTCCACTCAGGTTTCACTATTCCAGCTCAGCAGACAGGTGGAAGCCAGGCTGGGAACATAGCATTCCTCCTACAATCCCATCCAAACAAACTGGCAGCCCCGTGCACTGTGAACCACCCATGGGCTGGGAAAACAAGCTGCCAACAGAGAAAGTGCTCAGATTCTGGAAGTCTTAGTTTCCTACCAGTGTCACAATGTGTGGCAGACATGACCACCTCTTTTGCTGTCAGGAAGGAAGTGCACATATAGTCTGTCATCTGGCGAGATATCAGTAAGCAAGTCTTCCCTTTCAAACATCCTAAGGTTCTGATAAAACTTGTGAATGCACACAGGTATCCCCCACTTTTCAAAAGTTCATATTAGGCCACCTCGCTTTTATGAAAGACCTATATAAGTACCTGTTTTTGCTAACCAAAAGAAATCCAAAAGAGATTTTCGCTTTTACCAAAAAAGGTGAAAAGTGAAAATAGCATTCAGCGTTTGTTTTCTAGCAAGCATTTTAAGAGAGGCAGGGCACCCCAAGCACAGCCACACTCAGCATCTCAGCATCAGGCCACCAGCGCTTTGAACGGTGTCTGTAAGCATCCATGTTTAATCTCCATTTGTTTTGTGCATCCGTTAGCAAGATGTGACCTGAGGTATCAGAAAAGCCTAAGAGAGGTTATTTTTAGGAATGCTCGAAAAATCTTCCCTATAAATTAATGGTAAGTGCTTCTTTGCTTTATGCCATTTTGACTTATGAAAGTTTTCATAGGAACACTCAACTTTTAGATGATGGGGGAAACCTGATTAGAAAACAATAATGTTAACCTGTTTTTCTAAAATTTCAACACATTTCTCCAGTTCCAAATACTTCACTTTCTTACTGGGTCTCTCTCTTTACTGCCTGAGCTTAGATTGTAATTGCTCCTTTAAAAGGGGGGTGTTGTCCATTCATTTGGAAATAGTCAGTGACTCAGGAATGCTGTTTCCCAATCTCCGTAGCAACTGTCTTCTCCTCCCATGTTGTGATGTGAGTAGCAGGACATCTACTCTTCCTCAAGGGTGAGCACATGTATGACACACCCAAGGCCTGGCTGACAGGAAGTTCCTGCAGCTGATATTACTTCTACATACAGGCACCAAGTATGAAGCCACCTTATTTTAAATCCCACTCTCAAGTCCTTCAATTCTAAATGATGGTTACACCTTTTTTTTTTCTGTCCTCATGTCATTCCTAAATACACAGAAATAATCATAGCCCACTGATAATAGCTTAACCGATCCAAAAATTACACTACTACTCAAAAAGCCAGACTTGATCTTATGAAACCAAGTAAACATTTTCTGGGCCCCTACAAATTTAGAGTAAGATCTGATTTTGAAAAAATCTTGCAGGGGAGGGGGGCAGGAGAGCAGGAGGCGAAATCTCATTACTCCTCTAACACCAGAAATACAAGCAAAAGTTAAAATAGGGTACAACTGATACTTGGAGCAATTGTACTCATAGTGTGGAACTATGTTCTAACACAAATACAGAATTTCAGGCCAAAGTACTTAGGCTACAAAGAAACTTCCATGTATCATTGTTTTTTTCTTTTTGGTTCTATCTACTTTAAAATAACTATAATTTCTGGAAAACAAGGTAGGGGATTGTTTTACTTTATTTTTATACACATCTATATTTTCTTAGAAATATGTGTTTCACGTTTATAATAAAATATACATTTCCATTTCAAATAAAAGTAACATTTTTTAGATTAGAAAGCTAGAAAATGTTTATGATACATTGTTTTAAAAGCAGAAAACCTGTGTCAACTATAATTGCAACTTTGCAAAAACATGTGCATAGACATAATAACTAGAATATTCAAATACTAAGTGAAATAAAAATGAAAAGTAGAAATTTGGGGTTTAGATACTGTTATTTTGAAAATACATGTTTTTTCAAAAAAAAAAAGCCTAAAAACAATCATGGCACAGCACCTAAAAGCAAAGTAACATCATCCAATTCCCATATTCAAAATGCCCACCAGTATTTACTCTTCTCTAGTCATACTTTGCTTAAGCAAACACTCTGGCAGGGCACAATGAGAAAAGTTAGGGATGACAGGGGCACCTGGGTGGCTCAGTCAGTTAAGCCTTGCACTTCAGCTCAGGTCATGATCTCACAGTTTCTGAGTTCAATCCCAGCATCAGGCTCTCTGCTGTCAGCGCAGAGCCTGCTTTGGATCCTCTGTCTCCCCTCTCTCTGCACCTCCCCCACTCACTCTCAAAAATAAATAAACATTAAAAAAGAAGAAAAATTAGGGATGACAAAGCAATGTGAGAAAGAAAAATGAATAGTCTAAAAGCTAGCTCACCTAATTACATGACCTTGAGCAAATTAATACCTCCAGACCTCACCGGCCTCCTCATGTTAAGATGAGGAAGCTAGGTCAGAACATTCCTAGGGTCTCTTGAGACCTTAAAGACTGTGCTTAGTTACTACTGCTCTTTTTGAGGGCAGCTCCATGCCTGCTACTTGCCTGATAGTACATATCCTACAGTGGCTTCTCACCACTTCTTCTTGTGGTTTCAATCACAGGAAACAGACGTCACCCATGGGCCTAGAAGTAAGTAACGAGTAAGCCCTGGCGGATGCAAAGAGCTGCCAACTAAGGCCAACTCCCATCTTTCTAAAATACAAGAATCAAGAAATCACTAGAGGCCTTTATGCCTGGGGAGCCCAACACACATCTTTCACAAAAACTAACAAAACTAAAATTATCTCTGGAGGTCCCATGCAAATATGATGAAATAATTTTAGAACAGTCTCAATCTACTTTGCTGCTATGGCCAAATGAAGAAACTGAAGAATAGCTATGTAGGAGTATAAGAGTGTAAGAAACAAACAAAAACAAAACAAAACAAAACAAAAAGGTCACTAGCACTTTTTGTGAAGACTTAGACATTTCCTAATGACTTAGAAGACTCCTCTTTGTCTTGTTTTCTCAACACTCTGTGTAAACCTTTCTGTAGCCCTGAAAGACCATGATACTAATAGATTAAAATAATATAGGGACTTACCAATTACTTGCTTTAAATGTTATGTTAACAATCCCTATAGCACTGGGCCAAATACTGCTCCCATTCGTCATGATATAAGTTGGCAGCCCTGAAGTATGTAAAATAATGCAGACATTTTTAGTCCTATAGACATGTTCCTTCATTAAACACAAAACTTGAAGATATTATATCTCTAGAGAATAATAATAAACTTTTCTCAACAGAGTTCTTCTGGTCAGGTACAGTTACATTAGAGCTTCTCTCTGCCTCAGTTACCTTGGTAAGAGAGGACTAAGGTTTCTGTCAATCTCCTACATTAGACCATAGAAACAGAGAACCTTGAAAATGATCCCAAGATTCCCAAGACTAACATTAAAAGTAAATACATAAAAGGATATTGCTAACATGAGTGAAATACCACCAAAGGGCTTAAGCACCTCACAAGCAAGATGGGAAATAAGATCCACCCAAAAAGATATCTCCTTCCCTTCCTCTCTATATTATATACTATAAGATAGGGGATATGACAGGCCTTGGAAGGCCATGTATATATACACACATGTTTATTTTCATTTACAAAAGACTAAAGAACCCTTCGAATAAGCATGCAATCAAAACCTATACTGCACTAAGGAACTTTTTTTTTTTTTTAAGTTTATTTATTTTTGAGAGAGCAGGGGTCGGGGGAGAGAAAGTGCACATACATGAGTCGGGGAGAGGCAGAGACAGGAGACAGAGAATCCCAAGGAGACTCCCCACTGTCAGTGCAAAGCCTGATGTGGGGCTTGAAATCACAAACCCAACTGTGAGATCATGACCTGAGCTGAAGTCAAGAGTCGGCCGCTTAACGAACTGAGCTACCCAGGAACCCCTGTACTAGACAACTTTTAAGAAGTAGTAGGGTCTAAAGAGTTCTAATTGTTCCTACAATGGCATTTCCTACCTGAGTCCACTATTTAGCTATACAGCTTTGAGATCCAGCTGAGAATCATATTTTTTAAACCTAGCTTTGTCTCCAAAAGTCTGAAAAGATGGGTGCGTTAAAATGGACAAGGATTGTAACTGAAACAAAATTAACTATCTAAATTCCATCGCAGTAGCAGATATGATTTGCTGGAACCTTAACACTTATCTATTCATGTTCTTGGATATGCTGATTTCCTGTCACCATAACACATTCACTTGGCCAAAAACTGCATCAACATGCATCGTGACATACTACAAAACACTAATTTTCAATCCTGCCTTCTGCAGGTTTCTACAGAAAGAGAACCTATTTTATCCCTTAAAAGGAATAAAATAAACTCTATGAAGTAGTGTGCCTTTCTTAAATGATTTATGTCCCATATAAATACTCGACTGCTATAACTGGGCCATTTCTCTTTACCACAGACACACACTTGCACCTCTGAGCCTCTGTTCACACTGCTCCCCACACCATGAAATCTTCTCTACCAACCCGTGTATTTCCTTCCAAGGCTTGTCATATCCCCCATCTTCTATGAAGTTAACTAACACTGTCCACAATTCTATTCTGGATCATTATAGAATTTGGGATGTAAATACAGACCTTTGAAATCTTACATGCTAACTCTCTAATATTATAAGAAAAGAGTAAGAAAAGTGGAATGACTTGCCCAGAGTTCACAGGGTTAATTGTGGCAAAGTCAGACTAAACAGGAATATTTGGAAAGAATACTTCGATGGCAGTGGGAGATAGGGGTTCTAGTCCTAGGTCTAGCTATAAATGTAGACAGATCATTTTTCTAGGTTCACATTTCTTAATGCATAAAATAAAGGGTTTGAATGAAATAATTTTTAGCATCCTTTTAACCTCCAGCATTCTAAGATTCTGAAACCTAGGTCTTCTCTTAGTCCAGTAATCTTTCCACTCAATTCCTTCACTTCTCTGAAATCCCTCTTTTTTAAAAAATGTTTATTTATTTATTTAGAGAGGGAGAGAGAGGGAGAGAGAGAATCCCAAGCAGGGTCCACACTGCCAGCGCAGAGCCCAATGAGGCTCAAACCCATGAACTGTGAGATCATGACCTGAGCCAAAACCAAGAGTACGTGCTTAATCGAATGAGCCACCTAGGCACCCCTAAAATCCTACAGCTTTTAAACTCTTACGTTCATAGCCTCTGAGCTTTTCCTACCCATTCACCTATTAACATGACTGAGATTACAATCTATTAAAAAGCAAGGACTGAACCTGATAGGGCAACCACATGACTTGTTGATCTTTAGCCTTTTGGATCCAGAGTAGATCCATGCGAATTCAAACAAATAAGAGAAACTCTATTCTCTACTCTTTGCCAGCAGTCATACAGAAAATCCTAGTTCCAGGTACCTGGATCTTGGTGGCGATGTTTTAATTATTAACCACAGGCAAATAACTGCCAGGTCTAAAGAACAAACATCAGCAGGCCCCAGACTCTCAGAAGAAATCCTGGAGATATTAACCATTCACAATCCTTACAGTCAAGTTTCAGGGCTACAGAGAAAGGATTTTAAGAATACTACATGCTTATTCTAAAATATAGAAAAGGTAACTATGGGAAGCAGTCTAGCAACAGCTTCCTCCTTTCCATTTGTCACCACTACTTGCTGCTTTAATCAATTTAAACAACTCATACAACTGATAGCTGATGCTGTTAGAGCTATTTCATTTACATAGAAGGTTGCCTTTAAAAATAACAACTGGTGAGGTGCCTGGGTCGCTCAGTCGGTTAAGTGTCCGACTTCAGCTCAGGTCATGATCTCACAGTTTGTGAGTTCAAGCCCCATGTCCGGCTCTGTGCTGACAGCTCAGAGCCTGGAGCCTGATTCAGATTCTGTATCTCCCTCTCTCTCTGCCCCTCACCTGCTTGCTTGCTTGCTTACTCTTTCTCTCTCTCTCTCAAAAATAAATAAAACATTTAAAAAAATTAAAATAAAAAAATAATAACTGGCAACTTAATAACTCATGAGCCAGAGCAAAGATTGGTTGTGATGCACTGAAATAGCTACTTCTTCATGTCTAAGAAAGGTTTAATTGTAACTCTTGCAATGATTTCAAAGTTTAAATCACTAAATGCAAAAAGCAGTTAGCTAGCCATTTAGCCACTGCACTTGGTCCATCTAAACCCAGTACTTCTTTCCCACCAAATGAACTGGAGGAGAGCCCAGTTTTAATAGACTACAGTCATCAAATGACTAAAGAGATGCCACCAACATTTTCTAGTAAATTCCTAGCAGTTAATACTCTTTTATACTAAAGGTGCAAAAACTGGACACTTGTAAAATGTCAGCACAAAGTGGTGAATAAATTTTTTTTTTTAATAAGCCAGACTTCAGTCTGAATCCTAGTTTTTCAAGCTAAAGCAGGTTTCTTGATGTGAGTCTGTTTAATTACCTATAAAATTGGAATAACAACAGTACTTATTTTATAAGATTGAGTTAGAGATTAATGAGATAACGAATCTAAAGGTCTTTAGCACAGTGCTAGGGGTGTATAAGTATGCAACAAACCTTATTACTACTGCTACTGTTGTTGTTACTATTACTCCCTGTCCTTCCAGTCTGGAATGAATTCATCTTCCTACCTATCAAGATGAACATTGGAGCGCCTGGCTGGCTCAGTCGGAAGAGCATCTGACTCTTCATCTTGGGGTCGTGAGTTTGAGCCCCATGTTGGGTGTAAAGATTACTTAAATGAATAAATAAATTAAAACTTAAAAAAAAAAAGATGCTAAACATTCTTTAATATTTTTAGATAGAAGAATGGCACTATACACCCTGTAGCACAGGACATACAGGAGAACAAAAGCTTTCTACCACCACATATTAAGATGAAAATGACTCCAGGATAAATGGAATCTCAAAGGTCCCCAATCCTTAGTATCAGAAAGGTTCTGTCTTTGCCTACAAGTGAAAATTTACCCCCCAAAAGCATAAGCAGGATATAATTAACATACCCACAGTGGAAAAGAGAACTTAAGAGCTACATCTATAAAATTTTTAAAAGAAAACAAGAAGAAAATCTTATGGGCTGTGATTTTAGCACAGATTTTTGAAATGACACAAAAAGCAAAAAGTTAAAAATTGGACTTCATCAAAGTTAAATACTTTTGTTTTTCATACCACAGTGTTAAAAAATAAAAAATGAAATGGCAAATCATAGGAGAAAGATGTATCTGCAAAACACATATCCAACAAATTACTTGCATATAGACTATAATAATAAAAAATTTTAGGGAGAGCTGGGTGGCTCAGTCAGTTGTGCGTCTGACTTTGGCTCAGGTCATGAACTCACGGTTCATGGGTTCAAGACCACATTGGGTTTTCTGCTGTTAACATAGACCCTGCTTCCAATCCTGTCTCTCTGTCCCTCCCCACTTGCACTCTCTCTCTTTCTCTAAAATAAACATTAAACAAAATTTTTTTTTAATGGGAAAAAATTTGAACAGACACTTCAGTGAAGATACATAAACAGCAAATAAATAGTTGAAAAGATGCTCAACATCATTACACAAACGCAAATTAAAGTCACACTGAAGTACCATCACATACTCACTGAAATGGCTAATTTAAGACTGATCATACCAAGTGTCAGCAAGGAACTAGAACTCCTATATTGCTTGTGGGGATGTAAAATGGTACACTCACTTTGGAAAACAGTTTGGTGCTTTTTTAAAAAGTTAAACATAGGGGTGCCAGGGAGGATCAGCTAGGTAAGCATTCAACCAGCTCAGGTCATGATCTCACGGTTTGTACGTTGTAGCCCTGCATCGGGCTCTCTGCAGTTAGCACGGAACCAGCTCCAGATCCTCTGTTCCCACCTCTCCTCAAAAATAAATAAACTTAAAAAAAAAAATTAAACATAAGGCAGCTTTTTCTGAGATGTAAGCCCAAAACCAAGGTATACTCCTTGGTTTTCTGTGACCTGCAGGATCAAAGACAGTTTATAAATTATCTTCTGTTGGATCCTTAAAGCAAAGCACGTTAAATCTTAGAAGAAAATGCAAACTCTATGCTTTCACACAGCAGTATTTCTAAAACAGGGAATAAATCACAGAATCAAAAATCCAGAACACCATCAATTCTACCTCTACCTGCTACCTTAAAATGTCAACTTCGCTACCACCTAGACTAAGGACCACTTAACCACCACCAAGGATGGAATATCCCATCTTCCATATAAGAATGCTTCCACGTAAGAATGCCAGGTGTTTCTCTCTTAATTCAGCTCCGTTATACTTATTCTCCTTTGTGTCCCCTTATCTGTTCCATCCCCATTCTCAGAGTAAAGAAATTTAAGCAAATATTTATAGGACAAATTGAAACTATGATTGTCAGAGAGCCAAGCAACACACAGCAGTTTCTTCAATCTTTTCCCTCTCAGTTACAGAGCTTCTAGTATATCCGTTCCCTTTATAAAATCTTTCTACTACTCTAGCTATTCCAAGATCCTGAAATTTACTAAAGGATACGTAGAATCCAAAATTTGTGCTTCTTCTGCATTCATTTATCCAACATCCACCCCATGGTCCCCTGATGTTTCCAAACTTCAAATGTAAGAAGAAACTACTGCACTGAGTGGGTGTTTGGGCTTGATGACATTTAAAGTCCCTTCCAACACTAAAATTTTAAGGCTACCCTTCATAGCAAGTTTTAATAATGAATGGAAGAATCTCAGAGCTGAAACAGCAATGATACACCCAGTTATCCTGTAATAGGTGGTAAAATTCATTGAAACACTGGTCCTAATATTTCTCTTTTCCAGTAATTCTTTGACTTTATTAAAAAGGGTTCCTTGGTTCTAATAGAATGTTTGGAGGGGGTTGTGGGGGGAGGGAAGGAAGGAAGGAAGGAAGGAAGGAAGGAAGGGAGGGAGGGAGAAAGAAAGAAGAGAGAAAGGAAAAAGAGAGGTGTAAAATGAGGTAAAATATGTTCCCAGTGTCTAAACATTCTTTCTTTTTCAATTTTAGCTTTGAAGCTTTATGAAATTTTAGTATTAACAGCTTTTACCGCTCCTGATTCATCAAAAGCCTGGCTGCCCAGGGAACTGGGCCCTGCCCCTACAGAAGCAGATAGGGAATAAAAACAAAGAAGGAGGGAGGATATTAACTGGGCAAGGGGAGAGGATGCTTGCCTTTGTCTTCCTTAACCCTAACTAGGGGCAAATACTCAAGGCTGCTTTGCTCATTAGCAAGAGGTAAATTCTTTCCTAAGGCTTTCAAACAAAAGTGAGTAAGAGGAAGGGCAACAAAATAAAGAAAAACACTTAAGTAATACAACACGTAGCTTGTTTCAAATAGGAATGCTTTTTGTAGTCATGAATGATTTCAAATGAGACATAAAATGGGAAAAACATACTATCTGAACACACAAACCTTTCCTCTACAATTACTACTATTTCTTGGTAATAAACATGATTTTAACCTGTACTTCTAAATCTTATGTGGTATAACCTTATCTTGTAAACCTCCATTACATTTCACTGAAAATGTTAATACTCTCCAAGAATAACTTGGCAATCCATTTATAAAATGGAGAGCCCCATGGGAGAGCAAAAGGTTATTCTATCATACAGGAAATAAAATTAGTCTATTCTGACCCATAGGAACATCAACAAACTTAAATCATTTCTCACTTATAACTATTTTCTTAGGTTTTATAATAAATATAATTTACATGTCATAAAATTTTCAGCTTTTTTTTTTTTTTTAATAAAAGTATCCCAACATTTACCAACTCTCTCAAGGCAGAGATTTTAATTCTGAGGGATTCCCTCGGTCTGACCTCTTGTCAGGGAGGATTTCCTTTGAGACAAGTAAATGTAACATGATCAAGTGGATCCTTGGGCTACCTCTTTAAAAACAAGGCAGGAAAAAGGGCAGCAAATTTTAAGGTATCATTCTGTTATCTCAAACATCTCACAAACATTCCTGTAGGCTCTCTTTCCAAACTAAGTAATCCCTTTGTTTATCATCTTAAAAAAAAAAAAAAAATCACATGACTTTAGTATAAAGCTCTCCGTTTTCTGCAACTTTCTGGATCAAAGTTAATGTCTTAATAAGAGAGAAGCAGATATTTGCATAAACAACTCCACTTCTTTCATATTCTCTATCTTCCCTACTATCTAAAATTCTGCCTGGCATCCTTTACCTTTGACTGCTCTCCTTATGGACAGACGGACAGGGGTCTACAACCAAACATTTATACTTTCACTATCACTTTGTTTTTCACAAGGCATGAAACTCGCTTGGTGAAATTCAATACATTGACATCCAATATTAAACAAGATTTTAAAAATTATGTATCTTCTCTTCTCTCTAATCCCAAGCTAAAACTCACGTTTTACAGACTTATGCCTCTAGCTGAATCAGGAAGTAATATTCCTTCTTAGAATGCATCAACTTCTTGATTGTATAAAACATGGTGTTTATAAAATGCAGGAATACTCTGCAGCCTCCAACACCCTGGTTGTAATTACTACCTTTACACATATTTCAGCCAGCAGTTTATTTGACACCCAAATTCATCACTGCTGAAAAATCAGAAAACATTCTGTTCATTTTGAATTTTTATTTTCCTTCATCCTAAAGACCTCTGCAAGGAACTGCAACAATGCTGGAGAAAGGATATGCTTATGGCCCAGGAGGAGAAAGATTCATGAAGAATCAGGAAATACCAGGCAGCCCAGCTTCAGCCACAAGTATCAGCATCTCTAACAACCCAATGTTTTTAAAAGGTGATTCCCAACCACTTTTTAAACTTCAACTCCATCTGCTTTCCACCCAAGATGTCTCAGAGGGTAAGAGTATCTTTGCCAATATGTAAGCTCTGCCTTCCATTCACTTGATCTATACTTAGAACCTGCATAAGCCTGGAAAGGTATGCAGCAGCTTAAAGAGATGAGAAACTCCTCAAATGCAAACAAATAACCTTCAGGCACACTAAGTCCAAACCAGTGGAGTTTTATAAAGTACATTCTTTTTTTTTTTTTTTTTAATGTTTATTTTTGAAGGAGAGAGAACGAGCGCATGAGCAGAGAGAGGGGCAGAGAGAAAGGGAGACGCAGAATCCAAAGCAGGCTCCTGGCTCTGAGCTGTCAGCACAGTGCCTGACACGGGGCTCAAACCCACAGACAGGGAGATCAGGATCTGAGCCGAAGTTGGATGCCAACCGACTGAGCCAACCAGGTGCCCTTTTTTAAATTATTATTTTTTTAATGTTTATGTATTTTTGAAGGAGAGAGAAAGCACACAAGCAGGGAGAGGGGCAGAGAGAAAGGGAGACTTATAAAGTACATTCTTAATGGGATTCCAGAGAACACACACTCTAGCAAAGGTGGAGCAGGCAAAACAGTTCTTTTAGCTTGTAGTTCAAAAAACTAAGCCATGGCTAACAAAAGCACACCAGCAATCTTTCCCCCTCCACGCACCCACATATACACACAGACACAAAGACAAGTGGATTGCAATGCCCCTCCTGGTCTCTCACTGTCACAGAGTTCTCATAAAAAGAACAATGAGAGAATATTCTGATGCCTTGAGGTAAGTTACAGTTGGCAAGAAAGGGGTTAAGTAGCACTACTTTTCTGGAAACTTTCCAATCCCCTAGCTCTGAATGCAATTCTACTCACTACCAGTGCTACACATTTTTTTTTCTTTCTCTCTCTCTCTCTCTTTTTTTTAAACAGTTCAGCCGGTTAAGAGTTAACACCAACACCTCAGAAAGAAAAAGAGAACTTGGTTTGGCTCCACCCTCTGTAAAGCAAATACCAAAAACTCTGAGCCAAATCCACCCAGCATACACAAGACTCCATGGACATTCCAAAACACAGGTGAAAAAAAGTGAAGTTTCCTCAGGTATCTCAACTTCAATTCCCTTCACTTGTGAAACACGCAGGTATTAGGTAAAACAAAAGCACAAACAAAATTCTATTTAAGGACCTGAAAAACATTACAAGCCACAGAGTTCACTATACATCAGCAGGAATAGCTGGAATGTGGGTGAGGAAGGTCAAACAGTACCCATGGAAACAAGAGCAAAACAACAATAACAGATATATGTATGTTTATAATAAAAAAGGATTATAAGCCCCAGAATTTAATTCTTAGAAGGAAAGCTCTCTAACTAGAGTGTCAGTTACTATCCTAAACAAACATAAGGAAATGTTTCTTTAATCCCAGGGGGAGGGTCCTCACTACCATTAATTCTACATTTCTGGAAAAACAGATGTTCACCAGATTAAAAAAATAAATTTAAAAAAAAAAAAAAAAAAAGAAGGCAGTTACTGACAGCCCATAAGTCACTGGAAAGGACAGTCCAGAAGCACCTGCCTTGCTAGAAATAGGTAGGAAGAGATGAGTCACTATTTTAATTCTGCTTAGTACTCTCCACATCTCAATCCTCTAGGTCCCAAAGCAACATTTTCTTCCTGTTTCCATCATTTTATCAGTTTTCTTCCCAAATTTGTGGGTTTGGATCAGAATACTAAAGGTTGGGGATAAAGGAGCAAAGAGTCAGAATCCATTTGGTTACTAGAAAGAGATACCGTGGTGGAGGCATAATCACCTGGAAGAAAAGACTAAATAATAA
Source organism: Panthera onca (assembly GCF_046562875.1). NCBI lineage: Eukaryota > Metazoa > Chordata > Mammalia > Carnivora > Felidae > Panthera > Panthera onca. The sequence continues at coordinate 121,864,530 of NC_138339.1, read as the reverse complement.
ATAACTACAATTACAACTAGCAAACGATTATTAAGATCCAAGACTATTTCCCTCTCTTGGATAGTGTCCCATATCTTTCAAAGCTTTTACAGTAAAAAGCAAACAAACAGCTCCCTGGAGAGAGGAGTAAACAAGATTTAATGTGGGCAAAGGTAATGAAATATGATAGTGTTACATGAATATCAGTATTCCTTCCAACTCAGATTGGAAGTCACTGGCACCTGAGGACAGCTATACTCTTGTACAGGTAGGAAAAAGGAAGTCACTAGCCTGTCACACAGGAGGTGGCAGAAGAATTGAGATGGTTTTCATGGGAAACATAAAAAGCGATTCAATTATTCAAACTTCTTGGACTTGCAGCCTAACTTCCTCCCTATGAGGAAGGTTTAGCACCATCCTAAATCAAGAAAGGCATCATCATGAGAGAAGTTCTAACCCTCTGAAAAGTGATAAGCAACAGGGCAAAGAGGCAGGTTCTCGGGATGGAGAAATACTGGGAAACAAATTAACGTCATGCCCAATGACCATAGGACCTGGGCAGGAACCCATTCCTGCAATCACAAGGACAAACGTCCAGGGAAGGTAGAAGCCAAGTCAGGTAACATTCCAGAGGGGAAGGATTATCAGGTGACACCGGGCTGAGGGCCCAGAGCCGGGGCGAGGAGGGAGGAAAGTTAGCAGGTGAAAGGGATCAATCTTGAGAAGGAAGTGACCTTTAAGAGAAGCAAATAAGAGGATACAAAAAAAAAAAAAAAAAAAAAAGGGGGGGGGGGGAGTTGTGGAAGGGTAATAAATAATGGACCCAGAAAAACATAGAGGACAAGATAGAGAAGGCGTGTGCGGGTAACAGAGGAAGAAGAAAGGAAGTGGGGCTGAGAAGGAAGAGATGGGGCTAAGACCCGCCGGGCTATGGGGGCGGAGGGCAGAGCGTACGGGCTGATGGGGTGAAAGAAGCCCCGAGGCTGCCGGGGCAAGAGCCGGGTGGGACTCCGGGGATTCCCGAGGTCCCGGAGGGGTAGGATGTCCGGCTGTGGAGCCCAGGACCGAGCAAACGGAGGAAAAGAGGCGCGGGGGCGGCTCCCTAGAGACGGGCGTACAGCCCTGGGGTCGGCTGCGGGGGTCACCGGGGACCGGAGGACGGTTACCGGGCTAGGCTGAAGGAACCGGGTGGGAGGGACACTCACAAATTTCTTGGATTTGCCGCCGTCGCCGCCCGCCGCAGGCAGTTCGTCCGGGCTCCGGCCCTTCTTTTTGTCCCGGGTCCCGCGGCCGGGACCCTGGCCCCCGCCGAGCGTCTCCATGTCCAGGTTCGCGCTGGCAGATGAACCCGCGCCTACGCCGCTCCCGCCGGGCAGCTCCCGCCGGGCAGCTCCCGACCGGCCGCCGCCGCCCAACAGCTCCCTCCTCAGCCCGCCGCCGCGCCCCGCCTCATTAGTATGCCGGGCTGCGCGCGCCTCATGAATATACAACGGCGACGCCTCGCTCCCGCCCGCCTGCCCCACTTCCGCCCGGACCAGCAGCTCCTACCAATAGGGGAAGTGAGGGGGTGGAGGGAAGGCGCGGAAGCAAGCTACCTGCCTGGCGGACCTAACCATTCGGACTCACGTGGGGGGAGGGGGGGGGGGAAATGGTGGTGAGTGGGCGGTGCAACTCTGCGGCCTCGACAGGGAATAGCGCCACCTGGCGGCCGGAGCGGCGCAGGCCTCCCCGCTCCCACACAGTGCCCACGTGGCTGTAAAGCCTATACCCTCTCACAGCCTAGACCAGGATCTTATCTAAACAAAAAATCAAATAAGAGATGTCATTTTGGCCGAAAATCCAGTGCGGGTCTTTCAAGGATAATACAGTTTTTTATGTGTGCAACATCAGTGGAGCACATGAAAAAATTTGAAAGCGGCAGTATTTATTGAAAGCTACGTGCCTAGAACAGAGAGTGGTCCAGAGCAAGTGCTAGACTGGAGTTAGATCACCTAGTTTTGAATCGCAGGTCTATTTCCTAGTGGTGTTTTTTATTCTGAAAAACTAGTTATTGCCAACAGGTAACTACTCAGGAATAATAGTTACCATTTACCATGCACTTGCTCTAAACCAGACACTATGCAAAACTCTCCGTGTTGTTCCTCACTGAATCCTGGCATTGCCATGTGACAGACTCCATTAGTCTCACCATTTTACAGATAGAAAATTTGGGACTTCTGAGAGTTAAAGTGACTTGCTTGAGGGCACATAAGTGATTAAAAAAAAAAAAATTTAAATCCAGATTAGTCTGGGAAGTCCTATGTTTGACCAGGATATCCTACTGACAAAAACCAAACCTGAGTGAAAAGAGCAGGTGTTCTCCAAGAGTGTGTTCTTTGCTCATCCAGCTTCATTTCTCCCTCAGTAATCTCATCCATTCTCCCAGCTACATCTGTTCCTTCTGTGAAAAATATGTGGCCCCCAGAATATGGATGGAATTATCTCACCCACAGCTGACAAAAGATTTCAAATATATGTTCCTGGAGGGAACTCTGAGACCCCAGTGCTCAGTTTAGGGCATGGGATATTATTTTCTAAGCTAGAGCACTGACACAGGATCAAAGCATGGAAGGAATGATCCATCTATCACTCTTCTTTCTCATACCACTGTCTACATCTGCTATACCATTTACCTCACTCTTTATTGGATTATGAACGTCAGGGAAGGGTCCACATTTGTGGCTACTACAGTATCTAGCATCATTCTTCACCAAGACAGTTAAGATAAGGAGCAACCACTTGTCAGGCACCATGCTAAGCACTTGACGTTTTATCTCAGTGTATCTTCACCAACTAGCATTACCATTCCAAACATACAGGTTCCAAAACATCAAGTCATCTTCTACTCCCTCTCTTAAGCTAGTAATTGCTCAGGTTTGTCTAACTCTTAACCAGAATGCTCTAGGAACTCCCTATATATGAGTAACATAATCCACGTAGAATTCATAGACAGGGCCTAAGACAAGTGTTGAATGAATGTTAACTATGATTTTTATTATATACATCATGACCCCCATTTCTTCTCCTTTCATATATAGGCAGCTAGCAAGAATTAATAATATTCCCAGGAAGGCAAAAGGTACAAAAAATACCAACTTGGTTTATTGGATAAAAACAGTGGTAAAATGGACATAAAGCCAAAAGTTAGAAAGAGACATTTTTACATCCTCCCCGGACTCAAAACCATATTTCCCATCATCTGGGGTTAAGTTAGAGAGCCAGAAACCCCTAAAATCCCTCACTCTTCACCTGCACTGAAAACGAGGCTTGCTGTAGGGGAAACCAAGAAAGGAGAAAGTCTGAGGCAACTTTACTCCCGTCTAACATCTTCATCCCTGTAAGTCTCTGGGTTGGAGGGAAGCAGGAAAGGAATAAGGGGGCCAAAGTAGCTGGGAACAGCATCTAGGGCCCATTGCCCAAGATGTCCTAGGGGAAGTTATCCTTGTCCCCATCCAATCCCTAATAAGTACCATTGTCAGGCCTTGGGAAATACAGTAAAGGGGATAGTTGGTTCAAAAACCAGGTGTGGTCTCCAAACCCTCCTCCAGCACTGGTAAAGCCCTGAAAGTGACCATCCAGGGCTGTGGGTGCCACATCTTTTCCCTCCTGCCCAAACAAGAGGTAAAAAGGAATTCCTTGGGCTAGAGCCAAGCCCAGCTGCTCTTAAATCTCCACGTCGCTTTCCTTGTCATTGTCATGGTCTCCATCATAGAACTCATTGGGTGCCTCTGGCCTGCAAAGCAAGGGAGAGAGGTCAGGGTCCTATTCCCCAAATTCTCATCTTCCCCCACACAGGCACCCTCTCTGGAGCTACGTCTTAGGCCCCTTTTGTCAAGGAACTACTCCTCTCCTGTTGGCAGAGACTGGTAGCGATCCATTCCATCCATTCTTGTAGTCAATAAACATTTACTGAGGGACTACTCTATGCCAGCCACCATCATATGCCACAGCGATACAGCAGACAATAAGTTCAGTAAAATTTCTGCCTATCCTCAAAACACCAAATAAACAAGACTGACAGTAACTAACAAAGTAAGTAAATAAAGATGATAATTTACCATGGTGGAAAGTGCTCTGAAAAAAAAAAAAAAAAAGAAATAAAGGGATCTGAATGAGAGTGAAGGGGGGAAAAAGGGTAAACTTCAAGAAGAATTATTACAGACAGCTGTTCTAAGGTAAGACTTCAAATCCGAGAAGGAGCTAGCCAGACAAATAACTGTGGAAACCCATTTTAAGCTGCAAGAAAACCAAGTACAGTGTTATCAGGTGGAGGGTGACTGATGTATTCCAGTAGGAGCATGGAGGCCAGGATAGTTGGGAGCAGTGTGCAGGGAGGAGAGTAGTTACAGACAAGTCCATGGACATAGGCAAACACTAGCACACAGGGCTTTCTAAAGCCCTGGTCAAAGAATGGGGCTTTGTTCTAAGAGCAATGGAAAGGAGAGTGATGAAAGGGATGCGAAAGCAACTCAGTGCCCAGTAAGTACTCAATACGGGTTTCTTTCTTTTTGGAAAACTACTCTCTGAGAGAATATGAGTAACTGAGAACTGAATTACCTTGCCCACACTGATAACTGAGCAAGAAGGGAGAAAGTCGTCAAAGAGAAGCTGGAGAACAAAGTCAGGGAAAGCCCTATCTGCCTGGTAAACAATGTCTCAGTTACCTCTGAGTGCATAAGAGTTAAAGATGTGGGGTCAGAGACTCAGGCTTGACTCTCAGTCCTGATATTTAACTAGCTGTAGGACCTTTGGCAAATTACTTAACTTCTCTGAGCCTCAGATTCCTCCTCTGGTGATTTGAGGATAACCTTTTAGGGTTGTCTGATGACAGTAGAACGATGACATGAAGATACATATGTTTTAATATAAAGCACTTAGGATTGAGTCTGATGCTTAGCAAATCCACAAAAAGTAGTCACTCCTATTACAATTCTGCAAGTGCTATGCAAGCTGGAACTATAGGGATCAAAGAACAGGAACTCGGTGAGTGGTCTCACAGTGAGGTAGGGCTTAGGGCAGGAAGAGGCCTGAGGCTTCTGCTGTCTGTTGAGAGGGGTTAGTATTATACAGAGACTAGGCCCAGACACCAGCCTAGAACCAGAGATGAAAAAGCCAAACTTTGCCAAAAGGAGAAACTTCAAAGCACGTTTCTAAGAAAATCAATTCTAGAAGTCAAGCTTCAGAGACCTGGAGAAGTTGACAAGGAGGCGATGCATTCAAAAGGAATCCTTAGGCCAGAGGTTCTGATACCTCCTCAACCAGGAGTGGGAAGAAGAGGGTGTTCATGGAGGAGGAGTAGAGTGGTTCCAAAGATCCAAGCAGTAAAGCCCAGATCTAAAGGAGAAATCTGAAAGCTGACCTCTAAGAGAAGCAGATTCTGGAAGGGACTGAGAAGGTCATCACACTCAGAGCCAGCTTGAACCTCTAACACTGCGTGGGAGGTGCAGGTAACCAGCTGTGGTTATCCCTCAGTCAAGTAAGGATATCTGTTCTCCATTAAGTGCATCTCTTTCTACACTTCTTGTTTCTGCTGTCTTTTCCCTTCATTTTTCAGAAAAACCTATTCTGGGATTTAAAAAATTTTTTAAAAGCTCTAATCTCTTTTTTTCCCTAACTCAATGTACATGTAAATATTTTAATATGTATCTCAGAAAGATAAAGACTTAAAAAAAGACATAATATAATTACCACACCTGAAAAAAATGAACAGAGGAAAGATCTCAAAGGGTCTTAGAGAGTATATAAGCAATGACCTGTAGAGCTCTGAACCTGGAAGAAGCACGTAAAATGCTGGGAATATTATAAACTGTTATAGATTTTTTTGGAGGGCAATTTGGCAACAAATATAAAAAGTTTTAGTGCACACAGCCTACTGAAACAAGCATACAAAGACGTATATTTGTATAAGGGGGTGCATCACCATATTCTTTGTGATGGTAAAAAAAAAAAAGGGAAATAATGTAAATGCCATAAGTGGTACTTAGATTATGCTACACCCACACAATGCAATATTATACAGCTAATAAAATAATGAAGCAGATCGATACATAATCACATGGAAAGATATGCTGTTTTGTTAAAAAAAAAAAAGGTGTAAATTGTAGAGCAACTTGTATGGAATAATCCAACTTACATTTAAAAACAAAAGATGCACAAACTCTGAGAATGAGTGTGTAGGTGTTTGTGTTCATACATGTATGTTGAGTAGTATACTTATAATCTATTGAAAAAGATCTATCTGAAAAAATAGAAATCAAACTATTAACAGTGGTTACTTGTCAAACTGGTCTGGGACTGTGTGAATGCAAGCTTAACATATTTTGGTGTTGTTTAAAATTTTGACAATAAATTACTTATTTGTGGCATACCCACACACATACACACACACCAAGAGTGTGGAATTGCAACAGACCAAAAAGTAAGTACTAAAGGAGCTAAGCCAGAAGCAATCAAGCTAATGCCTTCCTATTTACTTTTTCCCTCTTAATTTCCCCCATATGCCTGTTGGAAGCCCCGGCTGTCAAGTCACTGCCCCAGACCTGCTATAGTTCTCTTCAGGACCCCTCTCCTCTGCATCAGCCTCGTCAGTCCTGTCATAGGTCAGGAGGTCTGCAGGCACATCATGAATCTGGACGCTAGGTGCATGGTTCAGCATCTTCAAGTTTTCAAAGATTGTCTGGCGGATCTGGTCCAGGTACTGATTTGGGATTTGGAATAGAGAGTGAGGGATTCCCAGAGCACCCACACTTCTAGCTACCTTTCACCCATACCATCCTAGTTCTAATCCCTTTCTGAATCCTGGTTCAAGTACCCACCTGATAAATGTCCCTCCTCCTGACCCCAATTGCCTCTACTTGAACCCAGGCTGCCTCCTAGCTGATAAGAGTTATAGTGACAACTAAGAACTTTCCTCTCTTCTCTGGTTTCTCTGATTTCATCCTGGACCTCTCCTAGGCTCCCCCAACCCTTGTGTTCAGTTTCTCCAAGCTGCTGACCTGGCGTGAGTTCTGATTCTCGATGCGGGTGCTGACATCTGGATGGAGTGTGAAGTCCGGGGCAAAGTACTCGAAGTATTCTAAGCAGGGAAAGGGAGATCAGGAGAGAAGGTATGGCTTAGACAGAGACAGGCAGGTCCTGAGACTTCCCAACCTATCTCCTTCCCATCCAAACCCCCTGCAAAAGAGCTGTCCAATCTTTTCCCTGCTTAGGAGTTCAGTCTGCAGAGCTCCTAGAGTGTCAAATTTCCAACCTGTAATAATAATAAGAAAAAAATTCTGATCTGCCTTCAAACCAGGCTATTCAGGGGTCTTCTGAGAATGGCTTCCTGCTATGGGGTATCATGGGGTGGTCCTTACCACTATAGGGAAGCTCCTCACTAATGGCCTCTTCTACCAGCAGCGATGTTTCATATGTCCTGAAACCAAACAGCAGAGTGGGCTCAGCTGAGCAAGTGGGCTGAAGGGCCCACCTGGCCATCTCTCAGGGAGCCCCCAACTCACAGTGGACAAGGGGGAGGAAGAAAGTCAGGGAGCATGCTCACCAGCAGCGGGCAACATTTCGGACAGTATAGCCACCACCACCTAGCACCAGAAGAGGGATATTGAAGCTCTTGACATATTCGACGCATTCCCTGTTAAAAGGAACCAGGGGAATAGCTGGAGGAAGTTCTTAAAAACTCAAAGTGTACATCTCTAGCTATTGCCTGGAAGGAGCACAAGGGAAGTAGTAAAGGTTCCATATCTTTTTTCTTTAATTTTTTTTTTTTAACGTTTATTTATTTTTGAGACAGAGAGAGACAGAGCATGAATGGGGGAGGGTCAGAGAGAGAGGGAGACACAGAATCTGAAACAGGCTCCAGGCTCTGAGCTGTCAGCACAGAGCCCGACGCGGGGCTCGAACTCACGGACCGCGAGATCATGACCTGAGCAGAAGTCGGACGCTTAACCGACTGAGCCACCCAGGTGCCCCTTTAATTTTTTTTTTTAACATTTATTCATTTTTGAGAGACAGAGAGAGACAGAGCATGAGTGGCGGAGGGGCAGAGAGAGAGGAAGAATCCAAAGCAGGCTGCAGGCTCTGAGCCGTCAGCACAGAGCCCAACGCAGGGCTCAAACTCACGGACTGTGAGATCATGACCTAAGCCGAAGCAGGACACTTAACTGACTGAGCCACCCCAGTGCCCTGAAAAGGTTCCATATCTTGATCTAGGTAATGAAATTCATTGACTTATACTCTTGCGATATGTGTACTGTATTACATACATATTGTATCTCAATAAAAATTTAAAAAACAAAGTGCACTCCCACCTCCATCCTGCTCAACACCCACCCTGACACCCTACTTGTTAATCAACTATTCTCATTAATGCACCAATAAGTGCTGTCAGTTCTAGCCTCCAAAATAGAACTCCAATCATGTACGTCTCATTGGTCACCTTCTCCACCTAAACCCAGGCACTGCATCTGCTGCCTGGACGACACCAATGGCTTCCTAGCTGGTCTTCCCACCTCCACTCCTGTCCCCAACCCCCACCCCAATCCTTCCTGCATTCAGCAGTCAGAGCCGTCGCTTTCTCTTTTTATTTTTTTAATTTTTTCTATGTTTATTTATTTTTGAGAGAGACAGAGACAGAGTGCTAGTTGGGGAGGGTCAAAGAAAGAGGGAGACACAGAATCCAAAGCAGACTCCAGGCTCTGAGCTGTCAGCACAGAGCCTGAGAGAGGGCTCGAACTCACGAACCGTGAGATCATGACCTGAGCCGAAGTCGGACGCTTAACCGACTGAGCCACCAGGCGCCCCAGAGCAGTCACTTTCAAACCTGAGTTGGATCATGTCACTTCCCTGTTTAAAATCTTCCAGCAGTTTCCCATCATATCTGAAATATAATCCAGACTCCTTACCATGAGGTAAGGGCTCTGTACAACCTTGCCACGGCTGCCTTCACAGACCTCAAGCCAAACTGCCTCCAGCTTGCTCCCTGTGTTCTTGCCTCACTGTTGTGACTTCATCTCCTCTGCTACACCAGCTCTTCCCTGTCTCAGTGCCTCTGCATGGGCCTTTCTCACTGCATAGGAGTGACTCTCCCTATTCTTCCTATGGCCCATTTGCCACCTACCCCCACTTCGTGTATCAAGGCCCAAAGCCACTTGAAAACCTGGGGGCAGGGAAGGAAGGCAAATCTCACCCATGTCCTCGAATGCTGAGGTTGAAGCAGCCTAGACGATCACAGCCCAGAGAGTCAGCTCCACACTGCAAAAAGCAAAACCCCAGGCAGCTGCAGTGAGATAACCGATCAGAACGTCCCAGATGTCCTTCACTTCCTTTCCCTGACCAATACTGGGGCTCTCCTCCTCCCTGCTTTCTTCCCCTAAGCCCAGGCAGAGCCCTCTTGAGGAGGCACTGACAGTATTACCTGGAGCACAATGCACGTGGGTTGGTAGAAGTCCACTACCTGGTTGATAACCGGCTGGAAAAGGTGCTTGTAACCTGGGAGAGGGCCAAAGATGGGCACCTGGCACCCCAAGGGGATGGGGAGACAGGGAACAAAAGGAAAAAGGGGGTTGAGAGAGCATGTAGCCCAGGAAAAGGGGCAACCCAAAGAACCAAATCACTGGTTCTGAACTTCTGAATGGGGTCCCAGACCCATTTGAGTGACTGATGAAAGCTAATGACCCTTTTCCCAAAAAAATGCACCTACACATAACATGTTGCATACAATTTCCGGGGGGTTCATGGTCCCTCTGAAGGCCATTCATCCTTAAGGACACCTGGCCCAATAGCAGACAATACCAGGCAGAAGAGGTTAATTCAAGGAGAGAAAGAAGAGGTCTAGCGTGCAGGGAAAAGACTTCAATACTTACTCTGGTCATCAATGCCATCCCGCAAGGGCACATTTAGACAGTAGTAGCGGCCACTCTCTGCTCCAACTTCATACATGTCACCTATAGGGAAGTGGAGAGTAGGGGGTGGGAGCCATCCACAGAGGGCACTCACAACCCAGCTGCTTCAACCCCAACCCGTACCCTGAGGGCCTCTCACTACATCTATGTCCCTCCACCACATACTCCCTAGAGCCACCCCACCTCTCGTGGCTTGCATTCATTCAACAAATAATATTTGCGGGCCTACTATGAGCCAACCTGTGTACTAAGCGCTGGGGATCTAGTAGTAAAAAGAACTAAAAAATGAATGAAATCCCACCAAACTTATATTCTTGGCAGGTGGGCATGATGAGGAGGGACACAGTAAACAAAACAAAACACCGCAATAAATACAAATAGCAGTGAGTGCTCTAAGAGAAGCAAGCACGAGGATGTGACAGAGTAACGGGGAAGGAGGGATTACTTTTAACTGTGGTGGTCAGGAGAGACTTCTCTGAGGAGAGGCCACCTGAGCCGAGACCTGAAGGTTAAGCAGGAGGCCATCACAGTAAAGAGCTGAAGGAGCAAAGGGGACGGTCATCCCTATTCCCATACCTGTGCCAGGAAAGAAGTAGTTTCCATATTTGTGGAAGGAGACTGTCATGACCCGGTCAGTGAGGTAGAAGGCTTCCTGAACTCCATCACCGTGGTGGATGTCAATATCAATGTAGAGCACCCGAGGGTGGTACCTGGGATGACGGCCAAGCCAGGGTCTGAGGTAGAATGGAACTCCAGCAAGAAAACCATCCAACCCACTCCTCCCAAAACAAGGTCTGGAATTATGAAGAGTCTGCTTCAGCCCAAATCCACTGAAACCTAATGCCATCCCTATGGGCAACCCTGGGGCTCCAGCCTGGAGGCAGGGACAGGAGAGGGATGTGCAGAGAAGACTGAAATGTGAGCAGGCAGCAGGGAGTTTCCAGCAACACACAGAGGATGTAGTCTGAGCAAAGCATTATGAACTGTGGAGAAGCTAGTATGGGGGTGGAGGCCAGGGTCAGGGCCAGTGCCATCTGAGAGACCTCCTCACCCGCAGGTCTCACAAGTCCCTCCAACTCCTCCCAGGCTACTTACTTGAGCAGCTCCAGGATGCCAATCACAATGTCATTGACATAGCAGAAGCCAGAGGCCTACAGTGAGACAGTGGTCTTACAAAGAGAGGAACGACTCCTCTACCCAGCTGCCCCCTACTGTCATCCTGACCACCTACCTAGGGCAGTCATTGTCTCCCCCATCATCTCCTCACTCACCTCAAATTTCTTGGCATGGTGCAGACCACCAGCCCAGTTAATGGCAATATCACAGATCTGAAAGACAAACACCCAACTCACAGTCCTCCTTGTCCATCCCCAAAGCTGGAAGCTCAGGCTCAGGGTTAAGGCCTTGAGTGAAAGGACCCATAGGAAAGGGAGAACAGGACTCAGGGCCATGGTCACCTTGTTGTTCAGCTGGGTTGCTCCTTGCAGAGATGCGCCTGTGTAACGGGAACAGAACTCAAAGAGGCCAGGAAACACTGGGCTGCAGGGAAGAGAAGCAAGTCAGAGCTCTTTATTTCCAACCAGGTCCTTCCTACACCTCTCCCCTAACTCCAAACCCCTCCAACCTCCATTCTTTAATAACCTTCTCCCCACACCCTATGCACCCAGGTTATGTGCAAATTTATTCAACAAATATTTTGGACCAAACCATGTACCAAGCCCTGTGCAAGTCACTGGATGGAAGTAAAAAAACATTTAACTCTGCCAGGGAGTTTGCATCCTGGCTGGGGAGAAAAGTAGGCAGCTTCTAGGTACTTAAGCAACACACCCAAAAGGAAATAAATTAAGAGGGAACATAAACTTTGTTATTCTTAAAAGATTCTTTTATGCATATCAGATTTTAACACAATGTTCAATAATATTCTTTAGAATCACACATTTTTAAGAAAAAACTGTATTCCCATATACAGTTTAAGGATAAGGATAACCCACAGAAAGTAATAAGGATAAACTATAGAAACTCTTTAACAAAGCGTGTGGTACCTAGTACTCCGGAAGTTGATGTTAATTATAATTATTACCTTCTTTTTTTTATAAAAAGGAGAGGCTTAAAACCAGATACAAAACATTATATATTATATGGCTCCATTTATATAACACTCTGGAAAAGGCAAAATATAGGGACAGACCTCAGATCAGTAGTTACCTGGAGCTAAGCTGGAAAGAAGAGACTGACTGTAAGAGTATAAGAGCCCTTTGTGGAATAATAGAAATAATCTATACTTTGATACACACTGTTAAAACTCTCAGAATTACAAGCCTAAAAAGGGTGAGTTTTAGGGGCACATGGGTGGCTCAGTCAGTTAAGCATCTGCCTCTTGATTTCTGCTCAGGTCATGATCTCACAATTCGGGAGACCAAGCCCCACATCAGGCTCTATGCTGACAGCATAGAGACTGCCTGGGATTCTCTCTATCTGCCCCTCCCCTATTCTACCCAAAATAAATAAATAAAAAATTTTTAAAAAGGGTTAATTTTACTGTATGCAAATTTACCTTTATAAACTTGACTTATAAAAAAGGAAAGGATTAAAAGACCCCTCCCTAGTTTTAGTTCTCAAAAAATAATCGTTCAGCTGATACATTTGACTACAAAAAAAAGAGGTGTAGGGAGTTTTATAATTTCTCAAAGGTTCTGGGAAGAATTAACAATTGATACCTAGAAAACTAAGCAAATGAAAAAACAATGTGATTATCGACTCCTGGAAAAACAAAAAGGTGTATAAATAGAAAAATTAAATCATACTATACTATCTGGCTGTCTAGTAAGTGAATTTTTCAAAGTTAGAACGATGTAAACATAGAATACTTATTTAATAAAAATAGTGACATATTGTGAAGGTGGAAGGGAAGGGGAAGCCAGGGTGATGGTATGAGGAGACTAAATGCTCATTTCCCATACTAAGAGCTTAATAGAAAACACTTTAAGTTGTAAAGTGAAAAAATAGCAATACAAGCACATTACAACAGGCAGTATAATATGGTAGCACGATTCAAGAGACAAATTCTGGAGCCAGATTACCTAGGTTCAAACTCTGACTCTCCAACACTTGGTAATGATCACATTGGACAAGCTGTTTAAAGTTTCTGGGCCTGAGGCACCTGGGTGGCTCAGTCCATTAAGTACCCAACTCTTGATTTGATTTCAGTTCAGGTTCATGATCTCACCTGTCTCCCTCAATCTCTGCCCCTCCCCCACGCATGTAGGCTCTGGCTCTTTCCTCTCTAAACTAATTAATTATTAATTAAATTTAAATAAATAAAGTTTCTGTGCCTAAGTGTCCTCATCTGTAAAAAGGAGACAATAGCAGACCCTGGTTCACAGAGATTGATGAGATTAAATGAGCTAATGCCTGTGAAGCATTTAGGATAGTACCTGACACAAAGAGGGCATTACTTAAGTATTAGAGATTATTAGGAACAGTAGTAGATTAATATCAGTGCTTTGAAATCCAAAGGTAAATATCAGAAGAAATAGCTAAGGACCTGAAAGTGGCTGCCACTGGGGAGAGGGATTTTATGGGTGGGAGGGATAGATCTGGGATTGTTTTGTTTTGTTTTTTTCCATTAAAAGCCTTGCAGTATAATTGGGTTTTTTATAGTACATTAATTTGAAAACCATCAAAATTAATTAACTAATTCTCAATTAATTAAAAGGGAAAAATCCCTGATTCTCATCTGAAATACACACATAGGTGTGACTGTAGCTTAAGTCTGACAGCACAACCGAGGCAGTGCAAAGGGCCCAGTGGTAGGTAGTATTCCCTAACTGCACAGAGAGCAGTTACAGAGCCCCAGCTGTGGCCTGAGGGTGACTGCATTCTGACACCTGTAAAGTTAGCTCAGAACCAACAGCAGCAGCAATAAAAAAATACCAAGGAAGCTCCCAAGACAGCATGCGATCAAACACCAAAAGACGAGGGCAGTGTGTACAGGACAGAACTTTGTGCCTCGTGTGGTCAAGAAAGTCTTCATGGTATGAAACTTCATGGTGGTATGAAGACCAGGAAGGCCTTGGAGAGGTTGAAAGAGGAGCAAAGGGCATTCCAGAAAGGAATCCAATGCAAGCAGGGACATGACGGTAAGCCTGGGAAGGTGGTCAATGCCAGCCTAAGGACTTGGTTTCCATCTTCCAGCCCAGAGTGCTTCCACTGGCAACACCTTTCGGGGAACACTGAAGTGTTTGAAAACCTGGGCTTTGGAACTGAATCCTGCCACTTTCACTGACCAGTTTTGTGACTCAGGCTAGTTACGTAAATCTCCTCAAATTTTGGTATCCTTATGCCTAACTTAAAAGGACTATAACATCTCACTGTTGACGTGAGAATTAAGTGGATGTACCAGCAAACCTGAGCATAGCAGAGTAAGTACTCAATAAACAGTAGCTGTTGTAGGAAACTACAGATCAACAGCCTGGTTTCCTCAAGAAATAAATTCAAAGTAGAGAAGGAAACACTACAGATTAAAAGTCTTAAGAAATGTTATCAACCAAATACAATCAACTGCAAGAAAGAAAGGTTTAGGAGACAGTTGGAGAAATCTGAATACTGACTGCATATATAATGATATTGAGGAATTACTGCTAATTTTTTAGGAGTGATAATCACAATGTGTACGGGGGGGGGGGTTGTTTTCTTTTGTTTTTAATTTTTAGAGTTAGGGAGAGACAGCAGGAGTTGAGGCAGAGAGAGAATCTTAAGCAGCCTCCATGCTCAGTGAGGAGCCAGGCATGGGGCTTGATCCCAAGACCCCGGGATCATGACCTGAGCTAATAACAAGAGTTGGACGCTCAACTGACTGAGCCACCCATACACTCAAGCATGTACAGTTCTTTTTTAAGAGTATCATTTGGAGATACACAATCAAGTATTTACATGTCATTTCAAAAATGTTAGGTTTGCTTTAAAATGATCTGCGATGCAGATGAAGTAAGATTGGTCATTTGTTTATAAATGTTGCAGGTGGTGATGGATATAGGGGAGTTTACAGTACTATTCTTTCGAAATGTTTGAAATTTTCCTAATAAAAAGTTTAAAAATAAATTGAGTAAATGGTAACTGTTATGACTATTACATTTTCATGAATATATACAAGAATGCAAGCAAGGATCATGGCTTATCTTTGTTATCCACTCCCTTCCCCAAAGGACCTAACTCTGAGTCTTCTTTGTATGAAAAGTTCAATGTAAACTTCTCTCAGGGTAAATCACTCTCTTACTTTTAAAACACTTTGATAATTTCTGTCTACTCTAGGGGTAAGAGCCTCAATTAATAATAGGGCTATTTACCATTTAAAGGTTCTAAGCATCTCTTTAGCCTTGATTCCGATCACTCTTTCCTTCATAAAATGTGGTTGACCTTTTTTCTGTTTCTCAAATGAGTGGCATACCACACTCGCACAAACCCTCAGCGCAGATTGTCCCTGATACCCAATGACATTCCTGCCTCACCTTGTGTCTTCCCAACCACCTTTCACCTAATTACTTCCTATTCTTTCTTCAGATCTCAGCTTAACCTCTGTTACTTCCCCTAGAAAGCCTCCACTGACAACCCCATACCCATGACAGGTAATTCTCCCAAGTATACACTCTCACAGTTGGCCATGTACCTCTCCTTCACAGGACTTAGCACAGGGCCTGGCCTAGAGCAAACAACCAATAAATATTTGTTGAAAAAAACCAAATGAGTAAATGATGATTCACTGACAAACAGGACCCCTTTCATATGTTCCCACTGCTGCCAGGAGACCTCATTCAAGCATTCTCCTTGAAATGGCTGGCATTAAAAATCCCAGGCCTCCCCTCACCAGTCATCGCCCACGTTGAAGGCATTAAGGCTCTTGGTGAAGCCTTGCATATTGGTGGGGCTGACTCTCTGCAAGAAGTCGATGTAGTCCTCAGAGTGAAAGCGGCACATGTCATGCTGGGAGGCCTGGTATGGCTTGAAGACCTCGGGATGGAAAACAAGGTGAATGGAGGCAAGGTCAGTCCTATTCATTGGGCTGAGACTGCCCACACTGACCCCAGCCCTGCGGAGTGTCCAAAACCACACACAGCAGTGGTCCTATCACTGCTGCAATCCTTGCTATTATATGAAACAAACATCAGTAAAGATGAGAGGCTCTGATTAGCCAGGTGGGGTACTATGATCAAACCTTCTAAAGACCAGTGGGCTTGCCTTCTTCCCACTTCCAGCCCAATCTTTCCCACCTTCTCAACCTTGAGCCCTGATCCACTGCACTTTTCCTTGGACCTCCTAGTTTTGATTCTTTCCATACTCATCTCCTCCCCTTGGCTCTGATGCCATCCTTTCTCTCCTTGGAGTTCTTAATTTTGGAGTTAAATAATACAGGATTTGTGACAACCTTCTAATTAAAAACCAAAGGGCCAAGGTGCTAAGCCAGAGATTTATTATCTTTTGAGGGGTTCACACAGTTCTTTAGAAACTAGGCTAGAACAAAAAGTTTCTCTCCCCAGAAAATGCACACAGGTACATACCAGCAAACAATTTCAAAGGATTCATAGAATCATGCACTAACATCACCTCAGTCTTTTCTATAACCATTTCACTTTTCTGTGCCTCAGCACAAACAGTGGGCAACACTTGTTCATACTGTTGTCCAATTCCCCTTGTGACCCAAGAGGGCTAAACTTAACTGCTATAATCGCCTATCACAACTATAAAATCCAAGCTTGGGATTATCTGTCCCCATGTGCATATCTGGGAGATGGGAGCAATTAAGTAGAACTGTGCGGGGGTATTCTAAGTTCATAAGGAAATACCCACGACATCTCTTCTCTTTCACACACACATAGGTATTTGCGCATAGGCCTGCGGAGTCCTCCCTGGAGCTCTAGCTCCTCAGAGGCACAGAGAGGTTGCGGAGAAGGGGTGGGAACAGGTGGGAACACTTCACATCCAGATACAGTGATCCAGCCCCCTCTCTCTTTCTTGAAGCCACAGCACTGCCCACACCCTAAGATGCTGAAAAGGAAAACATCTGCCTTTAAACCAGCCCCACTCCACCCTAACCATAGGCCAGAGGTTGGTCCACTTGAGGTCAAAGGTTAGCGATCTAAGATGAAGAAGTAACTCCCATTAAGTCGGTGGATCCACCCACCAACACTACGCACAAGGTGGGTGTTCCTGACTCCAGAAATCCAGCCTCCGCCCCATCCCAAGGGTAGGTCGCACCCTGTGCTTTCAGTGCAGCCCACCTATCCTAGGGCCGCCCAGCTCGCCCCCACCCTCAAAACCCAACAGCGATGTTGGGACTCACGATCATCTTCTTATAGAGACCGTAGTGCAGGACCAGACTATGGGTCAATGCCAAGCGATGGGGCTTCATAGGGTGCCCTGCCCCTGGGGGTGGGAAAAGAGTTCGTCAGTACCCTTCGCTGGAGTTGTAGTACCCCCGCCTCATAACTTCCGCGTCCCGAAACCCCTCGCGTACCACCTTGTTCCCTCACCGTAGTGGAAGTTGCCCACGTCAGGGTCGTAGAAATAGGCCACGGTCTTGGCCATGGTGCCGGCGGGACCAGGCCCCGTGCCTCCGCCGCCCGCCCGGCTGCCTGCCCCACCCCCGCTCGTACGTGCTGCGCAAGCACGCAGCCTGCCTCTGCGGAACCGGGAAATCCAGGCCCCGCCTCCCGACCACGCCCCCTGCGGAGTTCCTCCCGTCGCTTGGCTCGCCCTTCTAGGTTCTGGAGCGTGAGCTTCTGGACTTTGCGGAGGACGCGTAGCATCGGTCCTAGGATGCTAGGGTCATTTCCTTCCGGGCGGGGGCCAAATCTTCGGGAAGCTGAGCCATCTCGTCCAGCCACCTGCCCCAAACGGGGCTCAGGCCGTGGTCACCAGTCTAGGAGACTCCGGAGAACCAGCCACGCTGTCCCTCTTGGGTGGAGAAAGCCAGCTTTCCCCGGCCCACTGGGAAGATTCCTGACTATCCACTCAGCTGAGGCATCTGAGGGCCGGAGCCGCGCCCGGCGTGCGGGATAGACCCGTGAAGAGCACTCTCGTCTGACTGCCTGTGCTCCCCGCCCGGACCCAGGCTCGGCGCCGCACACTCCCCCCGCGGAGGGGGGACGGCGCAGTCACGCGCGCACCACACTTGCGCTCACAAGCGCGCAAGGCTCTAGCTCTCCGCCCCGCACACCTGCGCTCCGCCCCCTGGTCCTGGGCTGGCGACTGGCGAAGGCATTTGGGAACCTAGGGAGGCTGCGGCAGCGCCCCCACCCCCATCTCCTTCCCCTTCCCACAGTCGGAGTTGTCCGAAGCCTGCCTCCGCTCCCAACCAGCCCGCATCCCTCTTCATCCTTCCCTCCCCCCGCCTGCCGCGGCACCGGTATCTGCAGCCGCAGCCCGGAGCCGGTGAGGCGGCGAAGGGGGGAGGGGGAGGAAGCAAGGGATGAGCGCCGGGAGGGCGTCGGGGGCCCTGAGCCGGACTAGGACGCCCCTGGAGCAGGAACCCGAGCTGGAGCCGGAGCCAGAACCAAACCACCGGTACCGAGTGGGCCAGGTGGCCTGGATGGGAGGAACCCAAAGGGGTGGCATTGTGCGGAATACCCGCAGGGGAGGGGGCTGCAGAGGCCTGGCTCAGGCCAGCGCGGAGGAGGTGCGGACGCTGACTCAGGCGCGATTCTTAAGCCGACCGCCTGAGAATTCCGTCCCATCTCGCTCTGCAGTGTCCTTGGGAGGGACGGAAGCGCAGGACAAGCTGGAAAGGGGAACGCTCTGGGCGTCGGGGAAGCAGGATCAGGGTCGCGGAAGAGGGCTTGCGCATCCGCCGTCTGGCACCCCGGCCCCGGACCAGCACCCCTGACACGGACAGCTCCTTGGTTGGGTAGGGGGGTGGGGCCGGACCTCCGAGGCTTGTCAGTTTCGAATCCTGAGGACCGAATTCCTATCCCTCCCCCAGTCCCTAGCTGCAGCCCCCTAACCCCAGGAGGCGCCCTGGCCCGCGCTCGCCCCCCAGGGCCTCATGTCGGAACCACAGCCTGACCTGGAACCGCCCCAACATGGGCTGTACATGCTCTTCCTGCTTGTGCTGGTCTTCTTCCTCATGGGCCTCGTAGGCTTCATGATCTGCCACGTGCTCAAGAAGAAGGGCTACCGCTGCCGCACGTCGAGGGGCTCGGAGCCTGACGATGCCCAGCTCCAGCCCCGTGAGTGAGGAGCCTAGAACCTGGCTCAGTCACCTTTCTCCCATACCCTTCACCCCACACCTCTTTCTGCCTTCCTGGCCAAGAGACCCAGGCCAAACCCTTACCATGCCTTCAGGGAGGCTTAATGATGCTTTCTTGAGTCTGCAAGTGGGATGACACCATCCTGAAAGCAAGGCTAGAAAAGGCAGGATGGGTGGGAAGGGCTCACTGTTGGTAGTCTTGGGCTCCCACTTACCTTTCCCATCTTTACTGCCCTGACCCCTGAAATGCTAACATGCAGCATGATGGCAAACAAAAGGATAGATCTTGGGCAATAAGCCACAGAAGCCACCAGGTAATGTTCACGCAAAGCTGACTCATTTCCTGCTTCCTTGCCAACCTCTCATGCTTCAGCTGAGGACGATGACATGAATGAGGACACAGTAGAGAGGATTGTTCGCTGCATCATCCAAAATGAAGGTGGGTGTAGTCTGGCCCTTTGCTCTCCCTGCCCCGCAACCCACCCCCCCACCCAGTCCCCAGTCAATTTTCTCTTGCCCTGACCTCCACCTCCACTGACTCCCTCTTTTCCTTCTCCTCTCAGCCAATGCTGAGGCCTTGAAGGAGATGCTGGGGGACAGTGAAGGAGAAGGGACAGTGCAGCTGTCCAGGTGAGCTGGAAACAAGGGCCAGCATGACTTAGCTTGCCTTGGAGAGTACCCTCTCCTCCAGCACAATCCTTTCTTCGCATGTTTGGGGTGGGGGGAACGCAAAGGTGGCTAACCTATAGGAAGAAAGAAGTTTTGTAGGAATCTGAGTTCCTTCAAATTATACTTCCATCTGGATGTCATCAAGCCTAACCTTTATCCCTTGTGCCACTCTTTTGGGTTAAACATTGCCCGCTTTCAGCAAACAACCCTGGGAGGGAGAACACATGATCACTAACGTCTTAATATTGCGTTTATTAGATAAATACAATAGTGTTGGGGCCTGGGGAAGGTGAGGCATCTGATGTTTTAAGAAGCAAAAAGGACAGGAGCAAATGGAACAGGAAAGGAAATGGTAATGTCACTCCTGCTCCCCTCTTCCCTATTGTCCAGCGTGGATGCTACCTCCAGCCTGCAGGACGGAACCCCCTCCCATCATCACACAGTGCATCTGGGGTCTGCTGCCCCTTGCATCCACTGTAGCCGCAACAAGAGGCCCCCACTTGTCCGTCAGGGACGCTCCAAGGAAGGAAAGAGCCGCCCCCGGCCTGGGGAGACCACTGTGTTCTCTGTGGGCAGGTGGGGATAGAAAGCCCCAGGGAAAGGGAGTTTGAGGTGGGAGCCCCAATGATCAGGCACCTCATTCCAAAGGTGGTCCCCACCTCTGTTCTCCTAGACTGTGAACTACAGCAGGAGTCAGGCTACACAGTATGCCCCACCATCTGGGGGAGGTCTCCCCTGCCCTAGGCCAGAAGGAAGTGGCCATGAAACCCAGGATGTCCCTGGCTAAAGGGAAGCTGAGCAGCCTCTGAGTTATGGTCCTAAGCCCCAGTGTTCTCTCCCTTCCCAGGTTCCGGGTGACACACATAGAGAAGCGCTATGGACTACATGAGCATCGTGATGGCTCTCCCACAGACAGGAGCTGGGGGTCTGGTGGAGGGCAGGACATAGGGGGTAGTCAGGGGTCTGGGGGAGGGCATCCCAGGGCAGGGACACCTGCCATTGAGAGCCTGCCCCCTGAGAGGCCACAGCCCCTGGCCCTCGCCAGTCCCTTGGTGCAGAATGGAGGACTCAGGGACAGTAGCTTAGTCCCTTGTACACTTGAGGGCAACCCTAGAGCCTCTGCAGAGTCAGTTCTAGGGGCTGGAGGGAAGGGCCCAAGCCCAGGACTGGCCAGTCGAGAGGCAATTGGACAGCCAAGCAAACTGGACACCACAGATCACCAGGTAGGAAGACATGGGCAGGGCTATGGTGGGCTCAGCTCTTATTGCCTCCTACCCTGGATTGAAGGGGAGGTGGCCCTGATATGACCCACATCCTGTTCTCCCATTGTTGACCACTTCTCTCTCACAGGTGTCTGCACCACGAGGAGCAGGGGGTGTGTGAGGTGAGTCTGCCTGGGCCCCAAGTCAGATAATCTCATCCTCCCACTCTCTACTTAAACTACCTAAGCCCATTGGCTCTCTGCACTCCCAGGGTTGGCCTTTGCTACACATTCTTTGGTTTAGTGGTGGGGAGTGGGCATGTACCCCAGGAGGTAGGGAAGGTCCTGTAGCCCCTGGGTAAAAGCTGAGACACAGCTTGAATAGGAAGCAACACTGTTACCCTTCCTCTCCTCCAAGCCTCCTTCTTCACTGTACTGATGGACTACCAGCTGGCAGGGCCGGGGGTGGGTGGGCATGAAGGCCCTCCTCTCCACTGGACAGCACTGCCCTCAGCTGAGGAACCAGCTCTACTTCCACCTGGAGTTGCATGGTCTCAGTCTGGGGGACCTCGGGAGAAGTCTCCCCACCCCCATCCCTCAGTCTCTTTCACTTCCCCTGCCTGCCAACAGGCCGCCTGACCCCTTCCCCATCACCTCGCTCCATTTGCTAGAGCGTGGCAGCTGGGAGCAGGCCCCTGCCCTTGGTGGGCCCCTAAAGCAATAGCACCATAGGCCCCCTGCCCTCTTGGCACAAGAGGCCCAGGTCCTGGCTTGGGCTTAGTGCCCTTTATTCACTGTCAATAAATCCGCTCAGACCATTACAGCTGTTTTGCATACTGGCTCCAGCTCCTTTTGACAGGCTTGCCCCTGTTCCAGCCCCCAAACCCAGTGGCCATGGCATCTGGAGTGGGGTGGGTCACAGAGCCAGGGTGGAGACACAGATGGGCTGGAGCCACTCAAGACTTTGGAGAATTGGTTCCAGCCCCAGAGATTTCTAGATATTTAACCCACTTAGAGATGGGGTGGTGGCAGAAGAAAAAGGGGGAGTTCCAGCCCTAGAAATAACAGGAGGACAATCGGGGGGGGAGTGAGTTCCAACCCCAGAAAGGGGGAGAAGAAAAGTTTCTATTCCTGGAGGTGAGAGTAGAGATGGGGGAGACTCCAGCTTTTGGCTTGGTCACTTCAGATCATTGAGGGGGTGGTCTCTGACATCGTGGAAATAGGGACAGCAGCATCACTGGGGGACAGCAGTCCCCTGGCTTCAGGTGAGAGGATCTGGGTGGCCAGGATCCGGGGCTTTAGCTGGTGGGGGAGGTGGTGGACGCATCTGTAGGGAACACACAGTCAGTGCTCCAGAAGCGTCCGTTGGGGATATCCCTGTCCATTTCCTCAAACCCCTAGACAAAACAGGACAAGTTGGAATGACACAATCTCCTCCAGGGGAGGGGCCCTTACCGGCCTGAGTCGAGGTGCCATCATGTCCAGGGGTCCAGGACATTCCAGGTCTTGGTCTGCAAACAAGAACCACAAGTCAGTCTTCAGACTTTATTTTGTTCACTGCTGCATCTCCAGCATTTACGACAGTGGTACTCTCTAAGTATTTGTTGCATTAATGAATAGTCACTAATCTGAGCCATAAAATACATCATTACATCCATCCTCAACACTTATTTGGCACCTGCTGTATAATCAGCCCTGTGCAAGGTACCAGAGAGGGGAAGATGGAATTCACAGCACTCCCACTCCCAATGGCCATGCCAGGAACCTAAGAGTGAAAAACCAACAAACAAAATGAATAAGTGCTAAACCATTCCAAGTGAACTACAGGTATAGGAGGTACAGAATATGCTCACAGGGATCTCTGGAATCAAGGAGGGAAGCTCCATGAAGAAAATAGAAGTGCCAGAAGGTTTTAGAAAAGGTAGACATTCCAAGAAAGAAAATGATGATACACACTAAGACGTTTGTAGGATTCAAGAACATTAGAGGCAGAGAATGTATACTGGGAAAACACTGGGAGAAGCTGGCTAATTTGTCAAATAATAATCATGAGAAAACAGCTACTAAGTGCATGAGTGTTATGTACCAGGCACAATGCTAGGCCCATCTTTCTAACTCTCACAAGAACTCAGTGAAGTAGGGACCTTTCTCCTCACTCTGTAAAGGCCCAGGCAGGTTACACATCACTCCTGAAACCACACATTGGCAAGTCACAGGCAAAGTCTGAACAATGCACCTGCCTTCAAAGCCCAAGTTCTTCTCCCCATCATGCTTCTGTGAGCCTGAGGGAGGAGGTTCCTGAGGGCAGGCAGAGGAGTCAAGTATAACCTTGCTCCTTCTTCCTGTCTCTTCCACTCCCAGGGCCTCCAATGCCCTCTACTCACCCACAGGCAGCACAGGTGCAGGGGCTCCATCCAAGGCACAGGTGGGCACAGGAGGTGAGAAGCTGGGAGGAGAAGGGGATGGCAGCATCTGGGAAGAAGGAGCACACAGAGTTATTCCTGGCATATGGGAAAGTTTCATTAACTTTTTCTCTCACCTTGTCTTCAATGCCTGTCCCATCACTTCTCAATTTGGAGAGCCACCAAATGCTTATATCCAGGTGGGGGCTTAGCTGATAATACACTTCAATAACCAATATGTACTGACACTTAACTATATCCCAGACATTCTGCTGATACTTCATATACACTAATTAATTCATTCCTCACCACCATCCCATGAAGTAGGGATTTTTATGTTTTCTTTGTTAGAGGTGAGACTCAGATTAAGCTATCTATCCAAAGGCATGGAGCCAGTTAGTGGTCAAGTCCCAACTAGAACTGGTCTCCTGACTACCACGCCAAGGCTTTTCCTTGTAACAACAGGTACCATATATTAAAGAACCTCCTGTGGGTCACTGTGCTAGGGGCTTTACCTCCATTATCTCTAATCATGACAAGTGGGCTGCTGACACAGGTATTATTACCCTGTTTTACATGTAAAGACAAAAGCACAGAGGTTATATCACTGCCCAAGGTAATGCAGTAGGAATGAACTCAGATGTACCTAGCACTGAAGTAAGACTATCAAACTCTAATGAAGACAGTTTGGGTTTCCTTCTTCTCTACCCAGCCAAACTCCTTTGGGAGACCCAAGCCACTATAGGAGGTAAACCCGGAGAAGGGAGGGGGCATTAAGATGAATATGGGGCCTCACTGGAGTGGGAGGGTCAACCCAGAGGTGTCTGGGGATCCAGGGAGAAGAAAGCCTCACCTGTTCAGGGTCTGAGAGTTCATGGGGCCCTGGGGGGCCAAGAAGCTCCTCCACTAGCAGGGAGGGGAAGACCCCAACATGGCCCCCAAATTCTCCCCTCCAGAAGCCGTCATCCACTCCATCCTGGGCCCTGGGCAGCAGGCGGATAAGTGCCCCCTCGGGGAAGCTCAGCTCCTCTGCACTCTGTCCCGTGTAGCTGTATAGGGCACGGGCCAGGAAAGCTGCAGAAGCCCAGGAGAGATGCTGAGGGGAGTTGATGGACGGTAGTGCCCCCAGGACTATGATATCCCAGGGCCACAAACACTCGCTCCCCAGACCCAGAATTTCCCATTCTCACCTGTGGGCTCTGCCCCTGAGGGGTTGTCGCTGTCATGGCCACTCTCAGGGAAGGAGAGGTCCGGGAAGTTGAGATACCGCTCAGGGACAAAGCCTACCTCGCCGTGCTGGTTTCGAGCCTGTTCACCCAGCAATGTGAACAGATAGCAGACTTGCCTCAGCAGCCCATAGCCCTAGCCCTCCTCCTTAGGCTTCTAGTTTTGTCTGGCTGGATCCTTGCAAGCCATAGAGAAGACCTTCCCACTGCACCCTCCCCACCTGCCCACAACCAGGATCTGGATCTAAGGTCCATACCCACCTTGACCCATTCATCAGCATCTCCCTCTTCTATGACCTCCAGCCACTCGCCCTCTGTGATGGTCAGCTCATCCTCACGCCCTGCCTGTGCCCCACAAGGAAGGATTCAGGACTTGGCTGTCTCCCATCCCCACCTGTCGGAGGTCACCACCCCCATGCCCACCTGATACCTGATAGCCAAACACCACATGTGCAGGGCAGGGAAGGGGCCTAGTGGCCAAGGCTGTGGGGACAGGCTCCTCAAAGAGCTCCCCGGTCTCCTCACATTCCTCAAAGTCCGAGAGCTCAGCATCCTCAGCCTGGAGGGGGCAGACAACAGACATCATAGGGGGGCCCCACACTCTCAAGCACCCATTTCATCTCCCACTCCTCCACTCTATTCTTAAAGAACACTGGCAGATCATTCCCCAAGGTGGCACCCCCCCGATCTGTTCACCATGTTATCAAAAGCAAAATCAACACAAGCAGGGTAACACCAACCACCACAGAATTAGTCCTGAGTGCTTAATCTGTGCCAGGTACAACACCAAACATCTTATGTATATCACCTCATTTTATCTCCATAATGACCCAGTGATATTTTGCGTAACTGAAAACCTCGTTTTACTTGGGAGGAAACTGAGGCTCAGAAAGGTTAGGTCACTTTCTAAGATCACACAGCTAATAAGTAGAGTGGCTGGTATTCGAACCACTTATAATCTGTACTTAGAGCTTAGTTCATAACCACAATCCTATACAAGTAAAATCTTAGATTGTGATTAACTTGTTCTGTGAGTGTTCTGCAAGAAGAGCAAATATTTCTAATATATTTTAACTTGATAAATGAGCAATGTCTTGCGATATGAGTATTATGTGATGCTGAATGTCACATGATCACAACTGAGCTAATGGTTCTTGAAATTCACTTTGATATACAAGTGTTTTGGATTACAAGCACGTTTCTGGAACGAATTATGCTCGCAAACCAAGGTTTTACTGTACTCATGACAAAAGTTCACTGACACTCTATGCTACAAACTATGCAAAAAATTATACTTATTTCATTCATGCCTCACGACAACCTCTTTGACTTAAGTACTGTCATGATCCCCATTTTACAGGGTCTTCCCTCCACTGCGGAGTTCTACCCTTTACCTTCCTGGGTGTGTATGGGTACGGAGCGAAGGGTGCTCACCGTAGGAGACAGGTCCCTCTGGGACAGTCGGGCCTCACTGAGCCGTCGCTCCTGCTCCACCTCATCCTGGGCCTGGGTCATGGCTGGTTTCAGCCAGCGCTGCACATCTAGGCCAGCTCCTTGTAGCAGGGCCAGCCGAGCAGCCCCCTTCACCTGGCTCACCTGGCATTAGGATGAGAGATCAATCAAGGCTATGGCTGGGCCTGCCTTTGGGAGGTGGGTGGAGCCTCCCCAAGTTTGTCCACCTTCTACCTCCTGCCACCCACTCCCCACCATCCAGAGACAGTGGAGGAGAGTGTTGTGTAAGGGGGTGGGATCTCAGTGGCCCTAGCCACAGGGCTACATCTCACCTGTGCCCGCCGGATGCTCTCCCTCACTTCCTGCAGCCGCTGTTCTATGCCTGGAGCCTCCCGCTCTGGAGCCTGCTGTCGCCTCTGCTCCAGCCGCTGCAGCACCTGGTTGGGAAGGCAGAGGACAGGGGTGGGTAGAAATACTACGGGAGACAACTTACTATGGACATGGCACTTTGCTACTTGCTTCACATGTATTATGTCATTTAATTTTCCCTATGAGGCGGCTACTATTATTAACCCCACTCTAATAAGGAAACTGAGGTCCAGAGAGGTTGGTTAAGTCACTCCCTCACTCTGGGTTACATAACTAGGAAACAAGAGAGCAGGATTTGAACCCAGGTGGGTCTAACTCCAAAACCAGTGCTCTTAACTACTGTGCCACACTGTTGGCTTAATATACCTTTCCCTCCCCTCCTGCCTGCAGCCCTATGACATTCCCATTGATTCCAGGGTTCCCATCTCTCAGCTCTTCCTGCCCACCCACGATACCTACACCCCCCCCCCCCCCACCTCACCCGATGCCCATGGTTCTGGATCTTGTAGTCTCGGGCAGCTCGGCTCGTCCAGCGCTGAACCTCTTTCTCCAGGCTACTGTCCCCAGCCATGCCTCCTGCGTCCCCCTCCAGTTCCAAGGCACACACCTGCATGAACAATGAACACAGGTACTGTGAGGAGGACCTGATATTGCTCCTTCACTACAGTCTCCTCCTTTTTTCTTCTTTCTGTCCTGACCTCCAGGGACAAAGAGGTGAGGGCACACACCTATGTATATAGACACAGGTGTGCCTTCCTGTGGACACAGAGACACAGAGAGTCCCCAAAATGGGATCTGGGTTGAGGGATAGAGATAGAACGATGAGGATAGTGCAGTCAAGGACCGGAAAGGTGGAATAAAATATGTTTATTTGTGTCCTGGTGGGAAGGAGGTGAACTAGAGTTCTGAAGCCACATAACAGTCACCAAGTCATTATCAGGACAAGGATGATGAGGGAGGAGGCCTAAACCACAGTCCCCTTTACATGTGGTTTGGTTCCAATGAACAGTGGTCTCACCTGATCAGTCCCTGCAGGCTGAAACTCCTGAGGTGGTGTGGGGGAAAATACTCCAGGCTCCTGAAGAAAAAGCTTCAAATCTTGCTCCCAGCTTACCTGGGGGGTTGTAAAAGGTCAAAGTAGGCACTCACTGGTTACCTCTCTAAGCCTGTCCCCAGCCCCTCTTGGAAGAAAGAAGGCAGATAATGCAGTGGGTGGTCTGTACTGAAAGAGCAGGGTAAAGAGGATCTCTGGGGAGGTCTTAAAGAGCACAGCCCTCACCTGGGAGGTTGCCTGTGCTCCATGGCGGGCATGCTCCAGGGCCATCTCTGCAGCTTCCAGCTCAGTGCGGCTTAGCAGCGTCAGGGGGTCCCTCAAGTGTTCCAAGAGCTCGCTGACCAGGGCCTAGAGAGAACCCTGAGATAATGACACTACCCTTCCCCCAGCATCTACTGCAAAGTAGGCTCTCTGCCCAGGTTTAGATTGGTATGGGCATGAGGAATTGGAAAGAGGGAAGGAATGAGACATTATTACTGCTTCTAATAATAGGCCCTCACGTATGCATAGACCTTAACAGTTTAAAAAGCATTTTCACATCTATTCTCTCCTCTGAGCCCCATTAGTCTATAAAGTAGGCAGAGCAGAAGTTATCCCTGATGAGGGGTTCAGAGGGGTTAAGTGTTCTGCACAATGTCATGCAGTCAGCTAGAACTAGAACCAGAACCAGAGGATCTATCTTCTACCCACTCAAAGCAGGCTAGGTCCCTAGCACCACCTAGTCTGGTAGTGGTGGGAAGAAAGGACAGGCCCTCCCACACACTGCCACCCTCTTCTGAGAGGCAGGGGTATCTGGGCTGGGACTGGCCTTGAGCAGGGCTGGCAATTCCTCCTGGTAGTAGTGGTCAAGGTGGGCATTGGTGGCCACCAGGTTAAGCAGGTACTCGTTGCGGGCTGCTCTCAGCTGCTGGGAGTACTGGGCTGATTGGGCAGACAACTGGGAAGAGAAAATATATGTCAACAGGGACCGCTAGACCCTTGGGGTCCTTCCAAGGCCAATCCATATCCAGAATGGATTCTCACATTATTGAGTGCTTACTATACACCTGGTGCTATACTAAAACTTTTGTACACTCACAACTCGTGCTCAAGATGCACTGGTGGTGTCTGGGTTCATTTAAAATAAAATCCCAACTGCTCCTTACTGTGGTTTACCAGGTTTCACGTGAGCTGGTCCTGCGACCTCTCTGACCTGTTTGCACAGTACTTGTCCCCTTGCTCACAGTACTCCAGCCACACTAGTCTTCTTTTGGTTCCTCAAGCCCACAAAGCTATTGCCATCTCAAAGCCCCTGAATTCACCATTTCCTCTCCCTGGAATGTTCCACCCCTAGATCTTTGCATGGCTGGCTCCTTCTTGACAAGCCATGTATTCAGAGAAGCTTTCTCTCTAAATTATACCCTGTTACCCTTTATCATAGCACCTTGTTTTGTTTTCACTTAATCTGATTATTTGTTTATTTACTATCTGTCTGGCATTCACCAGACTCTGAAAGCAGGAACTCCATAGAATCCTCAATAAATGCACAGTAAAGGAATAAAAAAGAAATGCACTATTTCCGTGTTACAGATGAAGAAAATGAGATTCAGAGAGATCAGGTTAACCAAGGTCAAGGACTGAAGGTGTAGGGAAGCCTGGATTCGTCCCAGTCTCTCAGATTTATGCCCTTGGTTTCCAAACCACGAGACTACTCTGCCCACCTCCTTCCTGCCCTCCCTCATATCCACATCCCCCAAACCTTGGTGCTGAGTTTCTGGAGACTGGTTCGAGTGTGGAAGAGCCCACGGTCACTTCGGTTCAGTCTGTGCAGGCAAGGAAGAGGAGTCGAGTTTAGGCCTGGCTGTCATGCCTTGGATCCCCTCCTCCTGCCAGGCTTCCCAACTCCACACGACCCCACCTAGCCTGGACATCAGCCGCCTTCTCCTGTGCCAAGGCCCACACACGTTCCCGCTGCCCATACAGCTTCCGACTTCGGCTCAGCTCCCGGACAGACTGCAGCACCTCAGCTTGTGCCCTCTGGAGGTTCTCTGCTCCCTAGGGGCATGGACACACAGAGTCCTGACCTGGATCACCCCAGCCCTGAGCCAGCCCTTCCTTCATCCCATCCACATAGACATACCTTCCTAAGCACCTGCTCCTTGGCACTCCGCCCTGTGCCCCCTGCCAGGTCACGGTATCGGTCAGATGCCTGGAGCCGGGCTTGGCCCCCAGCCACGGTGGCATCCAGCAGGCAGCGCCAGGCACCAAACACCATCCTGCCTCTCCCCATAGAAGGTCTGTGTTGAGGAGGAGAGCACTCCAAAGCTTCATGAGACCCCCCCCAACCCCAACACCATAAGAGACAGAGTGCTTTCCCATCCCCCTTGTCTGGGAGCCTATCAATCGATCAGCCCATTAGCTCAGCCACAAGGATCACTCATGCCCTCTGCCCGCACCCACAGTGTCCTTGCTGGGTCAGCTCCTCTCTGGCTGCTGTGTCAGCTCTACCTACAGCTCACGTGCCCTCCCCCCTCACTGACTCTTTATTCCCATAGATTCCTGAGACTGAGCTCCTCATCTCTTCTAGGTCTCCTGACCTCCCTACCTCCATGGGACCCACCTGCTGTCCATCTCCCCACTCCGATGCCCTTCCCTCTTCAGGAATGGCCCAGCCAGTTTCTGAAGTGCCTGGTGGGAAAGTCATCATAGACCCAGTTACCTCTCAAAGATTCTCACCAACTGGGAAAATATGGGATCAGAGTATACTAACGCCATTCATCAGATGCATATTATGTGCTACTTACTTTGCTAAGTGCTTTACATGCATTAACCTATCCCATCCTTACAACAACCCCACGTGAAGGTACAATTATTATTTCCATTGTACAGAGAAAGATGTCAAGGCCAAGAAAGGCTAAGTACCTTGTCCAAGGTCACACAGCCAACAAGTAGCACAAGAAAGATTTGACACCCCTCTGTTTAGGCTTTTGCTCTTGACCAGAACAGAAGAATGTGTGGAGAGACAATGCTGGTGGTTTAAAGGAGGCTAGAACAAAAGACAAAGTCCAGAGAAAGGAGTTCCATACCTGCCCATACTCCCGTTCAATGGCTGCCCTCTGCTTGCTGTAGGACCTGTGGAGATAAATGGAGCAGAGTGTTGTTACAGTTTAGTCCTGTTCTCCCACCCTCAATCCTCTCCTCAGCCTGGGCAGGAGGAAGAGGGGAGCCAGGCCTAGAGTGTGAGTATACCAGGAGCAAATGAGACTGAAGAGAGAGTCCTTGAGATCACCTCAGGCAGCTGCAACCCAGAACAACCTCACCTCATTGCTCAGAGCCTCAGCAGGATCCTCCCCACCCCTGGAGAACCATCAGTGGGCTCAGACGTGAGGACTGATGGGGGCCTGAATACATTGTCCTCCAGCCTTCCAACAGGTCTGGAAGAGGGAGGTAAGATTCTGCTCTAAGCTTGATTGTGTGGTGGAGGGAGTGGTATGGGGTCAAGGGGTTTCAGGGAGGGTACGTGCGTGTTTCTGTGTGTTGGGGTGGGAAGAAGGATAAGTCCTATCTGGTATCTGGAGAGGGAGGCCGAAAGTGAGGGCCAGTAATGGGCAGGGTGGAGAACTCTTCACCCTCTGCCTCCCCTCCCCGGCCCAGATCCGACGGATGTAGGTTTGAGGAGAGGCGGGGCGCGCAACGGCGGAGGTGGGGGGGTACGTGGAGGGGATCAGAAGCTACCTGATGTCCTCCAGTAAATCTGCCTCCCTCTGCTGCCGGGTCTGAAGGATGCTCAGCTGCTCCAGGAAGCGAAGCTTCACCTCCTGAGCCGGCTTCACCTGTGAGGGTAAGAAGAGGATGAAGACCCCCAGCGCCTGAGACCTGGAAAAAACACTCCGCGCAGGGAGCGGTGAGGGGGCGGGACCGGGGAGGGGCTGGGCTGTTTCCTGGGTTACTTCTGGGTTAGGCCCTGAACCCTTACAACTCCTTGTCCCCCACTGCGGTTCCGGAGCCCCTTAACTCCCACCATTCCGCCAGCCCACCAGGAGTCCCCATTCCCAGGCCAAGCTCACTTTTCGGGGCGGCGGCTGCATCTCCGATCCGGCCAAGGCGAGCGACTCGACTCCGGAACTCGAGGAAGCCCCGCCCACGCCAAAGCCCCGCCCCGGACCTGGCTCAGCTCCGCCCCCGTCCCGCCCACGCCTCGTCCGACTTCGCGCAGGGCTGCGAAGCGCGAAGGTGCCGAGAAGAAACCGGATCAACTTCTGTTACTACTGCTAAAACTCCGGAAAGGGTCGGAGCCGCCGAGTGGACGCCGCGTCTGCTGCGCGGTAGGGAAACTCTAAGTTTCTGAGTCAAGACGCCTGGGTTCTGTTTCTAGTAGAGCCACTGACTCAGCTCTTAATTATTTCTAATCATTCATTTACATATGCAGATCTCCGGTGATGGCGCGAAGGGTGACCTGTGGCAAGGAGGAACTCAGTTTGTGACCAGGGAAACTGAGTCACTGGATGCCTGAGCAAAGATGATTTTGACAAGGGAAACAGGACTGTTCTCAGACCTTTCCCAAATTCCCAGAGAACTGGAAAAGCCAGCGTGAGTGGTGAGAAAATTGCCTGGAGCCAGGAAGAAACCAGTCCCAGAGGAAAACAGGTGTGTCTGGGGCCAATGGAAGCTAAATGGTACTTGTGAGTGGATATAAGCGGGGAGATGGGTGTGGGGCCTTGCGTCCCAGAAGGCCCCTCTCACCGTTAGGGCCTACTTCTCAGGTTCTGCACTGCAGTCCTGTGGCCCCAAATTCACATTTCCAACAGACCACTGATACCAGCACTTGTATATCTAATAGATACCTCAAACCTTTAAAACTGCTCCTTCTCCCTGACCCTTCCCAAGTTATCTTCCCCAGATAAAATACCAAAGGGCACCTCTTTCCATCCAGTTAGGAAAGTCTGAAACCCAGAGTCAGTGTGCCCTTTTCTCATACCCCCACATTCCATCCGTTAGCAAGTTCTATAGGTTCTATTTCTAAAAGATCTCTTATTAATCACCTTCCTTCAATTCCCAAAACCACCAACCTAGTCCAAGCCCCCATAATCAGTTTTCTGTCTAATATCTGGTCTTTCACTCTCTCCCCACCCCAAACTCCCTCCATAACCCATTGTTCACAAAATAGCCAGTGATTTATCTTTTTTTTAAAAAAGAAAATGAGATCCTATCACTCTCTTCCTTAAAACTTCTCAGTTGCTTTTGAATAAAATCCAAACACCCTAGCATGGCCTGCAAGGCTGTGCATTATTGGGCCCCTGCCAATCTTTCCCCTTTCGGTCCATACACTTCTCTGGCTCCCCACTCACTGTGCTTCAGCAACTCCAGCCTCCTTGCTGTTTCCCCAGCAGGCCAAGTCTCTTCCCATTGCAAAGCCTTCATGCCTGCTGCTTTCCCTCTCCTTCTGGAGTGCTCCTTCTTCCAGTACTCCACATGTCTGGCTTCTTTATTTTTTGTTTATTAAAAAAATTTTTTTTAAGTTTTTTAATTTATTTTGAGAGAGAGAGAGAGAACAGGGGAGGGGCGGAGAAAGAGGGAGAGAAAATATCCCAAACAGACTCTGCGCAGTCAGAGCAGAGCCCTATGTGGGGCTTGAACTCACCAACTGTGAGATTGTGACCTGAGCCAAAATCAAGAGTTGGACACTTAACCAACTGAGCCACCCAGGCATCTCTTTATTTTTTAAGTTTTTTAATTATTTAAGCAATCTCTACACCCAACATGGGGCTCACACTCATGACCCTGAGATCAAGAGTTGCATGCTTTTTTGACTGAGCCAGCCAGGTGCCACCAAATCAAGTCCCATTAGTTTTTTTTGTTTGTTTGTTTTGTTCTTTAAGTACACTCTATGCCCAGCATGGGTTTGAACTCAAAACCCTGAGATTAATCTGAAGTACTCTACTGACTGAGCCAGTCAGGCACCCCTATCTGGCTTCTTTTAAGTTTCAGCTCATCACAGAGGCCTTCCCCATCCTCCCAGCGTAAGGGCCATCTCCACAAACACATCACTTTAGGTTTAATTTCTTCACATCACTGAATTAGTTTGTGTATTTAATGTTTTCTATTCCTCTACACTGGAAGCTCCATAAAAGCAGGACCCATCTGTTCTGTTCACACTGAATACCTAACACCCAGTTAGGTGCTCAATACATATTTGTTGAATGAATGAATGAATGAATGAATGAAGCAACAGTAGCCTTTGGTTCCAAGGCTGTTTTATTCCATTGTTCCACTGTTCCATTGTTTTATTAACAATGACACATCTTTTTTGGCTCCTCTTTACCCCAACTGTCAACCCCAATCAATCTCCCGACACTAGGTCTTCAATGTAGTTCCCAAATGTAGGAGGTGGGGTAGGATAGACTTGGAAATCATTCAGCTCTCTGGCTTCCAAATCCTTTTTTTTATTTAATGCAGTAAAACCATTCTTTTCAAACCCAAAATGTCTCACAGGACACCTACATATCAAATATATAAGGAGGAGTTGTCCTTGATGAGGAAAAATATGTGGGGCTTACTGCTCTAAGAAACAGTTTGATGTTCACTGTTCTCCTTATTTCAGTGACATCATGGTACATATAATGAGTCGAGGTTCAGTGAGGGCCACATTCTGACCCTCTCTGGGCAGGAGAGTCCAGAGCCCTGAGTCCTGTCGTCTTTCCATAGCACCGCACTGGATTTTAGAGTCTTTCCATCCAGAGCAGAGGAGGCTCCCAGCAGTGTCTGCCATGGTGAGAACTTGGGTCTTCTGGTTACCTACCCCTTCAGACTTCTGGTCTTAGGGTCATGTGAGGGGCTGGCTGGAGGGTGAACTAGAAGAAGAGGAAGGTTGGGTGGGGAAGCCAGGCGTCTGTGTCAGAAGGCCATTGGGGCTCGGGGACTGAGGGCTGGAGGGCTGGGAGGGGCTTCCTAGGCCTATGGTGGTTTCTCCCTTCCTCAGGATGAGGCTGTTAAGCTCCTGGAGCAGCTGTTCCTCCAGGGACCCACGTGCCTGGGAGCTGCTCTTTGAAAGGGGGCCTGGAGGGAGCTCTGGTGGCCTTTCCTCTGGGCCTGGGGCACCTGCCTTGGGGAAAAAGGGTTGATCAAAGGACCTCTGGCTGGTGAGGGGCGTCTCAGGGTTGGCTGTCTGAGCTCTCATGGTGGAGAAGGAGGTAGAGGTGTCCTTGGTCAGTTCAGGGAAGGCTCCCACTTCCTCATA
Organism: Panthera onca; assembly: GCF_046562875.1. NCBI lineage: Eukaryota > Metazoa > Chordata > Mammalia > Carnivora > Felidae > Panthera > Panthera onca. The sequence goes on along the minus strand of NC_138339.1, from coordinate 121,829,783 downwards.
CACTGGCTCCTCATAGACAGGCTCCTCCAGTTCCTCTTGCTCCTCCACAGACCCCTGGGTTGACTTCATTGGCTGGATGGGAATGAGGTGGCATGAAGCAGGCACAGAGTTAGAATTACTACATTATTAATCACTAACATTTATTGAGCTCTTCTTCTGGGCCAGATGCTCCAAAATACTTTGCATGTATGATACCAAAATAACTCTGTACAACAGGTTACACTGCAGGTGAGTGAACTGAGGCACAGAGGGATTAAGTAAGTTGCCCAAGATCACACAGTGAGTAAATGGAAGAACTAGGGCTTCAGCCCAGGTCTAACTCCAAAATGCATTCACTTAACCACTTTCCTTCTCTTTCTCAGATCTTATGACCACTTCCCTTTTCCTTGTCACATCCTACCGTCCTTTATTTTTCTGATTCCTTCTGGTCCCTCACTATACACTGTCCGTCTCCTTCTCTCTCTGTCTGTTTGCCTGTCTCTCTCTCTCTCTCATACACACACACACACACACACACACTGATGGCCTACATCAGAACAAATAGAGAGGGTACACCGGTTCAGGCAGAACAGAGGAACACACAGCTGATGGGCACACAGCTGAGACAGGCACAGTACTCACAAAGAACATGGACAGGGTCCTCCGGTTGTGAAGTCGCCGCTGGGCACAGGTGGGATGGGGGTGAGGAGAGGGAGAGACACAGAGACACAGTGAGGCCTGGCAACAGGAGGCAAGGGTGGGGAGTGGGGACACAAAGAAGGCAGGGGGGGGCACTAGGATGACAGGCACACCACTCCCCTCCTGCAGTGTGGCAAGGACACAGGCAGGGATCAGGAGGGCACTGGAGCAGGCTGGGGGGACCTCACCAAGGTCTGATTTGCAGAGAGGAGGGTGGCCCCACTGTCATCCCCTCTGATGGGCAGCAAAGGCATGGTGCCAAACTTCTGACGGGCAAGGTCAGAGGAGGAATGGCGTCGTAAGACCACTGGCTGCTGGTCATCGTGCTGGAGGGAGTTGAAGAATTGGCACAATGGGTATGGGTGGTACTGAAGGCTAGAGCTGGGACCTCCGACCTAGCCCTTAGCTTTCTCCTTCCCCTCACCTGGGCTTTGAGGATGCTGGTGGTCCAATCCCACATCTCATCCTCATCACTGCAGGACAGGTAGCTGGGGGTGATCAGAGGGAAATGAGCTGGAGAGGAGGGATTGTAGCTCTAGGGATGGAGGATAGAAAACATAGGGAGGGGTTGGACAGGGTGCAGGGCTAGGCTAGAGAAGAGCCAGGCTGGGAGGTACTCACAGGTGCATCTTCTCCAGTATCAATGTGAAGCCCCACCTAGGAGGCAAAGGAGAACAGAGACGGGTGTTTAGAAAGGCCAGAAAGGTGATGGCAGGAAGGCCCTAGAAATGTGGGCTGGGGAAGGACACTCACGGTGTTGGAGGCTTTAACTTCTTTCGGATGCCCAGGTAGACCTTGGAACCTTCCAAAGGCCACTCTCGTTCTGGTTTAGAGCTCTGAAAACAAGAAGGCAGTCAGTGAGGTCAAAAGGTGAGAGAAGGATCACAGTCATTTGAGTCAAGAAGTCATGGAAACACTGGGGTTATGCAATCACAGGGTCACAGAGGTCAAAGGACCAGGGCAGCAATGAGATTGATAAGCACATGATTTGTGGAGTGAGAGGCTTGATGTAGTCACAGCTCCTCCCACAGGGCTGCCAGCCTCCCTCACCTTCTTTTCCTTGAGCAGCAGCAAGCAACGACCACGCAGCAGAAAGAACCTCTCCTGGAAGCGGTTTCCCAGTAAGCGGGGTGGCTCCTCCCTACATCGCAACAGACCCACCCTTGGGCTCTCGCGGCGGATACCTGGGCACAAACGGGCAATGCTGGGTGGAAGGTCCTGGGGGAGAGGCCTGGGGATGGGGATGCTGGACTGAAGAGGGAGGTTCACCTGTGAAGAGGCAGCCGGCCTGGGCCAGGGAGACTTTTCTCAAGAGCAAGGAGGCTGAGCAGGGCTCTGGGAGCTGGCACCATTGAAGGGCCTGCTCTAGGACCCTTTCCTTGGGGTGCAGGGGCCGCTCTAAGGAAGGGGTAAAGTGGGAGTGAAAATCAACCAGAATATCCATCCACAGCCTGGAGCCCCCAACTCCTTTCCCACCAGTCACATTCATTTATCCAATCCGCCGCCCAGCCACTGGTATTTATTTTAGCACTGACTCTGTGCCAGGCACTGTGCTGGCCCTGGGGATACAGTGATGAGCACGAAACACAAAGCCCACAGCAGAGTGAGGGAGCAGACCTTAAGTCTGCCTTAAATCAACCAAAGAATTGCAGACAATTAGTGCTTTGAAAGAAACAATAAGAAGCCGAGAGAGAGGAGGGTAGCCACTGGGACAGGGTAATGCCCAGGAAAGGCCATTCAAATTTTTAAATGTTTTTTAACATTTACTTATTTTTTTTCAGAGACACATAGAGACAGAGGTGAGTGGGGTAGGGGCAGAGAGGGAGACACAGAATCTGAAGCAGGTTCCAGGCTCCAAGCTGTCAGCACAGAGCCCGACGAGGGGCTCGAACTCATGAACCATGAGATCATGACTTGAGCCGACGTCAGACACTTAACTGGCAAGGCCTTTCAAAAGGGGACATTTGAGGATGAGACTGAGGCCAGAAGGGGTGGGAAGAACAAGCCATGCTAAGATCAGGGGAAGAAAATTGCAGGCATGACAAAATGCAGGAATAAAGGCCCTGAGTCAAGAAAGATGTGTTTGAAGAACAGCTAGCATGGCTGAAGCCCAGAGAATGAGTTATGTGAGATGAAGTCCAAGAAATAAGCAAGGTCCAGACGCTCAGGGATTGTGGGCCATAATAAGGAATTTGAATTTTATTTTAAGTCCAGTGGAAAGCCATCGGAAGGTAATGGCATGACGTGATTTACGCTTGCAATGCGTGTTGACTGCTGGAAAATGGATCATTGGGAGGCAAGAAGGGAACACTAGCCAGCTATTCCCTTTCTGGGGCTTTACATTTTAGTGGTTAATGTTGGGAGAAGAAAGATAGCAGTGACTTCATCTTGGGTGGTGGTAATGGTGGAGATGGAGAGAAGTGGCAGATTGTAATAGAATCAGCAAGACTAGGTGGTTGGGTTAGGTGTGAAGTTGAAGGAAAGAGAAGACTCCCAGCCTTGATAACTGAGTTAAGGAAAACTGGGAAATAGCTGGGGCTTTTTGTTAGGTGAAGGGGTCTGGAAACTGAGTTGAGTCTTGCACGTTTTAAGTTAGAGATGTTTATGAGACGTACAAGTGGAGGTGTGCAGTAGACAGTTGAATATGTGAGTCTGGAGCTCAGAGGAAAGATCTGGGCCAGAAATAAAAATTTGGGTGTCAGCTTTTTAATGGCACTTAAAGCCACTGGAATGGATGAGGCATCCAAGGAAGAATGTAGATAGAGAAAGGAAAAGGGTCCAGGTTGAATACTGGGTTCCTCCAACATTTGGAATCTAGGCAAAGGAGGAAGAAAAGCCTTCTTTGATGCAGAAGGGAAACCTAGGGTTTGTGGGGTCCACAAAAGCCAAGAGAGAAGAGAGTATTGAGAAAGAGGGAGTGGTCAACAGTGTAGAATGTCCCCTCACATGCACGAGGACAATGTCCACTATATTTGGTAAAAGAAGGCACTGGTGACTTTGATCTCCCCCCATCACATGTGCATCCACACACACATGGTCATGCTCACCAAGTTCCCCGTGCTCACGAATTTCAAACGTCACCCATAAGTCCATCCCAGCATCTGTCCCCCGCATCTCCAATACCTGGTTAGTCAGCTCCTCAGCAGTCAGTGTCGGAGACACCTGGGGTCATGGCAAGAGCAGGGGACCCATGCTGGTCAGTTCACTGACTCTGCTTCCCCCAATCCTCCCATCTCCCCACCTGTCCCCTTAGGACTGACCTTCAGGGTAACACAGTTGTCTGGGAGCTGCTGTTCTATATAAACCTCCATGATGAGGTCTCCAGCCTGGGACAGCTGAGGGGACGGGTAAAGTATTCAGGAGGACACAAGAGAATCCAAAATATCAAGGTCAGAGGACTCCTTATGTTGCCTTATAAGCACTTTCCCCCACAAAAGTCGCCTCCTACCCCTCATCCCCAATGTGGCTCAGGCCCTTATAAGGGAGAACCCCAGGAGTGGCAGAACCACATCTTCAGGCTGCATGGGTATTTCCCAAGGCAGAACAACATATGGAAAGACAAGTTTAGAGTCAGACTCTCTGGGTTACATCTCTGGCACTCGCTACAGTATGACTTTGAATAAGTGATCCTCAAGGCCTTCTTTTTTATAACTATTTTTTTTAATGTCTATTTATTTTGAGAGAGACAGAGCAGGGGAGGGGCAGAGAGAGAAAGAATCCCAAGCAGGCTCTGCGCCATCAATGCAGAGCTCAACGCGGGGCTGAAACTCACTAACAGCCAGCTCATGACCTGAGCTGAAACTGAGTCAGATGCTCAACCAACTGAGCCACCCAGGTGCCCCGCTCTGTTTCTTTATTTGAAAAAATAGGACTGTACACCTCATGGAGTTGTGTGATGTTAAAGTGAGATCATAGGGTTTAGAATATAAGTCCTCTGCTGTTTGTTACCCTATTTATTACTATTATTCTCAGCACTTGGTCTAACTTAGCTAACTCTTCCTTGGATCTTTTTTTTACATGCAGAACTGAAGTACTCGCCACCATTGTGTAATGAAGAATCCTCATGGTGGAATAAGTGGAGTAAATCCTAAACCAAACCCCTCTCCCCAAAGCACTCCCCTCCTTGGTTTCCCCCTTTCTCTGAAAGCTGACGGCCAATGTCCAGCAGCAGAAGGCCACCCTCCTGTCTTGATATCCCCTCCTGGCCCACTCAGGAGTCTAAGGTCAGGACAAGTTACCTGTACATCCTTCCAGGTGGTGATAAGACTGACTTCCAAGTCAATCTGAGCTACCTGGTCAGAGTCAATCTGTGGAAGAGTCAAAAAGAAGTGTGTATTGTGGAGGTGGGTGTTGGTGCTAGGAAATGAGGGAAGAAGGGAGAGATGTACAAGACCAGAGGGTCTATATGAGAGCATTAGAGGCCAGAAGAGCTAAGAACTAATGGGGCATGGGCATTTGGAGTGACGTTATGGGATAGAGGGGCCCAGGGCTCTGGAAGGTGATTCCCGACGCAGAGGGCTTTCAGAGGTCTGGGCTGGGGTCCTGTTGGGGAGAGCAAGATCTAGAATCCAGGAAGAGGGACTATAGTCAGGGGTTGAGAGAACTTACATTAAAGACAGAGATGTAGCCATCAATGAGTTCCTGCAGCACCCGCACCTCATGTTCCCCCCGCCCATCTGTCTGGAACACACTAGGTGCAAACAGCAGGGCCAGGTTCCGCGTGCACATTTGGTTTATAGCAGCACACTTTTGCACCCTGCAGAAGGGCGTGACATGGGTCACAAAGGATGCAGCTTGTGCTCACCTGTTGGTCAATGCATCCATTCATTCAGCAAACACTTATTGAGTTCCTACAGTATTCCAGGCCCTGGGCTAAGCATTTGGGATACAGCTGTAAGACACAATACTGGCCTCAAGGAGCTCCCAGTCTAGGGGAGAGACAGATAAGGATGGGTGATTATAAATATTGTAGGAGGCAGCACACTTTTATGTAAAGGGACAGACAGTAAATATTTTAGGCTTGTAGGCCATACGTTCCCTGTTGCAATTCTTCAGTTCTACTGTTGTAGTATGAGAAGAGTTATAGACAATATAAAAGTGAATGGGTGTGGCTTTACACTTCATGGACAAAACTTCATTTAGAAATACAGGCAACAGGTTGGATTCGGCTCATGGGCCATAGTTGGCCCATCCCTGTGATATAGAGTAATCAGTACAATACAGCCAGTGTTCACCTTAGAATTGTTTAAAGTCCTGTCTCCCCAAGAGACTGGTCAAGATAGATCTGCAACTTACTCTTCTTTGTGTCTCCTACATCTAACCCTTTGTCTGTCATAGAATAATAAAACAAAATAATATTGATTGCTTACCGTTTTTGAATTCCTACTACATACATGCCAGGTGCTATAGTTAGGATTTTGGAAGGATTATTTCCTTCAACTCTCATGACCTAGGAGGTGGATACTATTCGTTACACCATCTTCCTTTTACAAACGAGGAAACTGAGGCTCAGAGAGTACAAATAACACCCAAGGTGACACACTAGAATGGTGGAAGACTAGAGTAAAGCTTAGGTCTGCCTGACCTCAAAGTCCACACTCTGAACCTTTGTGCCCTGACGCTTTCACTTAGCAATTGTTTACAGGATGAATGAATGAATGAATGTGGGGGGCAGGTAGACAGAGCTGATAAAGGGTCAGTGAGGAGCCTGCGGGGGTCCTGGCCATACTGACCGATAGAGATGCCCAATGAGGGTAGCCAGCGTGCGGCGGTTAACCTGTGGCAGGCAGCCAATCACTTCTTTGTACTTCTCCAGGCGCTGATTCTTCTGTGGTAGCTCTGGGATGGAAAGGGGAAGGGGTGGAGATGATCTGGGAAGGGAGCGCAGAGGGATTTTTGAAGAAACAAACCTAGGGTGGATGTGCCTCTGCCCCCTTCCCACCTTGACCTAAGCTGAGTCCTTGAGTGATCCTGAGGGGTGGGGAGGAAGTACTGGGGAGGATGGCTGCCCAATCCCACAAAACAGCCTCAGGGATTCAAGGGTGTGTGTGTGGGGGGGGGGGGGGGTGGAGTTCCTGGTTGTCCCTTGGCTATCTGTGAAGAGTTTTTAGGGACCTTGGGAGTACCAGCAGCCTCCCTCCAGCGGGGCAACAACCGTGCACAGGTCACAGGGTCATCGAGCTCTCGAAAGAAGCGTTTGAGTGTATCGGTGACATCCTCCACGAAGTGCTCCCCTGGCCGGAGCTTCACTGACCGGGCATCCCGCCGGAACTCAGCAAGGAGCCGAAGGCTACGGGCGCGGGCACCCCCTTTCCGGTATATGCCCTCCAGCTGGAGCCCTGAGAACAGCCAGCATCTCTGCTCACCACTGCCCAAAGACCCACCCACCCACCTGGTATCCAGTATCTGTGACCTACCCCCACCACCCCCCCTGACATGCTGTAGGGCTATTGGGGTAAATGGGCCAGAAAAGAGGAAGTCTGCCTCCATGGTCTTGACTCTCAAGACCCTGCTCAAGTACTCCTGCTCAGAAGGTCCTTCCCTAACCATGATATTACACAGAGTCCCCATCACTCACTATTTTGGTTTTGAAATAGCACTTTCAAATCATATTACAGTCAATCCTCACTATTCAGATTCAATATTGTGAATTTATCTACTTGCTAAAATTTATTTGAAACTCCCAAACCAGTACTTGTGGCACTTTCCCAGTCATTTGTGAACATGCGCAGAGCAGAGACGAATTTGAGTTGCCTATTGGACACATTCCCAGCTAAGCTCTCATATGGTAAACAAGTGTAGTCTTCATGGTATATATAGAACCACATTTTTTCATTCTTGTGCTTTTTTTCTTTGGGTAGTTTCACTATTTGAAATGGCCCCCAAGTGAAGTGCTAAAGTGCTGTCTAGTATTCCTAAGTACAAGAAGGCTGTGATGTGCCTTATGGAGAAAATATGTGTGTCAGATAAGCTTTCCTTATGCATGAGTTACAGTGCTGCTGGCTGTGAATTCAAAGTTAACAGATCACAAATACATATTAAAGCAAGTATCTTTAAACAGAAACACACTTAAAACAAAGTTGCATATTGATGGATCAGTTGATGAGAATGTGACCAGAGCTTCCCAGGAACCCAACCCTGTATTTCCACTGGGGCGACAATTTAGTATTCATTCATTCAATGTTTGCAATAACTTCATAGAACAACACTACCATGAATAATGAGAACTGACTGTATTTTTCTTACTTATTACCCAGTTCTCCCACTAGTCTCTGAGCATCATAGAACTTTCCCTTTTCACCACTATATGTCCAGTGTCTGGCACACGGGAGCAGCTCAGTAAACATCTGCTGAATGAAGAGCGGCAGTCCAGGAACTGTGGAAGAGTGGGTATGGGCACCCATGCTCTTTCTCCAGGACTTTCACTGGACTGCTGACTTAATCCCTCCTTTGAACATGAGGAAGACTGAGAACAGGATGGGATCTAGTGAGCAGGCAAAGTCAGTGCATGAGGCTACTACCAAAGTGTGGAGAATGTCATTAGCCACTCACTATCCACTGTCAATGTTGTAAGCACAACTATTTGTAGTTAATGGATGTGCCTTTCCCCCCTTTATTGCCTTCCTTAGTTTTCCATGAAGTTTCCTTCTCAAGAGTCCTGCCTTCTAGGGGCACCTGGGTGGCTCAGTCAGTTAAGTGTCCGACCTTGCCTCAGGTCATGATCTCATGGTTCATGGGTTCGAGCCCAAATTGGGCTCTGTGCTGACAGCTCAGAGCCTGGAGCCTGCTTCAGATTCTGTCTCTCTCCATCTCTGCCCCTCCCCCACTCATGTTCTGTCTCTCTCGTCAAAAATAAATAAACGTTAAAAAAAATTAAAAAAAAAAAGGGTCCTGCCTTCTAAAGGGGGTTCATCAAGGAGCTAGATTCTACTTGGTGCCTCCTTGGGCTGGAGAATAAAGCAGAGGCCAAAAAGTCACAGAGAATTCTGGGAGCCACTCGCACAGCTGAGCCTTTATGCCTGGAAAAACTCCCACACAGAATAAATCTGCTCAGACCTTCAAGGATTTTGCTGCACAGCTTGGCTCTTGCCTTACAGCTGCCCCCTCTTTGTTCTTTATGGCTCTCCATCTCCAGTCACATTTCAGTGCTGCTCTGCTCCCCTTTCACGCCCACGGCCCACTAACAGCTACCTTGGAACACTTACTACCTGCCAGATGCTGTGCTAAATGCTTTACATATGTTCTCTTACTATCACAACTATCCTAGAAAACGAGGACTGTTAGTAGCCCCATTCTACCAATGGGGGAACTGAGGCTCAGAAAGATAAAGAAGCTTGCCAAGGATCATACAGCAGGTTGTTGTTAGGCTGCAATCTCTGGAGGCAAAGCTTCTGTAGGCAGATCACAACTTCTGGCTGTTCCTATGTCCCCCATCCCCTACTGGCTCAGTATTGGCCAGTACCCACTCACCATGCTGGGTGACAAAACTGATGCAGGCATCCACGATGATGGGGATGTCACCCCGGCTCATCTGCTGCTCTTGCAGCCCTGTGCCGCCCCCGCCAGCAGCCCCCTCAATGGCCGCGGTCCATGCTGAGAAATCCAGCCGGCCCTCCCCCTGCAGATACAGGGTCCTGAGACCCAAGAGGCCTGAGTCAGAGCCAGCTCCTGAGGGTCCTTTAAACTAAGAGGCCCAGGATCACAAGGCCCAGTCTTCCAAGAGCCACCAGCAGGGGGCAGCAAAATTCAACCCAGACAGAGCCCCTGAACTAGGCAATGGAATTTGAGGAAGTGGGTAGTGGTCCAGCAGACCAGGGTGGAGGGTGGAGCGGGGCGGGCTCTAGAAAGAGGGATCCAGGGTCAAGGATAAGGGCAACACTTACCTTCCTGTTTCCACCAGGACCAAATGCTCCTTCTTGTCTGGGGTGTCAGCTGCTGAAACCACACCTGGGAGGAGAACCATGAGACAGTATCATGACTGTCTTCATCATAGTGACTAATATTTACTAAGTATTTAAGGTATGTAGGTGCCAGACTAGGAACCCTACAAACAATGCTGTATTAAATCCTGTAAGTTACATACTATTATCCCCATTTTACAGGTGACATATTAATGCTCAGAGAGGTTAAGCTGCTTGTCTCATTACTTGTTATAAAATGGCAAAGCTGAGCTGGAACTCAGGTCTCTTGTCTCCAAAGCCCTCTGATATTATCCCATACTGTTCTCTTTGAGGAAGTGAGAATACCCAGTCCCCTCTCCCAGTCTCCAACCAGCAAATGACTCCAAATAACAGTAACAGTAACATTTATAACATGTAACATTTATTAAACACCTATAAGATAGGTCCTACCAGGCTCTGTGATAAGTGTTTTACATGCATTGCCTTATTTGAAACTACAACTGTTTCATTGTGCCCACTGTAAAGAGGAGGAAACTAAGGCACAGAAAGGTTAAGCAACCTGTCCAAGATCACACAGCTAGAAAGTGACAGAGGTGGAGGTCTGTATCTGGGCAGTCTGACTCCAAAGTTTGTGCCTGAATACACTATGTTCTGCTGTTTCCCCTAGGGATCCCCAAATAGATGAAGGTCCACTGTCCCTTACCCCATGGCCACCTTTCATCCCTGTCCCCACCCCTGCTCACTGATTTCCTGTAGCCGCCGCAGATGCACCATGTCCTCAGGGGCTGGAGAGCCAGGGCCCGGTGCTGGACACAGGAAGAGGTGGTCACCACGAAGAAGTCCAAACCCTGACAGCCAGAGGCCAGGGGCCAGGGCTGAATGGGTGGGAGAGCGTAGCCACAGGCGGCCCAGCCGCAGCAGCCCAGGGCCCAGCAGCTGGTGACAGCTCAGCGGGGAGAACCACTGTGAGTCAAGAGGAAGACATGGGGAACAAGGAGGATGGGGAAAGAGATAACAGGTGGAGAGAAGAGTGAGAAGGATAGGGAAAGACATGAAGAGAGAGCAGAAGAAAGACCGGAATGAAAAGCGATGGGGAGAGAACAAAAGAAAGACACAAGAACACAGGAGATGGATGGAGAAAGACAGGAAAGAAATTCAGTTCAATTTAATTTGCTCCAGCCAACACAGAGAAGATATTCTGTGTGGCAGCCTTATGCCCTTAAATGTAAGGGTAAGGGATGTAAGGGATGTAAGGGTAAGAAAGAATGGGCAGCCAAAATGCTCTAACTGAAGAGTCACGATGCCCTGGGAAATCCCACCACCCTAAGGGGTCAGGGGAGGATTTGTGAAGAAATAAATGTTGGAGATGGTCTGCAAAATGGTGCTTCTCCAGCTACCTGTGGTGATGAAACAGGAGTTCTTTTTTTTTTTTTTGTTCAAAATTCCAATCTGTTACTAATAGTACTTTTGTAAAAAACAATAAAAATGAACTACTAGAAAAGTAAACTGAAAAAAGAAATACACAATATAAGCCCTCCCTTTTAAAAACTAGATTCTACATATAAAATCACTCTGTGACATTCCAATGAATGTTTGAGCATTTCCCACAGAGAAGTGTCACATCCTGCAGGGCCGACCTGGTGAGGCCAGGAGGAGGCCCTTGGACTTTGGTAATGGGAAGTCACTAACCACCCCTGAAGAGTAGCAGCTCATAAGTCTGGCAGAGGAGGGCAGCCATCAGGGGTTAAGGAGGAAGGGCATGCTTGCTAGGGCACACGACTATTCTGAGGGGTTGTCAGGAGGGCACCAGGGTGATAAGAAGCCGAAGGTGGAGCAGGACTGAGGGAAAAAACGGTTAAGGACGGGAGCGATTGGAGCAATGGGCATCATCATCACCATTACTATTTCAACACCCACAGATGGAGGGCCTGCTGTGTGCCAAGCAGCGCGGGTCTCACATGTCACTTAATCCTCAACGCCAAGGGGAGCATCTTTTAGAGCCACTCTATCTGTATGGAAAAGCTCACAAGGCTGAGAGTTGGAGGACTCAGATCCCAGGATATCTGACTTTAGGGCCTGAGCTTTTTTTTTAATATTCATTTATTTTTGAAAGAGCGCAAGTTGGGGAGGGGCAGAGAGAGGGAGACAGAGGGTCCAAAGGGGGCTCTGCACTGACAGCAGCGAGCTCAATGTGAGACTCAAACTCATGAATGGAGAGAGATCATGACCCGAGACAAAGTCAATGCTCAACTGACTGAGCCACCCAGGAACCCCTAGGGCCCGAACTTTTAATTGCAGGGAGAGGGTGCAGGACAGAGAGACCAGCTTGCCTGGGAATGGAGACACTGGGTCTCATAAAGGCAGCCTCACCTGTGCACTGGGAGAACTTGGGGAAGGGGGAAGTGGGAGTTAGAGGCAGCCTTTCCTTGGGAAGAAGGCCTGCACAATGAAGTTCAAGCCATGAGCTTTGGAGACAAAGGCCTGTTTTCAATCCTGGGCTCTGCTGCCTCCTAGCTCTGTGACCTTGATCAAATGACTTCATAACCTGTGTAACTCTGTTTCCCTGTATGTGAAATACTGATAATCCTTTCCTCTCAGGGTTGTTGTGAAAGTTAAATGAGCTATTGAGTGGGCAGTGCCTAACACTGGTCCTAGCACAGCTGTTAATGAAGGTGGATGTGGTAGGGGTGGCTGTAGGAACAGGAGAGGGCATGATGGGGACAGCTGGGGACAGGGAAACCATGGGCTGTTAGGGAGGAGGTCTCAGATGGCTCACCTTGCCCACAGCACTGGTCCAGGCCTCCAGACTGTCAGCTCCATCTGTGCCAAAATGCTGGATCCTCCCCCCAGTGAGGATGAGCTCAAAGGAAAAGGGGAATCTAGAAAGAAAGTGAGGTTAAGGAGAATGGGGACCAAGAGGGGCTGGCAGGCTCAGGATCACAAAGGGCAAAGGGGGAGTGCAGGGAGCATGGGGTGTGGTTACCTGTCGAGGGGTGTGGTTACCTGTCAAGGTCACTTGGGTCAGTGGGTGGGGGACTCACACCCAGACATACAACATCTTGGGGCTGGATGAGGCTGAGGGGTTCAGGGCTGCTTTCTGACACAAACATTTCCAGAGCTGCTCTCAGCACGCACCACATTCGGGGGGGAGCTAAGGGGGAGGCTGATGGTCAGCAGGCAGAAGATGTCTGTCCCTACCGTCATAATTCCCATTTCCCATATTTATTCTTTCTATGCCAAACCCTCTGCCTGTGTATGATCTCACGTAATCTTTACAACAACACTATGAGGTGGGTATCATCTTCAGTCCTCTTTGCAGGTAGGGAAACTGAGGCCCAGAGTTTGAGTAGTTTGCCCAAGTCACATTAGTAGGAAGTAGCAGAGCTGGGATTTGGCCCAGGCAGTCTGACTTCACAGCACACGCTCTCATCTATCACCCAGTGCTGCCCCCAGGCATGGTCCCTCTCTTACTCCCAGCACCTAGCCCACTCCAGGGTGTGGCCCTACTTGCCCTTCCCGCCCCTCTGCGGTACACCTTGCTCATCCCAGTTTCTGCCCCATCTCCCCCCACCCTCGGCTCGCCTCTCACCATCCCGGCCCCTGCGAGGAGGTGGGGGTCCAGCTTTGTTGCTGATGGGACCACAGTACAGGAAGCTGCTGTAAGTGGCAGGTACCACCACCTCATTGTACACGCCAGGGGAAGGGTCTGCAAGGGGAAGGAGAAGTGGTCAGTTCAGTGCAGTGCAATGGGATGGCCTGAGTCATCAGGAAAAGGATCAGACTGAGGAAGACAGTGGGACCCAACTCCACTGGCAGCATGGCCAAGTCAAGCCCAGTGGGGCTGGACCCCTTACTACCCAGATTAGTAAAGATGGTAGTAGGAAGCAAGACACCAGCCCTTGCCCACTGCCTCTCCCAACCAGCCATCCATTCACCCAGTCAGCCCAGGGTGGAAACCTCTAAGCATGGGCCATCCTATAAGTGTCACAGCCCCTCTGGCCTGACCCCTGGAGAGAAGCATCATTAGATGACTGTTTCTTTGATCAGACTTCCCCAGGAACATGAGATCTCCTTTATGGGTTGACCTTGTCAGGGGTTCACCAGCACTAACACCTCAAACATCCAGATCCATTCCAGGCAGTGGCTGCCATTGATCATTTCATGACTTCAGGATATAGGACCCAGAGGATCTAGAAGGTTGGGAAACTACCCAACCTGGGCCATTGTGATGGGATGAGTAAAAGGGTACATGGGGCTCCCTGGAACAATCAAGGCACGGGTCAGGGTTGAGAATTCTTAGGGGATGAGAAAGGAGGTCCTTCTGGGGATTACCTGGGAGCAGGAGACCAGAGAAGCTGCCATCAGGTGCTGAGGGGGACCAGGACTCCTCGCCCTCAGAGGCCTCAACACAGAGGAGCTGGGTCATGTTCTTCAGCAGATTGGGTCCTGTCACAGCTGCACACAGTGCCTACAGAAGGGGAAGGGCCTCTATCAGCCCCAAGACCCAACCTGACAGTGTGGGGACAGTCCTCCAGTCATCAGAAACAGCCCCAACCCCACGCCAAGTCTAGGCATTTCAACTCAGAGACTGCCCTCCTCCATCAGCCCCAACCTGTCCCTCCTACCTGGAGAAGCTGGCCATGATCTAGATACTGAGGGTGGGGCTTCCGGAAGAGACCCAGTCGGTACTTCCGGGAAATGAACTCTCCCCGGGGGCCAGGGCTTGTATCTGGATGCAGCCCCTCACCTGGGGGTAATGCCCCTGCCCAGAAGCGATTGGCACGATCATTTCCCAGGACAATGAACAACTGTAGGATGACAAAGGGCAGAGGCAACTGACAGGAACTCGAGTCGTCAGACATTTCAATCCTGCCCTCAAGCTGGGCCCACAGCCTTTTATGGATGCTTTTCTTCCATCTTCCCCACTTTTTCCCTCTTCAGACTCCTCACCTGCACTATCTCATTACTCCACACACTTGTGTCCAGCTTCAGGCTCTGTACTTTGGAGATCCCAGAACCCAGGGCCCGGTGCTGACCTGTTAGGGTATGAAGGGTATGTGGCATAGATACCCAGAACCTCCAGCCTCAGCCCCCGCTCCCTCTCCCTGTTTTAGCTAAAGGCCCCAGCCCTCACCTGCACACTGCTTGCAGATGACCACCCCGAGGTTGACAGCAGCCCAGTCTGGGCGGGAGGCGCCACAGTCCGCACAGTGCCGGTTTGCCCGATTGGACCAGATTTTCTCAGCCACCTCGTAGTCAGACAGGGTCTCGGTTACTGCTTCCTGCAGAGCGGCTGCCCAGCTTTGCCGAGCACCCCCAGACTCGGCTGTGAAGCTGAGGGGTGGACAGCCAGTCTGTGGGCATGGATACCCCCTCCTACCTGTCCCATCTCACTAGCCATTCCTGCAGGAAGCCCTGCAGGCCACTTCTGGGCCAGCCCAGACCATCCTGAGACCTTGACCCTGATCACTGGAATTCCATCAGTGCACACCCACTGACATCCTACTGAAGAGGCCTCTAGTCCTCTACCTGCCCTGGGTCTCCTTCAAAAGTCTCTCCCCCAGGGGTGCTTGGGTGGCTCAGTCTGTTAAGTGTCTGTCTTTGCTTAGGTCATGACCTCCCTGTTTGTGGGTTCAAGAGTGCAGAGCCTGCTTGGGATTCTCTCTCTCTCTCTCTCTCTCTCTCTCTGCCCCTCCCCCCACTCACACTTTCTCTCCCCCCCCCCCCCCCCGCCCTTTCTCTCTCTCTCTCAAAATAAATAATAAACTTAAAAAAAAAAAAGTCTCTCCCCAGTCCCTGCCTCCTGCCAGTCTGGGCCCCACCTGAAGCAGCGATGGGGCGTGAGCAGATCAAAACTGCGACTCTTGGTCTCCCTGACGCTGCATCCTTGCAGTTCAATGAAGCAGATCCCGATGCCGGAAGAAAAGGCCTGGTGGGATTGTGGGGGTTGGAACAGGTTCAATGAGGCACCAGAATGGGCTAGGCCAGGCTCCTTGGCCTCGGCCAGGCCCTTCTCACCTGCTCACTCTTGTACAGGGCAAGCTCTCCAGGGCTCAAAGCAGCAAAAACCTTGGCCTTGTGTCCACGAAGTTCTAGCATGCCTGTGCGGAGGGGTCGGGGTGGCTGAGCGGGCCGGGGATGGCCCAGGAGGCGCTGCTCCCTCAGGCAGGATTGCAGTGTGGAGCACCAGGTGTCCCGCTGGGCTGGTGGGGGACAGAGAAGTAGGTTAGCCAGCAGCTGTGTGCTCACATGGCTTCCCTGCCCCCCACCCTGACACAGTAGGGCCCTGCTTCTCACCCTCGCTCTCTGTGCGAAACACAAACACCCTCTGGCCAGTGATGACCTGGAACTTGTTATCCTTGCTGCTGCGGGTCATCTCAATGGCAGTCAGAGGGATCACACCCTTGGGGAAGGGATCCTGGAGAGACAGCCCAGTGACCCAAAGGGACAGCAATTCAACCATGTGTGCTGACCCTGGGGCCAGCGCCAACTTTTAATGAGATCGGCATTCATTCCACAAGCAGTGGGGTACAGCTGCTAACCTAGCTACTTTAGATGCTGACATCAGTCGTGTGGTGACCGCCTCCCCCCGCACCCCCCCCCCCCCGACCTGGGCTTCCCATCTTGCAGTCCGAAGCCTTTCTCAACCCTCCCCTTCCCTTTCTCTTTCCCTAGGCCCAACATAGCATCTCCCAGACCCCCACCTTATCATTGCCAAAGTACATCAGACTCCTGCCGTTGAACTGCACAAAGCGCCTCTGGAAAACGTAGTTTCTGGGGAAGGCAGGGGCCAAGATGAGTGAGTGGTGGAGGCTGTATCCTGAGGGTTCCTAGGGTCTGGGAGTACCTGGGACCTGACCCACCACCACCACCCAGCCTCCCTCTTCCCTCTTCTCCCTCCCTACCCTCCCTTTCCCTCCCCAGTAGCCCCACCCCTGAGGGGAGAGCTTGTCTAGCCAGCCGCTGAGCAGGGGCGTGGGGCGGTCTGCTGTGGATGAGAAGCTGGCATAGGGTGAAATGAGGTCATCATTCATCTCCATGTCCAGGGTGGGCAGTGAGAGGGTAGAATCCCCAGGCAGCTCAAGGCTAGCATAGCCAGCATCCTCCCGTGCTTCCAGATCCTGTCTGCTGAGCCTTATGTGGGGCAAGAGAGAACATATATTAGACCCTGGTCCCTAGACACCCCCACCCACAGCACTTCGTAGAATGTTTGGAAGGTACTGGATCACTTTTCAAACAGGGAAATGGGGATGTTGGGAACCCAAAAGATTATCATAGAGCCTTTTCCCTGAGCACACTTGGATTTTTTACTGGAAAAATTTCAGTCCCTCTCCTTTGCCATTAGTATTACTTGGTAGAAAAGTTGGGGAAAGGCTGTGTAGCTGGCTTTCTGCCATAGTTGCTGATATCTAATCAATAAGTCTTTTTGGTTCTCTCTCCAAAAATGCTTGACTTTCTCTCCCTGGACCAAATTCCCATGAGTTCTCACCAGGGTGATATGAATTACCTAACTGGTCACCTGCTTCCACTCCTGCCCTCCCTTGGACCTCACTTGCCATCACTACCAGAGCACTCCTTTAAAAATGCAATTGACCTTTCTCTGCTCCTCCCCTGCTCACGGTCTGTCTGTCTGTCTCTCTCTCAAAAATAAATAAACATTAGGGGCGCCTGGGTGGCGCAGTCGGTTAAGCGTCCGACTTCAGCCAGGTCATGATCTCGCGGTCCGTGAGTTCGAGCCCCGCGTCAGGCTCTGGGCTGATGGCTCGGAGCCTGGAGCCTGTTTCCGATCCTGTGTCTCCCTCTCTCTCTGCCCCTCCCCCGTTCATGCTCTTTCTCTCTCTGTCCCAAAAATAAATAAAAAACGTTGAAAAATAAATAAATAAATAAATAAACATTAAAAAAATTTTTTAAAAAAAGGGTGCCACATGGCTGGCTCAGTTGGTTAAGCGTCCAACTTCAGCTCCCGTCATGATCTCACAGTTTGTGAATTTGAGCCCCGCGTTGGGCTCTGTGCTGACAGCTCAGAGCCTGGAGCCTGCTTCAGATTCTGTGTCTCCCTCTCTCTCTGCTCCTCCCCCGTTCACGCTCTGTCTCTGTCTCTCTCTCAAAAATAAACATTAAAAAAAAAATGTAATGCAAATGAGATCATTTCACTATCCTCCACCACCCCTTCCCTCAATGAAATCCTGCATAACTTCTCATTTGCAGTTGGGATAAATCCAAATCCCTTAAAAGGGGCTGTAAGACCTTGTACAATGAGACCCACACCCAATCCCCTGACCTCCTTTTATATCACCCTTGCCTTTGCTTACTACAGTTTAGCCACCTTCTCTTCCCTCTTTCAGAGTCTTTGCACATGCTGTTCCTTCTGCCCAGAACATGCTTCCCTGGGCTGCTTTATCTCAGCCCTTAGGTCTTTGCTTATGCCATCTTCCCAGGAAGTCCTCTATTATTCTCTGTCACTTTCCAGGAGTCCTTAACCTCAGTAGCACAAAGTCACTTGGGAAACCTTAAAATACCAGTATATGGCCCCCATCCTAGACATTTAAGTTTGATCATCTGGGAGTGGGCTCATGAATGTTTATTTCTAAAAGTTCCCCAGGCTGGGTTGCCTGGGTAGCTCAGTTCATTAAGCATCCGACTTGGGCTCAGATCATGATCTCCGTTTTGGTTCATGAGTTGGAGCCCCACATAGGGATCTGTGCTGGTGGTGCAGAATCTGCTTGGGATTCTCTCCCTGCCCCTTCCCCACTTGTGTGCTCTCTCTCTCTCTCTCTCTCAAAATCAATAAACTAAAAAAAAAAAAAAAAGTTCCCAGACTATAGTGCAGCTAAGGTTGAAAACCATTACTCTACCCTATTTGTTTCTTACTTAAGTGAGAAACACTTACTTAAATTGCTTACTTAAGCAATCAGTTAAGAACCCCCACAAACTCCCAGTGCCTCATCTACCCAATTTCACACATTTTTTACATTCCTTCTGCTGCTGTCATAAACATCCCTGTTTGAAACCAGTCCCTCCTCTGTGCACCAACCTCTCACCTACACAGGATGTTGCTCCAGACTGTCTCCCCTTCCTCTCCCCGACAGCAACTAATTCTCCCTCTCTACCAGATCCCTGCAATCCATCTATAAACATATGTAACACTGCCTCCTACAAAAAACATTTCTTAACTCCACTTCCACTGTAACAACCACTCAACCCTGTGCTCTTCTATGCAGAAAAATTCAAAAATGTCATCTGTACCTTCCAACTCCTTCTGTTATCTCTTGAGACCATTTTGATCTGGCTTTCACCTTTACCTCTTGTCAAGGTCCCCAGTGACCTCTATGTTGCCAATTCCAGAAGCCAATTCTCAGTCCTTGTCTTTCTTGACCTCCTGGCAGCATTTGAACTGTTGACCTCCCCCTCCTCCTATCTTCACTTGGCTCCTATGACATCACACTCTTCTGGTTTTCCTTCTCCTTTACTACTCATTTCTTTTTAGTCTGTTTTTCTGGTTCTTCCTCTTCTCCCAAACCTCTTGATATTGGGGTATGCTAGGACTCTGATCTTGGTCCTCTGCTCTATCGACACTCACTCACAGCTATATACACCCATGTAGATGCTGTAAACTCACAAATTTAGATCTCCAGCTCAGACCTCTCCCCCAAACTCCAGGCTTGTATATTCAATGGTCTATTTGTCATCTCTTCTTGGGTTTATAATATATACCTCAAATTCAGCACATCCAAAATGGAGCTCCTGATCTCCCCACCACCCCCTGCTTTGTGCAGTTTCCCCATGTCAGATCAGAGCAACTCCAGGAACTTTCAGTTGCTCAAACAGCACTGTCCAACAGAGGTCACTGTGCAAACCACATACGTAATTTTCGATTTTCTAGTAGCCACATTAAAAAATAAAAAGAAACAAGTAAAACTAATTATATTTTATTTAATCCCACATACCCAACATATTAACATTTTACTATGTCATCCATATAAAAAGTAAGATAATTTATGTCTACTTCTGTCATATTCATCCAGTACTGATTTTTTTTTCATGCTAAGTCTTTCAAATTTGGTAGTTTTATAGTTACAGCACATCTTACTCCAGACTAGCCACATTTCATGTGTTCAGTAAGCACGTGTGGCTAGTGGCTACCACACTGGACAGTGCAGCTCAGACTAAAATCTTTGAGGTCATTCTTGACTGCTCTTTTCTCTCACACCCCAAGTGTCAATGTCTCTCACATGACAGTTTGCCTTCAAAATATAACCCATATCCAACCACATCTTGCCATCTCCACTACCATGACTTAGTCTGAGATGTCTCATCTAGATTACTGCAATAACCTCATATCTGGTCTCTCTACTTCTGCTTTTGCTCCTACTGACCATTCCCAACACAGCAACCAGAGGGATTCTTAAAAATGTATTCAAAACCCTTCCAGTGGCTTCCCATTTCACTTAGAGTCAAAGCGAAAGTCCCCAAAAGGTCCTACCTGATCTGATTCTTTTTACCTCTCTGACATCATTTCCTCCCACTCTTCCTGCCCTGGCCACTATACCCCAGCCCCACTGGCCTTGTCACCACTCCTGGGTCTACCTGGAAGCCTCTATTCTAGCCACTCCCCTGCCTGGGACACTTATCCCAGACACTGTCATGATTAACTCTCTCACACCCTTCATTTTGCTCAAGTGTCATTTGAAAACACTCTGGCAACTCTTAATGAAAAATTATAGCCCATTTCCCCTCACTCCATCCCAGCCTTCTTACCCTGCTCTTTTTTTTCCCATGGTATTTAATACCTTTTAACATATGATGTAACTTATTTATTATACTTATTTTTATTTGACTCCCCACACGGACAAGGATTTCTGATCTATCCCAAATACCTACAACATCTGGGATGCAGTAGATGCTCAATAAAGATTTGTTAAATGAAAGCAAGAAAAGCATTTCTCCGTATTGTAAATTATATATCCATCTGTTTGTCTACTTGTTTCAGTTCCTGTCTGCCCTTGAGTCACAAGAGGCTTGAGGGGGGTACTGGGTCTGCCATAGTCCTTCTATATCTTGAGTACCTGGCTGGCACACAGTGGACACTCAATACACATTTGATGAATAACTGGATCCATAGCCACCACCAGACTGCTCCTCAAGCTTCTCTCTTCCTGCCATCACCACCCTACTGACTACTCACCTGTGTTCAACCCGGTCCTGACAGACACCTCTGCCTTCTCTTCTGTCAGGTGGCCCTGGGACCCCCACGGGCTGGACACCATAGTACAGGCAGCCAGGGTCCATGATATGTACTGGCAGGGGGAGTAATGGGAGAGACAAGGAAGAGGAGGTCAGGTGGGAATGTATGGGTCCTGAAGGGACCTGTCTCTCTCCCCCCAACCCATGATAACCCACCTACCTGTGCCTGCTGTGGGCCTGAGGGCAGGGGTGGGGGCAGCTGCCTGGGAGCTGTCTGGGGTCCTGAGGGAAAAGGTCTAGTGATCATTAAGGGAGAGAGGAGAGAGGAGAAACCCTCATGTCCTGCACCTTCTTGCCCCCACCCAGCACTGGATCCCAAGGAAGCCAGCCCCACTCACATGTCCTGGGCTGTCTGTGCCCCGCCTCTTAAGTCCAGGCCAAAGTAGATGGCATTTGGCATCATTTCCACAGTATTCAAGGCTGAAGTCTGCTCAGAGGAGGAGGTGGGGAGAGGAGGGGAACTTGGGCTGGACTCCGGGCTCCTGGACACTTCTGGTTTCCAGAGGGTTGGGCTCACTCCAGGTCTTTGGGTGGTGGTGGGGCCACTGAGTCCACCAAATACTGTCCTGGGCTTAGGCACAGGCTTGGGGGGCTGGGCTTGGGGGGCCAGGCTGGGGGATGGCTCCATGGCACTGTCCAACTGGGAATCCAGGGAGCCCTCTGCAGCACCTGCCTGCAGCAGGCGCAGAATGCGTTTCCGGTGACCTGTGGCGCTGACACCCAACTGCCTCAGCTCCTCGTGGCCCAGGCCCCGGGCTGCACCCGCTGTAGCCAGGCCATGCCTTCGGAACGTGTCTGCATACTGCTCCAGGTGCACCGTGGCCAGCCACACAGCGATGTCCAGGTCCTGAGGGGCAGCCATGGGGGCTCAGGCCATTGCTGGGGGGAGCGGCAGGGTGAAGGAAGGGCTCAGGCTGAGATTCCCCCTCCCTGTCCCAAAGTCTGAGGCCTGGACAGGGGGTAGGTACCAGACTTGTCTTCCTCCAAAGAAAAATGACCAGTGGCCGGCAATCTGGAGGAAGAGCCGTCCCAGAACATCAGAAAGGGCTTTCTTATTATAGAGGAATCTCTTCATTTGCAGATGAGGACACTGAGGCTCAGAGAAGGGAAGAGGCTTGCCCCAGGCTCACAACAAATTGGTGGAAGTGTTGGCCCCCACGCTCCTGACCACCCTAGGTCTGGATCAAAGCTCTGCCTCTGCTTTATTGCATTCAACCAAGTCAGCATGGGACAAGATGACAGAAGCCTGCGGGGGCAGGATGGAAAGGGATGGTGGGAAGAGGGGCCTCATTACGTGGCCTAAGGTGGGTACAGGGGCAGCTGTGGCACAAGAGGAGGGAAGAGGTGGAGATTCCACCCCCCTGGTTTTCAGAACTGAGGTACAAGCTCGGCCATCCTAATCCTGGTCATTCCCAGTTCCTCCTCCCCTTCCACCTATTGTCTCTGCTCAGACTTCCTTCCTGTCCCTCCAGCCCTGGCCGCCCCCACATCCTGTCTGCCTTGGACAGGCTGCCCAGAGAGCCCTAACTAGTTTCAGCAAGTGGGGTCCTGGCCGTGGAAACAGGCCACCTGGGGAATGGGGATAGGGTGGAGAATTGGGCTGGAAAGAGGAGGGCCCAGAGGCCAGGGGTACTCCAGGGTCTTCACTCTCCACCAACCTGAAGCATGTTCACACACATGCATGCACACGTGAGCACCCTCCCTATAGCGACTCAAGAGTGTGAAATGACATCCCCCTACCTCTGCTTTCTCCAAATCTTCTTCCTCTGAGCTTTCCCTTTCCCTTTCCCGTGCCTTTGGGCTCAAGTCTTTGAGGCTCTGTCCCGTTCGGCCATCCCGACCCTGACCCTGGTCTATTCTCTGGACCTGTCTCAGAGTTTTCTCTCTGCTTGTCCCTTTCTCTACCCCACTCTATCGGTCACTGCCTCTATCTAAATCCATCTTTGTTCCCCTCCTTCTTTTGCTCTGTCATTAAGCCTCTCCTTGCCTGAGTCTCCAATTTTAACTAGACCTTTAGGTGTATGTGACTCCAGATTTCTGTCTCTCTGCCTCTGCCTGTTAGCTTCTCACACACTTTCTCCCCATGGGGTCCTGACCAGGACTCTCTCTCGCCCCAGCATCAGTTCTGGCCTTTCTGCCTCTCCGCAGCTGGGCCCCCGTACCCAAGCTAGTTAGGGCCTGACTCAGAGCCCAGTTTCCCAGTGACTCAGATCCAGCCCGAGGGCACGGGACTGGAAACCCGGAGGTGCGCGGGGCAGGAGTGCCGGGGGCGGGCCGGGCAGCGCGGGGCAGCGCGGGCTGCGACGAAGGAGGGGGTTGAGGAGGGAGGGGGCAGAGGCCAGGCCACCGGAGGGAGGGGCGAGTCACGGCGGGGAGGGGGGCGGGGGAGGGCCGCCGGCGCGGACGGGGCCCTCGAGGAGGGGACGGGGAGGAGTCTGGGAAGCAGGGGCCCGTGGGCGCGGGGGTCCTCACCTCACTACGCGGCCGCCGTCCGCTCCCGGTGCCCGCCGCGCCGTCCGAGGCTCGGGTCGCGCAGCGCGGGCCCCGCCTCCCCTCAGCCCTCCCCCGACGGGCCCGGCCCCGCCCCGCCCCGCCGGCCGGTTCCCTCCGCTGGGCCCCGCTACTCCTTGTGCAAGCGCCGGCCTTCAAAAGGTTTGGGCTCCTTACCTAACCGCTGCGCTTATCTCGGGGCCTGGCCAACTCTGTCTTCCTAGGGGCCGAGAAAGGGACCGGAACAGGAGCGGGAGGTCAAGACAGCTTTAGAGAGAGGGACAAAGGGGTAAAGACCAGAATGGAGATGTGACAGAGGTAGAACCAGAGCGAAAAGGAGAGCGGCCTGGAGCACGGCTTTGCCCTTCTGCTGTTCCCTCCCCATCGTGCCAAAAGAGGAGGGAAAGAGGTGGGCCCTAAGCCCCCAGGGTGGCAGCCCCTGTCCCATGCCCAGCACCGTGGCTGGACCCTGGCACCCAGTTAGCGAGTGAAGGGAGGCTGGCATCCGGAAGTCACAGATAGCCACAGCCTGCCAAGCTGGGGACCCCTTCAGTAGCCCAGAGGTTTGACGTGAGGGAATAGGGGCCGATGCCTAGCAGAGGAGTCCCCATCTGCTTCTTCCTCCCCAAGAGCCAGGCCTAGGTTTCTTCCCAGAGGTGAAGGTCAGCAAGGCAACATTCCTACTCCCATACCCCCCAACCCGGGTCTTGGGGCTGCCTTTTAGGGGATAAGCCTGGCGCCCTGCAAGCTCAGTGACCCAGCAAGAAGTCTTTTCTTCTTTAGGAGAAGCCCCTTCTCTTCATCCTCGTACTCCATTTTTTTTTTTTTTTTTTTTTTTTTTTTTTTTTTTTTTTTTTTTGGTGAGGTGGGGGGCGGAGGTAGGGGGATGGGGGTGTTACCTGAGGAGAAATGGCTCCTCTCCTTTTTCCCAATCTTGCCTGGAGCCCTAGCCTTGAAGCCTGTCCCCCAGAGCCTGAGGCACTTCCCCCTCAGAGTTGGGCTGGTGTTTAGCTATGTGTGGTGTTGTTGGAGGGGGGGGGGGACACCACTGGCTCGCTGTGTTTTCCTGTTTGTATGAGAGGAAGTTGGCTGTGAGTCAGCAGACAAAGGAACTGTCAGTAACTAGGGGAAGACCCCTGCCTCAGCACAAGGTGAGGGGAGTGTGAAGTGGTCCCCACCTCTCCCAACTGCCCCAGCTTGGAGAGGATCTGCTACCTTCAGCCTCCTGGAGCTCTTCTCTCTGAGAAAGAGAATGATAATAATAATTAATTATTAAAATGACCATAGTAATGGCTGCCACTTACTGAGAGCCGACTCTGTCCCAGGCCCTGTGCAAATATTGCTTTGCAAGTTTCCATTGATCCTCACAACAACTCTGAAGATAGGGGATTTTATCACCTCCATTTTACAGATAAGGAGACATTTCTCTGGATGGGCCACTGTGGGGCCAAGAGAATGCTCTTCATGGACCTCCAACTACAAAGACTGAAAATTTACCAAAGGCCTTAGCTGCTGCCTTCTGAAATCCATCAACTCGCAGTTTAAGGCCAGCTTCCCATGGGGTTGCTCCCATCCAATGACCAAACTCAGCAGAGATCCTAAGGTAGGCCCATTCCTGGAAAATAAGGGGATTCCTGTGACAGCTGACCTTGACTCAAGAGTTATCCCTGTGCCCTTGATGAACTTTCCTTCTATTGCTTAGTGGTATAAGATATTTTCTCCCAAACTTCCTTCCTTGCCTCTCTCCTTCATTCCTCTCTCAGCTCCTGGCTGCCTTCCTCTTCCACATTTCCCAGTAACCCAGCAAGAAAAGGGAATTGAGTAAATAACTATAGGGCACAGGGAATCTAGAGGGATAATTTGGAGGGGGCAGATGCAAGAGTTCTGAACGTTTTTTGTGTCAAGTTCCCCTTTGGCAGTCTGGCAAAACCTATGTAACCATTCTCAGCATAATGTTTTAAAATGCATAAAATGAAATATGTAGGATTACAAAGGAAACCAATTATATTGTAATACAGTTTTTAAACTATTTTAATGTGATATAGTAATATACGTGCTTCTTTATTAATGCTTTAAATAAGATCTAGCAGTAGGTTGATACCTCACATAATTTTGAAGCAGTGAAGAGCATGAATGATATTTCAAAATATCTACGATACTGTAATATGATACAAAAATATAAGTGATTTTTATTGGTGACAAAGCCATTGTTATGGCTAATGTGACTGGTTTGTTGCTACTATCATAATGGAAGGAAATGCTAAATTTCAGCTAGAGATTAGTGAAAATAATATAATATTTTTTCCCGTCCAAGTTTAGTGACTCCACACTGAGGACACCTGAGTAAGAGGGTCAGGGCAGAGCTACAGAAAGGAAGACCCAGCTCTCTCCCCAGACTCTATGACCCCTGTCTGATTCAGCCATTTGGCGGTGGGTGAAGACTCTTGTCCCTGAGTTGTATCTTCCTTCTCTCTTTCTCCCTGGCTCTCTCAGTTTCTCTTTTTCTCTGTCTCTCTCTGCCACACACCTCCCATATCTGTTTCTCTGTTTCTCTTATTTCTCTCTTATTCTTTGTCTTTCTGTCTTCTTGTGAATACAGTTCCGTCTTTCTTCATTCAGAATCTTCTTTGTGGTTTTTCTGTGTGTCTGCCTCTCTTTCTGCCCCACCTCTCTCTCTACCTTTGTCTGTGTTTGTGTTTCTCTCTTTGACGCCGTAATTCGTCACTGAGGGGACAGGGCAGATTCAAAGATTTCTGTAACCTGAGCCCAGTGAGGCAAAGAGAATTCTAATTCTAGGGTCATTGAGAGCTACAAGAGGGAGTACCCCTGCGCTTATAACTCTAGCCAGGGAGGCACAGGGGTTCCTTCCCCACTCCCTCTTCCATTTTCAACCTTCTTCTTTTTCTTCTTCTTTTTTTTCTAAAGAGACTTTCTTTCTTTCTTTTTTTTTTTTTAATGTTTATTTTTGAGAGAGACAGAGACAGAGCGTGAGTGGGGGAGGGGCAGAGAGAGAGGGAGACACAGAATCTGAAGCAGGATCCAGGCTCTGAGCTGTCAGCACAGAGGCAGATTCTGGGCTCAAATTCACAAATTGTGAGATCATTACCTGAGCTGAAGTCGGACGCTTAACCGACTAAACCACCCAGGCACCCCATATTCTCAATCTTCTTAAGGACAGAAACAGGTCAAGACAGAGATGAGTAAAAATGAAGGTAGTGAATGGAAACATTCCAAGCTCTGGAAGATAAGGGCTGAAACCTTTGTGACCCTGAACTTGGATACAGTGGATCTTTCTCCACACTCCCAACAATCCAGATATTGAGGCTGCCTTCTGCCCTCCTCATGCCTGGGGAGAGAAGGGGAGAGTACTGACCAGGTCTGGTGTGCAGGCACGTGGACTCAGAGGTTGAGCCTGCAGCAGATGTCTGCCCTGGCCCCCGGGTGGATGGGCAGAAGGGAGCTCATTGGGCTCAAGGATGGGGAGCACAGAGTTCTGGGATTGATCTTTTCTCTGAATATTTAAGAGTGGGGTAGAGCAGCCAAGTCATCTGTTCCCCTGGGGGGTGTATGCCTCCCAAGATGATTTAGACGAGGGGAGGGCTATTGGTCTGAGAAAATGGGGACAGAGAGTAGTCACGGAAGGCACCCTAGGGAAAAAGGGTGAGGCGAATGGTAGTGTGGGAAGTGAACCAGTTCTTAGGAGTGAGATGGAGACTGCGTGGGTGGCTAGTGTCGCCTGGAGGGCCTGCTTCTCTGGGAGGCTGTTGTGGGTCCCTGCTCTTTAGCCAGACCTCTTTTATCCTCACTATCCAAGAGGTTTGCCTACAGCAAGATGAGCCATACCAGGCTGAGCTAGGGAACTCACTTTCCTCCAAGGGCTTCCATGGCTGGGGATCTGGGCTGAGCTGCCATTCCCTTTTGGGGTACTGCCTGTGACTCCTTCAGGGCCTGGTGGGCTCAGGGTAATAGGAAAGGACTCTCTCCAAACCTTAACCCTGAAGTCCTACCAGTTCACCCAGGCAAGAGAGACCCCATTATTAACCATCACCATCTGATCTGCCTGCTCTGGTTTAACCCAAATGACAATGGCAGGGCTCATTGTGACCCAATATATACATGGAACCACAGTTAAAAAATAAAGTATATGCCAGAAACCAAAAAGAATGAACAGGTTTTCCAATGTTTCATCTCTCAAAAGATCTTACAACCTACAATAACCCTTCTGTGTTGGTCACAAACCTCAGTTGTCTGGGCTTCTCCCTCATCTATACCCCATCTCCTCAAAGTCCTCCCCTTGGCCAGTACAGGCTTTCTCTTGCTCTTGCTCTTTATTGTGTGGTTTGATTCAGCCTCTCTAGCATTTTTCAGGGAAGGAGTAAGAATAAATGTGACTAACATGTGGGGCAAAAGATGTACCGGTGAGCAGAGGAAGGACAGAACCAAGCAGTGGGGATTGTGGAAGGAATATTCCACTACCCCTTTCCATGTCTCTCTTTGCTCTTCCACCTTCCCACCCAAATCATAGACCACTGCAACCACAATCACTTAGGGAGCCATTTTGTTCACCAGAAGGGGATGGTATGATGCAGGAAGTAAGAGCCGTCTCCAAAGTACAATCTTGATCCACCTTTACCTGCTATGTGACCTGAGCAAGTTACTTAGTCTCTCTGTGCCTTGGTTTCCTTTTCTGCAAGGAAAAGAGATGGTAATAGGGCCTACTTTACAGGGTTGTCATAGAGAATAATCTATGGGAATACTTGGGTACGTGGAAAGGGCTTGATGCCCTGTAAGTGCTCGATAAATGTTTCCCATTCCTTGTTTCGATTTTTGCCAGTCACTTCCACAGTGACTCTGGATTCAAACCAGCTTACCTGTTATGCCCTCACTCTGGTACATCCAGGGTCTTGTTTTATTCAATCATCTCATGGCATCTTATTGCCAAATTAGACCACGTTGCTCTCATTGTTTCCACCATCTCCCAGTTGTCATCTTGTGGGTTCCACCACTTCTGTTACTCCTCATCCAATATCCTGGCACTCCTGCTCTCCTGATCACCTCTGCTGTCTCCAGGGGCCTCCTGGGCACATTTCTTCCCCTGCTTTCCCTCTCTGGGTGGGTAGAGGGCACATGCACCACCCACACTGTGTCCTAATGAGATGGGCCAGTTGGAGTGGACATGGACTTTGAAGAGCATGTTTCTTGCAGGAAGGAAAACTCCATTCAATCATTTAATTTATTTCTCATATTTTTATTGAGCACCTCTTCCGGGGCAACCACTGCTCAATGGTTTAGAGATATAACAATAAGCAAAAACAGACTATGGAGAGCTTGGTCTGCTAGGGGAATGAGACATTTACCAAAGAACCCCCAAATAAATGTGTAGAGTAATTACAAGCCAAAACAAGTGTTCCAAAGGGAAGCAGTATAAGAATATATAACAGAGGAAGCTGACCTGGCCTGGGGGTTCTGGGAAAGCTTCTCCCAGAAGCTGTGCTTAGGCTGAGATCAGAAAGATGGGTAGGAGTTCCTTGGGGGTGGGAGGGGGAGTATCCTAGGCCAAGGAACCACAAGAGCAAAAGTCCTGAGGTGGGAGCAAATCTAGTAATAGAGACAGAGCAAAGAGATGGGAGTTTGGGGCCAGCTGAGATTGAGGGGCCTAGGGGCCAGGCCATATAGACCCTTGTCCTTGGTTGGGATTTGGTCTCCGTTCCAAGAAGAGTACAAGTATGGGGTTATAGGTTCAGACTTGGATTTTAGGAAGATGGCTGCATGGAGCATGGTTAGGATCAGCACAGCTCTCCCCACCCCCTAATTTCTTTGGCTTGGGGACTGTGCCATCTTCCCCACCCACAATCCCCTCCTTTAGCTTCCCTCCATGAAACCCCTCCCATTGCCCTTCTCACATTTTTGTGAGGATGAGGTCATCATGGGGGAGGGGAAGTATTTCCAGAACTCTAAGCCTCCTTTATCCTGAAGGGCTGGGGCAGCCCTGGGAGTGGGGTGGGAGGAACAAACACAGCTTACCTCCCTTCCCCCCATCTAGAGCCCCAACTAGCACCCTGTCTCCTTCCATCCCAGGCTGTTGTGGAACACTAAGCTGTATGTATAAGAAGATATTTTTATGCAGTTTTATATTTTATGAAGGGCATTTATGATTCTTGCCACTACCACTGACTCCCCTTGGGGCCTTGGGCAGACTACCTCCACTTTAGGTCTCAGTTTACCTGTGCAAGATTAATGGAAAGGAATCTAATGTTCAGCATGGTGACTGTAGTTAACATTACTGTATTATATACTTGGAATTTGTAAGAGAGTAGATCTTAAATGTTCTCACCACACACACACACAGACTGGTAACTCTGTGAGGTGATTGATGTGTTAACTAACTTCGTTGTGGTAATTGTTTCACAATATACATATAAGTCAAATCATCAAGTTGTATACTTTAAATTCATGCAATTTACTTATCAGTTATACCTCAATAAAGTGAAAACAATGTTTAGTTCGTAGGCAGCACTGTCCAACAGAACTTACTTACAGATGCACATGTTCTGTATCTATGCTGTCCAACATGGTAGCTGCTAGCTACATATGGTCATTAAGACATTGAATTGTGGCTTTGAAAGGTGAGCTAGAAGAGCTGAATTAGTTTATTTTTTTTAATTTAATTTAATTTTATTTTATTTTATTTTTATTTTATTTTTAATGTATACTTAAATAGCCACATGTAGCTAGTGGCTACCATACTGGACAGCACAGGCAAATCTTAAACTTTTATGAGAATTTGACAGTCATAGACTCCATCTTAGAAAAATATCCACACACTCTATCATAGATGGGCCCCTCCAGTCCCATTTGTGTATCCCAGGCAAGCAGAGCCAACTGTCTGGGGCTCAGGTTCCTCATCTACTCTGCCCCTCTTTCTGCCTTTGCCTGGAAGTAGAATGACTGGGATGACCCCAGGAACGAGCAGACCACAGTTTTATACCAAGATTTCTGCCCCCAGGCTGGTGCACTCCCCACACATCTTTTTTTTTTAATTTAATTTTTTATTTTTTAAAATTTACATCCAAATTAGTTAGCATATAGTGCAACAATGATTTCAGGAGTAGATTCCTTAGTGCCCCTTACCCATTTAGCCCATCCCCCCTCCCACAACCCCTCCAGTAACCCTCAGTTTGTTCTCCATATTTATGAGTCTCTTCTGTTTTGTCCCCCTCCCTGTTTTTATATTATTTTTGTTTCCCTTCCCTTAGGTTCATCTGTTTTGTCTCTTGAAGTCCTCATATGAGTGAAGTCATATGATTTTTGTCTTTCTCTGACTGACTAATTTCACTTAGCATAATACCCTCCAGTTCCATCCATGTAGTTGCAAATGGCAAGATTTCATTCTTTTTGATTGCCGAGTCATATTCCATTGTGTATATATACCACATCTTCTTTATCCATTCATCCATCGATGGACATTTGGGCTCTTTCCATACTTTGGCTATTGTTGATAGTGCTGCTATAAACATGGGGGTGCATGTGTCCCTTTGAAACAGCACACCTGTATACCTTGGATAAATACCTAGTAGAGCAATTGCTGGGTTGTAGGGTAGTTCTATTTTTAGTTTTTTGAGGAACTTCCTTACTGTTTTCCAGAGTGGCTGCACCAGCTTGCATTCCCATCCCCACACATCTAAAGAAAGGCAAGGTGGTGGATGAAGGCTAGGGTACAGGGGTGACATGAGGGACATTCAGTCTTTTTTCTCAGTCTTGACCTGACTTCCTCCTGCCCTGCTTCCCAGAAAGCCACCCGAATGCCACTGGGCTGGTTCCTCTTGGGGCACAGAGCTCCAATGGAATGTGAGGCTGTACTCTGGAGATGGGATTGTGTCATGGGCCTGCAGTGTTTATAAATTGGAGGATTTGAAGTAGTCAGAGGGTGAAGACCTAGGCCAAGAGGGGGTGCCCCTTGGCCCCAGTCTAGCCCCTCTTGGCCTCCTTGCACTAGAAAAGGGAGTGATTATTGTGTGCTGTTCTGGACCTTCTACCTGAACTTCTACCTTTCACCTGTTTCTGCCTCCTCCTGGCCCCAGCACCAGCACTCACTCCTGATTTTTTACTGTTTTTCCAGATCAGCTGAGAGTCAGACACTGCCCCCATTCAGGAATATGGAGGTCTGAGGGGGCTCAGAGAAACTCACTCCCAGCCCTGCATGGATGCGTGTGTCCACTCAGTGCAGGGAGGGAATATTGTTCTCCCTTGTCCTGCTGGATCCAGCCACTCCTCCTCAGAAAACTCCCTACATAGATCCATTTACAGGGGACCACCTTCACTAGGACTTGACTTTCTACCCTCTGCCCTCCTATCCCTCCTTGCTGCTCTTGCCCACCCTCTCCTCCCTTATCTCTCAGATGTCCACCCCTTTGCCCCCATCTGGAAAAAAATAGTTGGTCAGTTCCTGCCCCCCATAGAGTCTCTATTTCTTTGGTTTCAGCAGCTGTGCTGGACTGGTCAGACTCAGGCTCTGGGACTGACCCTGGTGTGGGGCACGTAGAGGGAGACAAATCTCCGAACCCTCTTGTCTTAGGCCCTCTAGAAGCAGAGCTTGTGGCCAGGATTCAAGTGAAAGCCCAGGGGGCTAAGGATGAGCAAGAGGGAAATATGTGCACAGAAGACACAAAGCAAGGTGGTGCAATGCCTTACTGTCTTGACTTGCTTCACATGGGCCACAGAAAGACACTGCAGTTTGCTTGGCCAGAGTGTGTGCACTCAGCATGCGGTGGGACTCCTCTAGAAGGCTGTAAGGAGGAAGCACACCTTACAGTAGCCCATAGCTTCTACCCACAACCTATCCCCATGGGGCAAGGTTCACAGCAAGCTTCTGGGTTCTGTCAACCAACCCTTGGTGGCATTCAGAAACCACAATGAAGTGTGGCCTTTCGTCTAAGCCTGAAGGTGGGGGGCAATGTCAGAGAGAGTAGGGAGGTAGTCAAGTCATTCGAGAAGAAAGGTTTCCATCTCAATATGGTCCAGCCCTCGTGCCACTGAGATCCATTCACGCCCTTGCATTATATCTGACTTCCCTACTACAACTTGGGGCCTCCGGTTTTGTCCAAGAGAACAAAGCTGTCATTACTTTTTCTGCAGAAAGGGAGGTACAGTCCACTGTAAACAAAGCCCCTTCAAGGTAATGCTAGCTGTGATCCCAAGGAAGATAAAGACAGGAGGGTTAATGAAGCAAGCCTTAGTCCCCACTACTGTAGCTGGTCCTGATTCCGTAACTGATCTTGTCTCCCTCCTTCTCTTATCCTCAGTTAACCCTCTGCAGATCTAAACTACTTGCCAGATGAGATTATATGGGCTTTCATCCTTGGGAGCACTGATCCCTTGGTTGCCTTCCCTTTGGGGATTGTCACTGTTGAAGTTGTCCATCGTCAATTAAAACTGGGTGGGAGTTTCTAAGAGATGTCCAGTGAAACTCCTGGCAGGGTTCAGACACAGCCTTCCCTGCCCTTATTGCATCGATATGTATTCTATCTACTGCTCTTATTCCTCCTGGCAATCAGGATCAATGGCTTGACCAATCCAGCAATGAATGTCCTTTTTTTGCTGTTGGTCCCCCGGCATAAAGAGCAGTCACAGCTTCCAGTTTAGTATGAATGTTACTCTGTTCCCTGGTACAGTTGCCACTGCATGGGAACTAGGACCCTTAACAAGCAGAGCCTAAAGTTTTGGGAACAAGAAGCAAAAACTGTGCAGATCTGAGAGTGAGATGGGCCACTTGCACTTCCACATTGATTATGGGACCTGTAATTTCCAGGTATAGGGGACAAAGTGCTATCAAACAAATGCCATGTCCAGAAGTTCTGGGCCCAAACCCACACGTGTCATGTTTCTGCCAGCAACTTCTGAGCATTCCACAGGCTGCTCCACTGTTCTGCCAGGCCCACTGCTTCTGGGTGATGAGGTACAACTTAGTAAGACCAATGTATCTGTTGAATTTACCACCATCTCATTACCTCATAGCATATGCAAAAATTAATGCAAAATGGATCAAAATCTAAATGTAAGAGCTGATGATGTTTAAGTCTTAGGTGACCTCATTATTGTACCTTCCTTATAGAAGCACTGTGGACAAGGAAGACAAACTCAAACCCCAAGCACACACTGGTTCTAGTAAGGACAAATAACTGTCCCCTCCAGGGTAGAAGGAAGGGATTCAGTGCAAGCCATGTGCCACCAGGGACTAGGCTGGTCTGCTGAGGAAGAGAACCACACTAGGTGTTCAGCATGGGGCTTGTTGTAGGCAGGTTGAGCCCTCAGAGTGGTAGGACGAGCTCAGCCTTAGTGAGGGGAGCCCATGCTGTTGGACCCATACATGACCCCCATTCCTGGCACCATGACCATTCTAATCAAAAGCTATTGTGCAGACATTTGAGGTGGACAGGAAAAGATTCACTCACCTCATGAATCATTGTGTCTGCTTTGTTGACAGCCACCTGGCATTTCTATCTCCTTTCCTATCTCATTCCTATTCTCCTGCTCTGCAGGGTGTTTGAGACCCAGAAGTTTGCACGCTTGGTGCCCACTTCCAAAAGTCTGTCCATCTGTCTTTCCGTAGCCCTCTTTCTCAGTGATCTTGGTTTTGTTCTTTCTAGGCTCCTGACCAATGAGCCAAGCGATTCACAACTTCCCATGAGTCAGGGAATATCCACATCTCAGACCACGTCTTCTTCTACATGAAGCTGATAACCAAATGTACTGCTCAGAGTTTTTTGCGCACTGGATAGTACTTCCCCTGACCACTGTCTTTTGGTGTCACCCCTCAGAGGGCCATAATATGACATCAGTCCACCTCAGACTCTCACCACCATATCACACTGACCATCTGTGGGTCCCTTCCTTGTCATTGGGTGATCACAGGAACTCTGAGAAGCCACACAAGCTTTATGACCCAATATCCCCCTCCACTCCTATCTGCCTGTGACTTCCTCTCTATTCCTGACTATTGGGAAGTGGTCCCTCACCCCTCTGGCCTCCAATTTCACTTCATACCCTTGTTGAACCAGGCCAGCAGGGAGATGGGGTGCTACTTCCTCCTGGGCCTTGGGGGTAGGGTGCTGCCTTCCCAATACCTTAGCATCCTCACAGCAGTAACAATATGATAACAACATCAACAATAGCTCCTGCGCATGAGATGCTCCTCGTGTGCCCCACAATGTGCTAATAGTCAGGGCCGAGACTAGAGCAAAAAGAACGAGGAGCTTAGGACACAAATTTTAAGAAGATCTCAGTGTCATACAAGTCCCAAATCCTTTAAATTTTGGGTTCCAGGCATTTGATTTTGTCTAGTCTTGACCCTACTAATAAACTCGTGGCATAGATTGTCTTCTTTCATTCTCATAAGTAAATACTGTTACCCCCCATTTTACAGATGAGGTAACTGACTAGGAGGTTCATTTGACAAAGTCACTCTGTTGGCAACTGGCACAGCCATGTTTTTCTGACTTTAAGGCCTAAGCTCTTAGCCTCTCAGCTGTATTAGCCCATCTTAGCCTGGCCTGAGCCCTGCGGGAAGCTCCCTGAGGGTGATCCTCCAGAAGAATCGAAATCCCACTCAGACGTGGGCCACAGGACCAGGTTGCACTGATGCAGGAAGGCTGCATCCAAGGACCTAGGGGAGAGTCCAACAGGATCGGTGAAGAGGATCTTTGGCTTCACGCAGGATAGAAGTCAAACGTGAGCCAGAGAAAGTGAAAACAGAGTTTGCTGAATAGCATGAGTGAGGAAAATAGCAGACAGAGTGTCTAGGAGGCTTGGAAAGGAGATAGGAATGAGTTTTGTCGTTGCTTGGGGCCATAGGGGGTTATACTGAAAAAAGATCTAGGGTATGTGTTTCTTCAGGAGTCCATGGTAGGGTCCAATCAAAGGCGGGTGTCAGGTGAACAATAGGTGTTATTTCATAAGTTACTGAAGAAGGTAGGGGTATTGATGCCAGCATCAGCTGAGGTTTGTTTGAAGGTAATGTCCTGGAACATGTTTGGGATCTGGCTCTTCTTAGATGTTATCAGGTGTTTGGGGCCTAGGACAAAACTCAGAGAAAGATTAACTTTCTTGCTTCCCCCACCCCTTGAAGTGGGAACATAGCTTCTTCGGCTTATTCACAGGCAAAATATGAAACATGAGTAAATGGGGCCTAGAGGAAAAACAGCAGAGATGCAACGTTTCTGCCGCGGAGTGCCTTCAGCTTCCTTACTTCAGTACCACGCCTTTTCTCAGAGCTGGCAAAGCAGAAACACGTTTTGTGCAGGCAACCAGAGGAGGGGGCTGCGCCAGAATGGGCAGGAAGGGGGCGCTTTCCCGAGCATGTCCACTAGATGGCTCCCCAACACCGAGTCACTGAGCTCGGGTGACCGAGTGGGCGGCCCCCCAGTGGAGATTCGCAGAGCAAGGCCCTCCCCTCTCCTCTGGCCAGCCTTCCCAGGACCCGGGGTTGAGGGTCCCGACCCAGATATGAGCCTCGGCCGTCCTCCCGAGCTCTGCCCACCGACCCAGGTTTCAAACCCTCCTCTGCTCTCCCCACCCTCCGAATCCTCCAGGGGATGATGGACTCAGGGCGCGGAGGCTTCCCGGGGCACACGGGAGAGCATCTTCTCAATTTCCTCTACGAATTGAGTCGTGCCCAGCGCCTCCCAGTGCCTCCACAGCACTGCCTCTTGCCTCCGTTCCCTTCCTGAATTCCCCAGGCCCTCCCTGTCACTCCCACCCTCTCAGCTTCTGCCAGTCTTCTGAGGCAGGGACCATTAAGGCCGTTTCCACAGATTTGGTGATGCAAATACATGCAAATATATGCAAATCGCCATGTAAAGGAGGCTTGCCACTGTGGTTCTAAGTGGCTGTCACAGCTTCTCTGACACCTGTTCTGAAAGACAGCTGCCCTGCCCCCCTCCTGCTCAGGAATCTATCTGATATTTACCCCCCTTTCTCTTCCAAAACTCTGGCTTCTGGTCCCCTTTCCTTCAGGGACCCTGGCTGGACACTTGGAGTCTTCTCTCCAAACTCTCTAGAGAGGGCAGGAAGGGAACCACATTTTATTGTGCACAGACTTTGGCCTCTGAAAATTACACCATTTCCTGGCTGTGTGGCCTTGGAAAAACAGCTAAACTTCTCTGAGCCTCAGTTTCATCAGCAGCAGAATGGGAATAATGATAGTATTCACCTCATAAGGTTGTTGTAAAGATTCCACTCAATACTACACGTAAAGTGCTTAGCACAGTACCTTTGAAGAACATAGGAAGTGCATTGGCTATTAACAATGTGATTATCATTGACCTTGCTGGTCATCGTATTCTCAGGGCTTGGGCTTTAAGACAGGTATGCAGATGGGCAGAGTTCTGGCATGTGCACATGGGGACTCATCCTTGTGCATGCATGTGCATACACGCGTGCACAGCTGACAGCCTCACGCACTGGCAGGGCACATGCTCGGGTACACACACATTCAGAAACACACACAGGAGGAGGCTGTGGGAGGTGGAATCTGAGTCATCGAGACCAGAGCTGTGGGTGGTGCTTTTGTCCTGATTTCCGGGGCTCCACGCTCCATTTCGAACAAGGAAATGTATGGGGGATGGCACAGCCAAGCCTCCAACTGAAGCTAGTTGTGTGGGCCCTTTCTTGCATCAGCCCCCTCCCCAGCTGGTCCCAACCCAGCTCTGTGTCATCTAGGCTTCTCTTTTCTCTGACCTTAATGCCACTAAGTCCCCACAGGTGGGGCTGGGCAGGCACACTGGGTCCTTGACGTCATAGCACAAGCCCTGGATGACATCATAGAGCAGGTGCTGCCTGCTCCCTGGAGCATGCCCTAGGAGCTTGGTAAGTGTAGTGGGGAAGGAGGTTTGGGGGAGGTAACATATGGTGGTAGTTAAGAGCCCGTAATTGGGAAGGAGACAGACCCAAGTTCAATTAAGTCCTGGTTCTGCGTGACCTTTGGTAGTTTCCTTAAGCTCTTTGGATCTCAATTTCTTCACCAGTAGAATGAGGTCAGTCATACCTAACTCAGAGGGTTTTTGTATCTTTTCAATGAGATAATGCACATAAACATGTACTTTATTCAGTGCTGCATGTACTGAATGTTCATATGTGGCTGTCATTGTGGATGATGCTTATTGAAGGTGAGAGCAGATTTTCTGGGCAGACCCACCCCTAGCAGTTTTATCTATTTCCTGTAGAGCTGCCCCTCCTCCCACACCACTCAGGCCAGGAGGGAAGAAGAGGGCAGTGCTGCCTGGTACATGGGGTCTCAGAGGGCCACGTCCTAGGTTTGACATGGGTGGAGATATCATGCATGTGTCTCGGGAGACAGATTCAGCCAGCTTTTCTTCTCTCACTGGGAGATACTGGTCAAGATGGGACAGAGTCTTGAAAGTTCTTTCTTTAGAAAGAAAGACACTACCATTTACTGTATACCTACGATGTGTCAGGTACCATGCTGGGTGCTATTCCACGTGAGCTCTTTTTACCTTCCCAGCAGTCCTGTGAAGTAGCTCCTGGCATCCCCAGTGCATGAGACAAGGAGAAAATGAGCGACTTTCCCAAGGACACAGAGTGGGTAAGCAGAGGAACTGGGATGCAGACAGACTCCCATTCCATGCTGTCTCACCACATCAGTGGTATTAACTGATTCAGGTGGACTCCCTGAACATGGCATTAGGGAGTATCAGTTCCCTGAATGTGCAGGGGGAAGGTTCTCTATTTCTTGGGTCAGTCTCTTGAGAGCCTTGTGGGCAATGGCAGAGATGGTGTGAACTAGTTAATATACTGGAAGTGTCCCCAGGTGTCATGCACTTGGCTCCCAGCCAGTGGTTATATGACATCAGGGAAGGGACACAGGTGTATGGGACACAGGTGCATGGAGGTAGGGGGTGGCGTAGGGGCAGCCTAGACACCTGCTGAAGGCTCAGTCCTATGCCAGTGGGTAGCTGGGTGGGGAGGGGGAAGCAGCAGATGGACAGGGTCGGGGTGGGGGCAGGGATGCTGAGTCGGCTCTGAAGCCCAAGGTGACTCGAGAATCTGCCAGGAAGAGACAAATGTGAAGGAGAAGAAAGGAAGGGAGGGGAGGGGAGCTGTAGTGGAGGAGAAACTGAGGCAGCCCAGAAGGAAAATGGGGTCAGGGCAGATGATAGAAAAGGGTTTGCAGGGTCTGGGGCAAGATGACACAAGTTCTTAACCGAACTCTAATGGCAAGAATTGTTCTTTAGTTTCCTCAGCTACAAACCAGGGTACAAATAGTGCGTGTACCCCAAGAACCTCTAGTTCTCCACCACTAGAACCTAAACTTCATTTTGGCCTAGCTGCCAAGGAACGAGCCACAGGGAACTTAGTTACTATTGGGCCCAGGAAGGGCCAACTTTGGAGGGCTCCAGGGGGTGGCTTCCCACCCCAGTCTAACCACATACTCATTTCTCCAAACAATGGTCACTTTTTCCTCTGGCCCCAGATTGATAGGCCTGCATAGTAGGCGCTCCAAGAACATTCACTGAAAAGATGAAATGAACAATTGGCTGGTACATTGGTCAACAATTGCACCTTAGCTGCTTTACTGTCAGCAAATAGTTCTGGAGCATCCACTTGTTCTTAGCAAAGAAGACCCAGTCCTCACCCTCAGGATCTAATAGATCAGTGAGTAAAGAGTCTAAGGTGGCAAAGAGTGTTAGCAGGGTGCCTTCAGAGGTGCTCCCAAACCAAGGCCAAGAGGAAAAGGTGGCCAACGTTTGGAGGAAAAAAAATATGTGTGGTTAGGCTGGGTTGGGGAGCCAGCCCCTGGAGCCTTCTGAAACAGGCCCTTCCCGGCCCCAACAGTGATTAAGGTCCTTGTGGCTGGTTACTCGGCAGCCAGGCCGGAAGAAAAAGCCCGTAATTAACAAGCTGGCACTCACACAACCACATGTCGGCACGCCCAAGTGCTGGGATAGCTGTCTGTCAGTTGTAGCTGCTGGTGGAATTTTTTAGACAGCTGGGCTCAAGCCGGGAAATGAATATAAGTTACATTTCTATGCATCGTTGTTCGTGGTGGTAAAAAAAATTAATCAGTGACATAGCTGTGACACATACTCATTTAAGAGTCTACAGAGAAATGTTCATTTGTCAGAGGCAGCAAAGAAGAGATTATGTGTCAGCCGGGGAGGGGTGAAATATTTATACAATGGCTAATAAACACCGGTGTGTAAGGGGGTCAATTGATTGTGTCAGTGGCCACATGACAAATACACCATTGAGCAGCCATGGGTACTACCCCTGTGCCCGGGGGCTCCATTCTGATGACAAATATACAACGTGTTACTGTTAATGCTCCCCACCGACCACTGGCTCGGCCCTCTTTGCCGTCTGGGCAACCGCAGATTACTAGGAAGCAGAAATCCCATGGAAGCTGCCTACCCCCAAATTCATTAAGTTGAACTTGAAGTTGGTAAATTACTCCCCAAATACCAAAACAGCTGCAAAAAAACCATTTCTTTGTGTATGTGCTGTTTTTTAAAACTTCATGTTTCTGAATTTCAGAAGGCCCAGAAAATGATTGGTCTTTTTCCCTGTCTCTACCAAGACCATATACCAGCACTCCGATGCAGACCTCACTCTGCCCCATCCCCTCATGGGCACAGTGGTCTTTCTGGGCCTAGACCCCCACCTGCCATTGCCTAAAGGGATAGCAGTCGGATCAAGACATTTGTCATTCCCAGGGAGGAAGCCCTTGACTCTCACTTCCCCGTATGGACTTGTGAGAATGGCCATCAAGTTTTTCAGAAGGGGACGGACATCCTATCAGCAATGAACACTACTAGTTTTTGAGCCCCAATCACATACCAGGCTCTGTGTCAAGCACTCTACATACATTATTTCACTGAGCCTTATACAACCCTTGAGGTAGGTCCAGCTGTATAGCAAGAAAACCAAAACTCAGTTTGTCTAAGGCTCCCAGTTACGTGGTTGGAGGTGGGACTCCAAGCAGGTAGGACTCTGGAGCACAGCCTTCTCCATCCTGGCTTGCCTGTTCCACCATTGTTGGAGCTGTGTGTCTCATGGTTAACACCTGAAACTCTTTTCTTTTTTAAGTTTACTGATTTATTTTGGGAGAGAGAGCAAGCGAGCACGAGTGGGGAAGGGCCGAGGGAGAGGATCCCAAGCAGGTTCCATGCTGTCTGTGAAGAGCCCAACATGGGGCTGGATCCCATGAACCATGAGATCATGACCTGAGCTGAGATCAGTAGTTGGATGCTTAACTGACTGAGCCACCCAGGTGCCCCTAACACCTGAAAATCTTAATCCTCGTGTTGAAACAATTCAGATTCTAAGGGATTAATTTATAACCCAGAAGATTGTAAACTTGTGGAGGCAGAGGCTGTGTCCCAAGCTCTTTGCTCACTGCATTCACTCCAGAAAAACTTGGCTGATTCTCCTTTCTTAACTGGGGAGGGTAGAGCCACTCCCAATCCCTAAAATGCTCCAACCATCTTGGCTGAGAACTATGGGACTTGTTCCCACCCCTGTCCCCGTGACTGAGAGAGGCCCCCTCCTCTCTTGTGCACCTGCTCCCAGCCTAGAACCTGCTGCCAGATGCTGTACTGCCCCTATCGTTCCTGTGAGGGCATCCAGCATCCAACATCGTCATTTGATTTGGAATGCGATGACACCCTGAGAAAACAGTTGCAGATGAAATTTCACACATATCTGTGAATGTGGAGATTATAGATAAGCACACGTTGCAGCTTGTTTTTACTTTTAAAAATGAGATTCCTTCCTTACAAAGTGGTATTCCACTTTAGATTTCCCACTGTGGAACTGTTAATAATAATAATATTAATGATAGTGATCATAATACAAGTTGTGTTTATTGAGCATTTATTATATGCTAAGTGCTTTGTGTGTTCTTTTGTATAATCCTCACAATCCCATTTTACAAATGAGAAAAACAGAGAAATTAAGTAATTTGCCCACAGACACACATAACTAGTAGGAGGTGGGATTTGAACCTAGGTGTACCATCTGCAGGGCCTCTGGACTCTTATCCATTAAGGCCTGAGTTCTCTCGTATTGCACTGTAGTGACCCCACCCAGCCCAGCCCCTGACTTTAGCCATGTTGAAGTACTCTAGCTCCACAGTTGGTCTTGTTTTCTTTGCACCTGGGCCTTTGCAAATGCTGTTCCCATTGTCTAAAATGCCCTCCCTTCTATTTGCTCTCAGCTGGGTACTCCTTGGGGACCACTGTGGAGAAGCTTTGGCTCTCACGTCTTACCCTATCCACAAACCATCCCCCTACCCTGGCCTCCAAAGTCTCCCCCAAGCGCAGCCAAGGGTGCCCTAGAAGCCTGCCCTCCCATATTCCCACAGCCTGCAGGGCTGGCTCCAAGGGTCTAGGACAAAAGGTGACTGGGAAAGATCTTGCACAAGAGTGGACCACATTCCCAGTGCCAGACCCATCCTCCACATGGCCTCCACAGCATCCTTAACATAGTTCTGACCGGATCACTGCCCTGCCACATGCCCCTCTCAACACTGTACGAGCCTCATTTTTCCTCTCTCCTCCAGCCAAACTGTCTCACCTACGGGGTCCCTGAACAGGTTCTACTCTCTCTTGCCCTCGGCTCTTTCTGCTTGAAGCATCCTTCCTTCTTTCTCTGCTGCCTGACAGGTACTCATCTTTCAAGATTCATTTTGGTTTCCCTTTCCTCCAGGAAGCCTTCCCAGACTTCTTGAGCCTGAGCTAGCTCCTGCAGAGCAGGAGATTGGGATACTGCCCACTGTGGTATTCCTAATGCCAGGCATGGAG
Source organism: Panthera onca (assembly GCF_046562875.1). Taxonomy (NCBI): domain Eukaryota; kingdom Metazoa; phylum Chordata; class Mammalia; order Carnivora; family Felidae; genus Panthera; species Panthera onca. The sequence goes on along the minus strand of NC_138339.1, from coordinate 121,787,656 downwards.
GAAAGCTTCAATGAATGTTTGTCAAATGAATGTCTGAATAAATGAGTGATCTGGGAGTGCAGAGAACCATAGAGAAGAGAGACCCCTAAGAATCCCAGACTCCAGGGGAGGAGATTCTGGAAGTTAAGGGTCTGAGGAGTCTCAGTTAAGCCAGGGAGAGCTTAAGGATGGGCTTCAATTTAGATTGTTCAAACAGACCAGCATTGTCCTCATGGATGTTAAAAGCTTTGTGGCCCCAGGAAAGTTACTTAAATTCTCTGAGCTTCGGCTACATCATCTGTAACATGGGGGCTAACGATATTACCAATATCATAAGGTTGTGTTGGGAATTAAATGGGATAAACAATTCAAGTCGTATATATGTTCTTGACAGCTACTGTTGTTGCTGCTGCTGTTGAGAGACTGACGAGGCAGAGGAGCTGAGAGGAGTGGCTGTATAAGCTACTCCAGGGTCCTGGGCAAGGGGACAATTAAGAGGAACCTGTATCTGGGGCCTGGTTTTGGCCCCCACAGGCTGTGTGACCTCAGACAAGATTCTTCCCTCTCTGAGTCTTGGTTTTCTCCTCTACAAAATAAGGACATTAATTTCCCTTCCAGTAACTACCCAATAGGATTACTGTGGGAGATCATATGAGATAATATACGTGAAAAAGCTTTGAAATGTGTTCAGGGCTGTATAAATGCAAGGGATTATGCTTATCTACAGGCAGTTTGTAGGGACTTAATTATTAGTCAGCATTTGCAGGCACCGAAGCTTTGGCGCAGCCCTGTAAATGTTCCCTTGGTAGCCCCTTGGTAGAGAAAGGGCCCGATGGAGGAACTGAGGCTGGGTTGTCAGCATGTGTTCAGAGGACCTTGGCAGTGGAGAGTAGGGTGGGAAGGTGGCACTGAATGGTACAGCACTGGTACCGTCCCCTTCCCCTGACAGGATCTGATCCCTGGTTCTAGGGCTTCTATCCACCCTTGCAGAGGTGGGAGTCTGCAGAGAGGGAGAGGAAACACCTTGGCTTCAGGTGTGAAGGGCTTCAGATGCTGCCAGGGGCGCCTCTTCTGGGTTTGCTCCTGGCAGCTCGGCAGGCTGGAGGAGCTAGAGACAGGCAGCAGCTGGCAATGACTCGGCATTTGCTAGGCCTGACTGGCTGGTGAGGGAAAGGGGTGCCCGGCCTCCTGGTGTTTGCACACCCAGAGCTATGTTCTTTGGAGGGTGGAAAGGAGGTGGTCCCAGGTTTCCCAGATTGGCCTGCCCTCCAGAAGCTCAGAGCAAGCACAACTCTTCATCAGGGATAGGCAACCAAGCCTGAAAGGGCCCAGCCAGAGGAGTGCCCTAGCAGGGCATGGCCTGGGAGTGGATGGCTGTGGAGGAAGGGAATAAAAGATGGGTTGGAAAGCAAAGACCTGGCCCTGAGATGTCAGAAGTCATTCCTCTGAAGACAGGGAGGAAGGTCAATGGGAGGTTCTAAAACAGAAGGCATGGAGTCCCAGTGACATCCATTCATTTATTTACTCATCCAAAATATATCTTGAGCACCTACTATGTAGCTGAAGATAGAGCAGTAAATAAGAGGGAGCTATCCCGACCTTGTGGAGTTTAGTCTTGCAAAAGAGACGGATATCAAGCATGCATATTCCCCAGGGGAAGTACAGGAGGCTTCAGAAGGGGAAACAAGAGGCTCCACCCAGCCTCCACAGTGGAAAGGCCTTTCCTGAGAAATGAGGTTCGAGCTGAGGCCAGAAAGAGCCAGCCAGAATGGGGGTGGATTCAGTTCAATTCGACAAATATTTATGGCTCATCTACTTTTGATGAACCAACACACCAAGTCTCTGTCCTCAAGGAGTTAGATTTTTGAAGGGAAAAGTGTCCCAGGAGGAAGGAACTGCATGTGTGTAGGCAAAGGCACAAGGGGCCCAGGATACCACAGGAGCCACCAGGAGCTTGGGTGCAGAGGGCAGAAGAGATGAGAGGCAAGGTGGGAACAGAAGACTCACCGTGGGCCATATAGTGCATTTGGAGATTGTCCCAAGGCAGTGAATGAGATGCTTAGATTTGTGTGCTTGAAAAGCCACTCTCAAGTATCCAGTGGCACCAGGGGCAGGTGAAAAATCACATGTAGGAGCTTCTGTCCCACGTTCCCTGCTATCAGGCCAGGTGTGAAGGCAGGGCAGGGTGTATGTAGGCTGCATGTCTAAACTGCTGTCAGACTGTGTCTGTCACTGACCCAGTGTGGGAGGGACTGAGTAAGTGCGTCTGCCTCACGCCTCCTCACACCTTTATTAGCGTTGGTGAGCTAGCCGTGATCAACAATAATCCTCACGTGGGCCTGGCGCCTCTGTCCATTTGAGTTTCACAAGAGATCTGCCCAGGAAGCAGAGCCAGTATTCCTACTCCCATTTTACAGATAATGATATCAATAACAATAGCTGACATTATTGAGTGTTTAACTGTGTGAAGAGCATGTGCATATACTACCTCATTCATTAGCCTCAGGAACCACCTCCATTTTACAGAAGCATTTACAGAGAATTGCCCAAGAGCACACAGCTTGTAAAGAGCAGAGCTGAGACCAGAACCCTGTCCTCCTGATTGCCTGTCCCCGCCCCAGGCCATCCTGGCCTCTACTGTCTCCTTTCATTTCTCCTCTTGTTATGGGGATCTTCCTGAGCAGGCAGTAACCTGGTAGTGCTGGAACAGCCCCGCCTCCTGAGCTCAAATGGTGAGCTTCGTCCCTTCATACCCCAATCCCTACACCCTGTCTGCCCCCACCCCCACCCCCTTGCAGGCCAGGACTCCTGAAATCCTGAGTCTCTGTGCCTGAAATCTGGCAGGCCCCAGCCCCCAGCAAGCACTGGTGCTCTCCTAAATCTTTCCAGAGCAGAGACCCCTCCTGCTTTCATCTCAGAGCCTCACTTGGTCAGAACAGACAGGAGAGGCAGGATCGATGTGCAGAGAACTCAGTAATAATCCCCGCGCAGGCAGTCAGGCTTCTGTATAAAGACAGATTAAAAACTCATTGGGTTGAGATAAGGAAATAATTCAGCCAGTTGGCCACAGTGGGAAAGCCTGAGGCTGCAGGTGCTGGTGGTGGTACATGTGAGGGGGTGGCCTTGGGAAGCTGCACCTCCCCCACCTTCGCTGCACCCTCAGAGCCACCTTTGCTGCCTGCCTTGAAGCCAAAGCTGACAAATCCCAGTCCCCCAGGGAGCAATGAGGGGGAGGCAGGCTGGGGGAAGCCGAGAGCACAGTTGCTGCCTAGCTCCACACCCTGGTTTATTTCCTCCACAGCAGTGAAATTATTTTTCTCATTTATTTGTTTACTTGTGTGCTGTCTGTCTCCTCACCCAGACTATAAGCCCCATGAGGCCAGGGATCTGTTGGTCTTGCGTACTGCAGTGTCACCAGCACATAGTAGGGACTTCTTAATAACTGTTGAGTAAATGAACGCATGGGTTGGAATCCTGGCTCTTACCACGCACTTCTAGGTCTGTGATCTCGCTGGGCCTCCGTCCACTTGGCTGAAAAATGGGCCCAGTAGTATCCCCCAAAGATCTCAACCCAGCGCCTGGCTCCTATGAGGGTCTAGATGAGGATTGTTAAACTGATTAGAAAATTGAAAATGTGTCTGACACGTGAGGCGCCATCAGGGGGAGCCCTTGTGCAAGGCGCTCGGCTAGCTGCGCCCTCCGCTGGCTCCCGGGTGAGTGCAACCAAGGCCGCCCCCTAGTCTTCCGCCCCCACCTTTGGGGGGGTTACCTCCTCCCCACTCGGGCCCATTCACACGCCCACCCCAACTCCGGCGCGCGTGCCTGCTCCGGGGACGGTCTCCGCAGCCCTGTGTCCCCTCCCCCTCTCCCGTCCCAGACTCCTTCCGCCCACGCGGCCCCATATGCTGGAAGGGCCTCCCACTCCCCATCTGTCGAGCCACTTCCTCGCCGCCGTCCCCTCCTCCGGGAAGCTGGTCGTGATTGAGGGGTGGAGGAGGGCCGACGTCTCACGGAACAATCTCCTTCCACGCCCCACTCCCCCAACCACCAGGCTTTGCAAAAATGCCCTCTGCCTTGTGGGCACGAACGCCAGGGCCAACCTCTGATCCTGGAGTTGGGTTGTGCCAACTGATGCAAGTGAGAACCCTGTGTGTGCTGAATTCAGTCCTGTGGGCAAACGTGCCGAGGCGGAGAGTGGGAGGGCCTGGAAGGACACCCTAGTGTTAGGCGGGCTGACTGGTGGCCTGCTCCTCTGGCCCTGCAGCACGCAGGTGCCAGATCCCAGGGTCAAGCTCCCAGGCAGTCAACTCAGTGACCGGGGCAGACACTTGGGAACGAGGGACAGAGCCACAGTCACTAGGAGCGGACACACGGCCGAAGGAGCACGGTGTGGAGGAACACGGCTTCCTTTTCTCGCCTGAAGGACCGGTTTCTTTTCGCAGATTGATTATTGCTGTGTGTGTGTGTGTGTGTGTGTGTGTGTGTGTGTGTGTGTGCGCGCGCGCACGCGCGCGCACTTTCGGGTGTTCTTAGTTGGCTTTTTTTTTTTAATGTACCTTGCTTGTCTAATGAATGTTTGATTGCACCTACATCCGGAGGCTGTTTTAATGAAAGGTGAAGGCTCCAAGAGGGAAATAAATAAAGGATCATTTCCCCATCCTCTGACCCCCCTCCTCGCCCAACAACAGCTCTGCATCCACAGCTGTCTTCTGGAGCCTATGCCCCCGTGAAAGTATTCTGTTCCTGTTTGAATGTTCCTATGTAAATGCTGCTGCTCTCCCGAGGAAATCACACCCTTCGAACGGTCACTCCCAGGGCTTTTATTAAGGGTGTGAGGGGGGAGATGAATGAGGGGACAGAAGCTCTCAGGGAGAGGAGGAAGCCTTCCTAGCTGGCCTGAAAGCTTAACTGCAGATTTGCTCACCCACTGGTTGAGCTCATGCCCACTGTGTGCCTGGCCTTTTGCTGAGAGCTATGGATCCAGAGAAAGCAGGCACAGGTTAGTACCAGTGTCATCAGTTCAATTCATCAACTGTTTGTTTAGCATCCCAGGACCACATTTTGACCCTGAGGAATTAAGTTCGGAGAGCTACAGTTTCCTCATCTGTAGAATGCAGCTGGGTGGCTCAGTCGGTTAAGCATCCGACTTTGGTTCTGATCATGATCTCATGTTTTGTGGATTCGGGTCCTGTGTTGGGCTCTGTGCTGACAGCTCAGAGCCTGGAGCCTGCTTCAGATTTTGTGTCTCCCTCTCTCTCTCTGCCCCTCCCCTACTCATGTTCTGTCTCTCTCTCTCTCTCTCTCTCTCTCAAACATAAACATTAAAAAATATTAAAATGAAGATGAAAATGAGATCGCAGGTGTAAAGTTCTTAGTACTGTGCCTGGCACAAAGTAAGCACTTAATAAATGCTATTCTTATTATTTTATTATTATCTACTATGTAGGTAGCAGTGTAAGGACTGTGAGAGGGCAAAGTATTGGGGCACAGATCTAGCTGAACTCTGTCCCATCCACCCCTCGGCAGATAACTGCTGAATGCCTAGGTACCAAGCACTGTTTTCTGCCTTGTGAACACAGTGGTGAGACAGGTAGACCTGGCCTCCGTGCACAGAGAGCTTGTGGGTAGCAGAGAATATCAGATCCCTACACAGGCTCTTTGGTGGCAGGGTGGGCAGAGCTCTAACACAGCAAGCACAGGCAGCTGTGGGAGCTCAGAGCAGGGGTACTTTACCCTAACTGTCTTCCCTGCAGAAGGCAGTTTAGCTAGACGGAGGTGTGGAGGGTGGGGTGAGGATGTGTGACAGATGGGTCAGAGAATGTCCTAGGCATGTGGAACTGCCTGCTGGAAGGCACAGAGGTTAAGAGAATGAGCTCATGGTTGGTTATAGAAATGAAATATCAGTTTCTCATGATGGTGAACAGACAGTTTTGGGATAAGATGCCTAGATTCAAATCTTTGGTCTGCTGTTTCCTAGCTGCATGACCTTGGTCACGTTATTTAACCTCTCTGTGCCTCAGTTTCCTATTCTGTAAAATGGGTATATTCCTAATAAGGAGTTAATAATAGTGCCCATTTCATTGGATTGTTGTGCACAGTAAATGAAATGATACCCATAAAGGGCTTAGCCCAGGTCTGGCATAAGGTAAACATTCAATAACTGTTAAACAGTAATATTATTCACTCTGCTGAAGATGAGACCACAGCATTGGGAGGTGAGTGGGAGGTTCAGATCATGAAGGACCTTATAATCCATGTTAAGGTGTTTGAACAAGCCTAAAAACAATGGGGAATTAGTGGAGCAACAAGATCAAATCTGTAGTCATCCTTGGCATCATTCTGGACTCCTCTCTCTCTCTCTCTCTCTCTCTCTCTCTCTCTCTTTTTTTTCTGGCCTTCTCTCTTTCGCTCTCCACATCCAATTCATTAGCAGATATTGTCATCTCTCCCTTCATAAATCATCCAGCGTCTGACCACTTCTTACCACTTCCACAGCCACCACCCTGGTCCAAGCCATCATTGTCTCTCCCCACATTGTTCCAGTGGCCTCCTAACTGGTCTCCCTAATTCCCCCCTTGTCCCCCTACAATCAGTTCTCCATGAAGGAGCTAGAGGGATCTCGTTAAAATGTAGATCAAATTGTGTCACTTCTCTGCTCAAACCCTCCAATGGCTTCACATCATTCTCAGAGTCAAAGCCAAAGTTTTTTAAATGGCCTACAAACCCTGCAAGGTATGGCCTCTTGCCAAATCTCTCCCTCTTCTCCTACTCCTCTAGCCTTGCTGGTCTCTTTGCACTTTCTCAAAACATGAACTTGCCAAGCACAGTCCCAGCTGAGGATTTCGTGCTTGCTGTTCCATCTGCCTGGAAGAGCCCCAGGTGTCAGTGAGGTCACTCCTTTCTTCCTTCAGATGTCTGCTCAGTGAGGGCTTCCCCACCCCCCACCCCACCCCACCCCCGCCAACACCTCATCTTTTGAGTAAAAGGCCTCTCTCCTGCCTGAGCACTCCATATTTCCCTCCTCTGCTTTTTTCTGTCCATGACAGTTACCACTCTCTAGATACTATATATTGACTTGGATTATTTCTTATTGGCCTCCACCTCCCCGCTGGAATATAAGGTCCATGAAGGCAAGGGCTTTGTCTTATTTCTTGCTTTGCCCAGCATACAGAACTGTGGCATGGCACATCGTAAGCTCTTGATAACTATTTGTTGAATGAAGAAGAAATAAATGAGTATGCATCAGAGAAAGACCACTGTGGTGTGGTGTTCACAATGGGTGGGGTGGGGTGGGGCAACAGTGGTGGCAGTATGGGGGAACTTGGTAATTTCCCCAGGGAAGGCTGATGGACAGTTCGCATGGGCCACGGTGGCCGAGCTGGAAAGCAGGGTGTGGTCTGGAGAGAGGCTTAGGTGTCTGTAGAGTTTGGGAACTGTCCAGCTGTGAGAGAAAGGATGAGAGACTGGATGAAAGCCAGTGATGTTGGCCCATTTTTGGTCTGGCATCTTGATGAACAGTGGTTCTTGTGACACAGTTGGGGAAGGGGAAGCAGCTTGGGTTGAGAGGTTTTTGATATAAGCCTATCTGAACCTCAGTTGCCTTATTTGTAGAATGAGAAGGATTCTACATCCCCACTTTCTGCTTTCTGGGGTGGTTATGGAGACAGAGATAAAAGAAATGGAAGCCCTATGTATGAGTGTCTAGTGGGTTCCCATATATGAAGGAGCATTAGTATTGGTATTCGTAGTAGTAGTAGGAGTAGTATAGTAGTAGTACTGTTAGTATTATTATTAAAATCCATCATTTGGGGAGATCTGACAGGCCAGTGAGATGAGAACCTGCGGCAGAACCTAATCAAATGCCAGCCTAGGTCGAAGCAAATGCCAGAAAGCACAGTTCAGTCGATATATGCAGTGGGTGGTCAGGGAGGGGAGAGAATATTGCGGGCTGAGCTGTTGGAGGCTGTTCAGAGCGGGGCCTGGCTGGATCCTGGATTGAGGAAAAGGGGAGCAAGAGTAAATATTGGGGTTTGGTGAGAGGCCTGTAGGCAGAAAGGCCGTAGGGTAGTTTGGAGATCTGGTGGTATGCAGGGACCCCTGGACATAAGATGAATGATTTGACCACCAGTGGACCTCCTCCTCCCCGCCTCCACCTGCTAGATGAGAGAATCATGGTGATCCTCAGGCAAGGGACAGAGAGCACAAATCCTGGGTGACCGAGCAAAAACCCCACCCCCCACCCCCCAGCCCCTGGGCCCAATGAGGGTATCAGGAACCTGTCCCAGACAAGAGAAAGAGTAGATAGGCAAACAGGGGAGGGAAATGTTGGGGCAGCTGAGCCTCCTGCCCAGAGTCAAAGAAGGTTGAGGAATAGGGAGCTGGAGATTTCCTTGGGCAGCCATTGGCAGGATGACAGTGTTGATCTGGTTTTTGGTTTCTGTTCAGAGGTGTGGGGCCTGGTCCCCAGCCTTGCAGAGGGCCTGGCTGACCGGTGGACCCAGGCAGCTACTTCTGCCCTCACCAAGTAGAGGAGCAAGCTGCTCATCCCACTCTGCTGCACCCTCCATAGTGCTAGAGAGAGTCAGAGCTATGTCAAGATGAGACACTTAGGGTCCTCCAAAGTGATGGGCCCAACTATAGGATGACTGGTTCTCAAACTGGTTTATGAGTTGTGGTTACATGTTTCCACTTCTAGGAATGTTTCCCCCCACCTCATACCTAGCCAGCTTGTGAGCCTTCATCCACTTTTTAGTTCAGGTCTCAGGCCCTCTCTGGCCACCATGTTTCAGGTAGTTCTCCCACTCCCTCCCTGTCACATCATCTGTTTCCCTAGAAAGCATGTCTCACCATCTGAAATCATATCTTCTACTGTCTTATTAATAATTCCTTGTATGCTTACTTGAACTGGATTATAAACTCCATGAGGCTGTGACCCTGGCCTGTCTTGTTCATCTCTCTCTCTCCAATACCTAGAATGGTGCCTGGCACATATTAGATGCTTAATAAATTATTTGTAAAATGAAGGAATTAGGTGCATGAAGGAATTCATTCCCCTACCACTCACACCCAAAAATGACAAGGAGAAAATCATATATATGTGAGCACATAGGTATGGCCATGGAGTACCTCTAAAGAGGTTGGGCACAACCCCAAGCTGCAAGGCCCATGAGCTCAAGACAGTGTGTGTATGTGTGTGTTTTGGTAAGAAGAGAGAAAGCCACCACTTGCAAGCTGAGGCTCCTGCTGTATCAAATGCAGGGATTCCCAGAGCCCTGGTCAAAAGCCAGCTTCTTTTGGGCAGTAGGAGAGAGAGGTGAGGAGGGATTCTGAAGGTGCCCCTGGAAGTATGTGGCCCTTGCAAGACCTCATACTGCCAGCCGGGGGCGCCCAACCAAGTATGACCACATCATCCCCACAACTTCCAGACCAACTGAACACCACCTCCCCCCATACTACCCCTCCCACCAGAGAAAGTGTCAATGTGAAGAGAGAGAATTTGCGCTCTCAAGTGTGACCTGGGGTTGGTGATGAATACCAGAGATGGTAGGATCAACTAGAATAACATGTCACACGGTGGGCTGCGTTCAGGAATGCTGGATTGGGTAACTGGCAAATTGAAAGGCTGCTTCATACTATAATGGTTAAAGAAAAAGGGAATTATCTCATGCCTTTCTTTTCGTCTATCAAGGTGTCAGCGTATGCTAATTACCTGGCAGAGGCTTCAACGGGAAGAGGAAGAACAACTATTATATTTCTGAGGAAAGATTTATCTTGTGTTATTGGTGCCAGTCGGAGAAGGAGGTGGGGGCATTAGGGGGTCAGAGAGGCAAAGTGAGAACTGTTCCTTGACTCCAATGGAATTGAAATGCCTTTGAACTGAGACTTCTCTCCTAAGATGAGAAATAATAAGCCTTGTTGGGAGAAGCTTTGCCCTAAGCCTATCAGGGGAGGGGACAGGATGGGCAGAGAGCTCCAGTGTCCTAGGAGATTGTGGGAGGGTCAGGCCTGGTGCAGCTGACTGTGGAAGGCATGTGAGATTCCTCCATTCATTCATTGATTGATTATTCATTGACTGATTACATTAACAGGGAGTATAAGATGGGGGAGGAGGTTAAGAAACACAAGCTTGGAGTTAGGCAATGCTGGGTTTTAAATCTTGGCTCCACTACTTAGCTGTGGTCCCTGGCACATCTTTCAGAGCCTCTGTTTCCTCATCTGTGAGGAAAATAATACCCCCTTTATATGGTTCCTATCACAACTAAAGGCGGTCATGAAGGGAAGTGCTGAGTGCAGTTCAGTAGTAGCAGCCGTGGATATGATTATTCAACAAATATTTTCTGTGTACCTACTGTGGTTCAAGGCTCTGGGAAAACAAGGTGAGTAAGACAGTGCTCTGCCCTCAAGGAGCTTATCACAATATGGAGGATCTGTGTCTCCTTTGGTTCCTGCTCTCTCAGAGGTCCCAGAAAGTGGGGAAAGGTGGGGAGAGGGGACAGGGAAAGGTCCTCAAGCCTTAAATAAGGCTATGATAGCACCCATAATAATAATAATAATAATAATAATAATACCAACAGTTAACGCAAATTGAATGCTTGACATATATGAACTCAAAGGGAGATCTGGTAGGTGGAGGCCACAGGATGAGTCCAAGATCTGAAAAAAAGGGGACAGGCTGCCTGCAGGAGTTGCTGGTCAGAATGTGAGTGCTCGAGATCAACCCTGGGGCCTAATACCTCTGGGGGCTCTGGGGCCAGGTAAACTGACCTCTCATCTGTTAACCGCCTGCCTGTGTTGAATCCCAGCCATCCCCAAGCCCCTCCCTTCAGAATCCGTGGGCCTGGAGCAAGTGATCTGGAGAGAGGTAGCCTGCTGTGGTGGGACGTGTGCTGGCTGTGGCCGCTGAGGGATCTGTGTTCCAGTGTTACTTCTAACACTTCTCACTTGGGTGGACTTGGGCCAGTTCCTTAGCCTTGCTGTTAAATAAATTTCAAAAGGCCTAACTGTGGGGTGGTTGGGCAGATTAAGAAGCCATTCAAAGCACCTGGCACACAGTAGGTATTCCCAAATGGTGGAGACGATTTCTAAAATTGGCCCTCCTTGCAGGCTGTGTCTGGATCAGTGCCAGCCTTAACCCGTGTGACCCGGAGAGGCGTTTAGTGCTCTGGAAATGGCAGAGAAAGGAATGGGGGTACCACCAGGTGGGTTGTGTGAAAGGCAGAGACTTTGAGCAGGTAATGGCTGTCAGGGACCAGCAAATCACAGGTGTCTCAGAAACAACAGGAGTTACACTCAGACACCAAAGAACAAACACGCAGCACAAGACGTTTTGCCAAAGCAAAGCTGTTTTGATCGTTCCCGGATGTGACATGTATCGCATGAGGAAAGAGAGCCTCTTGCACTGAGGCTGCCTAATTGACAGCCCACAGCTCCACGCAGAGTAGCACAGGGCAGGGTAGGGGATAGAGGCAGAATAGCCCACCCTCACACTGCCTTGTCCCTCCTTCCCCAGGCCAGCCTTCATCAGCCTGGCCACCCTCAGCTGCTCTGTCGGTGAAGGGAGGGAGGCTCATTATTCCCAAAGCCCCCAGATCTAGCCCCGGCCTTTCACCTCTCTAGCCCCATCCTACATCACTCCTGGAAACCAGGCTATGTGTCAGTTTAAGTGAACTTCGAAACTTCACCACATGCACCAGGCTCTCCCTCACCTCCAGGACTTTGCATAAGCTGTTGTCTCTGCCTTGGATTCCTCTGCTCCTCAACCCTCCCACCCACCTGGCTAGTGTTGGCAAATGCCTACTTAATATCAAAAGTAATAGCAGTTTACATTTATTGAACACCTACTCTGTGCTAAGTGCTTCCCAAATGTTACCTTGTTTAATCCTCACAACAACGACAAGGAAAAATAATCATAGTTGCCAGGGAGTAGATGGCCACCATTTGCCAGGTACTGGTCCCAGTGCTTTATATATATTAACTCACTTAATCCTTACAACCCCCAAGGGTAAGTTACTATTATAATCCTTATTTTACACATGAGGAAACTGAGACACAGAGTGGTGCAGTGACTTGCCCGGGCTCACCAGCTGGAAGTAGCAGAGGCAAGTTCCAGCTCAGGAGTTAATCGCCACTATACCATCTGCCTCCTGTGTATCTTCTAAGGATGCAGTCCAGGCGCCACCTCCTCCTGGAATCCTCCTCTTCCCTTGGTTGGGTCAGGAGCTTCCTGTGGGCTTCCGTGGCTCTCTGTGCTTTACAACATCTTTCTGTCCACTCCCTATGAGCACCTACCATGCTATGAGGTAGCAAGTTTGCTTGCCTGTCCCCTGATGGTCTGGCAACTTCTGATAATAGGGAGTATCTGCCTGGTTCACTGCTGTGGCCTCCAAGCCTAGTACAATGGGCTCCAGATATATTTGTTGAATGCCTGCCTGAATCCTGTTGGGGCACATTCCTGTTCTGGCTCCCCCTTTTCAATCCCAAGGACTGTAAAACCCTACTGTATGCATTAACTGGAGTACAAAAACATTCAATTACATAAAATCTGGGTTCTCATTTTTGTAGGGTTAGCAAGAAACAATATTTTTCCATCCATATGAATTGGCACAAAAAGTAAAGAATGTAAGACTTCTGTACACAGCTGACTCCAGGCTGCACTGAGGACATTCCAGATGATCACAGGGCAGTCACTTCCTGATACCCCCATTCACTTCTGAGAAGTGTGGTTGGGCATAGAACAGGAGCCCCACAGCACTCTTTAGACCTGAATTTGCATTTCTCCAGGGGAGGCTTAGGGAAGGAGCTGGGGCATCAGAGGGGCCCTGGAGAAGGTGAGGGGCTCTGGTTTCATTCCACCCAAACCTTTCTGAGTGTATTTTCCCACTTCCAGGGTGGCTAGTTGTTGGCCATCCACCTTTGGTGATGGTGCACAGGTAATAAGCTCAGGTGCAGAGGAATGGAAGAGACGGACAGCTCATAGAAGAGTGAGATTCATCAGGGGGGCAAGTCCAGGTAGACTCCTTGGAGGAGGTGGCATTTCATCTGGCCTCTGCCCCCTGCTGGCCTTTCCCCTGTGATTACAGAGATCTCAGAAATGTCATACGGGTCTTGGCCTGGGTTTAGTCTTTGAGTCGATGACAATTTGAGGAGAGGTTATGGCAACCTGTAGGAGATGAGAAGCAAGTCCCCCTCATGGCACCACTATCCATGCCCACCCCTAGCTATGCAGCCTGTCTGGCCAAGCTGGGAGGTGTGGGAGCCTTACATTCTTCACCGATAAAATGTAGACAATGATAATACCTTCCTCCCAGGCCTGTGGTGAAGATCAAATGAGAGAATGCAGGCAAAAGCGTCTTATATGCTATAAAAGGCTCTGACAAATGCTCATTATTTCTTCCTATTCTTCTCCTGGAATTTATCAAACACTTTATGGGCCCTGCAGGTATTTTTCTGCCTCCATCCTGTGTGGCTTTCTCTGGCCCACGAATCTCCTCTCCTCTCCTGCTGTGCTTTAGGGAAGGCAGGGTAGCACCATGGTTAAAGAGGGAAGGGGGCAGACTGGTCCAGGCTTGAACACTGACCCCGCCTCTTTCTAGAGGGTGACCTGGGGCAAGTCACACAACTCCTCTGAGCCCTTCAGTTTCCTTGTGTAAAACAAGTGTGAACATCGAATGGAACCCATAAGGTTGGATGTGAGGCTTAAACGAGTTACTTTGTGCAAAGTTCTTAGGACTGTGCATATTGTTTAAGAGAGGTACGCTGTGCTGTGGCTGTTGTTAGGCTGGGTGCGACTATACCTTGGTTCTTTGAGTGGCGGTATCAGTGGAACGAGACACCTGCCACAATTTTCATAGGTTTCCTTGTCTCCACACTCAGGAAGGGGGTAGGACAAGAAGCAGACCAGGTGTTCATTCATTCAGCAAGCAGTGTTTGAGTGTCTACTCTGTGCCAGGCACTCCCGGAGTGACAGTGGCTGAGTTACAGCTCCCATCCTTGGGAAGTCAGGCTGCAATGAGGAAGGTCTTTATCATTCACTCATTCAGTTGGTCGATTATCACCCGTTTGCTGGGGTCTCCCAGAGCAGGTTTCATGTTGGGCTCTGGGGCACAGGGCTGGGGGCAAGACTGGGAGCCAGAGAGGCAGAGACCTGGCTGGGGTCTCTTGAAGTCTCTGTCTCTCCCGGGTATGTCTTCCCACCTCCGGACACTTGGCCTCAGTCTCCCTAGCTGGTTGTCACAGGGTCGCTTGAGCTGGTCCCCAATCACCTGGCCCACACCAACAATCCAGATTTCTGAGCTAGGATGGACAAATGCTGAGTGACACCCCCATCCCCGCTCCCAGCCCACGCGTTCAGTCAGGGCTTGGGCATCGACTGCTCAGAGCTCATTAGCGGCCGCATAGCCGTTGCCGCATGTCACAGGCTCTTAAAGTCTCCATTACTGAGGGCCCTTGCTCCTCTGTATTTTTAGCCTGCATCTGGAAGAGACGGCTGGCGTCTCCTACAGTTATACATGTCAGGTTCAGCGGTTTCGACAACTCCTCAGGCCTCTAGGCATCTGGAGGTGGGGGCCCCAGATCTGCTCTTGGAAAGGAAGCAGGTGGGAGATGTGAGGGCCCGAAGTGGGGCCATGGGTCCTCCTCTCCCATATAATCCCTGGTTCTGAGATTCCGCCTCCCCGGTATGACAGGGTCAAGGGGCCTCCACATATCCAGGTGCTCCGGGACCTACAAAGACAAACAGCTCTTTAGATGACACTAGAGTGAGGATGGTGATGCCAAATTAGCAACAAACCCCGGGCCAGTTGGGCATCCCCGAGGACTAGCCACCAGCTCTGGCTGTAGACAGGTGGAACAAAGCATGCAGAAGCCACCCAGAGGGGTGTTGTTCTCTAACATGGTCAGGACAGGCTTGTGTCTGCCTGTGGGAGACAGAGCAAACCCCAGCAGCCTGCCCAGCCTGTGGGAGCCTGGGTTCCTCTGTCACTGGGTGAGAACTGCATCTCACAGATGCTGGAATGCCGGAGAGAAGGCTCTGAGGTTAGTGGCTCATGGTGGAGGCACCGGGAGAGGAGAGGAAGGCCACAGCTTGCCTGGGCAGAGTTGGAGGCACAGTGTGGAAGGGAGTGGGGAGCAATCCCACAAAGGGCAGAAGGGTGGTCCCCAGGCTTGAGATAGGAATGGGGTGTGCTCTTGTCAGGAGCTCCAGAGCCTAGACTCTCAGGAAGAGTAAAAACCTCCATCAAAGATACACCTTAAGTTCTCCTTCCCCCAACAGCCATATACCCTAAAACTTGCTAATAAAATAAGGTAATAATAATGAAGAGTTATTGCTCTGTTACTTGGAGCTAGGCAGCTTACTAACTGCTCTCCTCGAATTTCCTGATTATCTTACTGATGCTTCACAGTAAGGCAGGAATTGTTATGACTATTCCCATCTTACAGATGAGGAAACTGAAGCTCAGAGAGACTAAGCAACTTATCTGAGTTCACGTGACAGGTGGGTGCTCAAGCGACAAATTTAATCCAGAGTCCAGTCTCAGCCTCCAGATGACAAGAAAAGGTGGGAGGTAAGTTCCCACTCAGCAGTGATATTTTACGGACCATGAGGAGGGAAGAACATCAATGTGATGTGTGATGTGAATGTTTTGGTTCTGCTGCCAGATTGTGGTTCTGACAAATGCCCATTTTCCTCTGGGCCTCAGTGAGGGGCTGGAAAGAGGCGGGGGGGTGTATCCACGCCACATCATTCATCTGTTCTCAGCTCCAAGCTGGCTCTGACAAGATGATTAATAACAAAAACAACAACAATGATATTAGCAAACATTCATGGAGCGTTACTCTGTGCCAGGCATATTACATGTGCTATTTCGTTTAATCCTCACAGCTCCCCTGTGAGGTCTTCTTAAACAGGTGAGAGTGAAGCTCAGAAAGGCTGAGCAACCTGCCTAAAGCCACACAGCTAATAAAAAGTGGTCTGGAATTTGAAACGTGGTCTGCACTTAACTGCTCCCCTATTCTGCCTTCTGTGGGATTGGTCCCGCAATGCCTAAATATCTTGAGAAGGAGGGGCATCAGGTAGCCTTTGTCAGAGCTGGAGGGAGATGGGAGCAAAGCCTACCTTATCTCCAGAAAGCCCTCAGTGTTTCCTGTTATCACCCTCCTTACTTTCAGGCTCAGGGAACCCACCTCTTTCCATCCCAGTGCATTCTATCATCCACTTACCTCCAGGTGCTCTGAGAGCTTCCCAAACACAGGATACCTGCTGAGAGAGGAAGGAGGGAGCCTGAGATATCTTTGCTCTATCTGGGTGAGGCCTAGAGTAGCAATGGGGAGGCACCAGGCACTGAGACCTAGGGATGGCTAAGCTTTGCCACCAACTTGAGTTGACCAAATATTTACTGTGTCAGGCACCATTCCAGGGCAGGGCTGCCATACATACTTGTGCACCACATAACCCTCTAAGGGGCTGTTCATACTGTGGACTTGTGTACCTGACACCATATTGGGTGCTGGGAACACCCAACCTGGTCCCTAACCTTACAGAAGATGCAGTCCCATAGGGGTGACAGTCAGATGAACCAGGAAATTACCTGCCAGTGTGGCCCGTGTAGTGAGAGAGAAGGAGCAAGGGCTTGTGAGAGCTTGCAGGAGAGCCCCCAAGACTACATTTGGGAAGTCAAAGAAGGCGTCCTGGAAGAAGTGACTTCTAAACCAAGACCTGAATGAAAAATGGAAGTGGCCTACTTGGCAGGGAAATAGTGTTCCATGCAGAAGGAAGAGCTTAAGTAGCTAATTTTAATATAAGGTGATATAGGCGATAATATTAATATGAACAAAGAACATTGGGAGCCTTAATAAGTCAGTTACTCAGTAAAACAAACATTCACTAAGAAGATGGAGAATAGTTATGAATGGGAGTTACAAAAGTTTCACCCAAGGGGCACCTGGGTGGCTCAGTTGGTTAAGCGTCTGGCTCTTGATTTCAGCTCTGGTCATGATCTCAGACGGTTCATGATGAGATTGAGCCCTGTGTGAGGAGGCTCTGTACTGACAGCTTGGAGCCTACTTGGGATTGCCTCTCTCCCTCTCTCTCCCTCTCCCTGGCGCACACGCACACACACACACACACACACACACACACACACACACGATTAGTCTCACTCAAAATAAATAAATTAACATTAAAAAAAAAAAAAAAGCTTCACCCAGGAGGTGACCCATGAACTAGGTTTGAAGAATGAGTAAGAGTTTTCTGAGGGGAGGGGAGCCTGGGTGTCTCAGTCGGCTGAGCTTCCGAATTTGACTCACGTCATGATCTCATGGTTCAGTTTGTGGGTTTGAACCCCACATCCGGTTCTGTGCTGACAGTTCAGAGCCTGAAGCTTACTTCAGATTTTGTCTCTCTCTCTCTCTGCCCCTCCCCTGCTCACGCCCTCTCTCTCTCTGTATCTCAAAAATGAATAAACGTTAAAAACTTTTTTTCTTAACTTTTCTGAGGGGAAAAGAAGGAAGGGAAGCATCCAAAAAGAGAAAACCACACGAACAAAGTCATATGGTTCGAGATTTTTTTTTTAATTTAAGTATAATTAACATACAACATTATGTTAGTTTCAGGTGTACAATATATTGATTCAATAATTCTATATGTTATTCAGTGCTCATCACAATAAATGTGGTCACCATCTGTCACTATACAACGTTATTCCAATATTATCAACTGTGTTCCCTATGCTATACTTTTCATCTCTGTAACTTATTTATTTTATAATTGGAAGTTTGTACTTCCTAATCCCCTTCACCTATTTTACCTGTCTCCCCACCTGCCTCCCCTCCTGCAACCACCAGTCTATTGTCTGTATATAAGAATCTGGGTTTTTTGTTTGTTTATTTTGTTTTGTTTTTTAGATTACACATATAAGTGAAATCATCTGGTATTTGTCTTTCTCTGTCTTATTTCACTTAGCATTATACTCTAAAGGTACATCTATGTTGTTGCAAATGGCAAGATCTCATTCTTTTTTGTGGCTGAGTAATATTCCATTGTATATTTATAAAAATATTTATACACATTTTTATTCACATATCGGTGGACACTTGGGCTGCTTCCATATTTGGCTATTGTAAATAATGCTGCAATAAACATAGGAATGCATGTATCTTTTTGATTTAGTGTTTCTATTTTCTTTGGGTTAATGCTCAGTAATAGAATTACTGGATTGTATGATATTTCTATCTATAATTTTTTGAGGAACCTCCATACTGTTTTCCATAGTGGCTGCACCAATTTGCATTTCCACCAACAGTGCACAAGGGTTCTTTTTTTCTTCATCCTTGCTAACACTTATTATTTCTTGTCTTTTTGATTCTAGCCATTCTGATTCTAGTGAGATGGTAGCTCACTGTGGTTTTGATTTGGGTTTCCTTGATGATGAGTGATGTCGAGCATCTTTTCATGTGTCTGTTGGCCATGTGGATGTCTTTGAAAAAAATGTCTATTAAGGTCCTCTGTTCATTTTTAGATCAGATTGTTTTTTTGTTTTTGTTTTTGTTTTTTTTGGTGTTGAGTTGTATAAGTTCCTTATGTATTTTGGACCCTAACCCTTTCTCAGATATGTCATTTGCAAGTATCTTCTCCCATTCCATAGGCTCTTTTCATTTGATTGATGATTTTTTTTTCATTTTTAATTTCCTTTCCTTTTTATTTTGGTGTGGCCTCAATAGTTTATTTTTGCTTTTATTTCCTTTGCCTGAGCAGACATGTCTAGAAAAATGTTACTAATGCCAATGTCAGAGAGATTACTGTCTGTGTTTTCTTCTAGGACTTTTATGGTTTCAGGTGTCACTTTTAGGTCTTTCATCCATTTTCAGTTTATTTTTATGTATGGTCTAAGGAAGTGGTCCAGTTTTGTTCTTCTGCATGTAGCTGTCCAATTTTCTCAGCACCATTGTTGAAGAGACTGTCTTTTTCCTATCATGTATTCTTGCCTCCTTTATTGTAGATTAATTGGCCATAAAATCATGGGTTTATTTCTGGGCTCTCTGTTCTGTTCTACTGATCTATTTATCTGTTTTTGTGCCCATACCATACTGTTTTGATTACTACAGCTTTGTAGTATATCTTGAAACCTGGGATTGTGATACCTCCAGTTTTGTTCTTCTTTCTCAAGATTGCTTTGGCTATTTGGGGTCTTTTGTGGCTCCATACAAATTTCAGTATTATTTGTTCTAGTTCCGTGAAACATGTTGTTGACATTTTGATAAAGACTGCATTGAATCTGTGGATTGTATGGACATTTTCACAATATTAATTCTTCCATACAACTGGAAATTTTGTGGAACATTAGCTGCATAAAATGGAGGGCTAGTATACCTTCCCTAGGCTATCCACGGTAGCTCTTTGAGTCTCAAACCTAACTTTGATATTTATTATTCTTTTTAAAAATTTTTTAATGTTTTAATTTATTTTTGAGACAGAGAGAGACACACACTATGAGCAGGGGAGGGGCAGAGAGAGAGGGAGACACAGAATCTGAGGCAGGCTCCAGGCTCTGGGCTGTCAGCACAGAGCCCAACCTGGGGCTCGAACCCACAGACTGTGAGATCATGACCTGAGCTGAAGTCACACACTTAACTGACTGAGCCACCCAGGCGCCCCTTATTATTCATTTTTAACATGACTTCATCAGAGGTTCAGATAGAAATGTTAGATAGGTGCATGAGTGCAGGAATAAGTGGATGGGTGGAAGAAGTAAGGTATGCATGAATGAAGGAATATAAGAATGGATAAAAATAGCAAACATGTGTCTGGTACTCTCTATGCATCAGGCATTGTTCTGAGTGCTTTATATTTATTAAATCATTAAATCCTCGTACAACCGCAGGAGGCAGGTATTATCAGATGCACTTTACAAATGAAAAAAAGTAAGACATGCAAGGTTAAGTAATGTACCCAAGGCCACACAGCCAGGAAGTAGGGAAGCCAGGGTTTGGACTGAAGCAGTCTGGCTCCAGAGGATGTTACAAACTGGGTCCCAGGAGCAAATGCCAGGAGTTAAGCAGTTCCTCTTTATCCAGATATCTCCTTTTTTACTCCATGGTTGTTTCTTGGTTAAGCTTCCTCCTGCTGTGTCCATGGAGCAGACCTAGGACCTAGGACACTCTGTGTCCAGAGTGAGTCTGCGTTGCTGCCCTGGCTGGCTGCAACAGGAAGTGCCTGCAAGCCTTGCCCAGCACCTGCAATGTGCTCGGGGACTTAGGATGGACCGCTGTTCCCAGAGCACTAGGTGAGGAGGCAGGGCCTCTGGCCTTCTCTGTGGAGAGCACCTCAGCTCTGGGAGCGCAGGTCTGATCACTGAGCAGGAAGCTGGAAGTTTGCCTTTCAGGTTGATTGTATTAGCATTTCGGAAGAGTCCCCCTTCCTGTGAAGTGCATTAAGGATTCACTCCGGCTGGTCTCTGGCCCGGGCAGTCTCATCGTGAAGTGCCTCAGATTTCCTAGGAATCCTCTGAGACATTTTGACATTCTGATTGTCACTGCCAACGTGGGCTGCGAAGGAATTAATTGACATGGATGAAACCCTCAATTTCCAAGGGCTGTGTAATAAAATAAAGGTTATTGTATTATTACAGATTCCACCACTAATGAAAAAGGGCTAAAGACCGTAATCACAATATGGTATGATTCTGGGGACTTACCTTGATTTCCACAGGCAACCATCCTAAACTTTAGGGAATAATAATTATAATAGTTATTATTTATAGAGAACTTATGATATGTGAGGCACTTTACTAAATGATCTCTATATATTATGTGTTCCCACACAACCCTCTGAAAATGGTGTTATTTTCATCTCCATTTTACAAGTGAGGAAACTGAGGCATGGAGAAATGAAGTGAACATAGCTAATCGGTTGTAGAGTAGCAATAGACAAACTTGTGGGTAAAACATATTCTAGTTTCTTGGGGGTGAGGGAGAATTAAGACGCTTGGGCAAGAAGCATTAAGATATTGGCCGAGTATAGAGTATTCTGGTGGTAGAGTATTAGGAATGTGTGTGCATGCTTTCCAGACTCTGGGAGAACCCCACTGTCTTTTCCCTTAGACCACAGAAATCCATCCATCCATCTACCTGTCCATCCATACAAGAGAGATCCAGCCAGCCATTTATCCAGCCATCACCCATCTACCCATCCAGCCATTTATCTGCTCATCAATCCACTCATCCATTTATTCATCATCCATCCATCCATTCATTTAGTCATATATTCATGCATTCACTTATTTATTCAAATCACAGTGTCCCTGATTGCCCTTCCCAAGCACCTGTCATGGAGGTGGGTGCTCTCCTCTTCTGCCAGGGGTGCCTGCTATGACTAATGCAACAGGCAGGGGAGAAGGGGCATGACAAGGAGCCAGGAGATGTGGTGCCAGCTCCATAGGTTGTTAAGTCTCTTCAACTTTCTCACCCCCAGTCTCCCTATATGTAAAATGGGGATAACATCTACAAGCTATTGTGAATTTAAAGCAAGCAGATATGTGACACGCTTTGGAAATATAAAAGTGCTGTATGAATTCTTGTCACCATCATTGTTGTCGTCACCAGTGCAGCATGTATTCTAACCTACAATGTCCTTAAGTTTGAGAAGTCCGCATTGTTAAAATGATCCATTTCTGATTTTGTATTGCAAAAATTCTATACAATTTACAAACATGAAATTACTTACATTATGCACTTACCCAGTTTTATTATAATCAGACCTGTCCCATGTCCTCTTGGGGCTACCAGAATTATTGGGGAATAAGAATTGGAAAAGGACTTGGTAATAAGGAGCACTTGATCATGAAATGTAGGCTTGTCATTCCTGGCTTCACGGATAGACCTCTTGGTTATAAGGAGAGAAAAAGCTGTACTACAAGGAAATATGTACCTGAAAATATGAAATTTCAAGACCAGTAGGAACTGCAGTAAATACAGACTCTATAGACATTGTGTATCAGTCAGCTTACATTAAGTTATGCTACAGTAACAAACAACTCCCAAATCTCAGAGGCCTATGAGAAATGTTTATTTCCCCCTTATGTAACATGTCTGTCATAGGTCAGCTGCAGCTCTGCTTCATGTTTTCTTCAATCTGGAGCCCAGGCCAACAAAGGAGCCCACTGGGTCGTAAACCTTCCCTTCACATCTTATTGGTCAAAGTAAATCCTATGCCAACCCTGACATCAGTGGGAAGTGTATTCCCCCTTTAGAAAGGGCACCCAAAAGAGGGAGGATAAATATTTTGAAGAATAATACAACTTTCCATACATTGTAATTGAGCTAGAAAGTAATTTCAACCTCACAGTAGCTTTACAGGAAGGACCCTTGCAGGAGGATGTGGTTGGTCAGGCAGCTTAGCCTCTCTCTGTGTGTCCACCTCTTGCCTTGTCACCAGCTACTGACTCTCTGTACTTTCTCTATGTCTTCTGGCTTCTGCTTTTCTCTGTCTTGAAGGTTCTATTTCCTCATGACTTTGGCTTTTCCTTCATTGTACCTTTGGCCTCTTTCTTCTTTATGAATTTTTACCTTCTGATCTTGCCATGAATTAGCCAGAACTCTTTAGATTTGGGTGCTGGAAACTGAAATCCAACTAGTTTAAACAAAATAATAATAGTAATAATTAATAATAATATAAAAATAAAGGAATTTATTGGCTGATATAACTGACAAATCAAAAATAGAATAGAACTGGCTTTAAGCATGGCTGGATCTGCAGGCCTCAATGACATCCCCGCCATTTCTCATCTGTCTTTTCTCAGCGTTAATTCCATCTTTGAACACTCTCCAGACACGGTGACAAAGCCCCCTGGTTGTCCTGAAATAGCCATTCTCCTTTTTTTCTAATGTGGTAGAAGTTTTTAGCTGGCCATACAGCCTCCCTTGCAATTAGCTGTGGTTTGGGACGAAATTCTGGCCAATGGGATCTTTTTAAGCTTATTTATTTATTTTGAGAGAGAGGGATAGAGAGCAATTGGGGACAGGGGGCAGAGAGAGGGAGAGAGAGAATCCCAAACAGGCTTCAGACTGTCACCGCAGAGCCCAATGTGGGGTTTGAACTCACAAACTTCAAGATCATGACCTGAGCGAACCCAAGAGTTGGACTGAGCCACCCAGGCACCCCTGGCTAACTGGATATAAGCAAAAGTGATGTGTGCAACTTTTGGGTTGTTCCCTTAAAAGGAAAGCCCGTGTTCTCCCTTCCATTTTCTTGCCTTCTGGCTGGAATGTGGTCATGGTGTAATAAGAGTAGTGCCCAGAGGGGCAGAGCAACAAGATAGAAGGAGCCTGGGTTCCTATGGATTTTTGTGGAGCAGAGCTACTGCATCCACTTGGGCTTTTATATGAGAAAGAGATAATCTTTTGTCTTGTTGAAGCCACTGCTCTATGAGTCTCTTTGTTACAGTGCTTGTCTATATAGATTCCCTGAAGAGAAAATCTGATTGACCCAAGTCACCTTTTTCCTCCCATCAGGCCCCAGGTTCCTGGCCCATGGATCATCTACCACATTCCTGGTAATGGTCCAGTCAACTGTGGCTATGGAGAGGGGTCCCCTACTGCTGGCCCTTTGGTTGCCTTGATGGACATAAGGATAGTGTGATTCACATGTCTTCAGAGCCCTCTGTCTGCTTGCTGTAGTGGGTGAGTTTCATGAGGAGACCTGGGGAGAACTCATGAAGCAGACTGGGTTCTCCAGGCCTGGGGAATGGGCCAGGGAAAATGTAGAAACTGGCTGTGGTCTCTGTGTCTATTCTCTCTATCCACCCCCAACAGTCTGCCTCTACAAAATGACACAAGGATACTAGGTGGGTCATCTTCACTGTACCAAAGGCAAGACAAGCCCTTTAAATTTATTATGTATGCTCGATGGGTATGGACCAGAGTGTTTGTTAATTCCAAATGCCAATAGATGTTGATAAATAATGCTATTAAAATATATTATTGTTCTGACACTTTGTTATAGAACCTTTCTTACACTTTCCCCATGTAACATTTGCTTTAAAAGGCCCCAGCCAAAAGCCAAACAGCAGTAAAACTGCACCTAGTCTCCCAGAACATCTTCATTTATGAAACACTCAAAGATTCAGCATTTGGGAAAAGCCTCTGAGATATTCCACTGTTTTGTAAACTTTGCAAAATCTGTAGTTCCTGTGGTGGAGGCCTAACTGCATGTTGAATTTGAAATTTTGAAGCTTCAATTGCTTAAAAATATTGTAACTGCTTCTCAAACAGGAAAATTGCGTTTAGATTTTCCTCTGTGTTTAACCTCAGACTGGCAAGAGATAGTCTTCAAATTTCCCCAGTAAATGAAAATCACTTTAGGATTGAGATTGCATGTGGATAGTTCATACCTGGAGAAAAAGAAAACCTTCAGGAACAAATACAGTCATACATTCTGTGCTGGGCCTATAATGTGGAGAAGTAGTTGACCATTTTGTCCTATAATCCATAGCATGAAGGATTTAGGACAGAGACAAGGAAGACATTCTTGCATATGAGGTTCAGTTACATCTGAACTGTTACGAAGGGAAATTGCAGTGTCCTGCTCTCAATTTTCTTAGATCCAGCCTCCTGCAAAATTGTATGATCCCTTTGGCACCTTTCTTGTCAAAATTCTTTTCCTCCCCACAAAGGCTCTGGTGCCTCAAACCATCTCTTCTCATCAGTCATTCAAACTAAAGTGTGACTGTTTGCATCTTAAAGGAGACCAGTGGGAAGTGGGCAGTGCTTTACTCAAAGGAATGAATCAACATTGGTGAAATTTTAGGCAGTGACAGACAGTCTATTAGATGGAGTATTGAATGGGAGTCTTTCTTGTCTGCTCATAAAGTGGGTTTTACCTGTGACAAATACAAATACATCCGCTTTCCTTTCTCCTGCCCTCTCTCCCTCCTTTCCTTCCATCTGTTCAACAAATTTCTCTGGGGTGCCTTCCCTGTTAATTCTCTATGCTCAATGTTGAAGTCCTGAAATGGGAACTTTCTACAACAAAGGGAACTGAGTCCAAGAAATAATAACCATAATCATGTGACTGCAATTACCATTTATTGAGTGAGTGCTTACTACATGCTGGGGACCATGCTAAGAGCTTTTTCTGGATAGCGTTTAATTTTCATGACAACCCAGTGAGTTAGGTAGTATTATTCCCTTTTCACAGACAAGAAAACAGAGGTACCATGTTTTGGTCTAAGTCACACATATTAAGTGTGGTGTTGGAATATCAATGCAGGCAGTCTGACCTCAGAGCATTTTTTGTTCCAGGTGAGATCAGATTAGAAAGAGCACATACGGTGGGCTTCAAGGAGACAAAGTTGCTAGTGTGCTCTGCACTGTCTGAGGAGTTGTGTTGAGGGACAGAAAGAAGGGCCATGTTCTTGCTGAGTGTATGTGAGCACCAGCAGGAGAGTCCCAGTGGGGCACTCCCCTCTCTTTGTTTGCCATCATCCAAAGGATCCCCTCCCCCCATGA
Source organism: Panthera onca (assembly GCF_046562875.1). NCBI lineage: Eukaryota > Metazoa > Chordata > Mammalia > Carnivora > Felidae > Panthera > Panthera onca. The sequence continues at coordinate 121,762,177 of NC_138339.1, read as the reverse complement.
GCAGACACACCAGAAGCTGGCTGTGCCCCAGGCATGACTCTGGTCAGGAAGAGAGGATCTTTTGTGAGCTGCTGGCCTGGTCTCTGTTAATGCCAATTAGCGTTCCTCCCTGCTTGGAGCTGCAGGGCCAGCAGGCTTCTGTGATCCTGGTGGCTAAAGGTTTTGGCCTAGAAATGCTCAGGATGTGGGACAGAAGTCAGAGTCTGAGGGAGGGACTGTATCATTGAATGGAGAGGAAATGGGTTTTCACAGAGGCTCATGGGGCCCAGCAGCCATGAGGGCAGGGCAGTCTGGACCAGATTAAGAAGAAGAGAAGGTGACATCTAGGACAGCCTTCACCCCATCCCCACCAATCTCACCGTCCAGGCTATGACTTGGGAAACTGGTTCTCTAGAGAGGAGGAGAAGGTCAACAGTGCGCTCTGCATTCCTAGGCTTATGGGGGACTCTGGGGGTCTCCAGGAGCTTGGCTATCTAGGGTTATACACACCCTGCACGACGTTAAAGCAAGCCCAGAATGTTGGCCTCAGATTCTACCTACCATCGTCTTGTTTGCTTTGTGAGGGCTGCATCCAGTGTCACTGCAGAGCAGGTGGCCACAGATGATGCCCGGAAGCCAGTGAGTGTTCATCCCTTCACTGCCCTCTGGCTCTAGCTCCACCTGGTTGCCCAGATGCTCTCCAGTGACTGACCCAGGTCTACCTAGGGAATAGTTTTCGAACCCTATCCTGCAGATTCAAGAAAATCATTTCACCTTCCAAGCACAGAGCTTGTCTTACTCTTTCCTCTGCCCTAGTGGGGGTCTTTCTGAGCAGCACATGAAGGGACAGGGACAGTGTCTACAGTAAAAAGGTGCTCAGGCCAGATTTCCCATCTTTGAAATGTTAGCTCCTCTCCTCTTCCTGGCAGTCTCCACTTTTTTCTTAGTGGCTTCTCCATACTCCCATGACAACTACCACTTCTGGTTGGTAGAAATGGACAGTTTCAAAGTGAGAGAGGAGGCCTGTCATGTAATAGAAGCCTTCTATTTGCTTCTCAAGCTCCAGGCTCAGCCCTTCTCTGTCCCTGCAGTTTGAAAGAACTATCATTTCTTCCAGTGCCAAAAGAAAGAGCTCACTATCTCTCCACCCTCCCTGGTGAGGGCAGGCACAGTGGCCCTCTTCCTTGCTGAGTGGCTCCTCATTACTGCATGGTCTGTCCCTTAGGAGACTTTTGGTGTCAGGGCTCAGGGCCTGGGAGGGAGCTTTGCGAGGCTTTCTCTCTACCCCTTGGCCACCCGCCCCCACCCTGTCATTGGTGGCTGACAGGGGCTGCTTTGCCAACAAAGGTATCACTGAAGCTTTCTGCCAGCTTGTCACTTACCTCTCCCAGGGAAGGAATGGGTGGAGGGACCAGTCATTCAGCTTGACCCTGTTCTTCCAGCAGGTGCTGCTGCCTGCCACAGCTTCTGAGGGAAGAGCGGAGCCCTGCCAGGGACTGTGCCCATGTTCTCAGGGCTTGAGGTACACAGTTAGCATATCTCTGCCTACCCTCAGCCCCTTGAAGCCCAGGTCACAGGACTCTGGAGAAATTACTCCCTGCACCTGGCAGGAAGAGACTGAACTACCTGGTGCCATTAGAAACTGGAGATCCTTAGACTGACATCGGTAGCTTTGGTATCTGGATCTCCCCACAATACTCCAGCTACTAGCATGGGATCCTCCCCTTAAATTGGTGCCATGAATGGGCCCCTGGGCCTTTACACATGCTATTTCCTCTCTTCTCTCTTCATTATGTCTAAAGCCTACCCACACAGGAGAGCCAAGCTCAACCTTCACCTCCGCCAAGGAGACTCCCTTGATTACTCTAGCCCACGGAGCTTCTTCCTCTGAGCCTTCATAGCTCACAAAATAGAATGAAATACTATACCATCTCTCATCATATATAAGTCTTGTTTTTCCAATTAGTCTGTCAGTCTCTTGAGGACAGGAGACCATTGGTGACCCTTTTTTGCCTCTCCCAGTGCACTTAGAGAAGCGTTGGATTTTTTTGGAACTCAGCCATTATTGGTTGACTAATTAGAACTTGCTGGACTGTGTTCAAGGCCTGGATTTGTATGGGTATATAGTTTTCATGTATCTGTGTATATGCTTGATTTATATATCTGTACACGTATGTACAGTATGCCCTTAAGCATGTGAATATGATTAACATATTTATACTGTGTGTATAAATGGTTTAATTCATTCAACAAGCATTTATTGAGACCTTGTCACAACTGGGCACTGTCCCAGGTGCTAGACTTACAATGGTAAGTAAAAGGAATAGACTGCCCAGCCCCTCAGAGCTGGGAAGAGAGACCATTAAAGAAGCAATAGCAATAATATGAGCTAAGTGTTGTGATGGGGGAGCACATGACAGGAGTGCTTATGTTACCCAGTCTAGGGAGAAGGTCAAGGAAGGACTCACAGAAAAAAGAAAACTTGGGGGGGGGGGCACCAGGCTAGCTCAGTGGAACATATGACTCTTAATCTCAGGGTTGTGGGTTAGAGCCCCATGTTAGGTGCAGAGATTACTTAAAAGTAAAATCTTTAAAAAGGAAAAGGAAATATTTGGCTAAGAGTCTGTTGATGATTGAATTGTGTCCCCACCCCCCAAAAGATATATTCAAGTCCTAATCCCCAGTTCCTGTGAACGTGGCCTTATTTGGGAACAGTCTTTGTTGACATCATCAAGTTAAGATGAGGTCACACTGGCTGGGCCCTAATTTCAAAGACTAGTGTTGTTATAAGAAGATAGAAATTTGGACACATACATGGGAAGAGGGCCATGTGACTATAGAGGCAGAGATTGGGATGATGTGTCTACAAGCGAAGGGATGTCAAGAGTTGCAACCACCAGAAGTGAAGAGAGTCATGGAACAGATTTTCTCTCTGAGCCCCCGAAAGGAATCAATCCTTCTGACACCCTGATTTTGGACTTCCGGACTCCAGAACTGTTGAGAAACTAAATTTTCATTGTTATAAGGCACCCAGTTTGTGGCACTTTGTTATGGCAGGCCTAGGAAAGCCCTAATACAGAGGTTTACTAGGCTAACTAGAGATCTGCCAGATGAGGAAAAGGACGGAAGAGTGACTCTGTCACAGTGAACAGACTACAGAGAGAACATGGCAGAGAGAAATAGAAAGTTGAATACAGCTGAAATAGTCTCTAGGAGGTGGAAATGGAAGTTACATGTTAGAACATGAACGTGTGTTTGCATGACGTGACTGCGTGTATGTGAACAGTTTGTGTATTCATGTATATGCTTTTTGGAGTTTTGCATGTTTCATCTTGTTTTTATGATTTGTGTGTTTCTGCATGCTCTTGCATAGTTTGTGTGTGTCTTGAACTGTGTATGTGTGCTTTACATGCCAGTGCACGTATGTGGTCTCCAGGTGTGCATTCTACCCAAAGCAGTGGGTTTGTGCCCAATCTCAGGAAGTTTTGAAGCCAGGCAGAGCCCAGTTTCCTTGTCTACATGCTTGTTGCTCACTGTAGATGGCAAAACCCTGGTCAGACTATGTAATGACTCAGGTAAATAAACACTGGGAGCTCAGAGCTCACCTGTCCTGGTTCAAGAAGATCCTGAGTTGCCTTGGTGGGCAGGAGGCATGTGTGGACAGAAGTGCAGAGTCCTCAAGTTTGAAAGCTGGAAGTGTCCTTGGAGATGATTCAGATTCCTCTTGCCCCTAAGCCCAGCCCCCCTGACACTGCTCCCAGGGAGTCCCCAAAACTCAGCCAATAAAAGGGTATCCAGCAACTTAGCCAAATACCCACCTCCCTGGAAAATATCTTCTTAGGGGAACCCCAAGCCGTGAACAAGGATTGTTACTGAGGGGAGGAATCAGAGGACAGGCCACCCTTATACCAGGCCTTCCTGATAAGATATGCAATATATATGTGTGTGTGTGTGTGTGTGTATATACACACACACATCTTCCGGGGGAGAGGGTGCCTGGCTTTCATCATGGCCAGAGGGTCTGTGACCCAGGAAATTGGAGAACCAATTCTCTAGTCTAGGCTGACATTGAGGGAGTGAGCGTGTGCATGGTATGTGCAGGTGTGTGCAAGCATGCGGAACTCTCAACCTGCTTCCTCTCCGAGAATATGGTTGGATCAGGATGTCAAGTGCAGCCCCGGGCCCTGCCAGCTGCTGCCATGGTCAGATTGCAGGGGGGGCTGTCCTTGACAGGACTGGTGGAACAGACGGAGCCAGTGTTAAAGACAGGATGGGAGGGGTGGAGGCTGGTGCTTTCTGGGGGAAGCTTGTAATCTAAGCTACCTGAGTCACCAACCCTCACATGTTCACATTCAGAATGAAGCCTTGAAGATGGCAGCAGGATGGTGGTGTGGGTGGGAATGGGAGGAAAGGGTACCCAGGGAGAGCTGTGAAGGTTCTGTTGAAGGAATTGGAGCTGTTCAGAACCTCAGTCAGGACCCTCTGGGTTCCTCCAGTTTTAGCTTTCTCTGCCTGTTTCCAGCCTGCCCTATGTTAATACCTCTGGGTATGGTGGAGATGCTGAGAATAGTGGGCCTATGTGTGAAATTGAGGATATCATTGGGGGACTTATTGGAGCTACACGAGCTTCTGAGAAGCTGGATGGGCAGAAGGAGGGCCTCTCATGGATAATGAAGTATGCTGATCTCTAAAAGAGGGAGATCTCCCAAGGCTCAGGGCTGGGAGTGGAGTGGAGGCATGGTGGAGGCCTCCTGGCATCAGGTTCAGCTGGTAGGAAGGGAGAGAGGATGCACCTGTGGCTTGGGTTATGTTTTTTTTCTCCTCCTTGCCTCACACCCTGGGCTGATTCAACCTGGGCCTTGCTACTTGAAGGGAAAAATTCTTCTTCTGCCCTCAATGTCCTCCAGTGGGACTAAGGATTAAATTTACGTGAGACACATTAATGGGAGAAAAAAACCCAAACTTTTATTATGTGTGCAGGAAGGCCCAGTAATGAATTTGAGACCTAAAGTTTTTGTACTTAAAAAAAAAACTTTAATGTTTATTTTTTGAGAGAGAGAGAGCCAGAGCCAGAGCCAGAGCCAGAGCCAGAGCCAGAGAGAGACAGAGTGCAAGTGGGGTAGGGGCAGAGAGAGAGACAGAGACAGACACACAGAAACCGAAGCAGGCTCCAGGCTCTGCTGTCAGCACAGAGCTCAACACGGGGCCTGAACCCACGGACCTCAAGATCATGACCTGAGCAGAAGTTGAACATTTAACAGACTGAGCCACCCAGGCGCCCTTGGTTTTTATTCTTTTCAGACAAAGAGACAATAAATTTGTGAGGAATTGACAGGACAAAGAACATTTAACTTTGGGAGCTTAACTTTGGCCCCCACACATCCCTGCCCAACCAACTCCCTCCTGTGGGCTTCCCAAACATTCCTGAATTGGAGACTTACCTGAGGCTATTCTCTGAGACCTCTCCCACGTTCTTTTCCTCTGCTGCCCCACTATCTTCCTGTGCCTGCCTGTAGCCACTGTCACGACCCCCACTCTGCTGTCCCCACCCTCCCAACCTCTACTGTTGCTGACAGGCCTCACTGTTAATACTGTGTCGAGAACCCTCTGGCTCCCAGACATGATGGCTCCCTTGCTCCTTCTCCTCCTTCTAAAGAACTTTCCACAAGCAATTAATTAACCTCATCACATCCTTTCTGTGGAGCTCATTGCAGGGAGGGAGGGAAGGAAGAGAAGCGCCCTGTCTCTTGAAGACAGTCGGGGGACAAGTGGCTACACAGGCAACTGCTGGGGGGATTCTCTCAGTGCTGCCACTCCCTCCCCACTTTGGAGTTGGATGCAGTGTGAGCCCAGCTCCAGTGAGGAGAGGGGGTCACCCCTTCTGCTCTCAGCCCTGGCTTAATCTCCAACTGCCTGACAAAGCCCTTTATCATTTGCTCCCTCCAGTTGCTCCCACAAGTTGCTTTTTCTCATTCTTCCTCAGGCAACTACTGGAGTCAAAAATTAGGCACAAAGGGGTGGGGGGATTGCAGATGAGTGTAGAGGAACATCCTCAGGTGGCACTGGTGACCTTTCTCCTGGATGCTGTGCCTACCCTACTGGTGCAGTGAATGACATGGAGATGCAGAAGTTCTGCATGCAAATGTGCCCAGGCATCCTGGCCACTCCACTGGCAGCATGTGGCCCCTGGAGCATGTGCAGTCTCATCTCATCACCTAAGGGGTGGGACCCCACTAAGCTCTGGATGCACATAGTGTGTACAGCCGCACAGAGATTGGGCCTGGGCTAGGGCTCAGAGGAAAGACAGAGTGGGAGAGACACAAGGTGGGACATTAATTGTGCACCTACTGACACCAGGTCCTGAACTAGACATACTGTGCATGTTAGCTCATGTCATCCTCTGACTCCCTGGGAAGTTCTTAAAGAAACTAAAGTTTAATAATGCAGGAACTTGGCCCAAGATCACACAGTGAATAGGTTGTGAAACCAGAACTCAACCAAGACTTTTCTTATCTGAGCAGGACTTAAAAATGTAAATCATATAGTCCTGTACCCTTTCTAAATCACTCCCATGGCTTCCTGGTGCCTTCTGCATGAAATCCTTCTGCTTTCCATCACTGGCATGACCTGCACCTCTGACCTCACCCCCGCCCGCCATGTGCTCACTCTCCTCTCAAAGCTCTTACACTTGTTGATCCCCTGTTTGGAACACTTACCCTCCAAATCTTCATGGGGTGGCTCTTTCTTATTCTTCAGGTCAGATACCACCTTCCTTCATTGAGAGGCCTTCCCTGACTACTCAGGCAACTGTGGCCTTCCTCAGTCCCTCTCTGTCCCTTCATCTCACTTTCTTTTCTTTAGAGCACAGAGCATCTGAAGTTATTTATATGTTAACTTGCTCCATGTGTGTTACCCACTAGAACGGAAGCTCCTTCCTTTCACCATTGTATCCCCAGGGCCTGGTGCTTAGTAAGTGCTCAATAAATGTTTGATGGACAAATGACCTCAGAAAAGCTTTCCTGGGCCACAAGGAGGCAGCTAGAGGAGGAAGGGGACCCACTAGGAAGAGAACTTGGCCACTGGGCTGTAAACTATGATACTGGGTTGCAGACTGATCCCTAAGGTTCTCTCCATAGAAGAGAGTCCACCTGTCTGTCCATGAGATGACCTGGCTGCATTTCTCATAGGAAGTATGTGTAAACACAATTTTCTCAAACTTTGCACGAAGCCAGGTGGAAGAGACAAGGCTGCCTGCCATCTCTGGACCAGAGCTGGGTACCCTTAAGCTCCCTGCATGCTCCCAGCCTTTCCCGATCTTGGCCTAGGTTCAGGGCTGCTCAGGAGCCCACCCAGTCACCCCAGGGGGTTGTGGCAGGCATTGCCTGGTGGGAAGGGAGAGACTGCTGCTCAAAGAACCTGATCTTTTGCATTTGCTGACATTCTTGGATTTGGCATTTACAACCTCAGGGTTTTATTCCAAAGAGGCCTTTTGCATTTGATGTAAATATTATGGTGATGAGAGGCGACACCGAGAATACCCTGTAGGAAATGTAATTCCACCCCCACCAGGCTGGGAGCCTCTCCCTGCTGCTGCTTTGGGTTGTTATTCAGGGGATTGATTCCTCCCAGTTCTTGGGCTAACCCAGAAGTGGAGTGCCCCCTCCACTCACAGGCAGCAGGGTCTGGGAGTAGCGCATTAGTTATTTTTCCAATTTGCGGAGGCACTTTCATCCATCAATGTGGGAAGCAATCGGGGCAAGGCTGGAGCTGGTTCATGTTGCAGCCATTCTCTGGGTAGAGGAATGGCCCCTTCTGGAGGAGGCTGGGGCAGTCCTCAGCCTCAGAGGGGTGGGGTTGGGGGATCCAAGCCAGTAATGGGCACTATAGTTCCCCAAAGTCAGCTGTTCTCTCAGTCACTTCCTCAGTAAGTGTCAGTCACCACACTTCTCCCAACAGGGTTTAGTCTTGGATCTATGTGCCTTTCTACTCTCTATAGCATTGAAGACTCCCTCCAGCTGCAGTGGCCCTTGGTGCCATATTCCTACTTTCTTCCCAAACTCCTGGAGAAATGACATTTATAATCCTCATGTACAGTCATAGTGGTGAGCTAGGATCGGAGGGCTGTCCCCAAATGGCTTGCAAGGTGGAAGAACGAGATGACATTTCTACACTGACATCTCTCTGATAGGCTGTATGGCCAGGGACAAGTGATTGAATCTCTCTGAGCTTTGGTTTCCACACCCTTCAAATGAGGAAAATTATATCTATGATGTAGACCCAAAGAGAGAGTGCACATAAGGGGCCCTGCCCAGTGCTTGACATGAAGTGAATGCTCAGGAAATGTGGGCAGTTATTATTAGGTACAGAGGTGGTTGTGAGGAATAGTATGGGCCAGGGGCCAGCTGCCAGCCTAGAAGTCCAGAGTTTACAGCTATGAACCTTATATCTATTGTGAACAGTCACTCAATAAAGATCAGTTATTTGGATGTGTAATGAGTGCTTTTATCATCATCAGTAAGCAGTGTAACCTAGAGCTCAGATTCTGGAGTCAGAGAAACAGAGTTCAAATCCCAGCCTGGCCTCTGAATATGGTAATTTTCAAAGTTTTGTTTTCTTCACATATAGAAGGGAATACTAACAGAAGCATGCCAAATGCGAAGACTGTGGTATAGCGTTTGGCATATAGCAAGCCCTTGATGAATCTGCAGTGTGGTGCAATGTGGAAGACTCCAGATTTAAGATCAGAAGGCCTGAGTTTAATGTATTTCCATCTCCTATTTACTGTCTTACCCTGGGCAAAGCACTTCACCCTGAAGTCTCTCTTTTCCCAACCTAAGGAAAAGGGATGTCACTTGGTTTTAGATTGCCATAAAAAAAGGCTTAATGTTTGCCATAAGAAGGATGCTCCACATCTGTATGGTGAGTGAATGAATGAATGAATGATGTGGAAGATTTTAGGATTTGGATTCAGAGAACTTGGATTGGCATCCCAGGTTTATCACTTACTTTCAGTGTGGTTTGGGACATATTACTTCACCGCATTGAAGTAAAAGGAAGGAAAAATTCTTCCTCTGCCCTCAAGGTCTTCCAGCTGGACTGAGGATTAAATTTACATGAGACTCATTAACAGGAAGAAAAATGAAAACTCTTATTACATGTGCAGGGAGGCCAAATAATGAATTTAAGACCTAAAGAAATGACCGAGGCAGGCAGTTTTTTATACTTTTCAGACAAAGAGACAATACATTTGTGAGGAGTTGATAGGAAAAAGAAAACTCCAATTTGGGAGCTTCAATTAGTAAAGAATTCTCGTCAGAATTTAGGCTGGGCTAGTAAATTGGAATAAGTTACAAGGGTTGTTTATGTAGTCTTCTCGGCTCTAAATTTCTCATCTCTGGTGGTAAGGATGTTTCTCTACCTCTACCGAGAGGGTACCTTTCACATGGGATATATATTTCTTGATTTCAGGGAGACAGAGGAGGGTCTGAGTGTCCTTCCTGCACTGACTATCTTGTAAGTAACTTTTATTTTGAATAGTTAGTATGCCAAAATAGCACATTTGGGGCAGCCTGCCTTTGGTCTACAGAACCTTGGGTTCTTTCAGTGTAAAACAAGATAATAGCTAACCCCCAGCATTATTGCAGAATAGACAGTTAATACTAAAATGCCTCATAAACCATAAGCGTTGTGCTCACTCTAGTTTAATATTACTTGGTGCAGAGCCCTAGGTGAGGAACTATAAGGGCTCCAAAGAGATGTGAAACCATTGGGCCTAGCCCTAGAAGAGCTGGCATAGATTTGGGGAAAGGAGGCACAAGGCAGGTGCAGAACTACACAGAGAGTTCAGCACATTCATTGATTGCACACATATTTACAATGTGCATTTACAATGCCTAGAGTCCTAGGCATGCTGTTATAGGTCTGTTGAAGGTTTTTGGTTAGGCCTGATGGAGAGCCTTGAAGGTCAGAGTAAGGCCCCTGGCTTGACTGTTCTGTGATAGAGGTCTCAGAAAGCTTATGTGCCATCTGTGCTCCTGAGTTCCCCTGTGGGGCAGGCCCCTGGCTCGCTGAGTCAATTTCCTCAGTCGCTCTCTGAGGGAGCAATGAGCAGAGTCCATTGTAGGGAGAGCATTTGAATCAACTATTCAGTAGGTGCCCCCCACAAAGGTCAGTGGCCTATCTGGCCACTGCAGCTGGTGGCCACAAAAGACCTGCCGAGAATCCAATATAATGGAGCGGCAAAGGCTCTAGCCGCTCTTCCCCAGGAGCGTGAGGGTGAGTTGCAAGGTGATTTCACTACTGTCGCATTCTCCCTTTAGACACAGGCTGTCCTCGAGGGCAAAAATAGCAGCTTCAGAGGCAGGAGAGTGTTGTGACATCATCCCCAGGTTCAGCCAGCAAACCCCTCTCCAGACAGCTGATCCTGCTTGCCCCGTTGGAGACCAGAGCCAAGGTCCTAGGGAATGATTTTGGTGGCTCTAGGCCCCTCCCAGCCCACTGGCTCCAGTTCTGGGCTCTGTTTATAAACAGAAATCCCTTAACGTGGTTTTTTACCTGGGTGGAGAGAAGTGCACTCAGCAGCCCTCTGTGGCTGGGCACATGCCCACCTCCAGGTCCCCAGGGCTAAGCATAGCAGACCTGCAGGGGCCTATAGTCTCTCTGGGCCAGAAGCACACAGGCTGGGCTGGAGACACTGAGGATGGCACCCAGCCTGGAGGCTGAGCTGAGGGGGAGGACATTCTGTAGTCCCTGGGAGGTAAGATGGAGGAAGGAGGAAGGGGGGGGGGGTGTCCAGAGAGAATAGAGGAGTTTGTGCATTGTGCACAGTGTGTGTGTGTGTGTGTGTGTGTGTGTGTGTGTGTGTGTGTATGCACACTGCAGCTGAAGATGGCAGGAGTGGGAACTCCATAGTCTCTACTGATTAGAAGGGTTTTGAAATTGATAAATTACTTTGTATTGGGGCAAAATGATTTGACCAGATTTCAAATGTTTCAGAGAAGGGAAGCTTCTCTTGGGCCAACTATTGATTGCGTTTAATAGAGCTGGGACTTTCTCGCTTAAAAACAACAAAATAAACATCTGAGAGAAGACACTAATTCACCTCTTTCTTCCTTCCCTCTCTCCCTTCTCTCTAAGAACAGAAAAGGACCCAAACAAGGTTGGGGTGAGGCTGGGGGCAGTGGTGATGTCAGAGCCATGGAGTTACTCTGGGGCAGATTGATGGTGGGGGGCTCAGGAGAACAGGGGACCCTGAGTTGGTCCCATTCTTCACAGATTGATTTTTGCCAACAGACACTGTCGGAGTCTTTGATAAATCACTAACCCAAGTGATGAATGCCCTGAGGCTGGGTGGGATGGGGGAAAGGATGCTGGTCTGGGAGGGAGTTCTAGATGACAGGGGTGAGGATGGAGGGCTGGTGAGCAGAGAGAGCCAACTGACTTAAAGCTGAGTTCTAGAAATTCTGGAAGATACTCCCAGATTACTAATCCTGGCTTTATCTCTCAACAGGATTAGATCACAATCATTAACTCAACAGCACTTCAAAATTCATTTTTGTTCTGTCTCTCATCTGTCTCTTGCTGTCTGTCTCACTGTCTGCCCCTTTATCTGGCTTCCAAATGGACTCTGATGGTTTTCTCCCAGCAGAGGATTCCCTTGGGCCTGCTGGAAAATGGAAAGGAGTGTGGAGAAAGCTGGTAGCAAGTAGGTGGTTGGCAGTGGGCAGTAAGAGGAGAGGGGTGAGGCAGCCTCTTGAAATATGTAGAGGTGAGGGCCCTGGGGCCAGTAGAGAGAGGGAGGGGCTGGGGGAATGAAGATATGAAATTGCAGAGCAGCTCTGGCCAGAGAGAAGCCAGTTCCAGATGTCTTATTTCTCATGGAAGGAAAGATCAGTCATGTGGTTTTCCCATCCCTCTCCCCAAAGCAGTGAGAGCAGATACCTGCCTTGACTGGGCTGAAGAATAGCAGGAAGTGTGGAGAGGAAGAGACACCAACCCAGAGCCACAGAACTGATCTCTCATCATGGCCAGAGACTGCCTTGTAGACAGCCCAGCTTGCAGACCATGAGTCTGAATTAGTTCTGGATATGTGACTTGTCCTCACTTACCTTCTGGTTCCTCACCTATAAAATGGGATAATAGAACAGATTTTCATGAGGTTTATATTAATTAAGATGACATGTACAAAATGCTTAGAACAGGACCTGGCCCATAGTGAGCATTCAGTAAATGTTATCTGGGAACGTTCTTCTTCTCCCCAATAGCAGTGCAGCAGAGTCTGAAGTCATGGAAACTCAAAATGTGTCAGCCACACTGGAGTCAAAGAGGGAGGGAGCTCCTGGCTTTACCTGAGGGTGGGGCAGTCTCCCCAAATTACTGATCCAAAGGCCAAGCCTGTTCTACATCCTGTCCCTACTGTCAGTGCTGATGTGCCATGGGCTGAGTCTCCACTGCTCTGTAAAGGCAACTGAAACTTAGTCCTTGAGATGCCTGCCAGGCTCGTAGCTGGCCGGCCGGCTTCTGCCCACACTCATTGGGCTTGGCTCCTCCTTACCCCACCATCCAGGCTGCTGCTCCCAGGCTCCAAGCCCTGGCTCTGTCCGTGGTGCTAACACACAGCCCAGACTTGCCCACAATGCACAACTTCCCACCTCAACCATCCGCTCTTGTCCCCCAACTTTAACATCTCTGATGATCTCCCCAGTTACCAGGAATGAATTCTGAGCTCACGTTCTGGACTGCTGCCAGGAAGAAGGAAGCGGCGTTAGTATAAAGAATCACACAAAAGGCCGCAGGTAATTATGTCTCTTTTAAGCTGCTAACAGGATTGGCCGTTTGATAAATGGGAGGATTTGAGGCTGTTTTGTCACTGACAAGCTGTTGTAAGATCATATTGGAAGCTGAAGACAGTTTATCTTCATGTGTGTGGGGAAGAGAGGGGAATTCTCCGTGGATTTTACACCCTCTTCAAATTAATGTGATTTCATAGGCCGTCCTGTGCACGGGAGTGAGTGATCTTTATGACTCACCCCATGATTAGATTACCTGGCTCAGCAGCCACCTCCAGCCCCTCTGAGTGCCCTCTCCTTCCCTAGGCCCCTCCCTGCTCCCATTGCTCAGACTCTCCCTCCACCTCCAGCTCCCCTCTGACCTCCTGTAGCCCTGGTCTCAGGGCCAGCTGCTGAGCAAGCCCACAGCTCAATTACTGCTGGCTAGCCTGAGAGGCAGAAGGATCTGGTTTCTTCCATTTCTCTGGGGGGAGCAGAAGAGCAGGAGGTGGGATGGGAAGAGGGAGGCAATAGGAGAGGGAGGGAGGGAAGCAGAGGAGGAGAGAATGAAGGAGACAAAGAGGGAGTCTTACCAGAGAAACAGAGCCAAGCCAAGGTAAAGAGAAGAAAGACAAGAGGAAAGAAAAAAAAAAGTAGCAAAAGGAGAGGAAAGGTTTTTTTCTTTCATTTTAAGAATGCTGTTCTCCACAAGAACTAAGATGGCCTCCTTCCCTAAACCCCTGAATTAAGCAGGTCCCCTGGGCACTTTCTTTGATAGCTATGTTTTATCATCTTCAGAGCAATTACCACTATTATTTTGTTTATTTATTTATTTACTTTTAAAATATTTGTCCTCACCCCTAAATTAGAAGACCCATAGGGCAGGATTCATGGCTGCTATGTTCTTCTCAGGACCCCAGCACCTAGCACCTAGTAGGTCTTTGCTAAATATTATTGACTGTGTGAGGTGAAAGGTCTGAAGGGCCAGGGCTGGCTTGTCCTCCTGGCAGGGATCCAGGATGGGATTGCCAAGGATTTCATCCCTGGCTGGATTTGAGGAGACATTTCTGGGGAAGGGAATGCTTCATTAGTTCTTTGGACAGAATTAGGTATCCTCCAAAAGAAAGCTTTTCAAAATGTGGTCCGTGATTCATTGCATCAGAGCCCCCTGGCAACATGCATCTTCACAAGTACTTCACATGATCTGATGTGGGTCTTAAGTTCACACTTTGAGAAACACTATTCTGGGGAATGGGTGAACTGAAGGCTCCTGCTCCAGGGAGGTCTCGGCAGAGCCAGGGATCTAGGCTGCTGCTGCTGCTGTGTGTGTGTGTGTGTGTGTGTGTGTGCGCACACACATGCACGTGTGGTTGTTGCACTACCTGCAAGGGGAATGAAGAAGCTAAATTCCATTATTTCCAGGAAGTTGCCACCTCATTCTACATATACACTGGGAGCTACTTCTTTGAGAGCCCCCAAGTTTAAAGGAAAAGCTCCCTTTCCTTTGGGGAGCCTACTGGGGACAATTCCCCCACCTGACCCAGGATCCTAGAGGAAGAGGAAGACAGCAACAGATGTGAGGAGGAGAAGGACCCCTCCCTGCCCCATGCTCAGGGGCCTCTGCTCCCTAACCCGTTGATGTTTCTTCAGCTGGTAAATCATGCTTCATTTCCCAAGCAAACTGAGCAGACCACCCTCAAGCTCCAGGCCAGGCTCCCTGCCTCTTCATGAGACCTCTCCTAGACTTGTCAGCAATGTATGCTCCAGGATTGATTGACTGTCTCCCCAGCATATGCCCCCCTCCACACACACACACACACACACACACACACACGCGCGCACACACTCCAAATGTCACAGCCCCGTCATACCAGACACAGGCATGGCCCACACAGGACACCTGAAACACAGCAGTAGGTTCTTGGAGGTAAAGGACAGTGTGCCTGAGCAGTGGAATAGCCTGGGTATGTTTATGCTGGACCTCGACCTGCGTCTGAGAACAGGGGGAGGAGTACAGAACACAAGGGCCAGCCAGTTTGAAAAGATAGCTCACTCTATGCCACTTCTGCCTAGTAAAATCAAGGCATGTAGATGGAACTAAGACCACCTTCCATTCATTCTACACTCCAGCAACTCTGGCCTTACTTCATGCCTCAAGCACTCCAGGCTCTCTTATGCCTGAGTAGCACCCTTACTCATGCTGTTCCCTCTGCCTGCAATGCTCTTTTATACTCTTCCATCCCTTTCATCTGATAATCCTACCTCTCTTCCTTGCTGGACCTTCCCAGATGTCCTGGCTTTGTGCTACCACAGCTCTACATCCTCTACCACTTGCAACACTCAGCTCTCTTGTCATTATGTATTCAGTGTCTATCTTCCCCCCACCAGACTGTGAGCTCCCTGGTAGGGGGGACCATGCCTATCTTGTCTACTACCATATCCCTGGCACCACCACTCACAGTGCCTGGCATGTAGTGGACATTCAGCTGGGAAGACTGCGGCTTAAACAGAGCAACTTGTTCAATAAATGGCTCTTGAGCATCAGTGATGTGTCAAGCACAGTGGTAGACCCTGAAGATGCACTGGTAGACAAAAAGTCACTCTTCCTCCTCTCACAGAGGCTGCAATCTGGTGGAGAGATAGATAGTTGTCAAATAATCATACAAATACTGTATGCAACTGTGACAGGTGCTTTATAGAGGTTTGTGGTGGCAACAAGGGTACACAAAAGGGGGATTTTGTTGGGTTAAGTAGGTCAGGGAAATTCCTGAGAAGGCGGTATTTCTCTGAGATGGAGATGGGTGGGTGGAGCAACAGTAGAGGAAAAGGTGTTCTGGAGAGACAGAAAAGCATGTGTGAAGGCCCTGTGGTAGAAAGGAGCATGTATTCTACAAAGAACTAAAATCCAGAAGGTCTGGAATTGTGGGGTGAAGGGGGAGGCTGGACAGCAGGCAGAAGCCAAACCATGCAGGGCCTTGTCAGGTGAGGTAAGGGATTTTTTTCTTCTTCTCAGAGCAAAGGGTTTAAATGCTGAAGAGTTTAAACAGCAGGGGGGCAGGCACAGGCAGCAGTGATATAATCAGAATTGCATTTTGAAAAGGTCACTCAGGCTTCAGTATGAAGAAGGAAGGGAGGGGCTTGAGTGAGGCAAAAAGACCAATAAGTAGTGCATTGCAGCCATCTGGGCTCAGACCACAAAGGTGCTAGTGGAGAACAAGAGAAGTAGTTTTTGAAAGACAGTTTTCAAGCAACAGCACAGGTTGGTGGCAAAACCAAGACTAAGTACCCATCGCCAGCCTTTGCACTTTCCTATAGCCATTGGCCTTTTTCTGGGCTGTCCAGTGGGCCACTGTTAAGGAGGGGTTCCCAGACTTCCCTCCAGAAGTATGCCTTGCTTTCTGACCCCCCAGATTCCCCTATTCTGTCCTGTGTTTCTCTGGTGGTGCTCATATGTGTCCTCTTTCTGGTTGGAAGACTCTTACTGGATACCCATCTAAGAGGTGGATTTCTCTTCTAGCCCCAGGTGCTTTGCATTCTGGGAACTGTAGTTCTGCAGCAGGAATGCTGGGTCTGCTCCTGACTGTGGGTCTGGCAGGCAGCCTGGTTGCCATGGCAGCAGCTGGGCTGGAGCCACCGAACCATTTCATCCACAGCTCTGCTAGCTCTGAGAGCCTCCCAGCAAGAAGGCTTGGGCTCTGGGGAGGAGGAGGAGGGAGGAAAGGAAAAGAAGGGAAGGGAGGGAGGGTAGGACCTCATGGACATTCCCCAGAGGCCTGGGTTAAGCCTCACCCTGCTCTGGGGCTTGTGGACTGAATTGGAGAGAAGTCACCAGCTCATCCTCAGAGCAGGACTCTCCAGCCACTGGGAGCCAGTTCTACTGCTCCGTTCTTGTCAGTCAATCAGACCCTGTAATTCAGCTCTGTGAATGCAGAAGTCTGCACCAGACACAGAGAAAGGAGGGAACAGCTCCTTCCCCAGGGAAACATGGAGCCTGGGTAGAAAGGCAGGAAAGTCCAAAATAATTACCTAGGAAGGAAAATGTCCTGCCCATTTTTCTCCACAATAACTCCAGAATCCATTCCCTTCTCTCTGCCCCTTGGCCACGGTCCTGGTTCATTCTATCCCCCCAAGAGAAGGCTTTCTAAGACACAAATCTAGTCCTGTCACACCCCTGCTTAAAATTCTTCAATGGCTCCCCTTTGCCCACGACTGGATCAAGTCCAAGCTCTCTAGTAGGACCATTCATGGCCTCGCAAATGCTGGCCGGAGGCTCACTGTCCAGTTTCTCCTCCTGCCTCCCTTCTGCTCTAGTCATACACAAGTTTTCTCCTTCCACTTTCATAGCCCCTGCCTTTGCACATGCTCTCCTGCCTAAAATACCCTTCCCTTCCTCTTCCAGCCTCTGAAAAGACCCAATCCAGCCAAAACACCTCCTCCTCTGTGAAGTGTTCCAAAATCTTTCCCCACCTTAAATTCTTAAGGGGAAGAATTAATGGCCTGGTGCTCTGAGCTCCCAGAGCACTTTGTACATCCCTCTCAAGCACTTATCACCCATGTTGTGATTACTGTCTCTGTAGCTGCCTGCCTCTCTCTTTCTCTTTCTCTTCTCTCTCTCTCTCTCTCTCTCTCTCTCTCTCTCTCTCTCTCACACACACACACACACACACACACACACATGCACGCACGCACGCATGCACACACACACATATGAGCCATCCTGAGGGTCCGAGTGCTCAGCACAGTGTCCGGCACAAGGTTGGCACTCAATAAATGGTAAATGAGATTGACTTCACCAAAGGAAGGCTATTAGAGCCTTCACCACTCTCCCATTCTCTCCCTTCCTGGGCTCTCTGCCTTTCCTGGGCCCCTTCCCCCACCTGCTCCTCCTACAGGGCTGCATACCTCACACACAACAGCAGACTGGCAGGCCCTATTGAGTGGTGCCTTCTAGTCTGGGCAAGGGTGGCATGGCACCTGCATATGGAGGCTGCAAGCCTCCGCATGTCACTAGGAATGTACATCAAGTCACACCTAGGTCTCCAGAGAGGAGGTACCCCTGTCTTAAATGGAGTCATGATTTATGGACCCAGCTCCTGGAACTGAAAAAAACAATTAGGCTTCCCTGCTTCTCCACCTGGCAGCAAGATAATTCCAGGAAAGTCCTTCCCCCTGGGCAGAGGCTCCCTCTGCCTTGCCTTCAGCCCTGAGGCTTTTCCATCCGACCCCCCCACCCCACCTCTGTCACCTTACTCCCTGGTCAGTAGTCCAAGCTTCCTGGGCTAGCTTTCCTTGCATTAAAATCCTGACTCCACCATGTAACATCTGGGAAGCTTTTTCCAGGTTTCCATCCTCTGTCTCATTTTCCCACCATATTAAGAGGATAAAAAAATAACCTGCCTAGATCATTCATTCATTGGTGTTCATCCATCGTCTGTCTGTCCATCTGTCCACCCATCCATTTACATATTCCCATGCATGAAGATTTATTAGGTGCCTACTGTGGGCCAAGTACTGAGTTAATCACTAAGGATGTAGAAGTGTATCAGGAAGACATGATCTCTGCACTCAAGGATCTTATAGTCTGTATGGGGAAGACCAGCTGCAAATTGTTCTAGGGTGGAAATGCAGACTATCAAGTAATGTTCAGGCCTGATCTGGGACCTCAGTATTTATTTCCTCAGTGACTGTGCACCTGTGATATGGCAAGTATGGAGGATAAGCACAAATGCAGACAGGCCCTCCCTTCACTATTCTCAGTGCAAACAGAGACAGACACAGCACAGAGAGGACACAGCCTCACCGTATACTACAAGTAGGAGAGGGCCAGGAAAGTCTGTGAACTCTGCAGCTGAAAACAGGGGACCCAGACTCCCCAAGGCCCTAGGGAGGAGTCCCTGAGATGGGAGGTGGGGTCCTTTCACCGGTAAAGGTGAAAATGAATGGGCAGAGCCTTAGTAGCACTAACTGGGCCAAGGCAAGAAGCAGCCTTGCCTGGGTAGGGTGTAGGAATGATGAAGCAACGGGCTCCCACAGAGGAGGTTGAGAGATGGCAGGAGTGCTGGCTACTTTGGGGCTGGAGAGGTTGGCAGGTTCCCAGAGCACATGGAGACTACTGTCAGCCCACGCTCTGCCATTCAGCAAGACCTTTATTTTCTCTCTTCTGGAAGAGCCTGGTCCAGGTGTCAGTGAAGTGAGGGGGTGGGGAGGACAGAGGCCTGCATGGTGCTGGCTCAAACTGTTCTCCATAGTGTAGCCCCTAATGCCAAGCCCACAGTCCTGAACAGCTCCCCAGGCCCTCCCTCTTCTCTGGCTGCTGGAAATCAGTGTCTTGACTCAAAGGGGTACAGGCTCCAAGCTCGGAGGAAGATAGAAAGTAAGAGGGAATGAGGAATAGGGTGGGTGAGTGGACATCCATCAGTGACCCTCAGTGTTTCCAGAGAAAAAACCACCAGCTTGCTCTGTGAGTCTGGGTCTCAGTTCCTCCAACTATAAAACGGTGGGGTTGGGCTCACTGTAAGGGCTCTTTGGCTTCTGCTCCTGAGAAATGGTAGAGGGTGACTCTGCCTCTACTAAGAGACCTAAATCAGCATTTGTTGACATTTCCCAGGATGCCCTAGGTGCTGGTGACATTTCAGAGACTTGATCCCTGAGGGGGCTGGAAGATACAGAGCTGACCCCATGGCCCCTGCTCCAGGCCCAGATGAGCTTAGGCCACAGCCCCACCCCTTGCCCCGGCCTGAGACAAGCCTCTCATTCCAAACAGCAGCAAAATATAATTTTCTGGGGTTGGTCCTGAGATGGCAGGAGCACTGAGATCCCTCTTTGAAAATGCTGACTAGAGGGCAACTCTGGGCCCAGAGCTTTCCTTACTAAGCCTCAATGTCTACATCTGTAAAATGGAGCCCATAATCCCTGCCTCCTTCACAGAATAGTTGTGGGGGCTCCAGTGAGAAAAAGGAAGTGTTTCATAAACTGTGGGTTGTTGTGCAAGTGTAAAGGACTCTGATGAGGACATTAAGCCCTAGAGTGGGCACAGTGGGGGGGTGGGGGGATGGAGTGTGGAAGGGGTTAACTGGGTGAAGGGGCTAGAGGAACCAGGTGAGATTCCGGCAAGTTCATGGGCTGGAGAGAGCTGCTTGGTGGGTAGAGGCCAGCAGAAGAGACCCAGGGAACTTCTGATGCCCTGGTTAATGCTGACAGATGGCTATAGAACTGTCAGCAGCGTCAGTATCAGCCCACATAAGGCAGAGACTCTCTTGCTAGTTAAAACTTGAGACTCTTTAGTCTCAAGATGGAGGAAGACCAGCTTGAGAGGCTAGATCAGGGTGATTGTAAAGTGCTCAGAATTTAGGGTCATAAGAACTAATCCTGGCTTCATTGATCACTAACTCTTTGGCCTTAGGCAACTACTTTACCTCTTGGGGTCTCATTTTCTTCACCTGTAAAATGGGGGGAACGGTAGTAATAATGTATACTTTGCAGGTTTGTTGGGAGGATCAAAGAAGCTAATTTTAGTACATGCTACCACATGGCCCATGCTAAGCTGCCTCATTGGCACTATTGTTAGTAGCATGGAGTAGGGTTGGGCCTTTCCATTTCTGGTCAGACTAGTTTACAGAGAGGGGAATCCCTTTCCTCACAGATTTTCATTTAAATGTGTACGAGGCACCTAATGTGCACCTGACTCAGTGTGACAGGAAAGACGACAAAAACTTGACTACTAGACAGATTCCTAGTTTGTTGATTGTGTGAGCTTGAGGGACTTTCCCAATCTGAAATTCAGTTTTCTCATCTTTAAAAATCCATAATCAGGGGCGCCTGGGTGGCTCAGTTGGTTACGCGTTCGACTTCAGCTCAGGTCATGATCTCATGGTTCGTGAGTTCGAGCCCCACATCGGGCTTTCTGCTGTCAGTGCAGAGACCTCTTTGGGTCCTCTGTCCACTCTTTCTCTGCCCCTCCCCCACTCTCTCTCTCTCTCAAAACAAACATTGAAAAAAATTTTTAATCCATAATCAGGCAAAGATTATGGACTAGCATTAAAAAACATTAGGAGAATGGTTGTTGGGGAAATCAACATCTGTTTGGAGCCAGGGTAACCCACAAATGTTATTTTCTAGAAACAAGGTGGGAAGAAAATCATAACTATCATCAGCTGGTGTCTCTCTGAGTGTTTCTAATGGTGGAAAGATTAATATTATGTGTCTTCTGACATGATGCAAAGTGAAGTAAATGACATTACCTCACATGTGTTCTAGCTAAAAACATTTAACTTGAATTATTCTAGCCCTTAGATCTAACTTCTGGTTTACAGGAAGTAAACCAGCACAAGGAAGTAACCAGACACTCGAAGAAGGGAAATTCTATAGGGAAACTGATCTGAATGTTTCATAGGTCAGTGGCCAGAAAAAAAAAAAAAAGTGGGGAGAATGCATCATCTTAAAGAATTTAATGCACATAATGATCAGATGCCATGTGTGACCCTAAACTGGGTTCTGACCAATTGTAAAGAATTTGGGGGGGGGGGTCAATTGGGGATCAAATGGGATATTAAAAGGTCAGGTACAGGAAGAGGATTCTCTAAGGAGAATCCCTTCCAAGACTCCATCTCTGGTTCTAGCATCCGCAGAGCCCGGTAAGGCTGGAGAGGAGAGAGAAAAGTCTGTCCCAGTCTGATAGGGGGATGGGGTAGAGACATGATGTGTGCTGGGGGGGGCCCTCCAGTACAGGTAGAGGTGCAGTGGTGAGGGAGGGAGCTGGAAGAGGAAAGCCTTCTAGGGACTTCAAGCCATTGAGGTGGTCCCCTACAGCTGGAGAGGAGATCCTGTGTGCATGTGGGGGATAGTGTGTGTGTGTGTGTGTGTGTGTGTGTGTGTGTGTGTGTGTGTGTATAGCACCCCATTATCCCCAGCTCCACCCTCAGAGCCTGTTGGGCTTCTTGCTCATTAGGCCGACATCTCCTGCTTAATAAAAAATACATGAATAAATAAATAATAACAGCCATAACCTAGAGGAAACCGCTTTCCACTCTTTTCTGTTTCCCTAGCTCCTTCCTCCCAGGAGCTGTCCTTGGGGGCTCCCAGTCTGGGTCTGTCTGTAAACGCCTTCCCTCCCTTCCCCTAGTGCTATAGGCACCCCTCCTTTCAGGAGGGGACTGGGGGTGGTGTTTTTAGGGTGACTGAACAGGCCTTCTGTGCCCCAGTCTGCTCCTGGAGAAGCAGGGGATGAGAGAAGTCTGGAAAGAGGTCTTCTCTCTCAGCTTTCAGGAAGAAGGCAGCAACAGCTGAGCCTTTAGGACCAGTACTAGCAGTGGTTGCCAACCCACAGCTACCCCAAGTCAGGGAGGGGCCAAGGACAGAGTGTGAAAGAAGGAACTGGAAGGTGGCACAACTAGAGTTTCAGGGTCAAACAGGAGCTGGAATTTGCATAAGGTGGGGGAGGGGTCTTGACCCACACCCAAGTATCAAGAGAGAAGATAACCTTCCTCAGAAGGAACAATAGTCACTTTTTTTCTCCTGTCAGTCTCATGGTGATCCCTTTCTCTGTCCTTACGTGTCTCACACGCTCTGTCTCTATTTGTCTCTCCACTGCCTTCTCTTCCACTTTTATTTCCTTCCTTACCGGGGTCAGTATGCCTTGGAGATGTTGGCCAGGAGTGACCAACAAAGTGACTCCTCAAAGCTACGAAGAAGCAAGCCTGCCCCCAGACCTGGTGGTTCAGGACCATGGAGAGCATCCCACATAGGTAAGGCCCTCTCCCAAAAGAATTGGATTGCCAGGAGAGAGTAGGAGAGAGCTGGTGAGGTGGAAGTAAGGGAGAGATAGTGGAGGGAAAGGCACAGACAAAAGTGAGGCTTATTCCCAGCCTGGCCCTCCTAGCCTGGGTGACTCTGAACTGGGACTCAGAAATACTGCTACCCTGGACCAAAGGCACCCCACTACCACATCAAAAAGAATGGGAGGGGGGAGGACAGCCTGGGCTCTGGGGTGTGAGATTCTGGAGGACAGCTCTTGCTGGGATGTTCTGGGAACCTTTGTACGTAGAGTACAAAGCTAAACAAATGAATAGATTAGGGTTTGAGGTATTTTTTTTCAATTTTTTAATTGTGGTAAAGTACTTGTACATTTACCATCTTAACCATTTTTAAGTATACAGTTCAGTGATATTAAATACATTCAGATCATATTTTTTTCAAGCGAATGGAATTGCCCTTAGGCAGACTTTGGGAGGCTGTGTAGGTATGTTATGTGTAGATGAGAGAAGGGCATAGTTACAACCCCTACAGGTGAGGGGTGCCCAAAGGTAGGGAAAGCAGGAGGTACGGACCAGGACCAGGACCTATTAGGCCTGTTCATTCTGGCAGCTGCAGGGTGGGTGTGAGGGGTCAGGAAGAGACTTCCCTGGCCCCAGCTCAGAACTAATGGGACCCAGGAGTCTCCTCTTCCACCTAGCAGTTCCCTCTGGATGGAGCCAGGAGCCAGATTTCAGAAGCAATCCAGATGTTCAGGGGAGATACAGGGAAGTGGAGCAGATGGGGCCTGGGATTCCTGAGGGGGCTGAGGGGAGGAGGCCAGCAGCTGGAGGGTGTGCTAGGACACGTGCTAGAGCTGAGGCTGGCTCCAACATGTGCCAGGGCATGTGCCACAGGGTGTGCCTAGGACATAGTACTTGGGTAGAGTGCAGCCTAGGTCAGGTGGCCCTTTGTGCTTTCTCTATACTGGCTACTAAGATCTGTCCTGAGTTGCCTCTAGCTGTGGCAGGGCCTGAGGGGTAAAACCTCTCTGCCACATGCTGTGCCAGGGTACAGAAGTGAGGAAGACAGACCCTGCCCTGCCTGTGGGGAGCTTAGCCTTTCTTCCGATGTACAACTTTGGCTTGGACACGCAGGACTCACCTGTCCTCCCTGAGTCCAGAGTGTCCACTTTTTTAAAAAATATGAAATTTATTGTCAAATTGGTTTCCATACAACACCCAGTGCCCATCCCAACAGGTGCCCTCCTCAATACACATCACCCACCCACTCCTCCCTCCCACTCCCCATCATCCCTTTCTCAACCGGTTCTCACTTTTCAAGAGTCTCTTATGTTTTGGCTCCCCAGAGTGGCCACTTTTTATGGACTCAGGAGGAAAGCCTGCTAAGAGGCCTGAGTGAGACAACCCAAGCTGTTTGTCATCTACCCCAGGAGGCTGCAGCTCATCTTCCCACCCAGAGCCTCGGTCCCTGGCCCTGTCATCCCTGCCGGTCACTGCAGTTTCTGTGGATCTGGGAAAAGGGTGGACCAAGGAAAAGAATCTGGAACTGGTGTTTGCTCCTGCCTGCCCTGAGAACTTGAGGGCCCAGAGGCTTTTACTACCCACCCCCACTTTGCTATATGTGGCTATGGTCAACTCACCATCCTCACACTAGCCTGGTCATGACAATGGTCATGAGCCCCATTTAGTAGATAAGCAAAATAAGGTGCAGAGAAGTAAAACCACTTGTTGAAGGCATACCTCTTCAACAAAGCCAGGATTCGAACCTAAGTTTGCATGATTTTTTCCCCCTAAAATTCCACCTCTAGGCAAGTGGGTAACATTGGCTGTGCACACCAACCAGTTGTGTGGCTCTGGACAAATAAGTGCCTTTTCCTTGCTGGACCTCCATTTTCCTATTTATAAAATGAAAAGGTGTAAATAGGGTTATTTTGAAGAAGAGGGCCAGTGAGGACAGACTGTGAGCAGAGGGTACTCTGACTGAGGGCAAGGCAGTGAACAGTTTCCTGGGGGGAAACTGCCAGACCCTGGGGGGCACCCCAAGATGTCAAAATGCTCAGCAGGTGTGGGCTCCTCTGTAGGCTATAGTGATGGGATTGGGGTGGAGTCTGGGGGAGGCCAGGCACTGAAACCAAATCCTGCCTGCTGGGGAGGGAGAGCAGAGGGAGGTCTGGGGTAGAGAGTAGGGCTGGTTGGGCAGGCCAAAGCCAAGCAGGCAGAGCCAGGCAGGCAGAGCAGAATGAGGCTCAAAGCTCTAGGGCTTTACAAATGGATTTTGCTGAAATGGAAATTTCCACCCATCCCTGAAATGAGCCTGGCAGTGAAGCCAGGTCTGGTAGGGCTGCAGCAGCTGGGGATGTGGACAGGGACAAAAGCCAAACTGTCAAAACTCCTCAGACCTACCCACCCCTCCCCTTGTTACCCGTATTCCTCTCCCTCCACTCCTCTCCCCTGCTCAGGTCCTCTGGATCCTCAGGAATCTTCAGAATCCTCACACCTTTGTGTACCTTTCTCACTTTCTCCCTCAACCACTTTGTGCCCCTTACACCCCTGCACACCTGACACGCCCTCCCCCTCCCACTCGTTCTCACACTGCCTTTTCACCCCTCACACCCCTCACGCCTCCCCACCCTCCACCTCACACACCCACACACACCTGACACTCTCTCCACCTCCTACTTTATCCTCATACTGCCCTTTCACCCCTCACCTCCTCTCCTTCCCTTACCTGGGCTCATACCACTCCCCCATACACCCTCTCCCATACCTGACACACCCCTCACCTCCTGTTTCACTCCTTGCACTTCACTGCTCCTGGGCTTACACCCTTCACTCCTCACACACTTTTTCCCTCCACTCCTCACCCCTTCCTCACACCACTTTCTGGAACCCTCTCCTGCTCCTGACACCCCATCACCCCTGGTTTCACTCCTCTCACCTACTTATTGCCCTCCATCAGTAACCATCAGGGCCAAATATCTCCTGGTGAAGAGCGGGGTGCTACACCCAGGACTCCTGAAGGCTGCTGTGTAAATGAGCAGGCCAAGGCTTGCCAGGCCCTTGCCTCACACATAGGAAGTGCCCCATGTAAGTGTTGATCTTGTTTGTTGCCATGTTTGTAGCTAATTGATACTTTGTGCCAGGCCCTTTGCCCCACAGTGCTGGGTGGGAGTGTGTGTGTGGGGAGCATATGTGCCATGTCAGGAGAGCTGGTGAAAATACCAAAAACTGTTCTGGGGAGGGGCCAGGGATAAATCTGATCGAGCAGGTCCCTAGGGCTCGAGTAATGGTAGAAGTGCTAACTAGACTACTGGGAAATGTGAGCCACGCCCATCATTAAAGAGGTGCCCACTAACATGTGGCGGTGGGGCTCTCCCTCCGCAGCTCCCACCTCCAGACAAACCAGAGGGAGACACTCTAACCTGGGCATGCTTTCCTCCCTAGGCCACTGCACTGGGGTGTGGAGGGCAGGGAGGGAGAGGGGATGCTGCCTTCCTATCACCAAGAAGTTCTCACAGAAGTTGAGAGGAAGAGGACAGGGGACTGCCTGAGATGGGGAGGGTCTCTGGAGGGTCCCCCTCCTGGGTGAGTGAGGAAAATGGAGGGAAACAGAATACAGGAGCCAAGTGTAGGAGGCAGAAGGGATGTGGGGCTTGACTTGCTGTGCATTCTTTTGTGGAATTTCTTGTTCCAAGCACTCAAGGCCTAGGTGGGAATGGGGAACTGGCCTGGCACCTCACAAAGTTGTGATGCCAGGAGAGTCTGGGACCCCCATGACTGCAGAGAATGAGTGCCTTCTGGCAAGTGGAGAACAGGGGACAAGTTGTTGGGGCAGCATTCAGTGAGGAAGGTCCTGAGGGCTGGATGAATGGGGACTACCAGTCAGAGAGCCAGCCCCAGGACCCAGTGTGAACCTGAGAGGGTGGGCGAGAGGGGAATCTGGCCAGAGATGGGAGTCTGGAGGCATGCAGGGGCATGTGTGGAGGGACTCCCCCAGGGCAGGGGCCGTGGAGCACAGCCACATGCCCTCCTCCTCTAATCACATGTTGACATATTACTCATTATTAATTAAATAGGAGCTCTGAGTTACTCTAGGCCTCCTCCTGTGACAGTCCCAAGTGCTGGGCACCAGGCTGCGAGCCTAGGCTGGGCAGGACCACTGGATGGAAAGAAAGGGCTGGGGATGGGATTAGAGGTGGTAGGTGAAGGGAGACACACAGGGGCAGTCTTTGTCCATTTCAATAACAAGTGACCCTGAGTCTGGGGTCTGGGGTCTGAGGGCAAGGGTCAGGAACAAGGAGCCTACACATTGGGGGAGCTGAGGAAGGGTGGAGAGTTGACAAGGCCAGAGGAGGTATGGAGAGGCCAAGGGTGGGCTGTGTCTCCAGTAAGGGGAACATGTGCTGCACCAAGGGGGGCGGCCTGTGAGCGAGGCCACACAGGCTTTGCACTTGTGGGGTTGGTCTTCTGAAACTGGGTCTGTGTCACTGCTGTCAGGAACACCCAGTGCTGCGGGGGAGGGGAGGAAACACGGTGGATTGAATTACCTTTCAAGTCTAAAGCCTGGATTCCTCTGGGCCTTGCAGGTGGGCGTGTGTGCACACATTCCCGAGAGCATTGTGGGATGTTGGCTGTCACTAGGGATCCAGGAGGCTCACTCCAGCTCCTTGAGTTCTAGTTTCCTTTCCACAGGCAAGGAAAAAGAGGGGCCTCTGATGCTGGGGGGAAAGGGATAGGATATCTGACCCAGTCCCAGTTTACAGACCCTCAGACAAGACTGGGAAGACTTGGTTCAAACTCTGATTCTGCCTTGTTCTAGCCACATGTGACCTTGGCACATGACTTAAGCTCCCTGGTTTCCTCACCTAAAAAGAGGATAAAAATAATGATAACAGTGGCATGAGCCAGCCAGACTATGTGCCAAGCACTGTGCTAAGCACTTTCTTTCTTTATATCCTCACACAGCCATAGAGGGTAGGTATTATTGATCTCCCCATTTTATAGATGAGGAAACAAGGGCTCAGAGAGGTTAAGTGATTTTACTAAAGTCACACAGCTGGTAAATGACAAGGTTGGGACTCTGATCTCAGATCCTTACCCTGAATGATGTATGGTACCCGCATCTCAAGGTTGCTGTGAAGAGTAAATGAGATAATGTACATAAACAAGTATTTAGCCCAGTACCTGGCACACAGTGAGTGCTCAGGAAACAATGTTAATGTTTGTATTTATGCATTTGTACAGGTGCTCTGAGGTTTCCTTTTATGCTCCTTAGATGGCAGGGGGCTGAAGGGAGGATGGAGAAGCTGGTTGTAGGGTTGGGGGCTGGGAAGGGAGTGGCAGGGAGGCTGTGGTCCAGGGGGCAGGTAGGCAGAGGTAGGAAGGGAGGGCTGGGTACAAAAAGCAGAGGAGGGTGGGGCAAGCAGTGTAGAGGAAAAGGAAGTGAGTGACTATGTATTTACTTAAAGATTTTGCTCCGGCGATCGCCTCATTGGCCAGACATCTGGTTTCCCTGGACATCCCCAGGGAATGTAAGTCAGACAGCATTACTTCAGCAGCTCCAATGCCATCCACCCCAGGCTCGCTTGCACTGGCTGGCTCACAAGGCTCAGGACACTATCGTGCAGAATGCGGCCAAGAGAGTAGTGAGTCTGCCCCTGGAGCTCACTGGGAAGGGGTAGGAATCCCTTCTAGTTGCTGGTCACTCTCCTCTTACCTGCTCAGAGCTACAGACAGTGGGGTTCGACTCTTCCACACACTCTACCTACCCATCCTGTCCTTCCCTCGTAGGTATGGGGATTGGGGGTTGTTAGGGGCTGAAGAGGGCACTGAGTAAGCACCCTCTTCCATGCCTTTCCCCTCCTTAGTCACCTGGAGAGGAGATCCAATGGAGGGAGGCCCACCAGGCAGCTGCCTGGGGCACCCATCTCTACGGGGCACTAAAGCTTCAGTGGTCACTTAACGAATCGGAAAAGAGTATTTAAAAAAGAGCATTTACTAGGTTTGAGCCTCCGGGTGGGGGGCGGGGGTTGGCAGGAACACTTCCATAAGCTGCCAGGCACAGAGGTGAGATTCCCATGGGGTGCTCAGACTAGGACAATTGTTCATTAAACTCCTTTAGGAGGAGGGGAGACCTGGAGAACCAAAGGGTTTCGGTGTAGCTCAGTACAACTGGCAAGGTTAGGACCAGAGCTGAATTGTTTTGGCTGATGGAAGAAAGGCTGAGCGCTGCAGCCTGCACTCCGGGGGGTAGGGGGGAGCTTTCTGCCCAGTCCCTACACAGCGTCTTTTCCAAATAAATATTGAACAAATATTGAAAGAGTGTTGGTTGGAAGAGGCACCGAATTATTAGCATGCCCTTGGCTCTCTTATTTGTTAGTCCAGTCCTGTTGCAAAAGTACCCTAATGATGGCTTTAATGATTCCCTTCCTGTCTTGGGTCCTGACTGCATCTGTTCAATCATTTATTCATTCCTTCAGGCACTCATTCAACAGATATTTCTGAGCACCTACTGTGTGCCAGGCACTGTTCCAGGTACTGGGGATACACAGCAAACTGCTTCCTCTCTCCCACTTGTCACCCCATGTGTGATTGAACCAGCAGAGATCTAGAGTCTTTCATGTGCCTAGATTGGGATTGGGGTAGGGGTGGGGGATTGGAGGTGGTTTCAGGCTTGGTCTCTGTCCCAGGAGAAAGTCATCCCCTTGGGGGCATGGATCCATAGCAGAGGCATCTTTTTTGTCCTTGTCCCTAGCCCAGCACCAGCTTTTCATGCCCTCAGGACGTGGTGTGTGCTTATAAATTCATGCAGTGTTCAGGAAGGGGTGTGTGTGTGTGTGTGTGTGTGTGTGTGTGTGTGTGTGTGTGTTTCTCCCTGAGTAGAGCTCCAGTCTGGGCAGCTGGAGTGGGGAGTGGGGTGCCAGAGGGAAACGGCAGAGGATGCCAGGCTCCTCCCCTAACCCCTACTGTAGACCCGTCCAGGGGTTCTCTGCTGGTGCCACTGCCTGTAGGAAGGGAGCATCCAAATATGGGACTAAGTCAGCAATGGTTTCTCTCAATCACCACAGGAGAGGACCTGCAGGAAGGCCAAGAGGCAGGAGGGACCCTAGGGCTTGAAAGGCATCCTCCCTGAGAAATGTAAGACATTCCTAGAGCACATGCTCCCCTCCCCCACTGCTACCACTGAGATTGCTCCATTTAGCTGTCTGGGCTTCTGGGCATTATTCCAATATTGAAAGGTATGGAGGGGGCTGGGTCCTGATAGCCCTGCCCCCACACCTTACATGGCTTGGAGGAAGAGGGGCAGGAAATCCTGAAGTCAGGTGTTCTACTCCTCTAGATTGTAGCCCTGACCTGGACCCCCCACCCCCACCCCTAAAGTCAGAGACAAATGAGAATGTTCCTGAAGAGGCTTTGGGGAAAGCAGCAAATCCTCTCCACCCCAACCCTGTGTCCTGGGCCAGGGCTGCCACAGCAAAGGAAGGTTGGGGGAGGCAGAAGGTGTATGGGGGGGAAACTGGCAGCTGAGGCTCATGTGCCAAGAAGGGGGAAGCTATGTCTGCACAGGCATCCCCCCACCACACTGTCTGACAGAATGAGCTGCGTCCTTGCGTCTCTATTTTTAGTCAGAACTGGAAGGAAAGGAAGTTCGGGGGCCAAGCCACCAGCCCCAGCTCCTGCTGCCAGCACCCATAGCACGTGGTGCAGGGGGGAGGGGGGCAGGAGGAGCCCAACTCCTCAGGGAGGCAGGATGGTGCTCCCTCCCACCTGCCAGCACAGGTGCTGGGCCTGATGGATAGGATAAAGGGACATACTCTGGATTGGGGCTGGGGAGGAAGTGCTGCCTCCTCTCTCTGCCCAAACACTGGCACTGCACTAGGTTTACCTGACATAGTAGAATCTCCTGAAATAGGACTTAGGTAGCTCTGTGATACTTTCTGTTGTGGGTTCCGTGAGTGGAGCCCCCACCCCCCACATTTCCTGCTTCAAGATTTAAACATCTTGACCTCTGTTACTCTTCTTCACTGGGAGACTGGTATGAGGCATGAACCCATAGTCTCTCCTTCACCAGCCCAGCAGCAGAGCTGGGGGCAAAGAGGGTGGAATTTTCCAGTGTTCCTACTTCACAGCAGAAGGACTCCCTGACTTAAATTCCACAGCTGCTATGGTCACTACCTGTGGGTCAGGGAAAGGCACTTTGGGTGGCAGTTTAGTTGTTAGAGTTTAGCTCTGCAGTCAGATAGACCTGAGTTCAAATCCTAACTCCTCTACATACTAGCTGTGTGACATAGAGGAAGTGGCTAAACCTCTCTGGATCTCTGTTTTCTTGTCTGAAAATTGGATAATTATAGTACCTGCCCCATAGGATTGCTGAAGATTAAATGAGATAATGTGAGAAAA
The DNA here is from genome assembly GCF_046562875.1 of Panthera onca. Lineage (NCBI taxonomy): Eukaryota > Metazoa > Chordata > Mammalia > Carnivora > Felidae > Panthera > Panthera onca. The sequence goes on along the minus strand of NC_138339.1, from coordinate 121,731,279 downwards.
TACACGTAGTAAGTACTTAACTATTAGTTAATGAAATTTTAAAAATATTTACCTATCTTTGAGAGAGGGGGGAGGGTCAGACAGAGAGGGAGACAGAGAATCCCCAAGCAGGTTCTGTGCTGACAGCACAGAACCTGACACAGGGCTCGAACCCACAAACCGTGAGAACATGACCCAAGCCAAAATCAAGTATCAGAAGCTTAACTTGAGTGAGCCACCCAGGTGCCTCTAGTTAATGAAAATTTAAAAGCAGAGCCCAGTCCTGGGCCTGAACCCCACTGTGTGGCTGATCTCAGGCCCATGTTGCAGATATTACCTCTCAGATCTGACTGGCTTTGTTCACCCCATCACTGCCCCCCAAAGTCCCAAGCCTCTGACTCCCAGGAAGAAAACAAATGTATAGCCCACCCTCTACCTGCAGAGCTGGAAAAATTCTTCCCTCCAGCCACAAGCTGCAGTTCCTAAGGCTCCCACCCCCATCTTCCCACCTTTGCCCCCAAGCCCAAGGTGGCTATACACAGCGAATCCCTGTGGAGGAATGGCCTGAGGCACCTTGTCAAGGGTAGGGATGGAGAGAGAAGGTCGAAGTGTATCTCAGACAAGACTGTCACAGGGAAGAAAGCAGAAACGAAAGAGTGAAGACTCTACACAAATACAGAGTAAGAGTTTCTGTGGATGGTAAATGCTTTGGAGGAACAGCTGGGTGAGGTACACAGACGAAGAAGGTCCATGAACCTTCTGAAAGTGTATTCCAAGAGAGGATTCATGGCCTTCTGCAGATTCTCTGTGGGATCTAGGACCCCAAATCTGCTACGAACCACTATGGACTCTGGCCCAGAAGTCAGGAGATCTGGGCTTTAAATCTTGTCTGCCTCTCACTCCTCAGCCAGCAACCTTCCTCCTCAGTTTCCCCACCTGCTCCAGGAGGAAGCTAGACCAACTGAGGTCTGTGGCCCAGGTCGGGCATTCCAGGTTTCTGTGAAATCTGATGAGCAGTGACAGAGAGAATAACCAGAACTGAGCCTTGGGAGGCAGATTCCCAGGAAAGTGAGAGGGGGCCTCATCCCACCCCTTCCCAGAAGCTGACTTGGTCCATCAGCCAACATGTCAGCCAGCCAGCCGACAGAAACTGAGCTGCATCCCTCCACCAACCAGGGAGGCTGTTGCCATGGCAACTTCATATTTATCCACTTTAGCTCCTAATTAAGGGGAAAAGCATATAACATATTGGATGTCAAGGAGGCTTTGTGAGCCTCAATTTAGCAACCGTGCCTGGATGTCAACCTCAAGCGTGATTGCTGTTAATCACCTTCCAAATTACCTAGACAGGTCACAAAGGGAAAGGTCTCCAGCAGTGGGGGGAAGCTGGGCCCAGGGGAGATGAAGTGGTAGGGAGGGCAGGAGGGGTGAGCTGTTGGATATCATGACCTAGGGGGCTGCTGTGTGAATCTTGGCTCTGAGGCTGTGTGATGATAGGTCTGTGGGGACAGGGGCTAGGTCTGTTCCCCATGACCTTGAGTCAGGGATCTCTACCCTGGGGACTCACAAATCAAGGCTCTTGGTCTGTAGAGAAGGACTGACTGGTTGATGAACCAAGAAGCATATAAGGACCATCTGGTGGCCTCTGATGTCAGAAGGAAGATTGACAGATGACCAAGGCTGGTGGGTGCAGGCTGACCTGGTAGCTGATGGGTGGATGATTACCATATGGCAGATGGAAAATCCAATGGAAGGCAATGACTGGGTGACTGGATTCACGAGTGCATCTGTGATCTCTGAAAGGAATGCCTGGTCTCTCTACCCCAACTCAGGACTCAGGCATTCTGAGGTACCAGTTTGAGCAAGGCCTGGTGGTGCTTCTTGCCTGCTGTCTGAGCTGTGGCCAGAGCCACATTCCTGGGAGAAGCTTCAGCAGGTCCCTGGGGATGTGGGACACAGGGAGTGGAGATTAATAGAGTAAGGTTAGAAATAGGGACACCAAGGGGAGGGTATCAGTAGAGTGGTTAAGAGCATGAGTTATGGGGTCAGGCAGACCTAGGATAGATTTTCAGCTTGGCTATTTATACCTATGTGACTTTGATCAAGTCACCTAACCTCTCTGTGCTGTGCTTTGTCTCATCTCTCAGATGGGGATGATGATAATTCATACCTCATAGGATGTGGTGAGACTTTAACAAGATGATAAATGTAAGAAGCTTAGCACCTTGCATGGCACATGGAAGCCCTCAATAGCTATTTAGACATTATTAGCAAAAGTGACGGCCCTGGAAAAGAGAGGCAGGCACATGGTGACTGAAGCCTGGGCCTGAAAGCGGGTGAGGGAGCACTTACCCTCTGTCCACTTTTGGTCAAGGGTCTAAGAGAAGGAACCATGGAAGGGAACCCTGATGAAGGCAGGGGACAGGCTGGGGTCTGGGTGAGGGTGTGCAGACAATTGGAACCTGCTGGGCCTGTGTGTGATGTTTTTCAGTCTCAGAGTGGGCAGTGGGAGAGGACGTCATTGTACTCAGTCTTGACATCACCTAAGGGCCAGAAAGGAGCTTAGTGCAGCCTGAACTTGGGAGATCATTAGAAGTACTGGGATGAGGGGTGTCTGGGTGGCTCTGTCAGTTAAGCGTCCGACTTCAGCTCAGGTCATGATCTCATGATTCGTGACTTTGAGCCCCATATCGGGCTTGCTGCTGTCAGCATGCAGCTCACTTTGGATCTTCTGTCTCCCTCTCTCTGCCCCTCCCCTGCTCTCTCTCTCTCTCTCAAAAATAAATAAAACATTTTTTAAAAAAGAGAGAATTACCTGGGATGATTCTATAAGATTTACTGTCTGGGTTCACCCCACATCTCCTGAATGAGAATCTCAGGGGTGGATCCCAGGAAACTAGTTAAAAAAAAAAAGAAAGAAAACTCCCAGGAAGGTCTGAAATCAGCCAGATCTGGGACTTACGGCTCAAAACTAGAGGCCACAGTGAGTCAGAGCTGGCCAGAGCTGGAAGAAGGAATAAATAAGCCCTCCTTCAATATGTAAACTTCACCTTTTACATATAGTATCATGGCTCTGCTAAAAAGTATATTCAAAAAGAAAAAATTCTGCGGCTAAGAAGTTTGGAAAACATGTATTTTGGTAATAATAATAATTACAGCTAACATTTATGGATTGTTGACTGGGAGCCAGGCACTATCTAAGTGCTTCACATGGATTAGCTTTAATCTTCTCAATCTTTTAATCTTCTCAACTGCCATTGAGATAGATCTTTCCATTTATACAGATGAGGAAACTGAGGTTCAGAGAGGTATGTCAAAGGTCACATGGTTTGTTAGTGGCGGATCCAGATTTAAACCTGGGTGGTCTGAATCCCCGTGCGTGGGCTACCTTCCCATTCTATAGTTGAGGAAACACAAGTGCCAGAGGAGTGAAGTGACTTTCCCAAGGCTCCACAGCAAGTTAGAGGCAGAGGAGGGATTAGAATCCAGGAACTCTTCTCTTCCTCCTGCCCTCCATCCCCACTCTTCAGACATATTTTGCAGAGAAAAGTTAAGGACAGGCTGGCCTGAGGGAAAGGATCTCAACTCTGTCCCCCTCTATAGGCAGAGTCCCGGAAATAGCAGGTGGAGTGGACGGGTATTGGAAGGTTCCTGACTTGGAGGAGAAGGAGAAGCTTGGGACGTTGTGACCATGGGCCCTGGCAGCCTTGCGGGTCTGGTAGGAGGAGTTGCCGTGCCCTGGTTTCTGCAGATGTGGGCTGCAGCCGTCCTGCTGAATGGGAGGCTATTAAGGGAAAATGCTTTGCAAGGAGCTGAGCAGCTGGGAGCAGAGATCGGAGATCATCACAGCCCTGAATGGGGGGCTTTGTCCCCTCAGGGCACAGGCGGGTTCTTGCTCTCACGGTCTGTGTCTGGAAGGCTGGCTGGTCAAGAGGCCAAGGGTGGTCACTCACAAGGAGGCTCCATTCCCTCTTATGTCCTGTCCCATGTCCTCTCCCCTAGCACTGTCCCATATCCAGGGCGGCCAGGCAGTTAAGCACATGGGCCCTGGGGACTGACAGCAGGGCCACTTTCTGTAGGTGTGGAAACGTGGGCGTGTTGCTGAAAATCCCAGTTTCCTCATTTGTAAAATGGAACCGATAAGTGTATCTCTTTATAATGTTGTTAGGAAAATCGAGCAAGAACACAGAGTCAATGCTTTAGTCGTGCTGGCTCTTGTGCATATTCTCCCCAGCTGAGATCTTCCTCCTCCTGGCTTATGTCCATCCGGGTGTGAACTCTCAGGTTTTCCCCTGTCCCCCCAACCCTCAACAGCCAGGCAGAGGCTCAGGCTGGGTCTCCTTACTGAGACGGAGGCTGTATGTGAATAGAGGGGGAAACGTCAGGTCAGGTCCAATCTCGGAAGGAAGAGCACTAAGGACAAAATGCAAACTCCAGCCTGTGATATGTGATCGCCTCCGATCCCACTACCACTCTGGATATTCTTGAAGCCTTACATCTGCCTGTTCTCTCCTCCCCAGGCCTTCACCAGGTCTGTGTCCTCTGCCTGGAAAGTCTTTCCCCAAGTAACTCCTACCTGTCCTCCATACCATAGATTAGACAATCCTGCTTTCCCTTACACCAGTGTATTTGATGTGCCTCCCGCTCTCGAGCTAAAAAGCACCCTACCCCCTATCCTCTAGACCATGAGCTCTGTGAGGGTAGGGTCTTTGATCTGTTTACTAATCTCCCAGCCTGTAGCATGGGGCCTGATCCAGAATAGTCAATCTATAAATACTTGTTAGAAGAAGGTGTGAGTGAATGAATACATGAATAATTGGAATGGCTTGGGCTGGAAGGTGGAGGCAGAATGTCTGGTAGGATGAAGAGAACGGGGAATGGGTGCTTTAGAAAGAACTGTAAACAATGTCAAACGTTCTCTCCCCAGGAGAAGGACCCAAGCTGACCTCCTCTTGGGAACACAGCCTTGAAGTTAGGCCGCCAGTGTCTAGCCTTATCCTCATAGGCAGTGTTTACTAAGGACCTACTGTCAGCTAAATGTGCAACATTTTATACACACATTTATGGTGTGCTTACCTCATTTTAAAAGCACCTTTGTGAGATAGGAACCATAATTATCTTCAGTGCACTAAATAGAAAACTGAGGTCCAGGGAAGTGGAGACCCCTTGCCCTGGGTCACACAGCTAGCAAATGGTAGGACTGGAAGGGCAATGAGCATCCAGGCATGTCTTTTTGATCCTAGAACTAGAGCTCTTAACCACTAGACCATATTGCCTTCCCTGCAAGATAGAACGGAAGTCACCCTCCCACTTCTCAGGAAGTGGAAGTTGCTGGGAAACGAAGCTGGAGAAAGTTCAGACCAAACGTTCAGTTAGTGTTTAGTGAGCAACCACAGTGCACGGGGCCCGGCAGGAAATGCAGAATTGGCGGCCAGCCCGGCCAGCTAGCTCCCCATCTGAGCAGACAGACAGACAGACCCCAGGAAGAGGGGCGGGTGATGATAGCCGGTTTGGGGGGGTGCCAGCCCATGTGGTGGCAACAGCTGGCATTCGTCACCAGCAGCTCGAGGGTGGACGGTGGTGGGCCCCGAGAACAGGGCACAGGTACACAGAGTTGTTCTTGGAGGGGCTATTTGGAAGGCTTTGCACATTGGAGGCTTAATCACTCGGCATTTGCTGAGCTCAGATGGTGGCTTCTTGGCACTCAAGGCACTGACAGGGGTGACTTCTATGCCCATCCCCAGAGAGGAAGTTTTTCTGCTTCTTAGGGCTCAGCAGAGCACTCTAACTTGCTCATTGTCTCCCAGCGGCTACAGGATTCCAAGCTTTCACGGTGCCCTTCTCTCCTGCCAGATGTAAATGTCATCCTTTTAGCAGAGCGCAGAGCCCCTCATTCTGTGGGAGACCCTGGGGGCTGCTCTCCCTGATTGTCCAGTGGGCTGGAAGCAGGCAGCCCATTAGGCTCAGCCTTCGGCCGTGTAGACATTACCCAGCGAGGTGTGAGGAGTGGCAGTGGTGGGGCCACTCTGCAGAGTGCTAATTTCTCTCCATTCCTCAGGAGAAGTGTGGCTCCTCAGTTGGGGGGTACTGTCACATCCCTGTCCATGTCCTAGTGTCATCAGGCTGAGAGGTGAACACAGCAGGAAGGGCACAGACTCCTACACTCAGAGCTGGGACCTGGAGCATTCTGAGAAATGGGAGGCACAACCCTAAAGTTCCCATGGTTTGGTGGCTTGACTCAAGATGGCAACCTTCTTAACCCACATGCACCCTCGTCTGGTGCCACAGGACTAAGCCAGGGGCCAGGTGTAGTGCCAGGGTAAGGGTCTGGCACCAGGTGCAGCTAGGAGATCATCGTGGGTTGGAGAAAGGGCTGGGTCAGATGAGAGGTAAGGACTGGAAAGGCAGGCAAGAGGTGGGGTGGGAACCACCCCTCCCCAGCGGTGGAGACTAGTATGAGGATGAAGGGGGGCTGGGGCAGGGGGGTTAGGGAGAGATTGGTAGTGGAGGTAGGTGAGGGTTGGAGTTGGAAATGGGGTTGGGATTGTTATTGCTGTTAGGGTAAGAATTCGAGGTGGACCTTGGCTTGATTTTGATACCAGGGAACAGGATCGGGGGTGAAGTTGTAGTTGGGATGGGGGTTGGTGTTAGGGTTGGAGATGAGGTAGGAGTCAATAGGCCTGCTGTTTGTGTGAGAGCTGAGGTCAGGCGAGACAACATTTGGCTCAGAATTAGATTGGAAAGGGGTGCCTGGATGGCTCAGTTGAGCGTTTGACTTTGGCACGGGTCATAATCTCACAGTTGTTGAGTTTGAGCCCCACATTGGGCTCTGTGCTGACAGTTTAGAGCCTGGGGCCTGTTTCAGATTCTGTGTCTCGCTCTCTCTCTGCCCCTCCCCTACTCGTGCTCTGTGTCTCTTTCTCTCAAAAGTATATACACATTTTAAAAAATTTTAATAAAAGAATTAGATTAGTAAAGGGTGGGAACCAAGTTTTCTCTTCACTGACCAGTGTGTGCACTTTCTCAGTAGGTGGAAAACCCAAAGTGGGATAACTGGGGCTGTCTTAGAACTCATCTGCCATCGACCACCTGTCTCATCCACTTACCTCCACCTTCCCACCCTTACTCTCTTCTCCTTTGAGTCCCAGTTCCTGCTGTTGGGCAGAGGCAAGGCTCACGTATCATCTCCTTCCTGATCATGGCAGATGGGGCTGAGGACTGCGCTGTGTTCTTTTTCAAGCAGCTGCTTTATCGCAGAGTCTTCCAGTTTCAAGAACTGAGCAAGACCTGAGGCATTCTGGGTAGGGCTCTATCAGCTGGGCCCTCATCCTAGGGGTGAATGGGGACATGGAGTGCCCCTCCCACTCCTTCCTGGCCCTTGCCAGGGCCCTGACCTCTCTCCTCCTTTCTGTAGAGGTCCCAGCCCCTGCATGCCCCTTCTCGCTTCTCAGGGTGACAACCTGACATCCTCTGGCACTCAGTGCTGGGGTCAGGCTTTTAAAGCTGTCATTGGGGAGACCGTGGCCCCTCTCCTACTCGTTCCCCTGCCCCAGTGTCCCTTCATGCAGAAACAGGCATCAGGGCATGAAACAGAGGACGACTGTGGCACTGTGCTGCCTTTTAAATGCAGGCAATTAGTGGCTAAATAAAATATAGAACGAGCATCTCTGCCTGCTTCTGGCAGGAGCTCACGGAAAGCTGCCCGGATTAGGGACCCCAGGAATGGACTGAGGAACAGAAGGTGGTAATCCCAATCTACTGCTCTGGAGCCTTTTGCTGGGACAAAGTCTCAGGGAAGAGGGGCTCAAAGACTCCTAATAGGCTGGTCAGCCTCATTAGAGAGTTAGGGAGTGCAGGGGAGCTATGGGGGTCTTGTGGGAGTCAATAGAGAGGCCTGCAGAATAGCAAGAAGCAGAGGACAGTGGCTTTGGAGCACAACAAACCTAGATTTGCACCCTGGCTCTGCCACTTAACAGCTGTGTGACAGAGGCAGGCTGCTCACCCTTTCCAAGCCTCAGTTACCTTGGCTGTAGAATGGGGATGATAATAGTCGTACCAACCTCTCAATGATATTGCTAGATTTAAATAATAAATGCTCCACATCTCCCAAAAAGAGTCTCCCCCAAAAGGGAGTGAGGCTGTGGCCAGAAAGGGTTAGAGATACTGCTGAGAGGTCATGCATAGGTGGGAGGATAGGCCCTGGAAGGGAACTGGAAGCCTAGGGAAAGCTAAGCCAATTTCACTCCTGGGCTCTTGCCTCACTGATGCTCCCCTCGGGTGTTCTAGAGAGAAATAGGTGGTTAGACTGAGACCTTTAGAGTGGGAAGAGGAAGAACTTACTTCTAGCCACTGTGTAAGCCCCACATTTATTCTTCCCCCCACGGCCATCCTACTGGGTTGCCATGTATAGATAACCACCTTGGATAACTCATGTAACGTCCTGGAGCCTCAGTTTCCCCTGCAGTGTGGCTTTAACAGCAGCATGTTCCTTTATCCTAGTGCTCTATAACAAATGCACTATCCTCACAGAATTGTGGCACCTTCTTCCCTTCACCCACTGGTCTCTCTCATACTGCTCCCATGCTGAGCAGAGTCCTCACCTGGGTGCTTTTTGGGGAATGGGGCAGGGTCATGAAGCAGCTCAGCAGATGGCAGTTGGGGAGACAGAAGAGACTGGGCCAGGAGCTGGGACAGCCAGTCTCTTGGCTCCTGCTCCCACATGGACCCCCATCCTAAAGCTCCAGCTCAGCCCTTTTCTTTAAATAAAAGCAATGACGTCATCCTTGTTCTTAGCTGCTGAGCTAGAAGGAGGTGATCTGAGATACTGCGGAGGGGAAGCAAGAGATGCTGGGGCTGGGGGTAGGGAACCCAAGGGGCAGATAAAGGACAGATACCAAGCCCCCCTAGAAACACCTGTATGTGTGTGTGTCCCGGGGTTCACCCACATGTATGTGTTAGGCAAACTGCAGACCCACAAAATGTTAGAGCAGAGATGGAACTTCATTGTGCTGCTAAAAAAAAAAAAAAAGCAGAGGCTTATAGATTCTGTGGTAGAGTAAGACAGATCTAGACAAGGCTCTTTATGTTTCTGAGTCTCAGTTTTCTCATCTGTAAAATGGAAGTAACATTGAGGTTGACCTTGCAAGCATTTTGGGTGAAAGGATTAAAAGGGATAGGGAAGGATTTGGGGTGAAAGGATTAAAAGCAGAGACTCTAAGGAGCCCCATCCTATGGCCTTTCACTGCATCCATGTTCCTGATCCATCCCATAGCCCCTTTACCCACATTCACCATCCCCTGAATCCTTAGCCAATGTCCTGTAACTCTATCCCAGGTCCCCTCCATCCCTGGCACCTAAACACCTGGCACATAGTAGGTGCTCAAATAAATAGTGGCTAACATGATTATGATTGGGCAGAAGCGATGCTGTCAGCAAAAGATGGCTGAGCTGGCATCAGGAGGCCTCCCCTGGCATCAGCCCAACCCTTCCCAGCAGAACTCCTGGGTCTGGGCTCTGCCAGGCAAGGGGCTATTTGGTCCTCACTCTCTATCTCTTTGGGCCCAGCTGTCAGCAGCTCCCCTCTGGTCCCAGGGGGCCTGGGAACCACTTCTGCTCTTCCTCTCTTGGTATGGTTCTGGGTCCTTCTGTGGAAGGTTATTTTCCCTGAACATCGCTGAAGCCTCCCCTCAGGGTTTGCTTGGGCTCCTGGAAGCATCTGAGCTCTCACTCCTGGGTGACAGCTCCTGTTCCTTCTTGGGGTCTCTTTTCCTCCCCACCCCCACCTTCAGTGCCTCCCCATCTTTTTGATCATCTGTTCCCTTCTCTGCACATTCCCTCCTCAGTCCCTCTTTCTTTCTCCTGTTTTGGTCTCTTGGATGTCTGTCTCTATTCAGTCTCTATGCCTGCTTCTTCCCTGTTTTCCTGCTCTGTCCCTGTCAATGATATTAACTCTCTTGCTGTCTCTCTCTGCCAATTGCAATATCTTTCTCCATCCCTACACGGTGTGCCCATCCTTGAGCAAAGGCCCAAGGGGCCAGGTCAGGCCAGTTATTCAGAAGGGAAGGGCCCCCCACCAGCCCTCTTTCCCAGCCCGTGTGGGGTGCAGCCCTGGCTCTCTCTGCTTCCTGAGCACGGGTGTGTGTGGGCCGAGGGCAGAAGGCCCATCTTGCCTGTCATCTGGAGAGACGTGTGTGCAAATGTTAGCTCTATGGCTCTGATTCAGCTCCCGGGCGGCTGGCTGCAGAACATGATGACGGAAGGGGGTGATGGGGACTCAGAAAAGAGAGCTGGGCTCAAGATGGAGTTCTGGGACTTTCACAGAGGACCTGGGCTGCCTAGGAAGGACCCTGGGTGGGATAATGGAGGGAGGGGTGGGAGTCACAGGATGCAATTATGTAGACTGGATGGGGCAAATGGGAAGAAGTTTCAGTGAAGGGTGGGGATAGAAGGGGGCATTGGGTGGGATGAAGGGAACTGTGGGTGGGATGTAGGGGACCTAGGATAGAGTTACAGGACATTGGCTAGGGATCTAGGGGATGGTAAATGTGGGTGAAGAGGTTATGGGATGGATCAGGAACATGGATGCAGTGAAAGGCCATGGGATGGGGCTCCTTGGGGCATCCCCTTGCCTGCCCCTCACCCGTCTCCCCATTGGCACCCCCTGCCAGGCTTCCCTGCCCCCATTGCTCTTTTGCTGCTTCTAGCCCTTTACCTCTCAGTCTCTAGGCTTGTCCATCTCTTCTCTCCACCCCTCCATCTCCCCACCCCCCAACAGAGCAGTTTTGAGTGCTAACTGCCCTTTCCATTTAGGACATTCCCCTATAGATCCCCTCATCACTTTGGTCTGGTTCTGAGGGTGGACAGGACCACCTCCTCCTGCAGAGACCTGTCTGTCTGGTCCAGAAAGAAGTGGTCCAGTTTCCACTTGTCCTGGTCTGGTGGAATCCGCAGATCGCCTGAGGAGTCTGTGAGCTGGGTATTCTGCTGGTGAGGATCAGAGCAGGGATGGTGTCCCCAGCACATTCTAGTCAGTACTGCTGGACTCTCAGTAGGTGCCCAGGGCCTGTGTGTGTCCGGACCATAGATAGTACATGCAGTCAACTTAGGGCCAAATTTGCCACCCACTTCTCTTCCCCAGGACATTCATCCCATGTCTGTATCCACAAGGGGCCTGGTGGGGGCCACTATTATCCTAGAGTTTGGAGAGAGGAGGCCAATTTCAAAATATATCATAATGAGGATAGTAATACTGGCAAAATTACTGGGAGCTTACTCTGTCCTAGCCTTTAGGGAGGCTCTGTACATTTTTAATTCAAAGAAAATTTTCACAACTATCTCTGAGGTGGACATTATTTTTATCCCCACTTTCCAGAGAAAGAAACTGAGGTTCATATATGTTAAGTCACCTGCCTATATTCATACCAGGGCCATTTGCCTCCACAGCTTGTGCTCTGAACCCCTGCAGACCCTGCAAAACTCCCACAGACAACCCCTGTGGTGGGACCCTGGGAGGTGTGAGTGATGGAGCTGGGTGCTCATGGCTCTTCCCCCAAAGCCTGGGACAGCCTTCCAGGGTTCAAGAAGCACTTCCAGCCCGGCATGGACCTCCAGATGCCCCTGCCTCCACCAACACCCTCAGAAAGCCGTTAATTGGCTACCTTTGTAGCCAATGGGGGGAGGGGGGGGGTTGACCTAAATTTAGGCTACTTTCTCAGGCTGTGGATGAGAACATGGGGTGGCAGTGAGGGGCTGGCCAGGGTCCACTCCTGACTCATCAGCCCTGCCCCACAAGCAGCAGGACCCCTGGCAGGCTGTGGAAATGCACAAAGACCACCCCCCTCCCCGTCTCTGTGTGGGTGCACTGGGCTGCTGTGTTCCTGTGGCGCCGGTGGGTGCGTGACGATGGCAGCTCCCACCCGAGCGACAGAGCCGTGAACAGAAGGGGCGAGCTGCCGGCAGCTTTAAATAGCTCCTCGCTGTATCTCACTTGCTGAAGCCCCACCCCCCCCAAGTCTGGCTGCCCCAGGGAGGGGCTGTGTGAGCCCCAGAAATGAGGCCAAGAGAGAGGGGCTCAACTCCCCCTCCAATTCGGAAACACCTTCCAGTGACGGAAATGTCTGCCAAACGACACCTGTTCATCACTATGCCTAAGAGGCACAGCCCACTTTTTCTCTTGGTTTGGGTGGGGAGGGGGGGAGGGGGTCCTGGAAATCTCTTACAGGACTGTGTATTGTCAGCGGAGAGGCTCTGCCTGGGCCTGTATCTTGGCTGCAAGGATGCAGCAGGCAGATTTCCATTCAGTCCCTTCCTTAAGGAGGGTGCACTGGTCCCATCCACTGTGACTCTAAGAAGCAGCCCACCCCCCCACCCCCCCCCCCCGTTTCCAAGCGCAGTCAGTGTTGACCCCTTGCTCATCATCTCACCTCCTCACTTTAACCTACCTGTGTCTACACATAGACCTTGATGATTTGACCCTGCAACCATATCCCCCATCACTCAATTTTCCCACCTCACTTCAGCCATCAGACCTTTCTGCTCCCCAAACATGACTGGCTTATTTCCACCTCAGGACCTTTGTAGCTGCTGTTCCCTTTGCCTGGAATGCTGTTGTGTAAGAAATGTTTCTCTTCGGTTACACGTGAGTGATTGGTTGATGAACCCCTGTCTAGCACATCAGACAATAAGCTCCAGGAAGGCAGGGACTATGTATTCTTTCTACTTATTACTGATCCCTAGAGCCCAACACAGAACCTGTTACATAGTAGGGACTCAGTAAATATTTGTAGAGAGAGACACCCTGGCAAAGCCTTAAATGTAGGCAAGCAACCTGTATGCCAGGAAAAAGAGCACTGGACATAGAGTCTGAAGTTCTGGCCTCGAGCCCCTGCTCAGCCATTGCCAGTGCTGGCACGACTTTACCTTCTCCCTTCTGGGCCTCAGCTTTCCTGAGCACATTGAACAAAGTGGCTCTGAGCCTCTGAGTGGTAGCCTCTTCTCCTGCAGCCTTGGAGCCGGAGTGAAGCAGAATGCACGCGTGTCCCTGGGGAAACCCCCTATCAATCTGCCTCCCCACAGGGGCCTGGAGGAGGGTGGTGGCAGAGACTTGGCCTGGCGCTTGTAAGAGGCAGCAAATGACTCAGCCCTGGGAAGGAGGCATCCATCACCCTGGGCAGGCAGCAAGGAGAGAGAAGCAGGGGAGGGACAGCGTGGGAGTAAGGGAGTGAGGGAAGGGGGAGGCAGGGCTCTCGGCTGCTCTGCTCCTTCCACTTCTCAGGCCTGGGACCCATTAACAGACATGGGGAGCTCCAAGCACAGAGAGGGGGAAACCAGAGAACGAAGGAGAAGGGGATGAGGCGTGGGGGGGCGGGGGGAGTCAAATCCTATGAAAACCATGCAGGATATAGAAAATGTGGCCCTGAACTACTTGTAAATCCTGAGACTCATTACAAAAATTCCTCCCCCAGATCCACTTATCTGGCTTCTTCTCAGCTCAAATGTCATTTCAGTAGAGAGGCCTTCCCAGAGCAGCCATCTGTCCCCCACCCTCCTTCACCTCCTTGTTGTCCTCAGAGCTCAATTACTCTTTTCAATCACTGTAATGATTTGTTTCTTGACTTATGGTCACCTCCCCACCTCCTCTTGGGATGTAAGCTCCCTGAGGGTAGCAGTCTCCCTATCTTGTTCACCGTTTTCCCGCTACAGCCTAGAACAGTGCCTGGCACAGAGCCACAAGTTATTACGTTCTGGGAACTGTTTTAGATGACTTACATACATTATTCCTTCATGTCCTGATCTTTGAAAGAGGCAACATAGAGGTGCCTGGGCGGCTCAGTTGGTTAAGCATCCAACTTTGGCTCAGGTCATGATCTCATGGTTTGTGAGTTCGAGCCCCACATCAGGCTTTGCACTGATAGCGTGGACCCTGCTTCAGATTCTCTGTCTCCCTCTCTCTCTACCCCTCCCCTACTAGCGTGCCCATGCACTCTCTCTCTCTCTCTCTCAAAAATAAAGATTAAAAAAAAATTTAATAAAAAAAAGAGGCAATATAATTACTTTTCAGATGGAAACACTAAGGACAGAGAGATAAGTGACTTGCTCAAAGCTCACACAGCTGGGAAGTGGGAGAGCTCCTATTTGGACCCAAGCCTATCTGACCCAACGCTCAGAATATTTGGAATATGAGAGCAAAGGGGCTGTTGGAAACACTGGGGGCAGTGGAGGGAGTATTGACCCAAACCTCCCAAGTAACTGATAAAGAAACATTGGCCCCGAACAAGGAGGTCCCTCCTGAAGTTAGAGTTACTTAATTGAGGATTTCTAAAGGGAAGTCCTGCTTGACACAGCTGCTGTCCAACTTCGGGAATTTGTTACCCTCAAGGGGTCTTCTCAAGCTGAAAATAGAAAGGAGTTCAGAAAGGGTTGCATGGAATTAATGGATGATGGGTCCCCAGCGGTAATTAAAGGAAGCAAGAGATGCTGGGGTTCTGGCTTAGATGTTTGAGGTCAGCATCACTGCTGGGGACTGCCATGGTCTCTACCAAATGGGTCCTCGTACTCCAGCAGAGAGAGCAGCAGGCTGGGAAGTGCGGGGAAGGTACATGATCTCAACCTCCCAACCTACTCTGGCAGGATCTGGCTGCCCAGCCAATTCCTCCTCCTGCCTGCTTCTCTCCACCTTCCCCACCCCACATCCCCAGGCCCAGCTGGGCTGTTAGGGGCCGGGTGTTTTGGCTTGCTGACTCACTTACCTGTCCAAGATGGGCAATTTGCATATGTTCTGGTTTTCTGAGTGTTTTCTTTGTTATCCTTTTTTTTTTTTTAAGAGAAAGCTATTTTTGCAAGGTCTTCATTACTTCCTAATTATTCATACTCCTTCCATTTGTTTGCCTTGTTAAATACAAAATTCAACAAGCGGCTCACTTTCTCATTTGTTTCAGATTCTTAATGGATCTCATGTCCACACCCCTTTCTTCAGGTTAGCCTAGGGTGGGAGAGGCCCCCATGCCCTCTCTTCACTGAGCATTGGGCATCCCCAGCCTTTAATGCCTTTCCCCCATCCTGCCCCCTACAGACCCCTGTGGGATCACCACTCTCATTAACCCGCTGCCTGGACCTCCCCTCTCCCCTTCTCTCCTCTACCCGGAGTGTCTCCCTTCTCCCTTCTCTGCTCTTGCCCTCTTCCTTCTCCTATACCTTCTCCATTACTTCTCTCAGTGTGCCCACCTCCCATGGTTTCCTACTCTTAGCTTCACCCATTTCTTCCTTATGCCTCGTCCTTCCCCACTCCAATCTTTACCCTTCCCTCTCCATTCCTTCCCCTCTCCTTACCCTGCAATACCCTCATACCCTAGAGTTATTTGAATCTCCAGGGCTTGCTTTCACTCCACCCTGCCTCCCACTCCCCCTTTCTAAAATATAAAATATTGGGGCATAAGCCAGGGCTACTGTTGCTGACTGCTCCTGTGGGTAGGTACTGCCCCTCTTGGCTCTCAGGTGATCATTCATTTCCCCCCAGCCCTGTACAGTCCTCCTTAAATTTACTTAATCCCTGAAAATCCACTTCCTTAAAGCCCAAAAACAATGGTTCATGGAGGGGTGGAGTGGGAAAAGGTCCCTAGGACTCCAAGTCCCTGGAGAAGTAGGGTCAGATCAGGTCCTTCTTTGAGCCACGTTGAGGTGTCAGGGCCGAGGCCAGCAATTCTCAACAGATCCTGCTCCCAGGCCTACTTTATGGAGGCCCTGGCAGGGACTGTGGGCCCCTGTTAGCCCCCTCAGATCCCCAGGCAGGGGGGTCTTACGGCCACGAAGGAGCAGGTGGCTATGATGAGGCAGTTGATGGCTGGACCTGAGCCCTCTCTTTGCAAACAGCAGCCCTGGGTCTTCTGGTGGCATCTGTTTTCTGCCTGCCTGGGCCTTTTCTTTTCTGGCCTCCGGCTGAGAACAAGGGTCTGAATACTCACACAGACACCTTACATGGATGTACATATGGCCATGCCCACACAGCACAGGCACCCACCTCACACATCTCTACACACTGTACATTAGAGGGCATCTCACACCTGGGTGCCCCAGAGTCACCTAAAAAGCTTATTAGAGTGCTAGGCCACACACTGGGTTTCTGATTCAGGAGGTCTGAGGTGGGGCCTAGAATGTGCATTTCAAGCAGATGCCAAGTGCTGCTGCTGCTGCTGCTGCTGCTGCTGCTGCTGCTGATCTGGGCACCACTCTTTAAGAACCACTGCACTAGAGATGGCCACCTGCGCACACACAGGAGGGTACACATTCATGCACAGAAGCGCTTGCAAAATAACAAGGCGAGGCAGCTGGGAATAACTGGAAGCTAGGAGCTGAGCTGGGGATCACTTGGCCCCAAAACGCTGATTCCTGGTATCATTCTCTCTCACTGTCTCTAGGCTCTTGCTCTCTCTCCATCAGTCTGCATTCCTGCGCAGCACCTCTTTCTCAGTCTCTCCCTCTCCCTGCAGCCTCCCAGTCCCAGCCAGACCCTGCAGCCTCCAGGTGGCTTCCCAGCAACTCTGCACACATGAGCTCATCCATCTCCATCACCCTACGAGTGAGTGGCAGGCAGGTGAGAGAAGAAGATTACAGAAGAAAGGGCTCAGCTCCCCACTAACAGGGAGCTTGCTCACCACGAGAACACAGCCAATTATTCCCCCTGTTCTGGGGAATAATCATTAATGCCACAGGAAATTCTAAACAAGCGATTAAATCATTACTGGGAAGACACAGCGGGACTGTGCCACCACTAAGCCTCCCTGGTACTGTTGGTCTGGGGAAGACTTACCTCGAAGGTGGGGAAGATCCCCACTCTGAGCTGCACACCCAGCTACTGTCTCCCAAACTCGTCTGACCCCCAACGACAGAGGCTCTCTTCTGATAGTCCAATTAATCTATTCATTTATTGACAAATATTTACTGAGCACCTACTATGTGCCAGGCAGTATTCTAGGGCCTGGGGAGATACTGGTAAAACAGATGAGGTCCCTGTCCTCATGGAGCTCACAGTCTAGTAGGGAAGGCACACAATTAAAAAATGAGTAAGATACTAAGACAATAATCACAAAGTGGCAAGTGTTGAGGAGGAAAGATAGTGGATAAAGGATAGTGGGTGCTTTGAGTGGAGCATGTACTTGGAGGACCTTGGAGGCCACCCACACTGTAACAGACAGGCCTCCCTTGGATTGGTCAGCAGTCTGTGTCCATTCTGGGGCCTGAAGATTATGTTTTGTACAAATGTGTGCAACATCTGAGCAACCCTCTTCCTACCCTGAGTCCCTAACATGCTATCTTTGGAAAGATAATAAGTATCTAGAACAGCTACTGTGTTTTAGCACTTACTATGTGCCAGGCATTGCACTAAGCAATTTATGGCCATTACATCATTTCATCTGCAGAGCAATAATAACATTATGAAGTAGGTGTTTTTAATCCCCATTTTACAGATAAGGAAATGGAGACCAGGAACGCTTGAGCCACTTGGCCAAGACATACAGGAGGTAACTGGGAGGTTGAACTGAGGTCTGAGTCCTGAGCGGAGGCATTTAACCCCCGCCGCATCCCACCTCCCAGGGGAAACATGAGAGGTCAGTGTGGGCTTTACACAATCGATTTTAGGGCTGGAAGACCTCGAAGCCTGGGGTCCCTGTGGACACGGGGCTATACTGGGCTGGCTACTGGTTACTAAAATATAACAAGAAAGGGCTTACCTTCCTCCACATCTCCAAAACGCAGTGCAAAGTGGGGAAGCAGTGATGGCCAGCTGCAGGATCTCCCTAGCTCAGGGAATTTGGGAGAGTCCCTTTGGCTTCCATGGAGAGACCATGGCCCCTACCTCCCCAGCCACCCCCAGACCCCTGCAGCCTTGGGAGGGCCCCTCCAACTGTTCCTTCATGCCTGCCATCTCCTGCACCTGTGGCCAGGCCACACCCCCAAGGGGTGGTGGGGCAACCAGAGGCAGACGGACCAGAGCCTGTGTCTGTGGTGACTAATCAGCTGGTGCTTGGGAGGCCGTGGTGAATTATTCACACAGATTCTGTGAATTATTCAAGTTGTTATTATTTATTTTTCAGATGAGCCTGCGGCAGAGCCTCCAGGCCCATGTTCAAAGGATGACATAACTCCCGACTCTTGATTGTCTGTGTCTGTAGAGAATGAGTCAGGCTTCTCTCCAGCCTCAGCCAGGAGTCCCAAAGAGCAGGCTGAGGGCAGGGAGCTGCTGCCTTCGGGGCAGACTCCTGCCGAGCCCCAATCCTAACCCCAATTATAGAATTAATAGTTACCACTTACTGGGTCTCACTGTGCCCTGGCACTGTTCTTTCCACGTGCAGGCTTAAATGAACAGCACAACCACCCTATGAAGACTATTATAACCCCATTTTAAAGATGATGGAACTGAAGGTCAGAGATGTGATGTTCCTTGTCCAAGGTCACCAGTTAATAATTGGGATTCTAGCTCAGGGTTGTGGGCTCCAAATCCAGTGGCTGCCACGTTGCATATGCCAGTGGGTATTAGTGCCTGACTCGTCCTAACCAAACTGCTTTTGCCGCCCTAATTGCACCCCTACCTGCACCCCAGGCTTCAAACCACTCTGAGGGCAGGCCACGCCCAGTGCCTCCAAAGCTCTCAAAGGAGACTTCTGCATCTCCATGGCAACAAGATCCTGAGCAGCCAGAGTCAAGTTTGGTCTACCTGTGAGGAACGGAGGTGGCCTTTGCCTGCAGAGCTCCCCAGGTGTCCCAGGATCTGAGCAAATGTGACTCAGGGTCTCCTGGACACTCCCAGTTTCACTAAGCCCTCCCTCCAACCCCAGACACAAAGCACCCACCCCCTTCACAGAGCTCTGACAGCAGAAGTCGTCCAGCCTCCCTGCCTCCTTCAACTAACTCTCCTGCTGGCTAACCTCATCCCTCTAGCTGTGGCCCCAGGCCTTGTCCCTGAGGAATCCCCCTTCCCCTCCTCCCATAGCTGCCATCTGGAGGAGGCAAACGAGGCAGAGTAGACACGTGGACTCAGCCCTGGGGACATTTTGCACGCTTCTTGTCAAGGTGACCATAGTCTGACAGAGATACCATCCTGTCCTGGAAAGGCACCTTTGTCTTCCTACCACCCCATTCGTTCATTCATTCGATAAATACTTACTGAATGCCCACTATGTGCCAAGGCTGGTTCCAGGTGCTAAGGAAGTGGCCAAGAGCAGTGAGGCCTCCCCGCCAGAGAAGGTCCTCTCCAAGTTTAGCCTGGGCCCCTCTCCCAGGACCTGTCTCTCCTGACATGAAGGAAGCAAAACCACAGGCAAAGTGGATTGCAGCATGACTCTACTAGTCCCTGACTCTCTGGGTGACCTTGGGCCAGCAGCTCCCCAGCTCTTCCTTTTTAAAATAAGGGAGCCGGACCAGAATCTGCTTTCTAAGGCCTTGCCAGCCCCGCTTTTCTCAGGTGTCAGTAATTCAGTAACAAAGACAACATTATCATTTCCATCCTACAGCTGTGAGAGTCAGAGCTTTGCACGTGCCTCATCTCAGGTGGACTTAATGGCTGTCCCTCGCTTCCCGGCTCTGTGCATTTGAAAGGGGAGTCTTGGGATGGCTCTGCGGCTAATGGTGTATTTCAGTTGCCAGAGAGCCTTGGGAGCTGGGGAGGAAAGGAATCAAACAGTTGCAGAATGGCTCTGCTTTCCTTGCAAATCTTTCTTATTAATCTTTGTGGAGGTGGATATGATTATTCCCATTTTACAGACAAGCTAACTGGGACTCAGTCCACACAGCGGTAAGTAGCAGGGATGGGTTGTGAACTCGGGTCTACTCGGGACAATGCTCTTTCTACCACACCAGGCCAGTTCTCCAACCTCAGCTGGGCCCTGGAGAGAGAATGTGGCTTCCTCTTCCAAAGCCTGTGTGGGAGCTGGGGAAGAACCAGCTGAAACTACCTCTTGGGGGTTGGGTGTTGCTGATTTCCACCTTCTCCACTAACAGAGAGGAAAACCTTGGGCTGGCTATGCTGAGTCATCTAGAGACCAGGAAATCCAGGTTTATATTTACCCCAAGGCAGCCACAAAGCTCAACAGGTTTGTGGCTGTACTTCCCCAGTTAGGGACTGTTTTATCTCAAAGCACCTGGACTCATTCCCTGACTGGGCAGGCAGGTGAGAAGGGACCATGTTCCTGGGGCCATCCTGTGTCCTTGGGCACCCACACCTGTAGCCTAGTGGATACTGCTCTCTGCTTCAGCCATCCTAGACCTTTATATATGGGTCCCCGGAACACCAGCATCTGCATTCAAGGCTTGTTAATACTGCCAGCCTGCACATTCCCACAGACCTCCAGAATCTGGTGGGGAAAGGGGTCCCCCTATCCGGGGGAGTGTGTGTAGCACAGGTTCTTTCCAAGCTTCCCCCTCTGGTTCAGAACTGCTGGGCTCACCCTCAATGCCTGGGCTCTGGAATAAACCTGAATGTGAATCCTGGGGCTGACACTTAGCAGTCAGGCAGCCATGCACCCTGTACATCACCCTCCATCTTCCCATTTGCAAACGAGGGGTGATTCCTATACCCACCTCATGGGGTTGTTGTGGGGATTACAGGAGATGATATCGATAAAATGCTCTGGAAAGGCCACTTGGGATGGATGTTGCACCTTCCTTTTCCCTCCCTTCTGAGATGAAACTGGGCCTGGGGCTGTAGCTCTGGGAGGGCTGAACTTGTCCAGCAGGTTCTGGGGGCCTCATAGCTGCAGTATTATCACGTGTCCCTATTGGCCCCTCAAGGCTCCATTAGGAAGACAGCTTTGCAGACCTTTGTCTTGGACAGGGTGGGGTAGTGGGCCCCTGTTGGAGCCCCTGAGGTCAGACTCGGGGGTCAGATAGAGCTGCTTTGTGGTATCAGTGGCAGAAGATTGGAGATGGTGACCTGGGGTCTAGGAGTGACTGCTGTCCATCCTAGATAGCTATCACTTAAGGAGAACCTGCTTCTAGGCAGTTCACATCCCCTATTGCACCTCATCGATCCCTGGCTGAGGTTAAGTACTGCTATTAATTCTGTTTACTGATAACAGACCCCTGGCTTAGTCTTTTGCCTAAAGTCCTGGAGCTGGGAAGCAGAGGAGCTGGGATTTGAACCCAGTTTTGCATGATTCCAAAGGTTCTTTATGCCCGGAGTGTGATAGCACCTCCCTACATCATGCTGATTTACTGAACACCTGGTAAGGGCCAGGTTCTGAGCTAAGCACCCTACATGCTTTTCCCCACTTAACTTTCCCAATAGCCCTCTGAGATAGTGTGTTATTATTATTATCTTATGGGGAAGGAAACTGCCACTCAGAAAGAATGAGGATCTAAGTTACTCAGCTTGGCTCTTTCACTATTAGAGCCAGGGTCCTGGGGAAATACCCTTCCACACTTAATCTTTCATGATTGTGCTTCACCTCCAAGGTCCCCTCTGCCTCACTATCCACCTGTGTCTCTACTCTTCCTTCTATTTAGGGGTCTCCTTACCCAGGCTGTGCCTTCATCCTGGCCCCGCTGACCCTGAGCCGAGAGTATTGAGGTGTGCCCCCCACCTCCACCTCCGAACAACCTACTGCCCCTCCCACCACCTCTAGGTCTGCTGGGAATTGGCCCCTAATTGCATCTCAGGCTGGGAGGCTATTAGCCTGTGATTGCTTCCCCAGAGCCTGCCTTGCCCCCTAGGTACACACTTTCAGCTTCCCTTGGGGTTTAAGATGACGTAAATCACCAGTGCGAGGTCCTGGCCAGCTTAGCTCCCCAAAATCCCTGTCACCCAGCCATCCTGAGTGGGCCCCTTCCCATGGAGCTAGGTCCCTTCACTGTGGGGCAGCAGGAAGGGGTTCCCCACAAGTCAAGCGTGCACAACACACACCCTGTAAGTGCTGCTGCTGGGAGATCCTCCTACTGATCCCCTCACACTGCTGCTCCCCTCCCTCCCTGTAGCACACTGTAGGAGGCCAAGTGCTCAGCAGTTAGGAGGCCTGAGCTCTTTTCCTGGCTCACACACTCCCTCTCTGTGACCTTGGGCAAGTTCTTTCCACTGTCTGGGCCTCAAAAATTGGAGGTTCATCTTGGTGATCTCTAACTAGCTTAACTGACTCCTAGCCTGAAAGATAATACCATTTTGATAACTCTTGGAGTTTTCCTTCCACTATTATCTAATGAATGGTAGGCATGGTGCCAGGCATTGAGGATTCTAGGAAGGCAAATTCGTGCCCTCACAAAGTTCTCAGCCTTGAGGGGGATAGGGCCAGATAGTTCTACAACATAGAATGATTAGAGCTGGGAGGGGGCTGGGGAAACCACGGCTATGGAGGGAATGGGAGAGGCCAGGGTTGCCCTGAAGTACCCAAAGGCAGAATCATTTCTAGCTTGGAGAGGCAGTCTGAGAAAAACTGGCTTCAGGGTTTCTGAAACCTAAAGAATGAGGAAGGAGGGTAAGATGTGGGGCTAGATCAGCAGAGGGAACAACAGTGGGAACAAACATGGAGGCTTTGCAGGGAGACGTGTCAATGTAGAGACCAGAAGGGTGGACAGAGGTCCTATCGGTTATGTTTGAGAGTTTGGACTTTACTCTGAGGACACTGAGGAGCTGTGGAAAGATTTGAGGCAAGAGGATGATGTGGCTGCCATATGGAGGAAAGATTGAGGGCCAGGGGGGAGGGCAGGAGACCTTCCAGAAGACTCGTAACCATGTGTCTTACCTCTCCTCCAAGTGGGAACAACCT
Source organism: Panthera onca (assembly GCF_046562875.1). Taxonomy (NCBI): domain Eukaryota; kingdom Metazoa; phylum Chordata; class Mammalia; order Carnivora; family Felidae; genus Panthera; species Panthera onca. The sequence goes on along the minus strand of NC_138339.1, from coordinate 121,708,552 downwards.
CTCCTGTCCCCAGCAGCAAGGGAGGCAAGACTTTCCTCCTTCCTCAACTTTTCCCCCCACCCTCTCCATCTCCCTCAGGGGGAAGATCGGAGGTTGGGGAGGCACCCAGAGCCACATGCCCTAGGAAGGAACGAGAAGGGACGGTGTCTGGTGGTTTGGTGACTAGCTGAAGCCCCCGGAGGGAGAGCTCTCTGTCACTTTCAGAGCAGCAACATTCCTGCTCTCTCTCCTAGGGTTAATCTCTGCCTGTGCCAGGGACACTAGAGCTGGGAGTATCTTTTCTTCCCCCTCCAGTCCCTCTTTTCCCTCCCCCTCCTGTGCCACCTCCTCTTCTGGACTCTCAAGGTCCCTGCCTCTGGTTCCCCAGGGCTCCTCCTGGAGCCTGAAACAGTGTGTGTGTGCGTGTGCGTGTGTGTGTGTGTGTGTGCGCGCACAGGCTAGAGGATGTGGTGTGTATTTGTGAAGCACAGGAGAGGTGCCATTAGCCCTGCCATGGGGCCACCATCCGGAAGTAAGCCTAAGGGCCACTCAGGTCTCTAAAGGGATTTCAGGAGGATTCAGAGATTAGAGAATTAAAGTTCCAGCTGCAGCCTCTGTTGAACCTGGAATCCTTGTGGCCCCATAAGGGTCCTGTGTAAAGTTGCGTAAAGCACGGAGCTGGCCAGGCCAGGGTGACATGGGACTCTTGGGCTACTGCTCTGAGTCCTGTCTCCAGAAACCCAAGGCTCCCTCAGGCAGCTTCCTAGATAGGGACGTAGACCACTTAAATCCCCCACCCAGGCCCAGACATGCAGGGTGCCATCTCCCCTTGGTCCTTGTGCCTCTCCCAGCAACACCCTCCCCCACAGGCAGGGTATTCAAGCCCACCCATCATCTCCAACACCCTATCAGAGCCTGCCATGCCTGGGACTGCCTCTGTAATGCACATTTCCACTTTTCTCCATCTCCACAGCCTTCACCAGCCTAGACCCCATCCATATTCTCACTCATCTCCCCGTGTCCACCCTTGCCCTGCACCTATCTGATCCCCACAGTGCAGCCAGATACATGTTTCTCTAAGAAAACTCAGGTCACTGGGGTGCCTGGATGGCTCAGTCAGTGAAGCATCTGACCCTTGATTTCGGCTCAGGTCATGAACTCAAGGTTTGTGAGTTCAAGCCCCTCCTCAGGCTCTGCACTGACAGTGGGGGGCCTGCTTGGGATTCTTCATCAGGATCTCTCTCTTTCTCCCTCTCTCTCCCTTTCTCTCAAAAATAAATAAACCAACATGTAAAACAAAAGAAAAGAGGGGCGCCTGGGTAGCTCAGTCGGTTGAGCATCCGACTTCAGCTCAGGTCATGATCTCACAGTCTGTGAGTTCGAGCCCCGTGTCAGGCTCTGTGCTGACAGCTCAGAGCCTGGAGCCTGTTTCAGATTCTGTGTCTCCCTCTCTCTCTGACCCTCCCCCATTCATGCTGTCTCTCCCTGTCTCAAAAATAAATAAACATTAAAAAAATTAAAAAAAAAAAAAGAAAAGAAAACTCCGGTCACTACTCTCCTCAGTGCCCTTCAGTGAATCCATGTTACCCATAGGATAAAAGCCAAACACTTTGTCATGGCTCACAAGGCAGGGTTTACCACACTGGCCTCTGCTCTTGACTGTCCCTCAGCACCACCACAGAAGGGGAGCTCAGCTGGGAACTCTCACCTCCAGGCCTTTGTGCCTACAGTTTCCACCGTCAGTCCCTCCCACTCACCATCTCCAGGCAAATCCATCCTCATTCCTCAGCTCTCAACGTGGGTCAGGTCCTGCCAGAGCCTCTGATCGCCACACAGTCACCCCCTTTGGGTTCCCATAGGCCCTGGAACTTTGCCTGTCACAATTCTGACCACACTGTACTGGAAGGGCCTGTTTAATGTATTCATCACCCACACTTTGCTGTATCAATCAATAAGCACTCCTCGTATTCCAAATGGATGAAGGAAGGAGCAAGGTGAGAGAAAGAATGGAGGGTACCACAATGCAGGGTTCAAGTGCAAAGACACTATAACCACTAATATGCTTATAATAATAGTTACAGCTGTTATTTACCATGTGCCCACTCCATTCCAGGCACTGTGCTAATAAACATTATCTTCTGGGGTGCCTGGTTGGCTCAGTTGTTAAGTGTCCGACTTTGGTTCAGGTCATGATGTCACAGTTCTTGAGTTTGAGCCCCACGTTGGGCTCTGTGCTGACAGCTCAGAGCCTGGAGCCTGCTTCGGATTCTGTGTCTCCCCCTCCTTGCTCCTCCCCTGCTCCTACTCTGTCTCTGTCTCTCTCTCTCAAAAATAAATAAACATTAAAAATTTTTTTGTTTTAAATAAACATTATCTTCTTTCATTTCCCCAGTGTCCTGGAGAGGAGACTTACTGCTATCATCCCCATTTTACAGGTAAGGACACTGAAGCCCAAAAATATTAAGTTATCCAAGATCATAAAGCCAAGAGGTGGTACAGGCTAAATCTTCCTGAGTGCTTAAGTAGGGAGTCACTCGGCAGTCCCCAAGAAGAGATCACTGGAGCCCTCTTCCTAACCCCACACCAGGAAAAGCTTCCCTGGCCATGTAGTAAAGAGTTTTTGAGTCCCTAGAGGGAAGGTGTGTCAGCCCACCTTGGAATGCTCTAGGGGGTATAAGAGAAGCCAGCCCCTCATGACACCACTTTTCCCACTCGTATCTCTTTCAGAAGCTGATGAAATCCAGGAAGTCTGGAGCACACATCCCCTCACCATCAGGGCAGAAGGTAAGGTGCTGAATTTAATAGCAAAGTAAATTTGGCTTGAGAGGAAATGAAATTTCTTGGTCAAGGTGAGTGTGTCTGGGAGAGCCAAGAATGGGATGGAGTGGGGAGGAAGGGGGCAATTGGGGGGGGCTGCAAAATGGGGGAGTGCAGATCTAGAATTATTAGAATGTTGATTATGTCCTCTTGATTGTTAATGAAATCCTTCACCTTGGATTTCTAGACCAGGGGGAAAGCTCCCAGAGCTCATTTTCCTGCTGATGAGAGCAAGAGAGAGGGCAGGAGGGGGCAGAAGACTCTCAGCTTAGGCAGAAATTAAATTCCACCTAAACAAATGGGACTGAACAAGCCTGGCCACTGCCATTTGGAGGCACAGCCTTGGGCTCACCCAAGGTCCCCGGTGGAAATGGAAGGAGACTTCTGGGTCGGGAGTGGCCCAGGGCCCCACTCAGGCAGCAGACTGCAGCTCCCAGAGTAACAACAGCTAACATTACTGAGCACCTTTAAAGCAGCCCAAGCCAAGGAATGTGCATGTATTGTCCCATCAAATTCTCCTAACAGCCCTTGGTGGTAGGTACTATGATTGTACCCATTTTGTAGATGAGGACACTGAGGCACAGAAAGGACAGAAGCTTATCCAACGTCCTGTAGATTGTAAACAGAGGCACCAGCCACCAGCCCAAGCAGTATGGCACCAATGCCTGTCTGAGATCTGCAGGATGTCCAGCTGTACCACTTCCTTCACCACCTTCCAGAGCCTCAGCTGCCCCATCTATAATATGGGGCCAATAACAGTTGTCACCATGTAGTGCTGTCGTTAGGAGTCAGCACAGTATAAAAAATTAAGAACAACTCATCCCAGACACAGTATTCCCTTTGGAGCCTTGCTCCTTGTTCCAGACATGGGGAGGTGTCCTTTCCAGCAAACTGAGCACTTGTGATGTATAGGCACTGTTCTAGGCACGTGGGATGCTAACAGTGAACAAAATGGACAAGTCCCCACCCTGTGGAGCTGGGGACTTCAGAGAGGACAGGCAGACCACAAACAAAATAAGCACATGATAACCTATGGTAGAAATGGGAAATGCAAGGGTACCTGGGTGGCTCAGTCAGTTGAGCGTCCAACTCTTGATTTCAGCTCAGGTCATGACACCAGGGTTGTGAGATTGAGCCCCACATCAGTCTCCATGCTGAGTGTGGAGCCTGCTTCAGATTCTCTCTCTCTGTCCTTCTTCCCCTTTCACAGTGCATACCTCCCCCGCCACCCCCCCCCCCCCCGCTGCCGTCAAAAAAAAAAAAAAAAAAAAAAAAAGGGAAATGCAATAAGACACAAGCAAGCAGCCAAGGGGGAGAGGGAGAGCTGGTGAGAAGACTGCAATGCAAATAGGATGGTCAGAGAAGGCCTCACAGAGAAAGAGACTTGGAGCAAAGACTCAAGGGAAGTGAAGCACGTATGAGAGGAAGAGCACACGGAGAGGGAACAGCAGGCACAGAGTGCAGAGGCTCTGAGGTGGAACCATAGCTGGCAAGTTACAGGAAGAGCAAGCAGGCCAGAGTGAGTGCATTAGCAAAGGTAGAGCAGTAGGAATTAGAGTCACAAAGTAGTGGGAGATTGTGTAGGGCCTTGTGGGCCTTTGTAAGAACTAGCTTTTATCTGAGTGAGACAAGAATCCACCAGAGGGTTTTAGGCATGACGTGATTTATGTTTTAAAGGTATCACTCTGACTGTGGTGGTGAGAATAGACTGTAGGGGGTCGAGGACAAAAGCAGAGACGAGAGGTAGGAGGCTCTTGCAGTAATCCAGGTGAGAGCAGCTGGTGGCTTAGTTCAGGGAGGTGGCAGTGGAAGTGGTGGGAAGAGGTCTGATTCTGTTGCAGAGGTAAGCCAGCAGGAAGAGCCGATGGGACCACATGTGGGGGATGTGAGAAAGATGGGAATCACAGATGACTCTGGGTTTTTGCCTTCTCCATCTCTCAGTTCCCTGAAGACGATCCCTCCCTTTAACATCCAACTCTATCCTCCCTGACCTCCTCCTGAGTCCCCTGAAACACCCTCAGCTCGTGGAGCTTTATTCACCATCCACTTCTTGCCACCCTTGTCTCCCTGCACTGCTTGGAAATTTGCCTTACAGAGCCCCAGGTTGAGGGCATAGAAGTTGACCCAGAGTATACATCTGCCTCATGCCTTCTAGGGCCCCCAAGTCCTTCCTCAGCTCAAGGGGTCCCATCGTGTCTGCTGTCCACCTGAGCAGCCCCTGAGGTCCCTGGCTGCCCCCAACTTTGGTGTTCCTTCTCTTGCTCCCTGGAACTGGCCCTGCTCCCTACCACACAGCTCTGTTCTTCCTAGTCACCCAGCTGCCTCCCATGCTTCCCCTAGATCTCAGGTGGGCACCCCACCACCACCCAGGAAGCTTGCCACTCTGGAGGAAGCCCCTTATTCTAGCCCTGATCTCTACCACAGAGGCAAGTTCATCTTGTGTGATTATTTGATGAAAGTCTGTCATCCCACTTGACTGTAACCTCCACAAGGGCAGGGGCCCACCTGTGTCCCCAGAAGCAGGCAATTCACTAAAAGAGACATTCAGTGGATTTGACATGGAGCCTTAGGCTTTTGGTAAATTAACTTTCATTGACCAAAATCTTCCAGCTGCTAGGTAAATGCCTGGCACATAGCAGGTGCTCGAGACATATTTATTAAGGGATGAATCAGTCAATGAGTCAGAGTTCGCCTGGAAGACTGTGGATTGTGACAAATTTTCTGAGCCTCAGTTTCCCCGTATGTAATCACAGGAATGAGAACACCTACTTTGGGAGTTGTGAGGATTAAAAAACAGGAGTCATGAGCAGTGCCTCACACTAGTAACTGCTCAATAATTGTCCCTCCGATGCATGTTCAGACAATTACCACCTTACAGCTCCCCCATGCTTCCTCTCCCCTCCCCCCATCCTGTCCGGTCCTCTCTTCCCCAGCCTCCTCCCCTCCCTAGGACTCTCAGGGGTGGAAGCACCACAGCCTCCAAACACTCCCCTTCTCCCCCAAGCTCCCCAAATTTGCCACTGGTTACATATTGATCCTGTTTAACTTTCCCAATGGATGATAAACACGAAATTAAAATGACTTCCTGGAATATTAATGTAGTAAATGGCCCTATTAAAAGAAAGAAAATACAGCTGAGAAAATTTGCTTTGATGTAGCGTTTCTGCAGGAGGCTCATTTATCTGCAGCTCAGACTCTCAAAATGAGATTCTGAAGGTTTCTCTGATGTCTCTTATTTTTCCCTCACCCAGAATTTAAACAGAAAATAGAATCACAAGCTGGTGTCATAAAAACGTGGGCCTTTTCCCTTCTCAACTAAAAAGCAAATGAAAACAGGGCCAGGTAGATGTCAGTCTCTGCAAACACTGGTCTGAGGATGACACCTGCCTTTCCAGATTTCTCGCGCATCTTGCCCACAAGAGGCCGGTCCAGGCTGCCAGGCTAACTTCTAAGGGTCATTGGGGTACTCCAAGGTCTGCACACTGCTGCTGCTGAAGTCAGGAAAGGGGATTGAGAACCGCAGGAGGCTGTGTCCCAGTGTGGGCAGATACTCACATTTTGGTGGACTTGAAATCTTGGCTCTGTCACTTAGTAGCTATTTGTTCTTGGACACCTTTCTGAGTCTCTGTTTCCTCATCTAACAGATGTACTAACAGTCTAGTACCTAAGTCACAGGGAAGTTGTAAAGGTTGACTGAGATAATGTATCTAGCATGTGGTAAGTTGCTCAGGGTTGCGCTTGTCTGTTACTGTTATTTTTTTTTCTTTTTTTTTTTTTTAATGTTTGTTTATTTTTGAGAGAGGGAGAGTGCAGGGGAGGGGCAGAGAGAGGGAGACAGAGGATCTGAGTCAGCACAGAGCCCAATGTGGGGATCGAATAACTCATGAGCCGTGAGATCATTACCCGAGTCGAAGTTGGGAGCTTAACCGGTTGAGCCACCCTGTCTGTTACTATTATTAAAAATAATAATTTGTGTTATTTTTGCAACCAGTCATTCAGGCCCAGGCTGAGATGTCACCTCCTCTAAGAAGTTCTTCCTCAGCTGGGTCATGTGTTTCCTTTGAGTGGCCACAGCTCTGAGCTCCCCCCATCCCAGCACTGGTTACTCCCCTGTCTTTCCCAGCAGCCTGCAGCTCCACGAGGGCTGGCCTGGGTCTTGCTCATGATTATGTCCCAGGGGCATACGGTAGAACCTCATTGTTTTGGATTCAGAGCCAAGGTGCTGGTAGCTGATGTCCCTGGGCCAGCTGGTATGGTCTGCAGATTTGTCTCATGGGCACAGGATCCTTCCATGCAGCCCTCAGAACTCGGAGCTCCCAGGTTGGAGATGGCTGTCCATCCATCTCCCCCAGACCTGGACTCCCTTGTCTACACCTTCCCTGGGTTTCATCTGGACTCTCAGGAGCCCCCTCCTTCCTCCCTGGCCTCAGGTAGGTGGCAAACAGAGCAGCTCAAACCAAGGCTTCTAGGATTAACTCTTTCCTCCCTTCTCCCTTCTCCCATCGGTCCCCTCCTCACCCCACCTGTCTCTTCTCCTCAGCAACTTGTGTTGAGAGCCTTCATCTCTTTTACTTGGATTTGGCCCTTTGGGCAGGTGGAGGGGGCTGCATGCCCTCTGCCTGGGTTGAGCTTCCTGGGATGCCCTTGGATGAGCATAGGGTGGACCCAAGACTTCCCTAATTGGTAAAAGCCATAGCTCTGCTCCCCCCCCACACACACACCCCAGCACCTGACTCTTTTGGTCCTTCCTGCTGCCAGACAGACTCAGGACCCCTATGCTGAAAACGAGAGAGTAGCCCCACCCTCCTAGGCAGCCAGAGCCCTGGCACAGTGCTTCTGAACCATTCCCATTCTAGACCCAGCACACACACTCACACACATGTAGTTAGTTACACGACCAGCACTGATACTCAGTCACACAATCCCTGTTGTCCACAGCAACAGGAATGAAGAAAGAAAAAGAAACCCTGTGGATGAGGGGAGGGGAGTTGGGGGAGGGGGCTGGAGTCTGTGAAAGATCAACTTGCCTGCTGGGGGCACTGTCTTCCCCAGACCCCTCCCCAGCGAGCCCAAGGCCCCCCAGCAGGAAAATGAGAGGATGGAGCAGAGGGGTTAATTTGGAGAAAAGCAGCAGCTGCTTGAAACAGTGAGGGCGGGCCCCAGGGCAAGAGCTGCTCCTGCTGAGATAATGATTGTGAGGGATGCTGGGGTGGGGGCCACCCGTACACCACCCCCCAAGCCAGCACACCCCCAAAAGCCCTCCTGTTTAGGCAAGTTATCTGTTTGGGCATGCACGCACGCACACATGTGCACACACACATACACACAGAAGCACCATAACCATCTGGGCATAAGACACAGTCCCTTACACACAATTATACAAGCCCTGGCTCTCTGGGTTTGAGTATAAACCCATTCGGAGACACAAGCTGCAGGCAGCCTTGGCACTCAGCAGCCTGTAACGCACACATGCACACACACAAACACACCTACACTTCACCTTTCCAGTGTCCTTGTATCAGGTCTGACAGTATGCCAGGGTGAAGGCAGTCACTGTACAAGGACAGGGGATGCCTCCCTGTGAGAGTAAGCAGAGAGTTGGGGACCAGGGAGAGGAGGGGCTGGGCCCTCCTACCAGCACTCAAGGGACTGGCCAAGGCCAGATCTCTAGGATCTTCTTGGGTCACCTTCCTCCTGGAAGCTAAACATCGTCTCATATCAAACACAAGAAAGCACAGCCAGATCCCATGTTACATATCATTTCTATATAACCATATGATCTGAGCAGCTTTGCAGTTGGCACACTGTTACATTTCATAGATGTATAATTAAGCATTTATTACATGTGATTTCTTTGTGTGGATTCTCTTCATATTTGAGGTCATTGATGTCATTGATACTTTTCAGCAGAACCCTCCAAAGCCTCTTGGGTCCTGGGTCTTGAGCCTCTGGTGTGTGATGGGAAACAGGGCCCTGGTGAAGAGACAGTGGGCATGGAGTGGGGGGACGCCGACCCCCTCTTGTGATAGCTAGCATAGATAGACCAGGGACTCGTGGGCAGGAGACCCCCTTAGTCCAGGGCCCAGCTTGATTATCACCGGTTCCTATCTGTTAGAGCCCGAGAGAGAGCTAGGTAAGGACTTTGGAGCTGGCAGCCTCCACACTGAGGCTCATACCCTGAGGCACCACACTTTACTAACCTGCAGACTCCACCTGCAGACTGTGCCTGGACAGCTGTGTGCAGGCACTAAGACAGACACTTAGATATGGGTCCTAATATATACTCTTTAGCAGATGTACCTCTCACCACTTGGACGCATACCCCAATGGATATATGTTACCCCAATTCCTAGGTACACACGTGCACAGAGACTCTGACTCAGGCAGATTCATTCCAGATCCCCCCCACAAACACAGAGACTTACTTGGAGTGGAACAGAAGTACTCCCTGAGCAAGGCCACCTGTGGACATGCCAGTCTGACACTTGAGTCCATTCGGTGAAATACCCAGGCAAATAATTAGAGATACCCACATTTGCCCATCCTTCCTCCCCCTTTTTCTCACAACCACCCATACATGCTCTCTGTCCTGTCATGGGGAGACAGAGCATCCGAGCCCCACAGAGCCCAAGGGGCCTGATTAACAGGAAATTCTATGAATGCCAATTAGAGCAAACTTTACTGAACAAATTGTTTGCAGTTGTGCCCCGGAACCATCATGAATTTTAATCTTGCATTGATTTACACTGATGGGAGGTTTGCAGATGCCAGGGCCTTGTGTACCTCCTACTCCCCACCCCCCCCCCCCCCACCGCCCCATCTGGGAGGAGTCATCAGGCCTTAGACTTAGGAGCCTTAGGGGCAGCCTCCAGCTTCTGCTGGTCCAGAGATACCAGCCTGGAGCCAGTATCCCACCCTTGCCTGGAGAGACCAAAGATGGCCAGAAAATGGACAGGTATTTTGGAAATGCACAGGCTAAACATATGTGGTATGGATGAAGAGGACCCTAAGTTTTTAAGGACCCCTATAATCTGGGAAGGGGCTGGGGTTTCTGGAGTTTCTGAGGCTGGACACGAAAGCAAGGACATAGATATGGATATAGAGACAGAAGTAGCAGAGACACAGAGATAGGCACAGATGTTGTAATAGTTCCAGTATTATCTCAACTAACATAACTTCCAATATGTATTTACTTCAGTCCAAATGACCTCTTCCTAAAGGAATTTCATTGTGTCCTACCCTGCCTTCCACTAAACCCTCCCAAGGTGTCCCATTGCTTAAAAAAAAAAAAAAAAATCCTTGGCTGAGCTGCACCTCCCACACTTGCCCCTCAGTTACCCAGACACCCACAGCCCCCATATAGGGGCCAGTGTTCCCTCCCAGCCTCAGGGCCTTTACATATTCCATTCCTTTGTCTGGAGGAGTTTAAGTACTTAACTTCTATTCATCTTTCTGGTCTCAGTTTAAGTGTCACTTCCTCAAGGAAGCTTCTTTGACCCTCTGTCCAGATCAACTCTGCTTACCTCCCTGCCATTAAATGCTCTCATGGCCCTTTCATCATTAGAGTATAAACTCCATGCAGACAGGGACTATATCTGGTTTTGCTTACTACTGTATCTCCTGTACCTAGCACAGGGCCTGCCCTAGTCTGTATTAATGAACTTTTGTCATAATAATGTTGTACAATAAACCACTACAAAAATCAGGGTCATACAACAGTAATTTTTGCTGGCTGACTGGATTTTGGTTGATCTTGACTAGGCTCAGGTGGGCTTGGTTTTATATTGAGGGGCACCTGGCTGGCACTTCTTGAACTCAGGGTTGTAAGTTCAAGCCCCATGTTGGGTGGAGAGATTACTTAAAATCCTAAAAAAAAACAAACAACTGTGGATTGAATACAAACCCATCTCATATTTCTCTAACCATTGTTGGACCAGCAACTACTTCAGGGATGTTCTTCTGCAAGAGGCAGAATCGCAAGAGAGCTTGGCTAGGCACACTAGCACCCTCTTGGCCAAAGCAAGACCACGGCGAGGGTATGGATACGGTAGGGGGCCAGTTAAAACTACCACATCCTCAGTAAATAGGGTGGTGTGGAACTGAGTCCTTGTTCTGTGACACGTACTTTACATGTATTAATTTATTTAATCCTTGAGTCAACCCTGTAAATCTGATTAACCCCATTAAAAAAGCCTCTGATTGAAAAAATAGAACCTGCACAAAGTAAACAATTCAAATAGTACCAGTTTTATTCAATGAAAAGTAACTGTTCTTGCTACTCCTATCCCTTGCCCTACTCCCCAGAGGTGAAGCACACCTTTGTTATTTTGTGGGCTTTCCAATATAGTCTACGCATATACAGGCACACACGTATATGAGTATCCCTTTCTAAAGATTTGCCTTGTTCTGCATCTTGGTTTCTTCTGTTCTGCACTGTAGTTTTCAGTTAAATAATATATCTTGGAACTCCTTCAACGGTTGATTTGATCTACATTATTTTTTATTTATGTCCATTTTACAGATAAGGAAACTGAGGCTTAGGTGAATGAAGAAATTTGCACAAGGTATTACAGCATGACAGAGGCAGGGCTGGGACGGAAATTTAAGCCTGCCTGACTTCAGAGCCTGTGCTCATAGCTGCTCTGTTCTACTCATATGGCTGGGGGAACCCACAAAGTCCCCCACATGAGGAGGGTAAACCCAGAAAAATCTCTGGGCTCTAGCTGGGGGTATTCTCAGGGACCAGGGATGGCAGTGGGGGCCCTAATGGTGCTGGGCCTCCCCAGAGTCAGCCAGGGAACCTACTAGCACTGGGGCTGACAGTTGGGCCCTGGGCCTCAGTATTCCCCTCAGACCACTCACCTTTCTTGGTGCCCCAGCACTAGCCTCATCTTCCCCTTTGTTCCTCTGTACAGGAGGAAAATGCCTTAGGCAGGAAGATAGGGGGCCTGGGACCATTCTTTACTCTGCCTCTAACTTTGTGCCTTTGGGCAAGCTACTTGCCCCTCTCTGTGAAAGTAGGCAGCCCTCCCACCTTCTCCTTGCAGAGGGAAGCAGGGAGACCCTACTGAAACCCAGGTCAGGATGTGGCAGGCTGACTGGAGCCTGGGTGTGGTACAGACTCCCAGTCTTGGTCAGGGGCTCTGATCCTTGTTCCTGGGCTGGGTTCTTCCCATTACACCCACAGGGACACCTCAGAATCTAGTCTCTTTCTACAGAGCTAGTCTCTGGTATAATACATAACCTTGAGCAAACCTGCCACATTTCATTCCCCTGACACTTCTATGTAGATACTATCCCCGATGTATACCAAAAACAGGCTCAAAGAGGTTTAAGTGACTTACTCAGGAGCAGCAAGTAGAGAAGCAAAACACTTGACTTTTCCAAGCCTCAGTTTCTTCTTCTGTAAAGTGGGTACAGTAATACCCATCTCTCACAGTTGTGGTGAGAATTAAACAAATGTAAGCCAACTAAATTGGCAGAACCTCAGACACAGTAGGTACTCAGAAGTGTGACTTTGCCCTCTTGAAGATGGACACTGCACTAGAATAGTACATCAGAGGGCACCTGGGTGGCTCAGTTGCTGAAGCATCCAACTTCCGCTCAGGTCACAATCTCACAGTTCCTGAGTTTGAGCCCCGTGTCGGGCTCTGTACTGACAACTCAGAGCCTGGAGCCTGCCTCTGATTCATTCTCTCTCTCTCTCTCTCTCTCTCTCTCTCTCTCCCTCTCTCCCCCTCCCCCACTCGCACTCTTTGTCTCTCAAAAATGAACAAACATTTTTTAAAAATTTAAAAGGAGGGGAGCCTGGGTGGCTTAGTCGGTTGAGCATCCGACTTCAGCTCAGATTGTGATCTTGTGGTTCACGAGTTCAAGCCCCATGTCAGGCTTGACAGCTCAGAGTCTGGAGCCTGCTTTGGATTCTGTGTCTCTCTCTCTCTCTTCCCCTCCCCTACTCATACTCTGTCTCTATCAAAAATAAATAAAATATTTTTTAAAATTTTAAAAGGAAAAAGGGTCACTTGGGCTGTTTTACAAAGGATGGGTGCTGGGTCCTACCCTCAGGGACTCTGATTTAAGTAGTCTGAGATACACCTGGGGTACCAGGATTCTTAAAACTCCCCAGGTGAGAGAACCTTAAGGTCCACTATATTCTAGATTCTAAATGGGCAGAGGATGGACATTGAGGGAGGCCCTCTACCTTGGTAGCTCCTGAAATAGCCTGCCCACTGGTCTTGCTCCTTGCACTCTCGTCCCCCTCCCGAATCCATTCTTCACTCAGCTGCCAGAGCGGTCATTAAAAACTTCAATTAGATCACTTTCCTTCAGTAACTTCCCATTCATGGCCCAGTCTCTGCTGACTGTGTCAGTGGGTCTACTTAGAGCCCTCCCTCCCCAACCTGCCCCTGGCCAATTTCCACTCAGCCTTTGCATCTTATCTGAACCAGCATTCCCACTAAGAGGCTTCCCTGGCCAGCCATCAAGAGTTGGCCTCCTTAGTTTTGCTCTTCCAGATATTGTTAAATGCATGATGGAATGAAGAAGACACTTTTCACATCATTTCTTTATTTTGTGTGTTCATCTATTTAAAGTCTGTCTCCCTCACTGGACTCTAAATTCTGTGAGGACAGTCTATTTTTGTTCACTGCTATACTCCAGTGCCTTGCATAGGGTCTGGCCCAGAGTTGGTGCTTAATAAGTATTTATTGGATGAATGGATGGATGGATGGATGGATGGATACTAGGTACCAGCTCCACAGTGTCTTAGAAGGCTGGGTGTTTTGGTATTTCTTAATTATATAAAAAATATTTGTCGGAGGGGGGCAGTGCACCTGGGTGTCTCAGTCAAGCATCCAATTCTTTATTTGTTGATTTATTTTGAGAGAGAGAGAGAAAGTGAGCAGGGGAGGGGCAGAGAGAGAGCTCATGACCTGAGCCCAAACCAAGAGTCAGACGCTTAACCTACTGAGCCACCCAGGTGCCCCAAGCATCCAACTCTTGATCTCAGTTCAGGTCATGATCTCACGTTCATAAGATTGAGCCCCACATCAGGCTCTTAGCTGACAGCAGGGAGCCTACTTGGGATTCTCTCTCTCCCTCTCTCTTTGCCCCTCGCCCCCACTCTGTCCCTTGTCTCTCTCAAAATAAATAAGTAAAAACTTAAAAAGTATTTGTGGGTATGTGCACGTGTGTGTATAATAGCTCCCATCTAGTGAGGACCTACTATGTCTTATGTCAGCAGGAAGGTATGGAGAGAACTACAGAGCTTCCCCTCCTCTAATTCTCTCTCCCCTCTTAAGAGTTTCTCTGTTCTGTCTCTAGCTCATTGTCCTGAATTATACTGTCCCTTGTCTCCAATCTGCCTTTCACTCTCTGGCCTATAACATTACTTCTCTCTCCTTTGGGCTTCTCAGAGGGTACCTCCACACGGGTCAAAGCACTGGGGGCCCCAGGCCTTCTCTAAAGACCCGGCTTACCAAACAGCCTTGTCAGAGCCCCAGTGGAGACTTAGGGAGAGGTTCTGTCCAGGGAGCTGGAGCGGGATGCAGCCAGCTGGCATCTCCAGGATCAGTGAGGCCTGTAGGGGAAGCTCAGGGCATTTGGGAGGGAGCAGCCAAGGGGATTGGGATGAAAGCCATGGTCTGGTGGGCCTGTGGTGGGGACAGGATGAAGACTAGGTGCCTCAAAGACCATCATGCTGGGTCTCCAGCCCCTGCGTCACCCTCTGCACCCAAATCCCCACCCTGCCAAATGCCCTTGAGGAAGGACAGGGCTTTAGCTGAAACTCAAGGTGGCAGGGGCGGGGGAGGTGGGGTTGCCTGGCTGGCTCAGTCGGTAGAACATGAGACTCTTGATTTTAGGGTTGTGAGTTCAATCCCCATATTGGGTGTAGAGATTACTTAAAAATAAAATCTTTAAAAAAAAATAGAAACTCGAGGGAAGGGTAGCCTTAAAAAGGATTCTAAACCCAATTCCAATGCAGGAAGGGGATTTTCCCCACATCAATAATTATTGGACACAGCTGGGTGTCGTACAAGTCAACTGAATTCTGACACTCTTGAGCTGGAGACAGCATCCCATTCCACAGATTAAGACTTCATTCCTATAAGACTGCCATCTTCCTCACCCTGCTTCAGATGCCAATCACAAGACTAGATTGGAGGTTCCAATGACCCCGTCTCTGATTAATTTGCTAGAGAGGCTCACAGAACTCAGATGAACATTTTACTTGCTGGATTACTAGTTGTTTATAAAAGGATATCCAGTTGACCCTTGAACAATACAGGAGGTTAGGGGCACTGATCCCCTCATGCAATAGAAAATCCTCATTATAACTTTTAACTCCCCAAAAAGTTTTTTTTAATGTTTATTTATTTTTGAGAGAGAGAGAGCGGGGGAGGGACAGAGAGAGGATCTGAAGCAGGCTGCGAGCTGACACGCAGAGAGCCCCGATGTGTGATGTGATGTGCGATGTGATGGTGAGATGGAGACCTGAGCTGAAGTCAGATGCTTAACCAACTAAACCCAGGCACCCCTGACTCCCCTGAAACTTAACTAATAGCTTACTATTAATCAGAAGCTCTGCTGATAGCATAAACAATTAACATATATATTGCATGTTGTATTATGTAGTATTACATACCATATTCTTATAATAAAGTAAGCTAGAGAAAAGAAAACATTAAGAAAATCATAAGGAAAATACATTTACAGTACTATACTGTATTTATAAAAAAAAAAATACACGTAGAAGTGGACCCCCACAGTTCAAAACCGTGTTGTTGGAGGGTCACCAGTAACTCAGAAACAGACAGACAGAGGAGAGGCTCCAGGCAAGGCTGTGGGTTAGGGGGAGGGGGAAGCTTCCAGGCCACTCTTCTAGCACCTCCACTGTGTTCACCGACTAGGAAGTTCTCTGAACCCTGTCCTTTTGTGTTTTGCGGAGGCTTTATCACATGAAATCATTCTTCAGTCCCTCCCTGCTCCCCAGAGCTGTGGGTGGTTGGGGGTGGGGGAAGATCGAAAGTTCCGATCCTCCTATCACTGGATTGGTTCCCCTGGCAACCAACCCCCAACCCCCGAGTTTAGGAGTTTAGGTGACCGATGGACTTCCCAAAAGTCACTTCATTAACATAAGAAACAACACCTTTGTGGCATTCACCACTTAGGAAATTCCAAGGGTTAGGGGCTCCTGGTTGGCTCAGTCAGTAGAACATGTGATTCTTGATCTTAGGGTTGTGAGTTTGAGTCTCAGGTTGGGTGTAGAGATTACTTAAAAATAAAAAAATCTTAAAAAAAAAAAAAAAAGCAGTTCTAAGGGTTTTAGAAGCTCTGTGCCAGAAATGGACGAAGAGCAAATGTGTTACTATAAATCACCACATCATACCGTATCATTAACATCATCGCCCCCTCCTCCTCTTCTTCACCATCTTCATGGCTGAGCATCCCACGCATGTTACATACATCCTCTCAAGTCATCCTCAAGCATCCATAGAAGACAGGCCCTACCATTATCCTTGAACAGACAAGGAACTAGGCTCAGAGTGCTTATATCATATGCCCAAGGTCACTGCACTGTCTGATCTCAGAGCTCAGCTCTTAAGCGCAGCACTATACTTGGTCTCCAAAAGGCTACAGCCCAGAACCATCACAAATCCCTAATCCCAAAAGGACAGCCTCAGACAGGGTGGGGTCTGCATGCCTTCTTCTCAAGAAAATAATGGTAATACAGTTGAGCCCTCCATCATTTTGACAGTAGCTTTCCTTTCACGCTTAGTAAAGGTGCTGCAATTACTGTGGCCACCTCTGGCAAGAGGAAATTTAAAGAAAGACAGAATCATAGGATGTCAGGCTGGGAGATACCTAATGCTACACCTCTCAGCTTGCAGGTTAAAAAAAAAAAAAGGTCCACAGAGGCTTCCCACACCCACCTAAAGGCAGCCACCTAAATTTGCAATTCGGGTCCTCTTGATATTTCTGCCCATGTTCTCATGCCTGAGCTGGGTCCTTTGCAACCGGCCTAGTTGCTGCTTTAGTAGATTTCCATTTTGAATTTCAGCTCTCTTACCCGCAAGCCCCTGGGAGCCTCCTGCTTCCTCTCATTTCTTGTGTCTTTAAAGAAAACTCTCCTTGCCTGGGCTCCCTCCCATTGGATTTTGTCCTTTGGAGCCGGGCCTGTCTCCCTCCCCCCCTCCCTTTCCTCCTTCCTCTCTCCCTCTTCCCACCCAGACATCTTCCTCTTCCTTATTCAAAAGGGGGAACAAGACCTTCAGAGACCTCCAGCCCAACAGTAGCCACCTGCCCGTCTCCCACCCAGTCTTCGGAGCGAGGGGTGTGGGGGTTCTCCGGCTGCACTGCGGTGCCTCTAGCTACAGCTTCTCCCCCTCTCTCAGAGTTGCTGGAAGATTATTAGATAATTTTCAAATTTGTAAAGCGCCTTAAGCTCCTCGGAGGAAAGGTGGTATATGAGTGTAATAACAATAACAATCCTATCTGTCAGAGCCATTGAGAAAATGAATCTTGTTATCCTCGGGAACCAGCGGTAGGAACCTCAGCAAGAAACATGAAAATAAAGCGTGGAGTGCAGTCTCCTGACCAATCAGAGAAGAGGAAAGTGCCACCGCAGGCCAGGGTGGCATTTGAGACCCCCCCCCCTTCCCCCAGCTCGGTGCTGGTGGAAAGGGGCTCTCAGAAAGTTACCCAAATTGCCTCTGATGCTTCACCAATTAAAATGACTTTAGGACAAGTTGAAATCAACTTAGGGAGCAAAGCATTCTGATTTCTGAAACCCTCCAAAGGCAGCGGGGAAGGCAAATGTCTGAGCAGGTTGTCACTCACTCAGGAGTAATGATGGGAAAATCCATCACAGTAACGTGATTGAGTTTGGTGAATTAGTAAGGATGTTTACACTGTGAGCTGGAAGCCCGAGTGGGGCCGGCTGGGCAGCCGGGGTTTTTGACATGTGTGGCAGCTTCACTCCTAATGAGGTTCTCGACTCACCGCTCACCCTGGCTGGACTCACTGTCGCTGACTTCAAGTTGGTCTGTCTCACTGTTGAGGCAAGTGGCTGAAGGCAGGGATGGGCTCTGGAGTCAGACAGGATGGCCTTTAAGTACTGGCTTTATTATCACCAGCCCTGTGACCTCAGGCAGAGCCCTCCACTTCTCCAAGCCTCAGCTTTCCCATCTGTGAAATCTGTGAGATCATAGCACCTAATTCATAATGCTACTGAAAGGGGAGAAATGAGATGAGCTATCTATTAACTTTTTTGTCCACCTCCCCAAGCTCAGCCTGGTCAGAGAGAAAGGAAAGTTGCTTTGATGTCCTCTCACCTAGACTATTCATTCCCCTGAGAAGCAAGAGGAGTCAAGGAAGATAGAGTCATGTGGGAGGACATAACGTGCTCTTCAAGTCCTGATGCTGCATCCCCACTGCTGTGTGATCTCAAACAAGTCACTTAACCTCTCTGAGCCTTGGTTTCCTCATCTGTAAAATGGAGCTAATAATACCACCTCTATTACTGAACAGAATTTCTAAAAGTCCCAAGCAGATGTTGTCAGTATGCAAGGGAAGACAAAATATGGGGAGGGAGGGTGAGAACAGGTTGCCCTACCTGGTCACCATGGCTGCCTGATGGAGGAAGGAGATTCAGAGGATAACAGAGATTGGATACGGAGATTGTGAAACCCAGGATAGGAAGCAAAAGGGCCCAACTCAGGGAGCCTTGCTGGGAAGGGCCCCTGGAATTCATGGACCACGCTTGCTGAGAACCCACCGGAAGAAATGACACAGTACTGCAGTATGAAGGACTCAGGTCAGACTGTAAACAGACTTCCAGCCAGTCAGGCAACAACAAGGCCACTCCCTCCTGGGGTCTTTGGCTATGCCTGAGCAAAATCTCCCCGGTGGAGAGGCTAAGCCTGACTGCAGGAAGCAATGCAGAAGGATGGACAGGGCAACCCCAAAGATGCTTCTGCAGGGCCAGAGAAGGAGGCCAGAGTAGTCTGGCAGATCCTCCCTGGGGTTCTCTTTCAAGCCTTGTCCTCTGGAGGCCTTTCAGAACCTATCCTGACCTTGAAGGGAAGTCACTGGGCCTGTTCTGGAGCAGGGACCACGTCCTCACAGACATGCCCAGGTCAGCATCAGGCCACAACTCTATTATTTAAAAGGATTCCATAAAAGAGCAAACCTCCGGGCCTGGAAGAATGGCCGGGATCCTGACTCTTCCTGCACAGGAAATGCAGCGGCTGTGCCGGAGCCCTGGTTTGACCTGCTGAGGACTCAGAGCCCCTGCAGATTCCCAGCCTGAAGAGGCTCCACTGTGGCTGAGATGATGACACCTGGGCCAGACTGGGCTCCTCCCTTCCAGACTGAGCTGAGACCTACCACCAGACCAACTGCTTGTGGACTCTGCAGTGATTTTATTGTGATTTCCTAGTTGTCGCAGTTAGTAGCATTAGTTTGTTAATTACTGTATATTTTGAAAGTAAGAGAAAAGGGAATTCCCACCGGAGATTTGTTCTTGGCTGAAACAATGTGATGTGAGGGAAGGGAGAGTTTGCGCAGGGCGGGAAGGGGGGGTAGTAATGAGCTTGCTCTGCTGGTTTCTGCTCCTCTTGACAGGGCCTGGGGCCAGAGATGGGGCTGCTTGGAGAGGCAGGGGCCCTGGCAGAGCCAAGCCCCTCCCTCCTCTGCAGCACCACTTCTCAGTCCCCAAACCTCTGCAGCAGCCCCCTGCCACCCCCCCCCCCCAACCCCTGCACTATTATCAGAGTGAGGCATCAGGCCTAAGGGGTTTGGAGCTGCAGGAAGGGCCCTGAGGCTGAAGGAACCAGACCTGAGTGAAATAAGACACTGAGGAAACCGGCCTGTGACAGGGGGCAGTTGATTGAATAGGATGGAGTTTTTCATTAGGAAACGAAGCTGGAATTTGGGGAGAGGCTCTTGCATTTAAATTCAGCAAAAGACTACATCCCTAGAGGGAGAATGGGGGAGTAGCAACTGAGGTTGTGCACAGAGACCTGGCTGGGGAGGCCACAGGGCCTGATTCTTGGCCCTCACTCTGCTGGCCATGTGGGAGTGTGGCAGGCCCTGGCCGCCCAGAGGAAAGGTGCCTTTTGATAATCTGTCCAACAGGAGGGGTTCACTGTGTGCTGTGCGGCCCTGCGTGTTCAAGCTCCCCTCATTCCCCAGAGTCATAGAAAACGGAAGCTGGGATGGGGCCAGGGACCCTGGAGGAGTTGGGGGCAGAGGTTGGAGAGAAGCCGTTAGGGGGAGAGAGAGAGAGAGAGAGAGAGAGAGAGAGAGAGAGAGAGAGAGGAAGGGAGGGAGACTGAAGACAGAGAAGGGTGGAGGATGAGAAAGAAGTTCATGCAATCTAGAGGAGGTGATTAAAATCCTGGAAGAAAATGTGATGGAGAGACTTTCTATCTTCCTATTGAGACATTTAACCTAAAAGAAATGAGTTAAATAATTTATACAGAGAACGGGTGAAATTTGCTTTGATCAAATTAAAAAATATGACTCTGGAAATAAAGTGTCCGCCGCGTCCTTTCCAGGCGGCAGAAAGAGCTGCCGAGAAACAAAATGACAAAGACATAAAAATAACTAACCCTAACCCGGCGAATATTAGTACCATATTTTTTGGGAGATTACATGGCGTCACTGTGGGCCACGCAGAGAAATCCTCTCTAAGCACCAACAGGAGAGGTTTTGCTCATTGAGGAAGCCCCATAAAAACAGAAAATGGATAAAATTTTCCTTTGCAAAAACTACCCTACTTCACTCAGGGGTTGGCCCAGAAACCACAAGGGATCAAGTTAAATTTCCCATTCGTGCATTTCAAAAAAGGAAGAAAGCTGCTCACCTCCCCCTCTCCAACTCGGTATTTCTTAAAGCCGATCCCTGTTCCTCTCTCATTTACGCTCTCCACACACACTACTGTAAAGAAGCATCACAGTCTGGGGCACCTGGATGGTTCATTCAGTACAGCATGTGACTCTTGATGTTGGGGTTGTGAGTTCGAGCCCCAAGTTGGATGTAGAGATCACTTAAAATAACAAAGCAATAAAGAGAGAGAGGAAGGAAGGAAGGAAGGAAGGAAGGAAGGAAGGAAGGAAGAGGAGGGAAGAAGGAAGGAAGGGACATCATAGTCAAGCTCCAAGACTCCTGAGCAAGGGGTTAGCATGAATACTATTGACTTACCAGCTCTGAGCCTCAGTTTGCCACTCTTTAAAATGGGGCCAACACCCTCTGTGCAGCATTGTAGTGAGGATTAAGGGGATGTTAGAGCCTGGTGCACACCGGAGCTGACAGTAAGTGTTAGGGACTATCTCTCCTACCTTGACCTGAAGAAATGTCCAACATGTACAAACAGAGCCTCCAGGAATCCTCCACCTGATCTCTGCCTCTACCTGGAAAGTCCACCGTGGGACACTGTTAGTCGAATCCTGGACAGAGAGTTTAGGTTCGGGGACACCAGTCCCTCTGACTTTGGGGTTCCAGTGGACGAAGAAGACACTTTTAGTTCCAAATAGCTGGGGAGAACGTCTCAGGTTAACCCTCCAGGGCTGTAGTCTCCAGCTGAATTTAAACACTTCAGTATTGGGCTCAAATTCTGGCATCACCTCTTAGCTGTGTGATCATGGCCAAGTTAACTTAATACCTCCAAGTCTGTCTCTTAATCTGCAAAATGGGGATAATTTAGAACGGACCTCGTAGGATTGAATGAGATAAGGGATATATACGGCATGCCTAGTGTGTAGTAAAATTAAGTAAATGATGACAGATCTTATTTTTTACAATGACCTTGGAGAGACATTCAAGATCAGAGTGAGTTTTCTTCCCATGCCCTCAGTTATGGGAGGAGGGAGGAGAATCAAACTGACCTCTGTTTTGGTTACAGCACAAAAAGGGCTGTGGCCAACTTTGGGGCCACCTTTTTTTCCCCTTAATTTATTTTTGAGAGACAGAGAGAGTGGGGGAGGGGCAGAGAGAGGGAGACAGAGGATCTGAAGCAGGCTCCGCCCTGACAGCAGAGAGCCCAATGCGGAGCTCCAAGTTGGGAACCGGCACCTTGAGATCATGACCTGAGCCAAAGTGGGAAGCCTAGCTGACTGAGCCACCCAGGCGCCCCTTTGGGGACACCTAGAATAGGTCTCTGACAGAGAAGGGGAACCAGGATGAAGAGGGAACTCAGCCCACTGGTACATGAGGGCTGGAGGAATGTTCAGCCAGTGAGATTGGGGGTGTCTGGGCACTGGAATGGCAGGCTTCAGATTCCTGAAGGCCTGTCACTTGCCAGAGGGGGATTGAGAGTGAAATGGGCTCTTCCTGAAGGCCCTCTTGAGTACTAGGAGCTTTGCAGCAATAAAAGAGGCTGCCTCCCAAGGAAGTGAGTTCCCTGTCTCTAAGGATAGTGTAAACAGAGCCTGGATGTAATACAGAGGGGCAATGAACATCCCTGAGGACCACATTGCATGTCCCCTGTGCAGCTCTCAGTGTGTGTTAAGAGGTCTCAGGATCAGAACCTGCCTAGTCTGTGTTGAGGAGTCTGGCAGGGGGCGGGGGTGGGGGGGGGGGCGGGGTGGGCGTGTCTTGAGGGTTTCTGCCCCATCCTTTTTTTCTGTGCTCCTTCTTTTCCTTCTCTGAGTTCCGTTCCCCTCTCCCCACCCCCATCTCTCAGAGGACCCCTGAGAAAGAAAACCAAAGACCATATGGGAATACACTCCTTGCATATTGTGGATCCGTTCAACTAAATGGTGTGAAGGTAAAGGAGGGAAAGGCAGGTGATGTATGTGAGAGAGAGAGAGGGAGTAGGAGAGGGAAAGAGGGAGAAGAGAAAGGAAGAGGATGAGACAGAGAAAACAGAGCAATACATAAAGAGAGGGAGAAGCAAGATAAACCAAAAAAGAAAAGTCAGAGAAAAATGCTGAGAGGGAGACAAAAAAAGGGAGACAGAGGAGATGCAGAGAGAGAAGGCAAGACAGAGTGGAGGCCGGGCCCCCACCTGCAGCTGAGCTCCTCTCTGCTGGCTATGACGCCTGCTGGTGGCTGGTGGTGGGTGCGTGGGTGGGCCCCGGGCACACGCGTGTGCGCACACGGGCCTGGCCGCTGAGCCACCCTGTGTCAGTGCAAGCGTGTCAGCCCCGGGATGGGGATGAGCCGGCTTTTATCTCCTCCGGCTGCACAGGATTTACAAGCTTTTGAAATGCAGGATTAATAAGAAGAGGCCGGTGTTTTAATCTATAATGGAACAGAAAGTATCATTATTGTTAAATAATGCACAGCCTGTCGTTTATTAAGAATTAATGGCTTATCGAGTGCTCAGGTTGCTGCAGCCGCCTCTGCCCTCCCAGGCCTGGGCTCCTAGCCGCTGGCCTCGCCGCACCTCCCAGAGTCCTACTGGCCACAAGCAGGCTGGAGGGACAGCAGCCCGTCGACACAGGTCTGGAAGTCTGTATGCTCTCATCCCCAGACCTGGCCTCTCTCGGTGGCCTTCCCTCCCTTGGCTGTAGAGTAAGGGGAGATACAAGGGGCAGAGCCCTTCTCATGCCCTCCGCCTGGATACATCTCTCCCTTCTGAGGAGACATAAAAAAAAGTGTCCTGACCCATTCTACCTCTTCTTCTAGGCCTATGCAAAATTGGTTTCCCACTGTCACCCTGAGTCCTCTGGCAGTGGTGACCATGCAGACACTAGGGAGGCAGTGCCTCTCCTCTGGGCCCTGGAGCAAGGGATCACACATTTCCCAGGAGAAACAGAAGCACCTAGGGAGGCACCCTGGCTCCAGGCACAGGGAACAGCATTTCTGGATAACTTGATCTGTATCAGTTACCTCACAGACATCCTCTCCTTCTAATCTCCATCACCACCCTAGGTAGCATTGCTTTCTCCATTTTATAGATGGAACACTGAGGCTTGGGGAAGTTAAGTACTGAAAGCCGCACCACAGATGGCAGAGTCATTTTCATGCCAGACCTCAGATACCAGCTGTGGGCTCCCCCCTTGTCTCGCAATGGGTGACCTCAGGGGTGACACCGAAAGAACCACTGCAGGGTCTGTGTGTCTGTCGCAGGGATGGAGCTGTGATACCAGTGATGCCCCAAGCAGCAGCAAACCCAGCATCTCCACCAGATGGGAAAGCTGACTCAAGGAGCCAGTGAGTGCCTGGGTCAGGGATGGCAGCCAAGGAGAGCCTGACACCCAACCCGGCATCACAGCCAGACTCCATCCTGGAGCCCCTGTGACTGAGAGCTCCTTGTCCTCCCCTGCTACCCATCTGTATGGTTTGGGTCTCTGGCCCGAAATGCCCATGTCTGGACACCGAAGCTGACCAGGTCTTCACCATATCTGAGGCAATGATCAGAGCTGTGTGACCTTGGGCAAGTCACTCTACCTCTCTGAACCTTTGTCAAATGGTAATTGTGCCTGCCTCAAAGAATTATCCGAAGTAGTAAATGAGAAGCAGTCAGTGTTGATATGGGCAGCTGAGAGTGGCATTGGTACCAGGTCACGGATTCCAGTGCGAAGCACACTCCCAGCACCCACAGCCCACCAGTCCCTACTCCAGCCACTCATTCCACATGCAAGTTGTGAGCGTCAGCTGTGTAACAAGTCTCCACTTGCTGCACACCCACTCTGGCTAGGCTCTGTGTGGGACATAAGTGGTGAGCAAGCCAGAGGCAGTGCTTGTCCCCACACCTCCTGACCCTTCACACTCCATTCTTGGTCACCTAATTGTCAGCTCCCATCCCAGTCTCTGATGGCCACCTGTCATCAGCACCCCCACCTGCACCCTCCACCAGCTCCCCTCTGTCCCCATCCTGGCCTCCTCTCTGTCTTCAGGATCTGCCATACCCCATCCCCAACTCCATCCACCTTCTTCCTTCCTCCCCTGGTCTCATTCCAACCCCTTCCTCATTCTCTTCATCTTTTTCTCCCTTCCAGAGCCCGACTTCCCTCCTGCCTCATCCGCATCTCACCGGATCTCTTTCCTGATTCCCGTTCCAATCTTTCACTGCCATTTATCTCCTTCACCCCACCCCCATCTCTCCCCTTTCCCACCCCCAGCTCCAGGATTCCTCCCATTCCGTTTATGGGGTGCAGGTGTCCTGATGCTGTCAGGGACACTGCCCCCAGAGGCCTATGCAGGATGGTGCACTCCAGGGGCCACCCCCCTCCCCCCCCCCCCAGCCACGGCCAGTGCAGCCCCAGAACCTGCCACGGGTAGAGTTGCCTCCTTCGGCTGGAGTTGGGAGGGTGCTGACTGGGCAGCGGGCCAGCGCCTCGCTCCCCACCCCCACCCTTCCCTCCCTCCTCTAGGCAGGCCACCACGCTGGGACCTCGGCCCACAGCCCGGCTCCTCACGCGGCTCCTGTTTTATTAACCTGCCTGTCGCTGCTCTCGCCACTGAATAGGGCCTGTGGGGGGGCCGGCAAGGGGGGCCTTGGGCTTTGCTGGGGATCACCATGGAAACAGCAGCCTCGGCCAATCAGTGGGCCGGCAGCGCCGAGTGCAGCAGGCAGCTCAGTCTCCGAAGCCTCGTGCAGCCCGCGGGCTGACTCCTGCCTGACAGGCCCTCGCAGCCCCTGCCGTGGGAGGGGATAAAAGGGGGGCACGACCCGGGTGGATGGGGCACAGGCCGCGGAGTGGTGGGAGTGGGAGGCCAGAGGGTGCAGAGGGCCGGACTCGGTAAAGGGGGGGAGATGAAGAAGGGAATCAGAGGCTGGGGATGGGGAGGAGATTTGCAGGTTTGACACCAGGAGTGTGGGGAAGAGGGCCGAGTCTCTCCCCAGCTGCAGTTCTTGGTACGAACCAGGCTTCTCAGCCTCAGCACTGTGGGCATTTGGGACAAGGCCATTCTTTGCTGTGGGGGCACATCCTGTGCATCACGGGATGTTTAGGAGCATCCCTGGCCTCTACCCATCCCTGGCCTCTACCCATGAGAAGCTAGTGGTACTGTGCTATCACCTGGTCTCCATAACCAGTCTCCAGACAGTGCCAAATGTCCCTTGGGGGGCAAAACCGCCCCCAGCTGAGCTAAGCCTTCCCAGGGCAGTGGTCACTATTCGTGCCACTTGCTTTCTCGGAGCCGGCTTTCTTAACGCGAAGAAGGTAGGAAGAGGAAGAGGCAAATAGTCCAAGTGAGACAGAAAGGAAGAGGAGGAGGGGCAGGAGGAGGGAGCCCAGGGCAGGGCTCCTGGTAGGTGGGAGAGCCTTTGGAAATAGGGATGTAGGAGACAGGTGCCCTGAGGGAGACCCGGGGCTGCCAATTTATGCTGCAAGGATTAAATAAAATAAAGTAAGAACTCTAAATGCCTTCCCTCATCGAGTTTCCTTCTGCCTGGTACACCCTCCCTGGTCTTCCCAGCAAAAGAAATCCTACCCTTCCTTCAGACTCACATTAGGCACCACATCCAAGAAGCCCTCCCTGATTCTCTCACCAGATTGATTTGTCTTTTTTCCAAGATTCCTTGCCACTTGGCCTCTAGCTCCGCACTAGCACTCTGCATGGTTCACTTTAATAACTGTAACTGCCTTTACTGAGGGTTTCCCATGGGCCACCTGCTGCACTAAAGGCTTTATGCCCATTTTCTCATTTAGTCCTCCCCACAACTCCATGCGCTAGGCACTGTTATCCACGCCATTTTACAGATGAGGAGGTCAAGGCTCAAGTTCAGTAACTTGTCTGAGGTCACTCAGTTAGAAACAGCAAAGCGAGGACTCAAACGCAGGTTTTCACGACCCCATTGCCAGCATTTTTACTTGCCGCTTACACTGTGTAAGCGGCCGTCCCCACCTTCGCCTTCCGACTCCCTCACAAGGCCCAGCCTAGTGCTGGTGAGTAGTAGGTGCTTGAGAGCTGTTTTAAATTGGTTGGTGGTCTCTGGAAAGGTCTGAGTGGATGGTGGGGCCTCAAGCTTGAGAAGGCTGGGATTGAATTGGCAGCTGCAGGGTGCTGGGTGCCTCCCAAAGGCCCTCATGTTTTGTTTGCTGGGTGCCTCCCAAAGGCCCTGAATCAGCTGGGCCAACTCCGTGAAAAGCAACTGCCCTGAGCCTTCGTCTCAGTCACACTGCCTCACTGGGCCACTTTGGGTCTCAGAAGTGACCTGTTCCTATGGATGCTGGGCCATGGCCCCCCCTAGTGGCCAGAGGGTCACAGTGGTGGGTGGTGGGAGTGAGAGCACAGTCGGGAGAGCTCACACACAGCCCAGGGGCTTCTCTCTAAGTTCTACCCCCCAGGTTTCTGAGGCCCCCTTGGGAAATTGGAGCCAGAGGTCTTAGGGAGCCTCATCATTGTGGAGCCTGGCCCCTAACCCAGGCCTAGAGGACAAAATACTCCCTCCCTCCTTTCCCTCCAGCCCCATTTGAAGTGAGCAGGTAGTGTTGGCAGAGGACCTATATCACAGCCTCCCCCCCAGTGTAGATTCCACCCCCATCCCTGCCTTATATGCAGCAAGAGAGAGTTTGAGGCTGAGAGGTGTCTGCCAGGGAACATCTCGTGATGCCGCTTCCCTATCAGGTTAGGGTTTTGATCTGGAATCCAGGAGCTGAAGTCCCAGGGGGCTCACATCAGAACTGCTCCCCCACCCCAGACACGCACACATGCCATCAGCCTCCCCTAGGAACCTGCAACACCCGCACCTCAGCTTTGAAGGCTGGGATCCTGACAGGCTGCTGTTCCCATGGCAACCCCATCCCAGGCTGCCCTGCCCAGTGCTTCCTTCCCTCCCCTGCCTTCCCCCACCCCAAACCCATATCACCTTCATTCATAGAACAAGAACTGCTTAACCTGGCAAAGTGGACTGCTTCCTCCCAGCTTTCTCTCCCCCATTCCAGCCTTTTCTCCTCCCGTTCAGTGGAGATGCATGAATCAGAGAGAGAAATGCTGAGAGTGGGGGCGGGCACAGGGCTGGACTAGAGTGGATAGAGGGGTAAGATAGGGATGGGAAGCAGCCAGGGCTCAGTGCCCCCACCCCCATCTTTGCGCCCCCAAAGCTTGGGCCTCTGCACCTCCCACTCCCAGCTCTGTCTCAGCTCATGGACCTATGTCTCTCCTAGCTCTGATTCTGTGACCCTCCGGGGCCCAGACAGCCTCCCTGTTGAGCCCAAGATCCTAGAGCACAGCAAGGCCAGGTCTCACCCTCCAGCCTCAGGTATTTTTTCTCCAGGACCAGCCACACTGTAGCTCGGCCCTGGAACCCAATCCAGGAGCACCAAGGCTGCCCCTGCCCCTGTATAAGACACGGTCTTGCAAATGCTAGGAAAGCCGGGGGATTCTAATTTAGTGTGAGTATGAGAAGAGCTGGAGGGGTCTCCTAGCCCCCGGCCCCAGTTAAATGATGCATGTGCCCTGCCTGGGAGGAGGAAACTTGGCTCTCTGGCATTGACAGGTGCTGTGAGAAAGTCAGGAGAGACCTGCTTCTAGCAGACATCGGTCCCGTCCCTGCAGGAGGCCCAGCGCGTGGTCAGCAACTCTACTTCAGAATCAACCAGCCTGGGTTTGAATCATAATGCCCTAATTTACTCACTGTGTGATACTTTCCTTCTCTGAGCCTTGATTTCCTTATCTGAAAAGCAGAGATAATAATTATATGCAGGTACAGGGCTGACATCTATGAGCCCTACATCCCTTCCAAATACAGTGCTTTAGATGTGATATCTCATTTAATTCTCAGAACAGCTGAGGTAGATGTCATTATTGCTGGGTCTCTTCTGCAGAAGGAAAACTGAGGCTCAGAGAGGTTAGGGTGAGTCTGCTAGTGCGAGAGCCAGGCTTTTCATCCAGGCAGCATGAGATAATGGATGCAGTAAGTGGAGATATTCTTGTTAGTAAGGTTCTATGACCGAATTTGGGGCTCCATCTCCCTACCCCTTTCAGTCTGAGGGTGCACAGTGTCCTCCAGCAACCAATACTGCATGCCACTGGGATACAGTCTGGAGATCAGGGAGGGACCCGGGCTTGGGGAGGTTGGAGATGTGGTGGATAGAGGAGGGAAACTAGCTTTGGTCCAAGGAGTGTCTGAATTGGCAGTGCTGTGAGATCATCTCTGAGCCAACCGCTCAACCTTGGAAACAAGGCAAGAAGGCAGGGTTTCAAGGAGGAAATGACTTATCCAAGGTCACTTGGTAAATCGCCAGTTCTACCCTACCCCCCATCATATGCAGCCTTTGGACAACAGGTCGATATCAGAAGACTTAGAAAGTTAGAAACCCCTGGGAAGGGTGGGGAGGAGTGAAGGGGAAGCAATTTTTTTCTATTTGCCGGGGCTTCCCTAGAACTCAAACCTACTCAACTAGACTTGCAGCTTCCCCACCTCCGTTGTGGCCCACCTTCAGGTTCTCCAGGTTCTTCAGCTTTCTTCCTTCCCTGAGAGGGTCCCCCATTGCTGACTAGCCCACTCCCCCCAAGAACCTCAGAACTCCCAGGGATAAGTATTCCCCCCAACCCCCGCCAGCCCCACCTCCCACCTTGAGTGAATGTGCAGGACAAACAGCATTGTTCCCCATACAATGGACAAAAAGAACTTGGGAATTCACAGAATAGTCCTGAATTTCAGCTTCCTTCCCCTCCAAGCCCTAGAGAGATCCATTGTCTGTAAACTCCACTTAAAATATGCACAACTCCTCCAGCTGCAGAGCCACTTAAGGAGCCACTTAAGATGCACAGGAAGAGCCTCCCCTACCTCTACCCCCTTCCCCTCCTTCCCAGACCCTGTTAGAACAAAGCAGGGAGGAGGGGGGAGAGCAGCCACCAAGAACGAAGCTGGAAACAACACTGCTCCCCACTCTGTGTTGTACACCTTGGTGCCTTGGGCATTTATTTGCCTGGCAATGGGATTGAGGGACCTGACCCACTGGAGACCCCTAATTGCAGTACCTTGGCACATAAGTGAAGACTTCAGAGTCCCTCTCCTCTCCTGTCTGCTTACAGGGGCCTCCAAGGACAGAGATCTCACTACCTCCAAGGCACCTGTTCCACTCCTAAAAATTCTCACTATTATAAGACCTTCCTTAGAAGGATCCCCACCCACCTCCCCATAACCCAGTCCTTTACCTTCTGGCTCCCTATTAATGTCGTCTCCCTCTGGCATGTGACAGGCCTACTGGATTTGAAGGCTGCCATTGCAGCCCCCTGAGGCTTTGTTTCTCCTGGGCTGAGCAACCCTGCGCCCTGCCCCCCAGACCCCACTAGTCTGTGGTTTTGAGTCCCTTCACCATCCTATTCTCCTCCTCTATGCTGCCTAGTGTGTCACGGAGGACTCTTAAGAGTGGGGCCCAGAGCTGACCCCAGTATCCATAAGTATTTATTTAATAAATATTTATTAAGTGCCTTCCAGGCACCAGGCACTGCGCTACTAGCTGGCGATACAGACGAGATCCCAGCTCTCCCAAGTTTTGTAATTCTGGTGGGGAAGTCAGATACTAATATCAGATAAGCACAAAAATTAATGCATAATTACCAAATGAGATAAGGGATCTGATTAAAGGAACATGGTAATATGAAAACATCTAACAAAGGAGCCTGATTTAGTGTGGAAGGGAGACAGGTGGACCACCCTAGGCTTCCTGACATCTAAAGGATATAAGCTTTAACTAGAGAACAAGGGTAAGGAACAGCATTTAAGGGTGGTGGGGGGGGGAACCAACTGTGCAAAGGCACTGTGGCTGGAAGAAGTTTGTCTCATTCAAGGAACTGAAGAAGCCATGGGGGTCCAAACAGGGGGTTTGTAGACCCCAGTGAGGAGTTGGACTCGATTCTGGGAGCAATGGAAAGACACAAATATGTGTATGCAGTAAGAGCTGATTAAAATATATCTCAAAAACTCATAGATCCCTAGAGTCCTTAAGCAGTTCTTCTAAGCTTCTCCATGTGCTGTTCCCTCTACCAGGGATGCTCTCTTCCTAGGTTTTTCTTTTTTTAATTATTTATTATTTTGAGGGGGTGGGGGAGAGAGAGAGAGAGAGAGAGCAGGGAAGGGTCAGAGAGCAGGAGAGAAAGCCCAAACAAGCCCTGCACTGTCAGCGTGGAACCCAATGCAGGGCTTGAATTTATGAACCATGAGATCATGACCCGAGCCGAAGAGTTAGACGCTTAACCAACTAAGCCACCCAGGTGCCCCTTCCTCGGTTTTTCTGAGGCAGACTTGTTTTCATCATTCAGGGCTTTGCCCAACCCACCCAAGCCTAAAGGGGCTCCTGCTACGTGCCCTGTCACTCTCTATTCCTTTAGCCTGTCTTCTTCTTATTATTTTTAATGTTTATTTATTTTTGAGAGAGAGACAGAGACAGAGACAGAGACAGAGACAGAGACAGAGACAGAGAGTGAGTGGGGGAAGAGCAGAGAGAGAGGGAGACACAGAATCCGAAGCAGTCTCCAGACTCTGAGCTGTCAGCACAGAGCCAGAGGCAGGACTCTAACACAGGACCATGAGATCATGACCTGAGCCAAAGTCAGACGCTTAACCAACTAAGCTACCAAGGTGCCCCTGTCTTATTATTTTTAATAGCACTTTCACAATCTGAAAGTGACTTTTTTATTTCTTTGCATATTTACTCTTGTTCTCTCCTCTCACTAGAAAGTAAACTCTTCATGGGCAGGAATTTTCTATCTTAGTGACTTCCACATTATAGCATCTGACATAGTGCTAGCACACAGTAGGACCTCAGTAAATAATAAATGAACAAGTGAACGAATCATTGAATGTACTCCAAGATGAAAGGGCCTGTGTTTACCCACAAATACACATATATAAATGTATAGATATTTAAGGGCAAGTGCATATGTGTCCAAAGTCACACAGAGACATCCTTTGCCTGCCTACATGGGCCACCTCTCAAGGGGCCTCTTAGAAAATTCAGAGTCATGGCCTGTACAGTTCATTGCACTACTTCAGCTAATCAATACCTATACTCTCTGGCTGGATGAGGACCTGTACAAACAGACATGTCTCAGGTCAGCTGTTGGTTAATCAAAGATGAGGGTGGAATTTTAAGTGCCCTATGGGAGGGGCATTAGAAAAAGACTGACCATGTGGCCTGGAAGCAGTAAAGCACTTCATAGGCTCCATTTCCCGCCTCTTCCTAGGGCCTAGCCCACTTCCCATTGCCCCCCATGTCCTATTCTATTGGGGGTGGCCAAACCAGGCATTGTATGGGAGCTAGAACAGAGAAAATCGAATTTAGTGGCATTTACAGAGCTTAGGAATTTGACTAGTTAGGCAATTTTTATTTATTTATTTATTTATTTATTTATTTATTTATTTATTATTTAAGTGTTTATTTATATTTGAGAGAGAAAGAAAGAGACAGTGTGTCAGTGGAGGGGGGGGCGGTGGTCAGAGAAAGACAGAACCAGAATCTGAAGCAGGCTCCAGGCTCTGAGCTGTCAACACAGGGCCCAGAGCAGGGCTCAAACTCATGAGTCATGAGATCATGACCTGAGCCAAAGTTGGACACTTAACCGACTGAAACACCCAGGTTCCCGGCAACTTTTAAGATAAACATTTTTTTATTTACTCAGTACCTACTAAGTGCAAAGCATGGCTAGGGACTACCACACTTATACACAATAGCTAATTCAGGGTAGATTGTGAAAGATAATTGAGGTAGAAATCTTAGAAGCTTTATCTGGGGCGCCTGGCTGGCTCGGTAGAACACATGACTTTTGATCTTGGAGTTGTGAGTTCAGGCCCCATGTTGGGAGTAGAGATTACTTTAAAAAAAGAAAAAGAAAAAGTAGAAGCTTTGTGTTCCCAGGGTACAAGTGAACTAGTGTGGGGTGGGGGGAGCAGGACATGGTTAATTCCCGGGTGGGGAGCTCTGGGATAGCTTATTCGAGTATTATGTAAAATGACAACCACATTGATTGAGCACTTATGATGTGTTAGGCATTTTTTACATGGATTCTCTCAATCTTCACTATAAATGTATGTATGTGATTGTTCTTTTTTATGGGAAGACTAAGTCTCAGGAGGGTTAAACAACTTGCCCAAATTTTCAACAACTTTTAAGTGGCAGAGTGGATGTTCAAGCTCAAGATGAGAGTCCAGAACTCCTACTCTTAACCATAGGGTGGTCACGGCTATGCCTAAAGCAAAGGTAGGACTCAGCTACGGAGGTACAAACAGTCCATTCTAGGAAGAAGACACAGCTTGAGCAAAAGCTGGTAGGCATCGCTGCCAGGTCCGTCTGTTTTTTAAAATCTCTGGTAGCCTGAGATCCTGGGAGATTAAAAAAAAAAAAAAAAAAAGCCAGATTTTGTTGATTTTTTTTTCTTCTCCCTGCTCTTTAGCGTATTAGCCCTATGATATATTCTTGCCCTAGGTGTGTCTTCCCCTAGTTCCCAAACAGAACTTGAGAGTGGATAAGGAGGTGGCAGGGATGGTCCTTCTGGTGAATTGGTCTTCTCCCTACCCAGGTTGGTGGGGGCCAGTTGGGGACATTCTCTGGGCCAAGCTTCTCCTCTGCCCATCTGCATCCCTGCCTCCTGACTCATTTCATTCCAGCCAATAGATTCATACCATGCAAATGTAATGAATAGGCAAAGAAATGATTGGCTCATTTTCCCCTGATGTAATAATGCCACTATTCAAGTAACCCCTATGTACCCTCCCCCCATCCCATTTCTGGGCATTTGATCATGTTTCTGGCAAGAAATTCCAACTCCTCTATTTCCCCTTTTCTTTTACCATTCCGAGTTAGTGAATCACTTAAAAATGCCCTACTCATTTCCTAAGGAATGGGATGTGGAGGACCAGAAGCATCCTTAAGCCCAAACCAACACGGTCCTCCTGAGAGGCCCCATATGCCTCTGCTGGCTGTGAGTAGCATCAAATCCAGGACAACAGTGCCCATTTACTAAGAGATTTTGTGAGAATCCATGTCCAAAGGCTTCCTGAAACCAAACCCCAGCATATCGGCTGTTCCTTTCAGCCCCTAATTTAGTAATTCTATTGAGAAAAAGAGATTGTGGGTTTTTTTATTTGGTGTGATTTATTCTTTATCATATAAATAATAATAATTTACAAAGCTCTTCCCCAAACAGAAGAGAATCTGTACATAAAAATAAACAAAAATTAAACTGAGCTGGGCCTGGTGCCCAGAAAACCAGCCAATTCCAAACATAACCAGGGGGGAAAATTCCTCCAGGTCCTGGGAGCTCTGAGGACTTGGCTGGAATTCTGGGTGGAGGCTCTGGTCCGGGAAGCCATTGCCTCCTCTTCCCTTGATCTTGTGCAGGACGATGGCACCCCTGGCAGCCAACACTCATGGAGCGCCAACCAGCAGACTCTTTGGGCTGGGACGTGGGTGGAATTTGGACCCAAAGGCATAATCAATTTTTAAAACTCCTGGGCAGTGTGCTTGCTGCTGGCTCCCAGGGACTGCAAGAGCTATTGTGGCTGGGAAGATGGGGTATTTATTGGCCAACACCCAAAGTAGGTGGAAGCTGCCTATGATTCCATTTTTCCCTGTAGCTCATTAGATGATTGGGTTGGGCAGAAGATCCTCTGATCTTCTTTTCCCTTGGAGCTCCGACCCCCTCCCTGGAGGCTTGTTATTGCTATAGATATTGAAAGATGACAAGCAATCTCCTTGACCATTGATTAATTTCCCTCAACAGACACTCTCTGGCTGTTTGCAACTTCTCTCCCCCACCCCTCTTATTTCCAGAAAGCCTCTATGAACAAGCCTGCCTTTCCACATTTTGGCTTGTACCTTTACTTTAGAGACTATATATGCCTGGAGGAGATTGTAAGCACTCTCTTCCAATCCCAAGGCAGGAGTTATGTCTGCATTGGTCTCCAGGTTCACAGTCATTTGCGATTAAGAATTTTGTAGGTGGCAAAGGTGGTCCTGATAGCATGATAATGTTGAAGGTGATGATGGCAAAAATGATGGGGAAGAGCCAGACAAAAGGGAATGTGATCATGATGCTGAGCATGCCCTTGTGGCCGGGGTGATTGTCTGGCTTAGACTGAAATCAGAAAGTAGAAAATGACAGATTGTGAATGTGGTGGTGATGGCAACAATGATGGTGAAAGCAAGGAACCCAAGAAGAAGAAAGTGAAGGCAAGTGCGTGCAGGTGAGGAGATATAGAATAGAGGGGTTAAGAGCCCAGATTCTGGGGCTAGACTTTCTGGTTTGAAATTCCAGCTCTACCCCTAATTGCTAAGGTTAGTTACTTAACCTCTCTTCCTCCCATCTGTAAAGTGGAGATTGTAATAGTACCTGCCTCATACGGTTGCTGGGGATACATGTAAAGTGCCTGTTCATGGTAAACACTGTGTAAGGACATGTGCTATAAGGTGTAGATGGCAGTTATAGCTACATCTGGAGGAGTGGGGACCAAAAAGCATAGCAAGCAGTGGTGGAAGAATCAGGAAACCTTGGTCGGGCTCTAACCCTTACTCTATGTGACTCCTCCCACCCCCCACCTTAGTTACCTTATGAGTGAAAGGAGAACAGAAGTGAACAATACTCAGATTTCAGAAGTCCCCCTGAGCAATAAAGCTCTGCCTATGTGACGAATACATGGCCCTGTGGGAACATCCAGGCCCAGACAAGACCATGCAGGTCTGTAGGTCCAGGTGTAGATTCATCAGGCATTCTTGTACTAGGGGTCAAACAAAGGAAGATGCTCAGCAGGTTGGACCAGCATCCTACTACAGGTAATGGAAAGGTGAAGGGTGAGCTCCCACCTAGGGGAGGGGGCCCCAGCTGCCTCTCACTCCAAGACAGCTACCAGATTCCAAAGTGTAGCCCTGATGGTGTTGTGCTGGAAATCTCATTATACTGTGACCCTTGGCTATGTTGGTCTCTGTTCCTAAGCTGACCTGGCTATGTTGGTCTCTGTTCCTAAGCTGACCTGGCTATGTTGGTCTCTGTTCCTAAGCTGACCACATGTTGGTCTCTGTTCCTAAGCTGTAAGATTTCATAACAGAGCCAGACTTTTCCAATCCTGCCCCTTGTTCACATTCTCCATCAGTCTCTTCCTCCCCCTGGGGTTAGAGGACCGAAATGGGAAGCAAAGTTCACTTATGCCCTGTGCCTAATTAAATCTTTACAGACCCCTCTCAAGTGGACCTTGTCTAATAAGGTCACAGCTCTCTTATGTCTTCATAACCAACAGGTGGCTCTCAGAGGCTGCAGGGAGCAGAAGGTTTCCAGCATTCCTGTCCCAGAGGGCCCTCCCCCTTCAGGCTCATTTGCCCCTGAAAGTCAGGGATGGGGCCATGGGGTTGGCCTTCAGTGTCCAAGGAGCCTTCATCAGTCCCTTACCTCTCCTCCTGACAAGGTTCTGTGGGCTTCCCACCATTAAACAATCCTTAAGCAGGGGAAGAGCCCTGGCATGTCCTGGGTTCCAGTCACACCACAGTCTATGGTCTTGGCATGATCTGCCTCCAGGAGCTGAGGGATGCCTGGTGGCGTCTGCCCTCTGACTTACCCCTTGGCTTAGATCCCAATCTATCTCGGCTCTATGTATGCATTTGGCTAATGCTTAGAAGACATAGTTTATATATTAACAATCCACTTATTGAGTTCTTACTACATGCCAGGCTTTATGCTAGATGCTCCACGTGTATCATCTCACTAAATCCTTATTTATAGATGAAGAAACAGATTCAGAGAGGTTAGGTCACTTGTTCAAGATCACACAATTAGAAAGCATCAGAGTCTAGATTCACAGACCTCCCTGATGCCAAAGGCTGTGCTCTTACCCACTAAGCTATGCACCACCCACCTGGATGGACAGGTCCCCCTCCTGACACACAGTGAACAAGTTGTGTGGAGGACAGTGTGAAGAGCCAAGGGATGGCCTCATATCTACCTGCCCACCCATGATCGTGTCCACCTGAGACTGTCCAGGGAACCTCCCAGGAAAGCTGGAGTAGAGCCCAAGTCTGCCTAGACAGTTCAAGGAAGCTGCCAAGCCTCTGCTGAGTCAGCAGACACCCCTCTACAGGCCCCCACCATGAGCTCACCATGAGAACTCCCACAGTACCTCTCCCCAGCTTCTGGCTCCTCCATCAAAGTGACCCTCTGACTCCTCTCTTCCCTGTACCCTCTCCAACCTCTACAATGTTCCCTGTGGCACCCCTGGTCTCCCTTCCTCCCGAAGCCCCAGGCCTGTATGGTTTGACTGGTCCAGCCTGCAAATCTCCAAGTTGGGCTTCTCTTCAGGGTCACAGCTTCGGGTGCATCTGTGCATCTTGTCTGTACTTTTATAAATCAGATGAAGACCAGAGTCTTCTGGCCACTCCTCTGGACCCCCTCCTCCCTGCTCACCAGCTGCACGATGCAGTCAGGGCGAAGGGGGTGGACTGGCAGAAACCAGCTTCTTTCTGAGGATGGAAAACAGAACTGTAGGAAATTAACAGGCTGAGAAATGTCTGCCTGGCTCTGTGTTTGTTTTGTGCCCTCAGTCTTTCTCTCTGCAGCTCCCTCCTCCTGCCCCTGCCACCTCCATCCTGCTCCCCCCCCAACCCCCACTACTCAGCGTGGGCGCCTGGGGCTGAAGGTTGTGCAGCTGGGGCTTTACAGGAAGGTGCATCTTGGTGTGTGTGTGTGTGTGTGTGTGTGTGTGTGTGCGCATGCGCTCAATGTATGTGTTTCCATGTGTGTTTAGGGATGGCAGACCTGCCCCTCCTTTCGAGGCAGCTTAGCCAGAAATGCCAGCGGCAGAGACAATTGTGCGGGTGGGGATGCTGAGCACAGAGCCTGTGGAGCCCGTGGGCAGGCAGAGAAGCACCACACAAGAAATTGATTCCATTAAAAAGTAATCTTAAATTTAATAAAAGTTATGATTTGATTATAGCCACAGAACCTACAGGCAAGAGGGAAGGGGGGGATGGATTCCAGTGATGGATAAACAGAAAGAAAAAAAAAAAAAACAAGAAGGCAGGGAGGAGGGGAGGAGAGAGAGATGCTTAGGTTTGGATGGATGAGAGGATGGAAAGACCTGGGGGTGGGGAATGAGACCATTTTCTCTCCCTCAGATGGAAGAAAAAAGCCTGTGGCTGGTTTCCAAAGAGGAAGCAGAGTGAGGAGTAAGTGAAGAGATTCAAAGAGCTCTTGGGAATAGGGCAGTTGGAGGAGGCTGGTGCTTGGAGGCAAGGCCAGGAGATGGGGTTATGCAGGAGGGATGTCTCCAAGACCTGGGGATGTAGGCAAGGAACACAAAGCACCAATTTAGCAGTCAGACAGTCAGTACTGGGTTTAAATTCCAGGTCAGCCTCCTCCTAGCAGCACTACTTAACTTTTCAGACCCTCAGTTTCTTCATCTGCTAAATGGACCTATGGAGATAGTGTCTACCTACACACCTTACAAGGTGGTCGTAAAGATGACTGAAACCGTGCAGACGCGGTATCAGGCATCTCCTCAGTGCCCAGTAACATATCCTTTGCTTCCTGTCCCTCCCTCTTCAGGGTCATCACCCCCACACTGCCCCCTCCCATTTATTTGCAGGCATTCGTCAAGCCTACTCCTTTAAAAAGAAAAAGTTTATTTATTTATTTATTTAGTAATCTCTACACTCATTGTAGGGCTCGAACTCATGACCCCCAGATCAAGAATTGCATACCGTTTTGACTGAGCCAGCCAGGCACCCTAATCCTATTCCTTTTTAAAAATTCTTTTTGCAGTGGTAGGGCATAAATGGCCCCCATCTCCTATCTCATCATAGGGAGGTTATTCTTTTTTTTTTTTATTTTTTTTTAATGTTTATTTATTTTTGAGACAGAGAGAGACAGAGCATGAACAGGGGAGGGTCAGAGAGAGGGAGACACAGAATCTGAAACAGGCCAGGCTCTGAGCTGTCAGCACAGAGCCCGACGCGGGGCTCGAACTCACGGACTGCGAGATCATGACCTGAGCCGAAGTCGGCTGCTTAACCGACTGAGCC
This sequence comes from Panthera onca, assembly GCF_046562875.1. Lineage (NCBI taxonomy): Eukaryota > Metazoa > Chordata > Mammalia > Carnivora > Felidae > Panthera > Panthera onca. The sequence goes on along the minus strand of NC_138339.1, from coordinate 121,669,850 downwards.
ACCCAGGCGCCCCATAGGGAGTTTATTCTTATACTTTGTCCTTTGCCCATCTCTCTAGAACATGAATAAGGGCATGGACAAAGCAGGGAAGCCTCATGTTCTAGAACTTACTTCCATTATGGGCTAAGGGATCACCTGGAGGACACATCTCCCTGCCAAATCCCTGATACCCGACCCACTCAGCCCAGAATCATGCTTAGGCATAGCGCTGAAACCCTCTGGGCGCTTGGGTGAAGTGTTCCTTGGGTGAGCCTGTGCAAGCCCAGCCCTCAGCTGCCATAATCAGCTCCTGTTATGCACAACATTCAGCTTTTCATGCAAGCTTCCTGTTAGTTCTTCCAAAGAGCCTGGGCCCTGTCTTCAAGCCAGGCAGAGGGAGCCAGGGGCCTGCAGGGTCAGCATCAGCACCCATGAGTGGGGCCTGGGCAACAAGCCAGGACTTCACTGTGAAATGCTAAGTGAGGAGAGAGCCAGAGATCCCAGGTACCCCAGAGTCCAGGAATTGGGAACCAGGAAATACAGTCATGGTAACAAGAGCCTCCAGGGGACACAAGAAATCATTCTTGGGATAATGTGACCAGTTCTGTTCAGTCATCTTCTCCCCTCCCAAGTTGTTTTTAGCATAGTAGTACCATCTGAATCCTCTCTCACCCTTTGGCATGTTAAAGACACCTGCTGGTTCAAGAGATTGAGGAAGATAGGACTGGTAGTATCAGCTTCTCCATTTTCTGATGAAGAAATTGAGGTCAGAAAGGGCAAGCCATTTCCCCTAAACCACACAGCTTGCAATAGATGGATCTGGAACTGAAACCCAAGGGTTCAGACTCAGATCACAGAGCTTATTCTTACCAGGCCCCCACAGCCTCCCCAACCAAGCCATCACTCATCATGACTACATCTACTGGAGCCCTTGTCACCATTGCTGTCACCAGGCTGCTCAGCTCCACCTCTTTTGCCAAACTCACCCCTTTGGTCCCTATTGTAGGAGTCTCTGGGCTTACACACTCATCTTCTTCCAGGAAGAGCAGCTCAGTCTTGGATTCCATGGCCCATGTAGTCTCCAGAAGGAAGGGTCAATGGCCCTGAAGCTTGGGAGAGGGGGCCTCAAGAGAGCAGAGCACAGCAACCTGTAGCTAAGGGGCCCTAAGATTACTGGCATCTTTCTGGGACAATGGACACAATCTGGCCATTACCCCCAAAGGATGGCCACCCCCACCTGCTTTCCAGACCCTTCACGGAACTACTTTCTCTTAAACAGAGATGGATGGGCCATGTCCTGGGCAAGGGTCTCCAGCAGGGCAGCCCTGCAGGTTTCCTCGAGCATGCACCTTGGCTCCCCAAGACAGAGATCTCACTCTGCTGCCCGACATCAATCCTGTCTGCTGTATGTATCCTTGGTCTGTTCTCTGTGCACATAGCATTCCATACTCCCTATGATCAAATCCAGGCAGCCCACTTTTTTTCTTGAGGAAGGTTTTCTTCCTACTCCTCTGCAGAGACAGAACTTGGAGGGCAGTGACCAGGGTAAAAGGATCATTTAGTGAAAGTTTCTCCAGCAGATGGCCCCCAGCCTGTGTTCTCAAAAACATATCTTCATGCTTTACTTGGAATGGTTCCTAGCTCCAAGTATTGTCTAGGTGACCTTTAGAAGGAGCCACCATGGAGTCCTGACTTCTGCGTGACATTCACTAATCACCTTCCCCAGCCTTTCCCCAGAGCTGGCCACCCAGGATGAATAAAGTTGGGGGTCTATGCAGGGAAAGGGTGCTAACATTACCCAAGAGCTTACTGTGTGCCAGGCCCATACTAGAGGCTTTACCTAGAGATGCCATCTGATCCTTGCAACAGCTTTGTGAAGCAGCTCTTATGGTCCGCCACTTTGCAGTTAAGGAAACAACTCAGATAGGTTAAGTGACTTATCCAAGGTCACACAGGAAGAAGATGACAGGGCCAAGATCTGAACCTGAACATGTCTGATTTGGAAGCCCATGCTCTTTCCACCCCAGGTGGCTTGATCCCTGGATCATCCCCAGGGAGGGCTCCTTCACAGGCAAAAGGTCTCCAGTCCTACTTGGCAGTGTCTTTCACAGTGAAAAACTCATACACACTTTGAGCCAACAATCTCTCTCCTAGGAATGAATCCTCAAGAAACGCTCATATATGTGCACAAGATGTGCATAAGATGTCTTAGGTGTCCACTGCACAAAATGTATTAGATATTTAGATTATATGTGCAACAGACAAAAATTAAAACTAGGGGTACCTGGCTGGCTCTGTCTGAGGAGGGCACAGCTCTTGATCTTGGGGTCATGAGTTTAAGCCCTATGTTGGGTGTAGAGATTAAATAAACTTAAAAATAATTAAAAAAATAAAATATTTTTTAAAATATCCAAAACAACCTAAATGTCCATCAGTAAGGGATTAGATAAATAAGCAGAATTACCATGAAGCTGGAAGAAAGGATGAGGCAGACCTTAACTGGACAGGATGGAAATCTCTCTAAAATAGCAAGTTAGGGGAGGGGAAAGACTGCATTTGAATACCGTGTATGTTCATACACATTGTATTTTATGTATGCATATATATTACATACATGTATTTTGTTTGTGTAGATTTTTTTCTTAAGGCATCAATTGTTTCCCAGTAAGGGGAAGTGGGAAATGGTGGGGAAGTATAAAGAGTTGAATAACTTCTGGGGTGCCTGGGTGGCTCAGTTGGTTAAACATCTGACTCTTGGTTTTCACTCAGGTCTTGATCTCACAGCTCGTGGGATCAAGTCCTGCATCAGGCTCTGTGCTGACAGTGCAGAGGCTGCTTGGGTTTCTCTCTGTCTCTCTCTCTCTCTCTCTCTCTCTCTCTCAAAATAAATAAACATTAAAAATGAAGAGAGAGTTAAATAACTCCCAGGCACCAGGAATCAACCCTCCACCCTCTCTGTCTTTTTTAAGGCTATGTCCATCCTTTGACCCCAGAGGGTTCCAAGCACAGACATCCGTGTGCCTGTGACAAGGGAAGAGAGTTTCTTATCTTTGCTGGGCATGACTTCCTCCTGCCATCCCCATCCCCACCTGGCATCTCCTACTAGCAGTGCAGACAAGGCTCCAGGAGATCCTCTCCTTAGGTTATAATCAATAGGTTTTCCATACATCTTGCCACTCCAGGGTAAGGGGGGAAAGTTGGAGTCATCTGGTGATGTGCTGGAGTTGTGCAACTCCATATCCTGCCCCATGTATGAGCCAAGCTTGTGACTTTGTTCCTCTTGTCTCTTGTTCATCACTAAGTTTAATGTTCTGTAAATGAGGTGAAATCTGGGGACATCTGATAAGGAAGGGGTTGGGAAGATGCTGAGTGCATGTGATCAGCAAGGATTGGTTGAATGTTTTCATTTGTCTTTAAATATCTGTCTTGGAATGAAGTTTACATCATAAGAGCTGTTAGCAGGGACATCCGTTGCACCTGGGTGCTGACCGTCAAGATAAACTCCAACCGACCATGACTTCCTCCCCACGCCGTGCAGATCCACACCGCATACACACTGGGGGTCAGATGGACTTCTGTCATTACACAGACAGATACGATAGCTTGTGTACCAGTACAAAAGTTTCCACCCCACCTCAGATTGGCCCACCTGGAGAATCAACTTTGGCTGTGTGTTCTTTCCAATAAATTCTGGTATCCTGCTTCACTGTTGAATGTAGTTTCAGTGATCCTCATGCACTCCCCACCCTCCACACATACACCCCTGCTTTCCCAACAGACTCTGTCCTCATTCCTGCAGGTACTTGTCTCTCCCCCCTCTCCTTTGTTTCTCTAAGCTGACTTAGAGTCTCTTGGATAAAAATCCAACTCAAACTGGCTTAAGCTTTTTTATGCACATAACTGAAAAGCCCAGCGGTAGACTTCAGGCATAGCTGGATCCAGGCACTTGATCATTTGGCATCTGTCTCTCTCCAATTCTCAGGTCTACTCTCCTTTGTGTTAGATTTACTTTCTGGTAGCTCTTCCCCAAGTGTTTTAAATAGCATCAGGCTTAAACCTACCAGGGTGGCAAACCCCATAGAAAGCACACCTTTTCCAATGGTTTAGTGCTGATCATACTGGATCACCTTTTATTGAATCATGTGGCCCAGGGATGAAAGGCACAGATGGGCCAGCTCCAGTCCTGAGCTGCACCCTGAGATCTCGGCTAGTCGGGGATAAAGTCAGCCCTTCCTAAACCACATGGACAGAGGTGAGGAAGGGATGGTTGCCTAGGGAAAATATGGGTGTGCTTAGCAGCAGAAGGAAGATGGGAAAGTGGGATGGCAAACCAACATGGTGCTGACTTGGAGGAAGGCTTCACTTCACCAGTTCTTAGTTGTCTCTCTTGAAAAACTGGGTGTGGCATCCAGATGGATTCTCTGCTCTTGGACGTCTCACAGCCTGGCTTCCTCTCACAGCCTTGGGCAGGCGACCTGAGTTAGAGCAGCTCCCACATCTTTCAATGTCATTGCCATTCTTACCACTCCTTTCCCCTGTTTCTGCTCCCATTGGAGACTCTGTGGTATAGAGCCAGGCAGGGAGGGAGGTAAGAGAAAGGAAGAGATGGGATGGAAAGGAAGAGAAGGGAAGAGAGGCAGAAGCCCAAGAGCAAACTTACAAAGCTGTGCCAGTGCTGGGCGCCTCGGCCCCCCCCCTCCTCCCTCCCACATCCCCCAGCCTATGAGTGGTATGTCACAGCTTAGCTGTGCCAGCACCCTGGATGGGCTGGGCTCCAAGCCCCCACTGCTTTGTCAGGGTATCATTATCCCTATTCTGCAGCTCTTGTCACCTGGAGGTTCTTTCTTCTCCTCTGGCCCACACACGGAACCTGCACACAGGTGCCTCTGTGTTTGTCTCCTGTCTGACACCTCTTAATTGCCACCACCTTTGGGGCCCTCTCCATGGCTGCACAGCCAGTGCCTTTGCCCCGATGTGTGCTATCCCTGTCCCAAACCCTTTTCCCCTCCTCTTGCCTCTTTCTGACTGGCTTCTCTAGGACTAGAGAGACAGCCAAGACCTCTGCTCCAGGGAGCCTCCTTGTCCTCCCTGGGAGGGCATTGGTGGAGAAGCCAGAGCTCAGGGGAGGCACAACCAGGCTCCTGGGCACATCCACTCAACTGACCACCCGGTAAGAACTGAGCAAGCACCCAGTGTCTCATCTGTGATATCCACAGTCTTCTCCACAGCTTCAGATTAGCTGCTCCTTTACTTGTTATCCTATGCAGAAGACCCACTTTCCCTGGGTCCTCTGTCTTTGTCTAGCTGTGCAACTTTTCCTGGGGTTTTGGAGACAGCAAGGGCCCTGAGTGAGATCTGCCTCCAGTTCACTGTGGAAACCTTGGACAAGTCTCTTGCCCTCTGGGCTCCTCAGTTGCTCCACAATGAAGAGGTTGAAACTAGATCAGGGAAGTAAATTCTGGCACACATGCCACCATTTCTAATCCAGTGCCCATGGCAGACATTGCTAATCAATAGTAGCACTCTGTTCTCAGGACACACTCTAGGCAGCTGCTACTCATCATTCAGCATTAACTCGTGACTTGAAACTTCTGTGCCACTCTGGGCTGGTTGATCTCTAAGGGCCCTTCCAACATTGACAGTCAAGGATGCTTTTGGCCTGGTTGAATCAATATCACTCCCCTCACTTCCCATTTCTCCCTCCAGCTCATTCTTTTGATCATCCCCATTCCTTTCCCTCTCTCTTCTTGCCTTATTTCTAAGCTCCTGCTGCTGAGTCCATGTAAACCCTAGATGATGTCTAGGTCTCCAAGGTTCTGTTTACTGTCACTCAACTGCAAGCTTCTTGAAAGTTACATTTTCCAGGCAGTCACACTTACATATGTTGGGTGGTTCCGTGGCATTGGCTCTGGGGAGGGAGGCAGTGACAGAGACACCAGAGATAGTCAGAGGAGGAGCAGGAGTGATGTGACCAGAGAGATATTAAGAAAGAGATAAAGGGTGGGCAGACAGAGGGGCTAGAGTTAAATTTATGTATTAAGACCATACTGGTAGAAATCCGGAGGGGCAGTTTGAATGGAATTTATCCTGGACCCCCAAGGTCACAGTGGGAGGGAGGACCAGGTAGGATCTAAAAGAGAAGGTCAAAGGGGGCATGTAAATTAGTTGACAAACATTAAGTGGGCAAAAGGATTCTTTGATTCGAAGGTGCTATTAAGAATTGTGATAGGGGCGACTGGGTTGCTCAGTTGGTTAAGCATGGGTCTTCGGCTCAGGTCATGATCTCATGGTTTGTAAGTTTGAGCCCCGCATTGGGCTCTGTGCTGACAGGGCAGGCAAAGCTTGCTTGGGATTCTGTCTCTCCCCTTCTCTCTCTCTCTCTCTCTCTCTCTCTCTCTTTCTCTGCCCCTCCTCCACATGCTCTGTCTTTCTCTCAAAATAAATAAATAAACTTAAAAAAAAAGAGTTGTGATAATGATAGGGACTTTTGGTGGGAGCTTCCTGCATATAAAAGCATCCAGTAGTTATTGATCAGAAGAGTTTGGTACAAGAAGGTGAGTGCTGGCCAGCAGCCAATTAGAGGCTAAAAGCAAAGCCTCACTGAAGTGTCAGGACATGTCTCTTCCATCAGAACTGCTTAGAGCGGTTTCAGAATTTCAGGAAGTCCTGCTCACTTTATCTGAGGAGCATATGAACATGCACAAGGGCCAACCAGCTGGGAGAAGAGTGACCACGAGAAAACCACGTATCTGCGGGCCTGGGTTCAAATCCCATTTCATCTACTTACTTAACTGTGAGATTATGACCTCAGATTTCTCATCGTTAAAATAAGGATAAGCAACATCTAACTCATAGGGTTATCGTAAATGTTAAATAAGAATGTGTGTTGGGATTGGCCAGCTGGCTCAGTCAGAGTGAGCAACTCTTGATCTCAGGGTCATGAGTTCGAGTCTGTAGAGATTACTTAAATAAAGAAATAAATTTAAAAAAAAAAGAATGTGTGTGAAGTACTCAGCACAGTGTCAGGCTTGTGACTGATAATAAACAGTAGCTGGTAAGTTGGTGATGCTAGCCAGCATTATTGTGGTGGGTGATGACCCATCTAAGGGGTCCCAGGAGTGACTGCCTAATCCACTCACTTTATATATACCAGGTGCTGGCCTGTTTACCTGTGTTACCAACTTTACTGGTGTGATTCTCCCGGGCACACCATCTAATTCCCCTATGACAGATATATCTTGTCTAAACCGAAAAGGTTGCAATTCAAAATGCCTGCTCTTGGGTGGGGATTACAAATGGTGTAGGACGAGCTGGACAGCTCCCCTCGGGCCTGAGAGGAAGGGCTGGTTGTTGCCTACCATGCAAAAGCCAGGTGTGGAGAATAGCGCCAGGGTTGGGTGACCGGGCCTGGGAAGGGGCTCCAAGATGCTGGCAAGAGGGACTGCTTTTCAAGTTAGCCTTTGTCTCCTTCACAGTCGTGCTGTGGGCTTCCCCGTCCAGGCTGCCAGCCTGCTCAGCAGCCCCTCCTTCGCGAAAGGAAATGGGAAGGCAAACAGAGTTTGTGCTGCTGCCTGTGAGGTTGCCGCAGGAGTCTGCCTGGCTGGGGTTAGCAAGGGCCAGCCAGGCTGTGGGCCAGCGGTGGGGGTGCTGGGGACCGGGATCCCAGGATGAGGCTGATGGGGCAGCTCCCCAGATCCCCCCAAGCTGACCTCTGCCATTTTGCTGAGGCTTGAACTGAGGTGGTACGAATGGAATGAGCCAGGGCCCGTTGAACCCCGTGTGTTCTGTGCATGTGTCTGCCAACATGCAGAAAGGAGGCCCAGGCCAGGTGGGAAGAAAGCCCAGCCTCCCGGCAGGCTTCTACCCGCAGGACGTGAGTGGTGCCCACTTGAGCCTTGACACCACAGTTATTTTGAAGACGCCCCATCAGCAGGGCACTGTGCCCTCAGGCCACGACACAGAGCCAAAGAGGAAAAGCTAGGGAGTCACACAGCCATGGGTTCGGGTCCCAGCTTTGCCATTTACTAGTGTGACCTAAGGCTAGCGCCGGCTCTATGAGCAACCTGTGCCTCAGTTTCCTCGCCTATAAGTCAAGGGTAATAAAAATGGGCTCCTGACAGGATTAAGTGAGAATGATGTGTATGTAGTATTTGGCCCAGGTCTGGCACAGAGCAAGTGCTTGAAAAATATTACTATTATTCTTCTAATTATGACCATTGTTCATGAGGTCCCAAGATGTGTTGCTGAGCAGTTACACACATTCCAGCCCAGGAAGTTCATAAGGCCCAGTGTGGGAGTGGATCTTATCAAATCCAGTGTGATTTGGTCCTCGTCCTTCTGCCACTCTGAGGAAGTGGCCGGGACCAGTCATAGAGGAGCTGAAGTATCCCTGCAGGACACTGCAAAACCCTTTCTCCCCGGGCCACCTGATCATACAGCTGGGAAACAAAGAGATCTCAGATGATGCCCCTCCTTGACCCCTTCAGCCTTTGTCCTGGCCAGGGTCCACGGGGAGGCAGAGGGATAAAGAATACATGTCTCTGACCAGTGCTGCCCACGGTGGCTGTCTGCTTACTCCTGGGAAACTGAGCAGGGACTAGGCCCAAACCTGCTGGAATTTCCCTGGGTTTCAGTCCTGACAGGATGTCAGAGCTGGCCATGGCAAGAGACAGCCCGCTAGTTCTCCAAGCAGTGAGAAAGCAGGAGGGGAGCCATCACTTACGATTTCAGACAGAGGAGCCCATGAGGGGCCCCCACACCCTCTCTTTTGGGGCCCATCCTCCTCCTCTTGCCTTCTTTCTCTTTAGGAACAGACAGAGTTCCTGTGTTTACCTGAGAGGCAGGGGGTGGGGGCGTTGCTGCGTCTGGGTATTTCTCCATATGTGGGTCCTTTCTCCACCCCGGCGGATGCCTGGGCTGGACTGTATATTTCCGGAGTTGCCTACTTGAATCCCAAGCTTTTATTTTTAGAAGATTACAAATGCGGGGGCTGGGAGGAGGGGCCTGGGGGCCCAGCGCCAGGGTGGGGGAAGAAGTTCAGGGGTCTGAATATAGTGACTGTGGGACAGAAGTGAAGTTAGGCACTAAGGGGAATAAGTGAGATGGTGGGGAAAATGAGGTGAGGAAGTAGGGAGATCCCACTCTACTAGTGCCCTGGAGTGATGATCAGAGTCTTTTCTGGCTGGGCTGGGTTGGGGGGAGAGGGGAGGGGAGGCTTGTGGAGGGGGATGGGTCAAGGGTCACCTCTTAGGCATGTAGCTGGATCCCCAGGGAGGCTGAGAAGCCTGGGAAAGAGACTGAGAAAGTCTCCCTTCCCCCTCCCTGGGCCTTGGGGACTGGGAGAGCAGCTTCCTGCACTGACTACTCCTACTCCTCAGGCCCCCCAGGCTGGGGACTGGCCGGGGACAGCTTAACCCTTCTGGTGCTGGTATCAGGGAAAGCAGAGAGCGACACAGAGGTGCACACATCATCTCACACGGGTGGCCCACACAGGTGCAAGCTTCCTCTTGCTGTCCTGCTCAATACACTCATCCCTGGGTCCTGACCCCACAGCCCCAGATGGCCTGAAGCGGCCAGGATTCAGGAGATTCTCTTCTCCCAGAGCACAGACGGAAATGGGGGTGCCAACCCCAGGGATGGTTGGCACAGCATCTGCTCCTTCCCCAGTGGGTGAACCCAAAGCTTACAGGGTTAGTAAGTCCCCATCCTACAATGAAGGGGAGGCCCTGGGCTGAGAGGAAACTTCAGGTCAAGCCAGGAGACCTGGTGTGCCTGCCTGTTTCTGTATAACCTTGGGTAGTCACTTAACCCTCTGGGGTTCAGATGCAGCCTCTGAAAAACATGAGGAAATTAGACCAGAATGGTCTTTCATTCCCTGGAGTTCCAAGACCAAGGCAGCCCTAAGTTCCCAGACACGGAAGTTCAGGGCCTTCCTCTCCACCTGTTCCATGAAGACAGGAAGCCATTTGCTTTCTTCAGCCCTGAGTCAGCGTGCCCAGCGTGGTGCCTTGCACATACTCCTCCAACTAGCCGTGATAAACAAGTAAATAGATGAATGACCCACCCTTGACTTACAGACTTTTTCCACTGTCTCCTCAAGAGCATTAGACTAAGAGTCAGCAAGACCTGGCCTGGGTTCAAATTCTGACTGTTACTCACCAGCTGTGAGGCTTGGGGGCACAAGCCCTTCCAAGCCTCAAGTGTATTTATCTGGAAAATAGGGGCTAGAAGTAAAACACTTACTTTACAGACTTGTCAGGATTAAATCCAAAGAGCTTTTGTAAACTCTAAAGTGATTATACAAAAGCAAGAAGCACACTGTTATCGGTAATATTGTTGTTAATCCTAGACCTGGTTCAGAGGGATGGTTCAAAGGGGTGGTGGTTTTAAGCCTGAAGGATCTTGATAGTCAGGTAGGTGTCTAACCTCTCCAGGTCTCACTTTTCCCATCTGCAAAATGGGGATTATGATCGTGCCTACAGCAGAGGGTTGTTGTGAGTGTCAATGAGAGAGTACATATACATGGTTTGCAGAATCTCTGGCACGTGGCAATCTCCACAAATAGTGGCTGCTATTATTTTCACCTCCCCTGTCCATTAATTCTTCCAGCTTCCTCACCCCCAGCCTCCCACCTGGAGGAAGTGGATCTTTCACCCTTACCTTCTGTTCATGACTGCAGATAGTGATTGAAAACATCTAGCAGAAGAAGCTGCCTTCCTCACAGTCCTTAGAGGGGGCAGAGCAGGAGTGAGTGTTGCTGAGGAGAGGCCAGAAGATGAGGGCAGTGTATGTGTGGAAGGGAGGAATGGGGGTCGGAGACCGTCCCAGCACCCTCCCCAGCAACCCAGGATTGAGGCCGCTCCGCCTGCCAGGCTGGGCGGCAGTGATGTTGGGAGCTGCTTATCAGGTTAGAGCGGAGCCGCTGTCTCTGGCTGTCTCTGCACATTACCCAACCCATCCGTCCCGCTCTCCTGCGCGCCCTGCCTGCCCCCAGCTCTGCCGGCGCTAACTAGTTAATTGGATCTTAGCTAACCTGGTTATGGGCCAAGTCAGCCCAGCTCCTCTGCCTCCAGAAGCACAGGTGGGGGCAGGGCAGAGCGCTGTGCATGTGTGTATGCAAGCATGTGTGCCTTTGGGTAGCGGCCTGTCTTGGAGCCCTTGTTCTAAGCCTCCCAGGATCCCCTGAGTCCATGGAGACTGGATTTGGGTGCCTGAAGTGAGCCCCGAGCACCCCAATCTGCTGTGAGTGGTTGAGTGGTTGAGGGCACGGGCACTGAATCATACCACCCTATTCCAAAGCCCAGCTCTGTCGCTGCTAACATAATCTGTTTGACTTCGAGGTGGCTGAGCCCCAGCTTCCTCCTTTGTAAGCTGTATTATAAAATAATAAAATGTACCACCGAGGGTGGTTGCGAAGATGAAGAGAAACAGAACATCCACCTCGGTGCCTGGCACTGAGTAGGCACTCCGTGAATGATAACTGCGATCGCCGTCATCCTCACTGCGAGGCACATGAGTGGGCTCCAGCCACGTCCCCCATCCTGGGGTGGGGTGGGAGGCATCTAAGGGTGGAGGCGGGAGAAGCTTTCATTCACTGTAGCTTGCAGGTGTTTCCTCTGAGGCGAGACTCCAATCTCCTCAATTGTTCCTTATGCAAATGTTATGCTAATGACACATCAGCACACCCCTGGGCCCAGTTTGGGGAAGGTGAAGGGTGGGTTGATTCCCCTCGTTTCACTTCTGCCCAGTTTGTCCCCTTCCAGCCCCCAAGGAGGAGCAACTCTTGGTCCTCTGACAAGCCCAGTCCTCAGGGCAGAGAGAGAGAGAGAGAGAGAGAGAGAGAGAGAGAGAAAGGGAGAGAGAAAGACCCCGATGGTGAGAGAAACAAAGAAAGGCCCCAGTCTTGGTAGGAGACGGACAGCATCATCATCGCCATAATCATCAACATCAAAAAGGCCTTTGGAAACGTCAGATTCTTCCCCGCCCTGTGCGGGCTACTCTACAATTACTGAGGCCCAGTTTAGGGCCCTGGGGAGCTGGGAGGAGGGGGGTGGTGAGGAGGAGTTTGGAGGAGGGAGGGGGAGAGCTAGGGTTTGCTAAGAGACAAGTGGCCATTCTCTTATTGTCCTTGAGGGCAGGGGCCGCACTTGGCCCCCCCACCAACCCAGCGCCCCAGCTTCTGACAGAGGGTAAGCTCACAAATAAAACAGAAAGACGCAAATAAGGAAGTGATCCTGAGTTGGCCACAGCGGGTTCTTGTCCTGCTCTGCTTTCACTTTCTTACCAGCTGCGTAGATTCACCTCTTTGTCTGGTTTCCCAGGCTATAAAATGGGCATCGACATTCCTGCTTCTCCAGGTTCTTGCAAAAATTAAATGAGATCCCATAGGCCTCAATGAAGATGATCCACTCCAGCAAACAGAGTGATAGCCAAGGCAAAGCCAGTGCCCATCCCCGCTCCGTGGCCCCACATGAGGGTGGTCGAACAAAACTGGTCCCACCTTGCACCTGGCAATGTGACGTGTGATCAGTTTTCTGAACCAAGGTAGATAGTAAAATCAAATGGTGTGTGCCCTCCCCAGCTAGGTGGGTTTGAGATTGGAGTCTCCACTGAACATTTAACCTGCCCTCTGAGTTAATGTTGGACAAGATTTACAGTTGAACTGTAGTCTTCTGATGCTGTCCTCTGGATGGTCTAAAAAAAAGAGATGGGAGGGGATGTACAAGGATGACACTGTAGGCAGCTGCTGCAGCAGCCAGGGGTGCTGACGAAGCCAGTATGGAACCAGCCTCTTCCCTGTGGGGAAGTCCGGCAGACACTGCTGTCGTTGTGCTGACATGTCCAGGCCTGTAGGCACCTCCACCATGACCCCTCCAGTCCCTGTAGAGAGGAACTTCAGCACTTGGAGTCTACTCGAGGGCAGACCCTGCCCTCAAGACATAATAGGTGCTCAATAAATACAAATTGGATGGACGCGGGAGACGGCCACGAGGACACTGCCAAATAAATCCCAAACTGTGCAAGCAGCAGGCCACTGTAATTAGACCAAGGAGGATAGTCAGTTATTAATATCAGACACGAGGCAGGGTTAACAGCCACTGAGGGTGGCTGTAATGAACAGAGAATCACCTCCTGTGCCCTCAGGGCCTTCCCTCCATGATGGCCTCCTGAAGAGGGCGGAAAAGGGCTGGTCGGCACCAAGTGCCCTTGCTGCCTCAAGATCTTCTGCTTTCCTGGTCCCTCAGATGGTGTTTGTCTTGGTGACCCACAATTAGAGTCCCTGCCTCTCCCATTTCTGCCTCCTTCCTGGAGCCCCCACAGCCTTTTATCTCTCCTCTATTATGATGCCTATCAGTACAGAGCCCAATTAGAGTTCTTTATTCCCAAGACTTATCTCCTCCATGGGATTCTAAACTCCCTGGGGACAGGATTTATCCTGTGCCCATTTCTGTGTCCCAGTGGTGGAAGCCAGCACACTGCCCCTGACCACCACCCTTCTATAAGAAGGAGAAGGAGAGGGGGAGTTACAGAGAGAAGGTAGAGAAGACATGAGGGAGAGGGAGGGCAGGCTAGCTCAATGAGGGAGGGAAAGAGAGGAGAAGCAGGGAGAAGGAAGGAAGAGGGAAATAGCAAGGCAACCATGTCTGTTCTCTGGGTCAGGGGACACAAGCCTAGCCCTGCCTTTGGTGTCCATAGTCTTCTTGGAAAGGTAAGGAGACCCCCTGTCCTCCTGCCCTGTCGCTGGCACTGGTTCACATGTCCCTGGCTTGGACCTGTTCTCTTGGCCCTGCCAGTCCCCGTCCCCTCACTCCCTGGCTCCCCTTGGCAACCTGCCCCTGAGGAGGTGCTCCTGGGTGCCATCCAGCGGGTGGGGGCCAGGCAGGAACCACGCCAAGCCAGGGAGCACGGCCAGGAAGGAGTCGGCAAGGCAGATGCCGCCCCTCTCCTGCTGCCTTGATTAGAGAAATTGAGATGTTAATAATATTCCGAGATGCAAGGTGCTAATTAAAGTTAATTAATGTTTCCTTGTGAAGTAACCTCTCCTCGTGTTTACCAGGAGCAAGGCTGCCAGCCGCTCCCCTGGCTCGTGCCAATCACGATGCCCGCTGCTCGGTGTCCCCACACCCTCACAGGTGCCCTCAGCTGCCCCAACCCAGGCCAGGCGGACACCACAACCCGAGGGTGCCAGGTCCTGCCTCTTGGCATAGCACCGAGCAGCCTTGCCGAGGAGCATGGGAGCACGTGAGCATGAGTGTCCTGTGGAGCCCAGGGATGGGACTTGTGGCCTCAGTGGCTGCTACCCTGATCCTCTGTTCCTCCTGCAGACTCCTGCAGAGTCTCTCCCTGTCTCTCTTCCAGCTCCTGGACCGGGCGCAATTTACTTAACCTCTTAGAATCTCAGTTTTCCTATCTGTAAATGGGGCTAATAATTCCTACCTTGTACAGTTGCTGTGAGGATCACATGAGACACTGCCTATAAAATGCTCACCACAGTCACATAGCTGGAATTTAATAAGCTCTCAATTAAGGTTAACTGTGATTATTGTTGTCTTTGTTAATAATCCTCTCCCTCCCAAATCCCTCTTCTGTGTGGTCTGGCTTTGGGACTGGGGATGGGTCAGTTGAGTATACACAAGTCCTCCACACAACTGGGACAGCCCCCCCACCCCCACCCCCAAGGCACACTGCACGCAGGATCCTACACCAACACACCTGGGAAACACACACACCCCTCGTAGGGTGCCTCCCTCTCCCTGGCCCCAGCACATCCTCTTATGGCGCCATCCCTGGTTTCAGCCTCACCCAGGGAAGTAGAAGAGGGAGGAACCTGACAGGGTTCTCTAAGAAGTAGAGTTCTGCAAAGCCCAAAATGTGTGTGTGTGTGTGTGTGTGTGTGTGTGTGTGTACACACGTGCACGTGGACCTCCCTGCCCCCACCCCAACCCCCCATGTGTCTCTGCTCTTGTGTTCCAGGCTGCACAGGGCTTTGGGGGAGAGTCCACCCTCTTGGGATCCAAGTCAGGTTGCCATGACAACCACTGCAGGTGTGCACCTATGATCTCCTCCGCTCCCCCATGACACATAGCCATTCTGGCCAATTCGGTGGGGGGGGGGGGTGGTGGTGGAGACACTAGCTCTCTGATGGGAGTCTCTCCGTCCTCACCCAGGCTATCACCACTGTCCCTTGCCTGCCTTCTAGGCTGGAGAGTGGGCCAAGGGACAAGGCAGAGTCCCGTGAAAGAATTCGTTCTTCATCCCCAGCTTCCTGTGGGGCTTAGAGCTAACGAGTGAATATTGCTGTCACCTTTGGTTCGGCAGGATGGAGGCTTCTGAAGGGGCCTCTCTGGGTATACCATAGGTAATCAAAGGGTTAAGACCTCTCTTCTGTTTGCATGCACCGCCCCTACTCAGGAATATCTCAGGCTTTTGCTCTGAGGGAAGCACTGGCCAGCCCCTGCTGGGCCATTTCCTGTTTATGGGCCTGGAAGGGTAAGGGAAGGATAACTGAGGCTGGGCATCTGGGCCAGATTTGGGAGTGAGGGTGGGTCAGTGTCTGAGACACACTGATGGCACCTGAAGGCCCTGGGAAACTGCCATGGCTCAGCCCTTCCTACACTCCACCCACTGTAGCCCCAGACCAAATTCCAAGCCTAGCCTTGGTGAGAGCAGACCCTATCCTTGGCCCCTATCCAAGCTTAACTTCCTCCTGCCCAAAGCCCCTGCCCCTAGCCCCTCTGGGAGCCTGGATGCCTTCCCCTAGATCTCTTGCCCCCAGGCTCTAGCTCCTCCACCTCCACCGCTGCTCTCTCCTCACACCCACTTCTCCAGTCCACCTCTCATCCCCAGGCCACCTCCTCCTCCCACCTTCCACACCTCCTTCCTGCTCTGTGCTCAATCCTTCTGGCCTTTATCCCTACTCAGCTGTGGCCCACCAGCCCTCTCTCTTGCTCCCTTTTCTTGCTGTTCCTACAGAATCCCCAAATAGATTTCCTCTTCATTTATTCATTCCTTCATTCAGTAAACATTTTGAGTGGTGATAAAGAAGTTAAACAAGATTCTTGCCCCCTGCAAGCTTTTATTCTAGTGGGAAGAGACAGAAATTGAACACATAAACAAATAAATGAAATGACGATAGACTGGGATAAGGTCAAGGAAAAGGACAAAGGGGAGCTATGACAGAGACCACAAGGGCACCTTCTAATCCCCTACTTAGTTATGGAGTCAGAAGGGTCACAGAGAGTGGGGAACAGGGGCCACCTGGAGGCAGAGGTTTGGCAAAGGCGGTCCTCCCAGCTCATCTGTAAGCCGTGCACTCTGAGGCCAGAAGACCTTGTTGCTATCCACCCACTCCCACCTGCTGTAATGGATACCTTCCTCTTCAGTCAACCTCCTCAGACCTCCCCCCTGCCATCCCCACCCCAGCCCCGCCCCTGCTCCCACCCCACCGGCTCTTTCCAGCTACTGGGCTCCCCTGATAAGGCCGAGGAGGTGAGGGGCAAGAGCATCTGTCCTTGGGGGATCGAAAGGGGAAATTGAATGAGCAAGAAAAGCGTGCCCATGTCAAAATACAGCTTCAAACCTGAACAAACTACTACAGCTGTAAGAAACAAAATATGCATGTGATGAGGGGTTTTGGAGGGATCGTGGCCAGGAAAGGGTTCATCGGGGCAATTTTCTGTAGGCGCAGCACTTTGAGGGTTGGAGCACGTGCAGAGGGCACTGGGCATGTGGAAGAGCTCCAAGCCACATGGAATTGCAAGCATATTCACAAACACAGCTCGGGGACTTTGCCCTTCCCAGTGCTGCAGCCCCATGAAATATTTAGGTTTCTGGACATTGCTCATCCCTTATTGTCCCCCTCAGCAAGTACACTTCCCCTACATCATTTATGGCTGTCCCCTTTCCTCCCTCGGAGTACTGCAGAAAAGGGAAGATCAGATCCCAAACTGGAGGAGGGTCTGTCCTAACCCTGTGGCAAGGGGGCAGGATCCATGCCTAACTTCTCACATAGCCCTCCTGGCACTGCATAGGCAAGGAAGGTGAGTCTAAGAGCTAAGAGGTCATTTTCAGCCTGAAAGACTGAGGAAGCAGAATAAGGAGAGTTTGGAAGATGCAGATGTCCTGGTTCCAGAAGGGAAAGGAAAGGAGTCTGGGAGTGATGAGAAAAGTTGCATTTATTGAGCACTTACAATTTATTGGACTAAACTGGTTACATGCACCATCGCCTTAAATCCACACAAAAAATTTAGGATTTATTATCCCCATTTCATAGCTAAGAAACTGATGCTCAGAGAGGTTAAGTGACTTGTTCAAGGCAGTCCAGACAGTCCAGCTCCAGAAGCCAAGCTCCACAGACTCCAGCGAGGTCTCTCCTTAGTTGGGGTTGGGAAGGGGGAGGGGGTCAGGGGAGTCATGCCAGGCAGTGTCTGTCCCCTTCCCTCTTACTCCCAGAAGATGAGGCTGCTTCCAGTATAATCCCCTCTCCCTGCTCTCCCTGCCCCTGCTTCAGCCCTAGCCAGAACTCCTAAATACTTCACCTGTTTATTATTCAAATATTGCTGGCCAGAGATTGGAAGACCCTGAGGAAAGGTGAAGAGGAAGGTGAGGAGATAACAAGGGAGAGCCAGAGAGAGTAAGAGGTAGAGCCAGAGACAGAGAGAGACACAGGGGCCAAGCAGAAAGCAGGGGTGTTTGAGGGAGCATTGGTGACAGAAGGCCAGGATGTACAGTGACCCACAACCTGGACAGTTAGAGCTCAGCCCATCCACTGGCCGGTGATGGAATTGATGGAAGGTGATAGAAGGAACTCCTACTCCCCACCCCCAGCTCTGTCTCCACCCACCCTTCCACCTTCACACCCGAGCTTCTCCTTCCCCTCCCCCACCATCTTCTCAGGAACAATTCTAATTAGACTAAGTGACTAAGAGGAGGTTTCAGCCTGAGCAGCCAATTAGGCCTGGAAGAAGGGAAGGGAGCCCCCCACCAAGTCTCCCACCCCCACCCAACCCCCTCATCTGTCTTTTACCTGGACCAAGTATTCTTAGCCCAGGACTCCAGACTGTCATTCAAGTTTCCCTGATACTCCTCCTCCCTCACTGCCCACTGTGCCCCATTACCTGTTTCCAGACAGCCCCCAGCCCACTACTTAGTCCCCGTCTTGAGCCCCTCCATCCTCAGGCCTTGAGTCCATTCAAGAGTCTCTGGCGGGGGGGGAGGGGGGGTGCAAGGAAAGAGTGGGGTCCTCCTTGGGAGGCTGTCTTTCTGAGTCTCTTTATTTCTGATGCTTCTCCTCTGTCTCTCCCTCTCTCTCTTCTCTTCCTCTGGCACTTATTTCTAACATCCGTGGACCAGGCCTACTGGTTGCCATGGAGACGCAGTGTGCAGCTGGATGGTGAGTGTGTGAGAGGAGCTGTGTGTGCTCTGCAGCACGGGGCAGGGTGGGGGTGCCGGTTGCTGCGTGTGAAACGTACTCATGTGCAAGAAATCTTTCTTCGCGGTTTCTTTCCCTGAAGGGAGACCCAGACCAAGGCGGAGACTCCCAAAAGGCCCCAATGATCCTAAAACACTTGGTGATATTCATCAGGGACACATCCTCCCCCGCAGCCCCTGCAGGGCAGATACTAAATTCTGTTCAGTCCAGACTCTGGACCAGCAGATTCTGGAGGGGCCCCAACCTGCCCCTCCTGTCTGAGGAGAGGATTGGGAACCCTGGGAAAGGAGCAGGAGTGGGCAGAGGACTTTCCTGTACAGAACAGCTGGAGTACAGATTAAGCTGTGCAGATGGACCTACTGATGAGGCCAGCAACCCCCCAACATCACTCCAGGGGCTGCGGGTGGGGAGGAAGTTGGCCCAGCAAGCTGGAAAATCCCCTCCATTTCTATGCATCTTACCCTGTATTTGTCCAGCCGGTTGGGAGAGGTAAGAGACCTAGTTTCCTGCCCTCAGGAAGCTTAGCATCTTAGAGGCATCAGGCTAACCCCTTTATTGTCTCCCACCCCAGGGCCTTGGCAGCTGCCCTTTCCTTCGCCTGGAATGCTGTGTTCTGAGCTCTACATCTCCAGGTTTCCTCAGATAAGCTACTCAGGCCACAGTGAGTAAGGCAGCCCCTTCCTTTCCCCCACCTCCAGTTATCCTCCTTCATGTCCTACTGTTTGTTTCCTTCACGGCACTTTAACACAATCTGTAATTATCTCATTTGTTTGTTTGTTTATTGTCTGTCTTCTCTACTGGAATGGAAGTTCCAAGAGACAGTAGGGATCATGCCTGTCTAATTCAGTGCTGTAATGCCAGCACCTGGCACCGGGCCTACCACATAGTAGGTGCTAAATATGTGTTCAGTAAAAGAATGGACAAATTCTTTCACTGAAGTGCCACAAGAATCCTCGGTGATGGTGAGCATTATTATTCCCATTTTACAGATGAAGAAATGAAGGCTCAGTCACCTGCCCAAGGTCATACCACTAGGAAGCAGTACAGCCAGATTTCTAATGTAAGTCTCTGATTCCAGATGTGAGGGAAGGAGGTAGGGACCATCTTTCCTAACCTTCAGTGCACCTGGCTCCTGTTCCTGTTTGTCTGTGGGTGTCTCTACTCCCATCCCAGGCATCCCCACAGAAACCTGTGCAGAAAAGCGAGAAGGACAGTTAAAACCTGTAAAGAATGTGAATTTGGGGCACCCGGGTGACTCAGTTGGTTAAGCGTCTGACTTCGGCTCAGGTCATGATCTCATGGTTCGTGGGTTCGAGCCCCAGACAGACTTTGTGCTGACACCTCAGAGCCTGGAGTCTGTTTTGGATTGTGTGTCTCCCTCTCTCTGCCCTTGCCCTGCTCTCTCTCAAAAATAAACAAACAAACAAACAAACAGAACAAAAGAATGTGAATCTGACCTTTTTTTCCAGGATCTCTCAATGGCTCCTCTTTCCCTCCTTAAGTTGACCAGCAGGGCCTTCTAATTCTGCACCACCACAATCCCCCCTTCCTTTTCAACTTTACCTGCCCTCCTCAGTTACCTTCCCCTCCTCCTACCCCAGGTCCTTTCACACACAACTCCCTCGGCCAGATCTGTCCAGCTGGGACACCACCCCTTCCAGGAAGCCTTCTGGACTCTACTGGAGGAGACACCTCCTTTAGCATTCCAGCCTAAATTTACAGCTTAGGGCAGGGCTGAACACATGCTGTGGTTATTATTTACCTGTTTGCCTTTCCCATAGAGACCGTGTGTCATTCTCGGGGTGTCCCAGTACCCTATGCTGGGCTGGCACAAGGGACAGGGGAAATGTTTACAGAATAAGTGAACAATCAGCAGCAGGATTCTAATATCCGTGTCTCTTGACCCCTGACATCTTTTCCAGGGTTAGACCTTAACAGGAGCTCCTTACCCTCAACGTGGGGCTGAGTCAGGGGTGGGGATGTTGTGAGGTCCTCCTGTTGATTCACTGCTTCCTTTGATCAAGTGAAGCCTCAAGGTTAGGGCTGGTCACTCTGGCCAGGTAGAGGGAGGGTTTGTGATTCTGTAACTGGAGGATTGGTGGGGGGCCTGCGGGTTGCTCACTGAGCTGGAGAGCTGACCTGATCCCTTGTGAATTCAGAGGCTGCCAAAGGGGCCTCAGCCCTTCCAGGCCTCCTCCCACCCCAGGCTCTGGAGCCCCTGGTCCAAGCCTGATCTTGATGGTGTCTTCTTCATCCCCCCACTCCAGCCCGTCCCGTCCCTCACAGAAGATCCAGCCACTGGTCACTGAATGTAGTAAGGGGACCTGGGGTGGGCGCCAGGCCCTGCGAAGCCTGCGTATGGGAACGGATGCAGGGGCGCCTGCGACCTCCGCTGTACCCGCAGTCGATCCGGGTTTACACGGAGGCTCATCCAGGATTAGTCCCTGCGCTCGGCTAATCCCAGCCTCCCAGCCGCTGAACCGACCCCGGGGTCGAGGAGCCAGGCCCATTCTGCGCGGGCGGGAGGATGGGGCTCGCAGGCGGAGCGGAAGCGCAGGCGGGCGGGGGTGGGGGGGGAGGGGGAAGAAGGGAGGATCACCCCGGGAGGCGGGGCCGGGAAACCGGCTGATCCGGTCTCTGTTCTTCGACCTCTCCGGAGCCAGTGTTTACCCGGGAGCCGGACGGAGGAGGCCGGGGCCGCTCGGGCCCGGAAGCGGGGGGAGGGGAGCGCAGTCGGAGACTGGGGTGAGACTTTTTCAGGTCCCCTAAATCGACCTCCAACCCTGGTTCCTGAGTGTGGGACGCAGCGACAGACAGATATCTCTCACCCCTTCTTCCATTCAGATCTGTAATTCATACTTGTTGCCAAATGAAAGGGGAATGGAAAAGGATACATGCCCCGTGGAAGAAGGCAGCACAGCGTGACCTTCCCCAGCGCCCCCCCGCCCCCCCATCCCTAGCCCGCACCTTAGCTCGCGGCGGGGCTGGGATTGCCTGGAGCGGGTTGGGCCAGCGGATTGGTTGGGGGAGGGGCCACTTTGACAAGCACAGAGTAGATGTCTGTCCTCAATCTGCGTCCTTTTGGCCCCCATTCCAGAGTGGCACCGATTGATCTCAATGGGTCTCCGTCCCTCCTTTCGGCCGCGTCTCCTGGCCCCCTCAAAGGCCTCTAACCCAGTCTTAGCCCCCAGTCTTCCCGGGACGCAGGCCTGAGGGCCCGGAAGAAGCGAGGTGGGGTCCGGTTTTCACACTTTTATTGTAAAGCTCGGGAATAATTACACGGGTCTTCCATTGACAGCTCAGCAAACAAACCGGAAACGAACCGAACCGGAGAGGGTAGGGGCGGTGCCTGCGCATGCTCGCGGCGGGGGAGGGGGGGGGGTCAGAGAAAGAGAAAGACAGAAAGAGACAGAAATCATTACAAATCAACGGGATTGTGCTCGCAGCGCCAGGGATGGGAGGCGAGTGAGGGCGGGGCGGGGGCCCTTCCCGGGAGGAGCGAGGCGGTGGGAAGTGGCACGAACCAAGAGAAACACGACCCCAGTGTGGGCACCCGATGAGCCCAAAACCCCCCTCCCCGAACCCCACCCCCCAACACACGAGAGAGACACGGCCCCCCTCCCCACTCAGATAACCCGAGGAGACACAGTCTCCCTCTCCCCACGGGCAGACACACCCGCCCGGGAACCCCATGGGCGAGACACAGTCCCCCCTCCCAGAGAAGTCCCGCATGGAGACGCCCCCTAAGAGACTTTCTCATGGCCAACAAAAGCCCTCCAACACCAGGAGACAGCCCACACCCAGGGAAGAAATGGCTCCAGAGGCCGGGTCCTCAGGAGAGAGAGGTATCCCAGAGCCTCCAGGAGAAAAGACAGCTCAGAGCTGCCCAGTCTCTTCCCAAAGTGCTGCAGGTCAGAGACACCCCCCAGAGGAGAGATACAGGGAGGGCCGGAAACATCCCTTCCCAGACATGCTGCAGAGATAGCCCCCTTCCCTGGGAAGAGAGATGGCCCAAGACTGACATGCCTTAAGTACTCCCAGGAACCCTGGGAGGAAAACAGGCTCCCCAGAGAGCCTGGGTAGGGGGGAGACATGCTCCCATGGTCCCCAGAGGGAATACATGTCCCTCCAGAGACTCCCAAAGGGAGAGATAGGGCCTAGGGAGCCCCCAGAGGTGAGAGATGCCCCAGAGACCCTCCCCCAGGGATGTGAGACACGCTTCAGGGACCCCAGGAGAGGTCCCATATACCCTCCCCCTACCAAGAGACATGCTCTGAAGTAGGGGGTTGGGGACCAACTAGGTCCCCTCTAGGAAGACACTGACTGGGTCAGGCTGGGTTTGAGGGGGTCTCCTCTGGCCAAATGTCGCCTATTTGTACATAAAACTGTACGCGACACAAGGCATTGGGGAAGGGTTTCACAGACCTAGGACCAATGGGGGTGATCCCCAGTGCTGTCACCCATCCCCTGCCCACCTTTGGTTTCACCTCTCGAGTGCCCAGGCGGTGAAAGACTCAGCACCCTGACCCCAACCAGGGGGCCAGGACTCTGCCTTGGCCTGTGGGAAGGGCTCCCCCTCTGTGCTTCTCAGCCCTCCCAGCCATCTGGGCTACCCCCTTCCTTCTGGCTTTTCCATTGTGCAAAATGCTCCTCTGCCCTTCCACTCAGTGCTCAGGGGTCTCCAAGACCAGGGCAAGGTGCCCAGGCCACCAGGGGCTTCCAGGGGAGTCCACTGACTCCAGGAATGCCTCCTGTCTGGACCACCTTCTCCACCAAGCAAATGGGCCTCATACAATCTTCTTGCCAGAATCCTGACCTCCAGGACCCAGGACAGCCCTTGAGGCTACTGCCCCACCAGCTGGGCACCTCATGTTACCAACTCCACCACTATTGCACCTGCCCTGTTTGTGCAGGGGAAGGGAGCTGTCTCTTTAATAAGCCCCGAGCCCACTTCTGGGCCTCCCCCAGGGAAAGGAGCCTTTGGCCAACCCCCAGACCTGGTTGCTGCCACCCCAGCCCACTCTACCCTCTTCCCTCAATAGAAGGGCTGTGTATGCTGAGGCCACCAGCCTAACAATGCTCTCCTTCCCAGCACTGTTACCCCAAGCCAAGTTAGGGGCAAGGAGCAGAGAATAGGGTGATTCTTCAGGCCCCTGGCTTTTCTAAGGTGGAGATGGGGTCTCTGGGGTTACAGGAGTCAAGACCCCAGCAGCACAGCTCCCAAAGGCACCAGACGACCCAGCAGCCTGTAACCACCCCCTCCCACCCTTGGGCTGCCCCCCAAGCTTAGACTAAGTCAAGCAAAGGCCATACCCTGAGTCTCCAGCCTCCCAGCCTGGGCCCCTGGGGAGCTGGAGAGGTATGGGCCAAGGCAGTGGGGGTTTCTGGAAGGGAGAGGGACTGAGGCTTTGAGATGGCCACAGTGGGAGATGGGGGCTCTGCAGGATGCCCCTCACACCCTGGCCCCCTGAGGTGCAGAAAGGAATCCCACCTCATCATGGCTGACTGGGCTTCTCTGCCCCCCAATCTCCCCACCCCCTCCCCCATGGGACCCCTGACCCTGGCAAAGGGAAGCCCAACTGGAAGAAGGGGGCCTGGAGCCCAGGGTGCCCTGAGGCAGCCCTTCCCACCCCCTGAGATCAAGGCAATGGTGGTTTTACAGGCTGACGGGTCAGTCATGGCAGGGGCTGGGGGTTGGGGGGCAGGGAGGGGGCAGGGTGCAGGTTCCCCCTGCTGGGGGCAGCAACCAGCCACCCCTTGAGCAAACCTTCCTGCTCCCAACTCACCCAACCAGGCCAGAGGCACAGTCATCCCACCCCTGTCCAGCTGCCCCCCACAGCCTCAGGGCCCCTCTGTGATGCTCATCTGGATGTGGGGGGGCCAGCCTGAGCAGGGATCCCCCCCCCCCAGGGCACAGCGCAACAGTTCCAAAAAAATAGAGATTTGTATTTTTAAAAAAAATTAAATAAAAGCCCAGCTCTGCTGATAGGCGAATGTTACCCTCATTCCCACCCCCACCCACCCACTGTTTCCCTGGCCTGCACCCCCATCCCACTACGGCCCCAGGGGTATTTACAACATGGAACAGTAGAGGCCTGGGGTGGGGGGCACTGCGGCAGGGAGGAGGGGGCACAGGGCAGCCCCCCCTCCGAGGGGTCCCCCAAGACAACACAACATCAACAAGAAAAGTTGCAAATCAGGCAGAAATGGGGACATCATTCCAAGGTCCTTATATACAGACACTGCATGACCAGTAGGGAAGGGGGGTGCCCAGATGGGATCAGGCATGGGCATGTGGCAGGCAGGTGGGCCAGCCCAGGAGCAGTATAGGAAGACAAGGCCTCCGCCCCACTCCCACCCCCATCCCCACCCCACCTTTGGTAACAAAAGCCCTTCAGGGAGCCCCTGGGGGTCAAGAGTTTCCTCTGGGAGTTCCCAGGGAGAGGGGCTCCCCAGTTCAGCCCTGAAGCAGGGCCAGAATGGGGACATCCTGTCTCCACCCTAGTCGGCCATGCGAGAAACAATGAGTTAAAAGTGTGTTGCCCACCCTTGACTCCACCATCTGCCCGAAGTGAGGGGGTGCTCCCTGGAAGTTGAGAGAAGGGAGCCTAGACATTGTAGAGGAGCCCTCTTGGGCACCAGCTGGGGGGAGCCCCATAAAGGGGAAGAAGGGCTCCCAGGGGCTGGGGGATGAAGTGAGGAGAAAGGACCTGGACCCTGCATGGGGGAAGGGCCTGCGTGGTCATGAGACCAGTACTCACCCCCAAGTAGGGCCCTGGCCAGGAAGTCCACGCTGGAGGGGTCAGGAGCAGGGCCCTGGAATGGGCCCATCTGGGAGCTGGCCGGTGGCTGGGGGAGGGGCATGGCCACAGGCCAGAAGGGGGCTCACAGGTAGATCTCACGCTTGGCTGTCTGGGCAGATGCCGGTGTGGCTGCAGGTGGGAAGTCCGAGGTCTGGGTCAGGGGGATTTCCTCCAAGGTGGCCGAGTCCTTGCAGGAATCATGGCTACTGTGGGAGAAGGCACTGTAGGAGGGCAGGAGGCGCACGGGGGCCGTTTTGGTGTTCCGGTCTTCCGGGGGGCTGGGGCTGCCGGCGCCCACAGGCTCCTGCCCTCCTCGGTCCTGGTAAGGCACGAAGGTGGAGAGTTTGAGGGCGCTGCTCTTGGTCCGGCGGCTGGGAGACGACTGGCCAGGCATCCAGCACGTGTCGGAGTGGCCAAACTCGCTGCACTCCTGGGTACATGTGCCTGTCATGGCGACATCAGGCAAAGGGCGCAGGTCTGCAGGAGACAGTGGGGAGGACAGTCTTCAGGCAAAGAAACCTCACAAAGCTCCACTCCGTGGCTTCCCACAGGTGCCCACACCCTGCCTCAGAACAGGGTGCGCGCCCTCTTTGCCCACTGAGTTCACAGGTACACACACCTGCAAATAGACACACACCCTCCCACCATCCACCGCATGCTCTTCTCTCTCTCTTTCTCATACAATCTATCCTTAAATAGATGCGTTCCTCCATCCTCAGCCAACCCCCAGCTCTCCTATCAACACGCCCACCAAATCTGCCCTCAGACAGGTGCATAAACACAGAACCCATCTACACACCCCATCATCTGTCTATCTCCAGACCGGCTTAAACGAGCAAATCTACCCTTAGGAGTGTGAAACCCCCATCCTCATTTAAAGGCACAATATCTCTGTCTGTCTGTCTGTCTGTCTGTCTCTCTCTCTCTCTCTCTCACACACACACACACCCCTATCCTCAGATAGGCATGGACACACAGATCTACACTGGGCATCTGAATCCTCAGACGAATGTGGGCACATACCTTCTGAACCCCCTCAAACTCACCATGCTCCCAGCTGTCCTGGAACCCCACCCTTCCACAGCATAGCAAGGCCCTTCTTTAAAGCCAGGGAGAGGGGATGAGCTTCTGTGTGGACAGTTCACATAGAAGCACACACCCAGGTACTCACAAGCACACTCATGCAACCCCTCCCCACCTCACTCCAGCCCCCTATGCCAACCACCACCCCTGGCCTAGCTCCGGCTCCCTGCCCAGAACACCCACGGGAACAGGAGTTGGCCGCCTGACATCAGTAGCCGGTGTGGTTGCTGGGCAGCGGGGGTCTCCATGGGAACGGCTGGGCCATGAGCACTTCCTGTCACAGTTGCCCCTGTCCTGCCCTTGCTCAGGGACGGTACCAGGCGGTGACCCTCCCTCAGGGACATGACTGAGCAGCACTGCCTGGGGCAGGGGCTCCCTTGGTACCACCCACCCTGGCTTGGCCTCCTGCCAGTGCAAGGTGAGGAGGGGACAGCTCTGTTGTTAACCCTCAAAGCACCAAGGCTCTTCCTCTCAGGGCAGAGTTGGGAGACCCAACTTGGCACAGAGCAGAGCATGGGCACTGGGTGGGCGGAGCTGGGTGCTGGGCCAAGTCCCACAGACCCCAGACCCCAGAGCAGCTCCCACATACCTGGCACTCCGCCTCAGGGCCTGCTCCGGCCAGCCGGCTCTGCGCGGGCACAAAAAGGACGAGATGGGCATGAGATAGAGCATGGAGGGGCATAGTGGGATGGAGGGCCCTCTGAGACCTAGGGCCTGGGATGTCAGACAAGTGCCCTGTTCCTGAGAGCTGGGGAGTGGAACTTTTCATCGTTTTTGGGGGGGTAGTTTGGACGGAGGGAGGGGGCAAGACCCAAAGACAGCTATAAGGTGGAGAGTCTTTCAGTCCTAAGGGGAAGCTTATTCAGTCTCCCCCTCCACAAGCTACCATGGATGCCTTCAGACACACACACATGCAATACGCACTACACAGACACACGCATTTTGACAGCACACCCACCATCTATCCCCACACTGACCTCTGCTCTGGCCCAGACATCCCTTCTGCCATCACCCTTCAAACCCCTCCCAGACAAGCCTTTCCCCTCCCCACACCTCCCCGCTCCCTTTCCTCAGCTAAACCCTCTCCGGCTCCTCCTCTCAGGGGATCATCATACCCTTTTCTGAGCTCCTCATAGCATCCAGGGTCCCCTCCCCTTTCTCAAGGCCCTCTGACCCCATTAATGGACCCTTATTACCTCGAGGTTCCCCCAAGTTTCCCTCACCACCACCTGAGCCCTCTGGCCACCGTTCTCCTGGTCCCTGTTCCCAGGAAGTCAGTATAATGTGGTACTGAATGCAAGGTCTTAGGAGTCAGAGAAGCCTGGGTTTGAATCCCTCCCAGCTCTGTCACTTCCTGCGTATTACTTTGGGCAAGTGACTCAACCTCTCTGAGCTCACCGTTACTCCATTATAAAGAGAACAATAAAGTTCTCAGATCAGAGAGAAGTTGTGAAGATTAAATGGGTATATGGCTGAAAGCACTCAGCACCACGATTACTGCTGAACACACAGCAGGAGCTCAATAAATGGAAGGTATGTTTAAACTCCGGTCACCATTCTCAGCTCCTGCCCACTCCCGGGGCGCCCTGACCGTGCTGGTGCTCCTCACCGTTCTCAGGGTGCTCCATCTCTCCTATGCTGCCATCGGGCGTCGTGCGCTCGTAGTGGTCCTCGGGCAGGGCCAGGGGGCCGAGTCGGGGTCCCGAGGACGACTTGCTGGACGGCGTCTCAGACTCCTCCAGGCCACTGTCATAGTAACTGTGCTGGGACGGGTCCTGCAGCTCCTGGGCCTGACTGGTGGCGGAGAATGTGACGCGGCGGTGAGGTAACTGCGGGGACAAGGAGTGTCACTAGTGGCAGGCAGGCTGGCCCCAGGGGGCCCACCACCACCACGAACCCCAGCCCCTGCCAGGCCTGCCCCAGAGCTTCCGGTCCCCCAGGCCTCAGCAGCACCCGAGAGGAGGCCCAGCCCCCCTAGCAACAGCAGAGCCCCCAAGAAAGCACAGATGCCAGTCGAGGACTTCCCCTTAATTCTAGGACAGCTCCCAGGATAGCCAAGGCCACACTGAAAGTCCCAACACAGCATAGGCCCCGGTGTTGTTAGAGCCCCCAGGCCACCACAATAAGCCTAATCCAGTACAACCACTCACCGCCGCACAGCTTCCCAGTATTGCCACAGCCGTTAATTCTAGAACAGCCCACACCAGAATAGCACAATACCAGCCAACTCCCCTAATTCCAGCATAGCCTTCAAACACGAGCAAGCTTCCGATTTCTAGAACAGCTTCCTTAAAGCAGTATGAACTCTTTATTCCAAAACAGCTCACCGATACCAGAACAGTTCCCTAATTTCCAAATAGCATCCCCGAACTTCAGCTCCTCACCTGTCTCTTTGCTCTGTAACTTCCCATTGCCTCCATCCAAATGAGATCGCAAGGTCTTTCTGATCCTCTGTTCCTACCCCTGCTGTGTGATGCTGCCGGCTGCCTCAGGACTCCCTCCTGCGTCCCCTCCCACTCAAGCCCCTTGTCCCCACTTCATCCCCCTCTAGAGAGGCCTGGGAATGGAAAAAGGTGGGAGGGAAGAAGGAAGGGGAGCCTGATAACAAACCAGGGCCCCTTGGGGGTGGGGAAGCAGAACAATGGAAACTCCTCCATCCTCCAGATCAGGAAAACAGTATTAACTGTAGAGGGTAGGGCCCAGGAGGACCTGGGCATAGGGGGATGGGCCTGGCATCCATCAGGAATTAGGAAGGCGGGCCTCAGATGGATTCTCCTTCTAGGAAATGGGAAGGAGCTTCTGGGAGGGGTTGTGGCTTGGTGGAGCCTGGACTTAGAAGCTTGGACTGGGGGTTGGGATAGGGGCAGTGGAACCGTGACAGGCGGCTCCAGGCAGCCCTGTCTGCCTGCCACAGGTTAATGATCATCCCAGGAACCTGGCAACCTCAGCTTGGCACTTGGCACCACCAACCAGTCACCCAAACACCCACCTGGGACTGCCACTGATTTTCCTGCCAACTAGAAATCAGGAGTTGTGGAGGGTGTAGACCCAGGGTCCCTGGAAGCCAGGGGTGGGAGTAGCTCAGGCCAGGGCTCTCCTTGGGCTGAGTCTCCAGGCTCCCTCCAATCCTCTAAGATTTCGCTGGTGCTTTGTCTTTATTCTAAAGCCCTCAATAGGAACTTATCAACAAGGCCAGAGGAAGGGGTCCTGAGTTTGCAGACCCACCCTCCTGATACCATAACAATCTCCATCCCATCCAAGGCAGTTGGGGTGGTGACGGGAGCTGTCAGGACAAGGAGCCCTGAAGCTTTTGGGAAGGCAGCCCAGAACTACCTTCCCATCTTGGCTCCCACCTCGTCTTCAGGAATAGGCAACCCTTCTTGGGATCCATGTTGTTATCCAAAACACCGAATGGTCTGGGTGATGACAGACGAGGTCCCCAAAATGGACCTGGACATTTGGGGCTGGGATGTTGTAAAGGAGCATCGTCCACCTGGTGTTGAAGTGAACAGTCTCCAGGAGGGGGTCTGTGAGGCACAGGGACATCTGGTTGTCAGGTGCTTCTCCTTCCAGTTTTCTCCAAGATGACAGCCAGTAACTCTCCCTCCCCAAAGAACCTATACATTTGGTAATCCAAAGCTTCAGACTTGCCTACTAGGCATGCCCCTTGGTCTCTTTTGCCTTGGATTTTTTTTCTGTAAAATGAAGGGTTGGATCATACTCAACCCTAAACATTCCCTGTAATTCTTATCACTATCAAATCTTAAAAAGCCTAGATCCCAAATCTCTCTGACTCCAGTCCTGAAGTTCTAGACATTTGCTGGATATTTCCCATTGGCCGTCCCTACTGGTCCTTCAGATTCAACAAATCTGAAACCAAATTCTTCTTTTTCTTTCACCAGCTTATGCATGGGCAGCAACTTCATCACTGTCCTATCACCCAGACACAGAAGGAAAATGTTTACCTGGGAATCCTGGTAGGTGTCCTACTCATTCCCCCTCCCTACCCTATATCCAGTCATCCTGTGAGCCCTACAGGTTGTTTCTCCCTAAGTTTAGCCAAATCCATCCATTCATTGTCCCCACTGCCACCATTTTAGTCCAGACCTTAGAGTTTCAGTCTTGTACCTTCACCTTTACCCCCTTTATATCCACCATACGTTCCACTGGACTTTCTAAAACTCAGTTCATCCAAAACTCATGAGCTTTTTCAGGGGCTCCCATTTCCTGTTCAGGAACTTCTGGCATGGCATCTGTGTCACCTACAACCTACAGTTCTTCCCATCTCCTCTCTCAGCTCTCTTCTATAGCCTTCATGCCAACCAGAATATTCCCCTTCCTGCCCTCTCCCTGTCCCCAAGTTGGCCATGCTCACTGCTGCCTCAGGAGCTGGTTCCCTTGGTTGAACCTCCTGCCCAGCTCCTGCTCATCACTGAAGAGCTGGCTCAAGTTTGACATTTTCCTTCCAGGAGCCCACTCCCTTGTCCTCTGCAGGTGTTATACTGCATTCCTCAAAGAAAGGGAGGGGGCACTATGGTCAAATAAATTGGGAAAACCCAGAGTTATACAAAGTGTAACAGGCTCCCCCCAATTCTCACAGGATTGGCAGAGCCTTTAATAGGTTAATGTGATAGTGCATCTCTTACTCCCCAAACTAACTTAATCACAGGACCCCTTTTGTATAGTATTATGGATAAGAGCAGACTCTGGAAGTCAGATTTCCTGATGCTTTCCGTTTGAATTCTGACTCCATCGCTAACTAGTTTTCACTTCTGGAAAATGAGCATCATAATGACTTATGTCACAAAGACTTATGAGCACTGAATGAGCTAATTCACATAAAGTGCTGAGTAGGGTACATTGTACCTAGTATAAGGTAAAAAAAAAAAAAAAAAAAAAAGGAAGCATCTAGTTGCAGAAGTTATAGTGGAACAACTTGGAAAAAGCTTTACTATGTCCCACTCGACATTTAAGATTCTCAGTTGCCTCATCTTTTCCCTTGCATGTGTCATACAAATACGACCATTTCCCTTCAGGGTCTAGTACTATGCTGACCACACAGTAGGAACTTGGCCTAGGTGTTTCAGTGGCAACCATGGTGTTGTGGTTTGGTTGTGTCTGAATGTTGGGAGATGTGCAATGTGGCTCCATGGATGTGTTGGGTTGCAGCTGAGTAAGGGATAATCCCTCAGCTGTTGGGAAATAAAAAGAGATGAAGAAGCTAAAGGGAAAAGAGAAAGATGCACCTGGCAGCAGCAAGCATGGGAACAAAAGAGAAAGAATGGTTGGTCAGGAGTTGCTGGAGGTCCCCCTAGAGATGCTTATTTGTCCAAGTGAAATGACATGAAACTAGATTTCACTTGCCCATGCCCCACTCCTCCAAAGCCCCCAGGAGTTTTTACTTTGGGGGTACGCCCAGGGCATTGGGGAGTTTGTGGACAGAATCAGGGTAGAGAGCTGGCGCCTTGAACCTCCTGGGAGTGTCTCAAGGCTCTTCAGTCACCATGGAGACGCGTCGCCTCTGGCCTCAGAGACTCTCCCAGGACCTGAGGCCCCTCACCCAGGCTTTAGCCCCTGTTCCCCTTGGGCACAGCCAGAGACAGGGCAGACCCAGGAGAGCAAGAAGTGAGAGATGGAGAGAGAGAGAGTGAGTGAGAGCCAGCAGCCCAGGGGTGGCCAGAGCAAGGAGCTGAAGGAAGGGAAGGGAGGAGAGGTAGGATTAGGATACCTCAGCCTCAGTCAGAAGGGAGCACCCTAAGAGTGGGGATACAGAGCAGGCCAAATCCAAAGAACCTCAGGATTCCCTCCCATCTCCCTGGGCCCTCCCTCCCAGTAGCCCAGGCTGGCGATCATGGTGAGGACATGCAGGGCAGGGCCCAGTAATTGTTGGGAATTGAGTTCTGTTGGGATGAAACAGCTGGGAAAGGGACTTGGGGAGACCGTGCCCTGGAGGAAGGTGGCTGGTATAATCAAGGGCAGGCAGTACTCCTCGCTGTACTCCTCCCTCACCCGGTGCTCTGGCCTGAGCTCTGTCAGGGACTGCTCAATGTGAGCAGATTGGAAGGGTCAACTCTCAGCCAATGGACAAAGGGCAGGACTTGGGTGCATTTCACTTGGGTGCAGCTGCCCTTTCTTGGCGCAGGACGTCATTCCTAGGGAGAAGGCTTTACAAACATGGGATGAGGGGACACGCTGTCAGACGTGGGGGTAGATGGGATGACAGTAAATTAAGATAGGGTTGGGGTTGAACACAGGTCTAGGAAGTGGGAAGGGGCAAAGAGAAGGGATGGGGAAATTGGGGAAACCTAAGGACAAAGGGCTGTTTCCAGTCTCTCTCACTCCTTCTCTCAGTTCCGGGAAAATAAGAAACCAAAACTCCAAAAATAGAGAACTTTATTGTCAGAGGTAAGTGTTTGGGTCTGGGGAAGGGGAGCTGGGGCCCAGCCACAGGAGCCTGGGGTGGGGAGGAGGCTGACACAGCACACCTAGAAGGCACAAATAGGGAGGCCCCCTTCCCTGACAGAGTCCCTACTCAGTTACCCCCTAGGACCCCTGGTCTCCCTGTTTCCCTTCTAGAGAAGCACCAATGGCAGGTCTCAGCTAGAGACCCAGGTTTGGAATAGACTTCTTCACTTCCCTCCCACACCTTCTGCCCTCAAACCCCTCTGCTCACCCACCCATCAGCCCCCACCAGCTAGACCAGGTGGGGTCTAGTGTCTCGGGATTTGACAATCACAGGCTTCTCCCAGTGGGGCGGGGGCAAGGAGGAGGATGCCACAGAGCACACCCTCCCTCAATTTTCACTAAGCCTAATGCTCTGAGCCTGGGTGAGGCAGCAGTGTCATCACCAAGGCCCCAGCATCCCCAGATCTTTGGTCCCACCTCCCACCACTGGCTCGGGTCGGCCCCTACGGGCTGGTGAGCACACAGGTCTGATACACCTGCTCTGTCACTCCCATACCTCAGTCCAGATGGCCCCATGATAGGGGTGGGGTAGGGGCCGGGGTGTGCTGAGCCGCAAGGGCTGGCCTACCTGCTTGCTGGGGTATTTGGGGGGGTTGGTGCGGTAGCTGTAGTCGGAGTACTGCTCAGAGCCTGTGGACGTGGTGTCACCTGTGCCCACGAATGTGTTTGCAGGTGGCAGGTCCTGCACCACCTGGTGCTTCTTGGAGGCCGAGGGTGACTGGGGCTGCAGCTGGATGGAAGGCAGTGGGGAGTTAGAGCGGTAGTGGCGGCCCAGGTCAGGGCTGCCCGGTGGATAGTTGAGGGGCAGGTGGATGCGGGGGCTGTCCCCAGGGGCATCGCTCATCAGGTTGAACTTGAGGGATTTCTGCAGCCCGGCCTCGTCCTCATCTTCCACTGGCTTCACAGGCTTTGGGGACTTGCTCTTCTTGCCCTTGCTTTTGTTTCCCTTGGAGGCTTTGCTGCTGGGCTTGGGGGCATACAGGTCCTTGGTCTCCTTCTTTCCGGCCTGGTAGCCACTCTTGGCTTCCCGCTGCCGGCAGTAGCGCACAAGCACTGCCAGGGCAATGAGCAAGGCCACAGCCACAACACCAGCCACCACACCAAAGAGGATGTTGCCACGCTGCTTGGAGCGCTCGTATTCCGGATCCCCAGCAATGTCGATGTCCAGTGGCGTGTCCAGGCTGTGGCCCAGCAGGGTCTCTAGCAGGGTGCGGTTGGCCAGGGTCTCGTTGACATAAAGGTGGACCAAGGCTGTGCCATAGCGTGGGGGCTTGCCACGGTCACTGACCTTTACCACTAGGCGGTGCAGCCCGTGGTGGCGCCGCTCAATCTCCTTCTCGAGGGTGATGGCACCTGAATGTGACCCGATCTGGAAGAGTCCGTAAGGGTTGCCACCAGCAATGCTATAGGTCAACTCAGCATTGACACCAGAGTCAATGTCCTCAGCTGTCACCTGGCTGACCGTCTCACCAAGACGTGTCTGGGGGGTCAACAGCCGGTGGGAGGTGTTGGAAGGGGCAGTGATAAAAGGCGCATTGTCATTCTCGTCCAGCACGTTGATGGTGACACCAACATAAGCTGAGCGAGGTGGGACACCGCCATCCACCGCCTTCAGCTGGAATGTATAGGTGCTTTGCTGTTCCCGATCAAAGCTCAGGCTGGAGAGAATGGTGCCCGTGCCATTCTGAATAACAAAGTCACCATTGTCCTGCTCCACTGTGAGCTGTACCCGGGCATTCTCCCCCTTATCCCCATCAATGACGGTCACCATGCCCACTGGACTCAGTGCCGGCATGTTCTCCATCACTGAGAAGTTGTAGCCACTCAGCATAAACTTGGGGTCATTGTCATTGCAGTCCAGCACGTTGACGAGGACGGTGGCTGTGCCCTGCAGGCTCGGGCTGCCCCGGTCGGCTGCCACCACCTTTAACTCATAACTGTCCCGCTGTTCCCGATCAAGGGATGTCTTCACCCGGATCTCTCCAGTCTCAGGTGAGATGGTGAAGAGGCCCTTGGCGGCTGGCTCAGGCTCCAGAGAGTAAACCAGCTCAGCATTAGAGCCCGAGTCAGCATCACTGGCAGTGACTTCGGTGACCACTTCACCTGGCTTGTTGTTTTCTGGGAAGGCAACCTCAGTGACGCTCTGGGTGAAGACAGGTGCATTGTCATTGACATCTACCACCTGTACCTTGAGGGAGTTGGTACTAGAGAGTGGGGGATTGCCAGAGTCCACGGCCACAATCTCTATGGTGTAGTCCTTGACCTTCTCGTAGTCGAGCGGGGTGGTGGTCTGCAGGAAGTACTTCTTTTTGCTGTCACTTCCAGTCTCACTGGCCTGGCGTAGCTGGAAGGGCACGTCACCTGCCACCACACAGGTGACAGCTGCATTCTCTCCCTCATCTCGGTCAGATACCTGTACCAGGGCTACAGCTGTCTCCTCTGCCACATCTTCTGAGATGTTCGCCATCCCGTCTTGATGGGTCACCAACCCTATGCCCCGGATCTCAATGGTGGGGGCATTGTCGTTCATGTCCTTCACAGTCACCACCACTTGGGCGCGGGCACTCTTGGGGTTGGTGCCTCGGTCCTTGGCGAGCACTGAGAAGCGCAGGGTACTTACATCTTCACGATCCACGGGGCCCTGCACAGTAATAAGTCCAGTGTTCCTGTCCAGTCGCAGAAGACGCTTCACCACTTCAGGCGCCTGGTGGAATGTGTAGTCAATCTCCGCATTGGCACCTTGGTCCGAGTCATTGGCTTTCACCTTCAGGGCAGGGGAGAAGAGGAAAACAGGAATGAGTTAGTCTGGGGATAGCAAAGTCAGGGACACGTGTGCTGCCTTTCCAATGAGCACAGCAGATAGAATTCATTGAACGTGGCACCATTTCCAAAAGCAGCACCTATACTGCCCTTTTCCCAACCCTGACATTGTGGCAGGTATCACTGATCTATTTCCCGGAGGAGCACAGACGCAGCCTGCAAATCCTCAGCAGCGCTACAAGCAACTAGTAGAGATGGGATGGGGCATAATTCAACTCTGCTTACCATTCCTGTTCCAGTGTGCCCAAATATGGGGATGAGGATCCAGCTAGCAACTGGGGCAGCCCTTCCAGCCAGTTAAACTGGCCTTCAACCCTTCTAGAGAGCTGGAAAGGTGTGAGTAGTGGAAATGGCATGTATGCATGACATATGTGTATAACATGCACGCATGCACACACATGTGTTACAAGACTGGGGTTATTTGTTATCGTGTGAGAAGGTACGTGTTTGTGCGCTTGTGTATTTGCACACGAGTAGAGCCCCACATGCCCCACCTGGAGGCCACAGGTGAGGGGATTTCTTTTGAAAGGAGCCAGGTGGGGATATGGGTCAGAGTGAGCCTGCCAGGCCACTGCTCTCTCAAACCGGGGAAACCTGTTTCAGCAGCTTCTTCCCTCCTGCCTGGCCCTGGCTAGGCACCAACTTGAGGAATCTGGGCGGCCGAGCTGCTGCGGCCGACAGGGAGGGGTTAGTGCAGGCCACAGAGCTTGCTGGCAGCGGGCTGGGATCCCAGCACCAAACAATGAACTGTCTGTCCCTTTGCAGTGGGCACGCCCTCCCACGCCAATGCCGACGCATACTTGGCCCAACTCTACAAATATGGGTGGTGATGGGGCAACAGGAACCTGGTGGGAATGGCTATGAGGTACCACTGGTCAGGGAGAAACAGAGGGTTCGAATTACGTCACAGACAGACAGAATGTGATGGCAGTAGGATGTGGGTGTTGGGGATAAACAGACAGGTATAACTTGGCAGAGTCTCTGAGAAGCACAGCGGACGAGGCCTGGGTTCAAATCCCAGCTCCACCACTTTCCAACTAACTATGTGACCTTGGGCCAATTACTCAACCTCCTCAAGCCTCAGTCTACAAAATGTATAAAATGGGGATAATAATAGAACCTATCTCACGGGGTTGTGGTGAGAATTAAGTGAGATAATACTTCTAAAACTGCCTAACACTGCCTGGCACGTGGCAAAAGCTCCCTAAATAGCATCTATCCCTCTTTTTTGTTTTGTTTTGCTTTGTTTTAGAGAGAGAGAGCATGAACTGGGGAGAGGGACAGAAGAAGAGAAAGAAAAAGAGAAAAAGAGAGAGAGAGAGTTGTAAGCAGGCTCCATGCCCAATGCAAAGTCCAACGCAGGGCTCAATCCCATGACCCTGGGATTATGACCTGAGCCGAATTCAAGAGTCAAATGCTTAACCGACTGAGCCACCCACGCACCCCAACATTCATCCCTCTTTTTGTCCATCCACCTGTCCATCTCAGAAAATTTGTGCTAACACAGTGCTGGACACCACATCTGATGGGCCCTCAAACCACTGCTAGTCTCCTCTCCTTCTGGCTGGGAACCAGCACTCTTTCAACAGTGGAGACACCTGGGCAGGGCTTCCTAGCTACCCTGGTATTTGCTAACCCCTGTGAGAGCCAACCTGTTTCTTCTCGCCAACCGCCCTGTCCCCGGTCTATCTGTCCCCTACCTTTTCATTATGATTTCCACCTCTCCCTGTCTCCAGACTGGTCACCCTGCTTCT
Source organism: Panthera onca (assembly GCF_046562875.1). NCBI lineage: Eukaryota > Metazoa > Chordata > Mammalia > Carnivora > Felidae > Panthera > Panthera onca. The sequence goes on along the minus strand of NC_138339.1, from coordinate 121,632,516 downwards.
TATCTACCTGTCTTGCCATCTTACCTCCCTTTGTCTGGATGACTCTTCACTCCTGTCTCTGTTTCCCTCCCCGCCTTTTTGAGTTCTTCCTGCCTCTTTCCCACTGCTTGTCCTTTCCCATCCTCTCTTTTCTGCCCTTCCTCTAGCCCCATCTCTGCCCTGCTCTCTTGCTTCAGCCCACTGGAAGGGGATCTAAGCTGTTACATGCATAGGCTTTGAAGCCAGACTGCTGGATGGGGTCAGGGTGGGATGTGAACACATCAGCTGGGTGAGATCAGGTGAGTTTCCAAATCTCTATGGGCTCGGTTTCCCATCAGTGAAATGGGGATAATGCTTACCTTGTACTGTAAGGATTAAATGACATAATACACATAATGTGTTCGGAACACTGCCTGGCACCCAGGCTGTTATTATTCACCATCTCTGATGGTCTGTCTCCCTATTCTTCCTCAGTCTCTCTTCTACACGTTCAAGTCCACCAGCCTCTTAAAAAAAAAAGGACAGGACTGAAACTCCTTCCCATGCCCTGCTTCAGTTTAAGGATACAGAATGAAGGGTTTCCCAGGATGGTAACGGTATACAGGGCAGGCTGTGCCCTCCTCAGCTCCCTCACTTCAAAGACAGACAGCTTCAGCCCAGGGGGAAGGAGAAAGGAGCTGGGGCTGGCAGGAGGCCAGGGCTGAGATGACAGCAGGAGATACGCCCACCTGTCTGCAGGGACGCTTTCTTTGCTCCCTCCCAGGCCCTGGCTCCACCAAGCTGCCCAAGCCCCTGGGGCAGTTCCCATGGAGAGGGGTGCTGAGAACTTCAGTAGAAGCAACCGACCCCCCATTGTACCAAGCATCCCATACTCAAGAGCACCCTGTACCAGGGAAGGAAGCTGGTGTACAGACAGACATCTGACTGCAGTTTTCTAGAACTGTGAGGACTCACTTGGCTAAAATAATCTCATTCGACTGTCAGGGAGAGGCAAAGTAAGGCTCTGTCCTCTAGTTTCAGGAGAATCTCATGTGGCTAAAGGGCCATTGGTTGGTTGGGAAGATATTCTCATCTCTGGAGAGACTGTTCTTGTTCTAACTTGGCTCACTCAGCTGGGGAGGAGAATATCTTTTGACTTGGGAGGGGATTTCACTTCTCAGAGGTTTCTCCAACTTGAGTCGGCCTTGGGAATGGGGGGGGGGGGATTGTTGTTCATATGCTATCTGTGCTATGCTATGTCACTCTAAGTAGTTTGATAGAGGAAAACCATATCACCTGCTGGGGTAGGGTGGGGCTTATAGGAAGATCTCACTGGGGCTGGGGAAAAAAGCTCTTACCACAGTACCCTGGCAGTTTCCCCTTAAGTAAAGGGAACATTCATCAGGCTGGGTTGGGCTCCCATTTCTAAAGGTGGGAACCCTAACAGTTAGATGGAGGGGCCTCTCACCTGGATGACTGAGTGGCCTATGGGGCTGTTCTCAGACAGCTCAGCCTCATAGGAGGGCCGCTCGAACTTGGGGGCGTTGTCATTGGTGTCAAGCACAGTGACTCGAAGCAGGGCACTGCTGGCACGTGGGGGGCTGCCACCATCCTGCACCTTGATGGTGAGGTCATAGGAATCCCAGCGCTCCCGGTCCAGGTTGCCCATCACGATGAGCTGTGGCTGCTTCCCCTCCTGGTCCTCTGCCACCTGAAGCCCAAATAGCTCCTGGGCCTCGGGCCCGGCCTGCAGCTCATAGGACGCCACACCGTTGGGGCCAGCATCACGGTCAGAAGCCACCGGGATGGGGAAGAGTGAGCCGATGTTGGTGTTCTCAGGGATGGGTAACGTGATGACTGGCGAGGCGAAGTTGGGCGTGTTGTCATTGATGTCCTGTACCTCTATCTGGCCCTCTAACAGCCGGGGACTGCCATTCTGCACGAGGTCTGTAATAGACACCTCAAACTCCAGGATGCAGGGCTCACCGGGGAGCTGGTTCTGGCATTCACGGAGCCCCTCGCGGTCGATAGAGGTCTCCGTGGTGAAGATGTCTCCCGTCTTGCCATCCACCCGCAGGTACGGGGAGCCTACCTCTAGTTTGTACAGGTGGCCCATATCTGGAAAACCGTAGTCAGTTGCGAGGCTCCCAATGAGGGTGTTGGGTGGCTGTTCCTCCAGCACCTTGTACACCACCCGAGTGGCATGGCCTGGGGACGTGGCCAGCAGAAGCAGCAGTGTCAGTAACAAGGGAGGCAGCAGCAACCGTTGCCCCCCAGGGCCTGGGCTAGGCCTCAGGGGCCCCATCCTGGCAGGCTCTAGAATCAGGAGGGCTGCAAGGGGAAGAGGCAAAACAGGAGGTCAGCTGGGAGGAGGAACCCAAGCCAGCCCCTGACTCTCCCTCTGCCACCTATACACTAGCCCATGAGGAGAGCTCAGCTCCAGCCCAGAACCCTGATTCCAAAACCCGGAACCCTGAGTTTCACCCACAGCTGGGTGTAGCAGCAGTGTCTGCCCCAGCTGGAGGAGCAGGTAAGGGGCCTGGAACAAGTCTAGAGCAGCTCCCGCCCATGGAACGCCCTGACCCTCCTGACACTCCCTCCTCCCTGCTCTCTATTCTGTGCTTTGCCCAACACCTCCTTCTCACCAGCATCCTGCCTTAGTCACCCATGGTAATTACCCTGATACTGAGATACAGAGAGACAGCAAGTGGAAGGGGAAGGCCTTAAGCAACCCCCCACATACATGGTAGGAAAGAGACACGGGCACCCCTTACATTCCCCAGACCCCATAAGGAGGGCCACTCAGGATGGCTGGAGAGAGTAGGAAGGACCTCTCATTTCTCTCCCTTCTGAGATGTCAGTCAATATATGTGTATGAGATGTGACATGTCAAATGCCTTTTTTTTTTAATGTTTATTTACTTAGAGAGAGGGAGAGAGAGAGAGAGAGAGAGAGAGAGCGCGCAAGCAGGGTAGGGGCAGAGGGGGAGACACGGAATCCGAAGCAGGCTCCACACTGTCAGCAAAGCCCCATTCCAGGCTCGATCCCACAAAACGTGAGATCATGACCTGAGCCAGAGTCGGACGCTCAACTGACTGAGCCACCAAGGCACCCTCAAATGATTCATTTCTGACAATAATCACCTACAGTGCCCAATGCTTTCACCCGCATGGGGGGGGGGCAGTTGAAACTAGGCACCTATCAAGGCTTGGAGATGGCTGGAGTTGAAGAGAAGGAGTTAGCCACCCACCTCCCCTCAGACACATGCTGCGCTGGCCAGTTCCCAGGACTCCAGCTCCTCCCTCCCTCCCCTACTTCCACTGCGGGCAGACTAGACACCGACAGGTGTGTGGAAGAACAGTGTAGAGGTTAACACTGGGGTCAGGACTGTGGTCAGGGCTGACTAGCCCTGGAAGTGGCATCGGGAGCTGCCCTGGCCTGTCTTTAGCAACTGCGAGCCCAGCAGGTCTAACTGGGACAGAACTGCCAACCACACCACCAGCCTCTCCCTGACCACTCCCCTCCAGGCCCTATGTAGAGTCTCTCAGTAAACATCTGGCTCCTATTTGACCCCTCTCCTCACAGACATCTGGCCCCTATTTCATACCTTGCCCCTCCCCCCTTAACTGGTCCAGTCGCATCTCAGACATGCTTCTCCATGCCAGCCCCCAGGTCCTTCCAATTGGAGCCCCTGTGTGTCACAGCCAACCACAAGCTGCACTCCCATCACCCCAATAACTCACTTCTGCCCATCTCTTCCAGCTTTGAGGCTATGCGCTTGCAGACCCCAGCCAGACCTACTACTGTCCCAGTCTTGACCCCTTCTTCCTCTAGGAGGCCATGGCCATGGCCAGCTCCTCTATTAATAAATCCAAAGTCAAGCATTTCCTGCAGAGGACTCAGGGTCACTCTCCTTTTCCCACCTCCCCTTTTGCACCTGAAGTACCTGCCTCCCACCTGGAAATCCTACCCAGCCTTGTCTTAGGTGGCACCTATCCCACCAAAGGCAGACTCTGGTCCCCCAAGAAGCCTTCCCAGGCCTCTCCAGCCCATGGTGACCTCTCCTTTCTCCAACTCACAGCCATTATTGTCTGCTCCAATCCTGTGGCAATGAATCACTGAGCTCTCTGGGACACCGCCCTCCTGCCTGTGTTGTTCAACCCCAGTACTGTGCACCTATTCCTGCGTTCTCTGGCTCTCCAGGCAAATGCCAAACTTCCTGAAAGTAGGGCCAGGCTCCCTACATTCATCTCCCTGCCCCAACCCACGCACCTTCACAATGCTGGGCACCATGCATTCAACAAATGTTTATTGTGACTTAAAATGTGCCAGGCTCTGTCCCAGGCACTGGAACACAACAGCATACAAGATAGACTCAGTCTGCTACCGTGGAGCTCACAACAGTTCTACCTCAATGACTATTTGTCAATCTTGTTTGGTTGTAATCATTTGGCACATGTAAGGCTGCGGGATGAAGAAGACATCAGACAGTCTGAGGTGGACCCTAACTGCCCATTTCCTGGCTGCTGAGCAGGAGGAAATGATTTAGAGCTTCAGTTTCCTTATCTGTAAAATGGGAATAATACTACCTATTGTCTAGGGAGTTTGAAATTTTGTGGGCTAAATGCCTAGCACACAGTAAATAGTCAACAAATGCTCCCTCAAAGCACCTACAATTGTAGTTATGTGGCTCTTTGGGAAGTAATTTGTCAAATGTCTTTCCTACAAGACTGAGCATACAGCAGGAGAGGCTCTGCTTTGTTTGCTCCTACCTCCTCAGGACGCTGCTCTGGACCCAGGACACAGCAGGCACTCAGAAAGAGGCCTAGGGTGACTATTTTAGCTCCCAGGCTTAGCCTATCCTGGCACTTTCTGGGTGGTTACTGCTTATTTCCTTACCCAATTCCCTTACTCCATTGAGAACCTACCAGGGTCAAATTTAATCCCTCTCTGTTTAGGTCCACAGTAGACTCTTAGCAAATGTTCACTGAACGCAGATTCCCTACACAAGTCAAACACTTGACTTCCTTCACATAGCCTTCCCGAACCACACCAGCTCCCACCGTCACTCCTTGGCAGTAAGGTGCTCAGAATGTGTGAGGCTGCTATCAGATTAGTGTGTGTGCTTGTTCTGAGTTGCAATCTTAATCTCTGTAAAGGAAGGAGGAATTTATCTAATGCCCCATGTGGAACCATCCTCCCATCACTTCCCCTCTACCTGAATGGACCTAGCACAAGGCTCATCTTACTTTCAAGCTCCAACCCAATCACACCTCCAATGGACTCTCACCAAAGAACCTCACTCCCTGCTGGGTATCTGACCCTCTGTCCTCCCATGGGGGTGGGAGGGGAACAGCACACACACACACACACACACACACACACACACACACACGATGGAATCCTCTTGCACACCAATTCTATGCATAAATCTTGGGAGGGTGGGGGTTATATGGGAATTACCCAAAACCTGACACAGAGGAGAAATAAGGCAGTGACTGCTTGCCTCCACTCACTCTCTTCAGAACAGGGATTCTTAACCTTTTTAGATCATAGCCCCCTTTATGAATTTTATGAAACCACGGTGCATATTTTTCCAAGAAAAAATGAATGCTCACACATTTTGGCTATAAATTCAGAGGTCTGTGGTCTGACAGAGTCAGGGTGATTTTGATTTGTAGCGGCTCCAATAGCTACAGGCTAAGCCCTTCCTTCCCCCTCTCAGGGTCACAATACACAGTTCTAACCCCTCAGGCGTCCCAGGCAGCTCAAACACAGTAACCACCCCCTACCCCGCCACACACACACACATTTTTTTCTCTCTCACTCATTCACACTGTCACCCTTATGAGATCCCTTACCTCCATCCAGCAGAAGAGTCAGGAAAGGACTGTGGTATACAACTTCTGAGTTGGAAAGAGAGCCACAGAGGAATATCCAAGGCCAGGAAGGTATGGGGAAGAAGGTGTTTTTAGGAAGTAGGAATTTAGGGGAACATAGGTTTGGGGGTGTGGCTACACACAGTGAGGGCCAGAGTTGAAGAAGCTTTAAGGCCCATGAAGTGCCTGGAAAGTTGCTTTAAAATGATGCCCCCACCCCAGGAATTCTGATTCTAGGGGGAGGGACCTAGAGAACCCCCCACCCCAGACAGCAGGGTACAATATCAGGAAACACTAGGTCCCTGGAGTTAAGAAAGAAGTGCAAATTCTACAGTCGCCTTTACCATCATCATCACTGTCATCACTATCATTATCATCCCAGTTAACACTCCCTGAGATTTTACTCCATTTGCATACATTATCTCATCTAATCCTCCCCACCCTCTGAAACGGGTACTTTATTATTACCCAGCTCCCCATGGTACAGATGATAAAATTGAGGCTCAGAAAGAATAAGGAACTGTCTCAGGTCACAAAAGTAGTAAGTGAAGAGTCAGGACGTGGGAAATAAGAATGTCTCTTCAAGGCCCAGAGTCTGGGGGGGAAAGAAAATCAACAAAGGTCACAGAGGCTAGAATGTGTTTGCTATGTAGCATCTCCTCCCTCCCTCCCTCTCCCCACTCCGGGCTACCAACTTGCCTGGAAAGAAAGAGAGGGCTTGGGGTTCAAGGACTGAACCCCAAGCCTCCCAGGCCTCCCCCCCCCACCCGACCACAGGGCACATGCCATCCTAGGGATGCAGGAGTCAGAGGAACCAGGACCAGCAGTGAGGCAGCCCTAACCCTGGCCCCCAGCATCCCTGAACTTTGCTCAGGTGGTTGGTTATTGGGAGTCATTAGTCCCAGGCGGCAGCTTTTGAAGTGATTAGCATCTTATCTGCCCTTGCCCAGGCACTGGCTGCCTTCCTGGCAAGGGTGTCCCCACCTCTGCCCCGTGACATAGGCACCCTGAGAAGCAGAGTTGCAGCATACACAGTGATTCATTCTTCTCAGGCCTGAGGAGTGCAATAAGGTATGAGGGGGCAGAGTCCAGGGAAGGCCAAGGAAAACGCCATCTGTGTCAACATCTGGGGAGGGAGGAGAATAGCAGTGAAGGTTCACCTGGAACCTTCAGTTTCAGTCCACCTCAGGGACCATGGTCCACTTTCTGATGAATGCTAAAACACTTAGAGGCAGCCGTCACTGGGACCAGGTCAGCTCTGACCCCCACCCTTCTTACCCTTGCACTGTTACACAACAGCCACTACCACCAGGGGCAAAAAAAAAAAAAAAAAACAACAACAACAACAAACAAACAAAAACCACAAAGGACAAAGCCAACCTCTGGGAGAGTAGGGTAAACAAGCAGGGCTGTGTGGGGTGGAGCTGTTCAGAGACTTCCCACAGTGAACAAGTGCACAGCCCTCAGCTCCTCTCCCTTCTCTTTCACAACCCTCTATTAGCCTCTGCAGGGCTTCCAGGCACCTGCATTCTTGAGTCAGATTGTTGGGCTCAAACCCTTGCTCCACCACTTACTTCCTAGCTATATGACCTTGGCCAGGTGACTTCACCTTTCTGAACCTACTTCCATATTGTGGAATGGAAATAATAAATTCTGCCCCTTGGAAGGTATCTGGGAGAATTAAATGAGATCTGTGGCATTGAGATCTATTACGTTGTAAAGGACTGATATATATACATACATATAGCATTTTATTTCCAGCATCAGGCACACAGTAGGTGCTCACTGGTTCAGTAAATAAATGCACCCATCCCCTGCCAGTTGAGCAGACCTATGAAGACAAGGTTGGTGTGTATCTTACCACTGTATTGCATCCTCACCACCCACCATGGGCCCTGGTGGATAGCAGGTGCTCAATACATCGTTGAAAGAATCTCACTCTGCAGCACCAGCTATCCTTGCTCAAGGTAGGGGTAGCCCTCACCCCATATCAGAAGAGCCTTCTCCATCTCCTCCCCATCCCCCTCCCGACCCCCCACCCCCACCCCCGCCCCCGCAGGCCTTCTCCTGGTGCTTCCACCCCTCTCCTCCCAGCAGTAAGCTCACTATTTCTATCTAGCCCAGATCCCCTGACCGAGTAGCCACAGCAGCATCAGCCCCTCTGCTAGGAAGATACCAGACCATCAAGACACCCTCTTCCAGATGAAGTCACTTACTGAATTGGGTCGGAGGAGAGAGGGGAAACACGCTGCTAGAACTGCAACCAGATCTGCTCCTCTACTACACTACCCCTAGGCCATCCCTGGAGGCCCTTCTCATCCCTCTCCCCCATTCCACCCCACGCCCTGGGCTACTTGTAATTACAGATTTCAATCCTCCTAGACCTCTACGTCAAGAAACTAGCCCCCACCTCTAGGCTGTCACAAACACCTTCGGGGCGACCTCTTTCCTGGCAGCTACGGGAAGTTGGCCCAGAGCAGGTAATGGAAGGCCCCTAGCGTCTTCCGGCAAGGTGTCCTGGACTCCATCGCCGGGGCAACCCCCTGTCTACACCTCCGTGGTCAGCGGGCGCTCCCCGCACACACCCAGAGCGTGGGCATCTCCTCCCAGAGGACGCAGTCGTGTGGTGGTGGGGAACGGCTGTTCCTCCACCATCCTCGGACTCAGGCGGCCCCACCCCCATCCCAGCGACGCAGGGCCTCCGGGAGCTCAAGGCGAGGCGGGGGAGGGGGGAGCGGTGAGAACGTGCCTCGGCTAGCGGGCCCCTTGCGCCCCCGGCCCCAGCGGCCGCCGCGGGGAATCCCTCCTCCTCCGCGTCTCGGCCCTCTGCCTAGGGTCCCCAGCAAGCGGGCGCCGGCGGGAGCCGAGCAGCGGGCGCCGGGAGGGGGCGGGGAGCGAGCCGGCGCCGGAATCACAAAGCGTGGCGAGCCAAGCCGGGTGGGGACATTCTCCAGAAAAGGACCCTCTCAAGGCTAGCAGAAAGGGGTCTTTGCCCCGCACTCAATCCTCACAGACCTCAACGCCTCACCGAATACTTCCAGCTAGAAGAAACAGTCGTCAATCACTGCTGGGGAAACTGAGGCCAGAAGTCTGGCTCCCGAGGGTAGCTGAGTCCGTCTCGCCTACCAGTTTTGCTCCAGCGCGTGCAGCGATCTCCCTTCGGGCCGCAGGGCCTTGCCTGCGCACACGACTCTGGCCTGTAGCCGGCACCCGGCGGAGGGGGCGTCCAGGTGTGAGAGGGACACAGGTGTGCGGGACCCAGGTGTGCTGGGGACCCAGGTGGCTCGCAGAACGCAGCTAAAAGGCCCGAAGAGGGTCGCAAATACCGCCGCAGGCTTGCACCCTCTGCAAAGGGACCTGGGGCCCTGAAGCCCAAGGGAGCCGGGGTGGCGCGGCCTGCCAGTCCAGCCTGTTCCGGGAATACCCGGCCAGGGCTGGCCGCGGAGTGGGGGTGGGGGAGACGCAGGCAGGGAAGCCGGTCCAGCCAGCCCCCAGGGTTCCCGCTGTGCTGATATTTACAATAACAATGTCGTGATTAAGATGAAGGGGCGCTGGGGGCTCGCCGGACCGCCCAGCGGCTTTCCAGGACGGAATCTGGCCTCGGAGGGAGAGGGACTGAGTGTGTATTTGTGTGTATGGGCTGCAGGTGTAATGTGACACTGTTGGTGTAAGGTGTGTGTGACACCCAGTGTTAAGATGTGTGAAGCAGTAGATTCTGTGTTTGTGCCCGTGAGGCGCCGCTGTAGGTTCTACTTTCTGTGTTAGGGTGTGTACCGTCAAGGCGTGTGCTGAGACACTAGGCTTGTGTGTTTATGTGGGTGCAGTTGAGGGGGGCAAGCGAGACGTGTGTTGTGTTATCTATGTTCTGGCCAAGGAGTGCGTAACATATTTTATGGTAGGGTGTGTTCCTTAAAGGAATATGTATGTGAGAGGCTAGGTTTTGAGTGTTCATTTGGCGAACTGTGGCTGTGACACTCGTACATGAGGGCACGGGATTGTGTTTGTGTGTCCATGTCGCCGAATGTCACACCCGGTTATGTTCTGTCGCTCTGTTGTGGCCAAGGGTTGTGTGTCCGTGCTGCCGAGCGTGCAGACGCTGAAGCGGATTATGTGCTAGTGACGGTGCCCCAGTGGGCGCTGGTGTGCGGGAGGTATGTCTGTGTGCACATATGTACGGATGTATGTATGCGTGTACATATGTCCGTGGTCTGGCCCTCTGGTTGCCCGCGGGGAGCTTGAAGCACCTAAGTGATCCGAGCTGGTCGCCCAACAAGTGTGTGTGTGCGTTGTGTATTAGGGTCCTTGCTTGCTTCGTCCTCGGGGAGCCCCCCCCTCAAACTGGGGGCTGCGCGCTTCCCCCAACCACCTCCGTTCGGCGCGCTCCTAGAGTCGCCTTATTCCCCGCGGGTCCAAACGCGCAGGGGTGCGGGACGCCGAGGCAAAGGTCCGGTTCAGCACCCCCTCTTCTCGCTCCGCTCCTCGCCTCGGACTTTGGAGGCCAGGGTGCCCCGGCCGTAACCCCCAGCCCAAGCTCCCAGCCGCCCCCACCTCAGCCCCAGCGCGCTGAGCACAGCCTGGGCCCCCGTGGCCTCGCTCCGCTGAGCGCCCCTCCCTCAGCTCCCGCCGGCTATGGCCGCTCCTGGCCGGGAGCCGCCGCTGCCTCCACCGCCACCGGATCCTTACCCGCCTCGGGGCACCGCCGGCCGCCGGCCCTGCTGTCCATGAGCCGCCACCGGCCCCGGCCCGGGCTGCGGCTCGGCACGGCTCGGGCTGGCGCTGCGGTTCAGGCTCCGGCTCCGGCTGGCTCTGGGCACAGCAGCCCCGGCGGCTTCGTGTCCGCGCCGCGCTCCCGCTCCCCGAGTGTGTGAGGCGGCGGCGGCGGCGGCGGCGGCGGAGCCAGCAGCGAGCGGAGCGCACAGCCCGGCCCGCCCCCTCCCTCCCCCTCCCTCCTGGCCCGCCCGCCCGCCTCCCGCCCGCCTCCCCGCCCTCAGCCCCCCCCCCCCCCCCCGGCCGGGAGGTGGAGCTCGGGACCGCCCTGGTCCCTCCGGGAGGGGACCCCGAGCACTGCTCCCCAAAGCCACGACTCCCCTTCGCTATCTCCCCACTACCCCGGGCCCGGATACACAGGCAGTACCCCTCCCTGGCTCTTCACCTTGCACTTATCCCACTAGAGCCCCCATCTGGGACCCCTCCTGAATTCCCTTCCTAACCTCACTCAAACACCTGTCCCCTACTCTGCCTCTTGGGAAGTTGGGGCAGGGGAAATGTCTCCCCCAGTGCCTTCTTCCCTGGAGGGCATCCGTTCCTCCAGATCCACCTTCTTCCCGACCAGACCCCCAGATCACCCCGCGTGGCCCTCCCTTCCCATTGCGCTCTGGGGAAGTCCACCCCTCCCCCTCTGGCCGAAGCCGCAGAGCGGTCAGCCTCTAAGGCCGCAGCAAGCCGTGGGGGTGGGGCTATGGAGGGGACCTTAGGAGGGGGAGGGTAATGTGACCCGGGGGCTCCTCTAGAATGAGGATGGGGGATATATACAAGAGTGAGAATGAGGTGAAGCGCCGGAGCTTGGGCTCTTCGAGGGTCCCCCTATCACCTGCCCTCAGGGCGGGATGGAATTGTGGCCCCACATATTTACCAGTGACATACACACATTCAGACTCACACGGGTCTCTGCCTCACAAGGCCGCTCGGTGTCACGGCCTGTGTTACACGCCCTCGCAGTGCCACACGCTCCCTGTCACACTCACACTCACCGAGTCACACACGGTGTCACACGCCGTGTCTTACACACTCCTATTCTGGTTTCTCCCTCTCAGCTCTGGCTCTCTGGCGCCATCTAGAGGTCTCTGAGAGCTTGGGAACTCCCTTTCCTGTGCTCAGGGTTTGGTATCCCAGCATCCAAAATGCTCCACTTCAATATGACGTCCTGCCTTTTGCCACTTATAGGCCTAGGCAGGGTGTTCTAGGTCAAAAGAATGAGGAAGACTATCCCTGGCGAGGCCTGGCACTGGGTGTGGAAAAGCCTATTATGGGATGACTGGTTGTTTGGCCTCTATTTGCCATAGCCTCTGTCCCCTTCCTGTCCTCCATTTTCCCATCCCTACCACTTTTATTCCCTTTTTCTTCTTCTTCCTCCCCCTCCCCCTCCCTTCTGTCTCCCCACGTTTCTGTGGAACACTATTCTGGGTAAGGTGGGATCTCAGGCCAGCTAAGAGGGCACTCGAGGACTGCCAAAGATCTCGTGCAGAGCAGCCTCCCTCACTCAGCCTCCCTTTCTGACCTGGGCCCTCTTCTAGTGCCTACTCCCAGCCCTCAACCCCAGGAGCCCACGTGGGAGGCTCTGGGTGGGATGAGCTAGTGAAAGGAGGATCTGTCCTGTAACAGGCTTCTCTACCTCTGTCCCCGCCAAACTCACACTCTCCTCATCATTGAGCACATCTCCAAGGAAGGAATTAGTGGCCCAGAGAGAAGAAATCTTCCACAGAGGAGCTGCCCCAGGCTCCCTGCCCCCAGCATGTGCCCACTGCCCACTGCAGCAAACCCTCCCCAGTTGGCTTGCTGGGAGCCATTCAAAGGCTCCTCTGTTCTCATCCCTTGCTCAGGGCTGAACAAGATAGGCAGCCGCGGAGCTGGGCAGGAAATGCTAATTTCCCAGATGTTCTCCTCCATCCTCCCTGCTCCACCACCATCAAACCCAAATCCTGCACCAAGTGGTAGGAGCAGAACTGGGCCAGAGCAACACAGGGTGTGCCTACTCTTCTCCCTGCTTCCCATCCCCTCCTACCCCAGCTGCCAGGCTGGGCTCTGGGGGGTGGGGGAATCTGAGCCTGGGGCAGTATAGACATGGGGATGATACTGTCTCCCCTAGAAAGGAGGCCAGCAAACAGTAGGGACTAGGAGGTGGCATCTGAAGAGGAGAGAAGCCAAGGCTCCTGGCCTCCTACCAAACTGGGACCTGGCAGTAGAGCAAGTAGAGCACTGGGGGGCTCCTGAAACTAATGGTGCCTGAGATTCCACTTGAGACCTTGCCAGGGGTTGGAGCCTGGGGGATGCTAGGTGTGGAAGTGGTTGGTATTCTTGTCGCCTAAGGCTCTTGCTGTGATATGAATGTACCTGGGATGGGCTGTGGCCAAGAGGACTAGGGTGCTGTAAGGCCTGGCACTATAACAGAAAGGTTGCTGTTTTTTTGTTTTTTAATGTTTATTTATTTTTGAGGGGGGGGGAGTGAGGGAGAGAGAGAGAGAGAGAGAGAGAGAGCAAGCTGTGGGGGGAGGGGCAGAGAGAGAGAGAGGGAGACAGAGAATCTGAAGCAGGCTATGCTCTGACAGCAGAGAGCCCACTGCAGGACTTGAACTCACGAACCGGTGCAATCATGACCTGAGCCAAAGTCGAACACTTAGCCGACTAAGCCACCCAGGCATCCCAGGCATCCCAGTTGCTGTTTCTGACTGCAGCTCAAATACTGTTGCAATGCTGTGATGCTGGTGTACATAGGCTATAGCCAGAACAACACAGAGTACCTACGAGTCTGTTGCCAAGCTCTGTGTGTGTGTGTGTGTGTGTGTGTGTGTTCATGTGTGCATTTTGAGGGAAGAGCTGTAACTGAAATGCCATTGGGCCTGAAGTTATAGGTGTGAGGCTGGCACACCTGAGAATGGCTATAGCAAAGAAGCAGTTCTCTGATAATATGACGTAGGTAGAGCTGTAGCTGGATCCATTGCCTAGGTCCTAGGAGATGAGAGGCTGTTGCTAGGAGCCTGTACCTGGGAGGAAGTCTGTTACCTGGGATAAGAGCAGAGCTACTGTTGTGTATAGGACTGTAGCTGGGATGCTATTGGTCCCGAAGCCATAGCTGTGATGACAGCATACCAGGGATTGGCTATAGCTAAGATGCTGTTGCCCAGGCTTGTGGCTGTGCTGTTACTGTGTGCGGGATTCTAGCTGGGATGCTGTTATGCCTGCAGCCATAGCTCTGAAGCTCAAGTGTAGCTGGGAGGCCATTTCCTAGTAATGTAGCTGGACCACTGTTGTGTGGGGGCCATAGCCCAGACTCTGTTGCCTAGGAGATGAGAAGCTGTTCCCTAGGATGCTGTTCTGGGAGGCAGCATGCAACCTGAGCTGGGACCGATCTGCTGTTGGAGCTGATCTACTGTTTTACTTGGGATGGTTCTGTGTGTCTGTTGCTGCGCCTGTGGCTGGCCGGGTGGGGGAAGGCGAGTGAGTTCTGCCTTGAGGTCTGGGAGATGCCAGGAGCCTGAGGCTGGGTGGGGGCTGCCGCTCTGGGGAGGCTCCAGCAGCTGCTCTGCTGTGGAGCTGGGAAGCCTGTTTTCATTACTGTTTTAACTCTTTTTTTAACCTTGTTTTTCTCTCGGCTGCACTTTCGCTCACTCATTAATTTTGGTATTTTTCTCACGGTGCCTCAGCCCCTGTCACGGCTGCCATGGCAACAGGAGGCAGTGTGCACAGCGCCAAAATATCTGATCAAAAAATAACCAAAATAAGCAAACACCAAAATGGCTGTGCCGGGGGCTATAGCCAAGAGAGAGCCCATGGCTCAGATCCAGGAAACCCAGGCTCCCAAGGGACCCCTTTCACTCCCTCCTCTTCTCCAGGGAAGCTTTGCTGAAAGCCCTGATAACCTGGGAGGCCCCTTCCCAAAAGCCCCCCACAACACATTCTCCCAGGACTCTGAGGCTTCCAGTGGCCCTCACCCAATAGGCAGCTTTGCCTGAAGTGGGAGCATGGGGAGGATGTGAGGGCTGGGGATTACTTCCCAGCAGCTGACAGTTAAGCCTCTCAGAAGCTCCCTACTTGTCCTAGCCACACACATCTATACCCACCCAGCCACCTTCTCCTGGCCCCTCCTTCCTTAAGCTTCTTCCACCTTCTCTGCTCCCAACTGCTAATTGGCCGCCTCTATTTTCTTCTTTTCATACCCCAGCATCCTGATGGGACAGAAGACGGGAGGGAGCTGCAGCCTGCAGGCCCATTGCCCAACTCCTCAGTGGAGGTGCTAGGGAGAGATGCCACAAAAGTATTTGACACCCTGAGGCCTCTGGCCACCTCTAGGTCCAGCTGCCCAGGGACAATTCCTGAATAGTCCTGAATACCCACACTCACTCCAGTTTCCACTCCTACTTCCTGGGAGCCTGCTCATTTCCCGAGGGCCTCCTTCTCTCAAGTGAACATGTTCCCAGGAGAGGTAAACTGATAGAGCCTCATATGAAATAGGAAGGGGCAGAGGTCTTGGTATTACTGTCTCCCTTCCTTCTTCACCCACTCATTTCCCTTCTGAAGGGGACTTTTGGATGTCTGGAGCATTGAGAACTGGAGGAACAGGGATCCCCTCGATTCTGCCTCAAATCACATCACCCAGTTATATCCCTGGCTGCTTTTCTTAATGTCTCTCCCCCAACAGTAAAAGTCTGGTTCCCGATAGGTTTCTGTTGCCACCTGCGAATAGCTAGAACTCACCTCCTGCTTCGTACTCTCAATCCCTATCCCCTGCCACCCCCACCCCCCAAACCCAACCAACAGTAGTGGCCTTGGCCTCCTGGCAGAGCCATCCTGGGCTTGTTTCCATAGAAACTGGGTAGTCTGTGCAGTGCAGGAAGGGATGGGGAGACAGGAGCAGAGAGGAGGGACCAGACCCTGGGGCCTGCCCCAGAAGAAGGGAGAACGGCACTAAGAGAAGGGGAAAAACAACCTGTCCAATGGGAGGGTGGGATCTGGATTTGGGGAGAGGAGAAAGGAAGTAGCAAAAGTTTGGTAGGTTCTGTGTTCATGCAGCTTGCTCTAATGCCTTCTGAGGAGGGTGCTCTGATGCCTCCTGAGGAGGGGACACCCAAGTGCGACGTTTCCTGGTAAGGGGAGGGAGATTTCTCTCTACCCAAGCCCCTAAAATCCTTCTTTAGCAAGAACTGCCTGATCCAGGATGAAACTCTTTCCTAGAGCCACTACTCTCTCAGACAGGGACCATAGGATACCTTGCTTCCCTTAAGAGCTAGCTCCAGCCTAGTGGCTCCGAGCGCTGGAGGCTGGGCAGCCCCGGGACTGGTGGCCGCTGCTGACCCCGTGGCGTGCCGCTCTCAAAGGCCCCATTCATCTCTGGGGGCTGAAGGCGCCATTGTCCCGGTCGGGGGTGGGGGGGGAGGGTTGGTGGGGGCAGTGGGGGGTCTCGACTCAGAAGGAAGGAATGCGTCTGGAGAAGTTGCCTCCAGGGCTCCAGTCTCCAGATCGCCACCAGATCTCCATCGGGACCCCTTCACGACCCCGAGCCCTTTCCCCCATTAGCTCTGAGCAGCCTTCAGGCTTATCCTCAGAGTGGGAACGGCGGAGTACGAGGGAAGTCTCGCCCCACCCACCCTGCCTGCTGTCTTCTAGAGAACGTTTTCTGGCTCTGGGAGCTGTCCAGCACCTCGGGTCCTGACGGACCTTAGACTTGCTTAGGTGCCATCAGGCAAGAGGGTGCTAAGGGTCGTGGGGATCCCGGAGCTGTTCTCCACTCAGACCGTGACCACAAACCACAACTTGCCTGGGTGGGCTTTGGTGCAGCTTTGGGCATGGGGATCTATCAGTGCTGAAAAATGACCCCAGGAGCAACTTCACCGAGGCCCTGTCTTAGCAGAATTGAAGGGTTAATCGCCACCAGGCCACTCCCCTGGAATTACGTCTTCAACTCAGCAGAAGAAAAAACCACGAGAGGTCAGGCCCTGCCTCTCCCTGCCCCCAGTCTCTCCCCATGCCTCTATTTCAGTTTTCCTCCAGCTCTCTCCCTCCTCCTCTCTTTCCCTCCCTGCTGGGTTGGGGGCTGCTGAATTATCATTTCTCAGCTCTGCTAATGTGCTTCCTGCTGCGGGGAGGGATCATAATTCTGGGAGATGATTAAGTTTCAAATTGTTTTTCTTTGTGTTGCTGTAGATGAGGCTTTAATATGGTCCCTTCCCAGACAGGGGGCCTGGCCTGGCCCCAGCTGCCTGCCCCCATCCCTCCTTTGCTAGCCCTCTTCTCTTTTATAGGCCAGATTTGGGACCATTTCCTTTGGGGTCCTCTCTAAACTTTGGGGGGAGGGCATGAACCAGTCTTGATTCAAAGGGGAATACATATGATGTAGTGGTGAGGAACCCTGGGTTTGAAGTCAGACAAGTTAGAATTCAAACCCTAATTCTGCCACTTACTACCTGTTTGACCTTGGATGAGGTACTTAAACTACCTGAGCCTCAGTTTCTTCATCTATTAATTGGGAGTAATTTAATAATTGCCTCATAGAGTGCTTGTGTGGATTTAAAGTGATAATGCATAAGTGCTTAGCAGAGTGCCTGGCTCATGGTAAAACTTGGTAAATGTTAGTGGTCATTTAAAAAATTTTTTTAATTAATTTTTTTAATGTTTATTCATTTTTTTAACGTTTATTTTTTGAGACAGACAGAGACAGAGCCTGAACGGGGGAGGGTCAGAGAGAGGGAGACACAGAATCCGAAACAGGCTCCAGGCTCTGAGCTGTCAGCACAGAGCCCGACGCGGGGCTCGAACTCACGGGCTGTGAGATCATGACCTGAGCCGAAGTCGGCTGCTTAACTGACTGAGCCACCCAGGCGCCCCCGTTTATTCATTTTTTGAGAGACAGAGCAAGCGAACATGAATGAGGGAGGGGCAGAGAGAGAGGGAGACACAGAATTTGAAACAGGTTGCAGACTCTGAGCTGTGAGCACAGAACCTGAGGCGGAGCTGGAACTCATGAACCATGAGATCACGACCTGAGCTGGTCAGACGCTCTGCTGACTGAGCCACCCAGACTGCCCCTAAAAAAATTTTTTTAATGTTTTTTTTATTTTTGAGAGAGAGAGACAGAGCACCACCACAAGAGGGTAAGAGAGAAAGAGACACAGAATCTGAAGCAGTCTCCAGGCTCTGAGCTGTCAGCACAGAGCCCAATGCGGGGCTTGAACTCATGAACCATGAAATCATGACCTGAGCCAAAGTTGGACTCTTAACCAATCGAGCCACCCAGGCACCCTAGTGTTAGTGGTTATTAATACACACATACCCTGTTTGATCCTGCCTCCCCTATCCTCCTTGATTTTATTCTTCAGTAAATGTATATCTAATGCCTAGTATTTTCTAGGCACTTTGCAATAGAAATTAAGTTATCCAGGAGTTAGGAGGTTGGTTTGCTTGCTTATCTTCCCTAAAACACCCCTTCATTCACCTTCACCCCCTTCCCTCCTTTCAATTGGAGTTCACTCTCAGTATATCCTCCCACCTACGTCTAGATCTTCCTTCATTATTCCTACTCCATTCTTGTTTCTTTCACTGCAGTCTTATCACTTCACCTTGATTCTTATCCTCCTAACACAATGCATCTTTTACCTTTTACATCATTCTTAATCCCATTTGGGGCCATCAGAGGGAATAAAGGGGTTGAATTTTCAAACAAGGAGAGAGAATCCTGAGTTATAGTGTGTGTGTGTGTGTGTGTGTGTGTGTGTGTGTGTGTCTAAGGGTCAGACACAAGTTCACACTCAGTGGTAGGTCTTTAGCAGACTTCTGAACTGTCATATTTGAACTGTGTGCTTATTTGCTTCTCTATCTCCTATGTATAAGCCATACAACCCTTGAAATAAAAGTCTGTTTCTTTGCCTACCTACCTTCCTGCTCTGCCCCTGCCTCTTTGTTATACTCTGAATGGGAAAGTCTGCTGGGTGTCAGTAAGAGAAGCTGATTTATGATAATGTATTTTTGTGTCTCTGTTCAACTGGCTTCCTACCCTTCACCATACTGGCTTTTTTGCCCAGTTTCTCCAAGATGTCATTTCATAACTCTTTGAGGACTTGGTTCAGTGCAAAAACAGAAGCTACTCTATGTATTTTATTTTATTTTATTTTATTTTATTTTATTTTATTTTATTTTTGAGAGAGAGAGAGAGCGAGAGAGAGCTCACAAGTTGGGGAGGGGCAGAGAGAGGGAGATAGAGGATCTGAAGTGGCTCGATGCAGGGCTCGAACTCAAAACCATGAGATCATGACCTGAGCCAAAGTTGGACACCCAATGGACTGAACCACCCAGATGCCCCAACTCTATGTATTTTAAACTGAAGGGAATTTAATATAGGGCATTAGGTTTACAGAAACAATGAAAAGACTTGTGGAATAGACTCCTAGTAAATGTACCAAGAGAGCTAATATGAAGAGAGCTATGTATGTATGTCATGATCACAATGATGGGGACTCAAAATGTCATCACTGAAACTACTGAATTAAAGAGCACGTTCCAGAGATTTGCCATCTAGGAATTAGAAGAGACAGAAGTTGGAGTGGCTGTTACAGGAGAACCCCATGTCTACAGGATCCTGCCTGCCAGCAGAAAGCCCAAAATAGCAGAAAGAAGGCCCCTTCCTCCTTTTTGTCTTCCAGTCACACAAGTGCACCTAAGTGTAAGGGAGTCAGGGAAATGTAGTTTTCTGGTCTCTGTAATATAGTAGTAATAGAAGGAGTACAGGATGCATGCCAGTTGACCATTTTCAAACTAATTTGGATTCTGCCCTTTAAGAGGTCACAACTAGAGGAGAGAACACCAGGATCAATGCAAATTTAAAGGAACCAGGAGCCAGAAAGTGTCTGTGACAGTTAAAACATCAGCCACATGAGGTCTGAGACCTTGGCAGTCTTAAATTGATTCCGGACCTAATTTGGAGCTATGGAGCTTCGGCTCTGCTAATCACTAGAGGAACTAGGCTAAAGACAGTGTACTAAGGAGAGGGGGAAAGGAGAGACCATGATCCAGTGTCAAGACAGTTCTCACTTCCAGCAAGGACCTGTACATGGTAATCTAGGGCCCTGAGTGCAGTCCCAAGGAAAGAGGGCCCATGTTCAGTGGCAGCTTCTCCCACACCCTACTTTTGGTTTATGTGGCCCTATGTGACTCACTTGTTACGTCTTCAAGACCACTGGACGAAGAAAAGTGTGGAGGAAAAAGACTAAAGTGGGTCCATCTGGAGTAGGTGTGCCTGAGCCCAGGAGTGTTTTGCTGGGGAACACTGAGGAACTGGCACCTTCCAGCTGTCTGTATCTGCTTCCTCCTATAATTCCAGATATTTTGGCATCTCTCCTCTTTTATGACTCCAGGTATCTGGACTCAGGTCTGGGTACTAGGACAAGGAAATAGTGACAGCTTCCAAGATCCCAAATAAATTTCAGGTCCGTAAATGCCTTCAGTTGATAACTACTGAGTGAGTAGGAAGGTCTAGGGATAAGGAGTAGACTGGCATCCCTATGGGCTAAAAGTGGAAGGTAGTACATGCTGGTTGGTGGGTAAAACTGTGACCTCAAGAGTCCTGTCCTGGATTAGCTGCTTCCTAGTTGTGTGACCTTGGGCCAATGATTTAATGTCTCTGAGCTTGTTCAGCTTCTGTAAAGTGGGAATGATATGTACTTATCTCACAAGATGATTGGATAATTAATTGAATTAATAATACATAAATATGTATAAAGTGCTTAGCCCAGTGTCTGGCATATAGTAAGCTTCGAATAAATGGTAGCTATTAATATTATCGTTGTTAGTGTTAATGTGTTCTCAGCAACAAACATCTTCAATCTTAATTATCAGGAAACATATGTAAAAGATGTTCCTGGGGTGCCTAGTTGGTTTGGTCAGAGGAGCATGCGGCCTTTGGTCTCAGGGTCACGACTTTGAGCCCCACATTTGGTGTAGAGATTACTTAAATAAATAAAAACTTTTTAAAAAGAAGCGGAGTTTCCTTATACAAAACTTGCTCCAGAAATATGAACTCTCAGTCACATTCTGGAAAAGTGGGGAGTCCGATAGGCCAAGACGCCCATCAAGCCTGTTGCCCTCAGCTGAACAGTCTCTGTCCCCTTCAATCCCAGTGCTATCCCTGTGTGATTCCATTGGGCATCTTAACATGGCCCAGGAGGAGGGGGGCATGGTGTTGCTCTGGCAGGTGAGGAAGGGAAAGACTGGTGATATTCAGAGGCCCAAGATCAAAACAGTTTGGAACATCTGCTCCAACCTTTTGTGCCCCTTTCCCTACTCTGCTCTCCTTTCTCCAAACCCTCCAGCTTCATTTCAATTTTATTGAACATCTGCTGTGTACCAGGCACTATGCCAGGCACGGGTGGTGCAGTAAAGAACAGAGAGAAAGGCAGTCCCTAACCAATTGGAACTCTCAGTTGAATGGGGTCACAAACTATGCAAATACAATCACACAAATAATCAGTTAATTATAGTTGCAATAGGTGCATCCAAGGAAAATGCCAGAGAGTAGTGAGAGTGGATAATGAGGGAACTTAACTTCCCTTGTTAGTCTAGGGGAAAAGGGAGCCAGCAGAGAAAGCCAGATGAGACCCAAGGAATAAGAATCAGCTTGGGCTAAAGGAGGGGGAAGTGCCCTGGGCAGAGTGACTTCCTGCCAAAATGTTACATGATAACCTTATGGTGTGTTGTCTTGACCAGAGGTATTTGATTTTTAACTGGGGATTCCCATAGGGATAAATATTTAATGGTGGGATTTTTGAGAGGCGTGTGACCACCTGATAGGGTCAGGAGGCCTTCTCAGCAGCATTCAGACCAAACCATGTGGCCAGGAGGGCTAGCTCCGGGTATGTAGCGTGCATGAGTGTGAGTGTGAGTTTGTGTGTGTGTGTGTGTATGTGTGTGTGTGTGTGTGTGTGTGTGTAGGAGTATAATTGCATGCTTGTGATTGTGAATGCTGGTGCAGGTATGTATGGATAAATGCAAAGCTGTAACTAATAATTTTGACATCGGGGCCAAGTAGCAGAAATGTATCTTTAAATCCAGTGATACTCCAGCTCTTGATGGAATTGGGGGAGAGCTGTGAAGGAAGACTGTTCCCCCATGTGCACACAGGTGCCCCAACAGTTTGGTTCCTTGCCCATGACTTGGGACATCACAGATCACCCATCTCTGCCAGTGTCTGGGACAAAATAGGCAGCCTTGCTAGGGAAGCATTGGTGTTGACGGTGAGGGAGGAGGAGAGGGTTTTAATTTGCCTAGGCTTTTGAAAGTCACTATTTAAAATGTTGGCACCCTATGTATTCTTGTTCCTGGGTTCCTGGCGAGCATACCTTTATTGAGACTTTGAATGTATATGTGCATAAATATGTGTGTGAATGTTGATTGTATGTGCTTATGTGTGTATATGTATATAATGTATGTGTATATGATGAATAGGTGTTTGGGGACTACAGTATAAATTGTGATAACTAAAAGCCCCTGTGTGGTTGGGGCCAGCAGACATGTTCCTGTGCACCTTCCTTCCCACTATGCCTGTCTCCACAGGGGCTAGGATTATCTGCTGGTCAGGGCTGAGTACCTTCATATTAACAACAGTCTGAAGATGTACTCACCACAACAAGGCAAACAGAAATAATATGCTCACATTCACCTCCATTCCGTAAAGTAAGTGGAACCTGGGCCCACTGCAGTAAATGAGCTTCAATAATTCATCCCAGCTGCCAATGTGATATTGATATAAAGCTAA
The DNA here is from genome assembly GCF_046562875.1 of Panthera onca. NCBI lineage: Eukaryota > Metazoa > Chordata > Mammalia > Carnivora > Felidae > Panthera > Panthera onca. Next base: position 121,610,163 of record NC_138339.1, on the reverse strand, counting down.
TTTAACACTGGGGGAGCCAGGGGAGGTAAGGAGCAATTATGCCTTCACCTGCAGCATAGTCGCTGCTAACTCTCTGGTGCCACAGTGAAAAGCAGAATCCCAGAGTAGGAAATGGGCTGGAGAGGTCACTTGCCCTTTTCTTTCTTTGCAGGCAGTTGACCTTCTGAGGCTGTTAGGATGATGTTCTATTTTCTTCTTGATGATATTCTTTTCTTTTTAAAGATTTTAAGCAATCTCTACACCCAACATGGGGCTTAAATGTACAACCCCGAGGTCAAGAGTCACACGTTCTTCCAACTGAGTGAGCCAGCCAAGCGCAATGATATTCTTGAAAAGAGACTTTCTCATCCCCATCTCAGCATTCAAACCTGCCAATGGGGAAGGAGATGCTTCTTAGATCAGACTAAGGTCTCTTCTGTATTTCCTTCCAAGGAATTAAAACCTCTGGCACTTTCAATGGGGTATAAGATTTTTTCCAGAGAGAGAAGGAATCTATAGTTAATATCTTAAATGACATTTCACAACCCACTTGATTTTCTTTCTCAAAATAAAAATAACTCATTTAATGTCCCCAAAATATTTGAGTTCCTATCTTTCCTTATTTATTCAATAAATGCTTTGTAAGCACCTGCTGGTACTAGGTGAACTGAATAGTTTGGAATCTTGCCTACATGGGTTGACAGTTTAGTGGCAGAGGGAGAGATTTAACAAATATACAAAGGCAGCTGGGTGGCCCAGTCAGTTAAGTGCCCTACTCTTGATTTTGGTTCAGGCCATGACCCCAGGGTCATGGGATTGAGCTCCAAGTTGGGCTCCATGCTAGGCATGGAGCCTGCTTGGAATTCACTCTCTCCCTCTTTCTCTTCTCCTCCCTTGCTCTCTGTCTCTCTCTCTCAAAATAAATAAATCAATTAAAAAAAATACACAAATAAGTATATAATTGCAAATTGTTCTCATTGCTACTTATTTTTATTTATGCATTAATTCAACCATCAATTCAACGGGAGAGAATAACAATAAGGAACAACTTTAGAATGGGAAGACCTCTCTGGGCCCTAAAGAATGAATAGCCTGGGAAGAATGTGGAAAGACTGGACCAGGGGCCGGAAAGGGCACATGTTTGATGTTTTACTTCTTTTTGTGTGTGTGTATGCTTATTTTTGAGAGAGAGAGAGCGTGACTGGGGGGAGAGGCAGGGAGAGAGAGGAATACCAAGGACCCAAAGCAGGCTCTGTGCTGACAGCAGAAAGCCCAGTACAGGGTTCAAACTCAGGAAGGAACCATGAGATCATGACCTGAGCCAAACAAAGTCAGATGCTCAACCGACTGAGCCACCCAGGTGCCCCTGATGTTTTGCTTTTTGTTGCAAAGAAATGATTAAAGTTTACCGGGGCCGGGGGGGGGGGGGGGGGGGGCGGGACGAAAGAAATTGGAAAAGAAAGATCTGAGTTCAAATTCTGCCTTTGCCACCTGATAGATGGATTGCCTTGGGCAAGTTACATCTCTCCTTCAAGTCTCAGTTACCTCATCTATAAAATGGAAATGATAATGTTTCCCACTTTATAGGACTGTTGTGAAAAATTAGTTAAATAATGTTCTAAAATGCTTACCAGTGCTTGGCATATGGTGTCAATAAATTACTATTATTGCTATTTCAACAAGACTGACAAGACCACCCAATGGGAAAAGAATAGTTTCTTCAACAAATAGTGCTGGACAACTGGGTATCCACATGCCAAAACAAACAAAACAAAGCAAAAAAACAAAAAACAAAAAACAAAAAAAATGAAGTTGGATCCCTACCTCACACTATATACAAAAATTAATTCCATAACTCCATGTGGATTGAAGACCTAAATGTAAGAGCTAAAACTATAAAACTCTTAGAATAAAATGTGAAAGCAAATCTTTATAACCTTGGGTTTGGCAATGGCTTCTTAAAAGTGACACCAAAAGCACAAGCAACAGAAGAAAAAATGGATAAATTGGAATTCACCAAATTCAAAAACTTTTGTCCATCAAAGGACGCCATCAAAAAAGTGAAAAGACATTTTTCTCTCCCTTCTTTTCTTTCTTTCTTTCTTCCCAAATCATATACCCAATAAGATTCTCATATACAGAATATATGAAGAACTCTTACAACTCAATGACAAAAAGATAATACAATTTAAAAATGGGCAAAGGACTTGAATAGACATTTCTCCAAAGAAAATATACAAATGGCCAATAAGTACATGAAAAGATGCTAAGTGTCATTAGTCATTAAAGAAATGCAAATTAGAAATGCAGTGAGATACTAATTCACACCCACTAGAATGGATATCTATAATAAAAAATAATAGAGGTGTCTGGGGCTGGCTTAGTTGGTAGGGCATGTGACTCTTGATCTCAAGGTTGTGAGTTCAAGCCCCACATTGGGTGTAGAGATTACTTAAAAATAAAATCTTAAATAATAATAAGGGACACCTGGGTGGCGTCCAACTCTTGGTTTTGACTCAGGTCATGATCTCACAATTCATGGGTATGAGCCCAGAGTTGGGCTCTGCCTGCAGTGTGGGGCCTGCCCGGGATTCTCTCTCTCTCTCTCTCTCTCTCTCTCTCTCCCTCTTTCTCTGCCCCTCCCCTGATCACACACACACTCTCTCTCAAAATAAATAAATAAACTCAAAAAAATAATAATAAAAGGGAAATAACAAGTACTGGCAAGGATGTAGCAATATTGGAGCCCTCATACAATCCTAGTCAGCATGTAAAATAGTATAGTCACTGTGGAAAACAGTTTGGCAGTTCCTTAAAAAATTAGACATAGGGAGGCACCTGGGCGGGTGTTAAAACTCTGACTCTTGATTTTAGCTCAGGTTATGACCTCAAGGTTCGTGGGATCAAGCTTCGCAGTGGGCTCTCTGCACTGACAGTGCAGAGCCTACTTGGGATTCTCCCTCTCCCTCTCTCTCTGCCCCTCCCCTTCTTGTGTTCTCTCTCTCAAAATAAATAAAAATAAACTTAAGAAAAAGTTAAAGATTGAATTACCATATGATCCAGCAATTCCACTCCTAGATATATACCCAAGAGAAATGATAACAGGTACTCAAACAAATGCTTGTACAAGAATGTTCACAGTAGCAATATTCACAGTAGCCAAAGGTAGAAACAACACAAATCTCCACTGATGGATAAGTGGATAAACAAAATGTGGTATATCCATATATGGGAATATTATTCATCAATAAGAAGAAATGAAGTACTGATGTATGCTACATGAATGAACCTCAACAACATTATGCTAAGGGAAAGAAGGAAGACACAAAAGGTCATGTAGTATGATTTCATTCATATGAAATGTCCAGGATAGGTAAATCCATAGAGATAGAGAGCAGATTAGTGGTTGCCAGATGTTGGGAGGGGGAATGAGGTGTGGCTACTTGATGGGTATGGGGTTTCTTTGGGGGATGATGAAAATGTTTTGGAACTAGATAGAGGCAATGACAGCACAATGTTGTGATTGTACTAAGTGCCAGTGAAGTATATACTCTTAAATGGCTAGTTGTATCTTAGTTAATTTTACTCCAAAAAATAAAAATAAAAGGCAGATTCCTGGCCCCACCTTCAGAGCTTTTGACTTAGTACAACTGGCATGAGGGCTAAGAATATGAATGTTGTACAAGTACCTCAAATGCCTTTGATGCAGGTGGCCCAGGTACCATATGTTGAGAAACTTCACTAAGCTATGTTAAACTTCCTTTGATCCTATCCCGTAGATCCCTGAGCCTCTCCTTTTGTAAGCCACCTGTAATTGTAATTATCCTGAACCTCTTTCCCCCTAAACTGTAAACTCCCTGAAGGCAGGGCCCATGTCTTCCTCATTCACCATAAGATCCTCAGCATTTGAAAAGCATCTGGGCATTGCACGTCCTCAGCAGATATAGGATGAATTGAATTACTGAATTGGATTAGCTGGAAGGGTAATCCAGGGTAAAATGGAAGGGTAAAAGGGAAAAATCCCAAGGTGTCTCTAGCCCAGGAACCCATAGTCTGTGTAGTGAGTCCAGCATTTGAACACCCCTTTCTCTAGGACTTCTATCAAATGACAAAGTATATCAGTCCCTGGTGTGGAAATCAGCACACTCTGGTTTGGAAAGGCCTTCCCCAGTACCCCCTACTGGGCTCTTCGTGGGAGGTACATCTAAGGAGCTCATGGCCAAGCTTGGGCACAAGTCTCTGTTCTAAGACCTGTGGACATGGCATTCAGAGGTGCACACCCCTGTAGGCATTTCTTGGCTGGAAGACCCTGGCCAGGTTTTCTTGGCCTCCTGGCTAATCCCAGTGCCTTTTGGCTGGGTGACAGCTCTTATTCTTGGCTGCTTCCACGGTGCCTTAGAGCATACAGTCAGCAGAATGGCTTCCCTCACTGTCGCTGAACTGGGCCTGGGCCATCCTACTGTGTCCTGTGTTGACTTCCGAGGCTAAATCCACACTGCGGGAAGCGTGATGTAGCCAAGAGGGTGTCAGTGAGGCATCTCAGGGACTGGCTGGAGCCTCATGCCTGGGCCTCCCACAGGGGGCCTGCACAAATGCGATTCTCTCCTCACTGCTCTTACCTCTCTCGTCCAGGTCCCCAGATTCCCCCTCCCCTCTGTGTCTTCTCTGACTCTGCACTAAATTTATGATTGTCAATCATATCTGCTTACCACACACGGGAGTTCCAGAAAACAGCCTGCATGGATGAGAGTTAAGGGCACGTGCATTTACAGGGTGAGCTAAGAACCAAATCACAAAGTCCTAGATATACAGCCATACCCTGCCCTGCAAGGAGACTCCCATGTAGCATGTGCAGAGAAGCTTGGACTGGACGGGATATACATCAGGAAGGAATGTGTATTCAGTATGTGCTTCACAAAGGATGATGCTGTACAATAATCTCACACTGTGAGTAATCTCTCCATTCCACTTGGGACTGGAGATACAGTCTCGGGTCTTAGCAACAATAGGTTTTATGGGGCTTGCTCTGTGGCAACCATGGTTTCTTACGTTCAAGTGGTCCCATTCATTGGTCTGTGGGTCTCCTAATACCTAGAGGACAAGGTTGTCCTGTAAGGGGGTGAATTCTCTGCACCTGTCAGGGAAGCCTGCAGGGATGAGGTAGGGGACAGGATGAGATGAACTTGTGGTCCTTTCCACATCTGGCCCTATGTTCTAAGTTTAAATGGATACTGTTCTAAGGTGTCAGACATTGTGAATCACTAATTTTTAGTCTTTGTGTGTCATGGAAAAGAAAGTACCCTCTCTCTGCCAGGCAGATGGCCTATCCTGGGGAACGTGAAGGAGCAGCTGGGCAAGGGGTGGAGGTGGGATGGGATGAGGAAGACAAAGGCCGAGAAGTGTGTACTGGGTTTTTTGTTTGTTTGTTTGTTTGTTTGTTTGTTTTTGTTGTAGAGAAAGAGCAAGTGAGCAGGGGAGAGGGGCAGAGGGAGAGAGATAATTTTTTTTTAATTTTTTTAAACATTTATTTTTAAAAGACAGAGAGCAAGTGGGAGAAGGGTAGAGAGGGAAGGAGACACAGAATCCAAAGCAGGCTCCAGACTCGGAGCTGTCAGCACAGAGCCTGATGTGGGGCTTGAACCCATGAACAACCTGAACCGAACAACCTGAGCCGAAGTCAGACGCTTAACTGACTGAGCCACCCAGGTGCCCTGAGAGAGAGAATCTTAGAAGCAGGCTCCACGCTCAGCACCGTGCTGCATCCCAGGAAGCTGGCATCATGACCTGAGCCAAAATCAAGAGTCAGGCACTTAACCAACTGAACCACTCATGTGCTCCGGGTCCTGGTTCTGTTGTACTCGAGCAAACCTCTTAACTACTCTCAGCCTCAGTTTCCTCATTTGTAAAATGTATTGGAAAAAGAAGTCATAATCATCCCCATTTTATAGATGAGGAATCTGACACTCAGAGAAGCTATCTGGCTCAAGAATTCATAGACTCGGGATTCAAACTTAGGTGGTCTGACTCTAAAATAGAAGCTCTTCATTACTAGGAATTACTACAGGGGTGGGGGTGTGCAGGATGAGCCCGGGGAGGAGGAGATAGTGTAAATTTTATGCGGACATCCACTGTTAAATGTTTCCTGGTTTCCAAATTGTTGAACCGAGAGTGTTTTAGCTTGAAGGGAACGCGGTATTGTGGGTGGGCAGGAAGCAAAAGGAAGGGAGACTCAATGTGACTGTCTCATGCTGTTTCTTTCTCGGGTTTACAGCCTCAGGCAGGCCCCAAGCACGGGAACAGTCACGTTAGCACGTGCCTAGGGCTCCTGTCCCCCAAGATGAGAACATGAAGCAGGGTGCCACTGCCTCTCCCTTCCCCCCAGCAAGCCAATGTTTGGAGGCGGGAGGGTGGGGTGCAGCGGTTGCCACAGTTTACGCTCCTCCAGAGCTTCGGAGCAAGATTTCCCCAAAAAGCCATATTAAATAAATAAGAGGAAATTCAGCAGATGGGAACATGAATCAATGAAAACTCCCATATGAGTGCAAAGATTTATGTCAAAAAACAAAACATCAACATCTGGGAGCTGCCGCGTCTCCTCTTGGCTGCTCGTTTGGAATGGATTCTCAGTGTCGCTTTCCGCCTCTTTCTGGCCCTGGGAGAGGACAGAAAGAAATAAAGAATGAAGCCCATTTAAAAAATAGTCATTTTTAATCAGAAATGAACGCTGTTTTCCCCCTCAAGGCTGGAGGGAACGTGATCCGGGCGGCGGGGTTGAGGCGCTCGGCCCCGGGATCACGGGGAGACGGAGCCCCCTGCCGGACGCGGAGGGGCGCCCGCCCCCCGCTCCTCTCTGGGGTCCATTACCTCCAGATTTCACAGCTGCCAGGCAGCGCTAGCGCGCACCCGCCAGCGCCCTCCGCACTGCGGCCGCGCTTGGTGGTTCCGCGGCGCCCGCGCCCCAGCCAGCCCCTCGCCTCCGTGGGGGCCGGGCGGGGGGCGAATCCGCGGCGCGGCCCGCTTCTCCTTTGGCCAAAACAAACCTCTGCCTGGGTTTCTGGGCAGAAGGATCGGGGACATCCGTGCGGCGATAGAGGAACCTAGGTCTGAGGAAGATGGAACTGAGCTCAAAGGCCACCCTTAGCTCTCAGCTCTCAGCCGAGGGCCGTGCAGACATTAAGAGGGCAGCCTTTGGATCCTGATATCCGGGTTCAAATCCCAGCTCTGCCGTGCCAACTGTGTGATCTTGAGCAATTTAACTTCCCGGAGCCATGGTTTCATTATCTGTAAAATGGGAATAATAGCACCAGCCTCCTAGGGGACTTATGAAAAGCAAATGAGAAAACGCACCTAAAGTACTTAGTAGAGCACTCGTATACATGAAATTGAATGCTCATTATCATCATTAGGATAAAGGCTCAAATTCTCATCATAGTCTGCAAAGCTCTGCATAACCCATGCTGGTAGCTCTGCGGCCTTCAAGAGGCCACTGTCTGCCTTCATTACTGAGCTTCGGCTGGCTGCATTAACCACCCAAAATCCTAGTTCCCTTCTGCCTCAGGACCTTTGCATGCACCGTTTCATCTGCTTGGAAGGCTGTTTTCCACCCTCCACCTCAAACCAGCCTGTCCTTTCTTTGAGCCTGAATTTACTTGTCACATCATCCGGGAAAGTCTCCCTGATTTTCCCCTCCCCAAATGTAATCTCTGCCCTCTGTTCTCATAGCAGCTGGGCTTCTCCTTGCTAGCAGTGCTCCTAGATGGAATGTATCATCAGTTTTGTTATGTTTAATGTCTACCACCCCCTGAACAGTTTGCCCCATGGGGCCAGGAGCCTCTCCTATTGCAAGCCCAAGCCCTGGAACAGTGACTGGCCTAGGACCTCTATTTGTTGTGAATCACCCAGCATGGCTGGTGGGACCCTGAGGCCTGAGGGAATCTTGAGTCTTTTATACTGTTTCACCAGTTCCTTCCAACAGGGGCCTTCAAATAGAGACACATTCTGCTTTAGGGTCAGAGCTCTTACCTCTTCGGCCACTCTGGCTCAGAGCAAACAGCTCTGAGGATACCGTCCCCTGCCCACGAATGCAGTAGGAATGCTGCCACCCAGAAGCAGAGAGGCAGGTAGGAGCAAGGGGCTGAAGGGCGGGTGAAAGCTGTACACCCTGCTCCCCACGCTGAGCTTAATGAGAAATGTTCACAAGGGTGGCAAAGGAGATCTGCAAAAGCTCAGCTAAAAACAGGAGTGCCTCTGGCTTCTGAGCTGCCAAATCCCAGGCAGTGGAGGGAGGCCCCTGCCTAAGCCAGTCTCAGCGCCCTGAGGGTGCTGTTCTCACCTTTCACACCCACCTCAAAGCTCTACTGATCCCGCTACATCTCCTCTCACCACCCCCAGGGCTTTTTTTTTTTTAAAGGTTGGATTCACAGCCTTCATTTGCTCTCTTAATGGCAGCCCTGCCTGCTCTCCTAGATTCCAAGAGTCAGCTGGCAAAGGGTCTGAAGGCTTACAGGGAAACTGTTCAGAGTCTTCTCTGCTGAGGCCTGACTGAGGTTAGGTGGGGGTTCCTTCAAAGACTCGATGAGACCACCTTTCTTTGTTCAGGTCCCCTCCACCCTCCAGCTCTCAGAAATCTGCATCTTCCAGCAGTATCCAGAGAATTCTGACAGGTGGATCTGAGGTCACAGCAGGACATCTAATGGAAAAGTCTAGCAGATGATGTCAGGCTAGAACTCAGGAAAAAGAACAAGGCTAAGGCTAAGCCTAATAATTGTTGCCATTTATTGAGTTCTTTCTGTGTGCCAGGTGCTATGCTAACTAAGCACTTTACATGTGATGGCTCAGTGAATCCTCACATCAACCCTGTCAGGAAGGTACCGGTACTATCCCCGTATCCCCATTTCACAGATGAGGAATTTAGACTCAAAAAATTCAAGTCACTTTCCCAAGTTCACACAGCTAGAAAATGGTGGGAGATTCAAACGCAGGCCACTAGGACTCTGGAATCCAAACTCTTAACCACTCTCTTCTCCTTTTTTTTTTTTTAAATATAAAGTTTATTTATTTATTTTGAGAGAGTGCACACACGTGCACATGTGGGCACGTGTACACACGCGTGTGCGTGCACGAGGGGGGTAGGGGCAGAGAAAGAGGGAGAGAGAGAGAATCCCAAGCAGGCTCTGCACTGTCTTTTTGCAGCCCAATGGAGGGCTCTATCTCATGAAACATGAGAACATGAACTGAGCCGAAACCAAGAGTCAGATGCTCAACCAACTGAGCCACCCCTGCACCCCTAGAGTCTCCTCTCCTTTAGGAGTCAACAACACAGAAGAGAGTTCAAGAAAAGGGCATTGGAAAGAGAACTGAAACATGGGCAATGCTTGGGACTCAGGGACAGGAGGAGGAAGAGGCAATGGCAGACACAGAATGATCAGAAGGTAAACCAACACAGGAAATGCAGTAGAAGGGAAGCTGGGGAGAAGACAGATTCAAGGGCCTGATGCAAAAGATGGTGATTTTTGATGGGCCCTGGGGACTAAGTAGGTGTGGGAGTATCTAGCACCTTTGGGGTGTCTGTGAAGATCATGAGAATTCCAGAAAGAAAGCTAGAGAGAGAAGGCTCACTTCATCGACTCCTAAGTCTACAGTCCTGGTCTTTCCTGGATTCCAACTATATCCTGTCTTTAGGGTCCATTAAATGTCCCTCCGCTCCTCCATATCCTGATCAAATTTTTCCCAAAAACTATCTTAATGAATTTCTAATACTGGCAGTAAAAGTCAAAACTTATGTGGGGGAGGGCAGAGAAGGGAGTTGAGCCAACCCTGAGTTCAAGGTTTCTTTCCTGAATGGCTTGGGGAAATGATACAATTGACAGAAATAAGGAAGTGGGATGATGAGGTGGTTTTGTATGTGAGAATTAAGGAGTGGACAGTCCACTGAGTCAAGTGCTCTGGGCCAAGGAGATTGATTGAGCAAAGGCCCATTGGTGGTTAATGAGGTGGTCTTTGACGACCGCACTGACAGCTGTGTCAGAAGAACAGCGATGGAAGCTGGGAGACAAAACTGAAAAGCAAAGGAGTCGTGAAGTTATAGGAAGCAGTGTGTGTGCTACTTAATTAAGAAATCTGGCAGTAGAGAGAATGAAACAGAATGGTAGCTGAAAAGGGCAGGAGGATCAAATGAAGGATTTTCCTCCCAAGATAGGAAAGGCGCTTGTATATTTCATAGGCTCAAAGAAAATAACCAGTAGAGACACATATGCTTTGTCATGAGGGTCAGGTTAATTATAGTGACAAGGTTCTAGAAGAGGCAGGAAGAGAATGGGACTCAGAGCAGAGTTTGGCCTTAGAACAAAGGGAAGAGACAGACCTCTCCAAATGAGTCTATGTTCTTGTCATTTCCTCTAACTCCTATTCATGCCTTACATTTATTTGTCTAGTGTGCAACTAAACATCCACAGCTGTACTCACAGCAGCTCTCAAGTTAGAACCTTCTTCATCACCTTTTATTGACCATGTGCCAGGCAATTTATATACCGTTATCTCACGAGAAGCCTACAATTGTCATTCCCATCTTAGAGATGAGGAGTGAGGGAAAAGATTTTATAATTTTTTTAAGCCTTTTAGTACTGTTTGACTTTTTCCTAGAATAGGGGCTCTTTTAACTGACCATTACTTAACTGAGGGGTAAAATCCACTGAATCTGGCCTGCTCCCTCTCCTTGGCAGGCAAGCTCTTCCTTAACACACTTTACACTTAAGCACAAATTGTTTGATCACCTGGCCAACCTTATGTCCAAATTCTACCAGGTAGAAGATTTCCTTTGACATGTTCATTTTAAAATAAAAACAAAAAACTTGTACAAAGGACCTGGCATTTCTAATAAAAATTTCCACTAATAGGGGTACCTGGCTGGCTCAGTCAGTAGAGCATGTGACACTTGATCTTGAGGTTATGAGTTCAAGCCCCACATTGAGTGTAGAGATTACTTAAAAATAAATCTTAAGGGTGCCTGGGTGGCTCAGTCGGTTGGACAGCCAACTCTAGATTTCAGCTCAGGTCATGATCCCACGGTTGTGAGATCAAGGCCACATTGGGGTCTGCACTCACAGCATGGAGCCCACTTCGGATCCTCTGTCTCCCTCTCTCTGCCTCTCCCCACTCATGCTCGCGTGCATACTTTCTCTCTCTAAAAAGTAAATAAATGTTAAGAAAATTTTTTTTAAATCTTAAAAAACATTCCCACTAATAAAAAGCAACAAGAACTAATGTTAGTGCTGAGGTGATGACTCAGTCTTCTTGGTGACAGGTGAGGTCACTGGATGGGTCTGGATGCAAATGAGAATTTAACTCCTCTAATCCATTCCCCACACAGTAGCTGGTAGCCTCTTTAGGAGCTCTGTGGTCTGATCATGCCCTTGCTTCCTTCCTTGGTGTCCCATGCCCTCAGGACAGAGTCCAGACATCTTCAGGGAGGGGGGCTTACTAGACGTTATGATCAGGCTATTTATCTCTCCAGATTAAAGGGCTATCCCTATCCCATACCACCCCCTCGCCTACTTCCCCACCACTGTCCCACTCCCCACCCAGCTACAGCCACACTGATCTTAAGTTGTGCTCTCTTTGCCTCTCTGAGACTTTGCACCAGCAATTTTCCCTGCCTGAACGGTTGCCCTTTCCCTTCTTCATCTCGCTAGATCCCAGACCTCATCATTCAGGCTCATCAGTTAAGATGTCATTGCTTCCAGGAAGTCTTCCCAGCTTCCGTACCTAGGTGTTCTCATAGCACCTGTACTCTCCCCACTAAAGCTCTTGCTGGTCTCCAAAAAACCACACTTCCTAACATTTGTCTTCCCCTCTGCACTGATTGTGGGCTGACTCTATGAACTGCTTTAGCCAACAGGGTATAGGTGCAGGTTCCAGGTCTAAAACTCAAGAAGCCTGGCAGCTTACACTTTGTACATTCAGAAGCTCTGAGCCACCATTTAAGTTCAGCTACTCAGTTGGGACGGCCCTGAGACTACATGGAGAAGGAAAGAGGCTCAGCTGTTCCAGTGTCCTGGCTGAGCCTTCATAGGACTCCAGCTGCAGCTCAGGTGCCGTGTGACTGCCACCTCACGAGAGACCTGAAGTGAGACCAGCAGAATTGCCCAGCTGAGCCCAGTCAACTCACAGAACTGTGAGAGATAATTGTTTTAAGCCACTAAATTTCAGAGAATTTGTATGCTGTACCAAGACACCATTCTGTATTTTATTTGTCTACTGAGTGTGTCTGCCCTGCTAGACTATTTTCTCTGTGAAGGCAGGGACCACATCCATTTTTTAAAAATTGTTATATACCGGGACATTCTCTAGCACAGAATAAGCACGAAAATATTTGATTAATGTAAACTGAGACTCAACAACAAAAAATGTCTGGAACACTGGCTGTGATGAGTATACAGTGTCATGAACAAAAGGTAATGAAGTGGCTATCTGGCAGTAGGTTCCTGATGTTAAGTTAGACAGCTTATCTCTGTAGAAGGACTGGGTCAAATTGACTGGGCCACAAGCCAACAACGGGGAGCAACCCTGGGAGCTGAAGAAGAGAATGGCCAATGGTTTTAGCAAAGCCAAAGGCACGGGAACAAAGTTGTCATTCTGATGGGGCTCCTCTGGGCAACACTGAACAGGTGATCTGCTGTGCCAGTGAGACTTCAGCTGCCCTTGCCATCTACACAGTGGTTAGTTGTTTAGATTTCTAGGGACAACAGATGTCATAATGTCATTTTACACGTGGAAACAGACACCTCATCTTCACAATTTTTCAACCAGCTTCAAACATGAAGGGCCCTTCAATGTTTGTATATGGAATGAATACGTTCCTACCCAAATCAATAAGTCCCTGATTGGGGTCTGGTGCTCTTGTCTGTAACTATCATCAGCACAAGGTGTCCAGTCAACAGACATGGTTTGACAGTTTGTGTCAAGCTCTATGCGGGACACAAAATGGGAAAATGCCATCCCTGCCCCGGGGGAAAGAACTGGGGAGACTAGACTTACACAAATGAGACAATTAAATAACAGGACAACATATAATTACTGCTAATTTGTGTGGCAAGAAATTAAGTGCTAAGGAATTGGGAAAAGCGGAGAGCAGTGAGGGCTCCAACAGTTGGGGAGTATTCACTGAAGAGCTGGATGTGGCCGAGCCTCAGGGCATGAAAACAACTGCAGACAAGCTGGCAGGAAGAAAGGTGCAGAAGTCCAGGGAGAAAGAACAGACCCAAATCAGCTATTTTGGGGCAGCAACACAAGGAATGTGAAAGGTGCCTGCCCCAAATCCCAAAGCAAGGGTATCTCTGAACACAGTTTCCCAGTATTTGTACTCCTAGGCCTTTATTTATTGTTTTTTTCTGCTTGCAATGGCTTTCTCCCTTCTCCACCTAGGAAACTCTCATATGTAAAGATGCAGCTCAAATGCAATGACTTTTTTGAATCTTTCCTCAGTATCCCATAACCCAGTATTCACGATTCTATTGCAACAGATCTATTGTTTTTCCCTACTCACCTCCTCTGCCACTGCAATTAATATCAACTTATATTTATTAGGCTCTTCCTATGTGCTAGGGGCTCTGCTAACCATTTAAATGCATTATTTAATCCTCACAACAATTTCATGAGGTATTTTTTCCTCCTATTTTATAGATGAAGAACCTGAGGCTTAAGGTTGTTAACTGCTATAGAACACATAGCTAGGAAGTAAGAAAGCTATTATTCAAAGCAATTGTGGAACTCCAGAGGCCATTCTTAAAACACTGGACCAAGTGTTCCTTGAGGCCACAAATACTCTTTACTCATCTGTCTTCTCAGATTCTACGATGGGGACTGCCACATGGCTCAAAAACTGGTGAACAAATACAACTGTCCTATCACAAAACCAGGTCTAAAAGGTGACCCCAGTAAGCTGTTAGCCCAGGTGTAGACTTCTTCCCAACCAGAAGCCATGTACCTGGGGGAAAGAAGGAGGAAGGATGTCTAAGAACCTTAGATTTGAACTTGAAGTCCTTTATTTCATATATTCACATTTGGTGAAAGCACCATTCTCTTCCACACAAAAGAACGCATAGATAACACTGGCTGGGTCTGAGCATGAGGGCTCTGATTAACAGGTGTTGGGGGGTGGGTGGGGGGTCGGTCTCCTCTTAGGTATTTCGAAAGCAACTCAAGTTGTTCCCGTAGAGCCAGGAAGGACTACTCGAGATCCCTCCATCTATCTGATCCTATCATGGCGCAAGCTGAGGCCCAGAAGGAAAAGGTCGTCCGGTGGCTGCACGGTACACACAAGATGAGCCAGAGCTAGAACCCCGGAATCACAACGCTGCCTGCACAGTTTTTTAACGTCTACCCCGTCGGTCCCAGCCCGAATCTCCTAGTCGAGGGCCCTGGACTGGAAAAGCGCGGACTACGGGCCTCTCTCGTTAGACCCTAGCGTTCCTCTCCGCCCACTGGCCCTGCTTACTACCGCCTCGTCCAGGCGCGGGGCTGGGGTACACTATTCCCCTTTTCGCGTCTCCACGGTGTCTGCAAGGTCGTCCCGCGCTACCGAGGCCGCCCTTAGCCCCGCCTCTCCACAGTCCAGTTTCCGACTCGGTTCAGCTTCGCCACCTGCGACCCCACCCCCACCCCCCCACCGCTGAGGGTTCTCCCCACTCCCTTGCGGGCGGCAAGCGATGCCTCTTCCAGGGTAGGCCGGGCCCACGTCCATGCCCTTGCCGCAGTTCACCTCCCCGCCAGCCCCCACTTCCTTTCGCGCAGCGCCGGTCTTCCGGCTAGGCTCCTTTCTAATTGGCTGGCTGGAAGCTTCCTCGGGACTCGGCCGTTCGGAGGGCGCGATAGCGGCCTCTCTAGCCGCCGCCCGTAGGTCTGGCCTCGCTCTTTGGACTGCGAGCTCTCTATGCTGTTGGCGACGACATGTGGCGCCTCCCGGGACTCCTGGGCAGAGGTAGGGGGCGTCGGAGCCGCGTGTCGAGAAGCAGCTGAAACTCCGAGCTGGAGAAGGGCGGGCCGGAGGACTGAGCCGAAGCCCGAGCGGGCCGGGTTAAAGCTGAGGAAAGGCGGGGCCCACAGGGGCGGGGCTACGCCCGCTGGTCAGGGGCTGCTAGAATTTGAGGTGTGAGTGGGGCTCGTGGGGAAGAGGGTGGAGCTTAGGACCACCGAGATGGGTGGGGCTATCTAAAGGGGGAGGGGTCAAGTGGCTGGTGTTCCGAATTCGTGAAAGGTGGGTAGTGGCCAATGGAGTGCGGAACCAATGAAAAGAGGCAGGATTTAGAGTCAGGGCGCTCCAAACATTGAGCGAGAGTTTGCGTAGGAATGTCTGGTAATTTCATAATGGTGGTTGTCAGCCCTGGGAGGACATCAGAGTCACCCGGGGAGCATTTTCAGAATATGCCCTGGATGATCCTGGTTTATTGGCCTGGGTGGCACCTCAGAAACTGTACTAGGCAAAAGATTCCCACTTATGTCCTTGTTTAAGAACTGACGCAGTGGCAGATGCCAGTGATTCCTGGGTTCCAGGAGTGGGGCTCTGTCAAGGAACAGAGGGAAGATTGGTGGAGCCGTTCATGTTGAGATGGTTGATCTTTGTTATTATACATAGCTCTTCCCCGTCTGCTGGGACCCGGCTTCCGGGGGCTGACTCCAAAGTCTACCAACCCAAATGAGCCTCAGGCTGCCTCCTCCACTCTGCTGGTCCCTGTCCCCAGCTTTGACAGGTGAGATATTACCATTCCGTCACCCATCCCTTCCCCTTACCCCCCACTCCTTCCACTTGGGATATATAACTTGATAGCTTTTCTTGCCTCATCTAGGTCAGGCCCCCATGGCCCAGGCCCAGGCACGAACAGGGGCCCAAGGTCTCATGGATGGAAGGATGCCTTCCAGTGGATGTCTGCCCGTGTCTCCCCAAACACCTTGTGGGATGCCATATCATGGGTAAGTCTTCCCAGCTCTGTCCTTGACCTTCTGTGTGGATGAGAATGATCCTGCATGGTAATAAAGCCTAGAAACAAGAGCTAGGGCATCATTGTCCCCACACTCAAAATGTGAGTAACCCATGTCATTGGGGCATATTTGGGGGAGATATTGCGGCTCCTCTTCCCCTCAGTCCTATTTCTCCTTTCACTCAGTAAACATTTATTTAACACCTTCTCTGAGCCAGGCATTTTTGTTAGGCACTTGTGACACAGCCGAGAACAAGGGTAGATGTTATCAATGAATAATACTAAATAGCTAACATGTTATATATTAATGTAGAATATTATGTATGCGTTATCTTGTTTAATCCTTGTAAAAATCTTGTGAGGGAAATATAATCTCTGTTTTATAGATAAGGGAACTCAGGCTCTGGACCTTTAGGTAACATGCTTAAGGCCATACAGCTCTTAAGTAGAGAAACCAGGTTTTATTTTGGAGCTCATGCTCTTAGCTACCATGCTCTACAGCTTGGTTGCTATACTTAGTGTGGCTTTGTAAAAGCACCTACTACAGATCCCAGTACAGAACAATAAATATTTGTTGACTCTGATGTATAAAGTTAGGTGCTGAGTAGTGAACATTAGGTCCAAGAAGGCAGAATCTTTGTCATCCAGGTTCTGCACACATCAGTCTCATTTCTGTCACATCTCCTCCCTGTCACTTTCATGCTGTGTGCTTTAGGCAAGACTTGACTTCCCCGAGCATCAGTTGTCTTATCTGTAAATTGGTGTCATCAGCGGAATGGAGCCTGGGATGTCTCCATGGTAGGGCCACTTCTCTCTGGTGCTGTGGACTAGGGGTATAACATACTTTGGAGAGGGGAGCATTTTCTCATTTTGTCAAAGATCTGAGCCCTAGAGCTATTCTACAGTGAGTCCTTCTAGAATCTGGGCTTGGATTCTGGGGGTCCTGATGCTGTCCCTCAGCTGTGTCACTGTTGCCCTTGTGAAAGGGTACGAGCTGTCCCAGTATTCTGGATACACGTCTCTGTTATTTGCATGCTGGCACCTTCTCTTCCTTCTGGCCTCAGCTCACACATCACGCCTACAGAGAGGCTATCCTTAATGCCCTATTTTGTCAGACCTCCCTCTTATGCTCTGTGTAAACTCCTCTGATTTCTTTCTTTTTTTTTTTTTTTACATTTAGCATAATTTGTTGTTATTATATTTATTTCTCTGTGTACGTGAATTTTGTCTTTCTCCCTCAGTGAAGATATAAAGTCCATAAGGACAGAGACGTGACTATCATCTTTCCCAGTGTACCCAGCGCCTGTTGTAATAAACAGGTATTTGGGTGTGGACAGGAAGGGGCAGGGAAAACCAAGCAGTCTCTGAGCTAGGAGCTAGTTTAGGTTTTCCACACACCTGTCAGAGAAGAGATACCTTTAACAAGCCTGTATGTTTGAATGTGTCTGTGGTGGGGTGGCTTGGTCAGAGAGAAAGGAAGAGTTGTGCCTCAGGCCAGAGAAAGAGAATGAACTTGATGGTGAGCCCTGACCTGTCACTGCATTTGTGGCCAAGCCCCAGCTTACCACATTATCTTTTTGCCTGCTTAAACTTTATTTATTCATTCACTCCTTATGCATGTAATAAATACATGTGTGTATTTATTAGTGCTACATCTTAGCGTTCTCCTAGGCTCCAGGGATACGTGGGTGAACAAAACAGACATGATTCCTGTCCTCATGGTGCTTAGAGACTAACAGGAGAGACAGACCTTAGCCAAATAATTGTCGAGGTGATTACTTACGTACCAGTGTGATCAGGGCTCTACCAGGCAAGTTTGGGCACCAGGAGGGTATTAGTTGGCCTCAGCCAGGAGTCAGGAAAGGCTTCCCAAGGAAGTGGCGTTTGAGCTGAAGGGTGAGACTGAAGGAGGTAACTGGTGCAAAGCTGGGTCCCCAGTGTGCTGTCTTTCCCAGGGCACTCTGGCCGTGCTGGCCCTGCAACTGGCAAGGCAGATCCACTTCCAGTCGTCCCTGCCAGCAGGACCTCGACAAGCAGAGCACTGCTCTTGGCGCAGACCCCTGGACTGTTTCCTCTCATCTCCCTTGTGGCATCCGCGCTCCTGTGAGTTTTCAGTCCCAGGGACAGGAGGGCTAGGCTGGGAGTTTTTCTAGGCCAGGAAGCATCTCTGGACACACCTCAGGAAAAGAGCCATCAGCAGCTCCTTGCCTTTCCTATCTGAAGTCAGAGGAAGGGGAATGTGAGGAAGTTCTACCCACCCAGGGTGTGGACCACCCCTGCCCCTCAGTGTCTTCCCATGTCCTCCCCTCCCCTTCCATGAAGGGAGCCCCACAGGGATCGAGGCTGCTTTAGATCTTGGGTGTGGCTTCCTGCTTACCCTTCACCCATGACCCTTCAGGTCATTCTCTGGTCAGTCATTCATTACTAAGTGAATCTTCATTGAATAACTACTATGTACCATGGTACACAGGCGATACAGCCCAGGGGTTAAGGCCCTGGAGTTAGTGTCAGGGTTCAGGCCCCATAGCTGGTGCATACTAGTCTTGTGTCCCTGAACAAGTCACTTTTAACTCCCCCGTGCCTCAATCTTTTCATCCATAAGATGGGATAATAGTAAAACCCACTTCATAGGTCTCTTGGGAGGATTAAATGAGTTAATACCTGTCAACGAGTTAGAACAGTGCCTGGCACACAGTAAGTACCCAGCAAGTATTAGTTTAAGGTCTTGTTCTTATGCTTATAATCATTATCAATATTACTATCAAATAGAGTGCCAGGTGTCGGGGCTACAACTGTGAGTGAGGTAGATGCCTCCCTGCCACTGGAAGAATTCAGGCAAATGAAGCATTTATACCTAGGACAGGAGATCAGCATAAATGTAGGCCCCTCTTGACCCCAGCAAAGGAAGTGGAGGAGGAGGTAGAGGTATGTGAAGGAGGAAATTCCACATTCTTCCCCCAAACCTCAGGGAACACTCAGTCGAGCCTGAGCAGACTGAGCTGATCCCCTTCTGATGTGACTACTCTTACTGGGTCTTTCCAGCACTCCGGAGGCACATTCTCCCCAGCCCTGATGGCCCAGCTCCCAGGCACAATGGCCTTAGGGAACCCAGGCTGGGCCAGGAAGAACCCTCCACTCGGCCTGAGAACCTCTCTTCGTACAGCTCCTTGAGGGCATCTGGTCTTCAGGGTCTCTCTGAAGAAGGTATGTTTTCACCACCTAGAGTCAGCCAGAGGTAGAGGGGGTGGGGACTGGGCAGATGGACATTTGTTGCTGCTTATGCCAAATGAGGAAATTGTCATTCCTGTGAGGGCCCGTGCTTTCTGGGGTCCTTTGAATGATTTTGATTCCTGGTGGTGGTGCTGGCCAGAGGGGCCGGGAGACTGGGGCAGTGGGAGAAAAGGAGAAACCACACTTTCTCCTTTACCCTGGCTGGGTGTCACCCATTTCCCTTGCAGACCCTAGTGATCTCGGCTTCCTGCATGCCAGCAGTAGCTTCAGATCCGGGGCAAAGCCAGCCCAGCCTGTGCCCACCGGACAAAAGCAGGTATGGTTCAGATGTGGCCTCCAGACCCTCATCACATTCCCCTGGGCAGGTTGCAGTTTGAGTGAACCCTCCCATGATGAGTCTTTATATTTCTTCCCCAGGAACAAGATAAATCAAAAACTCTTTCCCTCGAGGAGGCTGTGACTTCCATTCAGCAGCTCTTCCAGCTCAGTGTTTCCATTGCTTTCAACTTCCTGGGTAACTGGGTGGACCTTGCATCAAGGCAGGCGGATGGGAGAACGGAAAGGGTATGGGGTTGGTCAAACAGAGTTAGGGCAGGGAGTGGTTTAAATTGAGAGAATTTATCTTCTCCCGGGTAGGTAGACTAGACCTGGCATGGTGGCACAGTGGTGTCAGGGACCCATCCTCATGATTCTGCCATTCTTAAAACTGACTTCCGTCTCAAGGTCCTGTTTGGCTATTGCAGCTTTCTTTCTGGAAGGGGATAGGTGGGAAAGCTAAAGGACTACTCCTTCCCCACCTAGAAAGTTGCACAAATCAATGTCCAGGATGTAGGCCTCTGACCACACCTGGTCACAGAGGAGCCTGGGAAATGTAGTCTCTAGCTGAATGTCCATGTGCTTACCTGAACATTCTGTTACTGTGTAAGAAGCAGAAAATAAATCTGGGAGGATACCTTACGTTTTCTGACACGTTTAGGTGAGAAGAGACTCCTAAGGTCTGGAGCAGGCTCTCAAATGCACAGACAGGAACTCTTACCACATCTGGAGACTCTAGATGCCCCTCCACCATTTGTTCTGTTCTCTGCAGTGACTTGGCTTAAGTTTCAGGCCTTTTAATGCAGCAACCCAGACTGCCAACAGCATCTGTTGGAGTGTAATGGGCAGATGCATGAGAAGGTGGGATTCTTTCAGCACAAAGCTGTTAAGCATTCACCTTTTCTAGGCCCTATTTTAGGTGTCAGGGATACAGTGATTCATGAGACAGAGTTCTTACTGTCATGGAGCTGATGTGT
Organism: Panthera onca; assembly: GCF_046562875.1. Taxonomy (NCBI): domain Eukaryota; kingdom Metazoa; phylum Chordata; class Mammalia; order Carnivora; family Felidae; genus Panthera; species Panthera onca. The sequence goes on along the minus strand of NC_138339.1, from coordinate 121,589,687 downwards.
GAATTGAGGGGGAGAAGAATAAAACATTGCCAAATGAATAAAAAAGAATTTCAGATGATGGTAAATGTTAGAATTGTAAACAGGGGAATGTGTCAGTGACTCGGGGAAGGAGCAGCTTTTGATTTGGAAGTCCTCACTGATGGGAAGAACTCTGTGCCAAGACCTGACTGACAAAAACAAGCCAGTCTTGTTTCTGTATAGAGAAATAGCTTTCCAAACAGGGGGAACAGCTAGTACAAAGGTCCTGAGGCAGTATTGAGTTTTGCTTGTGAAAGGAATAAAAGAAAGGTGAGTGTGGCTGCAACTTAGAAATCACCAGGAGAGTAGAAACAGATGAAGTGAGAGAAGGAGGAAGGGGCTAGGTCAGGCAACGCCTTCTGAGCCACTGTGGAGTGTGGATTTCCTAAGGGAGATCAGAAGCCATTGGAGGGTTTTACAGTGGAAGAAGAGGAGGGCAGTCACATGATCTAATGTACTTTTTCAGATTTCTCTGGCTGTTGTGTGGACAAATGTGGAGTGCAGGCATGCCAGAGGAAACAGGAGACTGGGTTGGAGCTGTTACTGATGGCATAGCAAAGCGTCATGGTGGCTTGGTCTAGGTTAGAGGCAGAGGGGACAGAGAAGAGAGATGGATCGAGGAGCCAGTGTGGACAGTGGGGACAGGGGTGGGATCCTTTGCCCTCTTGAGTCTTCTCAAGGACAGATGGCTCTGTGCATCCTGGACAGCAAATTTTCAGGCAGCAGGGAGGTAACTTTAATTCACTGCTGGCTGAATGGAACCTGGCTTCTACCTCATTAGCTTTTTGTGATTTTGATGGGCCGACAGTCTCTTCTGAGGATTTTCTTGCCCATTCCTTCATTCATATATTCATTTATTCAGCAATGCTAAGCAGTGTGGCAGAACACAAAGGGAGCACAAGCCATCATCATATTTTGCATTTGTATAGAGCTTTCACCCTATGCGAAGTTATTTCTTCTACATTCTTTTTCTGCTTCTGCCTCCAGGATTTTGCAGTCTAATTGAGGAGACAGGGCTTGTACTCTGGAAACAGTTTAGTTCATGGAAAAAGGCTTGTATCCTGAGTAAAAACCAAAAGAGTGTTTGAAGCCTGAGTGTGGTCTGAAGCTTCCAGAGCAGAGGCAGAATGAGAAAGTCTGATGGTGGAGGCAGAAAGATAGCCCAGGGAGGAGAGACAACTTGAGCAAAGGTTTGAGTTGGGACTTGGCTGTGCCCAGCCCCGTCTGTGTTTCCTGTTTGCTCATTTGTTTGGATGATAAAACGGAACGTGGGTTTTGCTGTTGGACACACCTGAGTTCTGGTCACAGCTGTCTTACTTTCTCTCTCACGGTTTCCTCCTAAAGCAGGATTAACAGTATCAGCTGTTATCAATTCGATCTAGTTCATTACAAGCAGCCTAAGCCCACTCTGGCTAACTTAAGCACAAAAGGAATCTACTGGGATCTGTTGATCTGCCAAATCTCAGGACAGGAATAGAGAAGGTCCGGGGATCCAGGGGGCAGTAACTGAGGGACAGTGTCTTCAGAGTTTTGCTGTCAGAATAAACCTGCAAAAGCTATTTTCTCTCCTGCCTCAACCAGATCAGGATTCAGATTCCTGAGTGAGGGACCTACTGGTTGGGAAGAGCATAGCACAATGATTGATAGCACTGGGCAGCGGGGAGGAGGGCTGCTCTCCAAGGAAAACTGGGGTGCTGGTACCAAGAGGAGGATGTTGTATAGGAGGGCAGAACCCACTGATGTCTCTGGCAAACCAGTGAAATATTCGGAGGCTGGAAACATATGCTGAGTGTCTAGCACAAAAAAGAAAGGAAGCAGCTTATGAGGATCTGGCCAAGGATGTGGGGAGGTTCACAGAGGAAGTTGTGTTTACACTCTGTGCTTTCTTACAGGGACAGAGAACATGAGGAATGGGGACTACACGGCAGCCTTTTCTTACTTCCAGAAAGCAGCAGACCGTGGCTACAGCAAAGCACAGTACAATGTGGGCTTGTGTCATGAGCATGGCAGAGGCACCCCCAGGGACCTTGGCAAGGTACTGCACCTCCTCTTTGTCCCCAGGCCTGTCTCCTGAGCTGCCCTGCCCAAAGTTGACCTCCAGAAATGAGCGGCAGGAGGGCTTGGGGAGAGTTCACCTTCTCTCTCCCAGCCATGAGGGAAAAAGAAGACAGAAGCTCCTAACTTGCAGGAATTTAGATTCAGAAGGAGGCCAGGGACCTTGTCTTTTTTCTTTGCAGCTGTATCCTCAGGACCTAGAACCTTACCTTGATGAATGGATTAATTCATTGTAAAAATGTAGGATAAGTACGCAAAGATGTTATATATATATAAGAATGTACTTTTCTTAGAATTGTATATGATGGCAAAAAAAAAAAGGGGAAAGCAACTTGAAAGTTATTCAATAGTAAGTTGGTTAATAATATCTATGTGGGCCTTAAAAAATGATGCACCAAGGGCAGCTGGGTGGCTCATTTGGTTGAACATATGACTCTTGATTTTGGCTCAGGTCATGATCTCATGGTTCCTGAGTTTGAGCTCCATACCAGGCTCTGTGCTGGGATTCTCTCTCTCCTTCTCTAGCTGCTCCTGCCCTAGTCTCTCAAAATAAGTAAATAAACATTTTTTAAAAATGATGCACTAGATCTATATTTACTGTCAGGGAAAGACATTCATGGTGTATTGTTAAGTGAAAAAACAGGTTACAAAAGTGTGAATGTTCTCTCTCTCTCACTATTTCTCCCTATACACACACACACACACATACACACATTTATGTGTGTATGTGTATGTGCGTGTATATGTGTACATGTATAAATACACATATATGTGGGAAGAAATTTGCAAAGCTGTAAAGTAAAAGTGAACAGAGAATGATCTTTAGGAGGCAGGATTTGGGGGGGATTTTATGTTTCTATTTTTGGTTTATCTATTTTGAAATTTTGGCTTATCTATTTTCTGATGAATCTGTAATGATGATGTATTGTTTAATTAAAATAGTTTTTACAAATTCGCTCAAAGAGAAGGCTAGCTTGCAGAGGTATCAGTTGACTAGGTGTCTCTCCCTTTGTCCCAGGCAGTTCTTTTTTACCAGCTGGCTGCCAGCCAGGGTCACCGCCTGGCTCAGTACCGTTACGCCAGGTGCCTGTTGCAAGGCCCAGCCTCCACTTGGGATCCTGAGTGCCAGAGGGCAGTGTCCATGCTTAAGCAGGCTGCACACTCGGGCTTGAGAGAGGTGAGTGCCCAGGGTGGGTGTGGGGAGTCTCTCCTGGGCTCCTGTAGTATGCGGGGCCTGAAAGTGATGGAAATGCCTTTTTCCTTCCTCCTGAACCACAGGCTCAAGCTTTCCTCGGGGTGCTTTTCACCAAGGAGCCACACCTGGATGAGCAGAGAGCTGTGAAATACCTTTGGCTTGCGGCCAACAATGGGGTATGGGATTGCCAGTGTCCAGACATGTTGGGGATCGAGTCTGCTGAAAGAGGGAATCTTGGAACTGGTACCAGGCTCTGCTGCGCATAGGAGAGGGTTGACAGGAACGCTGGGCCAGCTTCAGGTCTTAACTGTTGCTGACTTACTGTGTGACCCTTGAGCAGGTCTAGTGGGGCCCTGGAGTTGGCTGACAGCAATCTGTGAGAGCTGTCGGTAGTTTAAAATCAGCTGTGGGTGGAGTATTTGCACCACAGAAATGTCGGCATGCTCCATAGCAGGGCCTGTTTCACTGCGGAGCCAGTTGCTACGCTTACCAGCATATTCCTGAGCCGGTCACTTCTTGTTCTCCTCATCTGGAAAATTGCGATGGAATGACTGCCTCACCTGTCGACTGCTTCACAGGGGTGTTGTTGTGAGGATCAAAATCTAACTGAGGTAGCAGGTGTGTGAGTGCTTGGTCAGTTGAGCACAGGGAAGGTGCACCCTCATGGACAGTGCAGTTTGGGGAAGTCAGAAGACACTGCACAGTTTCAGGGGTGGCAGGTGTCTGGGGGCCTTGGCATCCAGGCTGCAGGACCGTGAGTTTGTTCCCCAGAGTGTTAGTTTCATGGGGTGTTTATAATAGGAAGGAAAACATGGTCAGATGGGTTTGGGAAATGCTGCGCTAAACAGGTGTCTTCAGTGCAGGTGATCTCAAAGCTTCACCTCAGTGTGAATCACCAAAAAGGCATCTGTGGTTTGCTGTATTCCTGAAATGTACTGGAGCAGGACTTTTTTGGGCGCTGCATGCTGAAAGATCAGGAGTAGTGGATTAAAGCAAGCCATGTGCATGTACTGGAATTTTCATGCACTGGGGCTGCTGATTCTCGGTGTATTCTGGCCAACACAGTGGTACCTGATTGGACTCTTGGGCATCAGAATACTTTTTTGTTTTTACTCTGTTACCTGTAGTAGCTTTCAGAAGGGGACCAGTGTCACCAACTAGAACTGCCTCTGTGCCTGTCTTCCTTGATGGAGTCCCAGCTCTATCTCGGGCTGAGTGTGCTTCACCGTCTCATGTGCTAGACATGCCTGAGGGCACCTTGGTCCACTTCGGTCAGGACGCTGGGAGAAATGCACAGAGGGTGTTGGGCACAGTCCTGACACACACACCCACCCCCCGGGAGTAATTGTGTCTTTGTAGGTTTGTACTGAGCAGTGTTGCAGGGTGGCTGTTTTGGCCTTAGGAATGTGCAGCGCTGTGTTCTGAGCTGGTCTACGGTCATGAGTCCACCATATTTATTACATAGACTTTGCCCTGCAAGTTACAGAAACTCTCTCAAGAAATTGGACTCTGGAAATTAGAAGAGAAATGAGACCATGGTTGGGGATCAACAGAGTTTTTTGTTTGTTTGTTTGTTTTTAAGTTGGGCGCTTGAATATAATAATTTTCCAGTAAAGAGGGAGAGATTAAAATCTCTTTAGGGAGGGGCGCCTGGGTGGCTTGGTCGGTTAAGCGTCCGACTTCAGCTCAGGTCATGATCTCACAGTCCGTGAGTTCGAGCCCCGCGTCGGGCTCTGTGCTGACAGCTCAGAGCCTGGAGCCTGTTTCAGATTCTGTGTCTCCCTCTCTCTCTGCCCCTCCCCTGTTCATGCTCTGTCTCTCTCTGTCTCAAAAATAAATAAATGTTAAAAGTTTTAAAAAATAAAATAAAATAAAAAATAAAATCTCTTTAGGGCAACTAAAATAATAAGAAAGTAATAATAACAGTAAGCACTTTAATGTATTAACACATATAATTTTCATAACAATTCAATCAGGTGGGTGTTATTATTATTTCCCACTTTATAGACGAGGACGCTGAGGCACAGGGGCATAGAATAATATGCCTGAGGTTACGTAGCTGGTAAGTGGTAGAGCCAAGATTGGAACCCAGACAGTCTGGCTATATAGGTTGTTCTCTTAAGCCCTACCTGCTAATGCCTCTCTGAGGATCATAGTTTTCAGTGAGAGGAGAGAGGATCCAGCATTTTGGGCAAAGGGATTATTAGACTTTTAACCTTTAAAAGGAGGGACACTCTCTATAGTGTATGTTTTGCAGCCCCTGGGCAGAGATTCAGAAAGGCTTTTGGGGCCTTTGAGAAGCCTAGCCTCTACCCTGGCTCCTGGCTCTTCTAGCCTAACTAGGAGCCTGACTCCCAGGTTCCCCACAGTTGGGTGGTAGTTCCTGTGGCCGTCACTTCTGTCTGCCTTCAGCATCAGCCTCAGCGAGAGGCTGCCACACTGCCACTCGAATCTCCCTGGGCAGAGGGATCCCCCGCTCCTCTGTGTTGGGCACACTCTGGGCCTCTGGCTTTTCATACTTGAGATCCCTTGGTACAGGGGGGACTGGGACTGGACCTATATGGATGAAGCCCCAGCTTGCCCGACTACCCCACCTTCCTCTTGCCTTAGCATTTCAGTTCTTCTCTCCTGCATGTGTGCATATCTGTATAGCTGTCTATTTTCCCTTTTAGGACTCACAGAGCAGATACCACTTGGGAATTTGCTATGAGAAGGGCCTTGGTGTGCAGAGGAATCTGGGAGAGGCTATAAGATGTTACCAGCAGTCAGCGGCTCTGGGCAATGAACCTGCCCAGGAAAGGTTGCGGACCCTCTTTTCCACGGAAGCAGTGGTTAAAGGTGCATGTCAGAGCCAACAAGTTCCCTTCCCTGAGCTCAGTGCCCTGTGACAGAGAAGGGGGTGGCAGTAGTCTTTGGTCTCCTTGGCATTTCTTGCCCCAGTAATGGGTAAGAGCACAGCTTTTTGAGTCAGACACACCTGAGCTTTAACAACCCTGCTATGTCACTGAACTCGGACTCCATGTCTTTGAAAATTGCGTGGTTCTTCACTTCTGAAAATGAGGGTACTACTCGTACCTTACTTGTTCGGTTGTAAGGATTAAATGAGATGGTTCTAGAGGGCTTGGCACAACCTGGCATACAGCAGGTGTTGAATAAATGGTAGCCTCCCTGAGGATTTTTCAGGAGAGACCGTATCCTGAGATTGCCTCAGTTCCTTGAATTACCCTTCGAGGGCTCTGAGTGCTCACTCCTGAGTCACTCGGGCTGGCCGGGGTTACCAATGCCAGGGGCAACCAAGCCCTTTAAGAAGTCCTTGCTCCAAAGTAAGAACCCACAGTATGAGTAAGAGTTGCTTTCACCTCTCCTCACAGCCCTGGGGCCCAGCGACTTGGCAGTTAAAGGATTGAAGTCCTTCTCCAGCCCCTCCCTCTGCAGCCTCAACACCCTGCTGGCGGGAGCCTCACGCCTCCCACACGCCTCGAGCACAGGGAACCTTGGCCTCCTCTGTAGAAGTGGGCATCTCGGAGCCAGTCCCAGGGGAGCTCTTCCCCCACACAACTACCCTTTGGAAAGGAGTCTCGTCAGACTGGGTTTTGGCTAAGGTAAGATAAGACATAGTTACTGGTGCTGGGGTGGGGAGGGTGCACAGGTTGGATGGCAACAAAAATAGGTGTCAGTGTCCCTTTCTGAGGTGGACATTCCAGCGAGAGCTGAGGTTCTCAAGCAATTTCAAGTGCATGGCTAATAAATGACTTTGACCTTTCCTCCAGTTGGTAGCCTCACAGGTGGGCAGTGGAAACATTGATAGTTTTTTCTGGTTCTGTGCACGAAAGGGATTCATTCAGTGACCTGTAAAAAACTCTCCTGAAGGTTCCAGAGTCTTACCATAGCCTGTGACTGAGTAAACCACTTACATATTCTTTCCCATGTCTCAGTTTCCTTAGACTTAGACTGCATGACAGATGTTTGCCAACATCTGATGTATGTGCTTCTGGTGGTTCATAAGAGGATTTTAGGTACTCTAATATTTTCTATCTTAGTAGTTGTATATTTAATATATAATGTAAAAATGTGACTAGCACATTATAGTTTCACAGATATTAAAAACGATCCATTTAAAGAAAAACATTGTGAAATTGGATAAAAGGGAGCACAGGTCCCACCCATGGTGGTTCCATGAATGGCTAAAACTTGAGGAGCACTGAGTCAGGCCATTTCCAAGATGGGCTTCCGTATTCACTTTTGTTCATCCCCAGTGGAGTTAGGATCATCTTCATCACTGATTTGGGAGGAATGAGTTTCTTGCCTACATACCTAATATGTCTGCTTGACTTTTTCAGACCTTCTCACTTCAGCCCTAAAGATGGAGCCTGTGGCTTCTCTGTTACAACTTGAGTCCCAAAGCAGAGGCCAGATATCTACACAACTTCCCAAAGAAACTTAAGCATCTGCCCCAGCATAGTAAAGAAGAAGAAAGTGTGTAAAGACCCAGGTCCTGGCCATGTCACCTTGCCTGGCCGTGTCACCTTATGAAGCAGTGACCTGACCCACTACATTGTTTTCTCAGTTGTTGACCGAAGGCATTGGTGTATGTCCTTTGACCCTACAGAGCTCATGGGGGGCATTTCACTGCAGAAAGGCCCTTGGTGACCACTTAGGCCCAATGAGGCAGACTGTTGCCCATGGTTGTATGGCTTTATGAGTCACCAGGCCAGGAGAAGACCAGGCCCCCTGACTCCTGGCTCAGGGCTCTGTTTTGCCAGTTCACACTAGCTTTATGTGTTACTGTCACATCTCTCCAATGTGAGGGAGTAAGTGGAGGCTTGGAGCAGGAAAGTGTAGATTTTGAGATCCTTGTTTGTGAAGGGTGTGCCAGAAATGGATGGGAGTTTAATAAAATAGATACTGGATTATCTCATCACTCTTGCCTTTGAGTATGTTGGGGAGAGCCGGGGGTGGGGCAGGGGGAGCTGAAAGCAGAGGCTCCAACCTCATCTCTAAACTCTCCATTAACCAATTTGAAGGGTCTTAAAAGCTTCTCCAAGGGAGAGACTTAGGAAAAAATGATTTCTGAGTCAACGCTAATGACTCCAATTACTGAATCTGTGAATAGCTATTCCCTGGCTTCTGGATGTTAGCCCAAGTTCAATAGCATGGATGTGGTTGAGGGTAGGGAGTGGGAGGGACCAAACCCTCTAGTAACTGTTCAGATGTGAAAGATCACCCAGCTTGGCCAGTTCAACAGTGGAAGGAGTTGGGGGTGGAGGTTGTCTTCTCTGCTGCCCACCCCTCTCACCAACCTCCAGTGGCTCCTGCCACACTTTTCTAGCACTTTCCTCTTGTCATGGGGGCCCTAAGCTTCTTTCAACTTTAGTGTCTCCCCTGACTGCTACTCCCTTTCCAGAGCTGCCCTGCATGCTGGCCTTCCCACCCCCACACTGATCCCCTCATGCGGCTGCCTCCCACAGATGTCTCCTTGGGATCTGGGACCTTGTCTTTGTATTCTGGTATCCTCAGCACTTAGCACAAGGCCCACGCTAGTAGGAGCTCAATACACACATTGGTTAAAGGTTAGGTTTTTAAGCTGTACAATGCACTAATCTCTGCAAGAAAAAAAAAGTTTCTGTGGTCAAATAAGTTTGGGAAACGCTATACCAGACATCCCTTTTTTTATAGATTTACAGTGTACATCAGCATCTTTAAGGTTCCAAGAAGTCCTGCAGTAAAGAACTTGGTTAACCCCATGTTTGCCAGCCTGAGCCGAGCACAGAGCCCAGCCACACACAGATTGCCGATCAAACTTCCTGGGGCAACTTCTGTAAAATGTCATTTCCTGCCCTCCTGTGGGACCCTACTCTCCAGTCTCCTCCCCTCCTCTTGTCATTTTGGCTTACCGATTCCTTCTGGGGAAGGAGTGGCAGCTCAGACAGCCGTGGGACAGCGGGCGTCCCGTGTTGAGGGCCAGATGCAGCTCTCCTTCCCCCTCAGTAATTACAAGTTAAGTACTGATTCAATTTGGGGTGCTAAACGTGGAGGTAGGATATTTTTAAGCTCTCCTTGTGGAAAGGCAGGATGGAAGAGTCGTGAGAGCAATGTTGTCAAGGGACCAGAAATCCTTGGCTGTTCAGTCACTGTGGTCTCCGTCCATCCCCAAGGGGTGGGCCTTCATCCACAGACCCAGGCACTGCTGTGCTTTCGCCATTACAATTCCATTGTTAATGACTTGTCATCAGTGCCCTGAAAGGAAATATGAGGTGGGGAGGACAGGGGAGTGGCCCCTGCCTGGGTTAGGTACAGGGTGACCCAAGTTTTAGGACCTGGTGCCCTTCGGCAGTGAGACTTTTGTGCGAGGCTGTGCTGACTCAGTTCCCTTATCCAGAGATGTTGCTTTCAGGGATCCGTGACACAGTACAGACAAGGCTGTTCGATTCATTATATCTTCAGTGCTAATACAGTGCAGGGTGCTTAGTAAATGTTCAGTAAATATCTATTGAGGGAATGAGTGATTTTATGCATTGCCCCCTTTCCACCCAGTTCCTTGCACCAAGCCTACCTAGCACATAGTAAGTGCTTTAAATATTTGTTGAGTCCATGATTCTATATACTCCCCACTGGAAGAAGTAGCTTCCAGTGCTACTTCTGACACCTAGTAAGTGCTCAATAAATACAAAGTGTTTGTTGAATGAGTGTTTCTGATCATGCCTCCGTCCTCCCCTGCCCCATTACGTCAGACTCCATACTTAGTAGGAGCTGGAAAAGGCTGACCTATTTTCTTGGTGCATACTATGTGCCAGGCCGAGCCCGTGCTAAAACACCTCCCTCCCCCTCCTGTCTTCCTTTTGGGATATGGTTCTCTCCGGAGTCCCATGGGTATTGGTTGCCATCTCACTCTTGTTTTAGCCAGAGGAGAGGTAGGGTCAGTGAGCTGCCAAGCTGAAGTTGGGTGACAGACAAGGAGGCTGCCTGTCAATCTCTGAGCTGCCCCCAGGCTCCAAGTGAGCACTGCATCACACTCCTCGTGCTGGAGAACCGGCTGACTGTTGATTAAAAAAAAAAAAAAAAGTCCCTCTGCGCTTTCCAAATTAAGACGACATTTAACTGAGTGCTTGCTGGCTTGCCTGCTCCCTCGATATCCCAGGGGATTGAGCCCATCTTGGTGAAAACTGTTCTGAGCATGTCCGAAGTCTCAGCTTTGACATTTTGGCTGATGCGAAGAAGTTTCCGTAACCTTTTTGCTCAGCATGCTCAATTTTGTCGCCATACACACTGTGTCACTCAGCCTGTTCATGGGAAAGTGCTGGGTGTTCCCATGCTAGGAGTTGGTTGCATGCTGCAGACGAGAGCAGCTACATACATCCCCACTCTGACCAGAGATCAGTTGCCTCAGAACAGAAACAGCTCTACCCATGAATTCCTTAGGGTCTGCGGAGAAGGCAGAGCCGAGGACCAACAGAGAGGATCACAGTGGTCCTTAATCTTATTGAGGCCCCAGACCCCCTTTGAAAATGTGGCAAAAGCACTGACTTCTTCCCATACAAAAGTATGCAGCCCTTCAATTTTTCATGCACTTTAGTGGATTTATAGATCTTGAAGCCCGACCATGGACTCCAGGTTAAGAACTGTTGATTTGTTAGAAAGAACATCACACAAATTCCAGATCCAAATCCTAGCCTTGCCACAAGCCCGCCGTGCAGCTTTGTGCAGATCAGAAGTGTCTTGCTTTTTTCTTGGCTATAAAATGTTCTGGCTCCTTACGAGTAAAATTGCTTGTGTTTGTGGAGGTTTAGGGAGTGATTTAGACAAGGTGCAGTATAACCTTTCATAGGTTACTTGTTACTTTGGGAATCTGATGAGGACTTTGCATCTTCTGCCTAGAAAAACACCTATACACAAGGCTTTGCCTAGTATTCTCAAGGTCCAAGAGCTACAGATTAGGGATTTTTGAACTAGAGTGAAGCAGTGATCAAGGGCATCCAGTGATCCAGTTGACAGCCACAGTTCCAGCTTTCTTTTTAATTAATTAATTTGGCTCCGGGTTTCTTAGGTTGGCTCTTCCCCCATCTCTTCTTTTCTCCACCCTCCCAACATGAGCTCGGCATCAAAAATCCACTAGTAATTGTGGGTGGAGAGTGGCGGTCAGCGTAGTTTACTCTAGTTCTGTGGTTTTCAGACTTTGATTTCCCATAATGGAAGTTTTCTTTCTTTCTTTGTAATGACGTCTTACCTGCAGCTCCAATACAGATAAAAGGAAACTCTGAAGCACTGATTTATCCATTTATTTACTCATTCATTCAACAAGTTAAGTATACATCCATTGTTGCTTTGTGCCAGTCACCTGGCTGGTCAGGCTCGAGACCCTGTCTGCTTAGTTTCCCCTGGCCTCTCTCATTTACTTGGGGAACCCAACAGCTTAAAACTCACAGATCTTATAAGGAGATCACTTGGGCCTGAAGTGAGGTGACACACACCCAGAGACCCTGCTCTTGGGGCACTTAACTTTTGGGGGCCTCATTTTCCTCATCTGTAAAATGGAATAACTGGATAAGGGTGCCACATTGGATTCCAAATATATATGATTTTCATTATCCCTGGCTGGGAGTATGATTGGCCCGTTACTGTGGACAATGAACATAAGTACTGGCCTCCAACAGAGAACGAAAGGGGGAGCACAGAGAGGAACTTTTGCCTGTAGTGTCCAGGAGGGCCCCATGCTACCGAGAAGCTGAATGGCTAGCTGACTGACTGGTTGGAAATTTCCAGGAAAATTATAAGGCTGAGACTTGGAAAAATATTTGCTATTTCTTTGCTCCCTCCTGCCCTGGAAGTTTTGCTGCTGTCAGTATCGATTTCATAGACCCAGTTCATACACTGTTCTCTAGGGCCTGAATTCACAGGCCCAAACCTGCTGTGACAGAGGAAGATTTACCCATGAACGGTGCGTCTGCAAGGATGATGTCTGTACCTGAAGGGCTAATCGCTGGGAAAGCACAGGAGCCTGCAGAAGTTCAGGCCTGTGTCAGATTAGATCCAAGTCCCTCTTGTTCTGTGCTCAGAAATGCAGAGCTGTGGAGGCCTGAGCAGCTTTAGAAACGTTCTTTTCTTCAACGTTTTTTTTTTTTTTTTTTTTTTTATTTATTTATTTATTTTTTTATTTATTTTTGGTACAGAGAGAGACAGAGCATGAACGGGGGAGGGGCAGAGAGAGAGGGAGACACAGAATCGGACACAGGCTCCAGGCTCCGAGCCATTAGCCCAGAGCCTGACGCGGGGCTCGAACTCACAGACCGCGAGATCGTGACCTGGCTGAAGTCGGACGCTTAACCGACTGCGCCACCCAGGCGCCCCTAGAAACGTTCTTTTCAACAGTGTTTCATGAGGGGAGCTCAGGTAAGTCCACACCTGGCAGGAGCTCAGCTGCGGGGCCTTTTCCTTCCCTCTCCTTGGCTGGCAGTGTAGTGTCAAAGTGGAGGGCAGAGGTTTTGGTGTTCAAGACTAGTTCAAAGCTTGCTTCTGCCTCCACTCTTGATCTTGGGCAAGACACTCTGCTTCTCCAAGCCTCACGTCCTTGCCTGTGGAATGGGGATAATAACACCTCCCTCCCAAGGTTGTTGGGAAATTAAACTAAATCCTAGCGTAAAGCCCAGGGCTTTACTGGCTCACATAAATGCTCTATAAATAGTCATGCTTTTCTTAGCCCTAATTTTCCAGCTGAGAAGCAGATTATTTGATAAGGTAGCAATAGGGAAGTAGGGTCAAGAGCACACGTGTTCATCATTGTGTACCTAGCACTGTGTACTAATGTGCCCTATTCCTGTCCACGTCCAGCATACCATCTTGCCAGGAAATGGGCAACAAGGACACCTCACTCTGCTACCCTTCCCCTGCCCCCTCTTGACAGGTGCAAACAGGAGAATGAGCCAGTGCTTTTCCTTTATTAGTAGGTCAGAGAGCTTTGCCTGGCACCCCAGGACCAGCACCCCACCCCCAACTATGCGATGAGGCCATCCTTTCCTGCTTATGACACTCCTTGGCATCTGTTCCACAGGAGGCCTGACCCTCTGTGCTCTACATGTGTTTTGCCAGCAAACACTCATTTCAGCCAAAAAATTCACTCCAAAAAGTTCACAGGCAGAGCCAGCCCTTCACAAGGGGCTGCTTTGGTCAGTCAGATGTTAGTTGTGGCTCCCCTGCCTCCTCTGTGGGGCAGCATAGGTCGCCCTAAAGTTCTTGGGCCACCTCTCAACAGTGAATTCAAAGATTTTAGAAAGCAGCTCGTGTCCCAGGATCCTTAGCGCCTGGGCTCCCTAACATCCCTGGTTCCTGGATCCACAGCCCCCTGCTGCTTCTGCTGCTGCTGCTGCCAGTCCTGCCCTCGGCCCCCTTCTTTCCACCTGGGCCCCCCTGTCCTTCTGAGCCCGAGGCCCCGCTGGTGGCCAGGTCCAGACTGAGGGTTCTCCCGCAGACAGAGAGCCTCCGCAGCACCTCGGAGGCAGCCTCCACAGGCACGCTGGAGCGTTGTTCGAGCAGCATTTCCAACAGTGAGCTCATCTCCGAGACAAAGGTGCTGGCCAGCTGCGTGCCTGTCAGGCTCAGCTCAGGCCCCGTCGCCTTGCCGAACGTCTGAAAGGTCCTCGGCTCCTCCATGGCCGGAGTGTCTGGTGAGAACACGTTGTCACGGTAGTTCGTGGTGAGGGGCAAAGAGAGCCTCGCCATCCAGGCCGGATCAGGGACGCTCAGCCGGTCCAGGGCCAAGCCTGCATGGGAAGGAGGGGACGCAGTGAGGGCTGGGCCCGGGGAAGGGCCAGGCAGGCCAGGGTGGGGCTGTGGGCAGGGCAAGGGCAATGGACAAAGGAGGGAAGGGAAATGGCGGGGGACAGACGGGGAGGCCAGAGCGGGACGGGAAGGAAGAGGCCCTGACAGGGAAGCTTGCTGGGCAGGAAGGCTGCTGACTGAAGTACCCACACGAGGTGAGTAGGGAGGAGGCAGGAGGAGGAAGAAGACCTTGAATTAGAAATTGACCCTTTCCTGAAGAATTTCCTGGGCCTGGTGTGTTTCAGGCTGGGTGTCTTCCATCTACCCGGGTAGTCGGGATCCTCGCTCCCTCAGGGCACTAGTAGGTGAAGATGGCATTGCCAGGGGGTGGGGTGGGGGTGGGGTGGGGGTGGGGTGGGGGGGGTGAGGGGATGGGGGGGCAGGAGGGGACATCCCTCTTCTTAGCCGAGGCTGGAGTTCCTGACTTGGTCCTGCCATCTGCCTGTGTTCATAACAATAGTGACCACTTCTTAAGTTCTTTCGTGCCAAGCAATTTATATAATTCTCTCATTTAACCTCTGCACATACCTTTGAAGTTAAGAGTGCTATCCCATTTTATGGATGAGGAAACTCAAGTTCCAGGAAGTTGAATCATACATCTACTAGGCAACCAAACCAAGGTTTGATACCAAATCTGATGACTTCGAAGCCTCATGTGACTGTACCACCCACCCACTGTCTGAGGAGCCGGCCCCTTATCCCCCTGGGTGCTCCGGGTGCCCCCCTGTGGCCTCTGGAATCCCCAGGCCTGCTAAGGTCTGTACTGTCAGCATGCCCTAAACTCCTCAAACTTTACTTCTCAAGCTGCAGGAAACCCTGGCCTCGAGGCTGGGAAAGGGCTGTCTGCCTAAGGGCTGTCCCAGGAAAGGGACAGTGAAAAACTGTCCCCTAGATCCCTAATGCCACCATCACGCTTTTCCTTTTCACATCTCTTGAACAAAAATACTATCTCAAAAAAATAACCCTGGGGGCACCTGGGTGGCTCAGTCAGTTAAGTGTCTGACCCTTGGTTTTGGCTCAGGTCATGATCTTACAGTTTTGTGTGTTCAAGCCCTGCATCGGGCTCAGTGCTGGCAGCGCAGATCCTGCTTGGGACTCTCTCTCCCTCTCTCTCTGCCCCTCCCCTGCTCACACTGTCTCTGTCTCTATTAAAAATAAATAAAAAGAAAAAAAAAAAGAAAACTAGCCCTGGGCCCAATGGTAGAGGCCAAGTCAAAGGAAAAAAAGTATAAGTCTTATGTTTAAGCAACTGTGTTTAGTAAAAAAAAAGGTACAACATCCACTTTAGTGTGTATTTAATGTTTGCTTCAGGTGAGCTGCTTTAGAATCTATGCATATAATAAAAGACTGGAAGGAGATATGTCAAAATGTTAACTGGAGTTACCCCTAGGCAGAAGTGATTTATTCTCTTTTTGTTTGCCTACATTTTCCTACCTTAACCAAATATTACTTTTGTAATTTGGAAAAGTTATTCCAAAATACAGCTAATCACTGTTTATATTGATAAATGAGTCTTAGTCTTGCCTTGTCAGGGTCAGACCTCTTCCCCACTGGTCCAGCCCCTGCCTGGGACTTAGTAAGCATCTCTTGAATGACTCAGTGAACATAAATATTAACCCTGGGCATTTGGGAAATGTAAACCTTAGTTCCCTGAGACTCTGGTAATAAGGTTGAAACTTTTTTGGTGTTATAGAATCAGGCTTTTGTACCAGGGTCAGAGAGCTTCAGAAGGAATGAGGCTTGGAATGAGAAAATCACTGGAGTGTATAAGAATGGCTGAAAAGCAGTGGTGAATCCACCCCGAGGCAGGTAGACGCTGGGCTGGCCTGGGCTTGATTTCCCACCTCTGCCATTTATGAGCAGTGTGACCTTGGGAAAATCCCGTAACCTCTCTGAGCCTCCTTTTTCTCTCATAAAGTGGTGAAATAGTAGGACTCATCTTGTCAGGTTGCTGGGAGCATTCAGTGAGCTCGTGTGACCAGTTAAATATTGTCCTTATCATATCATCAGATGGATGCTCCCCAGACTTCTGGGGTCAGCAAGCTCACCCCTTCTCAGCCCTGCCCTGTGAGCAGCGCAGGCTTTTCTATCCTTGCTGCCCTCGTCACCACCCCCCCTACTTCTTACAGTGCTCCTGTGCTCTTTGCCCTCTGTGCTGTGGAGAAGCAGGACCGTGTGGCAGCAATGCCCACAGGTTCCAGCCCAGAGCTGGCCAGTAGAGATTCATGCGAGCCATAGAGGTCATTTTAAATTTTCTAGGAGCCATGTTAAAAAAGTCAAAAGGAAAGATGAAATTGATTTGTAAAACATTTTTGTAATTAATATCATTTTATCATGTAATTTTTTTAATTAATGAGATATTTTACAGTTTTTTCATACTAAGTCTTCAAAATCTGAAGTGTGTTTTATATGTTTATCACATCCTTTTTATTTTTTTTAATTTTTTTTTTTAACATTTATTTATTTTTGAGACAGACAGAGACAGAGCATGAACGGGGGAGGGGCAGAGAGAGAGGGAGACACAGAATCGGAAGCAGGCTCCAGGCTCTGAGCCATCAGCCCAGAGCCCGACACGGGGCTCGAACTCACAGACCGCGAGATCGTGACCTGAGCTGAAGTTGGACGGACGCTCAACCGACTGAGCCACCCAGGCGCCCCTATCACATCCTTTTTAAAAAAATAATAAGTTACACTTTTTAAAATACATTTTTATTTATTTATTTATTTATTTTAAGTAAGCTCTATGCCCAACACGGGACTAGAAGTTACCACCAGAGATCAAGAGTCAGATGCTCTACTGACTGAGCTGGCTCAGGCGCTCCAGGTTTTGTTTTTGTTTTTGTTTTTTTAAAGATGTCTGATTCTTTTTTCTTTAAAGTAATCTCTGTGCCCAACATGGGGCTCAAACTCACAACCCCGAGATCAGGAGTTGCATGCTCTTCCCACTGAGCCAGGTACAGGCCCCCATATATCCCAAATTGATTCCGACTAGCCTTTTTCAAATGTGGCTAGTGGCTACCATATTGGACCTCACGGTTGTAGATTCTAGACAATGCTGTCCTACAAAACTTTCTGTATGTGTGCTGCCCAAAGCAATATGCACTAACCACAAGTGGCTAGTGAGCACTTGAAATGTGGCTGCTATAACTGAAGAACTGAATTTTTCATTTAACTTAATTTTAATTAGATTTAACTTTCCTTAATTTTAGTTTAGAGCCACATTGCCAGTGTTAGTAACCATTTTCTGCACAACCTTGGGAAAATTATTAAACACCCTCACCCCTCAGTTTTTTCCTTTATGAAATGGTGATAACGAATAGTTTCTCTTAAGATGTTCTATCTTGTAAGATTTTCTTGTGAGGAGCACAGAACAGGGACTAGTACATAGAAAGCTCTCCATAAATTTTAGCTATACTTTTGTAAAGATTTTTTCCCCATGTTTATTTTTTAAGATTTTTTAAAATGCTTTTATTTATTTTTGAGACAGAGACAGAGCATGAGTGGGGGAGGGGCAGAGAAAGAGGGAGACACAGAATTTGTACCAGGCTTCAGGCTCTGAGCTGGCAGCACAGAGCCTGACATGGGGCTCAAACCCATGAACCATGAGATCATGAGCTGAAGTCCAACGCTCACCCGACTGAGCCACCCAGGTGCGCCTGTTAGCTATAGTCCTTGCCATGCCTTCAATGTGTTTACAGCCAAATGGAGCACATAGGATACGTCCAGCTGAGAAACATTATTAACCACAGAAACAGAAAACCACAGCGTAGGGATGTACAGAGGTATGCTATGTTACCTAAAGGAGGCTAACCAATGTCCAGCTAGCACCAGATTATGTACTTAATATCAAAACTAACTGTTTCTCTAGAAAATGTGATTTTTGTTTCAATTAGAAATATTAACACATTAAAGATTTGACTCAGTTCTCAGGGTCAAAGGATATTTAAGCCCACCAAAGAAACACAAATGAGTGGTTTAGGAAGTTAGGGGAGGTCTCCTTGATGGCATGCAGGCCCAGGTTGGTTCCCTTTCCGTCACTGATGAGCTAAGTGACTCTAGGCAGGCTGCGGTGCCTCTCTGAGCCTCAGTTTGCTTATCTCTAAATTGGAGCTCATAACATCTGCCTCCAAAGACTGGAAGATTAAATGTGATAATGTATATGAGACACTCCCCAGTACCTGGCACATACCAAGAGCTCATTTGCTATTAATATGATTTTTAAAATGAATAATCAAAGTAGCATCTTGTCTTTAAACAAATGAAGATTGCCTGAAGCTTTAGGGAAAGTTAAATGCTGCTGATATTCCTGCCCAGAAACAGAATGTCTGTGTTCTCCCATGGAGGGCATGCAAGGTGACCTTGGAGGCAGAAGCAAGGTCAGAGTGATCCTGAGGAGTTCCTTACCTGTGTGGGGGTCCAACAGGTTTGACAGCTCTTCTTCTAGCAGCTGCTTCACAGAGAGATCATCTTCAGAATCCAGGGGCCCTTCCTCCTGGTCTGGTTCTGCCTGGCTACCAGCCCTGGCACCTGGGCCATCTGTGTCTGGGACTGTGCTCCTACAAAGGAAGCCAACCAGTCCATGAGTGAGGAAATTCACACATAGATTCATTCATTCCCGTTCATGAACATTCTTCTATTCATGCCAGCATTCATTCCTTCACATAAGGAACTGGATACACAGCTCGGCCTTCAGAGTCAGACGAACTGGATAACTTGGTCCCAGGCCTCGCGCTACTACTCTGACTCTGTTGCCTCATCTCTAAAATGGGGATAATAACCCCCACCTCAAGGGGCATGTGAGGGTAAAATGAGACATTGTATGTAAAGAAATCAGTGCAGTGCCTGGTGCCTTGCAAGCACTCAGCAAATAGAAATAACAATGAATGCGTTGATATCATTACTCACCATTGTCCCTCCCACTCCTTTGCAATGCCTGGCCCAAAGTAGGAGCAGAGTAACTTTGGTTGAGACAATGCAGTCACCCATCCATCCATCTATCCATCCACCTCCATCCATCTGAGTATGAGCTCCAGTGAGGGCAAAGATTTTTGTCCACCTCATTCCCCGCTCACCAGTGCTCAAAGCAAGGGTTGGCTTAAGTACAAAGTAGGTGCTTAATAAATACTTTGTGGACAAAGTGACTGAATATTCCATATTCCCTATTTGAAGCCAAATCCCAGACCAGAAGAGCAGGGCAGCAGAAGATGTAGCTAAGGTGAGAAATCCAAAAGCCACTTGGACTCTACCTGACTCCTGCTGTCCCTATCCTGGCCTCTGCCTCCTGCAAACCCTGCCTACCACTTGGGGAGGCTATTTCTCCGGACTGCCTCAGTATGGCAGGACAGGTCTGGCCCCACATTCCAGCAGGTGGGAAGGCTCCCTGAGGAGCTTTAAGGTCTGGGCATCTTTTCTGCCTTTTTTCTGTGACCATTCCTGCTGTCATGAAGCAATCAGCAGGGAGGTGACAAGTTTGCAATAATGATGACAACAACTAATGTTTATTAAGCAATTACTCGGAGTCAGGCCTTAGGTTTTGCAAGGTATGTGCACCTTCTCAGACTTTTCACATCTGTAAGGGGTTCTCTTGTTATTATTCCCATTTTGCAAATGAGAAAACCAATCAGTGGTGCTCTCCACCACCTCCCACCATCTTTGCAAAGAAGAAGGTATGAGTTGTCAAGGCAAGAGCACCGAACCTGGAGTCAGGTGCCCTGAGCTGGTCCCAGCTTTGCCACTCACTGGTTATGTGACCTTGAGCAAAGTCACTTTAGGAGGAAAGGATTGAGCATTGGTTATGCACCTACTGTGTGCCAGTCACTGGGCTGTGGGCCTCGAGTAAATCTGATCATTAAATCTTTACCCCATCACTGCAAGGAAGTCTGATGACCTCCATTTTACAGATTAGAAACTGAGGCCCTGAGGATTTATCTGGCTTGCTCAAGTTTAACACAGCGAGGTCGGATCAAACCACTTAGAGCTCCAGTTTCTACATCTGTAACAAAAAAGAATTATATTAGATGTCCCCTTGAGGTCTCTTTAATTCTAGGAGTGTCCAAAAGAACACATCCACACACCCATATCCTTAGCCGGGGAGTCCTTATATTATGTTTAAGGGTCAAGAGAAAGAAAGCTGAAAGTTACACATTTAAAGCCCTAGCCTAGCACCTCTGCAATCAGGGGATAGATAGAGCCTCAGGGATGAAGTCATTTCCTTAGAGACTCTGGGTCCTATAAATACTATAAATACAGTTGCTCCGGGACCACGCTGCCTGGAATGGGGGGATGGATGCAGTCCGGTGCTCTCCCAGGGGACTGCTGTCTGGGATGTGCTCACCCCTCCTCAGATCACAGAGGCCGCAGGGGTGCACGCGAGCCAGTGGGGGGCTCGAGAAGCCTGTGGGTACATGTGCTGCTTACCTGCCGCCGCTGGGCTTGGCCAAGTACTTATTTCCCCGGTGGTTTGGTTTGGGCTGGAATTGGCCCTGATGCAGCAAGGACAGCAGCTGGGAGATTTGCTGCAAGACAGGAAAAATCTGTTGACTCCACACAATTCCGACCCAGCACACTTCCTTGCCGGATGTTTCCCTCAATGCCGGCGCTTTCTTTTTATAGTCTTTCCTCCAGCTTCAGATGTTTGTGTGATCAGATGGGGGATGGTGACCAGTGACGGAGGCAGGGACCTGTGCAGGCAGGTTCCTTGTTTTGTCCTGTCACCAGAGGACATGGGTGTCTGAGGGAGAGAATGGGGACCCCCTGGGCCCATCCCCTCATTCTCATTCTCAGTGACCTGCTCCCGCTGGAATCTGTGGGATGGGGGTGAAAAGGGCATTTCCTGACCATAAATTCATTATTACTTTGATAAGCGTTGTCTGAAGGTGTTATTTCCATGCCTTTAGCAGTATTCAAACACTCAGACCGCAAGACTCTGCTGTGGAGAAAGCAAAATGTATCATTCATTCATTCATTCATTTAGCAAGAGTAAGAATGAGAACAGAAGGCAAGCTGAAAGCCCAGAGGAGACGGTAGAGGTTCAAAAAGGCTGGACAGTGGGGCAGGGGGTGAATGAGATGTCAGGACCAGACCCTGCAGGGACTTGTGAAAGAGAAGGCAACAGACCAAGTCTTGGGAAGCGGAGTTCTAGTTCAAGGTCATTTCTAGTATGTGTAACGTTAGGCAGGTTTTTAGACATACTCAGACCTCAGTTCCCTCATTTCTAAGTTGGAGCTGGAAATACCCACCCAGCCTTCTTCACTGGGTTGTCAGGATTAATCCAATGGTTTTAAAATTTTAAATGCTCAGAGAATGTGAGGAGTAAGGGTTGTTGCTCCTAGAAACACTGCCTCTGGCTCCTGGGCCTACCCCCACTTTTCCCTGAGAAGGCCCACTTGGCCTCTCTGGGCAGCTCCAGCTAGAAAGTGCCAAAACCACAGAGGACAGTTGGAAGAGGAGGTGGTAAGAGCTGGGGTCTCACTGTGACTTGGGAGAGTCAGTGTCCAGTTGCCTGCTTCAGGGCAGATCCCACCTCTCTGCCCGGGCCCAGAAGCCCTGCTAAGGCACCTGCCACTCTTCCAAGGGTTAGCTGATGTTTCAGGGACAGTCCCCAACTGCCACGCCCTGAACATAGTGCTGTCATTCAGAGTCACTTCAATGTTAGAGCACAGACTCTGGAATCAGTCAGACTTGGATTCAAATTCTAAATCTGCCCCTGTTCCAGTTCCAACTGGATGGCCTTGAGAATTAAGCATTTTGAGTCTCGGTTTCCTCAGCGGTCAAAAGGGAATAATAATGAGGCCCAGTTGGTTGTAGTTATAAGGATTAAATGAGTGAAGATATATAATTCATTTATTTACTTTTCTTTAAAGTAATCTGTCTATTCAGCATGGGGCTCGAACCCACAACCCTAACATCGAGAGTCACATGCTCTACCAACTAAGTCAGCCAGGCACCCCTATAATTCATTTATTAATAGATCTTATGATAACCACTTAAAAACTGTAGGGGTGGTGTATAATCTCATTTAATTTTTACAATAACCCTAGGGATGAGATACCACCATTACACCCATTTTGCAGATGTGGAACATGAGGCTCACAGGGACTACATAGCAGTTAGAAGCCGGGCTACAATTTGATCCCAGATCTGGCTCTGCTGTGGCTGCTGGAAAGACCTGAGCATTAAGCAAGCTGCCTCTTTCTGTCAAGTTGATCCCAGCTGGGCACCCTTCTTTCCATCATCCCGGTGGGTTCAACCACAGTCCCTGTTCTCTGCTATCTCTGCTAGCACAGTGTTTGGCTCAAAAAGCTCCCTCAGTAAGCATTTGACGAATGAATGAATGAATGAACAAACGAATGAATGGCTCTGGGCAACCTCTGGGGCTACATAGGTCCCAGGGCAAGACTCCTAAGAGAGGAGCCGGGCTCTCGCCAGGTGGCTTCCTGGGGAGGGTGTAGGGGAAGGAAGCTGTGTCCTTGCTCCACAGGAAACCTGAGCCAATGGCCTGGCCAAACAGAAGTGTGCCTTGAGTGGGCAGCCTGGCACAGGGAAAGTTATCTGAAGTGGAGAGGAACAGATATGGGTGTGAGATAAGTTACAGTCTCTGAAAAAGATTTCCCATTTTTGTCTAGCAAATCCCTGGTCGCTAGATACTTTGTCCTTCATTATCCCATTTGATCCTCAACCCCTGGGAGGTAGACGCAGGGTAATTTTGGCATCATAATTGCCATTTAATAGATGAGGAAAGGGGGGCTCTGATATTGACAGACTTGCCCAAGTTTGCCCAGCTACTAAGCCGCTATGCTGAAATTTAACCCAGATCTGCCAGACTCCCAAGTTCTGAGATTGTTTCCACTGCCCCATTCTACAGGCCTCGCCAGCAAAGTCTAGTCTTAGGCAAGTCACATGCAGCCTTTGAGCCCGGGGGCAATGATGCCCATGCTGGCCTGCTTCATGGGGAGGCTGCCCAGATAAGAAGAGATGAAGAGCTTTTGCAGAAGTAATCGTAACCATTTGCTGAGTGCTCACTATGTGCCAGACATTATTCTAGGCTTTAAGTGCACTCATTTCATCTTCAAGCAAATTTAGGAGATGGGTACAATTAACGCAGACGTCTTCAACAACAGAGAAGCTGAGTAATGTTCCTTTGGTTCTCAGCTAAGAAGAGGTGGGGCCAGGATTTGAACCCAGGCAGTGTGAACCCAAAGCATGTATTCTTAAGCGTGCCTGTTGCTGTGTGTCTACTTGACAGACCCTAAGTAAGTGCTTTTATAAGAACTAATTAAGTCCTCAGGACAGCTCTCCAAGACAGATGCTCTTACCATGATCTCTGCTTTACAGAGAGGAAAACAAAGACTCAGAGATAGCAAGTAAGGTGCCCAACAGCTAAATTCTGTTGCCCTCAGAACTGTGCCCTGACCCACTGCATCCAATGTACCGTAAAGTCCCTAGTGAGCCCAAGGAATGCATGTGATGAATGTGAGGGTAATGGGGGTGTCTGATGTGGTGGTCCAGGGGTGACCACAGAGAGAGCTGCCCACACCCAAGGTACCTGAACAGGAGGGGAATCCATCGTGAGTTCCTCCACAGGGTTCCGCTCTGCAAAGGCAGCCACAGATAGCCGGACCAGGCTCCGCAGGATCTGACGGGGACCTGTCTCTTTCTCAGGGGTCACTTTGCCATTGAGATTCCGCTGCCGCCTCAAGGTTGCAGAGGAGGCCGGTGGACTCAGTGGAGCCTCCTCGCTGCCTGCGTCTCCTGGCAGCCTCCCTGCGGGGCTGCCCATAGCCTTCGGGGGCCTTGAGCGTGGCTGGCCCATCACAGGCTGGGACTCAGGAATGTTCAGGTTCTCCCTGGAGGCGTTCCTCTGCCTAGGATGGTGGAAAAGGAGGTTGACAGTGTCCTGCAGCACCTCTTGGCTCTCAGCCAGTGCTCCCTGGTTGCCTTGGTTACGCAGGGTCCTGTACAGGGTTGGAGTGAGGTGAAAGGGGGCCTGTAGGCAGGGGTCCCAGCCTGCTTCCATCGTCCCTTCCTTGCCTGCATCCTGGTGGGGCTGCCCAACTTCACTGGGCTCATCCACCTGACCCCTGAGCACAGGCACAAGGTGGATGTCTGCCTTCTGAATGTGTTTCTGGGGCCTCTTGGGCTGGTGGCGATAGGTAGACTTAGCCTCCCGACAGTTGTACACCCCACTGTCCTTCTTCTCTGTCCGGCAGATGGACATGATCAGAGCCAAGACCAACCCAAAGATGGCCAGAAGTACGACCAGGCAAATCACTGTCAGCACCGATGTGCTCAGGGTCCCAGGCTCACGGGCCCTGTCCCTCAAGTGGTCCACACTGGTGACAAACAAGACGCTCAGCAGGGCTCGGGTCTGCAAGGAGGGGCTGCCACGGTCTTCTACCACTATCTCCAGCTCCCACTCACTCCCAACGAGACTGCTGGCATTGGTGATGTTGATGAACAACTGCCCCAGGTGGGGGTTGAGAACAAAGAGACGGGCTTCATTTCCACTCCTAATACTGTAGAGGAGCTCTCCATTTGCACCTGAGTCTGCATCTCTTGCTACAATTGTTGTCAAAAGGAACAGCCGGGAACTGTGGGTTGTCAGTGGTGTTGTATCAGCACCCACTGGACCCAAGCCATTAGGAGTTTCAACGGGTACCAGAAGGTGGCCTGTGGAGGCATTTACGAGCACTGAGAGGCTGGCTTTTCCATCAACGAGGACAGGATGAATCACCTCTGGGGCATTATCGTTGACATCCAAGAGGCTGACCCACACAGAGACGCTGGATGCAAGTTGAGGCTGCCCCCAGTCCTCTGCGATCACACGAAACTCAAAACCAGCCATGTGTTCATAGTCCAGTGACCTCAGAGCAGTGACCTCTCCTGTGTCTGAATCAATAGCTACCAAGTGAGAAACTGGGGATTCCTGGATATGGTATGAGATTTTTCCATTAATGCCCAAGTCTGCGTCATGAGCCTTGATGGTAATGAGGTGAAGAGAAGGTAGGTTGTTCTCCCGAGTAGAGACCTCATACCTGCTCTTCTCAAACACAGGTGCATTGTCATTGGCATCACTGATGTGAATGCTGAGCTGTTTTCTGGCTGATAAGGGCTGGGGTCCTTGGTCTTGAGCCAACAGAGTGAGGGTATATTTGGGCCACTGCTCTCTGTCCAGTGTGGTGTTGGTTAGTAGCATGTATGTATTGCCATTGGTCCTTTTCAGTCTAAAGTGACCCAGTTCTTGGCTCAGCCAACAGTGGACCAGACCATTATTTCCTGAGTCCAAGTCATTTGCCATGACGAGAGCAATGAAACTATCCTTTGGAAGAGCCTCTGATACCAGCGATGGCTGGGAGGCCCATGTAATGTGGATGCTTGGGGCATTGTCATTGACGTCCAGAACCTTGATGAGTACTTTGCAATGGGCTGGGATGGGATTGGGACCCAAGTCCCTTGCCTGGACATCCACCTCATATGCAGGATTCTTCTCGTAGTCTAGGGGTTGACGCAGAATCACTTGGCCAGTCTTTGCATCGATACTGAAGGTGTCCAGCACCTCTGGAGGCACGTGCTTACTGAGGAAGAACTCCACCTCCCCATTGGGGCCTTGATCAGGGTCCGTGGCAGTCAAGTTTATGAGGAGAGTACCAGGGGCAGCATCTTCTTGAATTTCTAGTGCTAGTGAGCTCTCAGCAAACACAGGGCTGTTGTCATTGGAGTCCAGGACATTGACCTTGACCAAGCTGGTGCCTGACTTGGGGGGGTTCCCACTGTCATAGGCAGTTAGCACCAGATCAAAAAATGAGTGGATTTCCCTGTCTAGCTCCTTCACCACCACAAGTTCCGCATGTTTGGTCTCATCAGGCCCCACGATGACATCCAGGGCAAAGTGCTCGCTGGGAGACAGCGTGTAGGAGTGCAGGGTGTTGGGGCCAGTGTCTGGGTCCAGAGCTCTGTCCAAGGGTATCCGGGTGCGCAGAGAGGCACTCTCAGAGATTTCCAGCTCCTGCTCGCCTTTAGGAAACTGTGGCTCATGGTCATTGATGTCCAGCACCTGGATCTCTACGTGGATCAGAGCCAAATCCCCTGTGGCAAGCACGTCAAAGGAAACCAAGCAGGGATCCTGCTGCCGGCAAAGCTGCTCTCGGTCCAGCCGCCTCCCTGTGCTAAGCAGGCCGTCCTCAGGATCCACCCGGATGGGGAGCGCCTGAGGCAGCTGCAAGATCTGGAAGGCAGTCCCCGTTTGCCCATGCCTCTCCTCCCAACCCAGTTCCCGGGACAGCTTGCCTATCACTGTCCCAGACGGCACTTCTTCTGACACTTGGTATCTCACAGTGAGAGTGGCCACCTCCTGACAACCCCCTGGAAGGACCAAGTAGCCACCTGGCCCCAAAAGCCCCAGCAGAAGTGGCAGAAGTTGTATCATGCTTACCGCCAGAGTGGGCTAGACTCAGAAACCACTAGAGTTCTTCAAAGGGTAGGCAAGTCCTCCAGTGTTTCCTGGGGGGCTTGATTAGCCCCGTTCTCCAAAACCTGTTGTCACAGCCTTGTCCCATAATTAGATGATGATGGAAGTAGCAGGATTCCCAGGCAAGGCCATGTTCATCTGAAGAGATCTCAGAGGTCCAGGCACCGATGAAGTGGAATTGCTAAGGGAGACCCCACACAGGGGCACCCATTTGTCCTCTTCAGTAAATGATAGAAAGAGCCGGTCCAAGAGGGACTTGACCCAGTAAAGCAGGATGTGGGGATCTGACTTCCAAACAGTTGCTGGGCTGGGGAAACGGAGAAGCAGCTTTTTCCTATGGAAACCCCACCTACAGGAAAAGGGAGGGCTGTAAGTTTCAATGCCAATTAGAGAAAGAGTGTTTCCCCCACTGTCGAGTGGCCTGTGGCTGAGCAGGATGGGAGTCCCAGGACAGGCCAATGGAAAGGTGCTATCCACTCAAGGTGGCCGCCGAGGGAAAGGCTGCTGTGCAAACAAGTGGGCAGAAAGCCTGAGCCTCCGCCTGCCCCTGATACCCTTCCTGGCCGTGTCATGCACCCTGTGTCTCTCCTTTCCTCAGCTCTCTTTGATTCCCTCATATTCCCATTATTCCTCTCCCATTCCAGTCTTTTCCTTACACTCATCTACTTCAAAGTCTTGGCTCTGCCTGGATCACCCATTTTTGTCTCTTGGGAAACAACTGTGATTAAGAGAGTGACTGTCAGAGCCCAACTGTCTGGGTTCTAATCCTGACTCTGCAATTTACCAGCTGGGCCATGTGGGACAAGTCACTAAACCTCTCTGGGCCTCCTCCACTTCATCTTTAAAGTGTGTATGGGAATAAGAACAGTAGCACTCACAACAGGAAATTGTGAAGACGAAATGAAATGATGCGTGAAGGGCTGAGTCCTGGCTCAGAGTCACAGTCGATGAAGTTTGTGAGCAGTGGGTGTTGAGAACTGAATTGCTGGTCCTGCCTTAAGCTCTGGCTCTTCCACTGGCCCTGGGGCAGCCCCTGCCCACACAAACCCAGGAGGGTGCCCATGGCCTTGGCTCCTGAAGCGCAGGAATCTCTCTGACCTGACCACGTGGCTTCCTCCCCCTTCCCTTCCTGCTCCCCAGCCTTCAGGCCCATTGTTTTCTGCATCTGGTCCTGCCTGAGTCCCTGTCTAGGGGAATCCCCGGCCTCCTGCTCCCCTGCCTCGGAGATTTTTATACTTTTCCCTCTCCCACGCCTTCCTCTCCTTATCCCTCCCTTCCCCTGATTCTTGTCTCCCCACTCCTGTTTATGACAGAGTCCCACGAACAGTACTCCTCTCTACCCCCGACACTCCTAAGGATGTGGATGTGTTCGGGTGTGCCCTCCCCCCATTCACCTCCTCACAACAGTGAGGCCCCCAGGATCACTTGCTGCCCCAGCACCGTCCTGGTCTTACACCCTGCCTTGGGCTGAGTCTAGAGGTTTGTAAAGGATTTGAAATGATGGGAATTTAAGGCCA
Source organism: Panthera onca (assembly GCF_046562875.1). Classification (NCBI taxonomy): domain Eukaryota; kingdom Metazoa; phylum Chordata; class Mammalia; order Carnivora; family Felidae; genus Panthera; species Panthera onca. The sequence goes on along the minus strand of NC_138339.1, from coordinate 121,561,624 downwards.
GCTTCCCTGAGGTGGGTGTTTGCTGCTGAGTCCTTAAAGCTGGAGGTACCCATTGGGACATGGGCCTGTGGGCCTGTAGGACAGGGGCAGCTGAGGAAGCCCCGTGGCCTTAGAGCCATCTGTGCCCCCTCCCTTCCCTTCATCTTTTCTTCCCCACACCCGGTCCATGTTCCACTCCTGGAGGTTTCCCGTCCATGTCACTTGTTGAACCACACACAGCAAGGGCCTGAATCCATGGGGCCATCTCCTACAGTATGGTCCTAGAGACAGAACACTCACAAGCTTGGAGACATTGTAAAAGTCCCTTAACCTCTCTGGGCGTCTGTTTCCTTCTCTGTAGAATGTAGTTTTCACCCACCTATTGAGGTTGTGGTAAGGATGCAACGAGATGATACCTATAAGGGCACAGGGAAGGCACTCATTGGGACTGTTACTGTAGCTTGTATTATTCCCCAGGTTTTATGCCTCTGATGCAAATGGTGAAGATGGCCTTGCATTTGTCCCTTCCGTCCTCATTGGCCAGGAAAGCTCACTTTCCAGGGCTTCCTCAGCTCAGGCTTGGGCCATGCTGCCTGTGCATCAGAGTGAGCCAGCACAGGCCCCATGTTCAGAGACGTGCCCTGTGCTCACTGCCCCTGGGTGATAACTTGCATGGCAACCTCGCTTCTTGGCCCTCATGTGTCCTATCATGTGCAAGGCAGCTAGCAAGACAAAGTGACCCACAAGGGGCTTGTAGTCTAAGGAGGGCATGGGGAAAAGGAAAGAAGTGGGTCCAGTGGCTCTGCATTCGGGCCTGGGGATCAGGGGAGGCTCCCTCATGGAGGGCACTGGGCCGAATCCTGAAGACATGGAGGAGTTAGTCAGAGGAAGGTGGGTGAACAGGGGAGAGACTGAACATGCAGGGAGAGCTGAGTGGACAAAGGCCAGAGGTGAGGGATCTGGCTCCTTATAGTACCTCAAGAGGGCCTGTGTGAAGAAAGAGGAGGAAGAAGGTGGTCTGGGGACGTTAGAAGGGGCCGCCAGATCCTGGAGGGCCTGGGGTCCCATGGTAAGAATTTGGACCTTGTCCTGAAGGCCACAGGGGAGCTTTTGAATGGAGATGGATCAGATGGCTCTGAGAAGGATGATGAGGACAGTAGCTATAGGCCAGGCCTTGTCCTGAGGTCTTTACCTACATCCTTCTGTGCCACCCTCATACCAAAGAAAGAAGCTGAGCACAGAGGGCTCGCTAACTTGCCCAAGATCACGCAAATTGGACCTCCAAAAAGCCCCTTGGGCTGCACTCTGGAAAATGGACTGGAAGAAAACAGAGGAGGGAGAGGGGGAGGCAGTTGGGAGTAATGCAGGGGAGCTTTGGTGCAGAAAACTCTGGTGCAAAGAATGTTTCCAGAATGCCATCTGGTGGCCAAAGGCAGAGAAAAAGGTACAGAGGCAGAGAGGTGCGTGGCTAGAGTTCACGAATATCCACATCCATAGCTCTAGACCCATGCTTCATGGAACACAACGTAAGGAGCTTATCCACGAAGACAATCGCTTCCTTTCAGGAGAAACCTAATGTCACCCAAGGCCCACTGAAAGAATTATGGAATTCATGATTTTACCTGTGTTAATATTTATATTCTTGAAGGGACACTGTGATATCTATGCTCTGTTTGTATGTGTTGCCTTGGCTGTACCATGGATGCAAAAAGTGGTCTCACAGGTCACAAGAAAACTTGAATTTAGATTTCACAGATGGTTTTTATGATTGTTGTTTCTTTTATTCACACTGGGGGCACAAAGCTGAGACAACCCTATAAGAATCCAAAGCCAGCAAACAAGGTGATTCTCTCTGGGAATGAGATCTCTACTTAGTGATTTTCTCTCTTCCTTTCTGGCTGTGGGGATCAGTTGTTCTTTAGCAGTCATATGTCAAGAGGTGAATGGAGTTTGTCTGGAGAGCCCTCATCACTCTGAGTTTTGAAAATTGGTTTGAAGTCATGCAGGTACTCTCAAATAGGTTTGGGAAAGCTAAGGATGGCCTCCCTTATGCCAGAAATATTTTTTTTTTTTTAAAGAGGGCAGCATCAGGGCTGGTGTTTGAAAGCCTTGCTCACCACCAACTTTGAGGTCATTCACACTTGGGCCCTTGGCTATGGGGAGGGGTTGGGGGACGAAGTGGGAGGGGTGGAGTCGGGATTTTTTCAAAACACTTGGTGTCCTGAGGAGACTTGAGTCAGACCAACAAGGTGGGACTCTGACCCTTGAGGGGACTCCCCACTCAGCTGGATGCAGGCTTAGGATCATACTCTATGCTATGAACGTGCTGCTTGGCTGGCTTCCCACCCTCAGGGCTCCTTGTGAATCTGCCCAGCAGCTGCCACAGTCACCATCACAAGGCCACTTGGTGAAGCTCACAAGCTTCATCCTCCTTGGGATCATTCCTGTTGGGAGGATGACAGGACCACCCAAGGGCAGCCTCTTTCTTTTAGCAAGGCCTTGTTGAAATTAGAGTCAGTCTGGCCAGGAATCTTGATGGGGAGACTCAGGTAGATGTTCTGAGTCTCCTGCCCCTGACATGGCACTTTGTGGTCTTTGCTGGGACAGATGACAGATGTCCACTCCCACACAGTGGCACCTCTTTCTGGGCCCAGTGCAGAAAGAAAGATGTACTTTGTAGGGGAAAGTTTGCCAAGAAATAGAACTTTTCAAGGAATGAAAAGGCTTTGTGTTTTGGTTGTCTTGGTTAAGAGTGATAGCTCTCAAAAAGGGCCAGGTGTCAGAATCACTTTTCTGAATTCCAGAGACAGGGCAAGAAAATTCAAACGTATCCCCTTCCCACCCGGCTGAAGAGAGTTTTATAACTGCCAGCTCCATTCCCTCTACCATCCCTTCAAAAAGTCTTCACCTTTTATTTGGGACAGAGTTGGGGAAGTTGATTGGAACTTGGTTCTGGAAAGAGAGGCTTAATTGATCTACATAATAAAAGGAAAATAGGAGAGGGGGGTTGATGAAGGCCGAGGAAATGATGGAGGGAGTACTGTGAAGGAAGGTAGCAACTTGAATTTGAGGACTTGTGAATGAATTGTTGTGAACCATGGGTCTCCTTCATGATTTTCAAGAAAAATGCAAGAAAAGACTTAAAATTTATTAGCTTTAGTAACCACAATGGGAGCACATAAATTCTGAGTTGATAAGGGTTACACATATTTTTTTTAATGTGTATTTATTTTTGAGAGAGACAGAGACAGAATGCGAGTGCGGGAGGGGCAGAGAGAGAGGGAGACACAGAATGCGAAGCAGGCTCCAGGCTCTGAGCTGTCAGCATAGAGCCCGAGGCGGGGCTCAAACCCACAAGCCGTGAGATCATGACCTGAATCAAAGTTGGACGCTCAACTGACTGAGCCACCCAGGCATCCCATGTTACACATGTGTTTTGTCTCTCTCCCCCAACCTCAGAGGGAGAGTGGGCTACTTCTAGCACGTAGATTTTAATTCTGATATATAAGTCACTCTGACATACACCCCATCTCCACACCAATCTCACTGAGAACCACTGACTTAGAACTCCTTAGAAGCACTAACAACTTTGTCAGAGCCAAATTCTACAGCCATCAGGCCTTTCTTACTGTGTGTCCTCCTGGTCCGCAACTCTCCCCCATGCTTGTGTCACTACTCAGTAGAAGCTCTGTGCATAGCTGGTTCTCTCCCCATATTTCTGCAGACTGACTCTTCTGTCTGCTTCTTTGATTCCATCCTTGGTTTTCCCTCCTTCTGACTCCCAGGTGTGGGCATGTCCCCAGATACTGTCCTCAACCTTCTCTTCTCCATAGGGTTCTTAGCCCAGAAACAGGTTGTAAAGATTTAAAAAATAAAAATACAAGGTGCCCAGATAAATTTGAATTTTAGACAAATGATGACAATTTTTTAGTGTATTTTTACCTGGCAGTCCTACTCAGAGTGATATATAGTCTCAACACAAGTTTCTCTTCTAACTTTGTTTTCTCTCCTCCTCCTCCTCCTTCATCCCCTTCTTCTCCCTCTTCCCCGATCTCTTCCCCTTCCCCTTCCTCTTGGCCTTCTCCTTCTTCTTTAGAATTTTGATTTACACAGCGAGTTTGAAAATCTATCAGTGAACACAAAAATCAAACATATTGACTGGAAGCATCGTCTGTGCATGAATATTCAGAAGCTGACTGTGTTGATTGGCCTTGTTATATATTCAGCATTGCTGGGTGACTCCAATATCGAACCGTTCTCACACTGACAGAACCACCCCAGGGGGAAGCCTGGATCACATTCATTCATTAGCTTATTCGGTCATCCAGTCACTCATTTATTTGGTGGAATTCAGCATGTTCGTCTCTATTTACAAGGTCAATTTTTTTGGCAAGGAAAGTAGCTCAAGTTGACCCACATTTTCCCTTCCTCTGAACCATTGGTTTGGTTTTCTTTCTTCACCCAGAATCTAATCAACCTAATTCTTGCCTTGCTTCAGAAAGGTTCTTGCAGGAAGGAAAATGAGTCTTCCTATCGTTACATAAATTCTCATGGGGCTTCCCTTTGTAAGTTTATGACAGCCAGGAGTTGAGCCTGGAGCTCTGAGAGAAACAGCCACACACTGATTTATGTTGGCAGCTGCTGCTAAATCTCACCCCCTTTCCTTCTTACAGAGCCATGTTACCTTGGGGTTACAAAACCCTTTTCACAGTTATTCAGGGGAATAATAATAAAATGCCAGGTTGCAAGTATAAACATGATCATTCTGTGCCTATTATTGTAAATCAAATTTTACCTTGCATCAGAAGCACAGAAAACATTTTATGCTGTCAGCCACCTCAAGCCTTTTTAGGAGTCTATTTTTATATAACCGTGGGATGACCTGAGGTATTGCATGAGCTGCCCCAACTAAGAAGCTGGTCTCACAGGTGATCTGGCTGTTTCTCCTTACACACCCAACTGACCATTTCCCTTGAGTGAAGTGTTAACTTGATCTAAGTGTAGCATTGGGGTTAATGATGTGGGCTCAGGGCTCCAGTCGCCTGGATTCAAAGTTCGGTTCCATAATATACCATGTGTGTGACAGTGAAAAGTCACTTAACTTCTCTGTTATCAGTTTCCTTAGCTTTAAAATAGGGATGATAATTGAGGATGGCTCCATCATCTACTAGGCTTGGGGACAGTGATGGAGGGGAGTCTCTTTCTTTCCCTCTGTATTCTCATTCTCACCTATCATCATGTCGTAAAATCTAATCCTGATTTCCTTAGGGTTTTCCCTTTTAATTATTATGGCAAGTACTATTTTGTTCTCTTTGTATTTCTGCTACAACAAACCTAATTCTTTTATAGGCTACAGCAGAGTGTCAGATTGGTGAGGGACTGGTCCTAATCTTGAATGTCACCACTGTTTGACATTGGTGAAATTACTTCACCCATTAGTGCCCCAACTTCCTCATCTGTAAAATGGGGAGACAAGATTGCCTCAGTTATGGAGTCCTGGGTATTTAAATGAGATAATGCACGTAAAGTGCTTAGCACAGTATAGGGCTGGGCACATGCAAAAAAGCTCAATTATTTATTTATTTATTTATTTATTCACTTATTTATATTTTATTTTAGAGAGCGAGAGAGCACACGAGTTGGGGAGAGGGGCAGAGGAAGAGAGAGAGAGAGAATCTTAAGCAGGTTGTATGCTCAGTGTGGAGCCCAACATGGGGCTCGATCCCACAACCCTGGAATCATGAACTAAGCCAAAATCAAAAGTCAGACACTCAAACAACTGAACCACCCAGGCACCCCTGGGGAAAGCTCATTTGAAAAATGATAAAGGACATGAAACCAAAGATACAAAAGTCTTTTATTTTTATGGAGTCCAAAACCAAATTTTATTACAACACTGTCTCTGGACGCTAAGCATTGAGTCCAAATTATTAACACTGCTTTGAAATTCTCTCTTCTATTCCCTCCATCCTGTGACTTCTGACATGAGGTCATGACATGATGTCACAATTCACCTCCTGCTCAGATTTGTGAGAATTTCCCGAACTGGTTCTTAGGCTCCCTTACTTTTTGCATCTGGAAGGTCTCTGACAGGATTCATGGTCTCACCTGTGGGAAAGTGAGGTAGGGTTATCATATGTTTTGCTTTTGGTTTTATTTCCTTTGGCTAAACATGAATAATGATATTAGTGAGTGACTATAGAGACTCTTCTTCTGTCTTTGCATCTTTAAGGAATATGTTTCTGGTTTGGGTATCTATCACAGGGGTTGGTTAGGTTTCTGGTCTGTGACAATATGGAAAATTAGGAGTGGTTATTTGCAATTCAAAAGTTTCCCTTTGGTGACAGTCAGGGAAACCCCTCCAAAGCCTTGATTTACTCACTTGGTTTTTCTTCTCTTCTGGGTGCAGGACCAGCAGCATAATTTGTGGAGCCAAATGCAAAATGAAAATGGACAGCTTCTTATTAAAAAATTAAGAATTTCAAGATGGCTATAGGAGAGCATTAGACCAAGAGCAGGACCCTTGTAAGCCTGAGGCCTTCCTGAAAACAAGGCCCTGTGGCTTGTACACAGGTGGCTGGCCCCTGAAGCCAATCCTGCCTGGAAGATAGTGGCAGTAAAGACTTTTAGAATCCTGTAGGTTTGCATTAGAGGACTACCCTTGCAAGTTGCTTTTCTCGGGGGAGAAGTATATGATAAAGAGGACACAGGAGCTTATTAGACCATTAGGGCACATTAGTTTGATGGTTTCCAAGAATTGGAGCCAACATTTTAGCATCCCACTTAAGTGCTGAGAACTTTAGTGTTTTGTAGCTAAAACTTTCTTATCGAGATATAATTCACATTTCATAAAATTCACCCTTTAAAAGTGTGCAGTCCAGTGGTTTTTAGTATATCCACAGAATTGTGCAGTCTTCTTCACTATCTAATTCCACAGTATTTTCATCCCTCAAAACTAACCCCATATCCATTAACAGTCACTTCCCATGAACTCCTGCCTCAGCCCCCAGCAGCCACAAATCTGCTTTCTGTCCCTGTGGATTTGCCATCTCTGGACATTGCATATAACTGGAACTATACAATTTGTGGCCTTTTATGTCTGACTTCTTTCACTCAGTACAATGGTTTTAAAGTTCATCAATGTTGTAGTATTGATCAGTACTTCATTCCTTTTTATGGCAGGATAATATTTCATCATATGGATATACTACATTTTGTTTATCCACTTATCCAAGGACAGACATTTGAGTTGTTTCTACTTTTTGACTATTGTGAATATTGCTGCTATAGTGAACATTTATGTACACTATACACAAAGAAATAGGTACAAACGTAGTTGCATATTTGTGCACGTTTTTGTGTGAATGTATGTTTTTAATTCTCTTGGGTATACACCTAGGAGTAGAGTTGCTGGGTCTTATTGTAACCCTATGTTTAACTTTTTTTTTTTTTTAATGTTTAACTTTGTGAGGAACCGTCAAACTGTTTTCCAGAGTAGCTACACCATTTTGCATTTCCAGCAGTGTATGAGGGTTCCTATTTCTCCACAGCCTCACTAATACTTGTTATTATCTTTTTATTATAGCCATCCTAGTGAGTTTGAAGTAGTTTCTCATTGCGGTCTTGATTTGCATTTCCTTGATGACTAATGATGTTGAGTATCTTTTCATGTGCTTCCTGACCATTTGTATATCTTCTTTGGAGAGATGTGTATTCAGATCCTTCGCCCATGCTACAACATGGGTAACCTTGAAAACGTTTAAAATTGGGTTATTTGCGGGGCTCCTGGGTGGCTCAGTCGGTTAAGCATCCGACTTCAGCTCAGGTCATGATCTCACAGTCTGTGAGCTCGAGCCCCACGAGCTCGGGCTCTGTGCTGACAGCTTGGAGCCTGGAGCCTGCTTCAGATTCTGTGTCTCCCTCTCTCTGACCCTCCCCCATTCATGCTCTGTCTCTCTCTGTCTCAAAAATAAATAAACATTTAAACAAAATTTTTAAAAATTGGGTTATTTGCTTTTTGTATTGTTGAGTTACAGAAGTTCTTTATATATACAGAATATTAGATCAACGACTTGCAAATATTTACTCCTGTTCTGTAGATTGTCTTTTCACTTTGTTGATAGTGTACTTGAAGCACAAAAGATTTTAGTTGTGTTGATTCCAATTTATCTATTTTTTTCTTGTGTTTTTTTGGTGTCACATCTAAGGAACTATTGCCTAATCCAAGTTTAGGAGATTTACTCCTACATTTTCTTTTAAGAGTTTTATAGTTTTAGCGTTACATTTAGGTCTTTGATCCATTTTGAGTTATGCATATGGTATGAGGTAGAGGGCATGTGATTATAATTCCCACTCAGTTTCTTAATAATCATGTGACCTTTGGTAAGTTCCTGAACCTCTCTACTTTGAATTTCCTCATTAATAAAGTAGGAATAACAAATAGTCTCTAAAACCATAAGGTTATGGTGAAGAGAAGCATCCTGACGGCTCAATAAACATGGTAGTTATTAGTGTTCTAATATGAACAGTGAGTGAATGATTTCATGGAGGAGGTGCCCCAAAGATGGGCAGCATTTCTGAGAAGTTTGGATGGGGGAACCTTGCTTACTCTACCTGGAGGAGCACGTCTGAGATTGTTATAGGAGTGTCTGTCTTGGATAGAGAACTGTCTCCCTTTCACTTCTAGGGATTGGCAAAATTTCGAATTCCAGGGCCCATCCCAGAACTACGGAAAGGAACCTCCTGGTCACAGAATCTGCATTTCTACCCACTTCTCCAGAGGCAAACAAATTTACCAGGCGAGGCGGGGAGAGTGGTGACGGCGATCGCCCAAGCACCGCCGCCTTTGGCCTTCAGGGGGCGGCCGAGGGACCGGGCGGTCACGGCGGCTGCGCAAGCCCTCCCCTCGCCGGGCCGCCAGCCGGATCCGCGCGGCTCAGCTGACAGTTCCAAACACGGAAGAGGCGGTGCTGAGCGCTAGTTGAGCCGGGCGTCTCCAGGCCGGGGCGGCGGTGGCGGTGAGCGGACGAGGGCTAGGGCGGAGGGCGGAACTTTTGGGCCCGGCGCGGCGGGGTGGCCTGAAGCGACGGTGTGGACCGAGCTCCGGGCGCGCGAGGCAGAGAAGAACGGCCGGGCCGGGACTGCTCAGTGGGCCTGAGCCTCCCAGACCTGGGACAGGGCGTCCCCAGCCCGGTCCGGCTAAGATCCCAACCCTCTTCCCACCCGGGGCGCTCAGAGGAGGAAGGGGAAGGCCCAGGCCCTGTTGGTTCGGGACACCTGGGTCTCGCTCACACCTCACGTTCTTGCAGCGTCCTCTGTGTCCGAGCGCCGGGGCAGGTAGCGAGGCTGGGGCCTGCCCCCGGGTTGTAGGTGAGTCGTACCAACAACGACTCAGCACCCCGGGTGGTGAGCGGTGGGGACACACTCGGCGGCGTGCTCATTCCGGAGCCAGGGCTGACCCCAGCTCGACACTTTGCACGGTGTGGCCTGGGAGAATGAGGAGGATTTTCGCAGGCCGAAGGGAAACCCGGCGGAGGAGGGCTTCCCTCGCTGGTGTAGCAGTTTCCGTTTGCCGAGACTAATAGTAAACTTAATATCTGTCGGGTGGCGCGGGGGTTCGTCTCGTTCCTGGGTTACAGATGAAGAAACAGTGGTCTGAACCCAGATTTAGTTACATATTAGCTTTGTGACCTTGGTCCGGAAACGGACTTAAACTGTCATTTTTCTCATCCGTGTAATGCAAATAGAGGACTTGCTGCGTGGGGCTGTGGGAATCTGCCAGGAGTTAATGCATTTAAAGTGCTTAGCACAATGCCTGACACACGGTAAGAACTCAGTGTTACTTTTCTCGGTGTTATTGTGACTCCTGCTTCTAGTGGGCTGTAGCAAAGCAGTCACTGAACCTTAGAATTCTGGTCCCCCTTTTCAGCACGCTGCATCTTAAACCAGTTCAGTTACATATTTGTCTCCATTGTCAAACGCAAGGCACTGCTAGATGCTGAGAGCAACACACTGATGCAAAAGACTTGAAACTTGCCCTTAAGGAGCTAATGTGGCCTGAAAGTGTAAGTTCATAAACTATTGTAATGCAAAGTGGGATGTGATAATGTCATAGAAAAGTTACCGTAAAAAAAAAAAGTTTGTTGGATTTTTAAAGAAAGACAGGACATCTAATTGAAAATTTCTACATATAATAGGGTCTTTGGAGATGAGTCTTGAAAGCTGAGTGGATAGAATGAAAATGAAATGTAGGTCTGTCATGTGAATTAAGGCACTGGGACCTGGTGGCAGCTTCAGAAGCTGGGGTTTGTGCGGTAGGTTTTGAGGAGCTGTGGATGGGAAACTCTGGTTGAAGTAGAGCTTCTTAATCCTAGCTGCCCATTAGAATCACCTGGAGAGCTTGGGCAACTACTGATGCTTGATTTAATTGCTTGATTTAATGGCCTGGGTATTGAGATTTTAAAAAGCAGCTCCCCAGGTGATTCCCATGTGCAGACAAGATGGAGAAGAGTAACCTAAAACCTGAATCATTATAAAATCATCTCTCACCCCATTTACAAATGTTTACACTGGAAGAAACAAACTTAATTGTTCAGCATTAAATAAGGTAATGTGTAAGGACCTAATACAATATGTAATAGGCGCTCAATGAATGTAAATTGATTGTGACTTTCATTCTTAGTTTATTTGGGAGTCACACATCTGAGAATTTGGTTTCAGAATTACCGTTTCTTATAGGATTTTTACATAAAATTTCAGAGTGTTCTTAGGATTCTCCATAACCCATTTATCGACCACCCTCCACTTCCATTTACTCCCAGTTGAGAAGTCTGGCTCTAAAATTTTCAAAGTAGAACTTGAAAGTGTGTGTATATGTGTACCTTTGCACGCTTTTGTTCTGTTTTTAAATATCTTGCTGTCACACTTAAATTGACCTAATGTTGAGTGTCCCTAGCAGGATTAATTTCATAGCAGGTAAGAGGAAGAACTGGAGGGGGATAGAAAATGAAAGAATAGAAGAAGCGAAAGAAGAAGGGAGAAACAAAAACAAAACAAATCCAAGAAGATGCTTAGATGTTTATTATGAGACATGGTGTGCTCAACTCTGATATGATGTTGGTATTCCACCTTGACTCCTCCCAGGGGGTGAGGGCAGTCAGATAAGGCTTCTCACACTGCTGGGGCCTTGCAAACACTCCTTTAACCACATGGCTCTGTTAGGCTGTCCTAAAGAAAGTAATAGGCAGCTGTAGATTGATTGACTATATGTTAGGATGTGTTTGACTTAGCTGGTAATAATGGAAATTTGGAATTAAAATTTGGTGAGGGTCCTGACACCATCTTCTGGGTTTTTTTGTTTTTGTTTTTTTTTCTGCAGATGGCAGGATTTTTATAGTATATCTAGCATGAGTTCCAGATCTTGGCATTTTATCCAGCTTCGACACTCTTATCTCCACCTCCTGGAGAATAAATGGGATTTGCATGAATTCCACATTCTGAATTGAAAGACAGACTGCATTGCTAATAGCCTTTTCTTCTGATTGTTAATAACAGGTACTAACTCACCTCAACTAGAATATGTTAGTGTGTTCTGTTTGGGATGGGAATGTAGCTTAAGCAGAACCATGATGATCTGGGGAAAAAAAAAAAAAAACAATTTTTTAAATGGAATCATTTTAAATGAATTTGTTCAAATTTTGAAGTGTCATCTTTTTTTTAAATGGAATCATTTTAAATGAATTTGTTCAAATTTTGAAGTGTCACCTTTTATAATGTCCTAACTTTGCAATTGTGTATGCTTAAATTAAAAAATGTTAGTCAAGAGGGGGCATTTGCAAATCCAGTTATAGTCCAGTATTTTAATTGACAGAATGGTAATTTTTTGTTTTAATAAAGTAATTTTCGCAGATACTCATTACATATTTTTTCACATTTAAATTATCTGAAATTGTGGTGCATCTTTCAGTTGCTACAATTAAAAAGTATCGATTTTACATTTTAATTATAGCATATTTTCATTCTCAGTTTCACCTGAAATAATGGTAGATCTTAAAATTATTTTTAATAAGTCTGGTGGTATTTTAAAAGTTTAATGTTAGGGGCACCTGAGCATCTGACTCTTGATAACAGCTCAGGTCGTCATCTCCTGGTGAGTGAGATTGAGCTCCCTGTTGGGCTCTGCACTGACAGTGTGGAGCCTGCGTGGGATTCTCTCTCTCCCTCTCTCTGCCCCTCCCCCACTTGGGCACGTGTGTGCTCTCTGTCTCTCAAAATAAATAAACATTAAAAAATATAAAAATTTGATGTTATTTTGCTGCTTCCTCAGTTATCTAACCCTCTTATATAGTATCTGTCCCTGTAGCATTCTCTAGAACAGGGTGTTCTGAACTGGGAGCCATCCCCCACTGCACCCCTGGGGGGCACATTTGACTATGTTGAGGGGGAAGCACACTGTTGGCATATTGTAGGTTGAAGCTGGGGGGCGCCTGGGTCGCTCAGTTGGTTAACTGTCTGACTTCAGCTCAGGTCATGATCTCGTGGTTTGTGGGTTTGAGCCCTGTGTTGGGCTCTGCTGATAGCTCAGAGCCTGGAGTCTCTGCTTCAGATGCTGTGTCTCCCCCTCTCTCTGCCCCTTCCATGCTCATGCTCTGTCTCTCTCTGTCTCTTAATAATAAATAAACATTTGGGGCGCCTGGGTGGCGCAGTCGGTTAAGCGTCCGACTTCAGCCAGGTCACGATCTCGCGGTCTGTGAGTTCGAGCCCCGCGTCAGGCTCTGGGCTGATGGCTCGGAGCCTGGAGCCTGTTTCCGATTCTGTGTCTCCCTCTCTCTCTGCCCCTCCCCCGTTCATGCTCTGTCTCTCTCTGTCCCAAAAATAAATTAAAAACATTGAAAAAAAAAAAAAAAAATAATAAATAAACATTAAAGAAAAATTTAGTAGATTGAAGCCAGGGATGCTGGTACATATCCTGTAAGGCTCAGGATAGCCTCCTACTACAAAGAATTGTTTGTTCCAAAAGGTTAGTAGTACCGAGGTTGAAGAAAACCTGCCCTAGAGACTTTTAGGGATTTAGAAAATTCATTTAGGGGTGCCTGAATGGCTTGGTTGGAGCAATTTATGGTTCTTGATCTCGGAGTTGCTACTTCAAGCCCCACGTTGGGTGTAGAGATTACTTAAATAAATAAAACTTAAAAAAAATAATAATTCATTTGTTTTTAGTAAGTATATTACCTATACTTTGACTTTTTTTTTTTTTTTTTTAAGAGTGTGAGCAGAGGAGGGGCCGAGGGAGAGAGAGAATCTCAAAAGCAAGCTCCATGCTTAGTACAGGGCTTGATCCCATGACCCTGGGATCATGACCTGAGCCTAAATCAAGAGTCAGACACTCAGCCGACTAAGCCCCCCAGGGGTCCCTACTTTGACTAATTTTGTGAGCAAGGCAATTTGCTAGGATTGGTGGACAAGTCAGAATAATTTGAAAATTTTTAAAAAATTTTTAGATCATACCTTTTTTCCCTAAATTTCTGATGTCTGTTACAGTCAGCACTTAGAAGCACCACAATCATCATTTTTTAAAAAGCTGTTACTATTGCAAAGGTACTGGAGTATTAGATGTGTCTATCACTTTTAGTTGAGCAGAAGATTGATAGTATTGGTTAATTCTTTGCAGTTTTTTGGGTGCAACTTTAACTTTTTTTGGGGGGTGAGGGTGGGGATTGCCCCTAGATTTTTCCAAACTCTCTGCCTTTTCTATTCTTAACTGATTTGGATTAACTTAACTTCAGCTCCAGAAAATTAAATGTCGTCAGAAGACCGAGAAGCTCAGGAGGATGAGTTGCTGGCCCTGGCGAGTATTTACGATGGAGATGAATTTAGGAAAGCAGAGTCTGTCCAAGGTGGAGAAACCAGGATCTATTTGGACTTGCCGCAGAATTTCAAGATATTCGTGAGCGGTTAGTTAATAATACTCTCTTAAACAGATTTTTCTAAATAAAAGTTATTCTCAATTTCTTAGTGTACCCTAAATTATTTACCATCTTGTGTTTATAGGCATTGGTGATAGATGGTAGTATTACAGATTTAATGCATGTTCCTGTTTTAATTGAAAATTGGACTGAGGGTGCATAGTTTTCAATTTGATTTGCCTTTTGACCACTGAATTGGGATATTATCCCGCATATTTCATGCATCCTAATCTTCTAACTAGCAGTTTATCAGCTATGAGTCATTAGTTGTTAAACAGGAATAATAAAAGAGAAAATGACATCATGTACATGAAAACGCTTGGAAAGTTTTAAAGTACCATGGTGGTTGTCAATACTATTTGGTTTCCAGAATCATTTCAACTACCATAAGCCTGTGACGTGCTGTTACTCTGTGACCTTTTGCTTCAGAAAAAAAACACACACAAAAATAAAAAATTGCTGCTTTTGATACAGACGTTCACAGAAGACTTTGATGCACACTTTCTCAAAATGTTTCTACTATAAAGGCCTTGAGTAAAGAAAGTAAGTGTAATAATCTAAAATGAAACTTCGTGAGAGTGTTGTGTGCTGTATCTTGCCCTCGAGCCTGAGATCGTTGTGTTGGCACAAATTGTCCCAACTATGATTCATGGGAAGTTGGCACATGCTGGTCTAAGTAGGTCATAGCTCTTGGATAGAAATAAAAATCCTTTTCTCTAGATAGTGTCTTTAATCATCTACTGTAAACAACAAAAGAAAACATTGTGTATTACTTACTAGTGTTAGGAATTGTACTCACAAGTATGTACAAGAGTAAGTTATGTGTCTTCCTTAGAAATGTCATGGTGCTTAGATTTTTCAGGGGCTTATAAGATTTTTTTTTCTTTTTTTTAAAGGTGGTGGCTATGAAGTTATAATTAGGAAATAGAAGGTGCTTTGGGGGAGGGTTTTTATCCCCTCCGCTAAAGCGTTAGTCTTTCTTGAGCACCTGCTCAATAGTAATGGACACTCAAGTGTTGACCGACTGATTCTTTCTAATTTTTGTTTTTGGTTCAGGCAATTCAAATGAGTGTCTCCAGAATAGTGGCTTTGAATACACCATTTGCTTTCTGCCTCCACTTGTGCTGAACTTTGAACTGCCACCAGATTATCCATCCTCCTCCCCACCTTCATTCACACTTAGTGGCAAATGGCTGTCACCAACTCAGGTTAGACCCGAAACTTAATTTCTCCTATCCATTTTTAGAAAGTTAAAAAATCATCTTTAATTGAAGACTACTACCTTGATGATCTTGAATTCAGTGCATGAAGAACAAATGGCTTTGATTTTGTAATTTTTTCCCCTTGCCTTCATGAAACCTAATGTTAATGAATTGAAAGTGGTGTTTTAGAAAGGAACGGCAGTAATTAGGATGACTGATCATTGTGAATTGCAGTATGAGTAATTTTTAATCAAGTATATATATTTTTTCTTCTCTTGCTATTTTTCCCATCTAATCTGTATTGTAATAGAGACTATAAGGTCCTTCTCGTTTTCCTTAGATGTTGGTATGCCTTTTTTTTCTTAGTTTCTTATCCATTCCTTAAATCAAAGATTTAACTGTAATTAGGAGGGCTAAAGTTGTGCTGATGTAGTTACAATAAACAAATTAGCTACGTAAACAGAATAAGTGCTTTTATTTCTAGAGATCTGTATGTTAATAACAAATAATTGTTGACTGGTCTCACATGGATGTAAATACACACAACTAGAAATGTGTATGTATCTCCAATGTCACGAAGAGGTCTCCTATCTCTTCCTGTACCTTCTATCTCACGAAGGTTTGAGACCTTATATTACGAACCTTGTATTATGAAGCCTTCCTTTCCTCCGGCTTATATATCCTTTTCAAGTAATAACCTTGACTCTTGATTGAGACATAAGTATGACTTGAAGCTAATATAAAGCCCTCTGAGATAGATAATGGATCAATAGCAGCTACTTTTCTACAAGTCGTGATGAAGATTGATAGGCTGATGTATATTAAGACAAAAGCTGTCAGAGTTCCTTGACCTCAAGGAACAGCTTGTCAGTTTTTCCTGTTTGATCATGGAGTTTTTATTCCACCCCACTGACTAGTCTAATCTTTGAGTGCTTTTGTAAAATTGAGCTTATGGTTTAAAAACAAAATTAAATTTTACAGAAGGATAATACATGTAGAATAGAAAGGAGTATTATTACCTTACATTCTGATATCTGGGCCAGAGGCAATACATGCAAGACAGTGGATTATTTGCCCAAGAATGTCAAGGCTGTTTGACATTTAGATCACTGAAAGCTGACTGAATTATTTAGATATTTATAATCACATTTCTCCAGAGAGCTTTTGATACTTTGTATCCATGCCTGTGTGCACACACTCACACACAAGCACAGAACAAGGACAGATAAACTGAGCGCATGGCTGCAGTTTCAGATTCCAGCCAAGTAGCATCTCCTTACTGCTGGCTTTTGGGAGTGTGGGGAGAGGAGGGTTGTTTGTTATTTTATGTGTTACAGCTGAAATAACAGTAGGATTCCCTGTCAGATAAATTGTTATGCGTATAATTGATCTTTTAATTGGCCTTGTATTCCTTCTTGGTTCAATTCTTGTTGGTTGCTGGGCCCTGCTTCCTTGACATTGTGAATGTCACCTGTTGATAGTGAAGTTGACACATGGTCCTGTCTGTCACTGGATTGGGGTTGGTAGAAGGGAAGTGGGTTTAACCTCATAGTATTTTCCATTATGCCTCCCCTGATATATATACATACACATACACATACACATACACAGTCTCTCTCTTATTCTTTCCTCCTTACATTTATGTGTACCCCAGCTGCCCCTTTTGAGAAGGGGTGGAGAAAAAAAGAGGATTGAGAATGGTTCTTCATTGGACTTGGTGGCCCAAATAGCACTCAGAGTTTCCCTTTTCGTATTTAGTACATTTTACACATTTCAGCAGGTTTCTCAAAAGTATGATTGATCTTATAAGCATATTCATGTACATGTGAAAAAGCATTTTGAACGGTATTTAACATCCTAAGTTTTCAAGTTCAGGAAGTGTTTAAGTTCTTGCTTATATAGGGTTTAGTGAATGGCACTGTGCAGAGCAAGGAACAGAAAATGTGGTCCTTTTTCACTTGTTATTTAAATTTACAAAATTTGTCTGCATCTGGAAGGCTTATTTTTTTGTGTTTAGCTAAAAAGAAAAGCTGCTTATAATTCCTGAGCTCTACTTACCAATATTTTACATTTCTAATGGAAAATCCTCTTACATTTGCCTTTCAAATTGAACACACCACCTTTAAAGAGGAAAAGTCGAAGTAGTTTAAATTTGGTTGCTCAGCTTAGAGAGTGTGAGCTTTCCCTATGGCAGCCGAATCATGTTGAGGGCTTATAATCGTGTCCAGGTTCCATAGCATTCTGTGTCCCTTCGTTAACCAGGATCTGGTGTAAGCTCAGATTGCTTAGTTAAAACCAGCTTATAAATCTGAATAACAAGGATTCTGAGGTTGGATTCTGTTAGTGACTCTTTCTCTTGAGTTGGCTGTTTGATAGGACTGAAAGCTAGAATTAAAAACTTGGACGATATTTTTAAACTGCCCTCTTTCTATTATGCAGGGTACCTACAGGGCTAGGACTCCAAAGGAATAGAAATAGTTCATTTTAAAATTAGCTCTCTTTCTCCTACATGAGATATGTAGCAACACTAAAACAAAGAAGAAATAAAGAATCGAAAACTTCTCCACCTCAGTGGCCCCTATGTAAACCTGTGCCCTTCACAGCCTTGCCATGTCTCTTGTTTTCATGGTACTTCTTTTAGTTTTTGACTTTGTTTTCTGCTGTGACTCACATTGTTGGATAGTTTAAGAATATAAGAATATTCTTACTCTCTTTCCAGCACAGTTTATCACAGCAGTAAAACAAACAAACAAAAAACATGTTTGGAATTGTAAGGGCCTAACTTAGAGGTTAAAAAGATTTCAAGAGAAATGAGGAGTTGACAGTATCCTCCTCTTTCCAAACTCACCAGCACCCTCGTGTGTTTCCTCCTAGCTGTCTGCTCTTTGCAAGCACTTAGACAACCTGTGGGAAGAACACCGTGGCAGCGTGGTCCTGTTCGCTTGGATGCAGTTTCTTAAGGAAGAGACCTTAGCATACCTGAATATTGTCTCTCCTTTTGAGCTCAAGATGGGTTCTCAGAAAAAGGTGCAGAGAAGGATGGCTCAAGCCTCCCCCAGCACAGAGCTAGCTTTTGGAGGAGCTGCTGGATCCGATGTTGACCAAGAGGAAGTTGTGGATGAGCGAGCGGTGCAGGATGTGGAATCGCTGTCGAGTCTGATCCAGGAAATCTTGGACTTCGATCAATCTCAGCAGATTAAATGCTTTAACAGTAAATTGTTCCTGTGCAATATCTGTTTCTGTGAGAAGCTGGGTAGCGAATGCATGTACTTCCTGGAGTGCAGGCACGTGTACTGCAAAGCCTGTCTAAAGGACTACTTTGAAATCCAGATCAGAGATGGCCAAGTTCAGTGCCTCAACTGCCCAGAACCCAAGTGCCCTTCGGTGGCCACTCCTGGTCAGGTAATCCTCTACTCTCTTCAAAGCTGCCTCCCGTTTCTCTTTCCCAAAGGGAGATGTTTTCTCAGGATTTTCCTTGCTAGGGCTCATCAGGCCAGGCTGAGGCCTTGGAGCCAGCCCACAAATAGTTTCACTCTATCCATCAAGAATGCTGGGGTCTTATTGTTGAAGCCAGTGTAAATGCTTCCTTTGCTGGACTTGGAATGGGCAGTTCTTGGCAGAGATGAGTGTTAGAAAAGTAATTATAAAGTGTTCTGGTGATTTACTTTGTTTATCTGCTGGGATCCCATCAACCCTGGAGAATCACTAGCCTGCCTTTGTGTGAGGTTTGGATCTGAAGAGCATATCCTTGGAATGGGTAACAATCAGGGACAGGGTACTTGGCTTGACTCTTTTTTTTAAATCAACTTTGTTAAGCCATCACTATACCCATTTTTTGTTTTTTAATGTTTATTCACTTTTGAGAGAGACAGAGACAGAGCTTGAGCAGGGGAGGGGCAGAGAGAGAGGGAGACACAGAATCCGAAGCAGGCTCCAGGTTCTGAGCTGTCAGCACAGAGCCCAGCGTGGGGCTCAAACTCACAGACCACCGTGAGATGATGACCTGAGCCGAAGTGAGACGTGCAACTGACTGAGCCACCCAGGCGCCCCCACTATACTCATTTAAAGTGTACGTTGGCTCAGCTTTCACACATGTGTAGACCCATATAACTACCACCTCAGTCAGGGTCTAGACTTGTCACATTTGGTTTGATTTTGAAGTGAGATAGAGTGTTTTGATTCATGTGAACTTAGCACCGGCATTTTAAGGATCTCCCCAGAATCAGAACCATTTGGGCATCATTAAACTTGCGTGGTTTATTTTTCCCTCCAGGTCAAAGAGCTAGTGGAAACAGAGTTATTTGCCCGCTATGACCGCCTTCTCCTCCAGTCCACCTTGGACTTGATGGCAGATGTGGTGTATTGTCCCCGCCCCTGCTGCCAGTTGCCTGTGATGCAGGAGCCCGGTTGCACCATGGGCATCTGCTCTAGTTGCAATTTTGCCTTCTGTACCTTGTGCAGATTGACTTACCACGGGGTCTCTCCATGTAAGGTAACTGCTGGTAAGTGTTAACTGTGTCAACTCAGTCCTCCTATCCTCTATGCCACCGGCCCCCCCCCCCCCCCCCCCCCCCCCCCCGCCAAAAAAAAATCCTTATCACTTCAGTCCTTCCATTTGGAAGTGTTCCTTCAACAGATATTTTTGTTTCAGTTACTGTCCTAGGCTCTGGGGTATCGTAGTGACCAAATACCCTCATGGAACTTATATTTTAATGGGTAGGCAAACAGAACAATAATGATATTAGATGGTTATAAGTGCTATGGAGGAAAAAAAATAAAGCAGGAACAGAATATGAAGTGGCTTGAGGTTTTATACTTAGGGAAACCAGGGGAAGGCCTCTCTGGCAAAGCGGTTTGAGTAAAGACTTGAAGAAGGAACTAAGGAAACGGCCATGCAGATACCAGGGGACCATTACAGAAAAGGAATGGCAAGGTCATTTCTATCTATGAACGTGGAATAATGTAGCTCCTAGTTGGCAAGTGCAGACCATCTTAGCTGCCACTCTTGTTTCCATGGCACATACATCTGATCAGTCATCAAGTTCTTTGTCACTGAGCCCAGGAAAGTCTCAGAATCTTCCTCAACACATAACGCTTCAGAAAGCCACCATTTATTAAAGTGGACACAGGAAGTGGAACCTGTTTGCTAATTCTGATCTAAATAAGGATTGAGAAATCAGGCGTTGACCTCAGTTTGACTGGACTTTGATGGCTTAGTCTTTCTCAGACTAACAGGGATAATGATAATAGCTACTATTCAGAGGGCTATTGTCAGGATAAAATAAACTATTGTAGTGCTCCTCGAAGTTGGTATTGTTGTTAAACTGGTCCGTGACAAGATAAATAAATTGAGAGGTCTAGAAAGGTACAGTGATTTCACAGAGTAATTTTATGTCCGATCTAATAAAAATTTAAGCTTAGGTTTTTTTGTCTTATTATTTGTCTAATAATTCATTTGATTGTATTTTGTGAAAATACTGGTCCTTGGCAGAGTGGTGGGGGAAATACTGGTTCTTCAACATAGTTTGGGAATGACGAGCTAATATGTGTAAAATGCAAAATGGTAACCATTAATGCCATTATTACTGTGGTTCCTAATTGCTATCGTAAACAGAGTGTCAGTATCTCCAAGAAAGTAACCCTAAGGGGAGAATGAGTGAATACTTCCAGTTTGCCTAGAGCAGAGTATTATAGTAGATATGGGCAGATGGGATGGAGACTTCACCAGAGTATAATAGAAGCCTTTGCTTTAGACTTGTATAACCTTATCACTGAGGAGCTGAGGTGTGTTTCAGGTGTTTCATAACATTTGTGGAAGAAATCAAAGGGGCTTGGGGGCTTCAGCAAAATTAAGAATCCCTTTCTGTATCTATTCATGCCTGTATATCTATATATCGGATAGTACTATATAAAATACATAAAATACTAACAATTATTTTGAGAACTTTAGTGCAATAATCTTTGCTCTTAAGATATCTGGGAACAAAAAAGTGCTTTGAATTTTTAGAGGGATAAAAATGACAGGATAAAAAGATACAGGTCTGCAGCTTCTAAGTAGAGGTGATGGAGCCATGGGAATGTACGATACAGAGAGAGAAAGCTTCCCCAAAAGATTCACTACATAAAAAGACCTCTAATGAGTATGAGGAAAATAAACTAATAAAATAATTATAACGTTATTGAGAGAGGTTTTCAATGAAAATGTTGAAAAACTAAGGTAATAGAATGTGAACAAAAGCCTTTGTCTGCAAGTAAAGCCTTTGGGACTGGCTGCCTGTTACATTTGAGTTAAGTGCTAGAGCTGTGCAGCCAGAGAGAAGAATATCAAGGGGAAACGTTGACAGGAGGGACTTTGCAGTACCTGTGGGTGGCAAGTTTTATTTGTTGACTTTTGTTGTATACAGAATCGAAGAGTCTTAGCTCTTAAGCCAAAGATACTTTTGTTTATTTGGTAGGCCTTGTTATTATCAAAGGGTGAATGATGCTGACTTCATGGAAAATGAGTGTGTGTTTCAACCTTTGTGTCTTTTAGCTAAGTCATTCTTTAACAGTATGCCGCTGGTTGCACAAACATGTCAACATTATTAACTCAAAGTCAACGAGAAAGATGGCCTCTTATTCTAATACCTTGAGCAAGTCCAACTTCTCTAGCTGGAGGATTCTTCTATGTTCTTTGTTATTTGTACATGTGTCATTTTTACCTAGTTATAACCTAAAATATGCCCTTTTCTGGATTCTGTAATGAGTATTTTAGTTGAGTTGTAGCCATCTCATTTATAAGTTTTTTTTTTTTAATTTTTTTTTAACGTTTATTCATTTTTGAGACAGAGAGAGACAGAGCATGAACGGGGGAGGGTCAGAGAGAGGGAGACACAGAATCTGAAACAGGCTCCAGGCTCTGAGCTGTCAGCACAGAGCCTGACGCGGGGCTCGAACTCACGGACCGCGAGCTCATGACCTGAGCTGAAGTCGGCCGCTTAACCGACTGAGCCACCCAGGCGCCCCTCATTTATAAGTTTTTAATAACTAAAAATGATGTCATTAACTGGCCCTTTCACTTGTGGTTATTCCCTTGGACTTTAATTTGTTTGCCATTGTTACATGCATCTCTGTGCATATAACTTCATTTTGGATTATTTCCTTATGATTAAAGTCCCAGTAATAACATTATTGAATAATCAAAGGGTTATGACCATTTTTAAATGGTTTTTAGTCAGCTTTGCAAAGTTGTATAAAAGTTAATTTTCCATTTCACTTTCCAGAGAAATTAATAGACCTACGAAATGAGTACCTGCAAGCAGATGAGGCCAATAAAAGATTTTTGGAACAGAGGTATGGCAAGAGGGTGATTCAGAAGGCGCTGGAAGAGATGGAAAGTAAGGAATGGCTAGAAAAGAACTCAAAGAGCTGCCCATGTTGTGGGACTCCCATAGAGGTAAAGGTTCGGGACAGACTTGGCAGACAGATTTGCAAGCTCGTTACGATTGCCTGAAGAAGCCCATTGTTTATGACTAGGGAAACATATTTATCAAACCTTACTTGGAACATGCAAATTCACTACTAAATATTGATCTTAAGTGGCTGTAGACTTCCTTTTCAAAATGCTTTCACAAAGTGAAAATTATTCTCACATTGTTTCACATCAAAATGGAATGGGTTATGGCGAAGCCACAGTAGAGCTACAATAAACTCTTACCTCATCTCCAGGATATAAAAACTCACGCCTGGCTTCTTAGAACTAATTATCCGGGAATTTAACACACCTGCGTACGAAGTAAACACTTAGGAAACGACATTTTCCTATTAACTTGAGCCAAAATAGACATTTAAATGTATTGCTTCTTGACACAATCTTAATGTTTTAAAATCAGAATTTATCTTTGCATTTGGTTCTCCCATTCTGATCCATTATACCTGAACTGAACCTGGTGGTGATTTTCCAGTTATTCCACTAAGGAAACTGGCATTCTGTTGAACCACTTCAGACATGCCTCAGCCCTCTGTTAGAGTCGAGGACTTGATACCAAATGTTTACTTAGATTAAACTACACGTTCCATGTATAATATACACATTTGGTTTGTATCTCCTGTTGAACAGAAAAGTTTTGCTAAGTATCTAGTTGTAGGTACACCTGCTGAATATTTTCTATATTCTACTTGTAATGTGTAATAGTTACAGCATGTTCCCTGTGTATTTAAACCCTGCACGGGGTAAAAGGAGAAGTTGAGGAGGACATTGTACTGAATCTTTTTGGCATGTGCTTTCCTCTTGCTTTAATAGCCCTGGTATTTTTCTCTTTCCATCCTTCCCACCAGAAATTAGATGGTTGTAACAAGATGACATGTACTGGATGTATGCAATATTTCTGTTGGATTTGCATGGGTTCTCTCTCTAGAGCAAACCCTTATAAACATTTCACTGATCCTGCTTCCCCGTGTTTTAATCGGTATGTATACATAATCCTGTAGTCTCAGAAACAGATTTTGGACCATTTTTCGTAGAGAATTCTCTTATATATTTTCTCACATATATGGACTTCTATATTGTGAGTTTATGTTGAAAATATGCCACTGGGAAATTTTATTTTTTATCCTCCTCAGTGAAAAATTTCAAACATAAATAAAAGTTGAAAGACTATGGTTAATAGGATATCTTCTACCAAAATGAACAATTGATAGTATTTTGCCGTATTTATTTTCTAATACTTGACTCTAAGTTGGAGATAGGATACTTTATCTCTAAATACTTCCACATTATCACCTAAAATAAGAAAATTCTTCTATATAACATAGTACTTAAAGAAATTTAGTGATGGTGGCATATTATCTCCTAATAAACATATTTAAAACTTCCCAATGACTCCTAAAAATATCTTTTAAAGCTGTGTTATTGAGCCACAATATAATCAAATTCAAACATTTTATTTGGCTTTGTCTTTATAGTCTCTTAATAGAGAAGAGTTTTTCCCACTTTTTTATTTTTTAAGTTTATTTATTTTTGAGAGAGAGCACACAAGCGGGAGAGGGATAGAGAGAGAGGGAGGGAGACACAGAATCTGAAGCAGGCTCTAGATTCTGAGCTGTCAGCACAGAGCCCAACTTGAGGCTGGAATCCACAAACTGCGAGATCATGACCTGAGCCAAAGTCGGAGGCTTAACCAACTGAGCTACCCAGGGGCCCCTTCCACTTAAAAAAAAAAAAAAAAAAAAGTTAAAGATTTATTTATTTAGACAGTGTGCACGTGAGCAGGGGAGGGGCAGAAAGAGAAGGAAAGGGAATCCCAAGCAGGGTCCTCACTGTCAGTGCAGAGTCTGACATGGCGCTCAGAATCACCAACCTCAAGATCATGACCTGAGCCAAAATTAAGAGTTGGACACTTAACTGATTAAGCCATCCAGGTGGCCCTGCTCACCCTTTTTTGTTGGATGCATTGAGGAAAACATTGACATTTTAGAGAGTCCAGGCCACTTGTCCTATAGAACATCTTAGTCTCTAGAGTTTTCTTTCTCCATGTTGTCTTTTAGTTACTCTGTCCTCTCTCTTTCCTGTAGATTGGAAGTTAGGTCTAGACTGAGTTTGAATATATTTAGAGTTAACATTTTTGACAAGAATACTTGTGTACTTCATTTTATATCGCATTAGGTCCATAATGTCAGGCTCTCCCATTGTTAGTATGCTGCTCAGTTCTGTTGCTTGCTCCACTGTAATTGTAAGTTTTCTTGGCATGCCTGTGTGGCTCAGGGGTTAGGCGTCCGACTTCAGCTGAGGTCATGATCTCACAGTTCCTGAGGTTCCTGAGTTTGAGCCCCACATTGGGCTCTGCGCTGGTGCTGTGGAGCCTGCTTGGGAATCTTGCCTCTGTCTGCCCCTGCTATGCTCTCTCAAATATATTTTTAAAAAATGTAAGGTTTTGGTTTTTTTTGTGTGTGTGATTAGTAAGTAATATCTGGGGTGATGTCTTGGCACAGTGAAAATATCCTGTTTTTCAACAGCTATCATTTCAGTGTCAGTTTATGATCTTTCTTAAGAGGCATATGTATAGTACCTAAAATCATTGGTGTTACCTAACTGTAAGAAAAGTTGAAGAAACAGGTTCTCTCCGTGAACCATTGTAAATCTAGTGTTGAAAATTACATGAATTTTAGGTAACATTGGAAAGAAAAACGAGTTGGCAACTATAAAGCATTCTACCAGTGGAGAATGCAAGGGTGATGAGGCAGAGTAGAGTGACTCACGTGTAATAGAGTTACAGTGGTTTAGAAGAGTTCACCTTCTTCTGGATTGCCTGACTTCCCTAATCCTGGTTTATTCCATTTACTGTATACATTGAGTATCAGGTTTTTGATACCCATTTCCCCTTATTGTTAATCCTTGGCCTTAAAGAGTTTGTCTGGATCCGAAAAGGGCTATTCTTGTAAACTTTAAGACAGCTTGTTCAGAGGGACCCATATTTCAGCCCTCCCCAGTGTAGTGATTGAGAGAAAGGAAAAGCTGTTCAAAGATGTTATCAGAAGAGTGCAGAAGGTAATTTTGAGAGAAGGAAAGAGACTATATTTTTTCCAAGTGCATAAAAATGTACCTTATTTTATACTTCCAGGTTGTTCCATGCTGTGGATGTTAATGGAGATATTTGGGAAGATGAGATTGAAGACTAGTTAACTCCTGCTCAAGATAAGGAAATGGAATGGTTTACCCAAATCTTGTGTCAAGTACACAAAATAGTTTTGCAGGATATTTAGGGTACCATTTATGCACTCATCCTTTGTAGAAGATGTGGAAGAACAAGGTTTATATTTCCATGTGGTACTACTGATAAAGGCACATGCACACGTTTTTCAGTGTAACATAGAGAAAATTATAAGCCAAAGGTTCAATGAAAACTAGAGAATATTAAATACTACAGTGTGCCCGAAGCTCTGAATAGTTAAAAAGTAAATATTTATTTTCTTCCCCAAGCTTTAGGTGAAGAGAGGAGTCAAGAGTTAAAGTTATAGACCTTTTTATCTGAAAGCATCCCTCTAAGACATTATGGGGAAGTCCCCTCAGTACTGCTCCTTATGACTGGGGTAGGTAGAAAGAAGCCTTATTAAAATTGTACCAAGAGCCTGATCTCATTTACTCCAGGTCATGTTCCTTTCACCCTAAGTTTCTGCCAAGTGACTTGTCTTTGAGGAAGCCCTTTTACTCAGTAACTGATTGGATGACCCAGTGTCATTTTGATCTGCTTTTCCGAATAGAAATTTATAGATAATTTAAAAAATCTTTTTAATGCCAAAAACACTGTGGGCCAGCTGGTATTTATTAGTGGTGTATAGTTCACTGGTTTTGAGCCCAGTCTAGAATTTAATGATACTGGCTCAGAAGAATTTCAGTCCTATTCAGCTCTTCTGGGTGGTAGAGCCTAGATTCAAAATGACTTGTCTTTGCTACCCTTTGTTCTATGCTGTCTCCCTTCACTCATGCCCTACCTTGCATTAGTAAGGACAATTTTAATATTAACTCCAGCTCATATTTTTATTTATGCTGGAATAGGAGAAAGCCTAATATATTCCCAAGCTGAACAAGCTGCATTTTTTAAAATTACCTCTATTTTGAACTCCCCACCATTGTAGTTCGAGTCCTAATTTTCTGAATTCTTTTTAAAGGTCTTCTCTAATGAGCTATGGAAATTTGGCTTCCTACCCTTTTTTTGCAACAGCACTATTTTGGGGGATAATTTTGGCTTGATTCCTAGATCCCTGTTTCTGGATTTTGATGGCTTTTTGAAAAATTGTCTTTCCTTGTGGTTTGGTGAATGACTTGGTAGCAAAATGATTTTTTGAAAAAGAGGACAGAGGGATACAGCTGCAGCTGTGAACATGTTCTTTTTTCCCAACTTGTCATTGAAAATTGGGGAATCACTTTTAACCATTTTATGTGTGTGTATCCAGAGTCAGCAAAGACTGTTTCTGGATTGTCAATGAGGCTGCTTAATCTTAAAAATAAAAATAATTTAAAAATTGTCTTATAATTAGAGCAGAGTTGCTGCTGTTCTGTCTCCAAGGCAACTGATCACATTTTTAAAAAACTTGATGGCATGTAACACATATTCTTAAAGTGAACAGAAAAAAAGTCATGGAATAGCACCTGTTCTTTTATCCAGACTCGTGACTGAACTTAGGTTTTTAGGGCCCATATTTTGTTTCAACCATATGGTTCATGAGCTTTCGTTTTGCACATTTTATATAAGAACTAAAGTTAATTTCATATATATATATATATATATATATATATACACGTATATATATATACGTGTATATATATATATTTTTTTTTAAGCTTGTGTATTTTTTTTTTTTTTTTAACGTTTATTTATTTTTGAGACAGAGGGAGACAGAGCATGAATGGGGGAGGGTCAGAGAGAGGGAGACACAGAATCGGAAACAGGCTCCAGGCTCTGAGCTGTCAGCACAGAGCCCGACACGGGGCTCAAACCCACGGACCGTAAGATCATGACCTGAGCCGAAGTCGGCCGCTTAACCGACTGAGCCACCCAGGTGCCCCTTACTTGTGTATTTTTGAGAGGGGCAGAGAGAGAGGGGGAGAGAGAGAATCCCAAGTAGGCTCTGCACCATCATCATGGAGCCTGATGTGGGGCTCGAACCCATGAGACTGCGAGATCATGACCTGAGCCGAAATCAAGAGTTAGACACTTAACCTACTGAGCCATCCAGGTGCCCCAGAACTAAAGTTAATTTCTTAAAGAATAAGTTGAAAATAAAAAAAAAAAAAGAATAAGTTGAATATAATAAATGTAAATTAAAACACTTATACAGCATATACCTAAGAAGAGTGGCTCTGTGATGGAATGGGAATTCAGTTGAGATGTTTTCACTAGTAGCCACTCAGAAGTTCTTTAGTTCATGGACTAGTTGGTATTTGCTAGAGACTATTTTATTTTAGGGTTTTGCACATTATGTTGTTGATAAAGTGGAAGTAGGAAAGAAAGCTTTATAATGCACTTCTGTAAAAAATGGGAGGTTTCTCTTTACAATTTTAAAAAACACAGGTGGTTAGTCTTAGACTTGTTTGTTCATCTGAATGTTCCATCCTTTCTTCCTTAGGCCCAAAATTTTCACCATCCAATTATAACAAAGACAATAGGGCTTATAAAGTCTTATTTTTGAAGCATGTGTTATGAGGTAATTTTAAGATGGTACAGTTCTCCTGGGGCGCCTGGGTAGCTCAGTCGGTTAAGGGACCGACTTGAGCTCAGGTCGTGATCTCGCGGTTCACGAGTTCGAGCCCCGCATCAGGCTCTGTGCTGACGGCCCAGAGCCTGGAGCCTACTTCAGATTCTGGGTCTCTCTCTCTCTCTGCCCCTCCCCTGCTCACACTCGGTCTCCCTCTCAAAAATAAATAAAAACATTAAGGAAAATTAAAAAAAAAAAAAAAAAGATGGTACAGTTCTGGGTGGAGTACTTTTTTAATATATGTGCTGCCAAAGCGACCACAATAGAGTACTTTTTAAAATTTTATTTATTTGGAGATGGAGAGTGCATGCGTGAGTGGGGGAAAGGGGTAGAGAAAGAGGGAGAATCCCAAGCAGGCTCCGTGCTGTCAGCGCAGAGTCTGATGCAGGGCTTGATCCCGTGACCTGAGCCAAAATCAAGAGTTGGACACTTAACCTACTGAGCCACCGAGGTGCCCCTTGGGTAGAGTACTTTTGTCTCTGAGTAAAATGAAAGATTGGGGTAACCACACATGCCGTGTGAAATACATGACTTTGTGGAAGGTTGGTATATCAAGAAACTATATGATAGAATAAGGAGTGTTGTACCTAGTTTAATTTCATGAAGGCCTTTTGTTACAAGTGGGCCGAGATTTGTCATAAATTGACATGAACCTCATGTATCCTTTTGGTGGGCACGAGAGAGCAAAGGGTCCCTGTACAGACTGCCAGGTCATCATGTTCAAAAGTGTAGTTTGAAGAGGCTGCATCTCTTGATTTAAATAAAAGGTTTGAGTCTAGAACAGATAAATGAAAATAAGCTACAGAATAACTTGCAAAGTCAAAATACAAGTTTTGTGACTTCTTAAGGTTGTGATTGAACAGACTTAAGGGCCCACTTTGTCAATTGAATTGCATCTTGTCCCATTCTCTTTTGAAGTAAACATTTTTAGAAGTTTCAGATTTAACAGAAAAATTGCAGAGATAGTACAGAGTTCTGTTATATTCCACACAGGCTTCCCCCTATTACTAGCATCTTACATTAGTATGATACAGTTGTCACAATAATGAACAAATATTGATTATTAGTAACAAGAGTCCATACTTGTTTCATATTTCTTTAGTTTTTTTCCTAATGACCTTGAGCTGTTTGCAGATCCCATCTAGAATACCGCCTATTACATTTAGTCATCACGCTTTCTTAGGCTCCTCTTGGCTGGCACAGTCAAGATCCCATCCATTTTTATTGTTAATATTACTTAAACAGCCATTAGATCTTGATGTACCTGGGTTGGTCACGAGCTGAAACCTTTTCTTTTTTCTTTTTTTTTTTTTTTTTTTTTTTTTTTTTTGCATGTACACATGAGCAGAGGATGGGGGGCAGAGGGAGAGGAGAGAGAATCCTAAGCAGGCTCCGTGCCCATCAAGGAGCCCAGCGCAGGGCTTGATCCCACAACTGTAAGATCATGACATGAGCCTAAGTCAAGAGTTGGACACTCAACTGACTGAGCCACCCAGGTACCCCTGAAAACCTTTTCTTGAAGACTGATGACCTAAGTCTAGCAGGCTCACCAAATCATTGAACATTTTGTTTGAGGCCTTTTTGTAGCTTTAAATCTGTTATTTCTCAGGACATTTCACTGGCTTTGTATGGAATTTTAGGCAATGTACCTGTTATGGTCATTTTCCAAATCAGCTTTGTATGGAATTTTAGGCAATGTACCTGTTATGGTCATTTTCCAAATCAGCTTATTGAGGAAATCGTGAAACTGGATAGGTTGTTTTTTGGGTTTTTTTAAAGATTTTGTTTTTAAGTAATTTCTATACCTGACGTGGAGCTCAGACTCAAACTCCTAAGATTGAGTCGCATGCTCTACTGACTGAGCCAGCCAGGTACCCCTAAACTGGGCAAGGTGATGAGACTTGTGGGTCATCCGGACCCACAGGCCTGAGAGGGCATGCTTTGCAGTCTCAGCTAAATACCGCAGCCAGCAAGTAAGGAGATGGATAACGGAGAAGAGACTTGGCAGCCACTCTCCCAGTCCTCTACTATTGTCAGCAAGGTCATTTTGTTTCTTAAGTTTATTGAAGTAATCTCTACACTCAACGTGGGGCTCGAAATCCCAACCCCGAGATCAAGAGCCGCATACTTTTCTGACTGAGCCTGCCACGTGCCCCAGCGGGGTTATATTTTTGGAGTAGATGGTTCTAATTTACTTTAGAAATCCCTTAATATACTTAAGATTCATTTTTTGTTGTTGTTAGGAGAAAAGTAGAGTTCATTAGATAGAATAATCATAAATCCATGTGGCTGCCTGCTTTGGAAGGAAATTTTGGAGAGCCCACCAAGTATTACTTTGTCGTAAGCATCGCCAGCAGGTGGCAGCAGTTTCCATGTTCTAAAAATGCAGTACATGATGAAGAGAGGAGCAGTATTTTATTTTGCTACAGAAACAGGCTTATTTCTGGGATTTTCATTTTCCTCATTGTGTTTGATTGTAGTCCGCTATCCACACGGGGAGGTAGAATGGCAACTTAACGACATCAGCAAGGCAGGAGCAGCAGTATTATCCAAACTGTGAGGCCACTTAAAACTATACTTGAACCATAGTTGGCATCCAGTTGTTACATAGAAAGTGTCACTTGTGCATCCCTTGGTAAACAGACTATTATATCTGAAGCTCCTAAGTGTGATGGATAAGTCATAACACCGGCACCATCTGATACTGGGAAGAAGAGCCAAATAGTCTGCTCCCTGAACTTTGGCTCAATGAAAAAATCAGCCAGCAAACCAGGCTGGGCCTTTGTGGTCAGAGACCTGGCTTTGAGGATGTTCTTAACGAAGGTTAATGCTAATTATCCACTTGCAGCATTCACAGTCCAGTCCTTGCGCAGTGATTCAGGTCGCCTAAAGATTTACCACTCCCAAGGATTCGCATACTTCTCTGAGCCACAGGACACCTCGGAGAGGATTGTGCACGCTGAAAACTTAGTGAGATTCTGATCCCAAAGTTGTAAATACTAAGTCAGCATAGTTACTTTTTTCCCTTGCTTGGCTTTTTCCCCCCTTCGCTGAACCAACAAACTGAACTAATATTAATGTCAGTGCATGGAAATTTAGATGATGCGTGTCTTATTCCCATTCCCACTCCATTTCTTGCAGCCTACTATGTTCCTAGTATTCATTCACTTACTTACAAAGTATTTATTGCACACCTTATGATGGGCCTTCCTGTTTTCCTAGGTGCTGAGAATGTAGCAGTGAATAAAACAGACCTAGATCTCTCTCCTTATGCAACTTTAAATTCTGGTAGAAGGAGACAGACACTAAGGAACTAATATGGTTGATCAGAAGTGAAGTTGGTTGAGGAAATAGGGAGATCGGGGAGGCAGAGTGATGTTGGAATTTTAAAAGAGTAGAGAAGACTTATCATCAAGATAGCCCTGGGACAAAGGCTTGGCAGTGTGGGAGTGTACCATGTGGGCACCTAAGAGAAGAGAGTCTGGATAGAGAGGGCAGCAGAGGCAAGGGCTCTTGGAGTAAGAAGCTTGTTGGAGTGCTCCAGGAACAGCATGGGAGCCAGTAGGAACCGAAGAAAGAGTAGGAGGAGTTAGGATAGCAGAGGCTGACTGCTTGAACTTGGGCTTCTGCTCTGAGATGGGAGTCTTTGGAGGGCTTCAAGCAGAAGTGTGATAGGGTCTTAGGTTTTAGGAGAGTGTGAGCAAGGGTAGAAACAGACCAGTTAGGAGACTACTGCAGTGGGGTGCCTGGGTGGCTTAGTCGGTTAAGCATCTGACTCTTGATTTAAACTCAGGTCATGATCTCACGGTTTGTGGGTTCGAGCCCCACATCAGACTCTGCGCTGACAGTGCAGAGCCTGCTTGGGATTTATTCATTCATTCTCTCTCTCTCTCTCTCTCTCTCCCCCTCTCTCTCTCCCCCTCTCTCTCTCCCCCTCTCTCTCTCCCCCTCTCTCTCCCCCTCTCTCTCTCCCCCTCTCCCTCTCCCCCTCTCCCCCTCCCCCTCTCCCCCTCCCCCTCTCCCCCTCTCTCTCCCCCTCTCTCTCCCCCTCTCTCTCCCCCTCTCTCCCCCTCTCTCCCCCTCTCTCTCCCCCTCTCTCTCCCTCCCCCTCTCTCTCCCACTCCACCCCTTCCCTACCCCACGCCCCCCCCCCCACTCTGCTTGTTCTCTCTCAAATAAACTTAAAAAAAGTACCAAGAAAATGTTTTTAAAAAAAGAAGGGAGACTATTGCAGCACTCAGGTGACAAGTGCAGGTGGCTTGGACCGGCATGTCTGCAGTTGGAATCTTCTTAAGTGGTCACATTGTGTACTTACCTTAAAGGTAAAACTTCAAGGATTCACCGATAGATTGGATATATAATATGAGAAAGTGAGGCGTCAGAATTGATTCCTAGCTCTTTTTGTCTCAGGTTGACAAGGGGAAAACTAGGTGGCAGAGATTTTCTGGTGAAGATCAGGAACTTAGTTTTGGACAGATGAGTTTGAGACACCTGGCAGTTAATTCAATGGAGATGTTGGGTAGGCAGTTGGGTATTCTAGTCTGGAGTTCAAGGGAGAGTCTCTGGCTGAAGATGGAAATATGGGAGTCTGTGTATAGATGGTATGTGAAGCCACGGGACTGGATGAAATTACCAAGAGAGTGAGTTACATGGGGAGAAGAAGTCCAAAGGCTAAGTCTTGGAGCACTCCAGATGCCAAGAGTTCAGGGCGATGTGGAGGACCCATCAGAGTAGACAGTGGCTACTCAGGGGAAATCAGCAGACTGTGATATCCTGGAAGCCATGTGAAGTTTGAAGGAAGCAGTGGTCAGCTGTCACATACTGCAAATAGGTCAAGTAACAGGAGCTCTGAGCATTGAATTAGCGATCTACATAGTCATTGGTGACTTTGACAAGTGATGTTTCAATGGAAGGGAGGGGGAAATCTGGAGTGTGTTTGAGAAGAAATGGGGTTGCCTCACAACAAGAAAAAATGCTGAGCACACTGAAAATCAGCTTCTCTTTGACCCATCAAAGAATAGAGATCATAGAGCAAGCCACCACAAAAACTAGAGAAAAAATATGCAGAAAACACAGATCACTTCACCTAAAGGAGAAGCTAGAGCCAGTAATCAGGATTGAAGTGAATTGCTGGGGGCTGAGTGTGGGCTAGCTTGAGAGTTTAAAACTCCTGGGAGTTACTCTAAGGGGTTGCCCACACTTTGGTGGGTTTTACCTCCAGGAGCTTCCCCAGGTTCTCATTGTGAAGATGGCAGAAAATTCTCCTCTTGTAAGGGGGCTGGGGGGTAGTAGCCATTTCAAAACACACCCAGAGCTTTCCGTTAACTTGGCAGAAGACTGCCCTCAGGGAAAACTACTTGTCTTCTCTGACCTTGGGGAAGGGCTGTTGGATAGCATAAGCCCCTTCCTTCCTTTCTCACATAAGGAAAAAAAAAAAAAAAAAGGCTAAGAAACTTCTAAAGTTCTCAGCCCAGGACTCTGGCTCATAAAAAAGACAAGATACAGAAGAATTCTCCCTAGTCCCATACCATCAGTAGGACTCCAGTGTTACAATAGTGGATTACAGCTTTTGAAGAAGCTGCAACACACCGACTCTATTTCAAGAAGGAATTTCTAGGGAAAACCAGAAAGGGAAGACTGAAAACATGGACACTGAAGGAAATCAAAACCTCTGACACATGCAGCAGGCATCGAACACAGCCTAGCTGTGAGCCAGATAAACATAACACCTCATACTAAAGGCCTATTCACCTCAGTTCCTATTACCCAATATATATCATGTCAAACTTCCAATAAAAAATATACAAGGATGCTCAGAAGCAGGAAAAAAATCTGATGAGACCAAACAGACACCAGAACCAGACTGATATGGCAGAGATTCTAGAGTTATCAGACTGGGAATTTAAAGTAACTATGGTTAATATACTGAGGTCTCTGATGGAAAAAGTGGACAACATACAAGAACAGGTGAGTCATGTATGCAAAATATGGAAACTAAGAATCAAAAAGAAATGCTATGAACAAAAACAATGGAAATTAATGCCTTTAAGGGGTCCATCCGTAGACTTAAAACAGCTAAGGAAAGAATCCGTGAACTTGCAAGTATGTCATGAGAAATGTTCCAAGCGGAAATTTGAAGAAAAAGAATAATTTTTTAAAGGGACGGAATATCCCAGAACTGTGAGACAGTTACAGAGGTATAAGGTATACATGGTGGTAATGCTGGAAGAGAGAGGGAGGGAGGAGAGAGCTAGAGTACAGGTGACTCCAGGATGGGGCAAATCTGGTGAAGAGTTTTGTATTTAAAGCTTGTTTTGTATGCTGATAGGAGTGACCCAGGAAAGCAGGACAGTTTGATGCTGCAGGTGAGCGAGAGTCTTGCTGGAACGATGCCCTCAAGGAGGCAAGAGAAGGATCTAGTGCACAAGTGGAGGGACTGGACAAGCAGCGAATAACAGGAAGAAGGGAAACCATGAGAGCAGGGCTGGCAGGTGGGTGCGCGTGATGGTGGAGCTTATGGACGTTGTCTTGATTACTTTGATTTTCAAGGTCACAGCTGAGAGAAAGGCTAGAGGAAGAGTGGTTGGAGGCTTGAGGCCTTATAAATTAGAGGAGACCGAACAGACTAGGGGAATATCGTGTGGTTGCCAGCCGGTGTTAAGGCTCCCTTTAAGCCTGAATTATTATGTTCTGTTTTATTTATCATTCTTGAATAACTCTGTATTTTGTTAAAATATACTTTATTGGAAACATGTGCATGTTTCACTAGCATCTCCTCACAGTAAGGATTTGGGTTCTCTTGAATGAGGAATCAAGTTTACAAAGTTAGATCTCCTTAGGAGGCCAATTGGCTAATTTATTATCATATAATATGCTCTTATTTCCCCCGGGTTGTTGTTATGGTCCTTACTCTTGGGAGGTACTATCAGGCTTATAGTTCAATCGAAAACAGACACCTTCTAGATATCAAAGCACTGATAGAGATGGGTTAGAACAGTATTTGGTCTGCCTTCAGGAAGCTTACATTTTAGTGGGAAACAAAATACACATCAGGCACTAAAAGAGCAGGAAAAGGGGAAATAGGGAGTGTGGATTGCTATTTTATATTGGAGGGTAAGGGATGATCTCCGATAAATGACATTTGAGCAGAGACCTCAAGGAAGTAAGTAAGTAAGCCATAGATGTATCAGGGAAATAGTGGGCCTGGCTTTTGTATCCATCTCTCCTTTATAAACAGATTTAGTAGAAGACGTGATACCCATTTATGTCAACAGGCTGCCACTTTTTACTAAATGCAATAAAACCTTGAACGCATTCAATCCTTTCTTCCTGAAATG
This sequence comes from Panthera onca, assembly GCF_046562875.1. Lineage (NCBI taxonomy): Eukaryota > Metazoa > Chordata > Mammalia > Carnivora > Felidae > Panthera > Panthera onca. The sequence continues at coordinate 121,525,909 of NC_138339.1, read as the reverse complement.
CAATACCATTTATACTTAATATTACCGTTTTTCTCTTTGAGTATCAGACTTAGGGTTTTACAGATTGAACTTGTTTTACCTAGCTGTATTTAATACTTACTGATTAGATTGTCACAACCTGGCCATTCAGAGCTCCATTAAACTGGCTGCCTTGTCCTTTCATTACTGCCTCAAACCTTTTTAAAAGCACCCTTACTTTTGGCAACAAGATATTCCAGGCCTGCTGTGATTCCCCGCCCCCAAACGTAATTAGCTCTTTTCCAAGGAGGCCTGAGTAGTGTCAGAGGCCCAATCTGGCATACATCCCACTTGACCTGCAGAAGAACTGGTTGTAGCAGGATGACACTGCTGTTGGGCCACCAGGGAAACATGGGCCTCGGAAAGGGATCTTTTTAAGGTCCTGAGTTCATTCAGGCATCTCCAGTTTAGTTGTCGTGTTTATTAGACTTAATAAAAATCATTGAATTTAAAATAGATGACTTTTACAGGCACGTAAATTATATCTCAATACAAGTGATAAAAATTGAAACCCTTCTGCCAACTTCCACTTGTACCTCAACTAGTTATATTGACCCAAGATGTTCCATTATGTTTACTTTTCTAACTGAAAAAAACCATCCAAACCTATTTTTTCATACCTTGCAATGTTTATATCCCCCTTGGTCACAAATCTCCTTATTCTCTTTAGAAGCCGTATCCTTGTTTGGATCCCAGGCATAGCCAGAACATGACAATTCATTGCTCATCTGTTCCTACCTGCCATTTTACACAGGTGCTTCATGTCTATGAATGACTTTTTTTTCCCTCTGGTGACGGAAGAGGGTGAGCAGTTGCTGTGACTGCACCTTCCTATGGAACTGCTGTGAGGAGTGAATGTGAAGCCTTGCTCACCAGCCATTGCCAAAATACATAAGTATCAACGCAGACCACCCTCTGACCCCTGGGGGCGCAAACCCATAAAGACATGTTTTATTTGAAAATATCAGATTTAATAGAAAATATCACATTGTAAACAAGCCCATCGATCCACTAGCCTAAGACAGAATGACAGCACGATCACGTATAAAAGCTAAAGACAGAACACCAGGTACCAAACACAGCACTCAAGGAGAGGCCTGAGCCGGTCTCTGAAAGATCTTTCCCAGAAATAAAGGAAGCAGCAGCTTCAAACAGGCACAGAGATAGGGAGGGGAAGGCAGCATCCACTCCACGAAGGCTTAAGAGAGTTGAAAGGCAGAGCAATGAACTCATTTTGTGAACACGGGGTGAAGGATAAAGGGGCAAAACGGTTGTGCTTCCTGGTGTTCTGGGAACACGAGAACACGCCACAGGAACCTGAGAGGGCTGGAAGGGCAAGGTATTTTAAGTGAGGAAAGGCTATTATTAGGCGCCTTTAGAAGCATTTGGTATGTTGTCTTGGCACTCAGCTCTCAGGGAAGCAGGAGAACATGTCAGTTGTGTTGTGACTAAACTTAGGCCGAAGCGAGCTGCTTGCCCTGGCCCCTGTCTCCTTAGCTGGGCACACTGACATGGTGCCGGTATCTGTCACCCCAGGGAGACCTTGGAACAGAAACATGGGCTCTGCTGGGAAGAGGGTTTCCGCCTTCCTTCCGTGCTGGAGGGTCCCCGAGGGAGGGGAGTGTGACGTGGCCATGCCCCTTGAGGCTCTGAGTTTATCAGCAAAAGCCTTCTCTTTAGCCCGGGCCACCCAGATTCTCCCCCAAGGAATCCTCCGAGTTCACGGAAAGGCCAACTGTGAGAGCAGAGAAAAACAAGAAGGGAAAGAAAGAAATCCTTTTCTTTCTTGCCACGGCACTTGGAACTGAACATAAGGTTGAGAATTTGTTCCTTCATCTGGAGTAGTGATCCTCAAATAGCAGACCTGCTCAAGAGGGGCTTTCAGAGCCTCTCCAGAGAGGTCTGGCCCGTATACACAGGTCCCTTCCCACCACCCCCCAAATTGAGAATCAGTATACAAATGATAGAAATTCCTGTTGGGAGTGTGCTGTATGTGAGAACAGTGCCAGAGGGAGAACCAAAGCTAAAAACCCTAATTTGTGTAGGGCAGACATCAAAAATTATGGAGTACATTTTTCAGAGACTTTTTTTCTGATTAAGTTAGAAAACAAGTCATTCTCCCTGTCCCTAAACTCTGACTACTAGGCTCCATGCTGCAGAGCCAAGAACAATTTGTATGCCCGTTCGTCTGGAGTAACCATACTGGGTGAGAGAAATACAACTGTGTCCTCCTAAAGGCAATCACCAGAAATGCCTCGCCTGTCCTGAGGACGTCCTTGATGCTAGGGTGAGCGCGGGCTAATCACCATACGGTTTCTCAGGAGACTGGTTGTTCTCTGTTTCTTTCTCTTTGATGCTGTACAAGGGGTCCACCAACTTGTTATGAACAAGCATTAGGCCTGTGAAAAGTTAAAAACGAAAAGCAGTTAAGGCAGGTAGAAGCCAAGTTCCACCATTATGAACAGTCATATCCAAGAGCTCTCAAATTTTTCCTCTTCCTGAAAATCATCTTTTTTCTGTGGCTCCAAATGACAAAAACCCTAGAGTAGGAAAAGAACTTGTTATTTCCAAAGAATGCTAGAATCCACAGGACTTTTAAATCCAGTCTCTGGGGGTGTTGGCCATTCAAAGGTTAATCTTTTTTTTTTTTTTTTTTTTCAGTTCAAACTCATTTCCCTTTTATTAAAGTCCAAGTTACCATTACATGGTTTGGTACTCAATAAAGGAAAACTTGTTCAAATAAGGTAATACGTTATCATCAGTAATTCCAGGTGGCTGTTTATAATCAAGTAGCATTATGAATAAATCCTTGAGAAGCCATCCATGGGGTTTTACACTTTGTCAAGGCCCAGTTCTCCTGGAGTGGAGATTCCCAGTTCATTTAAAGTTGGTCTAAGTTCCTGGATGACATAGGGGTAGATTTCCTTATGAGGTCCTGCTTTGTCCTTAACAACCTCTAGGATGCGAACTGCACTAGCAAAATCATTTAACCATCTGTATGCCAGCAAAGCAGCATCAATGATTTTAGGTTCTGGAACCAGAGTATAGCCAACAAGCGTGTTCATCCCTTTACACAATTCCCAGGTGTCAATATCTGGCTTGTTGAAGTATGTCACCCGGTGAGCATCAAACTCCCCATCTGTTTCATGAGACCCCCCGGGAGTAGCAGCGGCGGTGGAGCCGGGACCTGGAGCTGGGTACGGGAGGCCTCTGGGGCTGGCATGGGGCGCTGTAGCTGCTGCTACAGGGCAACGGTGGGGAGCAGTACAGAGCATGACGTGACCGCTATGACGGCACACAGTCTCAAAGGTTAATCTTTTAACCAAAGAATAAATTCCCAATATGCCTGCTTAGTAGATGAGGGTTTTCACGTAAGTTTGTTTAAAGCAGTGTGTCCTTTTTAAAAAAAATTTTTTTTAACGTTTATTTTTGAGACAGAGAGCATGAACGGGGAAGGGTCAGAGAGAGGGAGACACAGAATCTGAAACAGGCTCCAGGCTCTGAGCTGTCAGCACAGAGCCCGACGCGGGGCTGGAACTCACGGACCGCGAGACCATGGCCTGAGCCGAAGTCAACCGCTTAACCGACTGAGCCACCCAGGCGCCCCCAGTGTGTCCTTTTTAAAGTGGAAGAGAAAAAGATCCTCCTAAGAATTCAGTGGCCTACCTAGAGGGGAAGGCCTGCAGAAGACCTTGAAAGATTAAAACACCCTGAGGCTCACTATCACTGCCAAGAGATCACCACGTTGCCCTTGGACTACAACTTTTCATTTCACTGGGTTTTTTGCCTCCTCAGAACAAAGAGGCTTCCAGAAACAGACCCTTGCAGTCATGGATGGAAGAGCATTGACTGTATTCTGAGATCCTAAGGTTTCATTTTTGTTAAAATCAGAGTTGTCTATGAAAGTGGCCAGAGCAAGAAAAGTAGATCCACTCCTCACACCTGGCACACCCTAAACTTGGCCACCAACTCCTAGCCCCAGCCCTCCCCTCACCTTTGAAATACTTGACAGTTTTCACTTTCAGCTCCAGGGTGGCATCCTCGTCACACACAAACACCGTGCGGGGATGCTGCTGGAAGGCAGATACGGTCCACATGTGGCTCACCCCCTCCTCGATGGCCTTGTACAGAGCAAATGCCTTGTGAGCACCTGTGATGAGGATCATCACCTGGGGATCAGAAAACAAGCCTGTGATGGAGGAGAATGAGCAGTGGAACCCAGAGTCCAGAAACCTGAATTCTGGCCCAGTCTCCCCAACCAGCTGTAAGAATCATTGTTTTTAATATACCATTTTAAATTGTTAGCCTGCACCACACTGTGCTCCCTGCTGTATGCGCCTGATCACACAAATAACCTGAGGCAGGGGCATCATTATCCCCATGTTCTAGGAACGAGGAAAAGGGCTCCAGGAGATTTAAGTCCCTTGCTCCAGGTCATTTCTGACCCAAAGGCCACCACTTGATGGTGCCTCCTGATGCCTTTGATGATGACTATGAATAGACATGCAGGACAAAGGCCCACACTCCTTATCCCAATGGTTGTGACAGTGGGTCCCAAGGAGTCCTAGGCTGGGTGAGTTTTCACAAGCACAGTCTGAACAAGAGGGGTCCCGATATGCCCCATCTACAAAGGGCCATGGAAGTGATGGTAATAGTTATACATGTGGCTCCTAAGGTTGAAGCCCAGAAAGGCTGCCCCTCAATCTGGTCACTTTCAATTCCGGGTATTAGACTGACTAATAGCACTTGGGGTGATGCTTTTTGTTCAAATAAAACAAAGGCACAGCCTCCCCTCAACAGTTCAAATATCAAGAACAGAAGTGCTGGAAAGTGACTGTAAAGAACTCTGCTCTCTAGATTTCTTTCATTATAATTCCACTGTACCATGGACTTGTGAACAGGATTTACTGTTCCTCTCTCATAAGAAATGAAACCAGAGGCACAGAGAGAATGTGACTCTTTGTTCAGGACCCCAGAACTCCTGATTTCCAGACCCAGGTCCTTTCCCAGATCATAATACCGTCACGTGACAGGGAGGGCTCTCAAACCGTAGGGTTTACAAGCTGCAAGGCCAAAAATAGCAGGGTGACCTCCTAGGTACTGAGTCAAGGTTACCCAAGAGAAAGTGGGTAATATCACTCATTTCACAAAAGTTCACTCGAAACAGGGAGCCCTTTTCACTGATGTAGATGTTTGTTAGGCAAAGAAACTTGAAGCTAAAATGTGTAGCTGCTTCCCACTGAATATACCCCTGAAAGGAAGAGAAAATGTTTTTAAAATTCTAATGAAAGACAGTAAAGAAATTGGAACCACCAAAAATTCAAATGATACTCCACTTTCTAGGGAAAAACACACTGAACCGAGTTCAAATCACACCTCCCCACATTTATGAATCCCCGAACACAGGCCCAGAACCACGACTATCCTGGGGTGGCAGGAGGAGCTCCCTTCGAACAGTGACCTCCACCAACTGCAGGGAACCAGCAGTCCCTCTCAGTACCCGGGCAGGTGCAAATTCATATTCTGACATCAGTAGGGCCAGGCTCCTTTCTGCCTGGGAGAAGCTAGGCAGGCAGAGGCGGGGGGACCTGCAGCCTTTTGTAAGTAGGCGGTGCTGAAAAGGGTTCCCTCACACTGAGAACAATGGTTGCCTCCAAAGAGGAAGGGGGAGCAGTGATGGGATCAGTTAGGATTTTAGCCTTATTTGTAAGGTCTTCATTTTTAATAACTGTACCCAGGTGGTACCCTGTATAGTTAACAACAAAAAGGCCAGTTCACCACCCCACCCCCCAGGAAGGCCTGTGGACGGCTTGCGCCCTTACCTCTCTAGCATCCATGAGAGTGCCCACACCCACCGTCAGGGCCATGGTGGGCACCTTGGTGAGGTCACCATCGAAGAACCTAGCATTGGCCAGGATGGTGTCCATGGCCAGAGTCTTCACACGGGTCCTGGACACCAGACTGGAGCCCGGCTCATTGAAGGCGATGTGTCCATCGGGGCCGATGCCTGCCCAGGAGAAACAATGAGGACAGGCCTGTCAGTCCCAGGGATCCAAGATTTCAAGAATGGACAATCTATTTTTCCCCACCTGGGGTCTGAAAAAATCCTTGAAATCATATCTCTTTTCCCATTCACCCTGGGCAGGTACACTTTAAGCATAAGATCTTCTCCTCTCCCCACCTCCTGGCATTTCTGTTTGAGGCTCACACAGATGTCGTGGCCTCACTACCACCCTCAGAAAGCTAAGTAAGCAGCACTCCAAATAGCTTCCGCTTTGCAAGATTACTGATGGGTAACTTCTCTCTCTCCTTCCCAGTAGTCAGGAGTCCTGTTGCTGAGATAGAGTTACAGCAAATAAAAAATGGCCTGGTCAGGGGTTGCAAGGTTTATAAAATCTCAGAACATGAGTGCTGAGAATATTAGCCTCTTCCTCCCTGCCTTGAAGTAAAGAAGAGTTAAATCTAAAGCAGTAAAAGTCCCAACTTATCACCCCCATGGGTGAATCCAGAGGTGGCGACAGACGGTAATGGAAGAGGGCAGCCCAGGGTAGGAACAAACCTCAAATTGAGAAGGGGCCACCCTAGATTCTTCCTTTCTTTCCACTGTTGCGGCTGACCCTGGGGAAGTCACCAAACTTCTCTGGTGTTCAAATGGCTAAGCTACAGTGGTGCGGGGGCCAAGTTGCAATCTTCTGGAACTACATAGAGTCTTTGCTCTGAACTGTTTAGGTAAGTCCCATGGACTGATCCATACAAAACCTTAAGACTAGGGAATAGAATCTGAGAGTCCAAATCCAGACGTCTCACTTTACCAACAAGGCACTGAAGTGCGGATCACACAGTCACTGAGCAGCACAGCTAAGGTGAGGGCTCCTACTCCAGGGTCTTCCCTGACTCAGGGTGATAAATGATCGCTATTGTTTCAGTGCAGTGAAGGAGCTGCAGTGAGACAGCCATGGGTCTCGTCCCGTTCCCACATGTCCTCACCACCCTGGGCCTGCCCTGGACACGTGCTGCAGAGTGTCAAGCTCACCTCCAACGAACAGCTCAATCCCTCCCGCGGCTTTGATCTTCTCTTCAAAGGCGTCACACTCGGCCTGCAGGTCAGGTGCATTCCCATCCAGGATGTGAGTGTTTTCTGGGCAGATGTCAATGTGCTTGAAAAAGTTGTTCCACATGAAGGAATGGTAACTCTCCGGGTGGTCTCGAGGAAGGCCTGTGGGGCCATGGCTACACTAAGTCATTCCCAGGCTGGGCCACAGCTCTCGTTCCAAAGAGGATGCCAGGATACCCCCAGACCTTCACAGACTCCTTCAGGGAAATGCTCATCAGGGAGCCCTAGGCACCACCCCTCTGGCCCTGAGACACTTAGGATAGTCTGAGCTGGTCTCCCTGTGTCCACCCTCCACCACTGCTGTGATGACAGGACTGGGCCAAGGTAGCTACACACCAGGAACCTGAGAAATCCCCTCATCTGGATCTCCTTTTCACAAAAGAGTAATTGTAGGCTGGAGGCCAGGGCCACTCTGCGCTTTTGGAGGTGGCCTAGCAACCTGGGAGTGGGGCTTGGCCCATTTGGGAAAGGAAGTAAGCATGCCCCTTCCCCCGTGCCTCCCACCTCACCATTCACCCACAGTTATACCCCGCTCAGCCTGAACCCCAACTTCAATGCCAGGTGCTTGGACAGAATTATCTCAGGGCTTCACAAAATGATTTTTAGCCAAGAAAAAGAATGTTTAAGGTGGATGTTTAATGTCAGCCTTAAAAAGGAACAAGATTCTGACATTACAACATGGATGACCCTTCAGGACATTTTGTTGAGTGAAATAAACCAGTCACAAAAAAGACATTTACTCTATGATTCCACTTATATAAGGTATCTAGAGTAGTGAGACTCACAGAAACAGTAAAATGGTGGTTGCTAGGGGTTGGGTAAGTGGGAAATGGGTAGTTGGTGTTTAATGGGTAGAGTTTCAGTTTTGCAAGATGAAAAGAGTTCTGGGGAATGGCTGCACAACAGTGTGACTAAACGCTGCTGAACTGTACATATAAAAATGGTTAAGATGCTGAATTTTGTGGATTTTACCACAATTGAAAAAAAAAGATGTTTAAAAAGAAGCCAAATGGAATGATGGCCTGGCGGGGGGTGGGGAGGGGGCGGGTATAGAAGACCAAGGTGTAGCTTTTCAGCTTTGGAAGGGACACCAGCGTCCGTTCCTCTCCCAGTGTACCTCGCAGGAAGGGGAGCTGGAGGATGAACACTGGAGAGAAACACAGGACACGGACACTGAGGGACACACCCCAGCCACGATCCCATTTGTAATTACTGGCTCCAGAAAGAAATGGCATGGAGTTGGGGAAGAGGCAGACAAGAAGGAGATACTCATTTAATATTTATTTAAAATGCTTGCTCTGGGGGTGCCTTGGTGTCTCAGTCGGTTAAGCGTCCAACTTCAGCTCAGGTCACGATCCCACGGTTCATGAGTTCGAGCCCCACATCGGACTCTGTGCTGACAGCTCAGAGCCTGGAGCCTGCCTTGGATTCTGTGTCTCCTTCTCTGCCCCTCCCCTGCTCACGTGCTCCCTCTGTCTCTCTCTCAAAAATAACATAAAAAAAAAAAAAAATGCTTGCTCTGTACAAGAGGCTTCCATATCTGTTTGATCACTTACTGCTTACAAGCTAGGAGGTCAGCTTTCATAGCTGAGTACACCAAGGCCTGGAAGAGACAGGTATTGCTAATTGAGCTTATCACTAAACATCACCGGCTCCCTGGGACTTCCCTATTCTTCTCCTGGGCTGAGCCTGAAAGGGGAGGAGTACAACTCTCCTGGAATCAGGAAACACCTTGAAAGAGACAGACTCACCCACATACTCATCCATGTTGAAAGTCTTCACATATTTGAAGGACAGGTCTCCATTCTTATAATACTCAATCAGCTTCTTGTAGCAGCCAATTGGGGTGCTCCCTGTAAGAGAGGCCACAGCCATGAATTCCCTTTAGCTCCCAGCTCCTGAAGATGCCCAGCTGGGCTACTCAGCAAGGAGAACCTATCAGATCTGAGAGAACATGTCAGATATGGAGTCCTATCCCAATGCTCCAATCCTAACTGCTTCTGAATGCCTACTTCCCCACTAGACTGTAAGCTCAAGGAGGGCAGGGCCGTGTCTGTCCCGTTCACTGCTGAATCCCAGTGCTCAGGACACGGCTGACTGAAATGACCATGATGAGTAACCTGAGTGAACATCACCTTACTTACTGACACGATATTCCCTGAGCAACTAGCATGTGAGGCAGGGGGCCACGTGATGAGAACACAGGAGCAGGAGACACAGCAGCCGCTTTGGAAGAGCTCACCCTGTAGGACTGGGAACATGAAACAGTAGTGTCAGCTATGATCAGGGTAAGCCTGTAGGTTCACAGAAGATTTCCCTGAGGAGCAGCAAACTCCTGTGAGTTGAGGGTCATTAAAAAGCCAATGTCATAAAGCACGTGAAAAAGGCAGGACTTCCATAGATTAAAAAAGTAAATATTCATGAAGTCTGGATATATGCTTATTGGGGGAAAAACTATAAAACATAAATGTCGATGATGTGGAAAGAAATGTTACTACAGTCTGTATATCAGATGATATTATGGAAGGATTTTTAATAGGGATAATAATAGCATTGTAGTTATGTAAGAGAATGTCCTTATTCTGAGGAGATACATGCCAAAAGATTTAAAGGTAAAGTGTCAGGAAGTTGGGAACTTACTTTCAAGTGGCTCATAAAAAAGTGTGTGTGTGTGTGTGTGTGTGTGTGTGTGTAGAGAGAGAGAGAGAACATGAGACAGAAGAGAAGAAGGAAACTGTGGCAAGTGTTAACAACTGGTGAGCCCAGGAAAATGGTACTACACTATTCTTTAAGCTTTTGTGAATATTTGAAATTCTTAAAAATAAGATGATGAAAAGAAAAATGACCCACCCAAATCAGATCACTCTTTTCACAAACTACTAATGGCTTCACATTTCACTGAGTAATAATCCTAACAAAATATGTACATAATTTGGCCCCTGGTTACCTCTCTCACCCTTACTGATCCTGCTCCTTGCAATGCCACCTCAGGGCTTTTGCACATACTGTTCCCTTTGCCAGCAGTGCTCTCCCTTCAGATATTTGCATAACTCTCACTTCTGGCCTTTACTCAAACATCACTTTCTCAGATGGACCTTCCCCACCACCATATCTGATATTGCAAACCCCCACCCCTGTCTAGACACACCCTAACCCCTTTCCCTGTTTCATTTTTCTCATTCACTCATCACCATCTAACATACTTTATTTGTCGACTTGTATATTATCTGTCTCTCCTACTACACTTAAAGCTTTAGGAAGGAAGGAATTTGTTTCTTTTGTTTGTTGTTGTATCACCAGTGCCTAGAACAGCTTGGCATGCAGCGGGCATTCACTAAATAACCTGTTGAATGAATGAAAGTTCCCTCCCTGCCCCCATAATCAATCTGTCCCTGTGACACGGCCTCAGCCATGCCTGAGCCACACAGCTTCTCTATCCTTCCCCTGAGCTTCATCATGTGCATTTTCCAAATTTCTAGCTTTTCCATCAATTCTGTGAGCTCCCCAATATCTAACCAATAAATTCCTTTTCTGCTTGAGTTAGCTAGAGTTGGTTTATTTGGTTTCCACCAATTAAAGATGTTTTCACCTTTTAGATGTTTCACCTAAAAGAAGGGATGTTCCAAGGAACCCTTATATGGACATGCCATGCTGGTTCAAGCAGGACAGGAAGGAGCCAGCTCTTGGAAGGCCCTGAATGCCACACTGAGGAGCCGGGATCTGATTATGCAGGTGATGGGGAATTAGGGAGGGATTTCAGCAGCATAGACTCTGACCTAGAATAGCTCTAGTTACAAAACAGGATGTTAGTGCAGCCCCCACGGGGCTTGAGACATTGGTGGTTTTCCAGATACATGTAGATACTGCTCCCATAAACCTCTAGTGCACAGGTCAGCAAACTTCACACTACAGGCCCAAACTAGCCTGCTCCCTCTTTTTGTGCAGCTCATCAGTGAAGAATGGCTTATAAATATCAAAAGAATATTACTTTGTGACATATGAGAATTATATAAATTCAAACTTCAATGTCCACAGATAAAGCTTTATTGGTGGACGGCCATGCACATTCATCTATGTATTGTCTGCAGCTGCTTTTGAGCTACAAGGACAGTGAAGTAGTTGCAACAAAGGCTATGTGGCCAGTGAAGTGTAAAATATTGACTATGTGACCATTTACAGAAAAGGTGTGAAGGTCCCTGCTCTAGTGGATGGGACAATGAGGGGCAGATCCACCCAAACTTAGAAAGAAAGAATCAGGACATTTGCCTTAAGGAGCTGAGGTCAAAATATCCTCCCATAAAGGCAACATTCTGATTTTTTCCATAGGAAACTGGGACTTTTATGGAGGTTCCTCAAAAAATTAAAAATAGAACTACCCTACGACCCAGCAGTTGCACTACTAGGTATTTATCCAAAGGATACAGTTAAACTGTTTTGAAGGGGCACATGTACCCCCATGTTTACAGCAGCACTATCAACAATAGCCATAGTATGGAAAGAGCCCAAATGTCCATCAATGTGTGTGTGTCCATCAATGTGTGTAATACTCCACACAATGGAGTATTATTCAGCAGTCAAAAAGAATGAAATCTTGCCATCTGCAACAACATGAATGGAACTAGAGTATATTATGCTAAGTGAAATTAGAGAAAAATAAACATATGATTCACTCATATGTGGAATTTCAGCTACAAAACAGATGAACATGAGGGAAGGGAAGCAAAAATAATATAAAAATAGGGACAGGGACAAAACATAAGAGACTCTTAAATGTAGAGAACTGAGGGTTGCTGGAGGGGTTGTGGGCAGGGGGATGGGTTAAATGGGCAAGGGGCATTAAGGAGGACACTTGTTGGGATGACCACTGGGTGTTTATACGTAGGGGATGAATCACTGGATTCCATTCCTGAAATCATTATTGCACTATATGCTAACTAACTTGGATGTACATTAAAAATGAATGAATGAATGAATGAATGAAGAAACTGGGACTGTTTTTCACTTAGGTCCTGTGTTTAATTAATTATAGAAAATGCTTTGAGTGGACTATCTTCTCAATTCTCCCAAGGATAATGCTCAGCTAGTAGCGCTTTAGATGCACAGAAATTCATTCATTACATAAAATGTATGCCTGAAGACATTACGACTCAGTTCTGTTAAGGACTTCTGGTGGGAAGACTTAGAATGGAGTCTAAAAATCAGGTTATTCCTGCCTAACCAGGATCCCTTCTATACCAGAACTCTTTAGGAGAAGGCAGCAACTAAACCAGACCATAAAGGAAACTGTCCTCTGTTTTGCATGTCCAGGAAACAAGGTTGTTCACTCATAGCACCAGCACCTCAGAGCCCTCCTTCAGAGTCTCTTGGCTTAATGAGCCCATGAACCTGGTCCCTTAAAAACCCCAGATGCTCACTCTCTCCCCCTGCCTCCAGTCCATGGCACCTTCTCTATCCCACAACGCACCAGTGGGAAGTCCCAGGGTGAAGTACTGGTCTGGCCCTGGGTTAAACTGGATGATGCGATTCCTGATGTACTTGGCTGCCCACTCACTGGCCTGAGAATAATGGTCCAGGATGATGAGCTTCATCTTGTCCTGTAGGGGACAGGTGACAAAAGGAATCAGTGGTAAGGGACAGGAATAAAGGGAGGGATGCAGGTGGCTGGGGAGAGGGGAGAAGCCCTTCTCACCCAGCAACACCCTCTGCCTAGGCTGATGAACCAGGAAGAGGAAAAGATCCCAACTTTCAGCTCACAGAGGAATTAATACGCTGGGCCAAGTGCCTCCACCACCCACCAGAAGGCGCTGCTGTGAGACAGACCTGGGTTCTCATCTCCGTTCCTCCATTTACCAACGGCAGAACCTTAGTCAAAGGACTCAAGATCTTCGAGATTGTTTCCTCAGGCATGAAAATGGGGACAGTACCTCCCTGACAAATTTCACGATGGTGAATAATAAATAAGGATGCGTGTAAACCATAGTGTTTAATATGTTGGCAATTACCTTGTAGCTCGACCCGGCCCTCTTTCCCGACCCCTCTTCCCCCATCCGCTGGATATTTTGTACCTACGGCCTCTTCTTCAATAAACGGAGGTGTAGTGATATACTGGGACGCTAGAGCAGGTGAGATCCACGGGTTTTGCCTGTAGAGGTGTGTTCTCTTATCAGTGCTGGAGTGGGTGCTCCCACCGGCCTGGCTTGCTTTGTGGACCCTCAGTTTCCCCCACAGCGTACGGGGGAAAATGCAACCGCTCCGCAAGGAGGGCGTCTGCTACCCTCTCACTGCGGTCAGTTAGAGTGAGAGGCGGAAGTGTCTGGATCACCCATCCGAAGGATACGGGTGTGCCTTTCCGACCCCGATGGCGATCCCATCGCCCCTCCGGCCCTGCATGGGGAAGGGATCCCAGCAGCTCGCTGGCTCACGGTCCCCGGGGACCAGAGGCAGGGGCAACGCTCGGGCCCCGCCCGCGCCCACCCGCGAGGAGGGTCCCCGCCAGCCCGGTACCCACTTACTCCGACACCTCCCGCGGCGGCTGCAACTGTGCTGGCGGCCCCGCCCCGCGCGGGTCACGTGGCACCGGGTCACGCGGAGCAGCTCTCAGCCGGAGGGGCTGACTCCTCCGGGTGATTGCGGGGCCCTGGCTCCTGGTGGACTGTGCCCTGGCCGGGGCCAGCCACCCTTTCATCTCCGCTCCAGGGACGCGCAGGGCTGGGAACAGCCGTGGGAGGCGAGGCTTGGAGACTGGGTTCGTGCAGGAGGCCGGGGACTTGGGGGCCTCAGGTGACTCCCAGGAATGCAGTGCTTGGCCTGGGGTTGGGGCCTGAGTTTTAGTGCTGGGGAAGGGTGGGGGCAGGAAGAGCAGAATCGCTTCCTTCGAGTCTCCTAGAGTTGGGCCTAGCTCTGCCTTCAGGTTAACTTTTAGATGTCATGGTTTTACCTAGATATTACAACCTCTTTGCTTTAAATATAATTGGATTTTTCTTGCTTTATTTTTAAAGCTTAATCTTTTCAGCAATCTATACTAGAGAAAAGGGAAGGTCCCTGGTCTTCCCAGGTCTCCACCTCAAGGTAACATTGCTAACAAAAATGATACGAAAACAGGGAGGGGGACAAAACATAAGAGACATTAAATACAGAGAACAAACAGAGGGTTGCTGGAGGGGTTGTTGGGGTGCGGATGGGCTAAATGGCTAAGGGGCATTAAGGAATCCACTCCTGAAATCATTGTTGCACTATATGCTAACTTGGATGTAAAAAAAAAAAAAAAAAGATAACATTGCTAACAGTTTAGACTACATTTCCAAATTGTTTTTCCTTGAATGTACTCTATTTTACAGAAATGGGAACACACCACACAATGAGCTAGGTGGCCACATTCCTGCAGTTCCCGTCATTGGGCTCACGGCTCCCCGTGGGCCCACCTGCAGCTCCAGGCCAGCTTGATAGAGGTGGTGTTAGTCTGGTGAGGCCCTGATGAGAAGGAGTGGTGGAGCTAATTTGCAGGGGGAAAAAAATGCAGTCAGAAATCTCATTTCCACATGAGGACCGTAGATGTTTCACAACCCCCGTCTCCAAACGCATCAGATAAATGGGGGAGGGGGGGTGCTCATCAGCAGCTGCCTTCGGGTCTGTCCAGGAAGAATGACTTCATGTGACTTTAAGCGGGCCTGTCCCTTCCACCCCAACCCCCATTACCTTTTTGTAGGGAACCAGTTCCAGGTCCATATCAAGGCTGGCAGCTCTGGAATCAGAGAGCTTAGGGACAGATCAGAAAGATCTGGTAGTCAATTCCCAGTTCTTGAGTGAGTGACTCAAAGGACTCAACCTCTCCAGCTCTGAATTTTCTCTTCTGGAACAAGGGGTTTGAGTGGGATTAGTAACATTGACCTTATGTATCTGTTGGAAGTATTCGATGATACAGTAGTATAGCTTGGCTTTCATGGCCAGCCATCATTACCCCTTATTTCCTCCCACCTTCCTTACAGCCCACTCTCCACCCTCCAAATGTTCTCTACCCTAACCTCCTGCCCCCTCATGTTCCTCCCACTGCATGCCTGGGGTTCATCTTACCCACACCCAGCCTTCAGTCCTCTTGTAGAACCAAAATGGGCTAATTAAAAGAATTGTGGATTCACCCATAGAGTGGAACATTCTGCAGCTCTCCTGTGACAGATGTTTTTCTACTCTTTCATTGCCCCTGTTCCGAGTAAACATCTGGCCCCCAGGCCCAGAAAATCCTGCTGGGTCCCCAGGGTTCATGTGAGTTTTGTGAAGCTGGCCCTGCCCTTTGGCCTAAGATCTAATCAATTAGAGAGCTCCATGCCCCTGGCCATGATTGATTCAGGGCTAGGCAGACAGGGAAGATACTAACCCAAGGGCGGCTCACAGGCTCCCTTCTCTTTTGTGGCTTCCCACTGTGGCCGCTGGAAAGTTAACTACTCTCCCAGCTCCTCAGCCAGGATGTGGCCTGGTAACCTAGTTCGGGACAATGAAGTAAAAAGATGGCTCTAGGAAGTTACTTTACTTTCAGAGAAAAGTGACATGCTTGCCAAACAGTCTCTGTTCCTTGCCTTTTCTTCTTGCCGTGAAGGCAGATGTGATGCCTGGAGCTGGAAAAGCCATGTTATAACCATGAGGCAATAAGTGTAAGGATAGAGTGAGGGCTAGAAAGAACTTCTTAATATTTGGCCAATGCTGGGACTCCTGCTTCTGGACTTCTCCTAAGTAAATAACAAATATCCTTATGGTTTAAACTTTAAGTCACTGTTAGAGTTTTCTGTGACTTGAAATTGAAGACATGACTCATTGTTACAGCAGATGACTCAGGTCTTCCTTGGGGTTTATGCTGGTATTTTGAGGATATACATTTGGGGGAGCTGTAAAATCCAGGAAAGCTTAGAACTGCCAATGAGAAAAGTAGAACCATCTAAAACAGATACCGAACCCTGATGACATCATTTGAGCCATGTCTGAAGCCAGATATATCGTTAAGTTCAATAACCGGGTGAATGGATGAGTGAAAACATAGGTAATTTTTATTTTTATTTTTATTTTTTTTTACGATGAGGCTAGTTAGAGGAAATTCTGGAAGGATACTTATCTATTGCTGCACAATAGATTATCCCAAAACTCAATGACTAAAAACAGTAAGTTCAGTAAGGGCTACAAAGAAATGTGCTGTCAAGCCACGAAAAGACCTGAAAGGAAACTCAAGTGTGTTATCACTAAGTGAGAGAAGCCAGTCTGAATAGGCTATGTCTACTGTAATATTCCAAACGTGTAACATTGTGGAAAAGGCAAAACTAGAGAGATGGTAAAAAAAAAAAAAAAAAAAAAAAAAAATCAGTGGTTGCCAGCAGTTAGGGAGGAGGAAGGAATGAGTAAGTGGAGCACAGAGAACTCTTAGGGCAGTGAAACCATTCTGTAAGATGCTATAATGGTGGATACAGGTCTCTATACATGTGTCTAAATCTATGGAATGTGCAAGAATGAGCCCCTATGAAAACTATAGGCTTTGGCGGATTACAATGAATAAGTGTAAGTTCATCGGTTCCAACAAACGTACCACTCTGGCGGGAGATGGTGATAACCAGGGAGGCTGTGCATGTGTAGGCACAGGAGGTATATGGGCATTCTCTGTACCTTCTCTTTTTTTTTTTTTAACATTTATTTATTTTTGAGAGAGAGTGTGTGAGTGGGAGAGCATCAGAGCGAGAGAAGGGCAGAGGATCTGAGGCAGGCTCTGCGCTGACAGCATAGAGCCCAGTGTGGGGCTGGAACCCACAAACCATGAGACCGTGACCTGAGTCAAAATAGGAAGCTTAACTGACAGAGCCCCCTGGGTGCCCCTGTACCTTCCTTTCAATTTTGCTGTGAACCTAAAACTGCTCTGAAGAATCCTTTTAAAAACATGTATTTTTAATCATCTCTCATGATTTCTAATGTGCTAGACATTCAGACAGGGTACAGTGGAGCCTCAAATGTAAGACTCACAGGCTGGAGCTGGAATCATGAGGCTCATTTACTCACAGGCCTGGTGGTTGATGCTGGCTGTCGGCTGGAACACTCACATAGGACCTCTCCTTGTGGCCTGGGCTTCCTCACAACATGGTGGCTGGGTTCCAAGGGCAACCATATCCTACAGACGTGAATGGCTTATCATGGAATGGACTTCAGAGCCACACTCTCTGGCTATGAATCTCAGCTCTACCATTTACTGATTGGGTAACTTCTGGTAAGTCACTTAATTTCTCTGTGCCCTGATTGCTTCATTCATAAAATATGAAAAATATCTTCCTTATAGTATATACTATTATAACCAAGAATAATTACCTTGGGGAGGAACAAATGATCTTAATAGATGTAAGACACTTAGAACAGTGCTTGGCACAGTTAGCCATCGCTAAGGGATCATTTTGAGATAGGTCTCAAAAGAGAATTAGGATTTGGTCATTGAAGAAGAGGGAGAAGGCATTATAGATAGGGATTATCAAAGGCACAGAGGCACAGAGGCTGTGGGTAAGTTGTTCACCAATTCAAGAAGTAAAAACACAGGACACAGTTAAATTTGAATTATTTCTAATGCCTATTTGCATATACTTTGAGATAAAAAAAATTACATGAGACATACTTATTCTAAAAACAGAGTTGTTTATCTGAAATAAATTCTAAGTATCTAAATTACACACCTGTTTATTTCATTATATTTCCCTGGTTATTTGGTTCTCCTTAATAGTTCCTCATTTTGCAGAATTTGCTTATAAAATTCCCTGAAGTTACAGTCTTTGTTCCATTTACATTTTAACATGATTTCTGCAGTGATCACATTCTTTTTTTTTTTTTTAAGTTTTTTATTTTGAGAGAGAGCGAGAGCAGGGGAGAGGCAGAGAGAGAGGGAGAGAGAATCTCAGGCAGGCCGTACACTGTCAGCACGGAGCCTGATGCGGGGCTCGAACTCACAAACTGGGAGATCGTGACCTGAGCTGAAATCAAGAGTTGGACGCTTAACCGACTGAGCTCCCCAGGAAACCCCACATTCAACTTATTCTGTTCCTGACCAGTGAACATTTGTTAATGAGAAATCGTGCTCAGCATTAGCATTATGAGCCAGCATATGGAACATCTACTTGTAAAATGTTACCAACCCTGAGCGTTGCTCTTCAAATGTGATTGGCTGAAGCACATAATACCATCTTTCACAGTGTAACTTGCTTTTCCAACTCTGCAGGATTCCACTGCATCTCTTGATCAATAATTTTGTAAAATGTCCACCAGCAAAAAGAAGCATGGTCTTCAATTTTTGTTCCTTTTTTCTTCTGTGTTACCCATGTTGATTCTACTTGTTCCCATGCTAAAAGAGTGTTGAGTAACATCCAAGTAAAATAATCAAATTTTGTAATGGATGAAACCCATTTCAAAAGATAATCATGGCAGGTGCTGAAATAGTTATCTACTGGACTGAAATTTATTTTCTGGTTTATACATAATGCCCTTTTTAAGAAGATTTTTGATAATAAAAGGGACAAGTTTTTCATCAATTCTCGTTTAACACATTCAACAAGTTCCTTAGTAATGGAGTACCTCCATTACACTGTTAGCTGTTCTTTCAATTTGCACAATCCTACTTCCAAATTGATACTGAAAACTATGAACAAGAAATAAGTAGGGGCACCTGATTGGCTCAGTCAGTAGAGCAACTGACTTCAGCTCGGGTCATGATCTCACAGGGTTCATTGGTTTGAGTCCCGGGTCGGACCGTGTGCTGACAGCTCAGAGCCTGGAGCCTGCTTTGGATTCTTTGTCTCCCTCTCTCTCTCTGCTTCTCCCCTACTCTCTCTCTCTCAAAAAAGAAAAAAAAAGAAAGAAAGAAAAAGAAGTAAACTTCATTCAATGCATTATTTAAAAAGCCAACAGGGGGCGCCTGGGTGGCTCAGTCGGTTAAGCGTCCGACTCCAGCTCAGGTCATGATCTCGCCCTCCGTGAGTTCGAGCCTCGCGTCAGGCTCTGTGCTGACACCTCAGAGCCTGGAGCCTGTTTCAGATTCTGTGTCTCCCTCTCTCTCTGACCCTCCCCCATTCATGCTCTGTCTCTCTCTGTCTCAAAAATAAATAAACATTAAAATAAAAAAATTTAAAAAAAAAGCCAACAGGAATTTTGAACCAACAACTGGCTTCTTAGAGAGTATTTCTTAGAGAAAAAAACCCTTTTCTTTAGAATTCAAGTATCATCTCAGTCCTTCACATAAATGGAGGATTTTCTCAACTGTGTGTTAACGAGAATTAATGGTTTTTGAATGTAAGAGAAATGAAGAATACTGAATGCCAATAAAATCAAAATCCTTAAATTGCTCACTTAGAATAGTATCAATGCTGAAGTAAGAGAGAAATTTCATGACAGTTACTCCAATCTCAGTAAAAAAGACATGAGTGGTGACTGGGTGGCTCAGTTGATTAAGCATCCGACTTGGGCTCAGGTCCTGATCTCCTGGTTCCCGAGTTCGAGCCCCATGTTGGGCTCTGTGCTGACAGCTCAGAGCCTGGAGCCTACTTCAGATTCTGTCTCCCTCTCTCTCTGCCCCTCCCCTGCTCATGCTCTGTCTCTCAAAAAGAAATAAACATTAATTTTTTTTTAAAAAAAGACATCAGGTACTGTTGAGTAGCATTATGCAGAATATCAGCAGGATAACTAACCATAGAATTATTTATGTTGTGCTTCAACCTTGAATAAGCAGGATTTATACCCTTATACAAACATTCACCAAAAGTTATGTTCATATTATCTCCAACAAAAGCAGTAAAAAAAATTTTCAACAGTTCTTTTTTTATATACACAATAAAACTGTACATATTTTATGTATGTGATTTGATGAGTTCGGACATATGCATACCTCTGTGAACCATCACCACAGGCAAGGTAATACACATCTCCATCACCTCCAGAAGTTTCCTGGGCCCTTTTGGGTGTGTGTGTGTGTGTGTGTGTGTGTGTGTGTGTGTGTGAACTGTGTGTGTGTGATGAACTCAGTAAAAGAGTTTCTGCATAAATTTGCAGAAACTTTCTGAGGTCTTATCTGGAAGAGATTCTACTCAGAATAGCCCTATTAGCAAGCTTTTTTAACCAGAAAAATATTGCACGAAAGAAAAGTTGTTTCTGCCTTGAGATTACTTGCACTGTGGCTATGCCATAAGGTGAGACATTTAGATCTCTCATCATTTCAACAATACTAAATACAGCTTTTACAATTTTATTATAGAAGTGGATGCTACTATTTGAAAATTTTCTTACAATTTTAGAATCAGAAAACCCTTTCAGCAGTAGTATCTTTGAATGGTTATTTGAGCTTGAAGACTGATGATGATATACAGTGTGGAAGTCCATTACATTTCTGCTGCAAGTATTTTATCATTTTAACCTGAATCTCTCTTTTAAAAAAATCTGTTTATCACTCCCCTTAACACTAGTTGAGGAAATCATACATCTCTTATGCGTAGCTGTTACCATATGCTGGTTTATATGTGGCTTTCCACCATTTTTAAAATATGAAATGACCAGTTGCACACTGTGCAAACCTTAAAAGGAATTTTTCCTCGCTCACTAAATGACTTTGCTCAGAAAGTTCACAAAATTTATGGTTGCTTTGGTTTGTGGGGGGTTCAAATATACACAAATAAAAAATAGATAATAGAAACAAGTCCAAGAGTCAAAGAGATTGAATGTGAAGAGCTCACAGGTGCAACAATGCACCTGCACTCCGAAGTCTGATCTCACAACCAATCATAAACAGGGGTCCAGATGTTAAAAGGGTTGCATACTTGCAAACTAATATTAAATTGAACTTTATGTCTGACGCACAAAGATGAACTTCATGTTTGCTTGAAAGTGAGACATGTGCTTTTACGGCCAAGTCTCCCGAACAAAGCTAGAGCTGATTTTCTGTAAGGGGGGGGGGGGGGGGGGAGTGTGACAAGGAGCTGGTGGACTTTCAGAAGAGGAATTATTTAGGAATTTAAGGACCCTCAGCTGCGTTCGTGTATCGCTAGGGCAAGGCTGCTTTTGACTTGCTGACTTTGAAGCCTGGACTGTGGAATGAGGGACCTGCTGATTGGCTGTTGTCTAGGAGCACAGGGCTGTCACTGATTGGCTGGCTTTCAGAGGCATGGGGTTCTCCTTCCTCGAATCTCTCACTTTCGGAAGCCTGGTTACCGGGGTGAGTATCGCTGATTGGCTGATTTTCAGAACAAAAATCGCTATTTTTTAATAATGGTCGGTAGTGTTCACCGCTTGGGACTTTAGCCAAAGAACAGTATTTTCCTTTCCTGAATGTGAAATTAAGTACCTTTAATTTGCAGCCTTCCCTTTTATAATAACCTCAGTTAAACCTGCGGAGACCATAAGGGGTTGTCCAGATCTATATTGGTAGAGTTATGCTTTTCAGTTAGTGTGGCCATTTAATTGATTTAAATACCAATTATGGTGGAGGAAAAATAACTCTGAAACTTTTTAGTAACTTAATTTTAAAAAGCTGAGTACATGGCACACCTGGGTGGCTCAGTTGGTGGAGCATCCTTCTCTTGATTTCAGCTCAAATCAGCGTGGAAACTGCTTAAGATTCTCTTTGTCTCCCTCTGCCCCTCTCCCCTCTTTGTCTCTAAAATTAAAAAAAAATGGGGGCCCCTGGGTGACTCAGTCGGTTAAGCGTTCCACTCTTGATTTCAGTTCAGGTCATGATCTCCTGGTTAGTGAGATGGAACCCCGTGTCGGCTCTGTACTGACAATGCGGAACCTGCTTGGGATTCTCTCTCCCTCTCTCTCTGCCCCTTCCCTGCTCATGCTCTTTCTTTCTCTCTCAAAATAAATAAAAACATTTAAAAAATAAAATGATAATAAATTAGTTTTAAAAATAGGTTAAGAAAAAAGCTGAATACGTTCAGGGCATCCTGAAAGTTAATAGATAGTTAATAGAGCGTGCAGGACAAAATACAGAACATGTCCTGTATAAACTGGCAACTCTGGGGAAAGTTCAAGAGTAACAGAAGAATCCCCACCCCCAACCCCCAACAGAAGGAACTGTAATTCTCATTTCCTCCTAAAAGGTCATTCATTATAGCCCTGCTTCTTAAAGGAGCATACTGGAAACAACATAAGTGCCCATCATGGGGAAACTGGTTGGATAAAGTTTTGCACATCTATACAATGGCATATAATGCAGCAGTTAAAAAGGAGGAGTTCTGTGAACTGCTATAAAGACTACCCCCATAGTTAAGTTTAAAAAAAAAACAAAAAAAACAAGGACGGGGCACCTGGCTGACCTAGTCAGTTAAGTGTCTGACTTTGGCTTAGGTCATGATCTTGCTGTTCGTGGGTTTGAGCCCCACGTTGGACTCTCTGCTGTCAGTGCAGAGCCAACTTTAGATCCTCTGTCCCCATCTCTCTGCCCCTCTCCCACCTCAAAAAATAAACATTAAAAAAAATAGGGGTAGCTGCGTGGCTCAGTTGGTTGAGTGTCTGACTCTTGATTTTGGCTCACGTCATGATCTCGTGGTTTGTGAGTTTAAGCCCCACATCGGGCTCTGCATTGTCAGCTCAGAGCCTGCCTGGGATTCTCTCTCTCTTCCTCTCTCTCTGCCCCTTCCCTGCTCTCTCTCTCTCTCAAAATAAATAAATAAAACAATTTTTTTTAATAAATAAAAAAGCAAGGTGCAGAACTCCAGGTATGGTATCATTTGTGCTGAAGTATGCATGGGGGTCATGGAGGTAGGAATAAATACATGTTCCTATAGACTATCTCTGGAATGATATTCTAGAACAGTTGTGGTGATCTCCTTGGGGGGAGGAGAACTGAAAAGCTGGGAAACTGAAGCAAAAGGAGCAGGAAGTCTTCCTTTTCATACTGCTTGATTTTTAAAATTTTTCTATCTATTTTACCTTGAGAGAGAGAGAGAGAGTGTGTGTGGGCATGAGTTGGGGAGAGAGGGAGAGACAGAGAGAGAGAGAGAGAGAGAATCAAGCAGGCTGCACGCTCAGTGCATAGCCTGATGTGGGGCTCAATCCCATGACCCTGGGATCATGACCCAGGGTCAGATCAAGAGTCAGATGCTCAACCGACTGAGCCACCCAGATGCCCCTTGTTTGATTTTTTTTATCCTTTGTGAGTGCATCACCTATGCTAAATGCTTCTGATTATTTTTATTTTTTTTAAGTTTATTTATTTTGAGAGAGAGTGTATGTGCACACAAGCAGGGGAGGGGCAGAGAGAGAGAGAGGGAAAGAGAGAATCCCAAGCAGGTGCTGCGGTGTCAGCGCAGAGCCCGATGCAGGGCTCAATCTCACCAACTTCAAGATCATGACCTGAGCCAAAATCGAGACTCAGATGCTTAACGGACTGAGCCACCCAGATGTCCCACTTGTAATTATTTTTAAAACAGTGGTTTCAAAAATCAAGTGTGTAACCTGGGCATAGACAAAAGGCACAGGTTTGATACGTTTGAGGGTGTGGACAGGATGTTTCCTGAGCCTGGTGACCCTTCTGCTCTAGGGTGGACTTCTGAGGCTGGTGGACCAGCTGTGTGGGATGTTTCCCACATCTCCAAGTCTCTTCCACATCACAGAGCACAGGAAGCAGCCTGGGGCTGGAAGGAGAGCAATGTCATCCCACATAGCATATGACCAAGAAACAGAGCTCACAGTAAATGCACTAAATTTCACAGGCAGCCAAAGGAAACGGGAACCATTCTCATTATTCTGTGTAGAGTTCACTTCCTGGGAGCTCTCTGTTGCTGATGGAGAGAAACAAACAAACAAACAAACAAGAAGGGTACTCCGTAGCCTCCTTGGGATTTCATAGCTGAAAGTCTTCTCCCTGGAGAGTCAGTCTGACTTGAGAAGAATAGCTTCTTTCCTGGCAAAACCAGTTTTCTACAGCACAGAATGTGTTAGAGTATGATAAGCACTGGAAAACAGAGTTTGGGAGCAGAACCCACTGTAGCAGATAATCACTGTCATCCTAGGAGCTGATGTTCGCTGAGAAGGTATTGTGTTATGTGGACTGTGCTAGGTGCTTTGCATGCATTATCATGTCAGTCCTTAGAACAACTCTATGGGGTAGGCACAGTTATTCCAATTCTACTAACGAGAAAACTAGTATACAGAGGTTTAGAATTTCACCTGAGGTCATGATCTGGGGCTTGAACCCAGCTGTCGGCAGTCTTAGCCATTCAATCATACTTCCTCCAAAAGAGGGCTTATCCAACACAGCCTAAAAACCAGTTAAAAAGCACCAAGCATTCATTGAGCACCTACTGTGTGCCTGGGACTGGGAGAGGTACCATGGGAGACATTTGATGTTTGAGTGTTAGTGTGACTCTTGGAATGTGATTTTCTTTAATTGAGGTGAAATTCACATAACATGAAACTAACCATCTCAAAATGAACAATTCAGTGGCATTTAGTACAATCACAGTGTATAGCCATCACCTCTATTTAGTTTCAAAACATCTTCCTTACCCCAAAAAGGACCCACCTCCTCATTAAGCTGTTTCCCTCCATTCTTCCCTCTTCTCAGCCCCTCTAGCCGCCAAATCTGTGTTCTGTTTCTGTGGATTTACCTATTTTGGATATTTCATATAAATTGAATCATAAAATATATGACCTGTGTCTGGCTTCTTTCACTTAGTATATTGTTATCAGGGTTTATCCACATTGTAATAGGTATCAGTACTCCATGCTTTTTTCTTTTATTAGATTCCATAATATCATATACCACCCTTTGTTTATCCACCCATTGATGGGCATTTGAGCTATTTCCACATTTTGACTATTATAAATGTTACAGGACAGAGAACCAGTTCCAAACTTAGGTTCACCTGCTCACCGCTTGAAAATCAAGAGAGGAATGATGGAAGGAAAGGAAAGTTTGGTTTATTCAGGAAGGTGGCAACTTGGGAAGATGGTAGACTAATGTGTCAAAGACCATCTTCCCTGTCCAGGGGAAGCTGTAGGGTTTAAAGGAGAAAGCATGGGAAAAGGGTAGGGGGGGGCTACACCCAAGAGAAGCAGGTGCCCAGGTGGTTACTCATATGTGGACATGACCCTTCACAGACTTGCTGGATCAGTGGCAGCTGTTTTCGAAGGCTTATCTTCTGGAAAATTTGGTTCTTCGTGCCCCACAACCAGTGGTCTGCAAATGTCAAGGAAAGTAAGTCGTTTCTGCTGTGCATCAAGGGACAGGCTAGCAAGCAAGGAATGCATAAGCTTGAAGCAAGCTAACTGTTAGGACGGGCTGGAGTGCAGTAAATTTTAAAAAATAAAAAACCACTCAAACCACTGCTGTGAACATGCGTGTGCACGTACTTGAGTAGCTGTTCTCAGTTCTTTGGGGTTTACACCTAGGAGTGGAATTGCTGGGTCACATGGTAAGTCTATGTTTACCTTTTTGAGGAACCCCCAAATTGGAATGTGCTATTTTGACATTGGAGTCTTTTCTTGGTACCTTGGCTCTCTCCTATCCAAGCAAAGAAGAGAGCTCCTTTCCAGGGCGAACAAGAGAAACACAGTGTGGTGTAGTGAAGACACAGGCTGGCGTAGTTTTGAATCTCTGTTCTACCACTTGTTGATACTAGGTGTGTGGGCTAGTTGTAAGCCTCTTTGAGACTGTCTCCTTATGTGTAGAAATGGAGATGATCCCATCGTCCATCCATCCATCCCTTCACTGCATCTGCTGAGGCTGTTGTGGGCCAGGTGCTGGGGTCAGAGAAAGCCTTCATCGAATCTATGGAAGGAAAATGGGGTGGAGTGGGGAGGACCCAGGAGTGGATTTTTGTAAGCTTATTTATTTTGAGAGAGAGAAAGAGAGAGTAAGCAGGGCAGGGACAGACAGAGAGGGAGACAGAGAATCCCCAAGAATCTGTGCTGAGAGCACAGAGCCTGATACAGAGCTCAAACCCACAAACTGTGAGATCATGACCTGAGCCTAAATCAAGAGTCGGATGCTTAACCGACTCAGCCACCCAGATGCCCCAAGAATTTTTTTTTAATTTTATTTTTTAAAATTTACATCCAAATTAGTTAGCATATAGTGCAACAATGATTTCAGGAGTAGAATAATCTTTATTTTTTAAAGATTTTATTTTTAAATAATCTCTATACCCAACATGGGCTTGAACCTACAACCCGGAGGTCAAGAGTCTACATGCTCTACCAACTGAGCCAGCCAGGGGCCCCGAAAGCAAGAATCTTTTTGTCATGAGCATAATGACTCCCTTTAATCACAAGTAGTCAGTGAGTATGTCCAAGCAGGACTGCAGCCCATTCCTCTCTATCCCCAGCAGCAAACACAGGGCCTACAGAAAGAGATATGTCATTTAGGGTTCTGGAGTGGAAAGCAGCAGAAACTGAGTGGCTTGGTTTAACAGATATTCCTGGAAAAAAGATTACAATAGCTCCCAGAATCGAAAAAGTAACTAAGCACTCAGCCCTCCAGGAGGCCAGGAAGACACCAGGCCGTTATAGGCATGTTAGCACCAGCAGCCATGGATCTGCACCCCCCTGGGGCTCTGCTCCCATGCTCCGACCTTGTCTCCACCTGAGGGCGCCCTGCCCGGCTCCGGGAGCATCCTGCCACAGCTCAGGGCCTGAGTGCCACTACAGGTGCTGCCTGTCACTGTAGGTTGGTCTTTGCACGACTCCTGCGGGTTTCTTCATGTTATGGTCATCAGAGGTTTGAATTCTCATTATGACAATTTTCTAGCAAATCCCAGTAACATGTCTTGAGCAAAAGTGTCTCTGTCTGAAGTCACTCCTGGGGCTGAAAGAGCAAAACTGGGTCTGGGACTGACAGTGAAAATCAGCTTGCACTGCCCAAGAATGAAGCCAGGAGGACAGAGAAGATAAAGCCAGCTGGAAAGCCAACAGGAAACACTTTCTCCCAAAGTCACGTAGAAAGTATGAAATGTCATAAGGACCTCTCTTTGGGTGACCAATGCTTTCTGATCTGTGACAAAGGCCTTCTTTGCCATTCTCATCTATTACGGAGGACAACCAACTACTCAGCCACCCTCATGACACAACAGCTTTCAATCCCCAGTTAACTCTGCTTTTCTCAATCCTGAGTCCTAAAGAGTAACACGAGCAGTCCTGTGGAAGGCCCCACCTCACCACATCAAGGCAAGAGATATGATTGCATCACTGCAGGCTCCTTCCTGGTGGCCTCTGGCTGATGAGGCTTAACAGGACTGTCAGGGTCTGGAATAGAGGACTGTGATTGGCAGCCCTGCCAGGACCGTGGGATGGAGGGCTGAAGTTCGTCCAAAACAAGGTGGAATGCTGTTATTAGGGAACAGTGAAAGGACTGGGCTTCCAGACCCAAGACATCCAAACTCTAAGAGTCTATGCTAACAATCATGCTAATTGTTATTATTGCGGTCGTGTTCTTAGCAAATGTCTTACAAAATTATAGATGATAATAATGCTTAACGGTGATTGGGCATTTGCTATGTGCCAGGCATTGCTTGTTTATTTAATTCTTGAAGCAACCTATTTTATAAGGTCTTCTGCCAGTTCTGGGCCATGCCATCTGTGAAGGGAGGGTCATCCAGCATGAAGACGAGAGGTTGCCAGCTTCCAGCTCTGGGTGCCACCTCAGTGACTACTCTGGCCTAGCAGTGTTCCCTGGATCTCTCTAGATCTTTGTTGGAGATGTATGAAGTTAGAAGTGGGTACTGGCCCAACACACCCTACTTTAGGTCAGGACTTGCACTCTACTCTGGCAGCAATAATGGTAATAAACACTCTTAAGTTGCTTTACCATGTACCAGAGACCATGCTAAGAGTTTTGCATTTATCATTTCACTTCATCAGCAGAGCAGCCCTGTGAGCTACATGCTTCTTTATTTGACAGTTGAGCAAACTGAGGCCAGGAGAGGTTTCTTGCTAAGGTCACATAGTTGATGAATGACAGAACCAAGATTTGAACCTAAGGCTGTTTACAGCTCATGTGCTAAAACCACAAGGCTACATTGCTTGAATGACCTGAGACCATCTGTAAATGCAGCCTCTGTTTACATTTTTATAATTATTTATGTAGTTTTTCATATATATATATTTTTCATATATATATATTTTTCATATATATATATATATATATATATATATATATATATATATATATTTTTTTTTTTTATGTGTGCTCCACCCTGGATGTGGTACTTGAGCTCACAGCCCTAAGATAAGACCTGAGCAGAGATCAAGAGTTGGACACTTAACTGACTGAGGCACCCAGGTGCCCCCATATTTAAATATATTTTTAATAAATTAGTGAAAAGCACTTAGCCCAGGGCCTGGCATGAGATTCATGAGCCATTATTACAGTTATAATGGGTGTGACCTTGACCAGTATGTAGAATCCTATTCTTACTGTAACTTTAGGTTATGATTCTCCCTTTATCTTCATTGCTCAGTGATGATCAGTTTGCATGGCTCTTAGATGCTTTCCATCTCTCCCCCAAATGCCATCTGCCAAATTTTCCCCTCACACTCTTTATGCGGCAAAGACTTAGGGGCAGTGCTTAAAAATTAAAAGCATCTCTAAGCAAATTTTTTTAAGAAGGAAAAAATGGGGGCGCCTGGGTGGCGCAGTCGGTTAAGCGTCCGACTTCAGCCAGGTCACGATCTCGCGGTCCGTGAGTTCGAGCCCCGCGTCAGGCTCTGGGCTGATGGCTCGGAGCCTGGAGCCTGTTTCCGATTCTGTGTCTCCCTCTCTCTCTGCCCCTCCCCCGTTCATGCTCTGTCTCTCTCTGTCCCAAAAATAAATAAAAAACGTTGAAAAAAAAAATTTAAAAAAAAAAAAAATAAAAAAAAAAAAGAAGGAAAAAATGCTGTTGTCGTGGGGTAAATAAGTGATCGGCCCCTAATTTTTCTGTTTGCAATCTCAGGAATCTGGGATCTGGGGAGAGAAAGGGGATGTGGAGACCATGATGGCTGTCCCATAGACTGGGGAAAGCCCAGGGTTGTCTCTGCTGCTGAAAGTAGCCAGAAGGGCTCAAAGAACAGGTTCTGACCATTGACATCACTGTCACAATGGGCAGCTCGGCCAAAAGGTAGGTTCCTGGGCCCCATCTCAGGCACACGGGGGCCATATCTCTGGAGATGGTGCCCATGAACCTGCATTTAACATGTTTTTTGGTGAAGAGCTATAGTCTAATTCTAATATCAAGAACAAAGAGACTAGGGTAAGGCTGGGGTCACTGTCAGAGTGTAGCAGGATTCTCACACAGAGTCGTGACACTGAGTCTTTTCTTTCCAGGAAGCAACTTTATTCGGGCCAGCACTGCTCAGTTGGGTTTGTACCCAAAGAACTGAGCCCGGAATGTCATGTGGTGTAGTTTTTTATATACTTGCTACTTCTTTGTCTCCCATGTATAGTAACACACAAACATGTAGTCTGATTAAGTGGTCTCATGTTACAAGGTCATGAGGGGTGTTGTCACATATGCATATAGCCAGGTTGCCTTGAGGTTTGTTTTTTCTTTTTTCTTTCCTTAAGGAGGGGGCCCTACCACAAGAGGAGCAACTATTTTTATTTTTTATTTTTTTTTAGTTTATTTTTTGAGGCAGGGGGGAGGGGTAGAGGGAGAGGGAGAGAGAGAATCCCAAGTAGGCTCCGCACTGTTAGCTCAGAGCCTGATGTGGGACTCAGACTCATGAACCATGAGATCATGACCTGGACTGAAATCAAGAGTTGGATGCTTAACCAACTGAGCCACCCAGGCACGACGAGGAGCAATTATGTTTAAAAAATCCTTTGTGGATGGCCATCTTTTTAGATGCTTTTTTCTTTTTCTTTCTTTTTTTTTTTAAAGTAGTCTCTGCACTCAGTGTGGGGCTCAAACTTACAACCCCAAGGTCAAGAGTCACATGCTCTACCAACTGAGCCAGCCAGGCACCCCCTAGGGGTCTTCTGTTCTGCATTTACATGTCTTCCTTGCAACAGCTTTTCATCATGGCCTCACTTGACTTTTTAACATCAATTTAATTATTACATTAGTGCTCTAAGGGTCCACCTCTGGAGAATGCAATGGGGGAGCGATCACTGTCCCTCCTCCTTCCACCAGACACGATTCTGCTCACAGGGGCTGATTGCATAGGACCTACCCTCCTTCCAGGCCCCTCACCCTTTTTCTCATTTCTTTTGGTCTTTGCTGCTACTCTTTCATCATAGGGGAGGCAGAGAGAATGCTCCTAGAATGTGAAAGACCCATTTCCCTTGTGAAATTCAAAGATGAAATTCACATGAATCAGTTTTCCTTTGGATTTGAGGTGCTGTTATTTTGGACCTAATTTAGCATGCCCTGGATTGAGAGAATTGAAGCCTGTTTATTTATCTCTTTGGCTGACCTTCCCTCCCTTCTTTCTGCTTTTGTTTTCTTTTCTCCAGCTGCTGTTGCAAGTTTCATTTATCAGTCTGGCTTGCTTTGGGGTGCCAGGAGAGGAGGCTGGGCATGAGTCTGTGCCTGGCAGGAGGATTAAGAGGAGGCTCTAGGAGCATTGTTAGGAAGAAAGGAATAAATGCATGTAAAACACCTTGCTACAACTTGGTTACAACAACAAAAACAAACAATCCCAACTGGAAAATGGGCAAAGGATTTGCATATACATGTCTCCAAGGAACATATGCAAAAGGCCAATAAGCACATGAAAAGATACTCACCATCACTAACCAGTAGGGAAATGCAAATTGAAACCACAATGAGATACCATCTCATACCCATGGGATGTTATTTTAAGAAAAAGAAAATAAGAAGTGTTGATGAAGATGTGGAGAAATTGGAACTATTGTGCACTGATGGTGGGAATGGAAAACAGTATGGTAGTTCCTCCAAGTTAAAAATGGAATTACCATATGAACCAGCAATCCTACTTGTGGGCATATACCCAAAAGCATTGAGAGCAAGGACTCAAAAAGACACTTGTACACCTTCATTCATAGCAGTATTATCCACAATGGTCAGGAGGTAGAAACTATCCAGGTGTCCACTGACAGATGAATGGTTAAACAAAATGAGGTCTGTACGCACAGTGGAATGTTATTCAGCCTTTAAAAGGAAGGAAATTCTGACACATGCTACGATATGGATGAATCTTGAGGACATTATACTAAGTGAAATAAGCCAGTAACAGAAGGATAAATGTTATATGATTGCATTTATATTAGGTACTTAGGGTAGTCAAATTCAGAGACAGAAAGTCGAACGGTAGTTGCCAGGGACGGGAAGCAATGGGGAAGGGAGTTTCAGTTTGAGAAAATGGAAAAAATTCTGGAGATGGCTGGTGGTGACATTTGCATACCAGTGTCAATGTACTTAGTGCCACTGAACTGTATACTTAAAAATGGTTAAAATAGTAAATTTTATGTATATTTTACTACAGTAAAAAAAAGGGGGGGGCAATAAAGGTACCTACTTCAGGGATTGTAAATAATAGCCAGTATTAATTGAGCCTGTGCTATCTGCTGGGTGCTGCTCTAAGAACTTTACATGTGTTTCATGTAATCCTCACACAGACGTTTAAGGCAAATCTTTTTCTTTCTTCTTCTTTTTTTTTTTTTTTTTTTTTTTTTGGTTATTTCATGGATTTAGAGACTGAGGCTCAAGGAGCTAATAATGATCAATCATCCGCTGAAAAGCAGAGACAGGTTTGAAACACAGATCTGGTCCAAGTGAAGCCTCGGCTGTAACTTCTTAGGGTAGGAACTTGGCCTTGGCACTGCCATTTCTCCGGTGTACCTAGAATAGCACCTGGTGCATAGTAGTTTCTCAATAAAACATGTTGGCTGAATGAGTAGCTCCAGAGCCTGTGCTCGCAACCTCTCTGCCAAATGGGATAGTGCATGGACAGCACTCAGCACGGTGCCTGGCACACTGTAAATGGACAATGAATAGAAACAAATTTTCACGACTGTTATGGGCTCTTCCATATGGCGGGGAGCTCGGAGGAGGGGATATAAAATTCATCCCCCAAATCTGTCCTGTGGACCAGACTGGGGCTGTGAAGGTGGCTGGTTCTTTCCTCAGCCCGCTCCTTCCTTCTTGGCTTCCTTCTGCCTTTTTTACACTTTTGTTCTCCTCTGCTCCCAATTGGACTGAGCTTCTTTAAGAACAAGGTGGTGACATCTTTGTGTTCCTTCAGCGGCTCCTCCACACAGGGCTTTAGACTCAAAGGGCATGGAGAAATAGAGCGGAAACCCCTGTGCACTTTCTGAATTGGAGGTGGACAGGCTTCTCTTCAGTGGATGCTGAGGGCCCTTGAGGAACTCAATGCCAGTTAAAACCCCTACTTCTTTGCTTCCTCGAAAGACCCTGCAGGTTGGCCCTGATATACAAAGCTAGTTCTTTCCAAGTTGGGAAGCATTCTGGTCAGAACCAGGAAAAAAGATCAGAAAGAAAAGACTTTCAGAATATTGATAGGAAAAGACAAATTCCCAAAATCGATGTACTAACAGACTAAAAAAGGGAGCAACCACTCAAAGTTAGGGTACTGCTCTTTGTTTTTGCTCACCAATTCAGTATTTACGGATGTGCACTTCCCCTGACTTTGCTCTCTGTCAGACCTTCAGCCGTGGATCAGTCCTGCAAGCAGTCGTTTTGTCTGAGGGCTCCCGGACAAACAGGAAGTGCCATGTCTAGAGATCTGCTGATCTGGAAAACGCATGGCTCTGGGCTTTGGTTGGGTGAGGAGTCGGAGCCTTGTCCTTTGCCCCAGGAGAACAAAGAATTTCTATCATGACTACAACATAAACCCCTCTGGAGAAACCTGCCCCGGTTGTTTTCTCTGAGGCCTGGGTTTGCCTAGAAAATTGCCTTTGACTTCCACCCAGGCAGTTGTGGGTTTTGTTTTTGTTTTTTTAATGTTTATTTATTTTTTGAGAGAGACAGAGCATGAGCAGGGGAGGGGAAGGGCAGAGAGAGAGAGAGGGAGTCACAGAATCCAAAGCAAGCTCCGGGCTCCGAGCTCTCAGCACAGAGCCCTATATTGAGCTTGAATCCACAAACGGTTGAGATCATGACCTGAGCCGAAGTTGGACGCTTAACCGACTGAGCCAGCCAGGCAGCCCCCAACTAGGCAGTTTCTGATGCCTCTTTACAGACATTCTAAACAAATTGTTCATCTTTTTTTTCTACTTGACTCATCCACATGGACCAGTCCCTTAAATACCTCTGCCTCTCCCACCCCAAAAAGCCTGGGTATCCAGTATCATTTCATGAAGGGAGGATTGTATATAAAGCACTGTTTTCTAAAATTCAAAGATTGCATGCCACTTCGTTAGTTTTTTGGTTGCTATTATCCATGTACTGTCTGTGTTATTACTTAATATTTTTTAGTCATTTTTTAAACTTTAGCATTATTCTAATCAGTTGTTATCTATGAAATCATAGATTTCATGTTCCATTATATACACACGTACTTATATACACACATTTTTTTAAAGATTTTATTTTTAAGTGACCTCTACATCCACTGTGGGACTTGAACCCACAACCCCAAGATCAAGAGTTAGAGGCTCCACCAACAAAGTCAAGCAGGAGCCCCTATACACACAATTTTAAATAAGTACATAACTAGTGAGAAAAATGTTACAGAAATCATCAGGTATATTTACTCTATCTCAGGAGCACAGGCGTAAGTTATGGTGTTCCAAGTAAAACTCTAGAGGTAGATTCTGTCAGGCTTGAGTGGAACCAATGTCAGCCATGGCCATGGGGACCTTCCTGGCCAGTGGGTTGGGATCTTTCCTGGCCATATTCTATGTGAGTCCCACAGCATGCTCTTCAACTCCGGGGGGCAAACCCAGCAAGAAGGCACTCTGTTTATGAGAATCATCCCACACTCCTATTAGCATTGGAGCCTTCTCCACAAGTTTCTGTTTTTCCTTCTATTACCCTGCTGGTTTCACCCTGCTCCACCACACCGTGGATCTAGCCTGTGCAGTGCAGTCAAGTCAGCTGACTTGCAAGGTTGCCCTTAGAACTCTGACCGGTATCCTCAGTTCCAGAGAGGGCTGGTCAACTGAGCTAGGCAGCCGTAGGCTGCTTCTCTTGGCTCGAAGTGTCTCTTAAACCCTCTTTTTTTAAAGGTTTATTTAAAAATGTATTTGTTGGGGCACCTGGGTGGCTCAGTCGGTTAAGCAGCCAACTTCGGCCCAGGTCATGATCTCGCGGTCCGTGAGTTCGAGCCCCGCGTCGGGCTCTGTGCTGATGGCTCAGAGCCTGGAGCCTGTTTCTGATTCTGTGTCTCCCTCTCTCTCTCTGACCCTCCCCCGTTCATGCTTTGTCTCTCTCTGTCTCAAAAATAAATAAACGTTAAAAAAAATAAATAAATAAAAATAAAATAAAATAAAAATGTATTTGTTTATGTTATTGAAGTATAACTTTTAACATTTTTTAAAATGTTTATTTTTGAGAGAGAGAGAGACAGAGCATGAGTGGGGGAGGAGCAGACGGAGAGGGAGACACAGAATCCAAAGCAGGGTCCAGGCTCTGAGCTGTCAACACAGAGCCCAATGCAGGGCTCAAACCCACGAATCAGGAGATCATGACCTGAGCTGAAGTCAGATGCTTAACTGACTGAGCCAGCCAGGCACCCTTGAAGTATCACTTTTATATCTTAAATGTACAGTATCATGAATTTTTATGTAAGTATATACCTATGAAACTACAACTCAAATCAAGCTACAGTCCTGTGGCTTTTGATATGGTAGCTACCAGCCATGTGTGGCTATTGAGCAGATGAAGCATGGCTAGTTAGAATTGAGATGTGCTATAGGTATAAAATACACTTTCAACAACTTAGTACAAAAAAACGAATATATATCATTGATAATTTTTAGTGATTAAATGTCCAAATGACAATATTTTGGATATTAAATAAAAATATATCCTTAAAATTAAACTTCACTGGTTTCTGGGGGCACCTGGGCGGCTCAGTTGGTTGAGTGTCTGACTCTTGATTTTGGCTCAGGTCATGATCCCAGGGTCGTGGGATTGAGCCCCACCTCGGGCTCTGTGCTGGGTGTGGAGCCTACTTAAGATTCTCTCTCTCTCCCTCTGCCCCTCTCCCCGGCTCACACTCTCTCTCTGAAATAAAAAATAAAAAGTAAATAAATATGGCTACTAGAAAATGTTAAATTGCATATACAGCTTGCATTATATGTTTTTTGGACAGTGCTGGTATAGAACATTCCCAGCGTCCCAGAAGGCTCCCTCATGTTCCTTTCCCATCAATACCCCCCAGGTAACCCTTATCCTGATCTCTATCGTAGCTTCATTTGGCCTGTTCTTGGCCTTCATGTAAATAAAATAATGTGTGTACACAGATCAATGTTAGATCTGTGAAGTTCATTCATGTTCTACCATGTTGTAGAGGTTTATTTTTTCAGTATTCTGTAGTACTCTGTGGTATTAGTAGGCAACAGTTTATTTCACCCAGTCTATCGCTGATGAACACTAGTGTTTTCCCAGATTTGGGTTGTTGTTAGTAAAGTTATTGTTGATAAGCTGTAATGATTTTGTGTGTGTACTTGGTGTACATAAACAGACACTTCTGTTGGTATATACCCAGGAAAGGAATGGCTGGGTCATGGGGTAGATGCATGTTTTGCTGTAGTAATATCCTGTGACATTTTTTCAAAGTGGTAGTTAGACTTTGCACTCCTGTCAGCTGTGGATGAGAGTTTTGGTAGTCCTATATCCTCATTGGCGCTTGGTCTTGCCAGTCCTTTTGCTTTTAGCTGGTCTAGTAGAGAGGCAGTCAGATTTTGAGTTGAAAATAATTCTTACAATTTTCTTCTCTTTACAAGGTGACAGACACCCACCTAGAGGATGTGTAGAACACATACACAGGCAAAGTGAAGACAATAAAAATACCCATCATCTCAAGTCAACTCCTGTTAATCTTTGATAAATATCCATCCTACATTTATTAGTGTGTATACTGAAAAAAATGACATGCTACAGTAAATTTTGCTAACAATGTACAATGCCCATCTTTACATGCCCATGAACATTCATCTACAGGGCAGTTTTTAAAAGCTAAATGGTATTCCATTTTATGGATGTGCCATAATCTATCAGTACCCTTAGTCTTGAGCGTTTAGGCTATTAGCAATTTTTCACTCTTATACACGGTGTTGTAATGAGCACCCTTGCCATTAAATCTTTGTTCTTGTCTTTAAATTTTTTCCAACAGTGGAGTTGCTTGTTAAAAAGGCTTGTATGCATGTTTTGAAGGCTGCCTGTCTGTCTCTCTGAGCGGCTTCGACCCCAGTCTTGACAGCAAAACCCTATCTCTTTTCAGTGAATGCCATTTTGAAGGCAAGAGGGCAAGAGAATATTCTCTAGAACACAGAGTGGCTCCTTCCTAGATCTGATGCTCAAGAGACACTGGTTCTCTAAGAATGTTAGGTCAGCTATTAATGCAGAAACTCAGGCAGGTCATGTGCCTGGGGCAGAGAGGGAGCTGCTGGGTTTTTTAAGGAAGCGAGATCTGGACCAAGGAAGGGGAATGTGTATCTGTGAGAAGGTAAATGCTAACTAGGTGAGATAGAGAGACCAAAGGAGTCTCTTAGGTGAGGTCTATAAAAAGGGTTTGGGGAATAACAGAGCATTGCGTCTTGGTTGCTGTTAGGGCTCTAATCCATATCTCCATGGAGCTCCATGTCTCCATCTAATTAACGGGACATTTCTCTGTGGGAGAGACGATAAATGTCTGGAAGCAGATACAAGGACTTGTGTCCCTACCTACTCCTTTGGATTGCCTTGAGCACTCTACAGAGAGAGGGACTTATAGAAAGAAACTGATAGAGCAATTCAAGCTGGACACCCCAAAATTCAGGGCAAAGCAGAGACACTCAAGGACCCACGTGGCCTGCTGTAGCTCAGAAGCAATTGCATCCGCAGCCTCCAGGACACACTCTGCTCCAAGGCCTCTCTCAATGGTTTATGCAGAAGCGATGCTTTTCCAACGGGATTCCTAAGCCACAGTCAGGAAGCAGTGGTGCTAAAGAGAAAAAAAAAAAAAAAAAAAAAAAGGCAAGAAGCTGCCTGGTGACTACAGAGATAGGCTGGTTTGTGTGCTCTTGTGAGGCTCTTCTCAGCGCCTCCCCGACAGACCTGGGGCGCTCTGAGGGAGCAGAGGTTCCCTGTTGCACTTGTGGGGGCTGTGGAATCTGGTAGCTGCCCTGCTCTAGGGTGGATGATCTAAGAAAGAGCAAGAAGAAAGCTGCATGTCGCTTATGACCTAGCCTCATGAGTCACACACCAGCACTTACACCATCCATTATACTTTGTTATGTTTCTTTCTTTCTTTCTTTTTTTTTAATGTTTATTTATTCTTGACAGAGAGAGACAGAGACAGAGCATGAGTGGGTGAGGGTCAGAGAGAGAGAGAGACAGACACAGAATCCGAAGCAGGCTCCAGGCTCTGAGCTGTCAGCACAGAGCCCAATGTGGGGCTCGAACTCACAAACCGTGAGATCATGATCTGAGCCAAAGTCGGACACTTAGCCGACTGAGCCACCCATGCGCCCCTACTTTATTATGTTTCTAAGACCAGCTGACACTCAAGGGGAGGGGAGTTAAATTCCATCCTTTGAAGAGAAAAGTGGCATGGATTTATGCACATATTTTAAAACAACAGCAACCAAGCATGCATCCTCACAGTCTGTACCGCTAGAAAACATTACTGGAAGTGAAGAGAATTACTAGTTAGAAGTGAAGAGAGTTACTAGTAAGTGTTATTATGATAACCGATTAGCCATTTGGAAAAAAACAACAAGAAAACAAAAACTTAGATCCCTATCTCACATTTTGCACCAAATTGAATCCCAGATAATTGAAATAGTTAAGTGTACAAAAGTACTGGAAGAGGGGCACCTGGGTGGTTAAGCGCCTGACTTCGGCTTAAGTCATGATCTCATGGTTCATGGGTTTGAGCTCCGCGTCGGGCTCTGTGCTGACAGCTCAGAGCCTGGAGTCTGCTTCAGATTCTGTGTCTCCCTCTCTCTCTCTGCCCCTCCCCTGCTCATGCTGTGTCTCTCTGTCTCTCAAAAATAAGTAAACATTAAAAACAAAACAAACAAATCAAAAGTACTGGAAGAAAATTTGGATACATTTAAGTAGAATGGATATGGGAGTCTGTCTTGTTCAAATTATTGCAAACTCGGGCTTTTAAGGGAAGTTTCAATGGGTTTATAAGAAATGACTTTCATCGGTTAAAAAAAATGAAGTAGAGAAGGATATTGAATTATGACATCAAAGCTTAGCCAGCACAAAAGAAATAATTAATTGATAAGATCACATATGACAATTAAACACTGCAGAAGATAAAAACAAGTAAAAGAGAAATGAAAGCTGGGCAGAAATATTGGACACTTACAAGATATACAAGAATGAAACTCTTCGTATAAAGAGCTCTTACACATTCATGGGGGGGGGGGGGGGAAGATTCTAAAATGTGTCCCAGAAGTTTGTCTTTTCTCTGAATAGCATGTGTGCAAGGAGAAGCTTGTGTCCACGGCGTCTGCACTGCCCACAGAGCATTACACAGGGGTGGGACTCCTGTTGGGTGAGTCTGTTGATTGCAGCTCTTCATTTCAGTTCCCAAAATGCCTGCATATATTTCTTTTCCTCACCCTTCACTTCTCTCTCACTTAAAGAAATCTCATTCAGATACTTCCTGTGCAGTTTGTGACTCACAGCAAGATTATGGCCCAGGCAGTGCTGATTTCAGCAAGAAATCCTCCCCACAGCATAAATTGGGTCCCTGCGATGCCCAGAGTAAATTGCAACTAGGAAGTCTGTACATACATTCAGCACGTCCTTCTTATGCCCTTACTATGAATCTGGAGTACCCCCACCCCCACTTTTTTTTATCTGAGTGTGCGCCTAAGGGAGGGTGCAGACAAGAAGCCTGGTCAAGAAGAAAGGGCATGGCCTGGACATCAGGGTTTGGGGCTAGCTCTACTACTTTTCATCTGTGTGACCAGACAGAACCCTACCAATCCTGGGCCTCTGTTGCTCCCAGTGTAAAATGAGTTGGGGGACTAGGTGGTCGCCACAGAGTCTTCCAGCTCTAACATTCAAGGATTCAGCTCATTTTCTTTTTTTTAACATGTGGGCTCTAATAGGTGTTTAACCTAACTTGAGAAGTTTTGGAAGTCCCTTGAGAGTCCTTTTCAGATTTTGGAATCCACTGAGAGTAAAATAGAAAGTGCTTTCAATTACTGAAGTTGTTCCTCCATTTTCTAAAAAAAGATTCCATTCCACTCATTTGGAAAAAGTAAAATTGCAACAGGGTGAAATGACTAAGGAGGCGGTAGTTAGCTTAGGTGGTGAGTCTCAGAGAAGGTCCCCTTCTTCTGATCCGGCCCCAGATGTGGGTGTGGGAGCCAGTGGGGGCCACACATTTTAGACTTCATCTTCCTGGACATGCTATTGACACGAGGATGGCATGACTTACATGATGGTGGGCGAGAAGGTCTCCGTCCCTAAGTCTAAACTATCCCCACTGCTGCTAAACTGGGAGGATGTAGGTCTGAGCAGCGGGCAGCCGTCTTTCTCGTACATGGAAAGAACCTGATATGGAATGAGGCCAAGTGGAGGCGACAGAGATGAGAGGTGGAGAGAGTGTCATGGAAAGAAGACACCAAAGAAACGAGAAACAAGAGGGAGATTCAGGGGGGAGGGGCAAGAGAGAAAGTGAGGCAACTTCTTCCTGAAGCTGAAACCTTGGTTCCTATAATTTCCCCTTAAGATTCTGTAGGCCTACCTGATTATCTTCCCGGCTACATGAGTAAATAAATCCTCTCTTTGCTTCAGATAATTTGAATTTGGAAGTGTCCTGAATAATGTACTAGTGTACCTCCATGAAGCTCTTTTTTTTCTTTTTACATAATTTTTATTGTGAAGTTGGCTAAAATACAGTGTATACAGTGTGCTCTTGGTTTTGGGGGTAGATGCCCATGTTTCATTGCTGACATACAACACCCAGTGCTCATCCCAACAAGTGCCCTCCTCAATGCCCATCACCCATTTCTCCTCTTCCCTGCTCCCCCCATCAACCCTCATTTTGTTTTCTGTGTTTAAGAGTTTCTTATGGTTTGCCTCCCTCCCTCTCTGTTTGTAACTATTTCCCCCCTTCCCCTCCCCCATGGTCTTCTGTTAAGTTTCTCAAGTTCCACATATGAGTGAAAACATATGATATGTGTCTTTCTCTGACTGACTTATTTCATTTAGCATAATACCCTCCAGTTCCATCCACGTTGCTGCAAATGGCAGGATTTCATTCTTTGTCATTGCCAAGTAGTATTCCATTATATATATAGACCACATCTTCTTTATCCATTCATCAGTTGATGGACATTTAGGCTCTTTCCAGGAAGCTCTCTTAAATTGTAAAGGTGTTATCCAGAGGGATGACACATGAGACCAGTAATGTAGGTTAGGTTTTCAGATAAGCTATGACTACTACATAGAACATAAATTTTGATAAAGAAGATAAAGCAAGAGTATTGCTAGAGGTTATTGCTAGAAAAGGGGGAATCCTCATACACTGTTGGGAGGATGTAAAATGGTGCAGCCAGTATGGAAAACAGTTGGATACTTCCCGCCAAAAATTGAACTTGTGTTGTGGAATTAAGAAACAAAACAAACAAGCAAAGGGAAAAAGAGAGAGACAACCAAGAAACAGACTCCAGAGAACAAACTGATAGCTACCAGAGGGGAGGTGAGAGGTGAGGATGGGTGAAGTAGGTGATGGGGATTAAGGAAGGCACTTCTCCGGAGGAGCACCTGGTGATGTATGGAAGTGTTGAATCACTATATTGTACGCCTGAAACTAATATGACACTGTATGTTAACTATACTGGAATTATAATAATTTTTTTTTTAAGTTAACATGTGGGGCATCTGGGTGGCTCAGTCAGTTAAGCAGCCAACTCTTGATTTCGGCTCAGGTCATGATCTCATAGTTTGTGAGTTTGATCCCCTTGTTGGTCTCTGCACTCACAGCCTGGAGCCTATTTTGATTCCTCCAGCTTCTTGTCTCTGTCCCTCCACCCCCAAAAAATAAATACATGTTAAAAAAAATTGAACACGTTGGGATGCCTGGGCGGCTCAGTAGGGTAAGCGTTTGACTATTGATTTTGACTCAGGTCATGATCTCATGGTTTGTGGGATCGGAGCTCTGTGTCAGGTTCTGCGCTGACAGCATAGAGCATGCTTGGGATACTCTCTCTCTCTCTCTCTCTCTCATTCTCATTCTCTCCCCCCTCCCCCCCCCCACTGCTCCCCCCCACTTGCTCTCTCCCTATCTCTCAAAATAAATAAATTTTCTTAAAAAGTTAAAAATTGGGGCTCCTGGGTGGCTCAGTCGGTTAAGTGTCTGACTTCAGCTCAGGTCATGATCTCACAGTTCATGGGTTCGAGCCCCGCGTCGGGCTCTGTGCTGACAGCTCAGAGCCTGGAGCCTGTTTCGGATTCTGTGTCTCCCTCTCTCTCTGCCCCACCCCTGTTCACACTCTGTCTATGTCTCAAGAATAAATAATTATTAAAAAAAATTTTTTTTAAAAGTTAAATATTGAACAGGTGTTATCTTATGACCCAGCAATTCCACTCCTAGCTATATACCCAAAAGAATTGAACACGTATATTCACACAAAAACCTATACATGAATGTTCATGGTAGGATTATTCATAATAGCCCAAACTTCTTCCATTAATTGATGAATGGATAAACAAAGTGTAGTATATCCATACAATAGAATATGACTCAGCAATAAAAGTGAATGAAGTTCTTTCTGATGCGTGAGACAACGTGAATGAAATTTGAAAATATGCTAAGTGAAAGGAGCCAGTCACAAAGACAGAAAGTAGATCAATGGTTGCCAGGGGCTGGGATATAGTGACTTGTACACTTTAAAAGGTAAATTTTTGGTATGTGAATTACATCTCAATTTTTAAAAAATATTTATTTTTGAGAGAGCACAAGTGGGGGAGGGGCAGAGAGAGGGGGACAGAACCACGAGATCATGACCTGAGCCAAAGTCAGACACTCAATGGACTGAGCCATCCAGGTGCCCCATCTCAATTTTTAAAGAAGGATTACTCTTATCCTGGTCAGTCCCATCTTTATACTATCCAGAGTACTTTTTCTGGTTTGACTCTAATTCTCTCCTAGCCATCCCTCTTCTAGTCCCCCATCATACCCCAAATCCTCCAGCATATTTAGAACCCTCGGAACATTTCCTGCGTATGAATAGGAACTGGGGGCTCACTTCTCTTTCAAAAGAACTATACTCTTTTGCTTGCACGGTTATTTTGTTCCGTAAAGGACCTGTCTTATCAACTCAAAGGGGATAGGCAGCAGGGGACTGAAACTAATTCACAATTTTGTTTAAATTTACTTGTCAAAGGCAGAAATATTCAATTTCATGCATAGTCCCAATTCCCTGCCCTGGGAGCAGATTCCCAGGAAGCAATTATGTAGAACAAAATGTAATGGGTAAAGGGGGTGCCTGTGAATTATTCATAATCCCGTAATGATTTTAGCCCATTTTTTTAACATTACCTGCTATTGGTGTTAGCTCTGGAATGTTCCCAAAGTAAGCAGCACAGAGGCTTCCTTTAGTTATGCTTATATAACCATAAACCCCCGGACTTTCCCTAGACCATCTGAATAATGAAAATTAGAAGAGGACTTGGATCCCTTTTCCTCCCCAAGTCTATAAAGCAAAGGTAAATGCTGCCTTATAGACTTCATCTTGCTCACCCATCAGTCCTCCTTACTATCTTCTCAGAGAGGTTGACATGGCATAATGCCCGGCCGAGTGCTTGGCTCCAAGAAGGCACACGATACTTACTTGGCTTGGATTATTTGAATAAATGAATGAATGGTGGAAAGAATGAGGTATCTGTAGTAAAGAGGACTTAGGCTAAGTAGTTTTGCTCTTTACCAGCTGTGTGATTTGGGCAAGTGCCTTGCTCTCGGTTTTGTTTTGTTTTGTTTAATCTGTAAGATGGAGAAAATGATACCTGCTTTGTGGGGTTATTACATAATAAGTGTTCAATAAGCAGTAGCTGTTACTTTAGTCTTTCTTTCTAGTAGCAGATTACCCCAAATCTGGTAACTGAGAGTCAGTCAAAGCTTTCTTAGGATCCAAAAGTTCCCAAACCTGATTAATCACTTTTTTAAATATAAATTTCCAGATTCTACCTCTGGAGATGCTGATTTACTAGGAATTGGATGGGGGCCAAAGGAAGGAGATATATATATATATATAATATATATAATATATATAATATATAATATAATTATTATATATATTATGTTATATAATGTATAATCTATAAAATCTATAATCTATCTCTATATATTATCTATAATCTATATAATCTATATCTATATCCACATATATTTTTTTTTAATCTATATGTATGTTAAATTAAGGTAAAATTTACCTATGAGGAAATGCACAGATCTTCAGAGTATAATTGGGTGAATTTTGGCAAATGTGTAGGTACAGAGCATTTCCACAGCCCCAGAAAGTTAAATCAATCCCCATCCTGCCTAGATCGCCACTGTTCTGATTTCTATCACCATAGATGAGTCATTCCTGTTCTTGAACGTCATATCCGTAGAATCATAATCATGCAGTATTCACTTTCTGTGTCTGTTTTTTTTCCACTTCTCATAAAGTTTTTGGGATTTATCCTTTTTTCTTGCTGAGTAGTATTCTACCCTATGGCTATACCTCAGTTTGTTTTTCTCTTTACCTACTGACGGGCCTTTTAGTGTTGTTTTCGGCTAATATGACTAAAGGTGCCACAAATATGTTTTCATTTCTCATGGGTAAATACTAAGGAGTGGAGTTGCTGTATAATAGCATAGGGATAGTTGAATTTTATTTATAAAAGCACTTCAAGTGATTCTGATGATCAGCCAGATTTGGGAATCCCTGAGGTAGTGGGGAAGGTCACCCCTGACGACTGATGATTTGTTCACTTTTTCTTTCATTGTGCAAGTATCCTTTTTCACCAGGGAAGTGTTATCTCTTCTCCCTCTCTCAC
Organism: Panthera onca; assembly: GCF_046562875.1. Taxonomy (NCBI): domain Eukaryota; kingdom Metazoa; phylum Chordata; class Mammalia; order Carnivora; family Felidae; genus Panthera; species Panthera onca. Next base: position 121,481,665 of record NC_138339.1, on the reverse strand, counting down.
CTGAGGAGCCCAGCCCTCCTCTCTCTTGCTTGCCAGTGCCTTACCAGAGAAGAGAGTTCCAGCCGAGGATCCCCGTGAGTCTCTTGCATTATGTCATCCAAATAGTTCCAGGAAGCAGTGCCGGTGAAGGGAACTGGAGGAGGCTGCCAGCCAACAAGACTTGCTCTGACCTTGGGATCGCGTGCTTAGGATGAAAGGCCAACCTTCCTGTCATTTGAGTTAGCCGTTTCCACTTGGCCACAGCAGTCCCACCACCTAGTACAGGGGCAGGCCTGGGCTACTTGGGGACTGTGGTCTTCAGTAGGCCATGTGGAAATCCAAGGGGAGAGCAGTGGGCGGGGCTCTATAGATTCCTCAGCCTCCAGAAACTAAAATCAGAGTTGGGTCCTGTTACCTGCGATGGGAAAGAAAAAGTTGTCAAAACATGACCATTTTGTTCCAAGGGTCATGCTGGCTGTTGGCTTAGGAATGACAAATTTTTTCCTTTCTGAAATTCCTTTTCCTTTTGAGGATTATTAGCATTTCACAATAAGGGTAAAGAGCATTCTCAAAGTTATGTTCCAATTCAGTGTTTCTCAAAGGTGGTTTATGTGTATGGTACTCAGGAAGGTTTCAGGGATTATACAGATGAGTATAATTAAAAATAAGTATTTGTCTTAGCACATGGTAAAAAAAATTAAAATAGCACATTAAATATGTGATATCGTGGATATATTGCGTATCATGAAGCCAAGTTAAAAAGGTAATTCAACATATTAATGTTGAATTCCATGTATGATAGCATAGGTGATACACGGGTGTGGCAAAAAGGACAAAGGTACAGAGGAAAGGCCAGGGTTTAGAAAACTGTCTCTGTTGAGCCATGCATTTGATGGATGAGAAACCAAAGGCCCCAAGATGCAAGTGACTTGAGCAAAGTCACACCTTATCAGAACTAGGACCAGATCCCCAAACTTACCTGGTTTGTGGCCCAGTGCTCATTCTATGAACTTAGTACTTCCCTTTTGTAAGAAGGGGAAAGGATCTCAGTGACTATGTAGCCTAGCCCCTATATTCAAAGTCAAATGCATTTGCAGAAACAGCCTGCAGTTTGATGAGACCACAAAGTCAGAAGGAGTCCACTAATAGGTCAGGCTCCAAGAAGTCTGAGATAATGAGAAGAACCTAGACTTACAAGGAGTGAACATCAAGATATTTGTAACTCTCCTCATGTGAAATCTTTGGGGGAGAATAGGACAGAAGCAGAATGGACAGTTGTTTTCCCTGTCTCTGGCTCCCATCCCTCCAGAACATTCAAACTGGTCTCTAAGACAAGGCTTGCTACATGAGTGCCCTACGTGGGCAGACTACCCCTGTGTAGGTTTTTTGAGGCCATAGGGAAAGAAAGCTCTGATTGTTCACAGAAATAGCTTCAGGCAGCGGGAAACATGTAAGGGCACGGCTTCCCAGATGACTGTCATCTTTGAATCTTCACAAATCCAGTAGGGAGATTCAGAGGCAGCAACTCTGTCAGAATTCTAGCATTTTCGGATCCCCACCCCAGCGAGAGTGAAAAAAGCAGGTCCTGGGAATGCAAGCATGGAACTGCACTTTCTCAGCTGGAAAATATAGCTGACATTGGGTGAGAGGGTCTGTGCTACCCTTTCTTTTCTCTGAATGGGATCTTGTGTCCCTTGCTGAGGCATCACTAACCTCTATAGTCTGGGAGCCATTCATTCTTCCTCTGTGTCACCGTCAGGATGTTGAGCCAGTGTATGACCTGCTGAGCCCATCCCTCAAAAGATATCTGAGGGATAAGCATGCAACCCCATCTAACATCAGAGGAGACGTGGTAAGATATACCACATGCAAGTTTTCCTAACCTTACACAAGCTCAGCACTGAGGGGGATAGCACGTTATCCTGAGGCCAAACTCGGCTCTGTGAATGAACCCCTCCACCCCGACCTCCTGTCCTTGCTCTGGCCATTGGGAATAGGATCCCTAAGAATTTGCTGGTAGATAAGCTAAGCAAATAATGACTGTTGAAAACCTCTCCTGACTTCTGTAAGCTCCTCTCCTCCTCCTCCCCTCCTCTCCTCCTTCTTCTTCTTCTTCTTCTTCTTCTTCTTCTTCTTCTTCTTCCTCTTTATTAGAGAGAGAGTGTGTAAACAGGGGGCAGGACAGAGAGAGAAGAGAGAACCTCAAGCAGGCTCCATGTCTAGCACAGAGCCTGACTCAGGACTCGACCTCATGAACCCTGAGATCATGACCTGAGCCAACAAGAGTCAGACACTTAACTGTCTGAGCCACCCAGGCACCCTGGAATGAAGGTTCTTTTATTTAGCAAAGCACCTTCACGTGTTTTTACGAGACACCAGGGTCAGTTCAGGAATCTGACTTGAGTGGAGGTAGATAGCTGAATACCTCTGTGTTAGAAAGTAATAAGGAATTTCACAGTTCCTGCTGGGAGTTCCAAGAGAAAGGTCAAAGAGGAAGGGAAATCATGTGATTTCCTCATAGTAAGCACTAAGGATAGAAGGCACTGAGAATTGTTTCAATGTGTGGTGCATATGTTGGTCTTCTTCTGAGCTATGGAGTGTTTCCCATCTGTTACCCCCTAGGCCTTCAGTCAAACCTGCTGTACACAACAACCAGAGTTAGTGGTGACTTTGGGTCCTGCATCGGTTTGGTGGGACTACACATGAGGGTAACAAAGATAAGATGGGCAGAGAAGTCCCCGGAGCAGAGTGTGACCTTGAGTTGGGACTGAACCAGGCCATAGGGGCAAAGTTACCTCTCAGGAACAGAACTGAGACCATAAAAATAAGAAACCAGGAGTGTGGGAAGGGGGTGGAGGGGCACACACTTTGATGGGTCTCCCTCTGTGAGGGTGGTCTGGACCCTGGTACTGTCTGCCTTTCCTAACTACAAAGAACTCAGGAGCCTCCTTGTTAGTACTCTGATCCCATCCCTGGCCTTGGCTGCTTAGTCAGGCTGGGAACTTCTGATCCAGGCCAACAAGTGGCCTGGAGTTACAGTCTTATGGTCTTGAAATGGGAGAATGCTTGAGGTCAGGCTGTCTTCCATGACTGCGGCTGGAAAAAGTAAAGCTCACAGGATCTGTCAGCAGCCATGCTGCCTGTCTTGTGGGAAAAGCCACTGCAAAGAGAAGGAAGGAAGCTGGCTGCCAGAGAGAGGGAAAAGATGGTGATAGAGTCCTGATGACTTTGGGGCCTCAGACTCCCAGTTGCATCATTGCCTAAATAAAAATCCTTTTCCCTAAGTTTAGTCTCTGCCACTTGCATCCAGAAATGCCCCCTGGGCACCAAGCACCACTTCCTACCCCCTGCTTCCTCAGGTGTGCCCCTCCCTCTGGAAGTGAGAAGCTTAGATGAGGACAGAGGAAAATGTCCATCCCAGGATCAGAGCTCCTCAGCCCCTTTCTATTTTCACTACATTTCCCACTCCCCAAGTCATGTTTGTTTACCTGTTTACTTTTATCACCCCTTTCCTCTAGGAAGACGTGAAGTTCCATGCTGAGTTGTTTAACATGGTATCCCCAGTGCCTGGAACATAGTAGGTGCTCATGAGTCATTGAACAAAGAAATCTGGGCTTAAAATCAGGCCACCATAGACCTCCTACCAGGTCACAATTGCAGCAGAGCTTGGTGCTAGACACTGAGTCCCGGATGTTTGAAATTTGTGTGTCCAAGTTATCTGCCCATCAGGTGCACAAGTATGCTGGAGGCAAGGCTGGGCACACAATTGGTGCTTCATAAACCACAGATAAAGAGCCAGCAGCCGAGCATGACAAAGGGCTGCGGGGAGGAGAAGTTCAATGCAGATTACAAAGGTTTCATCAGGAGCAGGGAATTGAAAGGCAGCTGTAATTAGAAAGCGTAGGCATTCAAAACTGCCTGGAGGTCAGAAGGGCTGGACTGGCAGGCTGGGAGCCTGGGCAGGAAATGGACACGGAGGCACCGCAGTTCTGGACTGACATAATTGGACAGAGACCAGCAGCCAGTTGCCATGGTAGCAGCCAATCCACGGAGCGCTTCCGTGGCAAGGAGTCAAGGTTTCTAAAGAAGGGGCTGAAAAAGCTGCCTTTGTTCCCACTCTGAGCTACTTGCTGTCAGATCCCTGTGGGGGTGATGTGGCATGGGGCCAGAGCCAACAACTGCTGGCCATGGTGGCCGGGAGGGGGCCACGTGAGGACTAACGGGGCTGGCTGGAGTTGGGGACACAAAATGTGTCACTCCATGTTGCTGATTTTGCCTCCCGATGCAGAGCGGTGGCCAATGGCTTGGGTTTCAGAGTCTGAGAGTGCAGTGTGCAGATAGCGGCTTGGCCTCTCGGCCACTGTGTGACTCCAGGACAGATCAGGCCTCAGTTTCCTTGCATGTAAAGAGGGACTATAATGCCTTTCTTTCAGGGTGGATGTAAGGATTGAGAGAGGTGAGGCACGCCCCATACTCACTCAGAGAGTGGTAAATAATATTGTCATTATTTTGACGAATGTTACAAACTGCTTCACAGCAGCTTGCTCAAAGGGCTGTTAGCGTCTGGGGATTAAAAAGCCAGTTTGCCTTCTTCAGGGGGACCGAAAAGACAGCCAACAGAGACTTGAAAACTCCAGGAGATGACCGTTCAGACTAACAAAGTTGTATTTAAAAAGAAAACATACTTGAGACTGTTTTGAGGGTTATGTGCCATCAGAGAATCCTTCTCCTTTGTTCTTCTGGCCAATTTGTGGGCCTGGACAGGATACAGAGATGAGGCCTTCCTTCCACAGCGGGAGAGAGAAAACAGAGGAGAGGACTGTGAAGGGAGAGCTTCCTCTGATGTTCCCATGAGGTAGGGCTGGAGGGGCCAAGGAGAGTGCTTTGCTTAGACCAGGTCAGGCCAGAGGCAGACAGAGCAAGGGCACAACTCTGGACTGAGCCCCCCTTTTCCTCGCCCTCACGGAAGTGCTGGGAGATGCACACATCCCTGTTGGACCTGGTGCAGTCCTCTGTTGCTATGGCAACTCAGTGGGCTCTCTGGTGGGTGGAAGAAGGGCCGCGCTGCATGGAAATCAGCAGTGGAGGCAGCAACCCTGCCCTTTGGCTGTGCCAATCAAGGCACTTGTGAGTGGTGGGGAGACATTCCCTCTCCCGTCTCAGGAGGCCATGGGAGGCCCTGGGACTTCGGGACCTCACTCCTGGCTCCAACCTACACCTGTCTCACTGTGAGGCTCCAGGCTCCAGTATGGAGAGATAGCTCCCACGGGACCCTCCTTTGGCGTGTGTCTTCCAATTACACATTCCTCTGGAGATTTCCTCTTCATTTTCTTTGTAAATGTAGTCGTTTGTTCAACCATTAGATACCGTGTGGTTACTGTGCACCCCACGGGGTGCAGGGCAGTGAACAAGACAACGTGCCTGCCTCCGCGGAGCCCCCTGTTTTGTGGGGAGCAGACAGTAAACACATCCACAAGAAGAGACCTGGAAGGTGATACACAGGGTGGTTTGAGCCAGAGAAATTGGAGGGGTGGGCTGATTAGAGTGGGTGGTCAGGGGAGGCCTCTCTGCCCTGCAGTTGGCAAGCTGAGCGGGACCCACCGCGGCAGCTGTGGCCGTGAGGTGTGCTCCAGGAAGGAGATGGTGCAAAGGCCCAGAGCGGGTGGCATGGTGGTTAGAGGAGGAGAAGGGGGGTGAGTTGTAAGGGCCCCAGAAGACGGAGCTGGAGAAACAGTAGGAGGGGATTGGCCAGAGTCTTGGATTTCACTCTGAAGGCCACAGGAAGTACTGATGGGTTTTAATCAGGACAGGGAAATGGTCTGGTTTATGTTTTCGAATGCCTCTGCTAGCCTGGCGGACGATGGACTGCCGCAGCGGTGGGAGTGGGGGTGGGGGAGCCTACGGTGTCCTGGCTCAGAGTACTGGGGCTGTAGAATCTGCATGTAACCCCAGCCAGGTTTGGTGGGAGCCTAAGGGTGGGGGTAAGGGAAGAGTGAATACAAGGGTGACTCCCAGATGTCTGCCTTGAACCCCTGGGTGGAGGAGGGATGATGGCAGAGAGTGAAGGGGAGGGACTGCATTGAATCTCGGTTCTGTGGCCTGGATACAGCACACTTAAGTTGCCCAAGACCTCTTTTCATGCTGGCCATGAACCTCCAAGAACTCATGCATTGCATAAGCAACAGTTGTAAGGAGTAAAGCTGAAAGGGAGCTTTTCTACAACCCACTAATGGAGAAGAAAACACTTCTTTTCAAAACCTGCTGCTGGTAAAAATAAAATCTAAAAAAAAAAAAAAAAAAAAGCAGAGGGGGTGGCTCCTGGCTGGCTCAGTGGGTAGAGTGTGCAACTTTTGATCTCAGGGTTATAAGTTTGAGCCCCACGTTGGCTGTAGAGATTACTTAAAAATAAAATATTAAAAAGAAAAAACAACCACACAACACCTGCTGGATGTCATAGTTTGGTGGTAGAACTCACTTAGGCCAGTAACTGCTCTTTCGAGAGGGAAACACCTTGATGGGTCATTTCCCAGTGTGAGAGGTGATAGCCTCAGGGATATGATATGAGCTAATGTACCAGATGCTGTGCTGAGGGCTTTAAATACATTCTAATATAGCTTCTGTTACATAATAAGCAACTGGAGCTGAGAGAGGCTATGTAACTTATCGAAGGTCACACAGGAAGCAAGTAGCAGAGTTACTGTTAACCATGCTGTAAAATTTCCATGCCAGGTAAGAATAAAGCACTAGGAATTGAGCAGCTATTCCTTGGCCAATGAAATTTAAAAGATGGCAGAGGGCCCTTGTGAGAGAGGAGATAACCTGGCAAGTTGTAGGGGCCCGAGAAGTTCAGCCAGTGGCTCCTCCCCAAGGTACAGTGGTCAAGGAGTTTTCCAGAAGAACGATGCCTGGTATTTGTTGTAATGTGTTTCCTGTTCAATATTGTGCTGTGACCCCTCTCCTTTACCAGCAAACCTTAGTGAAATTGTTGGTGTTGGGATGATAAAGAAGCAAGAGTTGCAATAATGAGCATGGGGGGAGAGGCAAGAATAGAGAAGCCCCTAGTGGATTCAAGAACAGGACAGGGACAGAAAGTGACCAGGACTTGGTCACAGAAAGTGGCTTGGAATCTTCAGAAATCCTGGAAAGGGAGCTGCCTTCCCATATGCTGTGAAAGAAGCCAGTTGATGTGGATATTGAAAAATTAGTAACAACCTAAATGCTCATCAGAGGGAAGATCCTTACATCAACTATGATACATTCATACAATAGAATCGTAATGTGGTGGTTACAAAGGACAAAGTACCCACTCCATACTCTGAAGTGGAAATAGGGCCAAGACAAAATGTTAAATGAGAAAAGCAACTTGTATGGTGTAAAGACTATGATTCCCACGTAGGAAAACACACCAAAACAATCTTCCCCACAGAGCAAAAGTCTTAAAACACCCAAGCTACGGTAGACCCTTCTGTGTAGACAGTGAACATGTGTTTGGGGAGTCAAAGGGGCTGGCTTTTTTACTTCAACTGAATTCTTCAAACGTTTTTTTCCACAGAAATATATTTGTGCATTTCCTATGTAATTAAAAATTATTTAAAAGCTCTAAAAAATAAGCCAGTGTCCCTGAGTGATGTGCAGAGGAGGGCTGGTTCTGATTGTCTGACCCCAAGTACTGCCCCGCTGGTCCCGCACAGCAACTGCCTTTCTCTAGATGATGAGCTCCAGGGTCAGTGAATGTGAGTAAATATGGGCCCAAGTCCCCAGCCCCAAGTCAGACAGTTTTGTTTTAGTGGGAACAAAATCCCTCAGGCCCAAGAAGAATCCCAAGGACACAGCCCAGTCACTGTTCATGACAGTCACATGTAATGAAACTGGGTCTCAGGATAAATGGTTGAGTGAAAAAGCAAGGTAGGGGGAAAAAAGCAAGGCAAAGGACACTGGGAATATAATTCCACTATTTGAATGAAAATAAAAACTGTGAATATGCAGGCTAATGTATGCATGGACTATTATGCTTCTGAAGAGGGCTTCTGAAGAGGGCAACAGGGCAGCTGAAAGACAGGGATGAGAAGGAGGCTTTATTACAGGCATGTTTGTACCTTTGGAATTTTGAAATATTATGTATTGCCTAATTTATAGTAAGTGCTTTTTTTCTGAAAGTCTGTATCTTTTGACCCCCTTCACCCATTTTGCCCAGCTTGCCACCTCCCACCTCTAGCAACCATCATTCTGTTTTGTCTATGAACTTACTGTTTTGTTTTGTCTAGATTCCATACATAAGTAAGAGCATATGGTATTTGTCTTTCTTTGACTAGCTTATTTCCCTTAGCCTAATGCCCTCAAGCTCCATCCATGCTGTTGCAAATGGCAAGATCTCATTCTTTCTTATGGCTGAATACTATTCCATTGTGTGTACATATACAAACACATACGCACCCATTCTCTTTCTCTATCCATTCATCCATCCATAGATATAGGTTGTTTCCATGTCTTGGCTATTGCAAATAATACTACAATGAAGAGGAGTCAGTGTTTTCATTTTCTTTTGATAAATACCCAGAACTGGAATCGCTGGATCATATAGTGGTTATTTTTCATTTTTTTTGAGGAACTCCCATACTGTTTTCTGTAGTGGCTGCACCAATTTTCATGTCTACCAACAGTGCCAAAGGTTCACTTTTTCTCACCTCCTTGCCAACACACTTTCTTTTTCTCATCTTTTTGATAGTAGCCATTCTGACAGGTGTGAGGTGATATCCCATTGTGGTTTTGATTTGTATTTCCCTGCTGATGAGTGATGTTGAGCACCTCTCTTCATGGACCTGTTGGCCATCTGCATGTATTGTTTGGAAAATGTCTCTTCAGATCCTCTGCCCATGTCTTAATTCAACTGCTTTTTTGCAGCCCTCTTGACTTAGGACCTAGGGGCCAGCCAGTGCTAGGAAAATACTGACACACAGCCTACTGTGTTAGGTATTGACTCCGTTTCTCCTAATGCACCTCAGAATGCCCATTCAGTGATCCAGAAATCATCCTGATGCTGTGATAGAGCACCTCTGCAGATATATGCCCTTTCCTTTCCTTTCAGGGCTTTTAAGAGAATAAGACGCTAATTTGTTTTTATTTTACACTGTAGTTGGTTCATACCACAGAATTGACGTTTCCAAAACATAGCTGAGAAAGCATCCTGTTTTTGCTTGCCCAGGAGACATATTATATACCCAGCTGCTCCAGTTCCTTTGTGGAATGAGTCAGGACCTAAATAAATATACTTTGCTGTGTATCCTAGGGAGCCTATAGTACTTTTTTTTTTTTTTTTTTGCCTATAGTACTTTCGTGTCCCAGTTTAAATATCGTAAACCACCCTCCTTTTTGAGAGTGCATGCACACACTGCAACACATGCACACACACGCTTTGTCCTAATTAAATGGTCTTTCCATGAGGAACTAAGGACAGCGGGAAGCTGCTGGAGGGTTTTAGACAGAGGCATGACCGGATCTGCATTATTCAAAGATGGCTTCCTGCAGTGTGGGAAGTTGAAGGGAACATGGTGAGGCCAGAGCCCAAGAGGGGAGAAGAGGTGGGGAGGGAGGCTGCCACAGTAGTCCAGGCTACAAGTGATGAGGTGGTGGGGTGGGCTTGGGGAGACGAGAAAAGCGCTGTATAATTTGTAAAGTGGCTTACGTGGGGGACCCACTGTGACCACCCTACGTCAGCCCTTTGGGGCCTGAGGAGAGGGGTGCCGGGGTGGCTAAGTCAGTGAAGCGTCTGACTTTGGCTCAAGTCATGATCTCAAGGTCCATGAGTTTGAGCCCCTCCTGGGGCTTCTGTGCTGACAGTACTGAGCCTGCTTGGCATTCTCTCTATGCCTCGCTCTCTGCCCCTCCCCTACTCGTGCATGCACGCATGCGCACTCTCTCTCTCAAAATAAATAAGTAAACTTAAAAAAAAGAAAAGAAATAGCTGAGGAGAGAGGAGGAGGGGTCATGCTCAGGTTGTTACCTCTCCTGTAAGTCTCAGGAAGTGAGAAGGAAACTTGAGCCCCCGGGGGCCCTGAGCTGCTCAGGGATACAGACCTCTAAAGTGTCACTGACAACAGGGCTGGTGGAAAAGATATGTAGGGGAGGGCAGAGCGAGGCAGAATTTCAGACAGAGAGGCAGGACCATCTTCTTTTTCTCATGTTTATTTCAACTCAACCCAGCTCTTTTCCTCAGAGGTCTCTGGTATTCAGCCCATGGCAAGCTCTGGTAGAGCTGCCGAGTCACAGACGGTGACACCACGGTCCTGTAAGAGGGAGGAGGCCTGGCTTCTGGTTCTTGCCTTCATTAGTAACCTTCTGTTGTCAGCCTCGGGTTTATCAGTTAACTTCGTTGGACCTCAGTTTTTGCATCTGTAAAATAGGATTATCTTCCTTCTGGTGGAATTGAATATGAGCCAAACAAATTAAATGCTGTTCGTCTTGTAACCCAGAAAGCAACAGTCTCATAAAGTGGTGGTTTTTCAGGCTGTGCTCCTGGTGCCACTGTGAATGAGGAGGGGGAGGTTGGGACTCTAGACATCCAACTTTCCTGTTCAATGAGGACTGCTCTCCTCTTCAAACTATTGGAATTTGAGTAAGATTTCATTTGAACAAAGGGTTCTGCTGCTAAAACAGTTTAAAAACCACTATGACACAGCATTCCTCCCTAAGCAAATCAGATGTCTGACCTTAACCCAGGGATGGCAAATAAATCACCCACCACATCTGAAGCCTGTGCCTGCAGCAGACATCAGTAATCAATCACAGGTCCTTTCCTGCTGCCTCTTAATGAAGCCTCAGAATTACTTGCCACACAGTACTTCTAGCTGCCAGTTCCATAGTGAACATGTGAGATGAAACTCATTTTCAGGGCGCCTGGGTGGCTCAGTCAGTTTCACGTCTGACTCTTGGTTTCCGCTCAGGTCACGATCTCAACAGTTATTCGAGCCCAGCATCGGACTCTGTGCTAGCATTGTGGAGCCTGCTTGGGCTTTTCTGTCTCCTTCTCTCTCTACCCCTCCCCTGCTTGCTCTCTATCTCTCTCTCAAAATAAATAAATAAACTGAAGAGAAAAAAAGAAAGAAAGAAACCCATTTTCCACCCTTAACTTTTCATTGTAGGTTGACCCTGAGCATTCAGTTGAGTTGAAGACAACAACTGCTCTAAACTTGATTTGGATAAAAAAGTTTGAAAGCAAGGTTGAAGTGTTTGCTTTTGTGTCAGTCCCTTTGGGCTGCTGTAGCAAGATATACTAGGTGGCTTAAGTAACAGATATTTATTCCTCAGGGTTCTGGAAGTTGCAAGTCCAAGATCAAGGTGCAGGCATGGTAGGGTTCCGGTGAGAGCCCTCTTCCTGGTTTATAGATGACACCTTCTTGCTGTATCCTCACCAGGAAGAGAGAGAGAGAGATCGTCTCTCTCTTGTGACTCTTTTTGTAAGGGCACTAACCCTATCAGGAGGGCTCCACTTTCATGACCTGATTTCTTCTCAAAGACCCCACTTCCAGGACCACTGGGGAGTAGAGCTTCGACATATGAATTCTGGGGAGACCCAACCATTCAATCCATAGCAGCTTTCAGAGATTTGTTTCACCATCACATATTTAAGAAAATGTTACTTTTAAAATGTTATTTATTTTTGAGAGACAGAACAGGAGTGGGGGAGGGGCAGAGAGAGAGGGAGACACAGAATCTGAAACAGGCTCCAGGCTCTGAGCTGTCAGCACAGAGCCCCACGCGGGGCTCGAACCCACGAACTGTGGGATCATGACCTGAGCTGAAGTTGGACGTTTAACCAACTGAGCTCCCCCCTCCCCAGCCCCACAGATGTTATTTTAAAAAGAAAAATTGTTTATTTATTTATTTTGGAAGAGAGAGAGAGAGGGAATGCACACATGAACACGTGCCTGCAAGCAGGGGAGGGGCAGAGAGAGAGAGGGAGAGAGAGAATCCCAACGTGAAGAGCCCTACTCTGGACTAGGTCCCATGAACCATGAAATCATGACAGGAGGTGAAATCAAGAGTCAGACACAACCGACTGAGCCACCCAGGCGCCTCAAGAAAATAAGATGTTACTTTTGATCATTTACAGACAATCCTTTATCCTAGTGTGTCCCACCCTCCTCTCGTTTTCCTGTGCTTATCATACTCATCCTTTAAATCCTAATTCAGATGCCTCCTAGTTACCTTCTCCATGAAGATGAATTTTCTTCTCTGAAATTTCCCAGTGTTCTACTCACTTTGCTCATGGCATTTAATGCCCTGTAGTGTTGGGTTGTGTTTTCTTTGTTTTTGTTGTTGTTGTTGTCGTTGTTGTAAATGTCTTGTGTTTCCATTTAGACAGTCAGCTCCCTTGAAATCATGATTGCCATCTCAATAGATATTTGTATTGTTTCGGGATAGCCCAGTAGTTAGTATTTGCCAAGAGAGTGAATCAACATAAGGAAATCTGAGTACTAGCCCAAAAGGCTATTTCATTTTGTTAAAACTACCAGTTGAAGCACACTTTAGGTTCTATTAGGTTCTATTAGGAATTGAAAGCATTTGCTAAAATGTACGTTCTAGGAAGACAGGTGACCTTTGGTTTGTTCATGTTTCATTCATGTCTAGAACAACGTCTGGCATACAGTAGGCCCTCAATTTATTTTCGTTGAATGAATAAAAGCATGAACAAATTAGGGTTTGAGAAAATACAGTAGCCTGACAGTGACTTCTCATGTGTTTATCTCACAGGAGGTAAGGCATTAACTGATTGACAAGGTCTAGCCAGTTTGGAAACCAGCTGGACAAATGCCTGGTTATTTCTACGGAAACTTGCACATTTCACATACTTTTCCAAACAGGTAAGTATTGACAAGAGAGTGTTACGTAATTGAGATGTGACCTTCACCTCCAACTGGGAACTTATTTATTCTTGCCTTGTGGAAATCTGGGTAGATATAGTCCTTTAAAGGATGAAAATACTCTGCATATTTTAAATTTTATAGTTGTTATCAAAATAGCTCCTGAAAATTCTGTGATTTTTCCTGTGTTTGGCAAATGTAGATTTCTGTCTTCCAGGGCCATTCTGCCAAGAGAACTGCTATCAAATTTTCAATTTCTCTTTGCTTTGAGAAATTTTTTGATAATTTTCTTTACTTTGATAGTTTGCTTTATACTGCTGATTGTGCAAGAACTTGTTGATGGAGAAATCCACATTTGGAGTGATATGGTGTCACTCCCAATCTCCAGGCAAAATATTGACATCAGAAAGGTGGCTTTTTATTTATTATTATTTTTTTAATGTTTATTTTATTTTTGAGGGAGGGAATGTGCACACATGGGGAAGGGAGGGGGGCGGACAGAGGATCCAAAGCAGGCTCCTTGCTGATAGCAGACAGGCTGATGAGGGCCTCAAATTCATAAACCATGAGATCTTGACCTGGGCCGAAGTTACATGCCTAACTGACTGAGCCATGCAGGTGCCCCAGAAAGGTAGCTTTTTAAATCCTGATCTTTGTAATCCACTGTTTGGCACGTAGTAGGTGCTTGGCTAAACATTGAATCTGTGCGTTTAGTCCTTCAAAAAATATTTATCCAATGCCTGCCCTCCACTTGAGGTTACCAAAATTAATTCAGGTTTTAAGAACATTATTAGTGTTGTCTTTCAGAGTCAATTTGTCTAATTAACATGGGCATGCTATTATTTTCTTGACTGGCCTAGGACTGCCAAAGGGTTCAATTAAAGCAGTAAAACTGAAAGAACTTGATCTTCCTTTAACATTTTTTATCATCTACAGGGGCTCAGTTCTATATTAAAAAGGCTTGGGTAGAGATTTTATTGGGCCCTTTGCCTACTCTAACTAGTATATAACCATTAACTGGTTAATCCAAATAGGCCCTCAGGGAGGCCTGGCAGAGCCATTATCTTTATATTACTGAAAGCCAGGTGGCTTGTTCAAGGCTGCTGCGCAAGGTCAGAGCTTGTGGCAGAGTAGAGTCCAACCCTTCTTTGTCAGGATTGGTCACTTGCTTCCTCCTCAGGCATTTGCACGTCTGTCTTTATTTTTCCCATGAAAGAGGAGCTCCATTGTGCCACCTTTTAGCCTTGCCCACTGGTGACCTCATTCCACTATCCTCTCTTTTGGTGAAAAGTCTGGCCCCTGGAAGTGAGACTTGGATGGCCTTCTATTTCAGAAATCACCCTTAATTGCTCTGCAGGCCTTAGTAACTAAAGCTTTGGCGTCAAGCAACTTGAGTTCAAATCTTGGTTTCATTGCTTAGTAACCCTGTGACTTCAGGCAAGTCACTTAATATTTCTGAAACCTCAGTTTCCTCCTCTAGAAGTTGGGGCCGTTGATGATAGTACTAACCCATGGCATTGTTGCAAAATTAAATGGCATGGCATAATGTCTGTAAGGGCTTAGCACCCCTGCCTGGCACGTAAGAAATGCTTCATGTATAACAGCTATCAATTTACGAGGCAGCCATCACAAACTGCCTCTGGGCAGAAAAGTTAGAGACTTCTAAACTCATCACATCTTGTCTTTTCATCTAAACCCTTCTGAAAAATCAATAGCCAGAATAGAAACTAGCCTCTCCAAGTGAGATGGAGCAGATCTAACCTGTATATACATCTGTGTTGGCTAGAACTTGGGGGAATAATACATGTAATGAAAAAGAAATATGTCCTTGCACTGCTTACTTACCTGGATGCAGCGAACTGAAAACAGATACACTTTGGAGAGGTGCATTTATTACCTTTGGGAGGCTGAGCTGAAGTGCAACCAAGCAACCAGGATTTTGACATTTATCTGTTTTCCCGATGCTTTATGGACTCTGTATAAAACCAGTCTAATGACCTTCCTACCAAGGCTGAACAATTTGCTGATGGAGCTGTAGGTTTCTGTGGGCCTTTTGTGTGTGTGTGGCTTTAATTTCATTTCTGGAATAAAGGAAGTGCAAAGACATTAACTCTGGATCCATCAAAGAAAGAACTCTGTAATTGCATTTTGGCAGCAAATGTGCTTGAGCTATGTGCACTTTGAAAGCCAGCGATGATTAATCCTGCATATTTAGCTGAGTCCAAGAGCAGACACACTGTAATGATAACTGCATCAACCAAGAGAATGTTGTTCGATCATTACAGACTTGGGTCTGCCGTGATGTACGTGAGTAGCTGCATCAACCTGATCTCAGCCAAGAAATCTAGATCTGCGTGTCCACCCTGATAGCCTCTAACCACATGTGGCTATTGAGTGCTTGAAATATGGCTGGCCCGAGTTGAGATGTGCTGTAAATGTAAAACACACGCTGGAGTTCAAAGATTGAGTATGTGAAAGAGAATGTAAAATATTTATATATTGCATATGTTAAAGTAATCATATTTTGGATATGTTGCGTTAAATAAAATACATTAAAATCAATCTCATCTGTTTCTTTGTATTTGTGTAATGCATCTGCTAGAAAATGTCAAATGATGTATGCGGCTCACATTTGTGTGTGGTGTTATATTTCTGTTGGACAGTCCTGCTCTGTAGTCAGAGACTAACAGGTGAGGCAGACACCTCTTGGGTTTGCTCCCAGGCTCCCAGTGATTCCTCTTTTTCAGGCAGCTGCCTTCATCTGCATCTCAGGGTTGAGTGGTCTCTTTGTTGCCGTCATGCTGGTTTTTTTGACCTGAGGATGTACACCTGACTCAAGTCTGTCACTCAGACTGCTTCCCTGGGAAGCTGGACTGGGAACTGGTGGTTGGAGGCGTGGCAGGTAACGTGGGTGGCCATGGTTTTCTGCTCCATGGGTCAGAAAAGTACATGGAGTTGATCTGCAAAGAGAAAAACAAGAATAAAGCACCTGTGTAGGTTTACAAAGCGATAAAATAGGGGGAGTCCTGCTTGTGTCTGAGACTTTGGTTGCAACATATATATTTGACCCAGCTGGGTTCTCATCCTTGGGTCCAGTGAGCTATCCTGGATCCTTATCATAAAGGCCAACTTTTTCACTCCATCTGCTTCAAATCGGTCTCTGAGTACCAAAAGAGACTGAATAATTTGTATGTTAAGTCTACTTTTCTCTATCACCTCAGGTCCAGCCTGAAATAGATTTTCTCTGAAGTTCATGTAGCTTAAGCTCCAGAGCCACTCACTTTGCTTGCAAAGTTCCCTTCCAAAGCCCCATTTCATATTTGTACTTTAATGTTCTTTTCCTTAAAGAGGGTCTCCCAAGCTGTGTAAGTTTCAGGCAGTGCAAAATGTGGATTTACTCTCTGTATGGAATACCCTATGTATTCCTCTCTCTGCTTGCAAATGCAAACCTTGGTGATTTCAGGAAGACTATTCCCTCATCATAACAAACTCACCTATCTTAGAGCCTTGGACAGGCCTCCCTTTGGCTGCAGTGTCCTTCTCCAGACCTTTGCATAGTTGCATAGTTGGCCCCTTCTTATGGATCAGGTCCTACCTTCATTATCACCTCCTCCAAGAGCCTTTCCCTGTGTACCCCCCAGAAGGGGCTCTGTGTCTCTATCACTGCAACATCTTTTATTTTCATGACAATTCCTTATGTATTCATTTATTTGCTTATTGTTCATTTCATTATTTATCAAATACTTATAAAGCGCTTCTTGTCTGCTGAGCATGATTCTAAGAACTTTCCAAATGACCGAATAAATAAAGTTCCCAACTCTCTATTA
Source organism: Panthera onca (assembly GCF_046562875.1). Taxonomy (NCBI): domain Eukaryota; kingdom Metazoa; phylum Chordata; class Mammalia; order Carnivora; family Felidae; genus Panthera; species Panthera onca. The sequence continues at coordinate 121,464,999 of NC_138339.1, read as the reverse complement.
CAGTCTGTGACGTATTTTTCAATTCCTAATTCCCTCTTACGAGGAAGGAAGACTGGAACTCATCAACAAATATGTATTTAACTTATGCCTTTGCTCCAGGCACTAGGCTAAGTGCTCAACAAACATCTTATTTGAATCCTCACAGTAAGCATATAATTAGTATATTCACTTGGGATTGCATTTGGCTGCATGTAACAGAATCCTGACAACAGTGGGTTAACACAGTAAAGGTTTATTTTTCTCATGAAACAGGGGGTTGGGGGATGTGGTCTAGGAGTTGTATAGCCTTTCCCTGAAGTCATCAAAGACCTGACTTCTTTTGCTCTCTTGTTCTGTCATTCTTAGCGGGTGGCTCTTACAGTTGCAAAAATGGCTACTGACCCTTTAAGTGTCATGGTCTTGCTTTAGGCGGGAACAGGAGGAAGAGTTAAGGGCAAAGAATATATGAAAGTTGAACACATCCTTTCTGATCAGGAATACCATGCACATTGCTGCCTTGCATAAAATTAAAGACCTATTGGTAAAGAGAGAGGGAAGAATAGATATTGTGTAAGGAGTTAGCTCTGTTGGCTATGACCACGTTCCATTGTTATATCCAGGGCCCTCAAGAATGACAAAGTCTGCAAGTACTTCAGGAATTCCTTGTTTTCAGGGCAGCTGGAAACACTGAAAGCTCTGAAGGTTGTGTAGGATTTGGGTGATTGGATGAGAGAAAAGGATTTTATTTCACAGATGGAGGAATCACAACTATAAGTGGTGAAGGGTTTTGACAAGGGGAAAAAAAGATACAAAACTGGAATTTAAACCAGAACTGTCTGATTCCAAAGACCATGTTCTTAAAGATTGAGCTTTGTGGGTCTTAAAGATAGTTAAATGATGATTTTCTGGGATTGAAGGACCCATATTTTCATGATAAATTTTCGCAGTAATAACATCTACCGTTGATTGAGCACTTACTGTGTGATTTTCTTTATTTGCATTATCTCATTTTGAAAATGGCTTTATGTGTTTTGTAAAATTATTTCCTGATCATTGTAAAAAATTTTTTTAAATCCCCCAAACAAGCAAACCAAGCAGTATGGAAAAAACAAACAAACAAACAAAAAAAAAAAAAAAAAAAAAAAACCTAAGAAAAAAAACCTCCAGAAATCCCACCCCAAGAGAAAAACAGGGTTAACATTTTGGTGAACATCTTTTCAGACATCCCTCTTTGCAGATTAACGTATTAGATGTGTGTTTAAATATACAAGTGGGGGCATGCCATATGTTTCCTGTGGATGTATATTGTCCAGTTAATCATTCCAATAACCCCATGGGGTAGGCATCATTAACTCCATTTTATAGGCTTAGAATGGTTAGGTGACATGCCTAGGACACCAAGTTGGCCAGTGGTCAAAAGAGGCTAGTTTCGATTTTACCCGAAATGATCACCCCAATTCCCTGGTAGAATTAAAGTTGGACAATGCGAAGGTCTGTTTCTCTGGAGAATTAAAAAAAAAAAATACACACCCCCACACACACACATATAAATAAAAGATGGTTCTACTATCAAGGCGGCTTGGTGATGGGAAAACAGGGCTAGCTCTGTGGACTCAGCAGCTCTAGAGAATACACCCGTTCTGAATAAAATAAGGCATTTCAGTGTGGCAAGGCTTCTGAGACATTGTTAATCTGAACTCTGTGTAAAGCATTGCTGCATCGATGTCACCCAAGGCAATACCACCTGGCTCGGTCACATGACTGAGTCTTCCAGAACTGACAGTGTTTACATCGTTACAAGTGATCTTCATTCTGATGCATTGCAAATGACTTTTTATACCACACTTCCACCCCCAGCTTTGCTGATGCTTTGCTCTGTGGTTGTATTTGCCAGATGTTGTGGACCAAGCTGAATCATCTTTGGAGCTGTAGGATTTTGAGTAAACGAATGAAATAGGGGTCTCTACTCTCTTACTGGTGAATAGCGTGTTAACTGCCCAGGGGCCCAATGAAGTCTTTAAAAAGTGCTTTGCCATTGATAGGGCACCGATTAAGTAAATTATGGGACATCCCTATGTTGAAAAACCGTGTGCTGATAAAATGAGGTGGATCAGGAAAGAATGCCAAGGCGTATTATTTGGTAAGAAAGAAAAAAAGCAAGGTACAGAACATAATGTAGAGCATTTTTTAGTAAATTTAGAAGAATGTATATACACATAGATAGAGGGTCCTTCTGGAAGGACCCATAAAAAACTCTTAATAAATAATAGCTGTTACCATTCGAAAGGGTGGGAACAGATGTTCTCACTTGTAACTTTATAGTTTTTAATCATTAAAGTCTCAAATTTTATGTATGACTACTAGTCCAGTGTTACAATTATTACCAGCAGAAGTGATCTAGGCAGTAAAAACATGGGTCACTAAATGTTTTCTTCTCTGTACTTCCCATGCCTGAACAACGTTAAAACTTATTTTTAAAAAGATGCCTTTGGAGAGATGTCCTTCCTCCTTAAAAGAACGAGGGGTCCTCTCAGACTTTTGGTGGTGGGAAAATTCATGAAATAGCCCTATGTGTACGGGGAACATGATCTGAACAAGAGTGTAAGTGAATCCGGAGGCTTCCAGAGGACAGATTTATTTTTGCTTTTTCCATTATTGTAATAAATCAAGCAGGACTGCCAAACAGTGCCAATTAAGTTCAATTGGTGGTGGCCACCTGGTGTGGGGTTGAGAAGTGCCTCGGAGGCCATTTCCGGGCTTAGCTCAGAGGCCGTTTCCGAGCCATGGCTGCCCCGGTGTGAGGGTGGGGAGTCTGGAGAACAAGCTTCCCGTGGGTGGGTATCACCAAGGGACAGGTGCTCCCCAAGTTAGTTCCAGCCTCCCTGCAACCCCCAGCATGCCAGCACAAGACAATGTGCTACCCACAGTGTTCCAGCATCCCAGAGGGGGAAACAGGTTTAATGGAGACATGAAACACAAAACCTGATGGTGCATGAAATTAGCAACGAACAGTGGGAAACATAAGCCGTAGCTCTATTTGTTCTGGAACAGAGGGACAATCACCGTCATTTCATCAGAATAGAAGATAAAACCGGAGGAAAGACGGAGTACCAACTCATCAGAAGCACCACCACCACCTCCTTTCAGATGGTGGCTCTGCCCCGCTTCATCCTCAGTGAGCTTCTGCGGCTAAGGAGCGAGAGAGAACTAGAGCGCTGTGTGGGCTGAGACCGACGGCAGTTTCAGCTGTAGGGTCTTGAGGTCTTTGCGAAGCACCAGGGTAGCCCCCTCTGAAGAGGTAGGTGACGTCTGAACTGATTACCAAGTAATACAGAGGAGCCAGTCATAGGCACATCCACAAGCAGCTGCTTCTAGTCTGGCCTGAGTGTCTGGGAGCCCCGTGGCAAGTTTCAGGCACTTACAGGTCAAACCTATCACCTCAGGTGTGGCCTGTCTGCCAAGGTTTTTTTTTTTTTTTTTTTAATGTTTTATTTATTTTTGAGAGAGACAGAGTACGAGCAGGGGAGGGGCAGAGGGAGAGGGAGACACAGAATCCGAGGCAGGCTCCAGGCTCTGAGCTGTCAGCATAGAGCCCGACGTGGGGCTCAAACCTACAGACCATGAGATCATGACCTGAGCTGAAGTCGGAGGCTCCACCCACTCAGCCACCCAGGCTCCCCCTGTATGCCAAGGTTTAAGCAACGAGGAGCAAAGAGACCTTTTCCTGAAAGGGGCTTTTTGGACGTCCCTGCAGTTTGCTTTCCATGTGTCTGGTGGAGTATCTGGCTGTCAGGTCCACGAAGGTGCTTCCCGGGCCGAGTGGGTGTGGGCCACCAGAATTGACCAACTGGACTTGGTGCTTAAAATTCCAGCTTTGAAAGGTCTGCTCATTCTGTTTCTCCCCGAGCTGCAATTGAACGGAGCGTTAGAGACTTTCTCCAAGGCAAGGTCTGTTCACTTCCACAGCCACCTTTGGGATTTGGCCAAGTCAGTGTGATTTAGTATTTAAACTCTTTACAGTTTGTTTTTGTTGTTCAGTAAGGCTCCAAGGTATGGAGAAATTTCTCTTCTTTCAAAACTAGCAGATAAAGGACTGACCAAACAGGATCCGTTTGGTTTTCTAGTTGATGCCAACCCCTCCCTTCCTCAAAATGCTAAAAACAGTCTTCCAACTACGTCTGCTTTAGATAAATCCTGATCTGTCCCTTGTCCCTTAGAATTGGGTGAGGCTGGGATCTCCAGGGAGAGCATAAACAACAGAGTGGGAGCAGGTGGGCGGGGCAAAGGCTAGAAATCTGCTTCAGGACACAACTTCCCTCATTCTTGTAATTAACAAATACAGTATATTTACGTTGGGCCTACCACAAACAAAGATGCGGTCCTTGGGGCACCTGGGTAACTCAGTCGGTTAAGCGTCCGACTTCGGCTCAGGTCATGATCTCGTGGTTCCTGAGTTCGAGCCTCGAGTTGGGCTCTGTGCTGACAGCTCAGAGCCTGGAGCCTGCTTCAGATTCTGTGTCTCCCTCTCTCTCTGCCCCTCCCCCACTCATTCTCATTTTCTCTCTCTCTCAAAAATAAATAAGCATTAAAAAAAAAAAGAAAAGGAATTTAAAAGTGATATTAGTGATCCATACATTCCACCTTTATCACTGGATTCTTTGCAGCACCCACCAGTCATGTTCTTTACCAGATTGCAGTTTTCTTAATTAATTTCTTTATTTTATTTAATGGTGGTTCAAACAGCATAGACTGACAGGATTAAGGCCTCCACAAATCAAGTTACATTTGGCTTTAAAGAAACAAGAGTATAAGGAAATAAACATTTTAATCATCCTGAAAAGATAGCTCACAGGACTAGTCTTGCAAAGAAGTGTATGATTTTATGCAAAAGACAATGCTCTTTTTTAAAAAAAGTGAGTAATTTGAGGCACCTGGGCAGTTCACTCGATTGAGCATCTGACTTCAGCTCAGGTGGCTGAGCCTCCGACTTGGGTTCACGTCATGATCTCATGGTTCATGGGTTCAAGTCCCACATCACGCTCTGTGCTGACAGCTCAGAGCCTGGAGCCTGCTTTGGATTCTGTGTCTCCCTCTCTCTTTGCCCCCTTCCCTGCTCACACTCTGTCTCTGTCTCTCTCTCTCAAAAATAATAAGCATCAAAAAAAAAGTATGTAATTCACACAAGAACTTGTGCACAAATGTTCACAGTGACATTATCCGTAAAAGCCAAAATGTGGAAATGACCAACATGTCCATCAACTGGTGAACGGATAAACAAAGTGTGGTATATCCATACCATGGATTATTCAAAAATACAAAGAATGAAGTCTGGATACACGTGCAGTAATACAGATGAACTTTGAAAACATTCGGCTAAGGGAAAGAAGCCAACACAAAAGGTCATACATTGTATGATTCTATTTCTATGAAATGACTGAATGAGGCAAATACATAGAGGCAGAAAGTTGATTAGTGGTTGCCAGGGGCTGGCAGGAGGAGCAGTTGGGAGGAAATGGGGAATGAGTGCTAATGGATGCAGGGTATCTTTTTGTTCTAAGATTGATTGTGGCACACTGCAAATATACAGAAAACCACTGAATTGTACATTTTATTTTATTTTTTTTTTTTAAATTAAAAGCCCAACGTGGGGCTTGAACTCGCGACCTTGAGATTAAAAGTCCTGTGTTCAACCAACTGAGCCAGTCAGCCACCCCTGAATTGTACGTTTTATTTTATTTTATTTTTAATATTTATTTTGGGGGGAGGAGAGCACAAGTGGGGGAGGGGCAGAGAGAGATGGGGAGAGAGGATCCCAAGCAGGCTCTTCACTGACAAGCTGACAACAGTGAGCCCAATGTGGGGCTCGAACTCACAAACTGGGAGATCATGACCTGAGCTGAAGTTGGACACTCAACCAACTGAGCCACCCAGGTGCCCCTGAATTGTACATTTTAAATGGATGAATTGTATGTTAGTAAAGCTGAAATTATATGTTAGTAAAGCTGCTATATTTTTTAAAAAGGAGTATATATTTAAGATTTTGAAAAATTAAGCCATTTCAGGACAGTTAGGTCAGCTTGCTGGCTGCAGTTTGAAGAATTCTGTTTGCTTAGATACCTAATTTGTATGTAAGCATTTTCTGAATTGAGTTTTCTAAAAAGCAGGACTCACAATATACATATGAACAGATGAATGAAAAAGGAATCAGGGTTCCAGAAATAAGCACATGTATGTAAGGAGATTCTGTATATGATGGACACTTTTTAAACGCTTATTCAACAAATGGTATGAGATCTAGCTAACCTTAAAAAAAAATGGATTCCTACTGTATTCCTTACCCCAAAATAAACTGAACTTGATCAAATATGTCTATGTAAGAAAGAAAAGTACTAGGAGAAAATACAGGTGAGTGTTTTCATGATTTTGGGGGTGAAGGAGGAGTTTCCTAAATTAAAGCCAGAAGTCATTTAAAAAAAAAAAAAAAGGAGACACAGATTTGATTACATTTTTTGAAAGTACAAAAAACTTCAGCACAGCAAAAATTCTTCCTCTCCCCTCTTCCCTATTTACCCACTCTACCCAAATTTGATGAATTCTTCAGAATGAAGCTAAAATTGCCTTCCCGTGTGGCATGTTTCCCGACCACTCCTGCACCTATGACTGCGCCTTCCTTTCCTGAAGTTCTCTTGAATTTGGTCAAAAACACGCAGATGGAAAGAGGAGGTGGGTGGATTTGCATCCTACCTACAACTCCAGACAAACCGCAATGACCCCTCAGAGCCCTGTGTTAAGAATTCTTACCTGCACTTGACCTCAGTGGGAGCATTGTGGGCAATTGTGGCTCTCTGTCGTGCACACAGGAAAGGTGACATGAGTCACATGCATCTCCCCTGCCTTTGGGGATCCCAGTATAAGCACCCAAAGCCTGGGCACCACTTCTTACACTTCTTGTTCTTCTTACTGATATGTGTTTGTGTTGTTACTACTGTTACTGATTTTCTGTCCCCTCAGAGTCTTCCATGGAGTTATGCACAAGGGTACCCAATAAGTGATATAATAATAATGCAAAAAACCCTATTCAAAGGATATGATAACATTCTGAAACTCATGCTTTCCAGGAGCATAATGGTTCCCAGGAACAGAAAGTATCCCAGGGCGCCTGTGTGGCTCAGTCGTTAAGCATCTGACTTTAGCTCAGGTCATGATCTCACAGTTTGTGAGTCCAAGTCCCACATTGGGTGAGCTCCAGGCCCGCTTTGGGTGAGCCCTGCTTCTCTCTCTCTCTCTCTCTCTCTCTCTCTCTCTCTCTGCCCCTCCTGGGGATTCTCTCTCTGCCCCTCACTCACTCATGCCCTCTCTCTGAAAGAAAGAAAGAAAGAAAGAAAGAAAGAAAGAAAGAAAGAAAAAAAGAATCCCAAACCTGACCTCTCGTTTCTGGTGTGGGGCAAGGAGGGTGGCAGGGAGTGGATGCAATAGAAATAAGCCCCTCTTTACTTTTCTTATTTAAACAAAACCTATTTACCTCCAAGCTATGCTCACTGTACGTGGGCTTTATATGTGGGCAGAAAATGGAGGAATTTTTTTAAGCAGAGAAAGCTGCCCATGGAGTAAGAATTAAATATGTGCTCACTGAATGAGTGATTGCATGAATAAAATAAGAGAACTGGAAACACCTCTACTGTGACAAGATGCTTCATGGAGCTCAAGCATCACAGGAGCCTGGCGAGAAGCTAGTAAACATGTCTTTGTATTAAGACAAGCTCCGGGTCAATGCAGGGGCAGAGACTCAACTGGGCAATCCTCCCACAGCCAGACGACGCTGTCTCCCTGCCCCCTCAATTCTGCTGGCTGATGGAAACTCTTTCTGACTCTTTCATGCACCCTGTGCCCCATTGCAGCCGTCATGAGCCCAGGCTTGCCACTGTTTTCGTAGCCATCCTGATCTCATCTCGGCACACAAGGAGTTATCCACAGAAAGCTGAGGCCAGGAAAACTCCCTGGGTCTCTGTGGCTGGAAAATCTGTGTCACCAGAGGTATCACTAGAGAATTCATCCCTTCCGCTCCCTGGATTTTGAAGATTCAGGGAACACATGCAAAGCCTCGTGATAGTTCCTGGTATTTGCAATTTACAAAGTACTTTTATGTACATTGTCCCATTTAGTTGGTCTTCAGAAGGTAAAAGACTAGACCACACCTGTTTGCTTGAAATCAGGCTGCCTCAGATCAATTGTTGCCAAAGATTGCATGAAAGGTCTTTTTTTTTTTTTTCCCCTGCTGGCAACAGGCATTTCTCTCCCCTCCCCAAGAAGGAAGTCTAATATCCAGATGGGAGGAAAGCTCATCTTTAGGCCACCAGGTTGGGCAGGAAGGGCTACGCCCCAGGCAGTGATGTCTGTTTTGGAAGGGAGACGGAGTGACATTTTTAGGCTGCAAGTCTCTTCTCGGGGAGCTGGGGACAGATCTATTTTTGGATACGTTCTGTGCCACCCACGAAACACTCGAAAGGTAACCAAGAACCTGGTGGGTTTCTTGTGGGGAAAGGCGTGAAGGGCGGGGAGCTTCAGCGTGTTGTGAGTCATGAAGTTTGACTTCGTCATCAATCAGATGCAGCAAGAGCACGATGCCCCCCTCCCCCTTCTCCTGAGTCACAGTTTGGTTGCATGACGACAGCACATTGGGGATGGCACAAATCCTCAAATCACAAAAGATTGGGCCACAAGCTCTCAGAGTACAGGAGGCGAGGGTGATGTGTGTTAACCCAAGGTGGTAGATTGTATGGTTCGAGGATGGAAGGAAGCTTATGTTAAGGATCAGCTCTGCCACTTCCTGGCTGTGTGATCACAGGCATGTGACTTAACCTCTCTGAGCTCAGCTTCCACAGCTGTAAAATGAAGGATCAAATCAAATGATTTCAAAAGCCCTTTCCCCTCTCATCTTCTATGGTACACACATAGGCAAGATAACTACCTCTAGCAACTTGTTCCCTCCTCAAGAGAATAGAGATAAAATAGGCTCCAACTCATGTTTGTTTGTTTTTTTTTAATGAAACACAGAAAATGTAAATTGTTTGGCACAGTCTCCAGCATAAAGTACGTGTTCAGTGTGTATGAGTTATTAAAGTAGTGTTCTTGGGGGCAGTGACATTAGAGGTAACCTTTTTAGGGCAGTGAACAATAAAAAAGTGTGTCTTTAAATTTTTATGGTAAGAAACATCAATGGCAATTTAGGCCGATATTCTGGATGACCTGTAGACTAGTATATTGGCCATGTTTGCTTAGAGTGACGCTGGCTCAACCGGTAAAGGAACGACAAGGCAAGAGGATGTTTGGTGTTTCAAAAACGAAAAACACAACTTCCATTCAGACGCCAAGTTGGTGGACAATTGTACTATTTGAAATTGAAATTGGTGGTTTTGTGACCTGTCTGGTCACAATCAGCTCTGGAAAGTCTGAGTTCCAGGGGGCCGTCCCACCTTGCACTATTACTCTCCCATGGTACAGCTGACTCTAGGGGAGGAATCTGGCATAGAGCAAAGGCTCTATCTCCGGGCTTTGTTACTGAAGATGTCGTGAATGAAGGAGAGCCCCACACAGGCATAATGTTAGAGGAGTTCCTGAATCATTTGGCCAGGATTTCAACACTGCTTTAAAACTAAGGTATGATTTCCTGGTCCTCATGCAATCTTATTTAGAACAAGAGAGTCTCCCTTGTTCTTTGCCCGAGGCCTGCTCTAAGTCACCCAGACAGAGTTCCCTGAAGACCCGTGGCAACCAGTATGCATGCCCACAAGCTGTGGCTGAGCTTAAGCCAACATCGGCTTCTTGCAGTGGGGGTCCCTGTGGGTAGCTTGTCTTTGGTGTCATAATTAGCACAAGCTGTTTCTCCCTTGACATACCACGGGCAGTGCAGATCTCCTAGCTTCAGTATTTCCCTTGTGTAATTCTGTTTCTTATGATACTCCCTAAACACAGTGAGAAAACTACCCACTTGGGAAATGTGAGAAACCCTTTTCTTTCCTTAGGAATCAGCCTGAGGGTTGGAGAATTAAGGGGTTTCCCTAGTCACCTTGTTCTTGTGTTCAAGGCACTTAGTTCAAGCATTTGGTTGGTACATTGTGTCCAAAAATGAGAATCACACACTTGGTTTCCCTGTGGACACTTCACTGTTCTTCATTCCTCATTTCTTGGCCACCCACAACACCCCTAAATGTATGGTGAGCCACTTGTCAGGGGTGGGATCACTTAAAGATTTTATGGGAATGCATAAAATGTATATTGCCCAAATGCAGGGTGGGGGGTGTTGTTTGCATAGACTATAGTGGCCTGGCTACATCTGGAGTGGGTCAGTGCACAATTTACACAATCAGATGTGGCAGTCAATACATTCCCCAAAACTTAAAGCATGTGTGTATTCTGTTTAGGACAGAGGGGTCAGCTCAGCATCTTTATAACTAAATGTTAGTGAGGGCTCTTGGAACGAATTTCTTTCTTGGTCTTGGTATCTCGTTTTATTTTGCTCAGGTTCCTTCTCTATCAGATGTATAACCAATCAGGTCTCCGCTTATTGGGTGCCAAATTTATGGTGAGCTTGTAACGTGTATAACTTCATTTTTGTGTTAAACTCATTCCTGATGTTATTTCAATCCTACAAGGGCCTATTATATGTCAGGCTCTGTTCCTATGGAGATAACAGTGAACAAGAAGGCAAGGTCTATTTCATGTTGCTATTCTTGTTTTGCTTTTTCTTTCTTATCTACTTCTAATATACGATTTTTTTTACTTGTATTGCAATCACTTAAATCTTTTTTGGATCAAGACAGTGTATAAAATAAGTAAACACTATAAACATATGTGTACCTAACACTAAAGCACTAAACTATATGAAGCAAAACTGACATCAGTGAAAGGAGAAATAGACAATTCTACAATAGTTGGGAGACTTCAACAATCCACTTTCAATAATGGCTAGAACAACTAGGCAGAAGATCAACAAGGAAACAGAAAACTTGAACTTCACCATAAGCCAACTAGGCCTAATAGACACACCTATAGACACATCTACCCAACAAAAGCAGAGTAGATATTCTTTTCACATGAACATGGACCATTCTCCAGGACAGACCAAGGGCTAGGGCATACCACAAACCTCAATGAACTGAAAAGGATTGAAATAATACAGAGTATGTTCTCCAATCACAATGGAATGAAGTTAGCAATCAATGACAAAAACAAATGCGGGGAATGCACAGATAAGTCAAAATTAGACCACATACTAAGTAACCAGTGGGTCTAAGAAATCACAAGTGAAATTAGAAAATACTTGGAAATGAGGGGCACCTGGGGGGCTCAGTCAGTTAAGTGTCCAACTCTTGGTTTTGGCTCAGGTCATGATCTCATGGTTTGTGAGTTCGAGCCCCGCATCAGGCTCTGTACTGACAGTGCAGAGCCTGCTTGAGATTCTCTCTCCTTTTTTCTCTGCCTCTTCCATGCTCTCTTTCTCTCTCTCTCTCAAAATAAATAAATAAACTTTAAAAAATTTAGAAAATACATGGAAATGAATAAAAGTAAAGACATAACATGCCAAATCTTATGATATGTTAAATAACCACCCTTAGCATTTCTTAATTTCATTTTGGAGAATAAATGAGAAACCACAGTATTCTTTTTATAGTTTCAGGTCTTAGGCAGAAAGCCACAACAATTGCCCATATTGGTGCTCAATTAATATTTGTTGAATGAATAAATAAATCAATTGCATTCCAGGGGCAAGAAGATAAGCTAAGGAATCAGAAATCTCATGGTGGATCCCTAACTGACCTACATTTTTCCTCTGGCTTATTTTTTTGCAGAAGCCATTTATATTTTAAGAGCTTTTATAAATTCCCATCCTCTTCTCTCTCCTTTGCCTCTCCATTAGGCCTTCTGCCTTACTCTGTGGTTTAAATTTCCCACTCCAGCTCTTAGTGGATAAACTTTTTTTGTCCTGCTAGGAAGCTAGGGTTTGGCAGACTACTGCCTGGGGGCCAAATCCAGCCTACTACCTGTTTTTGTATGATCTGAGAGTTAAAAATAATTTTTTACATTTTTTACATAGTTGAAAAAAATCAAAAGAAGCATAATATTTCATGACACGTGAAAATAAGAAATTCAAATTTCAGTGTCCATAAATAAAATGTTATTAGAACACAGCCATGCCAGTTTGCTTGGTGTTGTCTAGGGCTGTGTTCACAACACAGTGGCAAAGTAGAATAGTTATGACAGAAAGCTTGTGGCTCACAAAGCCCCAAATATTTACAGTACTCTGTATCTCTTTACATAAAAGTTTGCTGACCCCTCTTCTAAGTTTTTGTACAAGCATACTCATGACCTGGTGTGCCTTTCCCCCCATCATGGGAAAGCCTTTTCCTCATTCAAAACCCTCTCTCTTCCATCCTTACCGGATTATCACAACTGATCCCATAATTCTTTTTACCATCTTTAGTTAATATAGCCCAAGACAGCTGTAATTAACTTGCAAATGTTAGATTTTAAAAACAGGTCTTGAATATGTGTTTACCGTCTTCTCTATTTCATTGTGAAGACTCCAAGGATGAGGCTGGTCCCTCTATGTCTTATATTCTCCTCTACATATAGAGAAGTGTTCAAGTTTTGTTATCGGACAGATCTAAGTTTGCATTGTGGTTCCACCATTGCTAGCTGAGCAAGTGATGTACGTCTCCTGAATCTCTCTACCTGCATTGGGCTGTTATGAGGATTAAGGAGATGATGTAGGGAAGGGCCCAAGACCCAGGAGGTGCTCCATAAACAATGGTAATTATCAGTAGATAATGTCTTTATTTATAATATAAAGGTACTACCTTTGCCTTTAATGAAACTCAGTAATGTAATGAGAATTGAAAGAAGTAGTAAGTAAGTGGAAATGGAAATGCATGGTTCGGTTGGAGCCCTGTAAAGATTAGCTGGAGACATTCAAGGCCTGAAATGAGATATTAGACCAAGGAGGCTTTGTTTAAAATTTAACAAACCCTTCTTGGTTACTTATTGAGCTCAGTACTGCCTAGGACAGGCCTCAGGTGGATGTGAGAGACAGAAGACCACATCTATTCTGGAAGAGATTCTTATCTCAATTGGGGAGCGGGAGGGAAACAGACGCTTTTACTCGTCCATAATATTTCTCTTCTCTCAGGATGGATGACTCAGAGTCAGCAATTCACATAAAAAGTATTGCACATGGAAAGTATTACTGCTCTTCTGTGGGGAAATAAGTCTCTAAGTGCAGCAATCTGAAATTAATAACTTTCTCTGTGGAAACTCTCTTTGACAACATCTTGAGATGAAGCCAAAGAGTGCAATTTTTATAGCCTTGGATTATCTTCTCTGTCTGCTTGGCTTGCAGCACGCATGGATCTGTGAGTCAGAAACTCAGAGTTTTCCCCTTCACTGTACAGTTTGCTTGCCAACAGGAGACCTTATACGGTGGTGACTCAGTTTCTCAATTTCCCAATTTACCCCTCCATTGAATCAACACAAATCATCTCCGTTTACTTCTCAAAAGCTCTTGGGGGAACTCGGAGGCAAAAAAAAAGACCAAGTCTTTACTGTTAACACAAAACACTTCGGTTCAGGATATCAGAAAAGGAGTCGGAAAGGGAGATTGGAGGCTGCAGATGAACTTTTTTTTCTTTCAAAAGAAAATATTCCAGTGAGAAAGCCCAGTATTTATATTATGTTCATATGCAGGGAGTGTACAGCTATTGAGGGAGAAAGTAATTTAGGAAAGAGGTAGACTGGAAGGGTAGCAACATCTTTTTCCACAAACGTCACAGCGCTGTACACCTGCGTAAAGATGGCAGCTGTTGCTCCAAACGCCATATGCGGCAGCACAGACATCTTTTTTATTCCCTCTTACACGTACATTGAGATAATCTGGGCAAAGAAATCTGGATTTCTACTTTCTCTTGGTGAGATTTCAATTCATTTGAAATTAGACATTTTTTTCCTTATATAAGACCACAAGATAGGGCATTATGTGTGGAATGATTGATGGTACCTTATTACATTTAAAGGTTGTTTTTCTGGATTAAAAACAAGGGACAGAATAAGGAGTGTGCCACTTTGAGACTCTCAGATTGGCAGGTTGCTGGATTTGTTTGCTCCCCCCAGGGTGTAAATATGTGAGCCTAACACTTGGGTATTGGGACAGATGTGTAGGAGTTTGGAAACTGGTAGAGAACTCAAAGTGAGGAAGATAAAAATCTAGAATTTTTATTGATTACAATCGGCTTGTATATGCAGAACCCTCAGGGTACGTTCAAATGCAGCTCTGGTTAAAAATATGTAGTTAATGGGGCGCCTGGGTGGCTCAGTCGGTTAAGCGTCTGACTTCGGCTCAGGTCACGATCTCGCGGTCAGTGAGTTCGAGCCCCGCGTCGGGCTCTGGGCTGATGGCTCAGAGCCTGGAGCCTGCTTCAGATTCTGTGTCTCCCTCTCTCTCTGCCCCTCCCCCGTTCATGCTCTGTCTCTCTCTGTCTCAAAAATAAATAAACGTTAAAAAAAATTAAAAAAAATATGTAGTTAACTAAACTTGAAAATCAGAAGCTAAAACAATGATCATCTTAATGCCAACCCTAGACTACTGACTTGGGAAGGCAATCAAGAAGAAATGGGAATTGCAACAAGCTTCAAAGATGCGGTTTTTTCTGTGTTGGACTCATGGGTAGAAGCAATTCCAGATGGCTGGGTGTGACAGAAACAGCAGACCTCAAATGCCTGGTATATAGCTATACTGTGGTAGGTGCTATAGGAGATAGAAAAATATTTAAAAGATACATACTTTCATCTTCACAGAGTTTATAATTTAGTTGCATGATAATGGTTAAGAACGCTGGTTTTACATTCCGGCTTTACCTCTCACTGGCTCTGTGTTCTTGGTTAAGATTTTTAAGCTCTTCAAGCATAATTTCCTCACCTGGAAAACACTGATAATTGTATCTCCTATATGGCAGTTCTGCCTGCTTCCTTTCAGTTCTTCCACTAGGCAAGCTCTCGTTCCCCTCACTGCCTTTGCAAATATACCTGTTACCTGGAAAGCTCTCTGCATGGCTGAATCTTTAGAGTTTGGCCATTCATGTCACCTCCTCAGAGCGCTCTGGTTCAGAAAAATAGCAGGTCTATGTCCACAGATGAGGCTGTCAAAATACTAAAGGACTGAATAAAAATGAGTATGCTATTATTATCATCTACCCTAACTAGGCTTTGTTTGAAATCTAAAGCGTTCTGGAGGATGTTGGGTCAGAAAACTTTTCTGTAACGGGCTAGATGGCACGTAATTTAGGGTTTGGAAGGCACTCAACAAATGGGAGTGGCTGTGTTCCAATAAAACTTAACTGATGGACAATGAAATTTGAATTTCTTATACTTTCTACCGACACTGGACCGGATTTGGCCTCTGCCCCGCGGTTGACAGACCCCTGATCTACGAAAATGGCAGACAAGAAGGGAGTTGGAAAAGAACGGAGATTGCACAGCAGGCATCAGGGATCAGACCGCTGCTGTGCCAGACTCTCAACCTCCTTGAGCGCCAATGACTTCTTAAACGGGGCTGTGGCCCCCATGTCGGGGTGTGAGATGAGGGTTAGATGAGAACACACAGGCGAATCTCAAAGCTCACACGAGGTGCTCCTCGGTGAATAATTCCTTTTCAGCGGCTACGCCTCGGACGCTTCAGCCCCCCGGGCGCGGGAGGAGGGGCGGCCCCCACCCCGAGCGGCTGCTCGGCTGGACCAGGGCGGCGGCGCGGGGCGAGGCCGGGCCGGGCAGAGCGGCGCGGCGCGAGTCGGGGGCGGGGCGGCGGCGCCGCCGCGTCGTCGTCGTCCCCGCCTCCTCCCCAGGGGCCGCGTCGGAGCCTCCGCGACGGCGCTCACAACCCGAGGAGAGCGGCTTGCCTGGAAGCGGCGGCGGCCATCGAGGCCCACCCGAGGCGCGACCCTCTCGGCCTCCACGCTCCCAGGCCGCTGTGCCCGCATCCCTTGAGCTCGCTTGCTCACCTTTCTTCTCTGCGGCCAGCTGCGCCATGGCGTTGGCGTTGGCGGCGCTGGCGGCGGTGGAGCCGGCCTGCGGCAGCCGGTACCAGCAGGTGAGCGGCGCCGAATCCCTCCCCGGACCCCGGACCCAGGGCCCTGCCCGCCGGCCGCTTCAGGCCTCTCCGGCCCAGCCTGTGGCCGACGCGACGCCGCGGCTTGACAGGCCGCGCCGGGCCTGGGCGGGCCGGGCGCGCCCTGGGCTCGGATTCGAGGCTCTGGCCCATCCCTGGGCGACCTGGGGCGGCACTCGGGCTGTGGAAAACCTCTGCCCCGCAGCGTTTTCCGCAGTTCCCGCAGCGGGCGGGTCCCCGAGGACCCCGAGGGTCGGAGCCCGAGACCCTCGGGAGGCATCGGCCCGGGGGCATTCAGTGTTCCTTTTTCCACCTTTGGTTTGATGTCATTGGAAAGAAAAGAAAAGGAAAAAAAACAAAAAACAAAAAAAACACGCCTGAGATGGAAAAGGAAACTAGGTGGAGAGAAAAGATTAAAATCGCTGCTACTGCGGCCGATAGCTCCCCGCAGCGAGATGCGATTGCTCAGGGTTTCAGAGCCTAGTCTGTTTGTGGAAAACCATCCTCCTCGTCTCTGTTTTCAGACAAAAGTCAAAAATGAGACGAGAGGCAAGTCCACAGTTTGCAGTAGATTTGGAAAAAGGCGATGTTTTTTTAGCTGGGGCCAGCCCCAAAATGTCGAGCTTCGTTGAATGCTGCAGGGCGTGTGCCTGGGTGTGTGTTTTAAAAGCTTGGAAATGACGTTTAAAGAGATTTAATAGCATGGCTGGGGAGGAAATGTATAGGGGATGATTGGAGTATTATCTGGGTCATAATTTATAAATTGAGGCCCTGGGGAAAAGAGCTGCTTGTTTTACTCGCCTGTGTATGTAGCTGGGTTCCCCTCGGAAATTCACAGTCTGCAGGGTTTTTAGTGGTATTTAACCTAATACTTCGTATTTGTGGAAATTAAGCCGGGTAGTAACTGGTGTTGATTGGAACCTCAGATAACTGCTTGCATCTTGTCCTTTCAGATGTTTTTGGTATAATTTGCATACAGATGTCAGTCGTGCTTTTATGAAATTAAATGTCCTATCATTGATGATCTACAGTTTTGTATTTTAGAAATAAGGAGAACCGGTATGATTAAAACATCTAGATTAACCCAATGCGGCCAGTTACCAGTTTGTTTTGCTGTCATCAGCCCTGTGTTGTAATTTCCTCCCTCCTCCAGCCGGACTCCTGAAATGACTGGTTAAGAATTTAGCTTCTTGGTTTCATAAACACGCCCAAACTGGCAGTGCAGTCTAGTCCTTCCATCTCTCACTGTCTGGGGTCTGGTACATGCTTTTTTGTATGACCTTGGGCATGGCTCTGGGTTCCTCCCTGTTTAATCAAATACAAGTGACAGTTGTCACTTAACTGTCACCACAGTGTTCAAAAAGCTCATGTACCCCACAGTGTGTTCTAATTCTTTTCATCCTGCCTTGGGTAAGGCAAACAAGCAAAAAGCTGTGGCTTTTCTTTGTACTGCCATCTTCTTGAGCCATTAGGTAATGCTGACATATTGCTGGAATACAAAAATTTTGCTGCTGGAGTATTAAAACTATGTATATATTTCTTGGTGTAGTACTTAATAGCTTTAAATAGGCAGAATTGAAGTATGCCAGGGGCAGGCTGTCCTTATTTTATTTTTTAAAAATCATTATTTTGGAGAAATAACTTCCAAAAACAGCATGGACAAAGAAATAATCTTCTTAGAAAAATTGCAAAATACGAAAGTCAACCTTGTCTAAAAAAACCCACAATGAAACCTATACCCCATGGGTAACCAGAGTTAGTATTTTGATGTGTATCTTTGTGGACTTATAGGTATGTAAATATACACAAATATAAATCAGTATACATTTGTACAGATATGGAAAGCTAATATTGATTGAGCATTTACTTTGTGGCACTCACAGGACTAAGTGCTTTACATCCATTATTTCACTAATCCTCATAAAACCCCCATGAGGCAGTGTTTGGTATGATTGTATAGATGACAAAGTCAAGACTCCAAGAGGCTACTTAACTTGCTCAAGGTCACAGCTTCTAAGTAGTGATTACAAGGATAAATACACACTCACCTGCTTAAAACACAGGCTCACGTTCCAAATATAGGCATGTGCATTAGCAGATATATATGTGCCTATGTATTTTCTCATGTACCCATATGTGTATATATAGAGGTACATCTTTGCACACATGTACTGTTCTATGGGCCCCTGATTATACTTACACACATTTTGTGCATAGGTGCACATGTGTATGTTTACATACCGACTGTGCCCCTGTGTATCTTGTTCTGAGACACAAGTGCATTCACAGAGTTGCATATATGTGTCTATGTTCGAATTTATGTACAGAGGCACACAATACAGGTAATATAAGGTGGGTTAGTATTTTAATGCCTGCAAAGCATGTAATTATGGCTGTGCTATAGTTCAAGTCAGTTGCCTGTTGGTCACTAAGTATGTTCATAATTTTTTTCATTCACTGAAGTTTCTTTTATATACATCATCTGTTTTCCTTAGTATAAATTTTATTTGTGTTTTAATTTTTTCCTTAGTATAAGTTTTTAGAGGTGGAAATACTTCGTCAGAGAATATACATATTTAAAAGGCTTTTGCATTATAGAATGTTGGTGAATTGTCCAGGCAACTTGATAGGAGCATGATACTCTGGTTGTCACAAAAGGCCATTCTGACTTCTGCTTGATCTGGTTAATCAAATTGAGCTGGTCCTCTAGTAAAGTAAATGCAGTGGAAGACTGTAAAATTCATTACTAAATACAAACACAGTTTTGCCTTTATGGTCTTTTTATCAGTAGGACACCATGTGCATAACTTGAACTTAGCATCATGATGCACAGAAAGTCTGAGCTCATAGTTTCCCTGTGACTTTTTTTTTTTTTTTCCCTTTTTGCATTTTGGAACAGATTGTATATCCAAACATTCAGAAGCACTGTTTCAGAGGGTCTAGGTAAGCCTGAGAAACTTGTTATGTATTGCTCTCTCTGCAGACTTTTATTCCTGTTCATCCATTCTAAGACCTCTTGGCCTCACTAGAATGGATCTTTGCCTGTATCATGAATTTTGCCAGATACTTTCCTAAATGTTTTGAGATCTTTGAATTTGAATCTAATCTCAGGGTGCAACAATGACACTGCCATATAGGCCTAAAAATAGACTGTGGAATGTTTAGCTTTCGACTTCACTCATTGCCTGCTGCAGAAGTTGACCGCTTATAAGCATCACTAATAAGTTTGTATCGTCTGATGACACTGTAGAGCAGCTTTGGGAATGATACCTTTTTGGATAAATTCTTTCAGGATTGCGGAGGAAGGTTTTGAAAGATCACGGAAAGAATTTCATCTCTTCCAAGCCAAACCATATTTATGCTAACGTGTTAGATGAAGTCACGATCCTGGAGGAAGGGTGAAAAGTGCCCCTGTGGTTTTATTTTTTTATTTTCAGAAGTCACAATTATATCTTGGAATGCCTCTTAGGATGTTATGTCCAGATTTTAAGGTTATTTTGCTGTCTTGGTGGCCTATATGGCCAATGATCAAAGAAAACTTTTCCAAAACTTTTGAGAAGATGGGTAGAGTTGTTTCCATAGTACCTACACCATTTTACATTCCCACCAGCAGTGTGTGAGAGTTCCAATTATTTTTTGGGGCGGTGTGGCAGTGTTCCAATTTTTAACATCTTCCCCAATACTTGTTATTTTATTTTTTTGATAAAGCTATCTTAATGGGCATGAAGTTTTATTTTTTGATTTACATTTCCCTAATGATTAGTGATATTGAGGATTTTGTGCTTATTGGCCATTTGTATGCCTTTGGAGAAATGTATATTCCATTTTTGAATTGGGTTGTTTGCTTTTTGTTGAGTTGTAGTAGAGTCATTTCTTAATAATATTTACATTTTCAACTTTTTACCATGAAAATTCCAAACATACTAAAATATGGTGTAATAAATCTGTTGTACTCATCACTCAGCTTCAGCATTGATCAGCAAATGGGTAATATTGTTTCATTTATACTCCCCACCATTATTTTGAAGCAAATCCTAGAATGGATGTCATTACATCCATAAATTTTTTTTTGTAACTCTAAAAGATGTAAGCAGATAGTATCCCATGAGAAATATATCATGAGGGCACTTTTGCAATTTATTATGAATATGGAAACAGGATTTGTGAGTGTCAGGAGCTGTAGATTACAACTATGATTGGTATTTGACTCCCTCTTGGTAAGCAGTGAGTGTTTTTTGTGTAGCAGCGATGATTCTTGCTGATCCCTTGTTATTTTCTTGTCTGGTCCTACTGGTGACCACTTCTTAGGGGAGATTTAACCAAGGCAGGTTTAACCAGATTTAACCAGATTTAAACAAGGCAGAACTCCCTGGTTTGGGTAGGGACTAAGGCCCAATTGAGGAAATCCTGGCATCATCTCAACTGATGCCACCGGCTGGTTTGCCTGAACATAACTTCACATTACTTTATGCTAGACACCCATGTATCATGTTACCTGACATAACATTGTATTATGAAATAAATCCTATGAGAGTGACTTTGTAGTCTTACTAATTAAAAAAAAAAAAAAAAAAAAAAAGAAGGCCTGAAGAGGTTCAGGTGCCATCTTCTGATTTATTTGTTCTTAGGGCTTTAAAATAATTGCTTTGGTTTCTTAATAATTTATTCTTACATTGTCTTTGAACAAGTACAACTGTTTAGTGGAATCATATACTTGTAGTAGTCGATGGTGCCTGTTTAGATAAAGCAGCTTCTAACACTTTAATTAGAGATTGATGTTGATAACCAGCCTGATGATCTTATCTTTATTCTCAGATCATTTTTGCCACTATAGGCAATTGCTAAATATCACGTATTAAATTTGCTGAGCTTTACATACTCCAGTTGCTACTGTTTCTAGTAGCTATCTAGATAGAAATGCAGTTATGGGTTGTTGCCTTCACCAAGTATAGTAATAAAGTGAGTGTTATTAGACATCATGTAGCACATCCTGCTGTAAAAATTAGGATGACTCATTTTTTTTTTTTGAATAACACAATTTATATTAAAAGTTATAAGTACTGGGTCTAAATACTGATCAATTTCAGAATGTTTCAGGTGAAATATTTTCTTACTGATTAAAGCAATTTCTTTCACATGTGTGAATATATATATACATATATATACATATACATATATATATATGTATGTATTGTGTGTGTGTGGATGTATTTTTTTATCCCCCTTAGCAATATTGACAGTTTTTCTTTTAAATTCATATATTATAGTAATATCAGTTACTAGTTAATGAGCTGCTTGAATAGGATTTGGAGGTTTTTCTGGAAATTGGATGGTTTATGAACAGAAATATAAGAGCTTAGGGAATGGCTTCTGTTTAATAACACTTTGATTTTATTTATTATTCCGTGCTTAAGTGTGTCATTTAAAATTAAACATTTGTTAGGGTGTCTGGGTGGCTCAGTCAGTTAAGTGTCTGACTTCAGCTCAGGTCATGATCTCATGGCTGATGATCTCAAGCCCCGCATCGGATTCTGTGCTAACAGGTCAGAGCCTGGAGCCTGCTTCAGATTCTGTGTCTCCCTGTCTCTCTGCCCCTCCCCTGCTCATGCTGTCTCTTTCTCTCAAAAATAAGCATTAAAGAAGAAAAAAAATTAAACATTTGTTGTTATACAATGGTACACAGATACTCTTCGTATACTAGAGCCAGACAGAACACTTGTAAAGGAAAGCTTGATTTCCCGGTGTAACTGCCCCTCAAGTTTGTGTGCATTCTTCAGGCTTTACAAATTTTTTCCCCAGGCCTGGGTGGCTCGGTTGGTTAAGCGTCCAACTTTAGCTTAGGTCGAGATCTTACAGTTTGTGGGTTTGAGCCCTGCATTGGGCTCTGCACAAACAGCTCAGAGCCTGGAGCCTGCTTGGGATTGTGTCTCCCTCTCTCTCCCTGTCCCTCTCGTGCTTGTGTGTGCTCTCTCTCTCAAAAATAAATAAATATTAAAAAAAATGTCCCTTTTCCTTTTTTTTTTTTTAAAGTAGGCTCCATGCCCAACGTGGGGCTTGAACTCACGACGCTGAGATGAAGACCTGAGCTGAGATCAAGAGTCAGACACTTAACTGACTGAACCACCCAGATGCCCCTTCCCTTTACTTTTTAAAATAAGTCTTTAAAACATTTTTTTAAAATAAACTTTAATTTTTGAAACATTTTTAGATTTTTCAAAAACATTGAGAAGATAACAGTTTTCATGTACCCCAGAACCAGTTTTCCCTATTAACATCATTTATTAGCATAGTATGTTTATGACATTAACGAGCCAATACGGAAACATTATTATTAATTAAAATCCATTCTTTATTCAGATTTTCATTTTTTAATCTTTTTATGTTCCACAGTACCATACAGGTTACCACTTTACATTTGGTCGTCATGTTACCTAAGGATCCTCTTGGTTGTGATGGTTTCTCAAATTTGCCTTGTTTTTGATGACCTTGACAGTTTTGAGGAGTTTGAATCAGGTGTTTGTAGACTGTCCCTCAAATTATTTTTTTTTTTTGCAGTTTTATTGATAAATAATTGACATACATCACTGTATAAGATTAAGGTGTACAGCACGGTGGTTTTATTTACATATATTTTGAAGCAGTTACAATAGGTTTACCTAACGTCCATCTGCTTATGTAGTCAATTGCATTTGTCTAAATCTTTTTTCATGATTAAATTGGGGTTGTGGGTTTTGGTGAGGAAGACCACAGATGTAAAGTGCCATTTCCATCATATCATATCAAGAATGCATACAACCAACATAACATTGTTGACGTTGACCTTGATCACCTGGCTCACGTGGTGTTTGTGAGATTTCTCTACTGTAAAATTACTCCCCCACTCCCTGCCTTTCATGCTGTGCTCTTTGTAAGGAAGTCGCAGTCTATGTACCATATGCACTTAAGGATTGAAGAGTTATGCTCCACCTTGTGGAGGGCAGAGTATTTGCATAAATTATTCAGAATTTTTCTGCGTGCAACATTTATCTCTTTGTATTTATTTATTCATTGATATCAGTGTGGACTCGGTTATTTTATTCTTTGAGTTATAATCCAGTACTATTTTATGCCTCAGATTGTTGCACTTTTGGCCATTGGAACTCTTTCAGTTGGCACTTGTGTCCCTCTGACCTGGCTCCATCTTTTGGTTTTTTTAAGCACTTCCTTGCATTTGGCACCAGGATCATCATGTGTATTTCCTGTGCCACCCTAGAATCAGCCATTTCTCCAGGGAGCCCTGGCTCCTTTAATTGGAGAATGGTGTTAGAAACCAAGATCTGTGCTCATTGCTACTGGGCCCTTTCGGTTGACAGAGGAGAGAAATATATGTGTGTATACCTATCTGTATGCATTTCTATATGTAATCACCTGTATCTATGTTAAGCTAACCAAGTCTAACCCATTACTATGTGGATCACTCTAGCCTCCTGCCCTGGCCCCTCTGTAAATTCCCATTCAGTAGTGAGAAACCTTGCTCCCACTACCCGCCATCCATTTACTTAATTCTTTAATTCTAACATACGTGTGGAGTGGTGTCACAAATGTTAACCTATTCCTCTGTGGGAAACAGTTTTCTCAACTAGAGGACAGGGCATATGTACAGTTTCTTTGCTTTTAGGTTTGCAGACTACTCATTTCCAAAGTTGCTTAGGTCGTACCTTTCCCCTCATCTTTAGTGGGGTTGTTTCATACATTTATAATAGATTGTTAAGAAAAATGATAAGAGTGATTTCTTTTTTCCCCAAATTTTTGTTAATAATCATGTGCTTTTTATATTAAATTTTTTATACGTTTTGTTTTTGTTTTTTATTTTTTGTAATGTTTACCCATTTTTTTTTGAGAGAGAGAGAGACAGAGCACAGGCAGGGGAGGGGCAGAGAAAGAGGGAGACACAGAATCCAAAGCAGGCTCCAGGCTCTGAGCTGTCAGCACAGAGCACAACACGGGGCTTGAACTCATGAAGCATGAGATCGTGACCTAGGCCAGAGTTGGCCACTTAACAGACTGAGCCACCCAGGCACCCCAGTTTTATTTGTTTTTTTAAAGGTTTTATTTTTAAGGACTCTCTCCACCAGTGTGGAGCTCGAACTCATAAGCCCGAGATCAAGAGTCACATGCTCCACCGATTGAGCCAGGCGGTGCCCCAGTCATGTTTTGCTTGTAAAAAAATTGCTTTACAAACTAATTTGGAAATAGTTTCAACTTACAAGTTGCAAAAATAGTATAAAATAAAGACGTATATTTATTACTCACATTCATCTTAAGCATTAAGGTCTGATTAACAATGCATACAGTGCTGTAAAAACTGAAAGCACTGTAGGTAAAACCCAAGTCCCTTTAACCTCTACGGTCTTTTTTCTATAGAATTCTCTGCTTATTTTGCTTTTTTCTTTGTTACTAAATTGTTCTTAATTTATTTTGTCCTTGTTAAATTTAGATGAAATTTTGTGAACTAGGGAATCGGGAATACAGTGTTAGTATTTTGAAGCTTTCATTTTAGGAGCTTTATGTTGTAGCATCCAAACTCTTCACATACCTCTGCGTTAATAAGCAGGTTTGTTGTTGTTGTTTTTCAGTAATCTTTATATCCAACATGGGGCTTGAACTCATGATCCCGAAGTCAAGAGCTCTACCAACTCAGCCAGCCAGGCACTCCAATAAGCAGTTTTTGAAGCTGGTCATGTAGACTTTATATCTGGAGGGTTCACTTTGGGCACTAAGTAGAGACTGGGTTAGGAGAACATAAAAGAACTTTATTAAAACATCTAATCAGTAATACTCCAGCTTCTATCATGAAGTAAGAGGTTGTGTGACTGTGGGTGAGGATTTTAACCTCTTATTCTAGCCTTATTTTGTGTTGTGTAAATTGAAGTAGTTGGACTATTATTATCACTTTGATTCCTTCCAGCTTTATAATTGATTGCTTTTGCATATAGGAGCTGGTGGCTTTGATCCAAAGAGACAGCATTCTATTGATGATTTAGCAAACGTCTTTTGTAATAATTATTAAAATTTTTTTTAATGTTTATTTATTTATTTTTGAGAGAGAGAGGGGGATGGAGGATCTGAAGCAGGCTCTGCACTGAGAGCAGAGAGCCCAATGTGGGGTTCGAACCCACGAAACGTGAGATCACGAACTGAGCCAAAGTTGGACGCGTAACCGACCACGCCACCCAGGCGCCTCATGAATAATTATTTTTAAAAGTGATGTCAATAAATATAGATGGTGAGTTTATGCTAAAAGATAAAAGAAATTATACATTGTTTAAAAATATAGAAAATGTTATCTTAATAGTATATTTTAAAAACAGATGGGTCATTGAGTATAGAATACCATTTTGTAATTTTACAGTACTAGTCAAAGCATTCTGTTTGTAAATCTTTCCCTTCTGGTCAGCTTCAAATATTGTATGTCCCAGAAAATAATTAATAATGCTTTTAGAAATCATAACTAAAATTTTTTCAAATAAACTTTGGTTTTTAGAGCAATTTTAAGTTCACAGTAAAATCATCACTTGCTGTCACACAATTTTACTTCTTTGTGATAGAAGCTGGACTATTACTGATTAGATGGTTTTATTTTAAAGCTTTTATTTTATTTATTAAAACAATTTTTTAATGTTTATTTTTGAGAGAGAGAGAGAGAGAGAGGGAGGGAGAGAGAGAGAGAGAAGCACAGAGAGAGAGGGAGACACAGAACCTGAAGCATACTCCAGGCTCTGGATTGTCAGCACAGAGCCCGCCATGGTGCCTGAACCCATCAATGGCAAGATCATGACCTGAGCCAAAGTCGGATGCTTAACTGACTGAGCCCCTCAGGGGCCCCTAAAGATTTTATTTTTAAGTAATCTCTGTACCTGATGTGGGACATGACCTCATAACCCTGAGATCACAGGTCATGTGCTCCACCAACTAAGCCAGCCAGGCACCCCTGATGAGATGTTTTAATAAAGTCTTTGTAAAAGTGAGAAGCTACTAATTTTAAAAGTTCTAGAGCTTTTTTTTTTTTTTTTAAAGAAGTTGGCTCTTTGAGTTATAGTATTCTTTTTTTTTTTTTAACTTATTTTAATATTTATTTATTTTTGAGAAAGATAGAGTGCACAAGGAGGGGAGGGCAAGAGAGAGGGAGACACGGAATCCGAAACAGGCTCCAGCTCTGAGCTGTCAGCCAAGAGTCCAACGCAGAGCTCGAACTCACAAACTGTGAGATCATGACCTGAGCTGAAGTCAGACACTTAACCGTCTGAGCCACCCAGGTGCCCCGAGTTATAGTACTCTTATTCACTGCTTTTAGTAGTAGCATTTTCAGAAATTTTGAAATTGTCATGTTACTCTTGAAATAGGATAAGAAGAATGATTTGAGGGTAATCTGTAGCCTTGAGGATCTTACACGTGATTGATGGTTGATACTAGGTTGTTTTCAGCAGTTTTGTCCTTCTGTGACTGAATTGTCACAGATGGAGTATTTTAAGGTGTGGTTAAAATCAGTTCTACTCAGTCATGTATGTAGCAGCATTAATTGTCTTAAGCGTGTTGGCCGAGTTTTATTTCAGGTGGCTGAGTTAAGTGAGGTGATCACAGTTACTTGATATTGTGAGTTTCACAGCCATCTTGCCACCTTTCAGCTGTGACCAAAATGATCAGCTGAGTAGAAGGGGAGAAAGTTATGGGAGGTGTGAAAGGTAATCATTGGCTTATTATGTTAGCATCTACTATTATTTGGAAGGTTAAAATATCTTCATGTGTCAGGTTTAATGTAATCCAAATGCCATTTTAAGTTTGACTTCACATTTCAGTGAAAATATTTAAAGTAAGAATCTGTAATTGTGTTGAAAAGGATCTCAACAATTACCAGGCCATACCTTCTAATCCTGATTTTGTATTTCTCTTACCAGATTACTTTAATTATTATTTAATTGTCCCTGGTTAATGCTGTAGTTACTTTGAGAAATGAACTTTTTTTCCCTTTAAAAAAATGTACACTGGGTTTCAGATACTATAGTGATATTAGAAAAGGTTATTTAATGATGAAGAAAAATTCCACCATGCAGTGAATGAAAAGCTTATTCGATTATTTATATTCACCCAATGGCTAGAAGGATATTTGAAAGATGGGATTATTGTGGTTTTTATTTTCAATTTCTATATTTTTGCCTATTGAGTGACTAAAGAGAACGTATTATGGTATTGGTGTAATACTAATTACTTTAATTCAGAGAATGAGATAGCAGATGAAAGACATCATTTTAAGGTGGAAGAGTAGTACCTAGTACCTGGTTCTAGGTAGGAAGTTTCTGAGAAGGTGAAACTTGAGCCTGGCCTTGAAGGATGAGTAAGATGTAGATGGGGGAGACAAGTATTTGGGGGAAGGATGGAGTCTCATGACTTGTTTCCCATGGGGAACATGTTTCAGGTCTAGAGTGCATCACCCTCTGGTCTGGAGGCCTCCTCTTACCTAGCCCCCAGCTTAGTTTAGGTAGTCTGTCCAAAAGGGGGTTTGAGTACTCCCCCCAATAGGTTAGTTTCTCCTGAGCACAGTGAGAATCCCCTTTTGTGACACATTTTGTAATCATGTTTTATGTTTTAAACTTTTTTTTTTGTTTGTTTTCATATCAAAGTTATATATAGGTGTATAGGTTAGAGTAAAATAGATCTCATGTGCTTATTACTAAAAACAGTAGTCTCCTGTTTAGTTGCCTATGTCTTAACTCTTTTAACTGTTTCTTTTGCTGTTTTGCTATTATCCTTGTAGCTACATAACATTTTATAGTGTGCTACTTCTTGATTTTTCAGTTTTCAGTGTTTAAAAAAAATTTGACTTAACTGCTATGGGAGGTAAGGATTTATCTCTATTTTACCACCCTCCCACAGCTGCATGTACTCCTGCTTCCTTTCTTCTCACTTTTCTGATATAGTTGTGTCCATTATGTGGTTAGATCAATATTCAGCATTTACAGTAATTGAAAAAAATAAACACTGTTCAGGGCTGAAATATGTACTGTACTGTGGTTACTTGTCCTTGCCTGAATAGTACTTTATTTTCCCTGAAGTTAGTAATTATTTTGGGAGTGGGGGGGATGGGTGAAATTGGTGATGGGGATTAAGGAGCATACTTGCTGGGATGAACACCCCAGGTCATGCATGGAAGTGCCGAATCACTACATTGTACCCCTGAAACTAATATAACACTGTATGTTAACTATACTAGAATTGAAATAAATTTTATAAAGTAATTACTTTTTTGTTTGCTCAATTTCTATGTACATATCAGAAATTGCTAATAGCACTAATTAATCCTCAGACTTTGACCTAATATTCTCCATAGGTTTTTTGTTTGTTTGTTTTTCTTTTTCTTTTTTGATATGTTCAAACATATCAGATATTTTATTGCTGTTGTTGAGGGTGGGGAGGTATCTTTTCTGGCCATTTGACCCATTCTGGAAGGTTGCTCCCAAGGTCCGCCGTTTCCTTGTTATCCTGGGGGTTTCCTTTCCCAGACTTTTTGATTGAAGCCCCTTTCCTTGATTCACTTCTTTCTTTCTCTCCATTTATTGCCTTATTTTCCTAGAACACAGCCTACAGTGTCTTTCTGAGGAAGAATGCATGGGAAGTTAACACCCCCTTCCTTTTTTTTTTTTTTTTTGACACTTTGCACATCCAAGGCTGTTTTATGTTGTTGTCACACTTAGACTTCTGGTCCAGAAACGTTTTCCTTTAGAATTTTGAAGGCATTTACTCTAGTGCCTTGTAAGTTCTGTTGCTGTTAGGAAGCCTGAAGCCACTTTTGATGTCTGATTCTTCAGATGTTGCCTACTTTCTCCAGCTCTCTGTCTCTTTCACCCTGGAAGCTTTTAAGAGCTTCTTTTTGTCCCCACTGCTCTTAAATTTCACTGTGTTGTACCTTGAGATCTACTTTTGTCCACTGTACCAGGCATTCAGAAGGCCCTTTTGGTCTGGAAGCTCATGTTTATCAGTTCTGGTAAATTTAAACAAGTTTTTTAGATTCTAACTCATTGCAGTATTTTTAATATCTGTTTTTTAAAATGATGTTTATTTATTTTGAGGGAGAAAGAGAGTCCCAAGTAGGCTCTGCACTGTCGGTGCAGAGCCTAATGCAAGGCCCAAACTTAGAAAGAACCGTGAGATCGTGACCTGAGCCGAGATCAAGAGTCAGACGCTCAACTGACTGAGCCACCCAGACACCTCAAAAAGCTCAGGATGTTTGATGGAGCTTCTTGTTGAATCTGACTAGACTGTTTCTTTGAGTGGACGTCTTTAGGTCTCTTCTTCTGGGCTGCTTAGTTTCCCCCAGAGAATAGGCCTGACTGCTAGTAAAAAGGGAACTGAGGGGCACCTGGGTGGCTCAGTTGGTTAAGCTTCAGTCTTCAGCTCAGGTCATGATCACACGGTTCGCGTTGGGCTCTGTGCTGACAGCTCAGAGCCTGGAGCCTGCTTTGGATTCTGTGTCTCCCTCTCTCTCTGCCCCTCCCCTGCTCATCTCTCTCTCTCTCTCTCTCTCTCTCTCTCAAAAATAAATAAACATTAAAAAAAAAAAAAGAAGGGAGCTAAGTGGGGAGAAAGCTCGGAGATCTCAACACTTGGTACATAAATCTCTCAATCACTCTTTTCTGATATGCTACCCTTTCTCCCAAACTGTGTGTCTCCAGCCCAAAACTCTGTGCTTTTACACTGGTCAGAAAAAAAAAAATCTCTAGTCTTCTAGTGGGGATCCTGGAACTGGATTCTGGGCTGAGTCTGTCACCTTTCTTTCTGCTTTTAAATCTCATTTTCATTCCTACTTCTACCAGTAACTGCTGCCACCAGTTCTTGAGCCTTTTGAGGATATAGTGCAAGACATGTCGCTCTTCTGCTTTCTGGTTTAGGATTCACTCCTCTTGGGTCCTCTGTGGTAGTTGTCACCTTTCCTCTTGCTTCTGGCTTTTGGGATTTTATTGCTGCTTCCTCTCCTGGTACTTGTCTCTATATATTTTTTTGACTTAAAATTAACAAAACTTTACTGACATTACATTAACATTTACATTTACTAAAGGATTATTTATGGAGTAAATGTGTGTGTTTAATCATTAAGTAGAATATTAAAATTGCAGTTACTTCTTTTGATGGTCTTTTCTTTGATGAACTGCATACTTAGGTTAAAAACAGCAGTCACATTCGCTGTTGTGTCCTTTACCCCACACCAATCATGGCCAGACTTGTTAACACATTGAGTGGTGTTACATTATTCTAGTAGTTAAAACACTTGCATGATGGAACTTTCTGGGATTATGAGGTGGAGGGAAAGATAGGAGATGCTTAATGCATCTATCTTGGCTCTCATTGTTCTTGGAGGAAAAGGGGACCTCATGACCAAGCCTAAGTTTAGGCAGACTCTGTTGAACACCTTTTGCCATCCCTAACCTGTGCCCTAGCATGCTCTAGTCTAGGCATAATAATAATAATAATAATAATAATATAGTAAAAAGCAAGCATAGCTTTGGAACTCAGCCTGAGAGAGCTCTCGTTGCTCCTGGGGCCAGCAGGGCCAAGCAGGCTGTAGTCAGAGCTAGTGCCTGAGTTCTAGGCATGTCTGTCACTTTTAGTGTGTGGACATTTGACTTTACTGTCTTCTTAATGTAGAATATTCCATTTCTTGCTATGCCAGTTGTTTTCAGAAGAAAAAAACAGTCTAGGAATTAGTGTGATTAAAACACTAATTTTCTTTCACTTGTACCACAAACATTTATTGAATACCTGTTTGTACCTAGTACAGTATGCTAAGTGTTATAGGTGGAATACTAAATGTTACACATTTCTTATTTCTCAGGAGTTGAAGGTCGAAGATGCCAGTTTCTCCTTTGTGTTTCTTGCACTTTTGTTCCTATTTCTTTTTAAAATTGGTAATTATAGAATCACAATTTTCTTTTAATTTTTATTATGAAACACGGTACATACAAAAGGAATACATGTAACGCATAAGGTTATAAAGCCTGCAAATAAATCAAATACCTGTGAGTTGGCAGTCCTTTTTGGAAGGTTTTTTTGTGTGTGTGTCATACCTCCTTGCTTTTAGACTAGCCAGTAAGAGAGAATAACTTTTGTCTTTGTTGCTTTAGAAAGCCTGGTTTCTCATCAGTTTTCTCCGTGTTTTATGTGCTCCTGGTGCTAAGTAGTGATAGGGATGCTATCTGCTGCTGGTTACTCACGGACCTGTCATCACTGTCCCTTCCACAGTTCAGCACTCATCTGCGTGTGGCTCCATGCCTCATCTGTACATTTATTTGGTGATTGTAAAGTAATGTGAATATTTTAGGTACATGTGAACTGGTCGGTTAAGAGGGCATTAAGATAAGCTGCCATTTCTTTAGGTAGATTTATGTTAAAACTACACCTCCATCCTGCTTTAGGTAACATGTGCTGATAAGGTACTTGTGATGTGCCACTCAGTGTTAAATGCTATGGTGAATATAGAGATAGACCATGCAGAGGTCCCCGTCTGTGTCATGGATACTTTGCTAGTCTCCTTTTCTCCCCTTCCTGAATTGTTATTGAAATATAATTTACATGCAGAAAAATGCACAGATCATAAATGCACAGCTTAGTGAATTTTCAGAAGTTGAACGTGCACTTTTAACTAGTACCCAGATCAAGAAATGACATTATCAGCACTCGAAAAGCCCCCTTCACGTACCTTTCCAGTTACCTTCTCTGCATTGACTGGCGTGTTAGATTTGCTTGGTTTTGATCTTTATTTAATATAATCATACAGTTAATGCTATTGTTTCTGGCTTCCTTTGCTCAACATTATTTTTGGGAGATTCACCCATGCATTGTATGTTGTCATAGTTTATTCACATGGCTGTGTAGTATTCCACTGTATGGAGATCCCACAATTTAGTTATCTATTCTGCTATTGATGGACATTTAATTTAGATAGTTAAATTAAAACAACAATAATGTTGTTTTAAACGTCCTGGTATGTCTTTTGGTGAACATATGTGTTTCTGTTAGATATATAACTAGAGTGGAATTGCTGGGTTGTAGAGTATATACAGATTCATCTTTATTTTAAAAAAAAAATTTTTTTTTTTAACGTTTATTTATTTTTGAGACAGAGAGAGACAGAGCATGAACGGGGGAGGGGCAGAGAGAGAGGGAGACACAGAATCGGAAGCAGGCTCCAGGCTCTGAGCCATCAGCCCAGAGCCCGACGCGGGGCTCCAACTCACGGACCGTGAGATCGTGACCCGAGCCGAAGTCGGACACTTAACCGACTGAGCCACCCAGGCGCCCCAATATACAGATTCATCTTTAATAGGTAATTGCCTTGGTCATGGGTGACTTCAGCTCACGTCATGATCTCACGGTTTATGGGTTCTAGCCCCGCGTCGGGCTGTGTGCTGACAGCTCAGAGCCTGGAGCCTCCTTTGGATTCTGTGTCTCCCTCTCTCTCTGCCCCTCCCCCACTTGCACGCGCTCTTTCTCTCTCTCAAAAAATGAATAAACATTAAAAAAAAAAATAAGATAATTGCTGAACAGTTTCCTAAAGTGGTTGTACAGATTTACAGTCCCAATTTGAGAGTTTGGTTGTCATATGTCCTCATCAGCATTTGGTGTTTTCTGCTTTTGTATTTTAACTATCATCTATGGTTTTAATTTGCATTTCTGTATGACTAATACAGTGGAGCACTTCTTAATAAGTTTAGTGGCCATTTGGATAACTTCTTTTGGAACTGTCTCTTCAAGTTTTTAAACCATGTTTCAGTTGGGTGATTTCCTTTTTGTTTGTTTTTCCTTTTTCTTGTTTTTTAGAAACTCTGTATGTATGCTGGTTGAGTCTTTTGTCTGAAAAATACATCTTCTGCCACTCTGGGTTGTCTTCATTTTCTTAATCGGGTCTTTTGAATGAATAAAAGTTAATATGAGAAGCAAATGTGGGTGAACTTCTTTATGTCTTTGGACACAAAAAAGCTAACGGTAAAGGAAGAAATTGGTAGTCTGCTTTTGAAGAATAGCAGTAGGATCGATGTGTACCACTTCTATAGGAAATTGCTGATAAAAATATGCCATCCCCTGTGATGCCCCAAACACTAAGGTAACCATCGGTTAGAGAATATTGACATACACACAAAAAGGTAGAGCCCAGAAGAAACCAGTTGCTAGACCTAAAAAACTACTTCCTTTGGTATTTTATTTTAATATAATGGTATATAGGAATAGTGCTTCTGTCGGTAGATTTAATGAAAAAGTTTTTTCATCCTTGCTGACAGATCTTGGTCTTCATAGTTATACATAAAGCATCCTTAAACACATCTCATCAAATTAACTTTTTAACCTCCAAAGTTATTATTACAACTTAAACTAATAGTCTTCCTAGTAAATGGAAAAAATGGAAATGTTCTTTCAGGAACATTAAGGGGATAATAATCAAAAATTGATGTGATCTTGGCATGTATTAGTGCTTGATAAAATTTTATTGAGTGAGATATTTAAATTTATGATTCTCCATGAGGAGAAGGTTGTTGTGGGCTATGGCAGAAGAAAAGGTAATAGAACAGAAAGCTTGAATCACAATATATTTACATTTGATTATACTCTAGGTTTTATGTCTACATTAATAGTGTTTGCATTTTATTTTTTATTTTTTTTAAGTTTATTTATTTAAGTAATGTCTACACCCAAAATGGGGCTTGAACTCACGGTCCTGAGCCCAGGAGCCTCATGCTCTTGCTGACCGAGATGGTCAGGTGCCGTAATAGTGTTTACAGTTTAAGTACTCCTGTGTGGTTGAGCTGTTTTACAGAAAGTTATACAAATCAAACTAATTAAATATATTGTTAGATTTCGTGAGTTTGAGCCCCCTCTTGGGCTCTGCACTGACAACACGGAGCCTGCTTGGGAGTCTCTGTCTCTCTCTGCCCCTCCTGTGCTCGTGATCCATCTCTCTCTCTGAAAAATAAGTAAACATTTTTTTAAAAAAAGCATACTTGAATAGATGTCAGTTGTATTCCATGTTCTGTTGGGACAACTTTTTTTTTTAAGGCATTGCTTAATGTACAATTTTAAGTGGTGAATAATTAGGAGTTCATTTTTGCTTCCATGTTGGTATTTTAGAGCTGTAACATATCTTAAATACAACATACGGGTTTAAAAATAAAAGCATGAGCAGTATTCACCACTTTTGCATTGAAATTATGGACTAGATTTGATATAAATTATTTAAAAGTGAGTCTGGTCTAGCTACTATTTTTACGTTGATTATTCTGTAAACAAAAGATGAATGGTTTCTATCATCCTGTCAAAAGCAAGGGGACTAAGCCAAGTGCTTACTGTCCATTTCAACTTATCTTTGCCAGGAATTTTAATTACTTTTCCAAGTAGGCCCTAGAGCTCTGAAACCTGAGTTTTCTAAGGAAGTAAGAAATGGAGAAGAGGTAGGACTCAGGATGTTATGGAGGACACATTGTTAGTAAATAGTTTCGTTGCTACTTCTTAAAAGAGGCACGGAGACCTATTTGAAAATGTTGCATGGTTGTCCCTCCTTGTTTCCCCAGTCTTTATAAAATCATGAAGCATGGGGAGGGTGGGGCGTATCATTAACTTGGAAGGCTCTTGGCTACAGATTTTGTTGAAGTTAAGTGCTAGAAAACACCAGGCACCATTTACTTGATGCTGTCTTGGTGTTGCTATCAGTGGTGGAAATACTTGAGCATAAGACATTGGATCCCAGAGGTTGGCAGGTTGATCATAATTTTCTTGTCCCACCCAAAAATCTCACAGTGCTGCTATCATAGCCATAGTTGGCTAATTTAGTATCTCTGTGGATGAGGAGTGATTTCTTTTTTTTAAGTTTATTATTATTATAATTATTATTATTATTATTATTATTATTATTTTAAGAAAGAGAGAGGGAGGGAGGGAGAGAGCTTGAGCAGGGGAGGGGCAGAGGGAGAGGGAGAGAGAGAATCCTAAGCAGGCTCTGTGCTGTCAGCATAGAGCCGAAAGTGGGGCAGAACTCAGTTCAAGAACCATGAGTCAGACACTTAACCAGCTGAGCCCCCCAGATGTCCTGAAGAGTGATTTCTCCTAGCACCTTGGCTTCTTAGGAAGGTCGAAGTTGGAGGTGAGTGGATACTATCTTGCCTTCCTCTTATCTCTCTGGATGGTATTCCTTGTTACTTGCATATCAGGTGAAGAAAGAAGAAAGCACAAGTTGTTATATTATAGTTCATAATATTTGCTCTCATTTCTAAGGACTAGCATAAATACAGAAAGTATTTTCTCTCCTTCCAATCCAAATTTTATTCATCAGTTGTATTTATATATGTAATAGTGATCATCACAGAAATCTTTACTTTTTTAATGTTTATTTATTTTTAAATTTTCTAAATGTTTTTATTATTTTTGAGAGAGAGAGAGAGAGAGACAGAATCTGAAGCAGGCTCCAGGCTCTGAGCTATCAGCACAGAGCCCAATGTGAGACTCGAATTCATGAACCATGAGATCTGGACTTGAGCTGAAGCCAGATGCTTAATGACTGAGCCACCCATGCGCCCTATTTATTTATTTTTGAGAGACAGAGAGAGAGAGAGAGAGAGAGAGAGATCATGAACGGGGAAGGAGTAAAGAGAGAGGGGAGAAAGAATCTCAGCAGTCTCCACACTGTCAGCACAGAGCCTGATGTGGGGCTTGAACTCATGAACCGTGAGATTGTGACCTGAGCTGAAACCAAAATTTGTATGCTTAAATGACTGAGCCACCCAGGCATCTCCATCACAAAAATCTTTAAGTGAAAAGCTTTATGAACTGATGGCCTTTCTAAGGGGATTTACTGTGGTATTAGTTTTCTTTTCCTCTGTTATTGCATTGACTTTTTAAGGCATTATTCTGATTACTCTTCTTTTGCTTTGCTGAATTTTGACTTTTAATTATGTTTTTATTATGGTATTAAGAGGATTTGCATTTATTTTTTCCTTCTGACATGAGACATACTATTGGGGATAATCTAATTCTGGTGGTTTATTTTTAAAATTATCTTTGGGGTAACTTTTGAAGTAGAAAAAAATAAATTAATGCTATCCGTTCTCAGCTCTTAAAATAGGTTGTTAGCCAAACTGTTTTGGTTTTGTTTTGTTTTTTTTTTTAAATCTACACAATTTTATTTATTTATTTTTCAATATATGAAATTTATTGTCAAATTGGTTTCCATACAACACCCAGTGCTTTGGGTTTTTTTAAAGATTTTATTTTTAAGTGATCTCTACACGCAATGTAGGGCTTGAACTCATGACCCCGAGGTCAAGAATTGCGTCCTCTACTGACTGAGCCAGCCAGGCTCCCCAAACCTATGTGATTTCTTGATCCTAATATTTTTCTTATCAGGAGGGGAGAACATTAAGAATTTTTTTTTTTTTTTACTGCAATTAGCTTGTAATTTACTGTGTTACTTTTCTTTATTTTTGTCTGTTCGCAAGTACATGTTCCATGTTAAGATCTGAGGATACTGATGGGATCAGGACCATTCTCTCCCATTTATGAGCATAGACATTGATTTAGTAAGAGAATGATGATTTGGAGCAGTTAATTTTCAGCCCCCCCCCCCCCCCCATGAAAATGCTTTAATGGTGGTGTCTGTACAGCATATGAGATCACAGCAGGAAAAAGAGCAAGAGACATGGCTACACACAGAGACGTAGCTATCAGAGAACTGGTTATGAGTGAATACAGAGTTCACACAGCGTCCACGTTTTATTGGGTATCAGCTCTAGGCCACCTCTTCCTCTGCCTCCTCTTCAAACTCACCTTCCTCCTTGACTGTGGTGTCCTGGGACTCAGACACCAGGTCACTCATGGTGCTCTCTGCTTGGTAAAGTCCATCTCATCCAAACCTTTACCTGTTTACCAGTGCGGGAAGGGCTTATGCCAGAACAAGGCTGTGAACTGCTCTGAGGTACATGTGAACAGCTCCTCAATGGACGTGCTATTGCTGATGAAGGTGGCAGACATTTTTAGCCCCCCCCCAGGGTGGGGTGGCACAGCTGATTTTATATTATTGGAGATCCCACTCCACAAAGTAGTTGTTGTTCTTGTTTTGGACGTTAAGTGTATGTTCGTCCACCTTCCTTTATGGACATGTGGCCCTTCAACACTAGGGTTACAGTCAGGTAGTGGCTGTGGAGGAGGTCCCAGGTGGTCATCATGTTCTTGGCATCGAACGGCTGCCGAGTGAGGTCTGGCACCATCAGGGCCCAGTACCGTGGCTGCCTTGGCTGGTCAGTGAGGCAAAGTCCCACTGCACTGAAGAAGTACAGGTGGGGGAGGGGCACCATGTTGACAGCCAGTGTGTGGAGTCAGCACTGAGCTGGCCAGGAAAGTGCAGGCAGGTGGTGACCCCCCCACCCATGGTGGTTGACACCAGGTGGTTGAGGTCCCTGTAGGTGGGTGTGGTCAGTTTTAGGGTTCTGAAGCAGATGTCACAGAAGCAGAAGCAAGGCCTTGTTATCGGTGCGGTAAGTTTCATCTGTGTTTTCTACCAGCCGGGTGGACCCAGAGGGTGGCATTGTAGGGTTCTGCCATCTGTCCAACACCTTGACTGAGGGCACCACGCTGAATGTGTTCGTGATCCTTTCGGGACACTCCTCCCGTATCTTGCTGATGAGGAGGGTACCCATCCCAGACCCGGTTCCCCCCTCCCCCACCCAGGGAGTGGGTCAGCTGGAAGCACTGCAGGCAATCACAGCTCTCAGCTCCTTCCTCACAACATCCAGCACCCAGTCAGCCAGCTCTGCACAGTGCATGTAGGGCCCTGGACCCAGTTGTTCCCAGCACCACTCTGACCTAAGATGGAGTTATCTGGCCTGAAGATTTGCCGGGAGGGCCTGGAGCACACGCAGTCCGTGGTACCGGGCTCCCAGGTCAGTGAGCATAGTGCGAGGCACGTACTTGCCACCTGTGCCCTCTTTGTAATACATGTAAATTTGCTCCAGCTGCAGGTCGAGGTGGCTGTGGTAAGTGCCGGTAAGGTCCGTGCCACGCTCGTTGCTGATCACCTTACAGAACTTGGTGCAGATGTGGTTGCTGCCCTGGCCTGTCTGCAAAGTGCAAGATCTCCCTCTTGGCGGGAGTGTTGGTGGCAGTGTGGGCAGAAGGACCGGCGCAAGAGCAGACCAGTGGGTGTGCAGAGTGCTCTTCAGTTTTGTTTCATTTTTTTAAAGAGTTTTTTTTTTTTTTTTAATGTTTATTTATTTTTGAGAGAGCACAAGCAGATGAGGTGCAGAGAGAGAGAGGAGGACATAGAATCCAAAGCCGGCTCTGTGCTGACAACAGAGAGCCCCATGTGGGGATCCAACTCACAAACTGTGAGATCACAACTGAAGCCAAAGTCGTATGCCCAACCGACTGAGCCACCCAGGTGCCCCTTCAGTTTTGTTTTAAACAAAATTTACATTACATTAAGTTTGCCTTTTCAAAATTAGAGAATATTTTGAGATGTAATTCACATACCACAAAATTCACCTTTTTAAAGTATACAGTTCATGGATGTTGACTATATTCACAAGGTTTGAAACCATTATCACTATCTAACTGCAGAACATTTTTATCACCCAAAAAGAAACCTGGCAGTTTCCGTTAGCAGTCAGTTACTCCCCCTTCTTCCCTTCCCTAGCCCCTGGCAACTACTAATCTTTGTCTCTCTTGGATTTGCTGTTTCTGGACACTTGATATAAAGGGAATCATAAAATATGTGGTCTTTTGTGAGTGGTTTCTTTCACTTAGCATACTGTTTTCAAGATTCCTCAGCATTCTGGCGTGTATCAATGATGAAATTATGAAGTGGGATTTGTGAGCAAACGGCTAAGAAAGAATTCTTGAGACCTTTCTCTTTTTTTGGTGCAAAAAGGTGATTTTATTATAGGGGGACAGGACCTGGGGGCAGAAAGAGCTGCCCTGGAATTGTGAGGAGTGAGTGATTATATATATTTTTAAGTTTGTGGAGGAAGATGGGTAGAGATAAAGTAGGTTTCTAAGGAATTTTGGAAGCAGGACTTTTAAGAACTTGAGGGGCTAGCTGCTGTTAAGATAAAATTACTTTTAGGGGCGTCTGGGTGGCTCAGTCGGTAAGCATCTGACTTCAGCTCAGGTCACGATCTCGCGGTCCGTGAGTTCGAGCCCCGCATCGGGCTCTGGGCTGATGGCTCAGAGCCTGGAGCCTGCTTCCGATTCTATTCTGTGTCTCCCTCTCTCTCTGCCCCTCCCCCGTTCATGCTCTGTCTCTCTCTGTCTCAAAAATAAAAATAAACATTAAAAAAAAATAAAAAAGATAAAATTACTTTTAGTTTTTAATAAAAAACATTAAGGCACTAAGGGAGCCATGAGTTCCTTGAGGAAGGTCACGCTCTGCATGTTTTAGGTGTCTGTCACTGGGCTGCAGGCTGTAAGGAGATTTAATTTAAGCTACATCTCTCTTGCTTTTGTTTTCCTCATCATCAGTACTTTTTTGGAAGGGGGATATACCCTATTTTGTTTATCCGTTCATCAGTTGATGAGCATTTTGGCTATTGTAAGTAATCCTGCCATGAATATTCATGTACAAGTTTTTCTGTGAAACTGTGCTCTTGGTTCTCTTGGGCATATACTTAGGAGTGGAATTGCTGGATCTTTTTATAACTCTGTTTAACTTTTTTTGGAGGAACTGCCAAACTTTTCCACAGTTGCACCGTTTTACAGTCCTATTGGCAGTGTATGAGGGTTCCAATTTCTCTACGTACTCAACAACACTTGTTACCTTCCTTTTTTATTTTTTTATGGCCATACTAGTGGGTTAGAAGTAGTATCTCTTGGTATGATTTTGCATTTCTGGGATGACTAATGATGTTCAGCATCTTGTGTACACTGCTCATTTGTGTATCTTATTTGGAGAAATGTGTATTACAAGTCTTTGCCTGGGGCGCCTGGGTGGCTCAGTTCGTTAAGTGTCCTATTCATCTCAGGTCATGATCTCATGGTTCAGGAGTTCAAGTCCTGCGTTGGCCTTTACACTAGTGGTACAGAGCCTGCTTGGGATTCCCTCTGTCTCTGTCTCTGTCTCTCTCTGTCTCTCTCTGTCTCTCTCTCTCTCCCCCCCCCCCGCCCCTTCCTCACTCGCATGCACTTTCTCTCTCTCTCAAAATCAATAAATAAACTTAAAAATAAATTTTAAAGTCTTTGCCTATTTGTTTATTATTTTAAAGTAATCTCTACACCCAACATGAGACTCAAATTCATGACCCCAAGATCAAGAGTTGCATGTTCTACCAAGTGAGCCACCCAGGTGCCTCTGTGCTAGTTTTTAAATTGGATTTTTTTATTGGCAGGTTTCTCCTTATCAGAAGTATTTACCTTATTTTAAATATCATCCCCTAATTACTAGCAATATAATAGAGAATTGTTCTTGAATATAAAGAGTTTGTTGATGTTAGAACAATAAAGTTTATAGTCAGTATACAATTAAAAATCTAAGACTGTGTACAATAGAAAATTCCTAGTCCTCACAAACTTTGGCTATTTATTTTTTTTTAAGTTTATTTTTGAGACAGAGAAAGAGAGAAAGAATGAGAGAAAGAACCAATAGGGGAGGGGCAGAAAGAGTGGGGGACAGAGCCTCTGAAGCTGGCTCTGTGCTGACAGCAGACAGCCCAACACAGGGCCTGAACCCACGGACCTCGAGATCATGACCTGAGCTGAAGTTGGGCACTCAACCGACTGAGGAACCCAGGCACCCCACAAACTTTGGCTATTTCTGAATAACAGAGTAAAATGCATACTCAGTTGTTTACCTAAAGAAATGTGCTTATTTATTTTCTGTTAATTATACTGTCTCATCTGGTAGGATTTAGAGTATGCAGAAGTAGTGGGCTGGTAATGAGAGGTTTAAAAATTGCATTATAAGGTAAAAGATTTAGGATTTAACTCTAAAATTAGAAATAGTAAGTAACATTTAAAGCTAGAGTTTAGGCATTGATCCAGGGTTTTCTGAGACTTACTGTTAATAACTAAAAAAGGATTTAAAACATAAAGGAATTTTCTTGCTGTTTAAATAGGACCCAACCAAGAAAAAAAAAATGAGTGGTGCGAATACTTGTAACATTATGGGTTTCTTGGCTAGTTCAGCATTATTTTCCACATGCTTGTTGTATTTGTGTGAATTATGAGGTATATTTTGGTACATTCTGTCATGTATAAGGCTTTTTGGGTCTTTTGTAGGGTTTTTTGTTCTTCCATCCATAGTAAATAGAAACCAAGAATGACTTTTTAAAAAAGTTTTTTTTTTTTAATGTTTATTTTTGAGAGAGAGAGAGACAGAGCATGAATGGGAAATGGGCAGAGAGAGAGGGAGATACAGAATTCAAAGCAGGCTCCAGGCTCTGAGCTGTCAGCACAAAGCCCGATGTGGGTCCTGAACTCACAAGCGTGAGATCATGACTTGATCTGAAGTTGGATGCTTAACCAACTGACCCACCAAGGCACCCCCCCGAAGAATGATGTTTAAGTGCCTTTAGGTACTGCCATCCAGTACATTTGTGAATGTTGCCCCTTACTTAGGCCTAATCATAGCTCTGACTCTGCTGTTGCTTAAAAACAGCTCATTTCAGGTTGCTTGGGTGGCTCAGTCAGTTAAGCATCAGACTCTTGATTTCAGCTCAGGTCATGATCTCACTGTTCGTGAGATCAAGCCCCGTCTTGGGCTCCACTGCTTTGGATTCTCTCTCTCTCTCTCTCTCTCTCTCTCTCTCTCTCCCCGCCCCCCCCCCCCCCCCACAATAAATAAATAACCCCAGCTCATTTTTCAGTGGAAGACCATCTTTAGAACGACTCAGGGGAGAGGAGTGATGAGGCCTTTTTGCTGGGGTGTGAACTCATAAGAATTTAAACCTGCAGGGTGTAAGTGTCTTTAAACTATCTTCTTTTCCCTACTCACTAGGAATATAAATTCCACTTCCAGGAAGTCTACCTGTCTTTTAGGCCCCATAGGTCCCTATTATCTAACTCCCATGATACCCTGGACTTCACTGCAACACTCACTTCACTGGAGTCCCTTTTATGCTGGGTTTCCTCACTAGAATGTGAGCTCGAGGAGGTCCTCATTGCATCTGCCTTGTTTCCCACTATATTCCTCATGTCTGGCACACAGTGGAACTCATCAAGTGAATAAATGAGTGCCTCGATCTGTGAACTGTTGGAACAACTTTACCCATTAAAATAAGAGAGGGGCACCTTAGTGGCTCAGTTGGTTAAGCGTCCGACTTCAACTCAGGTCATGATCTCACAGCTCATGAGTTCCAGCTGCGTGTCCAGCTGTGCTAACAGCTTGGCGCCTGGAGCCTCTTTTCAGATTCTGTGTCTCCTCCTCTGTCTGTCCCTCCCCTGCTTGCACTCTGTCTCTCTCTCTCTCAAAAATAAATAAACATTGGAACGCCTGGGTGGCTCAGTTGGTTGAGCATCCGAGTTTGGCTCAGGTCATGATCTCACAGTTTGTGGGTTTGAGCCCCACATAGGGCTCTGTGCTGACAGCTCGGAGCGTGGAGCCTGCTTCAGATTCTGTGTCTGCCTATCTCTCTGCCCCTTCCCCACTCGTGTGTGCTCTCTGTCTCTCTCTCTCAAAAGTAAAAATAAACATTAAAAAAAAATTTTTTTTTAAACATTAATAAAAAAACTTGTTAAATTCAAGTTTGCTTCTCTTAGAACTACAGCTGTGTATGATTTCTGTATGGGAGAGTCCTTAAACTGTTGTTTAGGTAAAATACCATGTATTTCTTTCTCATAGCAACAGTATAGATAGGACACAGTGGAATGTAGTAAGGAGTCATCACAGCCTTTATGTTAGATGTGCTGTATTTCACTGGCTGAATCTGGAGGACAGAACATTATTAGCATGTATTTGTAGGTACATATTAAAAAAATAGAAAGTGATCAAGGCCAAGAGGTACCACAGCAAATTGTGATATGCAAAGTGGGAACGTAGAAGAGTTTTAGGGTTCTTTTAGGGACCCATGACAGAGTCTGCTTGGAGTATGCAGTGGAACATGGGTGATAAGGAAAGTGGGAGCCAGGGCACAGTGGAGGGGATGGGGGGCGGTGGAAAGAGAAAGGCCACCCGGATTTTCAGATGATTGGATTATTCCTCTCTCAGGGCTGGAGACCTGGGTGGTTTTAGGTAGTTTTGTACTAAACTCAGTACTTTATATGGCATGCATAGGTAATTGTATAATTCTATTTGGAAAAAAAAAATGCCATTTAAATCTTATTTAGAGATAAGTGAAATTGATCAGAATTGTCAAGAAAAGAATCAGTCCCAACAGGTATTTATTATCTGTCATAGACACACAATCAGAGGATCCCCCTACCCACCACACGGAATAGCATAGTAGGGAGAGAGCCAAAGGTGCCACTGCATCCCAGCCCCTCCGCCTTGTTAGCGAGTGCCCGATTTGTTTGCTGGCAGAGCCACATTAATGGCCATAGATATCCCCCAAAGTGTAAAAACATATATACTTAGGGATTCTGTTGTTTACCAAGTTATTCTTCACACAGATGGTGGTCACTAAATACTTCTTGCAGGTGGTTACCTCTCTTTTTTTCCACCCGGTATTATTTTATTTTAAACACATTTCTTGATGGAGCCTAAACTTAAGACCAGCACATAGAAAATAAGCCAGTGTTGGGAAGCCTAAACAGTGAGGTCCTGGGTTCATCCCAGAGTGTGGAGCCTCCATAGTCATAGTGGGTGTTTTTTGTCATTTTTGTTTTTGGTTGGAAATAGTATTAGTACATGATTCTAAAGTGATGAATTTTTTTAATTAAAAATATTTTCTAATGTTTGTTTTTGAGAGAGAGAGAGAGAGAGAGAGAGAGAGAGAGAGAGAGAGACAACCCTAATGGAGGAGGGGCAGAGAGAGACCGAAGAGACACAGAATCTGAGGCAGGTTCCAGGCTCTGAGCTGTCAGCACAGAGCCCATCGCGGGGCTCAAACTCATGGACCATGAGATCATGACCTGAGTTGAAGTTGGATGCCCAACCAACTGAGCCACCCAGGAGCCCCTAAAGTGGTGAATTTTAATGGAGCAAAAAACTTTACTTGGAAATGTTTGTTTTTTTATCCTCACCAAAGAGAAAATGGGGGTTTCTGAGACCATTGGAATTTCTTTGCTCTGTTATCTCTTCCCCTGGTGTGGGATGATCAAATTCCACATTTCCAGGTTGCTAGGAGACAGGCAGCCTATCTTGCAGATATTGGCACATAAGATCTCTTTATTCTTTGGACTTCTGTATTTCTCAGAATTGTCATGCTTCTTTTCTAAACCCTAAATTATGCAGAGACAACATGATTATATGACCCAGCTCAGGAAATATAAAACGGGTCAAAAATAC
Organism: Panthera onca; assembly: GCF_046562875.1. Taxonomy (NCBI): domain Eukaryota; kingdom Metazoa; phylum Chordata; class Mammalia; order Carnivora; family Felidae; genus Panthera; species Panthera onca. The sequence goes on along the minus strand of NC_138339.1, from coordinate 121,420,423 downwards.
CAAGCTAAGTTTAAATAAAGAACATTACTGGCTGCAGTATATTAAGGCATCATTCTTGCAAAGTCCATATTTGCCTCTCTTTGCTGCTGACTCTTTTGTGGCATTTTCAGGGCACAAAAGTGGTTATGCAGGAGTAGGCTGAGAATACCCTATCTAGAGATTCATATAATGTTAAAAGTATTGCAGGTGGGGGCACCTGTGTGGCTTAGTGGGTTGAGCCTCTGACTTCGGCTCAGATCATGATCTTGCAGTTCATGAGTTTGAGCCCCGTGTCGGGCTCGCTGCTGTCAGCGTGGAGCCTGGTTTGGATCTTCTGTCCCCTCTCCCTCTGCCCTTTCCCCACTTGTGTGCATGATTTCTCTCTCTCTCTCTCTCAAAAACATAAATCATTAAAAAAAAAAGTATTGCAAGTGAACCATGGCCCCAGGAACTCAATTTATGTGTTCTTAAAAAATAGTGTCTCAGGAGGGTGGGTGATGGGTATTGAGGAGGGCACCTTTTGGGATGAGCACTGGGTGTTGTATGGAAACCAATTTGACAATAAATTTCATATATTGGAAAAAAAATAAAATAGATTGTGAAAGATAAAAAAAAATAGTGTCTCAGTGTCATTTTTTTTTCCTTTTCTTTTTTTTTTTTAAATTTGTGTGTGAGATAGAGAGCTTGAGCAGGGGAGGAGCAGAAGGAGAGGGAGAGAGAATTCCAGGGGTGCCTGGGTGGCTCAGACTGACTTTGGCTCAGGTCATGTTCTCAAGATCAATGGGTTCCAGTCCCACATCAGGCTCTGCACTGACATCATGGAGCCTGCTTCAGATTCTCTCTCTCTCTCTCTCTCTCTCTCTCTCTCTCTCTCTGCTCCTTCCCTGGTCTCTCTCTCTCAAGTAAATAAATAAGCTTAACAAAAAAGTGAGAGAGAGAGGGAGAGAGAGAGAATCCCAAGCAGGCTCTGTGCTGTCACCAGGGAGCCTGATGCAGGACTGCATTCCACAAACCTTGAGATCATGACCTGAGCTGAAATTAAGAGTCAGACAGTTAACTGCCTGAGCCACCCAGGTGCTCCCAGGAACTCTATTTAAATAATTTACTGATGGGGGGTGGGGAGGTCCTAGGATCATGTGGCTTATAGCTATAGTTATTTATATTTATATTTATATATAATAAATATATAATATATAGCTATATTTATATTTATATATAAATAGCTATAGCTATTTTGCCCTATATGCTTTCCTTAAAAGGAAAACTCATCTTACATTATCATACAGTTTTTTGGGGAGGGCCTTAAGTTTAACGTTAGAATACTAGGGTTCAAAAAAATGTGCCCAGATGGTAGATGTTGATAATTTGGCACCAGAATTCTTCTGAAATTGAATACATTGCAGTATGTTTAAAAAAGTTTTTATTTATTCATTTTGAGAGAGACAGAGCAAGTGGGGAGGGACAGAGAGAGAGAGAGAGCGAGAATCCCAAGCAGGCTCCTCACTGTCAGCTTGGAGCCTGATGTGGGGCTCGACCCCATGAAACTCAAGACTGTGACCTGAGTTGAAACAAACAGTTGGACGCTTAACCAGCTGAGCCACCCAGGCACTCCTGAATACATTGCAGTATTAATCAGAAGTTTTTTGTTGGCTTCTGATTTTGAACGGCATAGGGGTTGGAGACTGAGATGGTTAGTTAAAATTTAAGAAATTCGGGAGCTCTCCTTCATGTTACCACCAGTCAGGCTCTCTGTTTTCCTGTCTGAATTCAACGTAGAGTTTTTTGTAGCAGTTGGTTTAGAAGGGTGTGTGTTTTGCGAGTGGCTCAGTTGGTTCCCTGTATCATGATGGCCCATAGCAGGACCCAGACCCCTGAGTCAGTTACATCGATAAATATGGTTATTACTTTACAGATGGACTCCCATTCTCAGCCAGTTCATCTTTTTTAAATGAGCTGTATTTTATTGTCACACTATAAGAATTAAATCTAATGTCTTTGTTCTATGAAGATGAGTTTGAGTAGATTGTCCAGACTGGCAATGACAGGAAGACACCCTTTTCATTGTGAGTTATTTGGAGTAACTGGGGCTGTAGATTTGACCGAGAAAGTCTCTGAGATAGGGAAAAGGGAGATTTACTGACAGAGGTTATTTGTAGAATTATGTAGAATTTAATGTTTTCGTAAATGTCTTAATTATTTAAGATTTAATTTCTATGTGCAGACTGAATATAATGGTAAACCTTGGTTTGGTATGATTTAGCTTTGTTTCAACAGATGATTATTGGATTGTTTTTCTAACTTAAAAAATTACACGAGTGGTAAATGTTCATTACCAAAAATTCAGTATACATATAAACAAGAAAAAGGAAAAATTCCCTTATGATTGTATCAGCTAGAGATAAACATTGTAAACTGTAGATGTCTGTCATTCTAACTTTCTTGTCTTCACTTAACTGTCTTTCAAAAGCAAATTATGTTTTGCCTGCTATTTGGTAAATTTTGCTATTTTTCATGTACGGCATAAATACCCATTCAAGCCATCACATTTTATTTTTATGGGTGCTTAGTAATCCTTTGTGAGATGACCTATAATTTATTTAAAAGTCCCCCATGATTGGAATTTAGGTTGTTTCTATGTTTTGCCGCAGTAACATTAATATCTACCCTTTTGCCCCTTTATTTCCTTAGGATAAATTCCTGAGAGTAGAGTACTTTGTTTCTTGCTTTAAAAAATATATATATATTTTTAATTTTTTTCAGTGAGAGAGCAAGAAAGAGCACGAGTGGGGAAGGGGCAGAGAGAGAGAGGGAGACAAAGAATCCAAAGCAGGCTCCAGGCTCTGAGCTGACAACACAGAGCTTGATGCGCGGCTCGAACTCACAAGCCGTGAGTGAGATCATGACCTGAACTGAAGTCGGAGGCTCAACTGACTGAGCCACCCAGGCTCCTGAGAGTAGAGTACTTTGTAAAGGATTTGTCCGTTTTAAGATTTTTGAAACACGTTGCCAAATAGCTTTCCAGAAAGGCCATTCCAGTTTTCAGTTTCTTCTCTAATTGGCTTTATACTTGGATTAAAATGTGCAATTTTTATTTAGTTGCAGAATGAGGAAGAGCCTGGAGAGCCAGAACAGGCTGTAGGTGACGCTCCTCCACCTTACAGCAGCATCTCTGCAGAGAGTGCAGGTAGGTAACCCGCAAGGTGACTCTTGAACTCATGAAATGCACTTAGCCAGAGACTTGTCCAGTGTGTGTTTGTCTTTGCCTTTGCTTCAGCTTTCCTTAAGAAGTCTTTGACGTTGTTTGTAGTTTGTAGCCGGAAGTGGAAAAAACTCATGTTACTTTTCTGAAAAACACTTAAAACTCCATCTCAGTGTGTCTTTTTTATGGAACTCCATTTCATTCCAATAGGCCCTTCGTAAAAAGGAAGTAGAAATTCATGAACTAGGTGATCACCTGATTTTTTGTTCTTTTTGTAGTTTCCTCATTAATTGTTTTGCTCTTTGTGATTTTAGTGCCTGCGACCTGGAACATAGTACATTTGATTGATTTGTGCTAGTGAATTCTTAATTTAAAAAAAAAAACAAAACCAAAACTAAAAGTCTCTCAGTTCTTTCATAATATTCCTCATAGTTCAAGCCCTCCTTGAATAATCTTTTGTCTTCACATTTTACGCCGGATTATCTATTTAATTTTCACATATATACATAGAAGGGATGGGGAAAAAGAAAGAAAATCTCAACAGTTGAGGACTTTTGGTAGTTTAAAGCTTCCTGATAAGCAGTTCTGCTTTAATTGCTGAAAATGGACCAGTTTTGATGGAACCTCTTCATTTTCTCTAAAAGAGAAATGTGGCATGAAATCGTGCATGGTGCCACCATTGAACCCATCCTACTGCCAGGGTAGATAGGCAAATTGAAGACAGCATTTATCCCAAAGAGCCTCATAATCCTTTTCAATACAGTATTTGGGCAGCTATTGTCAGTTGATGAGGGCTTACTTTGGTTGGTAGTCTCTGGGGCCCTGAGGCTGCTGTTTAATTAAGAAGAACATGGGTCAGAAAGTTTTTTCCCTCTACTCTGGCTTCAAATTTTGAACTCTGTATCCTTGTATTAAAATTCTTTTATTTATAAGCATCTAAAACTAAGAATGCTAACTTCAGGTTTTTGAGGAATTGCAGGGTGTCTCCTTGAATCAAATTAAGATGAAAACACCAAGACTTGGGAAAGAATTGCAAAGCCATGCCGTATTTACTCATTTCTACCCAGACTATAAGTACTAGTTATCCTTTAAATACATCCACTGAAAATTTAACTCATTAATAAGAAATTTGGTTCCTGTTTTTTTAATGATAAAAGTCTTTTATATTTAGCTACCCAGAATTATTAAGAGGTAATTTTTTCCCTGAATATCTGAGTTTGTACTTTCCGTAATTGTAAAAAGTTAGAACCATTTTTGAGACAAATCTTTTTCAAACACTTCCCTCCCTTATTCACTTATATCTCATATTCTTTGTTTACATTTTTTCTTATGATTTAGGGATTGCAACCAGAAACATTATCTGGAAGATATTCTGTTCTATACTATAGTGATGCCTTTGTTCATTGACATTTGTAGAACTTTGATTCAAGAATCAGATTCTCCCTTAGCTGTCAGATGGTATTTCCCATAGCTGTCCTTACAGAAGTCCCTTTAATCTTTCTCTTTTGTTGTTGTTAATCTTGCTGTGGGCCTCAACGGCAAAAAACAAAGCTTCTTGAGATTGGGTATAAAGTAGAGGTAAACTACTTCTAGAATAGAGCCTGAAGAATACTCTTATGAATAAAGTCTTTGGATTTTATAGCATTTCGTCTAACTACACAGAAGCCTTTAAAACAAACAAACAAATAAAATACATAAATAATACATAAAAATAAAATAAAATAAACAACCAAACTTTTAACTTCCTGAGTCTCTACTGAGCTCTTTGAGTTTCAGATGAGTGAAGTTTCAGGGAAATCTTTTTTAGGGATCATAAGTTACTCAAGAACATTAATTTTTTGTGTATGAACTGGGGTTTTCCATTTTGACTTTTTTTTTAAAAAGGAAACCTCTAAAATGGTTTAAATGGCCTTTTCCCCCTTTGTTGTTAAATTAACATTGCTAATTTTTTTTTTAGATAAATGCTATGTGTACCTGTTACTCCATTTATGAGGAAAGTGATGAGAAACAAAATGACACATGCATGTTGGTAGGGAAAAAAAAGAGCACAAGTCATTATTTCGCACACTCTACCTATTTTAATTTGTGATATATAAATTGAACAGTCTAACAAATATTGGTTGTTGTTGTTCTGAATATATTAAATAAACTTGAAAGATTGTCACTAAACTTTTCTTGGTAACTTAAAATGATGTGAGTATGTATATTGATGGATCCCATTACAAAATATTTTGAAATAGGGAAATAAACATGTTGTTAATTTTCTTCAACTTAAGGTGGTAGGTATCAGTTTTATTCATGTATTCAGAATTACTATGGCAGTAGGCTAATTTAAATTGTACATTTCTGTTTGTAATAACTTAGTTTGACTTGATGAGAAATAAAAAGAAATTTAATAGAAGATTATGTAGTGTTTTATAATGTATGTATCACATTAATTATATATGTATATATTACATTAATGTATATATTATAATGTATGTGTGTGCATGTATCTTAAATAGCAATTTTGACATGGAAAAAAACAAGTTCTTTAAATTGGGTTAGGTGGCAGCTTTAGTTTCAATAACACATTTTCCTATATTTTCTTCTAAAAGCTTTAATATTTTATTTTCATATGTAGATTTATATTCCATCTGATATTGTTTTTTTCTGTATAGTGTAAGATAGTGGTCAAGATGAATTTGTTTTTCTGTATGGATCGGCAGTTGGTACAGCACCATTTATTAAAAAGACCATTCTTTCTTCCCTGCCCTACAGTGTCACCTTTGTTGTAAATCAGATGACCATATATGTGTGGATCTCTTTCTGGACTCAGTATTCTAATGTTTATTTATTTTTGAGAGAGAGCGACACAGAGTGAGCAGGGGAGGGGCAGAGAGAGGGAGATACAGAATCCGAAGTGGGCTCCAGGTTCCAAGCTGTCAGCATGGAGCCCGACACAGAGCTTGAACCCATGCATGAACCGTGAGATCGTGACCTGAACCAAAGTTGAATGCTTAACCAACTGAGCCACCCAGGCACCCCTGGACTCATTTTTTTGTTCTTTGGTCTGTTTACTTATCCTTATGCCCATCCCCTACTATTTTAATTGTAGAGCTTTATAATCTTGGTATCTGGTAATGTAGGTCCTTCACACTTAACTGCTCTTCAAGATTGCTTTGGTTTTTCTTGGCCTTTTGCATATATATACATTTTACAATTAAATAGGCTTGTCAGTTTCCATAAACTGTAACAAAAGAAAACAGTAATTCTGCTAGAATTCTAGTTAGAATTGCACTGAATCTGGGATCAGTTTGAAGAGCATTAACATCTTCATAATACTGCTTCCAGTCTGTAAACATGATATATCTCTCCATGTAATTAAGATCTTATTTAATTTCTCTCAGTAGTATTTTGTAGATTTCAACATTGAGTACTTATATATTTATTACTAGACTTACTTCTCACGTTGTTGTAAAAAATGGTTCATATATAATTTTACTTTCTGTTTGTTGCTGGTATATGGAAATACAATTGATGATTTATATCCATCCAGAGACTTTGCTAAATTCATATATTAATTCTAATAGGCTGTCTGTAGATACTCTTGAATTTTCTGGGTCTATAATCATGTCATCCATGATTAGGGACAGTTATTTCTTCTCTTCTAATACTTCTGTCTTGTATTTCCTTTTCTTGCCATATTATATGAACTAGTAGGATCTTTAAGGTAATGTTTGATAGGAAGTAGTGACAGTAGGCATTTTTGTCTAATTCTAATCTTAGGGGAGAAAGCTTTTAAAAATTTGCAATTAATTATGATATTGACTCTAGGTATTTTGTAGAGACTTATGATCAAATTAAGGAAGTTTTATTCCTAATTTGGTAAGTGTTTTTATTATCAGTAGGTGTTGAATTGTGTAAAACGCTTTTTGTGTCCATGTGAATACAATAGAATTTTTCTTTTTTCTGTTAACGAGGTGAATTGTATTGATTGATGATTTCAGTAATATATTACAGTAAAATTGGAAGTTAATTACAATTAACCAGAAGAAATAGAAGAGAGAAAAATGTTAATCTTGATGAACTATAGGACTTTTTTCAAAATGTTTGTTTTTTTAAAAAAAATGGTGTAGAAATTTAATAGATTTTTAAATACATCTTTTCTAATAAATATTGAGTTCCTTATCATAGAAGTTAATGAGAATGAAGATACATTAAAAAGAGGAAATGAAAGATTTAATTCAGATAAATGATGGCTCTGTAACTGAATTAGTTACCTCAGTTCAGTTACCTGTAACTGAATTAGTTACCTGAACTGATTAGGCACATCATAGAAAACAGTACCTGGTAAAACTAATGGGTAAGAATCAAAGTGCCAGAATAAACTCGTGAGAAATGAATTTTAACTTTTTTATTAAGTTGGTTTTCCTCTTTATAATTGGGAGGAAACTATGGTATAGCTTACAGACACACAGGTGATGTATTTTTGGCTTAAATGTTGTCTTTATGCTACTGTTAATACTGAGTGCCTTTGGTGAACATATCAAGTGACAGTTGAAAAAAGTGTTCCAAGGCATTTGGGAGGGAAGGCAAAGTGATTTCAATGAATCTGCTTAAATAATTAAAAGGTAGATGAATTTAAAAATCATTCTCAATCTCTTATATTCTTATATGAACAGTTTGGTTCAATTATTCTGTATGTACCCTTAGAAGTATGGCTGGTTTTTGTTTTCCAGAGTTAGTAGAAATCATCTTTTTCCTGCGTTTAGCTAATGGTCAGTTAATTATGACTTCCTTTTTATTCTGCAGCATATTTTGACTACAAAGATGAGTCTGGATTTCCAAAGCCTCCGTCTTACAATGTGGCAACAACACTGCCCAGTTATGATGAAGCTGAGAGAACAAAGGCTGAGGCTACTATCCCCTTGGTTCCTGGAAGAGTAAGTCCAAATTACCATGTTACTTGCTGGCTGCTTTATGGGAATTAGGTTCTCTTCATTACCCACTTTTGATTTATTGCTTATGATTGTACTAATTCATAAACGTACAGTTAATTTTTTATTGTTTAAATTTTAGTTAACATACAGTGCAGTGTTGGTTTCACGAGTACAAGTCATTGATTCATCACTAACATACAACACCCTGTGCTCATCGCAGCAAGTGCCGTCCTTAGTACCCATCACCTGTCTAGCCCATCTCCCACCCACCTCCCTCCGTCAACCCATAGTTTGGTCTCTATCATTAAGAGTCTCTTGTAGTTTGTTTCCCTCTTTTTTCCCCCTTCCATGTGTTCATCTCTTTCGTTTCTTAGCTTCCACATACGAGTGAAATCATAAGGTATTTGTCTTTCTCTCATTGACTTATTTTGCTTAGCATAATGCATTCTAGCTCCATCTGTGTCACTGCAAATGGCAAGGTTTCATTCTTTTTGATGGCTGAGTAATATTCCATTGTGTGTATATGTGTGTATACACACACATGCACACATACCACATCTTTAGCCATTCATCAGTCAGTGGACATTTGGGGTCTGTCCATAGGTTGGCTATTGTTGATAATGCTGCTATAAACATTGGGGTGCATGTGCTCCTTTGAATTTGTATTTTTGTATCCTTTGGGTAAATACGTAGGAGTGCAGTTGCTGGATCATAGGGTAGTTCTATTTTTAGTTTCTTGAGAAAGTACAGCTATTTTTTTAAAAAACAAGTACATTTTCTTTTGGGATAACAAACTCTTACCTCTTCCTGAAAATGATGTGGTAAAAGTTACAAATCAGCAAAAAAAAATCACTAGTCAGGCCAGTTTAAATTTTCCCTGTATCTCTCCTTCCACCACCATTTTCTCAACTTTCCTGCCCTAACTGAAACGTCTTAGAGCAGGGGCTGATTTAGGAAATACACTGACTTTGCCTTGATCTACACATTTCATATTTTGGCGTTAGGTAGATAGGGAGATTTATGGAGAGAGTAAGTTCATCCTTATAGAATTAAACTTATGAAACTTATAACAGGGCCCCAGCAATTGTCTAGATGAACCTCATGTCACCAGCAGTCCAGACCACTCCTGTGTCTGTGAGGACATAGTGAATTCGGATCCTGTAGGTTGGGTGTGATGAAAGCCAGTGGGAGATTTTAAGGCACTCTTTGTTCTTGATGTCAGATCTGCAAGTGACTAGATGTGATTTCATAAATACTCATCCAGGTTAAAGCTGATGCAGGTAGGGCCTTGGGCCAGTATTGGGAAAATGTAGAGTAGGGGCAGTCAGGGTTCCAGACTCATCCCGAGAGGAAACTAGAGTGAACAATAAGAACAAAAACAGAGGTTTAGCCGGGACAGTGCAATGGCATAGGCCCCAGAAGTTCAGGCCTTAGGGTAGAGGACTGTTGACAGACCATACCTACTATGAGGAGTCCGGCTTCTAAAACCACTACTTGATAGAAATAATAGTTCATAAGCCTAGACTAGGCTGATGCCATATGGTAGTGTGTGCTCAGTTCTTGTAGTTTCCAGGGAGAAACTACCAACCTTCAAGGAGTTTATTGTCTAAGGACAAAACAGTCTTCATGTAATACTGGAAGCCAACGACATGCTTGGCATGTACTCAGTTTCTAGTATATTGTTTCCAGTTCTCACAACAACCTTGCAAGATAGAGATTATATTATCCCCATTTTACAGAATTGAGCCCAGAGAAATTAAGTAATTTGCGCAGTCATAATAGCTAATAAGTAGCACAGGTGAGAGTCACACCCAGGTATTCTAGACTCTAAAGTCCTATGTGTATTCTGTAGTTCCCTTAGATTATATGGTAACTGTCCCATGGAAATAGACCAGGAGATTAGCTCTGATTAATAACAGAACTCCTTAGAATACTTTTATTTGACAAGGATACATATTTAGGAACCTGTTAAACGTTATTTAGCAAACATGCATAGACCACTTTTTTTTCTTTTTTTTTTTTTTTTTTTTACAATGTGCTATGTATTTTGTAATGGATAGGTAGAAAGTTTTGAATAAGGCAGTACTCCTGCTATACAAGAACTTAAAGACAGCTGGGGAAAAGGCCCCCAAATACCAATATCTAAGCAGCACAGGTGCCGTGAGCATTAAGAACTGTGACTTTTTACTATGTGATTGTGGGGGAAATGGGATTTGAAGTGGATCCTGAGTTTTGATGGATAAGAACATTCCAAAAGGAAAAGTCCAGAAAGCAGACATGAATTTAGCCGGTGTGGGAAAGGGTCTATGAATGTAGTAATTGATTTTGCTTGAGCAAAGAGTTTGTGACCAGACTATAGGCTGTAGAATGTTTTGAATGCTAGGGTGAGGCATGTAGGCTTATGTGTGGGTCACACAGAATCTTTGTGAAAGTTTTTGAGCAGGGATATGATAAGACAAGTATGTGTTTTAGAAACATTAACCCAGCAGCAATTTGTAGGAGGAATGATAGTACAGATACCAAGGACAGGAAGAACAGTTAGAAGGTACCTACAAGGAGCACCTGGGGTGGCTCAATTGGCTAAGCATCAAACTCTTGATTTAGGCTCAGGTCATGTTCTCACAACGAGTTCGAGCCCTGAGTCAGGCTCTGCGCGTACAGTGCAGATTCTCTTTCCCTCTCCATCTGCTCCTCTGCGGCTTGTGCATGTGCTCTGTCTCAAAAGTAAATAAATAAATTTTTTTTTTTTTTAAAAGAAGGCACCTGCAGTATTACTAGAAATTACTTCCCTGTCTTTCTGTAGTATATCTTTGAGTATTTATGCAAAAACAAAACAAAACAAAACAACCCAATTAGTTTCTAATTAGGCAAGGCCTTATTTTTCCTAATATGAAGTCAGAAACTGGGTACTTAGTATTAAAAAAAAAACAAAACAAACACATTCTTGTAAAAATTTCTTCCTTCCTTCCTCTTTTGAGAGAGAGAGAGGGTGCAAGTGAGCGAGAGGCAGAGAGAGAGAAGCAGGGTTTACTTGAAGCAAGGCTTGAGCTCACCCAAAGCAGGGCTCACGCTCACCTGATGCAGAACTCGAACTCACAAACCGCAAGATCATGACCTGAGCCAAAGTCAGATGCTTAACCGGCTGAGCCACGCAGGTGCCCCTCCTTTTTTTTTTTTTTTTAACAGTTCATTTATTTTGAGAGAGAAAGCACTAGTGGGGGAGGGGCAGAGAGAGAGGGAGAGGGAGAATTCCAAGCATGTTCCAGTGCTGTCAGCACAGAGCCCGATTCAGGGCTCAAACCCATGAACTGTGAGATCATGACCTGAGCCAAAGTTAGACACTTAACCGACTGAGCATCCAGGTGCCCCTCTTGTAAAAATTTCTAACAGGAGACGAAGTGTGTTAAGTTTGAAATGGAAGCTGCCCCTTACATTTCCGTTTCTCCAGTACACCCTCCCCAGGTGAACCCTAGCTTGTTATGGATTTCCCAGCCTCCTTTCTGTCTGTGTAGGGTGAGTTTGGATTGTCCCTAAGGGTTTTTTTTTCCCTTTTTTTCCTTTTGTGCATTTGAGGAACCTTCATTGGACTGTGTACAAATCTGGCTTTTACTTTTAAGTGTATATTCATATGTGTTTCAGTATTTCAACACATAACATACATCAGTTGAAAAGGTGGGCCACATGGTTAATGGTGGTCAGGGTCCTGTTCCTCCTAGACTTGGAGTAATATGTTTTCAAGTTAGGATGGAAAGGATCCTCTCCGCCAATAAGCTTGGAAGTAAGGTTGTTTCAGACCTTTATGCTAAAGTGAACAAAATGGTTGTAAAGTTGAGCATTGGGCAGCCCCACAGCCTCTTCATGTGTGATCTTGCTATTCTTTTTCTCCCATGTCTTATAAAAATTTGAACTTCTTAATAAGGTCCTGGATTACTAATATCTGGGCCCTCAGCAGGCCCTGGGTTACTGATTCTAGAATGTAAGGCAAATTTAAGCCAAATATGTATTTTTCCTTTAGATATATTTGAGTGAATACTTCTCTTTGAACTTTATAATTTTTGAAGTGTATTCTTAAAGAACTTGGGTTATAAAATGAACAGTTCATTTAGAAAACTATAGAGATAGAAGAAAGATTTGCCTGTTCTCTAATTGTATCTTTTATTAAAAGACAAAATGAAATTTTTAACACATACTGAACCTTAATGCTCATTATTTTGAATTGAGCCAAAGCGGTAAATTTTCTCCTTGGTACTCACTTTTATTCCTTTCCTTATTTTTCTTGATGCCTTTCATTTGCCTACAAATAATTCATCTTGATTTTACCTTTCTCTTTTCATTTAGGATGAAGACTTTGTGGGTCGGGATGACTTTGATGATGCTGACCAGCTGAGGATAGGAAATGATGGGATTTTCATGTTAACTTTTTTCAGTAAGTAAATACACATAGTAGGACCACCTCTCACCAACCAGAGTGCTTTGAAGTATGGCCGTATCTGACTGAATTAAAGTGACTAGTTGAACTAATATTTTAATACATTGTATGCATTTGATGCCTCTTATTGAGATGTTCAGGAACTTAGTATACATTTTTCTTAATATTCCTTCTGTTTGTCTTCTCTTATATCTATAGAAAATATAACTGAAGTAGTTATGGGGATGCTGTATTTTTACATGAGCTAATAAGTAAGCCTCATCTTTTAGGTCTGCAAGGATCCTTGGCATTGCTCCTACTCAGACCTGACCTGTAGAGTAGGAATTGAAGACCTTAGTCTGATTGATTTTGCCTTTTTTTTTTTTTTTTTTGCAAGCTTCTATTTTCTGACAGATCAAAGTCAGCCGAATTTTTTTTCCCCTCCTTGATGTTATTTTGCATTTATCTGTTCCTGAGTGTCACTTAGAAGTGAGCAACCATTTTTTTAATTTGCGGTATTAAAAAGATTAGATATAAAGGAAATGCAGTGCTTTTAGAGGCGATGCTATGTAGCTGTCAAGATTCATAGAAGTAGGACGATGAATAACTTGAATCAGATTATTTTATTTACTGAAGTGTAACACATAAAAGGGCACAAGTCATAAGTATACAGTTTGGTGAATGTTAAGGCATTTTTGAAAGTGAATAGCAATAGATATGTTTTCTTGTTTGCTTTTGGGAGGAAGACAGAATGGATGTAGGAGGTAAGGGAAGTGTTATGGTGGATGGGCTGGGCTTTTATCCTTGGAAAAACCATTTAAGCAAAAGCAAGTGTAGAAGGCACTCTTACCATAATAACAGGACATGTTTGACATGTTTTGTTTTTTTTCTTCTCTGCCTTTACAGTGGCATTCCTCTTTAACTGGATTGGATTTTTCCTGTCTTTTTGTCTGACCACCTCAGCTGCAGGAAGGTATGGGGCCATTTCAGGATTTGGTCTCTCTCTAATTAAGTGGATCCTGATTGTCAGGGTAAGTTGTATACCAGAAAAGATAGACCTTTTGAGAAACAAGAAGTAGAATAAGTTTGAATATTTGACTTTTTTTTTTCATGTGTTGTTGCTTAGCATTATCTCTACATTTAAAACGATTTTAGGTTTGTCTTTATTCTGGCTTCATGAAGTTGAACCTAAATCATTTGCAGTTGGTTCATGCATGCAAGTCTTATACTTAAATCTAGTGAATATTGGTGGCCCCAAGGTATCTATCTTACAGGTTGTTCACAAGTTGCTTTCTCTGCTTTTAATGTTTATAATAGGATAATATGTGTGTTTGTTCTGAAATTAGTTGTTTTTATGACAAAAAGAAAGATAACACTTCTTTGGTGTCTCATTAAAAATAGGCATTCCTCTCACCCTCTCACTAATTCTACTAAAGTTTTAGTTTATCTTTCTTCTTCCCTCTTTCTTTCACTTTGTTTCTCCCCCCTTCTTCCCTCTCTTCAGAGCTCTCTTCCTCCCCTCCAGGGTTGTTTATCAGTAGCATCAGTGGTTATACCAAAATGTCTGGGAGCTGAAACTGTTTAACAAGTGCTACTCCATTAGGGGACTTTATCTCTACAGTATATTAGAGAGAAATCATCAGTGATCTGGGAGTTATCAGGTAGTCACAATTGTTGAAGTAATTTATACTTAAAAAAAATCTAGTATCTTAAAGTATACTGCGATTTCATATAAGTTTATTGCTTTTATAGATAAAATCAATGTATCCATCATAAATTGGCATTATAAACTAATTAATGGGTGTTGACTGACAGCTGGAGTTTTTCAAATTTATTTATTTTAACCAGTTAACATTTTTAGGATTGCAAGTTCCTTTGAGAGTCTGGTAAAAGTTAAGGACTTTTCCCCCAGATGGCTAATATATATTCATCTGAGACAAGCCTTCAGGTTAAGAGCCTGAGTCCGAAAGGGGTTTCTCGTTCCTTCTGTCTTAAATTGTTATTCTATTAGGAAATAAAATGCTATATTTTAACACTGAAACTGTGTTAAATTCTTGGACACTGAAGCCCCCAGTAGAAAACAGAGATAAAATTAGTTACCAATCTTTTTTTTAACTAAAATTTTCAGAGCTGACTAAATTTTAAAACTGAATTGAGTGAATCAACTTGTATCAGGATGGCCTGGTCTGTAACAGAAAACGGGTTCAACATGGCTTAGAAAACCGTGGAGCACATTTATTTCCCATGAAAACAAGCCCTGACGTGGAGGATAGTTAAATCAGGGTGTCATTGACATCATTAGGGACAGTTGCCACTTCTGGTCAGCATGTTAGTACAGCTGCTCCTCCCTCAGGGTGAAAACGGCCATAGCAGTTTCAAGGCATCACAGCAGAAGCACAGCAGTGCTCAGCAGAAGAAAGACAACTATTTCTTCTCTTGCTTTTCTCTCCACATGCAAGAAGACCTTAGCAGCCCTCAATTCCCTTTGGCCAGAATGTGCCATTATTTGGCAAAGGAGTCGAATTATTGTGTTGTACATGATAAAGCTTGCAAAGTGAAGGCATACCTGGAAGAATAGGAACAAAATAATTGGTTCTGTCACTGGGTAAGCAAAGTCAAAGGGTCATCAAAACGTATTTCTAGAAGGATGAATATTACATGGGCAAAAAAAAAAAAAAAAAAAAACCTTTTAAAAAATAAACAGACTTGAGCACTGCAAAACAAGGAGTCTATAAGACAAAATCATATCTCAAGATTGCCTTTCCATGAAAGGAAACGTGTCTGCATATGTCATAACCATTTCAGGTCAGTAATACATAAAATATTTTCATTTAAAAATTTGCAGGAGCTAAATGATAGCATTAGTATGCAAAAGTCTTGTGTTTTGTGTGCCCTTAAGTTGAAACGTGAAATTGTATTTGCTAAGCTGCTATAAAATTGTTTGCTTTATTTTTCAGTTTTCCACCTATTTCCCTGGATATTTTGATGGTCAGTACTGGCTCTGGTGGGTGTTCCTGGTTTTAGGTAAGTGCTTTTAACGTAGACAAAGGAGAGAAAAGATATTTTTAATTTTAGAAGTAAAATTGCTTTTAGTAAACCCTTATCTTGCTTATGATACAGTAATATATTACCAATAGTAAGTATAATTTGTAAAACATTTCTTAAAGGCTAGGTTGTTGTCACCATTAGAGTAACAAGCAGGTTAATAAAAGGTCTCTCAGTGGTAGGTTTTTCCTAACCCATTCGTATATACTTCTCAGGTTTCCCATGTGACCAGTGGGGCATGCTAATAGGACTTACTTTATAGTTTGCGAGTATTTTTCCCCTTGAGAGTATTCATGACAAAAGGGTTCACAAACTTAACCCCAAATTATTTATAGGTATATTTTAACAAATTGAACTAACTACTCAGGCATGTATGTGGCCAATCTTCAGTCAGATCTGTCAGCAAGAAACAAAATGTATAGTCTTACTAGACATAACTTCTGGAAGAATCATTATTGGGTTTCTAGAACTCTTTAGTTCAGTACTGGTGAGAATAAGAATGATTTTGCAATTAAAAGAATATAATATGCTAGGCATTTCAGGTTGTTCATCTTAAGATTATCTTTTTTTACTCTGTATTTAAAAATTTTTTCTTCTAAGACATTTTAAAGCAAAGAAATGAACAGTGGGGTGAATAGTTTTGACTTCTTCTTTCTTTGTGAAGAAAATATTTATGATACAATAACTGACCACCATCACTGTTGTCATTTCTCTAGAACCATAGCAGGATCATCCCGTTCAAGATAGTATAATTGCCTCGCCCACTTCTATGATATCGCTTTCTCCTGTCTCCTGTTTTGGGCCGCCTTGTTACCTTCTTAATCAAGATCCTTGGTGGCAACGCTACTAATGGGTCTAGTTAGCACAGTGTAGCACCCATGCCCAACAAGTGCTTAATATATTCAGGACCTACCTGCTTTGCCCAAGGTGATAGACCATGCATTGGTGAACCTAAATTTTACTTAGAAAATACAAATCTTATATCACACCATCCCCCACTTCCCCAGTAGCATCATCTATTCTACTAATAGTCTTTGGAATTCTAAGGAAAGATAAATCATAACCCCCCCCCCCTTAATCTTAAGGCACTTAATAATAAAAATGACCCATAGAAGAGTTACTTTGGAGGAATAGTTTCTTGGCTTGCTTATTCTTGAAAATGTATCTTTACGAAAAAGGGTGACTTTCCTTTATCCCCCAAGCCTAAATTCAGACAAGTCCTGAATGGACCAAAGGAGAGGCATTAAATATGTATTTTTAGGTTGATTGTTGATAACATAGATAATTTATAGAAACTTAATGAACTGATTTCCTTCCTTTATTAAAGTTTCTTGGGAGAAGAATTTACCATACTTGTAATTAGTCATTCTGTTTATCTTACTGCTTACTAGTAAGCGAAAAAACAGTGACACTTAGGATATAACTTGTGCATTTGGATCCAATGTTTAGATCATTTTGGGAATTTCTCTTGCAGAGAGAACCAATTCTTGGGTGTTTTGTTATTTTGTTTGTTGTTTTGCTAGGAACAAGTCTACACAGAGCTCTCAAGCTGGCACTCAATGAGCTACATCTAGCCTGTAGTTATAATTTGTTCTACAGTTATTTTCAGAGGTTTTTTTTAAAAATTAGTTGCCGTCACTTACAAATCAGGAGTTTCCATATAAAACGTCTCAATTTTTTTACTTTTCTTAAAAATTGGAATATCTAGCAAAACAGGCCTATATTTCCACCTGGCCCCCACCCTTTTACTGGAGCTGAGTTGTAGGCATCCACTCCATATTAACCACTCATTTCACCAGGATTCCACAACCCAGCACGTGATGGGGTAACCCCTGCTCTCTAGTCACTTACTACTTTTGCTGCCAAACAGAATGGGAATGAGGAGTGCTTGCTGAATGGGTACAGATTTTTTAGGGGTCATAAAAATGTTCTCAAGTTAAGATAATAGTTTTGGTTGTACAGCTTTATATTTCTACTAAAATTAAATAAAGCCAGTGAATGGTATACATTAAATGAGTGAAGCTTATGGTATGTGAATTATATCACCATAAAGGTGTTTTTAAAATGTCTCTTAAGACCCAGGGAAGAGCTCTGAAGGAGGAAGGTCAGAAGAGAGTGAGCTGTCATTAGAGGGGGCATACCCCCTTCCCGGGGGGAGGAGGGGGTTGGTTGTTACAAGAGGTGAAAACTGAATGTAAATAGCTTTCGGTGTAGACTTAGAAAATCAGCCTCACTCCTTCAGTGCCTGGGAAATAAAGGGCAGAGTGAACCCTACTTGTATATATATTTTTAAGAATAGAGAAATTAAATTTAGAGTTGAGAATGTAAGAATTGCTGTAAAAACAAAAACAAAACGAAACAAAATATAAAAAGAATTGCTGTAATAGGTTAAGGGGATCCTGACACCTAGTGGACAGCATATGTACAGTTGACAGAAAAAAAAAAAAAAACCTTGACAAGAGGGATGGGGTTTTTTTTGTTTTTTTTTGGTTTTTTTTTGAGAAAAATATTTTATAACCTGTCTTTTTTGGGGGGCTTAATTATTGAAATACTGTTTTGGAACCCAGAAGGTAAGTTTTCATAATGCCTTTCAGTGAGGTTATCAAATAATAGAGGTTTAGCTCTATCTTATTTTTTATTTCCCTTTTAGACCAATTAGATTCTGAATGTGCAAAAAGACTTTCATTTGGGCTCTCAAGATTATGTCTTCTCAATGAGAAATGGAAAATTTTGTATGGAAATCCTTTGGAAATTGCTCATGTTTTGATAACTTATAGCAGAAAAATGATGATATAGTGCTATCAATAGGGATATTTCTGTGGGGAGGGTGTACTTAATACAGAAATTATAAATTCATTCTTGATTTTTCTTTTTTAAATCAGGTTTTCTCCTGTTTCTCAGAGGATTTATCAATTATGCAAAAGTTCGGAAGATGCCAGAAACGTTCTCAAATCTCCCTAGGACCAGAGTTCTC
This sequence comes from Panthera onca, assembly GCF_046562875.1. Lineage (NCBI taxonomy): Eukaryota > Metazoa > Chordata > Mammalia > Carnivora > Felidae > Panthera > Panthera onca. The sequence goes on along the minus strand of NC_138339.1, from coordinate 121,401,896 downwards.
TTTATTTATTAAAGGTATTACACAAAACGTTATTCTAGTCCCGGTATAATCATGTGATACATTGCCAGTTTTTCTCCACGATCAGAGTAGAGTATGCCCCCTGTAGTTGGAAATATAGAGAAGGTAAGGAAGCCATAGTCCTTGCCTTTTTGGCAGTTTTTAGTTTAGTTAAGGCGTGTTTTCATTAAAAGCTATTGAAATGGGCAAGTTGGAAAAACTACCATAGGAGAAAACATTATCTCATGTTCTGACAGTATAGAAGAGGCAGGGGTCTTCATAGTCTTTGGGAAGCTAGGATATTTGGCTGTAACTATGGGGTCCAGGATCTTTGAACCCTGAATCCTGAAGCCACTGCTTATTGTACCAGCTCCAGAGGATAGCATTGAAAAGGAGCCTTTTAGGCCTAATCACTTGGCTGTAATTACATAGGTCCCCCAATCCCCAGAGCTCCTATGGGAAGAAACCATTGTCTGCATGAGGAACTCCTTTTGCCTAGGCTACTTTACAAGCCCACTAAGGCTTCCATCTCTTAAAATTAGTCAGGAGACTTTCCTGGTGCCCTTCTTCACGTTCACACCCTGGCATTACCACTCTGGTGGTAAGGAGGGTCAAACCCAAGGAAAGGAAGGGGAACGGACCTTTACCTCTGCCTAGAAGAGGAGGACTAAGCCCTGCTAAGGCTCCTCTTTGATTCCTATGTGGTTTTCTCCAGAGCTTAGCTCCATCTTCCATCTTTAGCTGCAAAAAGGAAGAGCTATGGAATCTTGGGAAAGAGTATACCAGAGAGAGTCCTCTCTGGTAACAAGATCTGATAGGACTTCTTGGACTTCACTTTGTTCCTTTAAGTTTGGGATGGGTGGGTTGTGGAGAGGAATCTCAAACCACCCTAGGGGCTAGGTTAGTTGAAGATCAGACAAGGCTTTGGGGCTTTTTTTGTGTGTTTTTTGTTTTTAAAGATTTTATTTTAAAGTAATCTCTACACCCAACATGGGGCTTGAACTCACAACCCTGAAATCAAGAGTCACATGCTCTTCCGACGGGGCTAGCCAGGCACCCCCTGAAGATCAGACAAGGCTTTGTTTTAAAGGGTGTACCAGTTGACATCCATCTTAAGTGATACGCAGAAATTGGATAGGTTGGGGTAGATTTCAGAATCACCTAAAGCAGAGTGAAGAGTGTAACAGAGGCAAGGAAGTATGAAGCTTGCTCAAGGGACAGCAGTTTGATTATAGCATAAAGGAGTGTTGAAGGTCAAGGCTGGCAAAGCCAGCTTGAGACAATGGTTTCAAATATCTTGAGCACTAAGCCCATTTGCAGTGGAACAGTAGAATGCATAGAGCAGCCCTTAAAGTCCAGGGACATGTTGGTTCAATGCAAGCTAACCCTTTGTGAACATTAATTTGTTCTCTATTTGCTGTGGGTAGTCATAGTTAACAAAAGTAATCAGATGCTAAGAGTGGAGTTCTCTGTGTTGAAGATTCATGATAGTATCAGGATGTGTGCGTCTAGAAAAGAAACTACCCACCATAATTAATTTGCCAGGTGATGTGAGACAGCGTTAAAACTTTTTTTTTTTTTAATGGTTATTTATTTTTGACAGAGACAGAATGCGAGTGGGTTAGGGGCAGAGAGAGAGGGAGACACAGAAGCAGAAGCAGGCTCCAGGCTCTGAGCTGTCAGCACAGAGCCTGACGTGGGGCTCGAACTCACGAGCTGTGAGATCATGACCTGAGCCGAAGTCAGACGCTCAACTGACTGAGCCACCCAGGCGCCCCAGCATTAAAACTTTTTAAGCAACAGGGATGCCTGGCTGACTCAGTCAGGAGAGCATGCCCCTCCTGATCTTGGGGTCGTGGTTTTGAGCCCTGTGTTGGGTGTAGAGATTACTTCAAAACAAAATCTTCTAAAAAATAGGTAAAAGTTTTTAAGAAACAGAATAATATGAGAATTTCTTGAATATGACAAATTGCATTAAGCATTTCATATGTATAATTAAATGTATTTATGTAAATAACAGAAAGTTACAGTGATAGATGAGGTCAGATACCTGCATGGTAGAGTATATTCCTAAGGCATTTCTTACAAAAGTTAAAGCATGCAAAGAACTTAGGCTTGTATTGGTTAAAGTAAATTTCTTCAAGGCAGTTTGTACTTTGATTTGAAAGAAAACTTTGTTCCTTAAGAGTGCCACATGTGCTGGATTTTTTTTCTTTTTTTTTTTAAAAGAAATAAAACATTTGAAGTAGGTTTTATTGCGTGTTTAAATTTTTTTTTTTAACGTTTATTTATTTTTGAGACAGAGAGAGACAGAGCATGAATGGGGGAGGGGCAGAGAGAGAGGGAGACACAGAATCAGAAACAGGCTCCAGGCTCTGAGCCATCAGCCCAGAGCCTGACGCGGGGCTCGAACTCACGGACTGCGAGATCGTGACCTGAGCCGAAGTCGGACGCTTAACCAACTGAGCCACCCAGGCGCCCCATTTATTGCGTGTTTAAAAGTATGTGGCATATCCTGAATTTGAATTAGGTTACAAAGTCTGGACTCAGATGGACGTTGACACTGCTGGCCTAATGCCCTAATGTGTTTTTGTGTCTAGGACATCCTAACTTTAAGAGACTTATCAGATGTTCTGTGTAGTTTTATGAAGTTACTATTGTCCTCTTTTTTCTTTCCTCTCCATATCCATATCCATATCCATATCCATATCCATATCCATATCCATATCCATATAATTGGTAACTATTTCTAAGCCTCACATTTAATTCTTACCTGCCAAAGATTCAAAAGTTAATTCTTTTGGGTTGCCATGGTTCTCCTTACAAAGGGTGCCCAAATCACCCATAGATTTCCCCTAATCCATTGATGCCCATATATCCTGAGGGGACAGACTTCTTTCTCTCTCTCTGTCTCTCTCTGTCTCTCTGTCTCTCTGTCTCTCTCTTCCCCTTTTAATTCTTTTAAAGTGATCTCTGTTTCCAGTGTGGGGTTCAGATTTACAACCCTGAAGTCAAGAGTTGCATGTTCTACTGACTGAGCCAGACAGGTGCCCCCTTATTTCTCTTTTTTAAGAAATAATAGATTCTATAGGTCTAGGCAAATGGTAGCTTTGAATTTCTGAATGGACCAAGATCACACTTCTATTCTCTTCATTCTTCAGTTAGAAGGAAATTTCAATGTTTATTAGGGGATTGCACACCTTCCTCATCTTGCTTCTAACACATAACCAGTAACAGCCAGGTTCGGAAGAAAGCCTGAACTTCTCAGTTTTCCTGTATTGTTAGAGACTGTATTGAGTGGCTTTTGTTCATAGAAATTGGTATTGTCTTGTTTGGATTTTTAAAACTGTCTGAAATGTTTTATAGGAGTATTCTAAATGTAAAGCAAAGTATGGGATTATGATTTGCAGTAGGCAGTCCTTAGTACTAATGCTGATGGAATTGTGAAGGGACATTCTAGGCCCCTGCGATTCTCTGTATTTTGGGGTCAGAAGCCTTATTGTGCTTTAGGAGTTGTCAGAAACTTAGAGCATCTCCTGGTGAAGGGCATCTTAAGTTTCTTTTCTTTTCTATCTGACTTTGCTAGTCTAGTTGATTTGAAATCATTTCTGACATGCCCAGAGGATTCAGAGCTCTAAATTAGGGGTTTGGAGGCTTAGAGCCGCATTTAGAATTCTAATGACTTCCTTACTAATTGTCAGTATCCCCAGAGTGAATCTGAAAAGCCATAATATCCCATGGGACTGAATTTCCTTTGTCCATTGACAGGGATAAGAACTGTTCATCTAGATCCAAATGTAGAATGTTTCTCTAGTTGAGAGGAAATTTAATTTAGTTTGAAATTGTGCTAGCAAACCATCATGGAAGATGTGAAGATTTTATTTTCTTTCACTGAGACTTCTTAACTTTCTTTGATATATATGTCACTAGTTAAAAGCTAGCTGTAGGCTTACTTTTTGCCAGAAAGACACAGGTAGGTACTTTTTAAAATAGCTTTGCCGTAACAGAAAAATAACTTAATTCCCATGCTGTACTAAGGTATGCCATTTTCTGGAAAAGGGTACAAGAATAGTGACTTTTCTGTTCAGGTGACCCAAAATACAGGACACACAAACAAACAAACCTTGAAATGACCCCAGAAGGCCTCTTTCTAATCAGCCAAAGTAGATGTTACAAAAGCCGAACAGTGAGGCTCATGTACTGCTATCATAGGGGCAGCTCTCAGGTTCCCTTTTGGAGCTCATTTAAGCTTAAAAAGGAAATCTGGTCTCCTGCCCCACAGCAAGAAAAGCCAGAAGGAACTGCTAAATGTAGTCCCAGTGGCCTCAAGAAGTGAGTGACTGTGAGGAAGCAGAAAAACAGAACGTTCCTTCTGTATTGTTTCCAAAGAAACAGATACCTTTCAGAAACCTCTTTATCTGAAATGGTCAAAAATGTTGTGTTCATACTTTTTCTTATTTACCATTTTACTGGAAAATAAATTTTTATGGAGTACCACTTCCTCTGATGCTGCCAAGGAACTGAGGGTTTAGCTGCAGTAGTTGGAATGTGGTAGCACAGTGAACTGGTATCAGACGCTGCTCCAGAAGCACTTGTGCCTGTGAAGCCCAAAAGATTTTAAGTTGTTATTTTAACCACATATAAAATAGGAGGGAGGGGCACCTGGGTGGCTCCGTCGGTGAAACATCCGACTTCGGCTCAGGTCATGATCTCACGGTCTGTGAGTTCGAGCCCAGCGTCGGGCTCTGTGCTGTCAGTTCAGAGCCTGGAGCCTGTTTCGGATTCTGTGTCTCCGTCTCTCTCTGAGCCTCCTCCCGTTCATACTCTGTCTCTCTCTGTCAAAAAATGAATAAACGTTAAAAAAAAATTAAAATAGGAGGGAAAAGTTTGTAAGCCCTGGCATTAATGAGATAGGACGCTTTACAATTAGATAATGATTCCTGTGACCTGTACCTATTAGTTACCAGATATGTAAAATTTCCCCCCATATGATGCTATTTTTCCTTTTCTATGATGTTTCCCTTTCTATAAACTTCCCCCTCCTCCTTAATACTTCTCTTAATTTATTAAAGGAAGTTCACCCCAAGTTAAAGTTAAATTTGTTGGACTATGTTGTCAAGTAGCAAGACAGAGAGAGAGACAGTGTGTAAGCAGGGGAGGGCCAGAGAGACAGGGACACACAGAATCCGTAGCAGGCTCCCGGCTCTGAGCTGTCGGCACAGAGCCCGATGCGGGGCCTGAATCCATGAACCGTGAGATCATGACCTGAGCCGAAGTTACACACTTAACCGACTGAGCCACCCAGGCACCCCAGTGGTATTTTTGCTAAAAAAAGTTCATATAACATTCAAGAAGAAATGGTGGTTTTCCTCTTGAGATTAAATGATCTGTAGGCTGATGGTTCCTTTTGTTTCTGAAGTGATCCGATCTACAGTTTAGTAATGATGTCCAGAGTCCCTAACAGCCTTCTTTCCTCCAGTTGTGTTCCACCATTGTTTTTGTGACATCTTGTGAGTCAAGTCTGTCTGGACAGGCCTCCAGGTTTAAGAGAGCAGTAATAATTTTCATTTGGAGCCTGTATAGTAATTGAGATCACCCACTGTTAACCTATCTAGACTCCTTTAGTGGAATTTTATTGTTTGTTGGGTGGTTCTGACTTTGAGGGATCTAATCAACCTCTGTGGAAGCAGCATGATCTAAGGCAAGTGGTCAGATCATTACCTGGACTATATCATATGTTCTTGCAAATTCTAGTGTTTTAATGAATAAGAACTCTTACATCATTTTTCATTTGTTAATGGAAAGTAATAAAGCTGAAGTTACTTAAAATTGTAGTAAGTCTAGCCTCATTGCAAAAACCTCCACTTGACATAGGCCTGCTGATACACTTTTTGCTTCTGCTTGGTTTTTAGAGTTCCTTATGTTCTCATGTCTTTGTCACTGTACATTCTGAGGTCTCTCAATCTAAAGAAAAGTTGTTCTTGTGTCACTATTACTGGTTTACTTGAATACCAACTGAATTTGGAATTTGGAAAAATATGAACAGTTTAAAAAACCATATATTGGTTTCCTCTGTTGTAGCTTCTCTGCATTTTGTCAGCCTTTTAAAGATTTATGCAGTAGTCTAATCAGAAAAGATAGAAAAGAAAGGGCTAGTTCTAGCTTTTACAGTAACCTGGACAGGTAGAAAAGTAAGCTAAGGGTCTCCATATGAGCCCATCCAACTCTCCCTTGATGCATGATACCACACAGTTGTTTCTCAAATATTTATGAAGTAGTGTGTGTGTCTTCAGTGTTGTTGTGTGTTTTTTTTTGCATTAATGTAGGGAGTCACTTGTACGTTTTCCTGTTAATTCCATGAAAACCAAAATGATTAATTATGCCAAAACAGAAATACCTCAAAGTATTGTATGAAAACTGCATTTAAAATACAGAATATATGGGGCACGTGGGTGGCTCAGTCAGTTAAACACCTGACTCTTGATTTCGGCTCAGGTCAAGAGCCCTGAGTCAGGCTCTGTGTTAACAGCCCAGAGCCTACTTGGGATTCTCTCTCTCCCTCCCTCTCTGTCCTTCCCCTCATGCTCTCCCTCTTGTTCTCTCTCTCAAAATAAATAAATAAACTTAAAAATAATATGCAGTATATGGACATTGTTTTGAGAGTGTTTATTTCAGTCATGTATACTCCTTTTTAAAAATCAGTTTTTTGGGGTCCCTGGGTGGTTCTGTCCATTAAGTGCCTGACTTCATTCAGCTCAGGTCATGATCTTGTGTTCATGAGTTCGAGCCCGTGTCGGGCTCTGTGCTGACAGCTCAGAGCCTGGAGCCTGCTTCAGATTCTGTGTCTCCCTCTCTCTTTGCCCCTCCCCGGCTCACGCTATGTCTCTCTCTCTCTCTCTCTCTCTCTCTCTCAAAAATAAATAAACATTTAAAAAAATTAGTTTCTTTATCAAATTTTTTCAGAAATATATGCCCCACAATACATTGACTTTTTTGTCTGATTGATTGAAAGAAGTATCTGTGATACCTGTGAGTTTACAGTTATTCTTTAACTTTGCAGTGCTCTAAGTACAGCATGACATCATTGGCGTCCTTTGTGGAAATCTTCCTTGTGTGAGATCTGGCAGAATTGGCAGGGTAAACAGGCGCTTCAGGTGTATTAGGAAAATTACCTGTGCACTTGGATTCTACCGTCTCTTAGTCCCCAAGTTTCAGTCATTGCTGTGGAGGTTAAGTGCAGGATGAAGGAAGTGTTACTTGCGTTTCGTTATGTTGTTAGGACGTTTGGAGAGACAGATCGATCCCTGGCTTCGTGGGCTTTAGAGAAAGCATTCAAGTTCTTCCTAGTTCTAGAGTCCTTGGTAACTTTAAGAACTGAAATGTTAATGTTTATTGAATAGTATGACGTCAGTGTAGAGTAATCTTAAAGCTATGTTAAAATCTACTTGTGTCTGCAAACATCCTGCCTTCTTTTGTGACTACATCCTTCTCTTGGCCAAAATAACAAGCTAACTAGAGTTTCAATATTCAATATCCTTCTCTGGCAGATGTTTTCTGGCAAAGGCCTTCCTGCGTTTATGAATTCTCTCTCAAGAAGCAAGAGAACACCTGCAGGAAGTGAATCAAGATGCAGAACACAGAGGAATAATCACCTGCTTTAAAAAAATAAAGTACTGTTGAAAAAGATCATTTCTCTTTATTTGTTCCTAGGTGTAAAATTTTAATAGTTAATGCAAAATTCCATAAACTTTGAATCATTAGTGATTAATGTTTGAAAAAGCTCTCGCAATCAAGTATGTGATGTATTAATAATGCCTTATCTATTGTTTGTAGTTATTTTAAATAGCATGAGCCTTGTCCCTGTAGTCAGTAGGGGGCAATCTTGCTTTATTCATCCTCCATCTCAAAATGAACTTGGAATTAAGTATTTTAGTGTAAGATATGTATAATGCTGGCCATTTTAAAAGGGATTTTCTCAAAAGTTCAGATTTTTGTTATGACTGCATTTCTACGCATAATCCATACTTGCTGTTAAAATTAATCTAGAAATTTATTCAGTTGTACTGTGAACACCTGGAAGCAAAATCATAGTGCAAAATGCATTTAAGGTGTCGTCAGGATTAAGTTAAGTTCTTAATTGATGAATAATAAGCATTAATTTTTTATAGTCTGTATTCTAAATTTTGCAGTACCTTATTGTTCTGTGTTATGTACCTAAGAAATTGTAAAGGTGTTGTCACTATAAAATAAAAAGGACAAGGACAATTGCAGCTTAATTACTAAAATACAGTTGATACTTTATTATTAAGAGTCCTACTCACTCTTTCTTTCTTTCTTTCTTTCTTTCTTTCTTTCTTTCTTTCTTTCTTCTTTCTTTCTTTTTTGTCTCCTGATGATTAGGCCAAGGGCTGGAGTAGGGAGGGTATTAGATACTAAGGAGCAAAGAAAGAATTAGTTTGGAACTTTTGAGATGATCCCTAACATACTGTAGTACTACTTGCTTTTATAATGTGTTAGCAGAAACCGATGAGTTATAAATGTAGAATGATGTGCTTTCTGCCAAGTGGTAATTCACCTTGGTTTGCTATGTTAAAACTGTAAATACAACAGAACATTAATAAACGTCTCTTGTGTAGCAACTTCTGCTGTAGATTAGTGTTTAATTTCTTGGTTTGCATTTGTTCATTGCCAAGGCAATTTTTTTCTAATCTTTATTCATACGGAGTCATGCAGAATCATTCATTAAATTAAAAAAAAAATTGGTTTGGAGCCAATTTTTTTCTTTTTCTTTTTTTTTCAGCACAAAAAGTTCCCTTCTGTTATTCTCAGTACATTCCTAAAGATGTATGTGAAAATTGGTTCTGCAAAAGATAATGGACTAAATACAGAGGAGTTGTAGAGATCTTAAATCACTCCAGAACTCCCAATTATGCTTCATTTTTTAGACCTAATCCTAGATGGTTTATTTCCAATATTTTCTGCATGTTTCTTGCCTTTGCTCTTTTTCTCATTTGAGCACTATCCACTAGTTTAAGCCCTATGAGAACCCGGCTGAGGCGAAAGACTCCTCATTCCTCCGTTTCTATTCTTGTCCCAGTTGTGTTAAATTTAAAGTCCCGTGGTTCTTACAATGTCAGCCATTTGATGTGTCCCCCCCCCTTCTTCCACTTACTAAATAAAATATAAAGAACAAATGCAGCATGCAGCAAGATGGTCATGTAACTCACAGATCACCAGCGTGTATGGCAGCTGCAAATGTTCTTTTATCTCCTGCATGCAAATATCTGGGATCAGCCTCAGAAGTCTGTTTAGGGGTGTCAATATGTAATGCATAGAAGTGTAGGTTGTTTGAGAGCTAAATAGGAGAATTGAGGGCCTCCTGGATGGACATTTCAATGATCATTCCATCTTGTTTGTTATTTGTAATAGTTATATATTCTTGTTCAAAAGTTATATTTTGCAGTAGATAAGCAGAGGGTTTTAATGGAAGTCTCTTTGAATCTCTTTGAAGATTTTTACATTTTGAATTAGATTATGCCAACAGTATAATTTGGAAAATTTTATAGCCTATATCGTGTTCTAAGTTTAAGAATGAATATATCTCCAACAATCATAATAAATCGGGATGCATGCAAGAGAGAACTATTGAAATTATCTTACAGGACAAAATAGAAGGTCTCTAAACCACATAAACTGGAACATTATAAACTTGCTTTGTGTTTAATCTTTAGGTCCTTGTGCCTTATTTGGTTTTGTATATTCAAAGGACTAAAACATTTGGAATTTCTATTTCTACATATTTGGTGGTCTTTAAGACTTTGTCACATGTAAATCTATAGTTTGACATGCTTTCAAAGTACTTAGAAGGATGATTTCTCCTTTTTCTTTTAAATGTTCTAAATATTAAGGTCTTTTCAGACGTGTCAAGTTGGTACCATTTGATACCTAGAGTCCTTAACTATTAGGATGGAAATATTTATACTGTACTATTTTCGTTTTTCTCTCTCATTCTTTTCTGTCTCCCTTCGGTAGTTTCATTATTAAGAATAACCCTTTCATATGAACTATTTGAAAGGGGATACTGAGGAACCATTTATTTGGCTAAGGTGATGGAATAAACTGCCCTTGATCCTGAACTAAGGGACAACTAGGGCTTACCTATGACCACAGAGGTCCCTCATGCCTCTTACTTCTGTTCATTTGGAATTATACAAACTATGTTTAAAGGATTCTGTGTAGCAGTTTCTTTTTTTCAGAAAATTAGATTGCTTTGTGTGGGAATAAAAAGTTATTAAAATCTTGTTAAAAAATTATGAGTGAATATCTTTACTATCGGGGTCAATTTTGTTTACAGTTTTAAAGAAAACAAGATTTTTAAGGAAGTAAATGATAATACTTAAAATTTTTTGTTTGTTCATTTTCTTGTTAAGTATGACTTGGGCTCTGGCCCACCACGAGTCATTCGTGGTACATAGGAAACTTCTTTTGACCTTCACTATATTCTCCTACTAGAATATACTTTACTTAGCCATAAATTGTTTATATTTAAAGGAAGAAATAACTACTGAAAGGGAATTTCAGGGCCAGGAGAAGTGAAAATTCAGTTTAAGTGGTTGCTGAGGTGGCAAGATTCTGAGGTCAGAATCAACAGAAATGTACCCCACAAATGGAGTGTTCTTTAGTTTTGAATCCAACCCTACCACCTCTTCTCTGTGTCCGACCTTGAAGGTTAATGTGGTAGATACTGGAAAAGCACTTGGCCCTGATTCCATTATATCCCAATAATCAAATTTTAACTTCAGACATGCCAAGGCTGGACGTAGAGATGTACGTTCTTGTAAAATGTGCGGGAATATCTTATGAACAGGAAGCTGTGGCCCCTGTGCCCTACCTGAATCTGGTTCTTGGTGAAATCTCAGTGATGGATACAGGTAAGTTGTAAGATGCAGTTTAATAATTTTCAGAATCTGCTATTGTTTTCAGCTATTTAGATTTTCACATTTTTAGGCTTTGATTTAAGAAATGATGAGAGGCGTAACAAAATGCAGATAAGCTCCTATGGATGGTTGGTGCATTCTTAAAATTGTGTTTTGCATATTTTTAATGCCTAAATACTACTTGTAGTCTATAAGGTACATGAGGCGAATTGAGCAAGAGTGTTTGTTAAACCAATATTGAAGTACTCTTGCTTTTGCGTATAGCTGTATACCTTTGTATATGTGTATGGTTGTAGTCATTTAGAGTGCCCACAAAGAGAGAAGAAGTGTTCTTTGAGAGATAGCCTCTTAGTAATCATGGTTTTCTGTAGGCTTTGCTACTAAAGTGGAGAATATCTCAAAGAAATACACCAGGAATTCCTGGAGGGCAAAACAGGTTTAGGTTGAGAGTAAAAGGTTTTCAGGAAGAAAAGAGTTAGAGAAACTGATTTTGTATCATCTCTAATCTAAAAAGAGGCTATTTTATAACTCAGTTCATTGTATCACCTACAGCTTGATGGCCTTATAGAAAGACCTGTTCTTATGGGAAATCTGTGAATGGAGATTTGATCTCCTGAGGACAGTGTCCCTGTCTCTAAATTCAAAGTAATCCAACTAATGCATGGCATTTTGATCCTTCCAGTCCTCCTGTTATTTTTAGAATTTGAAACTTGTAGGATATGTCACTCAAGTTTTGGTTTAAACCCTGTTTTTACTTAAAAGTCTTTTGTCACCAAAAAGCATTGTTTTCTGATGGTGAGAGTTTTAACTCTTAAGTTCAATTGGTGAATTACTAAGATGTAAACTGAAAGGCAGATCTCTTAAACCTGAATATAGAATATATGAAATGTATGAAATATATGCCAGTTTCATCCAAGTCAGAAACTGAGATGCATTTGTGTGAAACAGACCTCTCCCAATCCTGCTTTGTATGTTGTTCTTCCTGTTCTAAAAGTGATTAGTTTTTACCATTTATATGGGAAATGAAATGTTTTACAAACTTCCCCATCCATGTGTGATTGCAGGTTTATAGACACCAAAGTGGTGTCCTTTAAGTCTTACAAAGATAAATGCTGAGGCTCTGAGGAGACAGTAGTCCTTGTTCATTAGTTGTCTGGGAGTTTCAAGAGTGGTAGAGAAAGCCTGGGAAACAAGAAAATGGGTCAGAAACCTAAGACAAATCTCAAATAGAAAAGGTGATTTCTTGACACAAAGCATTATCAGCTAAACTACAACTAAGCACGGGCTGCCCTCTGACTATGAAACAGCCTGATTCTTCTCTGAAATTCATCCAGAGCTGCAGTGATTTTCCACCTTGCAGAGTTAGGGTTTGCATTCATGTCCCCTACTGAGAGCTGCTTCCCCCATTTAAGCCACTTACTTCCTGAGCCAAGTAGAGGATTGAAGCAACCTATTATCATAACTTGGCTAGAGTTACACTTGATGAAACCTCCTTCTTTTCTTTTGCACAACAGTTAGAAATGCCTTAAATGTCCCCTTATGTGAGGTTTTAGAAAGAATTTTGCCATCTGCTTACTGATTTCACATCTTTATTTTGATGGGACATTTCACAGGCTGTATTTGGCAGTCACTGAGTTCAGATGTCATTCTGGTTATTTGGGCATGTTCGTTTCTTCTCTGATGATCAACTTGAGCGATTTTTACATTGATGATTTCTTTCCAGTTGATATTTTAATTGGAATTTCAGATTATTAGTAAGTGAGCCACTTGATTTCTTGGATCAGTATTTTTACCAACCCTTTTATTACGAGCATCATTTGGTAGCATGTAGTTTTTAAAAAAGTGGATATTGGTGGCCGAAAGAAGCAAAATTAGCAGTCCATGTTTTTCTAGGTTTGACTCAGTGACTCTCAAACCCTGGATCTGTGTACATATCATGTATATGAGAAAAACCTTTTTTGGGGTTGTTCTGTATGTTTTCCCTGAGGCTGTATGTGTGAAATGGGGTTTAATCTGTAGGTAGGTCTCCCACCCATTTTTGGCGCAAGCCCATCTGTGATTTGGCAGTTTCCTAGATTTGGTATTGAAACAAAACTTTGTTTCTCTAACATCGATCTTGTAGAATTGTAAATAGTCAGACTTGGTTCCTGCAGCAAGCAGTACCATAGAGCTTCCAAATAAGGATCATGGTGGGTAAGTACTCATCTTGAGCCTTCACTTTCCATAGAAGGTTGAATAGAAGAAATTTGTAGAGCTGTGTACCTACCTACACTTAAAAGTAAGAGTTAATTTTTCATTAGAATATTTTCAGGGCATTGTTTGCTGGGTAAGATCAGAATTAGTTTGTCTTCAAAATAGGTCTGTAGGTCTTCTCAAAGCTCATGGCTACAGTACTTTCCTCTGTTTTATGGCAGGACTGTGGGAAGGAGTATGTTTGCAGAACAACTGGGAAAGCCATAGAGAAATTAATTGCTAGAATTAATTTGGCTAAGAATGATTGTGGACTCTTCCTCGGATGTCCTTAAAATAAAGTAGATTGTTGTCTGTTTGAAATGGTTTAAGGGTAAAGGAAAAGGAATGGATTAGCGGGCCCCTTAAAATCCCCAAGAGCTCTAGAGGTTTGTATGTGGCCTATGTCAGTGACAGATGGAGTAGTAAGTTGGACAGATGTCACATCTGCTGTTCTCAAGGCCATGCTTATTTTTAATGTGGTGACCTTATGGGAGCATTGTCCTAGATAGTCTGCAAGAGGGAGAAGAGTGTGTCTAAACTTCTGGTAAACCTAACTTGGGAGGCATATTACCTGCTACTACATAGGTTTTAGGATCAAGTAAGTTACACTTTGTTCAGAATTCCAAAATGAGAAAACAAAAAGCAACCTCAAGTTTCTGAAGCCATTTTTCAAACCTTTGTATATTCTGAGGGAATTTTGTTTAGGTGGTATTAGCAAATGTTACCTTTACGAATCCTTCCCCTAAGGGACTATGGGAGGAAGAAAGAAAGCAGATTAGGTGGGTAAGGAGGGCCCTAGAGGAAATGAAGTCTGACTTGTTAAGAAAGGACTGATAGAAGAGGGTAGCAAATCGGTTCCTTTTGTTCTTTGCTCCTGCTTTAATCCTTTAGACTCACAGGATAAAATTGCCAGCTAATTGCTAGGAGCCTCCTATAAAAGAGGATTGGCCTAAATTGAAGAATAAACTTAGAGAGTGACTAAGGATTTTTTTTTTTAATTCCTCCTTTATTCGGGTCACTTTTCTTTACATATGATTATGTCTCCAAGAAGTGGTTGGATACCCTCTTGAGAGGTTTTCTTTTCAAAAAAGAAAGAAAAAAGTCCCTGAAATTCCATAGACTCTCTTCCCCCTCACTGTAGCCTTTTTGTAAGAGTATGATGAACTGAATTCACTAGACAGTAGTTTAAATTAAAAAAAAAAAAAAAAAGACAACTGTGTTGCATAGCGGCATTTTTATACAAGTAACTGATTGGTAGAAGTATATTGACCATTTTTAAGTGCAATCTGATCTTTCAGCAGGAGATATAATTGAAGTGTCAGAGAATTTAATCTGCGTACAGACACTGAGGACAAATGATTGTGTTTTTATCTTGGTGCCAGTCTCCAATCATTTCCTCATTGGGTACTTATTTTCAAATAATACCTGATTCATCCAAAAACAGTATGCTAAAAATTGTCATTAAAACATATCAAGTTTTAATAGCAAGCCATGGATACTTTTACTGCCCTTGATTTATTGCCAGGTGTATTTTCTTAGAAGGAAAGGTAAATAAATGTGTTCTGCAGAAAATACGTAGTGTAAGTCAGTCCCAGTAGCGGTTAGGCTATTATTTTTTAACTAGATGGTGAAGCATTTACACACTTAGTTTATTAGTGACCTTCCCATAAAATTTTTAGGAACACAGGGCCAAGCAGAGGTCATAAGTTTATCCAAGCTGGCCTTGTGGAGCATTGCTTTGGGTGACATCACACAGCTGAAGAGAAGCCAAGACACCTGCCCCACATCTTCACATTCCAAATGGCCTTGGCTTTACCTCCATCTACAGGGCTTTATTCCCTTCAGAAAGACTTATGGGTGAAGTTTAGATGATCACCTGTGTCCAAACTGATAAAACTACTTTGGAAAACAAAGTTCTACTTTTATGTATTATAAATCCTTGTGCCTTGGCTTTTTAGTTTTAAATCACTTAACTGAGATATGACTGACATACAAAAAGCTATATATATATTTTTTTTTAAATTTTTTTT
The DNA here is from genome assembly GCF_046562875.1 of Panthera onca. NCBI lineage: Eukaryota > Metazoa > Chordata > Mammalia > Carnivora > Felidae > Panthera > Panthera onca. The sequence goes on along the minus strand of NC_138339.1, from coordinate 121,386,700 downwards.
AACGTTTATTTATTTTTGAGACAGAGAGAGACAGAGCATGAACGGGAGAGGGTCACAGAGAGAGGGAGACACAGAATCTGAAACAGGCTCCAGGCTCTGAGCTGTCAGCACAGAGCCCGACGCGGGGCTTGAACTCACTGACTGCGAGATCATGACCTGAGCCGAAGTCGGACGCTTAACCGACCGAGCCACCCAGGCACCCCAAAAAGCTATATATATTTATTTAATGTCGACAACGTGAGTTTGGAGATAAGTCAATCTATGCCATAAACACCCAACACCTTCAAAAGTTTCTTTTTGTTTTCTTTATCACCATCTATGTTCTTTCTTTTTTTATTTTTTGGTGATTACAAAAAAGATCTCCCTTTTAAAAAAAATTTTTTTTTAAGTTTACTTATTTATTTTGAGAGAGAGCACGAGTTGGGGAGGAAGAGAGAATCCCAAGCAGGCTCCGCACTGCCAGCACAGAGCCTGATGTGGGGCTCAAACCCACGAAGCCACAAGATCATGACGTGGGCCAAACCCAAGCATCAGACTCAACTGACTGAGTTACCCAGGCACCTCAAGATCTGCCTTCTTAGCAAAATTTTAAATGCACAATACAGGGCTGTTAACTCTGGGCACTACGCTATATAGTAGATGGCTAGGACTTAGTCATCTTGCATAGCTGAAGTGCTCTGACTTCTTGGATACAGATGTTTTAGGCCTTTATTTGATAAATATTTACGAGCTGATTATGATGTGTATGACCTTGCACTGGCTATAGCACATGCAAGCTTTGTAGAAGAGAGCCCCTGGTTGCAAGGAGGTTCTGGCCAACGGTGAGGGCTGGGCAGGACACAAGACAGTGGCTCCTGTCCAGGAATTTTAATAACACCATAATTTTCTCTGCCTTACTCGCATAGCAGTGGGAGAATCTGTTTATACGTTACCTGCCTCAAATTTCGTTTTCACCAGAAGGGCACTAAAGATCTTCATAAAACCAAATACCCTTCAAGGAAAGAGAGATTATTGCCACCTGGGGAAGCCACAGCTGCCCAAAGAGCCAACAAGGTTGGAGGAGGGTGCATCTCAGGGTGCTGTGAGTCTGGGACCTGGAAAACCAGCTGCAAAGGGAGGTGCAGGCCTGAGTGCACTGAGCTGGGACTTAAGCCCTCACTCCCCATTTCCTAGCTGTGCAACCTAGGTCATTCGCTTGCCTTAGCCAAGCTTTGTTTTCCTAACCTGTGTTCCGGAATATTTTCTCACAGGCCTGTTTTTAGTTCTAAATAGGATAATGTAGGTAAAGTGCCCAGCACATAGAAGATAGCTCTTTGCAGCTCTTCAGCCAGCTACAGCACTGGGTCCAAGGACGGAACGTTAAAAACCCAAACCTATAATTCAAACCAAGGGCATTCATTTCCTTCTCAGGACCACGTGGCTTCCATAAGTTCTGCCTTTCCTCATTCTTTCTTTCCTAAAGGCTGTCATTAGCCCATCCCTGATAAATCAGACCACTCTTTTCCTCCTAAATTCCTGCTGCCCAAATGAGACTATGACTTACCCTTGCTTTTCTGGTAATACCATCTTGTGTTTATGGAGGACCTTATATTTGTGTACATGTTCATTTGATCCTCACAGATTACCATAAAAGGGATTATTGAGCGTTCTTTACCACCAAGCAACAAAAACCTCCCTCCTCCTGGCAAATAATCTTTCAACACTCAGTCACATCAAAACACTCTATAAATCCAATAAACTCTGATTCTCATTTCCTTTCCTGAGTTCTACAGGCTGAGATTCTGGCCTCCTTTTTTCTTTGGCCATTTGTATTTCAAGATTTCCCATACACTATCTTTGTGTAGATTTCGGTCTTCAAAGCGTCCTTTGAACCTCTTATCCTCCTTGTTTCTTTCTGCACTTGCCTTAAATTCTTTGCTACTTTCCCCACTCTTCACATATCTTCTTTGCCTGCTTCCCTGCACCTCCCCCAACAAGCTTTCCAGTACTTCTTAGATGACTACTTCTCTTGGCCTTTTCCGGTTCTAAATTCCTACACATCTCTTTTGTATGACCATAGATAGGGCCATTTTCTCCATAGCCACCTTTCCCCTCCTTTTCTCTGCATCTTGCCTCGGCCGGCCACGTCAGCCTTGTTACTCCCTGCCTTCCTGACCATCGCACTGCTCCACCCAACAAGAAAGTCATATGCTTTGTTTTCCTTCCTGAGCCCCCCTCCCAGGGTGGTTGCTTCTGGCCTGTGTGTGTGTGTGTGTGTGCCTCCCTCACTCCGCCCTGTAAACCCAGGCCTGCCCACGTACAACCTGTCTGTCTTCTCCTTTTATTTGGGATCTGGGGAGCTTCTCACAGATATGGCCCTGGTCACAGGATCCATGTGTTCACCTCTCCATGTCCCTTCTGTGTGAGTTTGGTTTGTCTTTAGGTAGAAGACATCGAGGTGTCCTCTGCACCATGTTCTTCCTTGCTTTACAGGAACAGAAGTGACTTCCACGGGAATGTGTGGTGAGCTCGAGGTCCCTATGGAAAGCACCTGACAGTTGGCTAGCCCCAATCTGCAGAATCCTGTTGATGTTTCTGAACTACCTTCCAGGAAACGCTGGGATCCTGCAAGCTTCTAATTGGGATTTTATCTTCTAAAAATATCTTTAATCCTTAAGAAATAGAATAAAATGCCTTTATTCAAATGTGTATTCAACCGGTGTAGATACCTGTGCTCTTATTTACAGTCTTAAGTGGAGGGAGAATTAAAATTGAACATATAAATGAGTTGAATAAAAGCACTATTTTATCTGCTTCATAGTTGGGGTATCAATAAGATTTTGTTTATGAAAGATTCTCCAGCTGAAAGAAAAGGCTGGAAAACCACTGTCCTACATGAACACCCCAACTCCTCTCTCACTTGGCCTGAAACTGTTGGACCATCATACAGTTGTTGTTTTTTTTTTTTTTTTCTCTCTTGATCTTACAGGGGTCTCCAAAAATACCCTGATTTGGGGGCACCTGGGCCGCTCAGTCAGTTAAGTGTTCGACTCTTGATCTTGGCTCAGGTCATGATCTCACGGTTCATGAGATTGAGCCCTTCTTCAGGCTCTGCGCTGACGGTGTGAGCTTGGTTGAAATTCTGTCTCTGCCCCTGCCCTGTTCGCGTATACTTGCGCTCTTTCTCTCTCTCAAAATAGACTTTAAAAAAAAAGTTTTGCAAAAATTAGCCAACAAGTCTAAAATTCACCTCTACTCCTCTACCCGCCCCCCCCCCCCCCCCCGCCAAATTAACTGTTTGTTCTTTTTCAGCCTGGTTTTTGTAAGTTTATCACTTTAACATAGTGTAGTCCTAGCCTAGTACAGTCTACTGAGATGAGGTCGCTTATTATGCCATTCTGTGTATGTCAGTCAGGCATTAAAATTTTTTAGTCTTTTTGCTGTCCTGGAGATTCTCTTGCCTTTTCCTACTTTTCAGCAAGTTCTAATGAATCCTAAATGATAGTGTTTTATCGTGTGTGTGTTTTTTAAGTCTATTTATTTTGAGAGAGAGAGCTCACATGTGTATATGAGCAGGGGAGGGGCAGAAAGAGAGGGAGAGAGAGAATCCCAAGCAGGCTCCACTCTGTTAGTGCAGAGACTGACCTGGGGCTTGATCCCATGAACCATGAGATCATAACCTGAGATAAAATCAAGAGTCGATGTTCAACTGACTGAGCCAGCCAGGTGCCCCAATGATAGTGGTTTTTAAGCCAACCTCTAATTCTTTCTACTATTTCATTGATAAGGACAATAACTAGGCTTTTGCAGCAACTATAGTAAAGGCTTCCTATATGCTTTTTGTCTTTCATTGACAGGGTGTCTAAAAGAGATCAAGTTCTCCATACATCTGAAATTCACTTCCAATTCTTTGTCTCTAGGGATTAAACTTACAGTAAATATGTACATTATTGTGCTGCAGATGCCTATCACAGACAGTAACGGGTACCATGTATTGACCATTTACCATGTGTCAAATATGCTGCTTCATTCTTTATGCATATTACCTCATTTAATTGCCTTTGAGGTAGATAGTACTATTATCCTTATTTTATACTTTATTTATTTTTTAGTGTTTATTTATTTTTGAGAGGAAGAGAGCATGAGAGGGAGGGTCACAGAGAGAGGGAGACACAGAATTCGAAGCAGGCTCCAGGCTGCTGTCAGCACAGAGCCCGACACAGGGTTCGAACCCATGTACTGTGAGATCATGACCTGAGCCGAAGTTGGACAGTTAACCGACTAAGCCACCCAGGTGTCCCCTTATTTTATACTTTAAAAAAGGGAGGCTCAGAGAGGTTAGCTGACTTGCACCTTAGGGCTCTTAAGTGGGAAGCCCAAGACTAATTTGGTTTATGCTGTCGGAGCATAGCTGTCATGCTGTCGGAGCATGAACTCCATATGGTGATATGATACCTGCCCCTCCTATGAGTGCATCTGCTTCTATCCCCTCTTTTTATCCTCCTTCTTGATCCACTCTTTAACACTATTCCTTTCTCTTCCCCCAGAGCTCCTAGCCTGCCAACTTGGCTTCATTGGAGGTGGCAGTGGGGGGCTTCTGGCCTGGAGACATGGAACATCTACTCTTCCACACCTGCCTGAGATGTCCTCTGGTCTTTGAATGTTGACCTCAGACTCCCCAGCTTGGACCAGAGAGTTATTTATTCTCCTTCTAAGCCAATGAGGCAGGCCTGGATGATGATATGAATCTTTCTAGCCATGGCTCAAATGAAACGATTTTTCAGGCTCTTAGAGCTAGAGAGGTAGGACAAGATCCAGGGGTCTTCATTCTCTCCAACTAAGCAAATTACCTCTTGAGACAATATTTTGATACTAATTTCCTATTAACAGTTTACTTTTATTCAGCACTTTAGTGCCCAAATGCTGTTATAGTGCTTTTCATGCATTATATCTCTTTTTTCATGTTTATTTATTTTTGAGGGGGGTGGTGGGCAGAGAGAGAGGGAGACACAGAATCTAAGCAGGCTCCAGTCTTTGAGTTGTCATCACGGAGCCCGACGCAAGACTTGAACTCACAGACCAGGGGATTATGACCTGAGCTGAAGTTGGATGCTCAACCGACTGAGCCACCCAGGCACCCCTATATCTTTTTTTTTTAATGTTTATTTATTTGGAGAGAGAGTGAGTGTGCAAGCAGGAGAGGGAGGGAGGGGCAGAGAGAAAGAGGGGGACAGAGGATCCGAAGCAGGCTCTGCACTGTCAGTGTAGAGCCTGATGCAAGGCTCCAACCTATGAACCATAAGATCATGATCTGAGCTGAAGTCGGACCCTTAACTGACTGAGCCACCCAGGCGCCCTGCATTATATCTTTTTAATACTATAAAAATTCAACAAAAATATCCCCATTTTATTATCCTCATTTTGCACTGAGGGAGCTGGCTCAGGGAGCCAGTAACTTGCGTAATATCACACAGCAGATAGAACAAGACACTCTTGACCACTAACTGATACTTCTTCCCCCTTCTCCCTTTTTTCTCACCAAAGGTAATCCATGTTCATTATGGAACTATGTCAATGCTGATTTTTAAAAATCTTCCTTCTGTCAATAAGGCTAAATCTGGAGTACTTTAACCTCTTAAAATGGCACTGATTCTCATGTGTACATCTGTGAACCTTCATGGGAAGAGTATTTTTCCCATGAATTTTTTAAATGAAGTTAAAAAAATTGAACTTTATTCTTTTTTAGACTCGATATTTAGGTTAAGATCCACTGCAAATGTGAAGGGAAACAACCTTGATCGTTGGCTATCCTCTAATAGAGCTTTATGGTAAATACTTTGTCCAGTGCCTCTCAAAATTATAACATGCATGTGAATTCCTAGGAATCTTGTTAAAATGTAGATTCTGTTTTCAGAAGTCTAGTCTGGGGCTCAAGATTCTGCATTTGTAACCAGCTTCCAGGTGATGCTCAAACTGCTGGGCCAGGAGAACCAAACTTTGAGAAGCAGGAGCAGTGTTCTAATCTTACTTAATTTTCAAGAAAGAAATTCAAATTCAACTATTACTTTCCAAACTGTTTGCTAAATAACCCAAGCCTCAAATGATTGTTAGAAACAACCCCTGTCCTCAGGGTCCATAGCATTCTGATTTTCATGGAATTTTTTGGGCTTGACCTTGACTCCCTTTTTGGTTTATATTAGTGCATGCAGGTAAACTCTCCAGTTTCCACATCATTGCTTTGTAAGCTGAGTCATTCCTCTCTCACGAGTAGGATGTTATTTGGGTCATGGCTTGAACCAGCCCGTGTGTCCTGCTTGAAGGTTCTGCAGTAAATTTTCTAAGAAAAAATGTTGTCAATATCACTTTTTTGAGACGTCTCTGTGAGTTGGGGCAGGGGGCAGGGAGAAAGATTTGGAAGCTCAGGACTGAAGATCAATGTGGTCTTGCCTGTGTGCCATTATTTGATAAAGTGCAGCAAAAGTCTGCCTCTTTCCTACCCCCCATTCTGCCTGCTCTGAGCCTTGGCCATGTGCAGAATGGACTCTGGATGGCAGTTGTGGATGCTCAGCACAAAAGGTTTCTTGTTTGCTAAAGGGTCTATCAGTGTTTAAATAGAACAGGCGGAAGCACAGGCACACCGTATCAGCAGCTTATCGGGGCCCATGGCTTTCCATGTACATTTGCTAGTCACTTGAGTTTACCCAGCTCCATCAGCACTGAGTTAAAAATTGCAAGGCCAGGCTGTACAACAAGGGGAACAAGAATAGGTCAGTGACTGAATACAGGGGTTTGTGTGGGTCCTTGGACCTTACCTGCATTCTGCCCATGGAGAGAATGAAGCGTGGTGGTCTGTGTATTAAGAGGCATCAGAGGGTCACCTGGGTGGGTCAGTCGGTTAAGCATCCAACTCTTGATCTCGACTCAGGTCATGATCTCATGGTTCGTGGATTCAAACCCTGCATTGGGTTCTGCACTGCCAGTGTGGAGCCTGCTTGGGATTCTCTCTTCCCACCCCACTGTCGAAAAAAAAAAAAAAAGTGGCACCACAGGGAACCGAAGTTCGCTTTAGAGAACTGGGAGGACTCCAGAAGCTAGGATGACTCCAGGCCTCCCTGGGGCAGAAGTAGTGGAGATACATCTTGTGACCCTGGCTCTCCATTTTAGCTTCCCAGGTTTGTAGTCAGCCGAGGGAGTGGTTATAGAAGGTGTCCACTATGAATACCTACAATTGTATGTACTTTTGGCATTTGCAAGCGTGCGTGCACATTTATCCGGGAGTGGATCCATGACCCAAAGGGCCAAATGTTCCTGTACTAGTTAGGCTGCTTTTTCTTGGAAGGCAATCTTCAGGAGAGAGATATGGGCAGCCTGCTTTACAAACGAGTCCTTTCCATTTATAATCATTCCTCCCAGGAACTTGTTCCATGCCAAGTGCTTTGCAAGCTGCTTTATAAGTATTACCTCATTTAATTCTCAGAACAATCTCCTGAAATAAGAATTGTTATTTTTATTTTACAGATGAAGAAACTGAGGCTTAAAGGGTTGTGATGTGTCCAAGGTCACAGAGCTAACTTAAAGATATAGCTACCATCTGAACCTGGGCTTCCCAGTTCCAGAGCTCTTAGCACTGTGGACAGCTATCTCTAGTGTTTTAATACACATGTCTGAGCTTCACACATTCATTGGTTAACTCTAACTGGCAAGAATCATCCCAAACTTCAGCCATCTTCACGCTGTTTGCATGCTTCATGTATTTTGTCCTATTTATATATCATCTATATTGTTAAATTACTATTTAATTAAACATTAAATGTTATTAAATTTATCATCACTTAGCCTCATCCTGAACAATATCCACAAAACAACCATCCATTGTGCCAACCTCATTTTTCTTTGAGTTCACACTAAAATAAGTACATAACCATTACAATGAAAGATTTTATGTCCCACCTTGCATTATCTACGGCACCGTGAGTGTTTTGGTACTGTATGTTGAACAACCCCTTTAAGATGTAAAGGTGCATGTCTCTATGCCATAGAATTGTGGGCAAACTAAAATCACTCCTACAACCCCACCCCAGGCAGCCTTCCCATCCAGGCCCCGGCCCCCCTCATGGGGAGTGGTGCAGGGAACCTCAGGAGGGGGCTGGGCAACCCCAGGGAAGGCACTCTTCTGGTGGAGACCACACTCTGTCTTTCAGGGCTCTAATGAGACAGCAACAGGGCCAAGAAAAAGACTACTACTTAGCTAGCCTTGAGGGGGCTGAAGGATTCCAGGGACTGGGGCAAGAATCTGGACCCCATCACTTTGTGCTCCTGCTGAAGGGATGTGCAGGGATACTGGGGGTTATGGAAGACACGGCCTTGCCATGAGCAGAGTTTGGGTGGTAAAGGGTTCCAGTCGAGGATGAAAGAGGCCTCTAACTAAACTCCAGTTGTTCCTATTTCCAGCCTAACCCAATGTTCCTTCCTAAATTCTACTGCCTCTGGGGCATAAATTAAAGAGAGATTTGGAGTCTTATTGTCTGAAATTGTATGCATTTGACCTACATTGCTGTGTCTTTAATACAAGCAGCTAAAGAATAATTCCTAACTTCCTGACTTCACTGTTTATACTCAAAATGGGCTAAGATCCTAAGTAACCTAGCACCCACACTTTTTTTGCCCCAATAAAGTTGCACTTTATGTGCTAAACTTCCCAGTCTTGGACTTTTAGCAATTTTGTAATTTGGCAATCTCTCTAACCATCAAGCAAGACAAAGGATGGCAGCCTACTCATGCTTTGAGGGGGAAGGATTCCGGGAGTCTGCTCTCTTTCACTGGCCTGGAGACATCAGTGGGAAAGGACCAGCTGGTCCACAGATCTCTGTGACTAGACCCACTTGTAGCAGTAAAGTGACACTGGTCTACCCCACAGCTGATCTGCTATCTTGATCATTCCAGACACAGTGATTGCCTGCCTGGGCTGATTCCAGCTGTTAATATTTCAGTACCAATATGTGGGGAAAAGACATCTGCAAGCAAGAAAGAAAAGTCTGCTCTTGGATTGGGCTGGGCATTTAGCACTGTGACTGTCCTCATCCTTGTGGTTCAGCAGTAGCTGACCCTGGACACTTCTGTGCGAGCTGCAGTAGTTCTGGTCCCCCAAACAAAATTCCAGCTCCCTGGGGGTGCAATAGTTATCCTTTACTGTCTGCCCCCCAAAATGGCAGGGCCTGACCAAGAACTCCCAGGTAGAGTACTTTTAAAAATGTCCCTCGCCAGCTTTCAACTTCATATTCCATTTTCCACCCCCACCCCTCTTCCCACCAGGAGCTTGTGGCTTGAGTTTACAGCAACACCAGGCACAAATGGAATGCTGCCAGTCGCAGGAGATTCCAAGGGAGATAAAAAGCACATCTTTGACCACTTCTTTACCAAACAGACCCGAGATGTGTAATTAAAGGCCCCGGGACTCTGCTGGAAATAGGTTTAAACTTGAGGTAATCCCTTCTGGCACTTCCTCTTCCTAATAACCATCAACAAAAATCAAACAAATCCACCTGGCTCCAGCCAGTAAGCCTGTAAACCAGCAAAGGTCACTGGAGGAGCGATAAGAGAAAAAAGCGGCCACAAACAGCGTTACTGGAAACACATGTCGGGACGTGTTAGAAAGTGACTCCTGCCAGGACCATCCTGGCCCCGAGACGAGCCTGCTCTGCTGTCGAGAAACACATTCCGCCCCCGAAAAGGAGAGCTGGTGGCACGCACACGCGCACGTCCACCCCCGTGCACGCCCACCCCCACGTGCGCACGCACGCACACACCCCCCGCGCACACACCCACACATCCCCCATGCACGCATGCACGCACGCAAGCGTGGGGAAAGACAGCGGGGGAAGCCTAGTAGTGCCGCCTGCCTTCATTTCTGCTAAGATGTGTGACTCAGCCAGAGAGAGACGGGAGAGGAGGCCGTTCTTAACGTTTACTTTCCTCCTCTTTCCAAATGTAATGCATGGCCGTTATTGAGGATACTGTTGATAAGAAAAACCGAGAACAAGGTACTGTATTTCCCCCCTAATTCCACCACACAGGGATTGCCCCTGCGAACATCTTGGTGCATCTTCTCCCAGTCTGTTTTTGGTGCATGCATGTGTATGTGGGTGTCAGATATAGAAACACATATGCATGGGAAAGGATTTTTTTTAAACTTTCAAACCGCATTCCACGGTGCAAACTATTTTTAGCCTGGTTTTTGTTTCAGTCTATCTTGAGCATCTTTTTCATCGTCTCGTGTTACATCATTTTAAGTGGCTGAATCGTATTCCATCACCTGACAGCACCACACGTTAATCATCTCCTATTATTCGATGTTTGGGCTGTGTCCCAGTTCCCGTAGCTCCCCTCCCCTCATAAAGCTGTGTTGTGGAAGCATCCTGACTGTTGGTTCTGGGGTTGAAAGGGCGGGTGTGTCCGCTAGCTTGAGCGTAACTAGGTGAGCTCAGCAGCACCTACCTCCGCTTTGGGGTAGGGGGTTTGGGGGGAGGTGGAGAGGGCAAGGCCTGGTAGCATCCTTGTCAGCATGATTTTATATGAATTTGTCACAACAGGAAGTAGGACGAAGGGGCTTGCCTTGAGTATCTTGGGGTAGTGTGCAGTTTCAGATTGTGCTATTTTGAATATCTTGAGTGAGTGTAAATACGGAACCTTCAATCAAAAACTTGAGTACGCGTTCTAAGAAGTTGGAGTACAGCTTGAAAAACACCCCAGGATGGGATTCCAGTTTTGTGCTTTTCAAAAAATTTTCAGCCTTCGAATTCTGCCTGTGATGCTAGTCATTTTGTTCCGATTGACCAACATGAAAAAAAGGCTTTGGAAGGCATAATGTACTTGGCAGTATGTGCATGTTGTAGGATCTAAAAACTGTGTCAATGAATAGCACACAGTGAAGAAAACTGTGGAGTCATTACAGTCACGTTGAAGCCTGGAAATCATGCATTTTCAGTGCCATCTTTGGGAAAGAGGGAGGAAAACGTGGCACTGAGCAGCCTGCCCATATTGAAAAAAAATTCCAGCCCACGGAGACACAGCCATTGGGGTGGATATTTCCTTGGGAGCAGCTGCTTTTGCTACGGCTCCATTTGGCCCACCCACCTACCAGGGACACTTAGGGAAACCCATGTCCTTGGGACCTGAATACCAAGAAAGTGACCCAACTTTGTGTCACACTCTTGTCTTTCCAGAGCCCAGAGGACTCGCTGAGGGAGCAGGCTTGACCCAGGAGGTAGTCTTAGAAGCACTGTTATGCGCACAAAGCTTTATCCTGATTTGGGGAGCCGCCTAGTGCTATCGTCCCCTTGCTCAGGTCTAAGGGCTGGACTGTAAGTAGTGGATCCCTTCTGCCTGGTGAGTCCCCATCACCTGAGAGGAAAATTGGTTGGCTAGAAGCCAGGGGCTGGGGTAAATAGCGACTGGCCTTGATAAGGTACCCACCTGCCTAAGGATAGAGCAGCTAGGCAGGCCACGAGCTGGAGGTGGCCTTCGGTTAGAGCAGGTTCCAGCGAGCCCTAGCGTCTGTGTGCATGGCTCTGTCAGGGGTAATAGTACCCCCTCCCACAGCTGGGCAGAATTTGGAGGGAACCCAGTCCACCGGGAGGGATTCCACAATGATTGGGGTACAGGGAGGAAAGGGTAGGTCTGTGCAGGTAAGGTGGCGATTGGGGTGATTCCCTCTGCATACCTAGTCACTCTCTTTCCCGTCTGCTTTTGGTATCGCCCACACCCTCTGTGTGCTGGGCAGCACGATAGGTGTTTAGTGTTTAAAAACAAGATGTTGAGCTTCAGGAGCCTGTAGTCACTAAACTGCAGAGGTAGAGAACCGTCTTTAAATTTTTTTTTTAAATGTTTGTTTATTTTTGAGAGAGAGAGCACAAGCGGGGGAGGGACAGAGAGAGAGGGAGACAGAGGATCTGGAGAGGGCTTTTTGCTGACAGCAGAGAGCCCATTGTGGGGCTTGAAGTCACAAACCGTGAGTTCATGACCCGAGCTGGTCGGACGCTTAACTGACTGAGTGACCCAGGTACCCCTATAGAGAACCCTCTTAAAATATGTTATCACAGTGCAGTGTGAATACAGTAGCAGGAGGAACCTCATGCAAAACATAGTGTTGGTGCAGGTGCCATACTGTGTAATATGTTATTTCTTCTACTTATGATTCTTAGTGTTGCCTTCACAAATGGATTGTAAGTGCTTTTAGGCTAGAGACCAGGTTTCTTCCTGTGACCCTTGCGTGAGCCTCACTCAGTTCAGAGTTCATGGTTAAGTAGTGGTCAGTGCCTTTAAATTGATCAACCAGCCTTGAACCCTGTGACAAGAATGGGGGTGGGGCTGAGAGGTTTGGATATTATAGCCCCACCCTCTTTTGGGGGGAGGAGGCAGAAAAGCTTGGGGCTGGGGGAGAGAGTTGTTAACTCAGGCTCTGATTTCTGAAATGCCTGTTAAGGGGCGCTTGGGTGGCTCAGTCAGTTAAATGTCTGATTTTGGCTCAGGTCATGATCTCACGGTCTGTGGGTTCGAGCCCCGTATTGGGCTCTGTGCTGACAGCTCAGAGCCTGGAGCCTGCTTTGGATTCTGTGTCTCCCTCTCTCTATGCCCTCCCTGCTCATGCTCTGTCTGTTTCTCTCTCTCTGAAAAATAAATAAACATTAAAAAAAAAATAAAAAAATAAAATGCCGGTTTAAAATGAATTGCACATCAGCTGAGTGGCTTTGAGCAAGTTACTTAATCTCTGTGAGGTTGTTTCCCCTCCCTGTAAGAGTTGATGATGATGCTGACCTCGCAGTATCTGGGGAGCTGCTTTAGAATCCTGCCTGCCCTTCTCAGGACTCCAGCTTTTCTGATTCCCTTTGTCTTCTTTCATCAGGCACAGCTCTTTCTAGAACCAGTCTTCTCCATTCTGTTCTGAACTGGACTCTGTGGAGGTCCAGAAAGGCATTAGTCTTTCAGGTTCACTTTTTTTTTTTTTTTTTTTTTTTTGATTTTTTTAACGTTTATTCATTTTTGAGAGACAGAGACAGCGTGTGAGTGGGTGAGGGGCAGAGAGAGAGGGAGACACAGGCTCTGAACTGTCAGCACAGACAGAACCTGATGCGGGGCTCGAACTCACAAATTGTGAGATCATGACCTGAGCCGAAGTTGGATGCTTAACCGACTGAGCCACCCAGGTGCCCCCTTCAGGTTCACTTTTAAGGAAAAAAGGAGGAGTTTTTAACAAGTGCTTTGGTCTCCTACAGGCTTTTTGAAAGACTTAGTGTATAACTAAGAATAAAGGAAAGACCAAGTGACTTTGTGCCACAGAGGGCTATGTAGTCTTTTTAAAAAAGTATTTATTATGAAAAGTTTGTTATGAAAAGGTGGAAAGAAGTAGTAGAATGAACACCCAACATTAAAACTTTTTGATTATGATAGAGTACATAGGACATAAAATTGGTAAAATTTGACCATTTCTTTTAATGTTTGTTTATTTTTGTGAGAGAGAGCACGAGCGGGAGAGGGGCAGAGAGAGAGGGAGACACAGAATCCGAAGCAGGCTCCAGGCTCTGAGCTGTCGGCACAGAGCCTGACGTGGGGCTCATACCCACGACCTGAGCCCAAGTCAGATGCTTAACCGACTGAGCCACCCAGGCGCCCCTTAACCATTTTAAGTATACAGTTCAGTGGCATCAGGTACATTCTCAGTGTTGTGTAACCATCAGCACCCTCCACCCCCAGAGCATATTCTTCATCCCATACCGTAACCCAGTGTTCATTATACACTAACTCCCCATTTTCCCCTCCCCCCAGCCCTGGTAACCACCCTTCTAGGTTCTGTCATTATGAACTCAGATGTTCTATGTACCTTACATAAGTTTACCACCTAAATTTAACAGTCATTAATACTTGGTTATATTTGCCAGGTTTGTTTTTTTTTAACTGGTACATCTTAAAGTATATTAAGGGGTGCCTGGGTGGCTCAGTCGGTTAAGCGTCCAACTTCGGCTCAGGTCATGATCTTGCAGTTTGTGAGTTCGAGCCCTGCGTCGGGCTCTGTGCTGACAGCTCAGAGCCTGGAGCTTGCTTCGGATTCTGTGTCTCCTATCTCTGCCCCTCCCCTACTTGTGCTCTCTGTCAAAAATAAATAAACATAAAATAAAAAAAAATTTAAAGTATATTAAAAACATCATGACATTTCCCTAAATGTTTCCATATACATCTCTAAGAATTCAGAATATATTCCTAAATAACCTCAACACTGTATATCACAGCTATAAAATTTGCATTAATTCCTTAATATCATCTAATACCAATCCATGTTCAAATGTCCCTAGTTGTCCTAACAATATCTCTCACAGCTGGCTTATTCACAGCAGCACCACATACTGTATCTGTTTGTTAAGGCTTTTAAGACATTTTTATTCTAGAACTTTCCTTCTCACTTCTTCTCACCCTTATAACATGGGCTTGTTGAAGAAACCAGGCAGCTTATCTGTAAACCCACCTTCTGGGTTGGTCTGATTGTTGACTTGTGTTGTTTCAAGTTGCTTCCCATCAGCTACATTTCCCATCAGTGGAGGTTAAACCTAGGAATTGATTAGATTCTCCTGTGGCTGCACTGCACCCCTTTTATTGCCCCAAACCAGGGGGTTCATCTTGTCTGGTAGTCCCACTTTGGGTCCCTCTAATGCTTGGGGCAGAGCTTGATCTGGGGGTAACAGGCTCCTACCTGATCCTGCCAGTGTCAAGTAACACTTTGCTTTTCTGTGCTCTTGCAAGCGAACAATTCATGGGGTAGTATTTTGGTGCCATGTTGAATATCCAGTTCCCCTCAAACCAGTGCATCCACTGATGTTCCCTGCAAAGAGATGATTTTCTAATTTTTGTTCCTTCTACATTTATTATCTAGAATTTGTAAAGAGTTCTCCCTCCTTGCCTGGGACTGATTCCCTGAAACTCAGTTCCTCCTGGAAAGGTGGGATAATGCAAAATTCTGTGCTTTTCTTTACTCATTTCAGAGTGAGGAATTGAAATTGTTTCATCTTCAGGAGGCTGAAGCATGAATGTGACTGATGGTTGGGGGTTTCTTTTCCTTTGTTTCCTGTGCTTTTTCTTGTGATCCCTCAAGATCACAAGATTTTCTTATTTCCTATTTTCTTCAGAAATAGGCCGGAAGCACCATGTGTGAGGCCGTGAGGTCTTCCTCAGCAGTGGAGCCCTCTACTTGGAATTTTTCTCATTCCAGGAGAGTTCCCTGGGTGAGGTGGAGGGAGGGGGAGCTGTGGAGAGAGCAGTAAGCTTCATTTCCAGATCCTGTGTTTGTTCCATTTTTGGAATGTGCTGGGAGGGCCTTTGGAGGGAAGAGTGTCATTATTTCTCAAGAGTTCTTCCTCCTGGCTCTGTGCTTGTGGGAGATCATAGATTTCACCAGCCTCTTCCTGAATGTTTGAGTATTTCTACTACTTATTTTTGCCCTGCTCCATATGGTTAACAATGGGCTAAATGGTAAATGTCATTTACCTAATATTTATGGAGCATCATCCATGGGTTTCATCCTTGGACTAACTCCAGAAGAGATGCCCCTTAAGAAACTCGCTGTTTAGTTTGGGAGGGGGAGAAGCGTTCACACATAGGAAGTGGAGTAGAGAACAGTGATAGCCCAAATAGACTTATAAACTCTAGTAGATTGTCTGGCCTGGTAGGAATCATTTACTGAACACTTATTCTGTATTAGGTACTTGGCTTTAAAATCTCTGGAAAATAGATATTATCATTCTGTATTTCAGACAAGGAAATTAGAGCTCAGAGAGTTCACATAACTTAGCCAGGACTACACAGCTCTTCAATCCAGGGTCTCAGCTCCGTGTGTCTCAAAGCTTGTACTCCATTCACCACACCGTGGTGTTCTGTTACCAGTTATTAAGAGACACAGGAATTTAGAGAAGATAGGAGACTGACTATAGTCATTATTCACAAGGTATTTGTTACTTTGGAATTTTTAATTCTTCCCCTTTACATGTAATTGTTAATAATGTACTAGCAATGTATTAAATATATTATGGTGGCAACAAAAGTCTTCATAGGAAAAAATATGCCCATAATCTCTTTAACCACTTTAAAGTATTTTCAGTTTCAAAAATGTCTTCCTATCTAGTCTTTGCTTATGGGTGTTGGTAGTCCTACATACTGTTAATCACAAAGCACATTTTTCATGTTTTCTTGCTTGGCTTTATGCATGTTATAAACACCTTCATGAAGTCTTTACACTTACAATTTTAAAGACTAGATAATATTCCATTGCAGAAATAAGAAGAAAGCATAATTTATTTAACTAATATCTTTGGGTTTCATCCGGGCAGTTTCTAATTTTTGTTATCTAAAAAAGCTTAAGTGAGATTTTCAGTGCCATTTTCATTGTATCCTCTTGTGACTTCCTTCTTAGGAAAATTCCCAGCAGTTGCTTACCTCGTTCAAAGATTTGAACTTTTTTTTTTTTTTTTTTTTGTGCATTTGACACAGTTTACTTAACAGCTGTCCAGAAGGACCATACACCATTCATTGCTACCAATGGTGGATGAGGTGGCAATTTTCCAAACCTTGCCAGCATTGGGTGGTCTCTCGGCTTGTGTTTTACTCTCTGCTGACCTACAAGGCATAACATGGTTCTGTAGAGTTGTTAATGTCTATACCTTAGATTGCTAGGTAGCTTGAATATTTCTCCACCCTTTGTCTACTTTTTGTGCTTATTCTATATGAATTGTCTATTCTTAAGCTTTGCCTGTGACTTCTTGGAGTCTTTGTAATAGTTTTATGTTTTATAGGAGATATTTTATATATATGAGTCAGGACTTGACAGAAAATAGATGGCACACTCGGCTGGATAGTTCGCAGAGAGTTTAATACAAGGAATTTCTTAACGGTGCGGGCAGGGTTGGGGAGCTCACAAGGATAGAGCAGCCTTCTGGCTGAGCATCAGCCTGCCCTGACCACTCTCATGACTCAAGAAGCAAAGAGGGAGGGGCGCCTGGGCGGCTCAGTCAGTTGAGCATCCAACTTTGACTCAGTCCATGATCTCAGTTTGTGAGTTCAAGCCCCGCCTCAGATTCGCTGCTGTCAGTACAGAGCCTGCTTTGGATCCTTTGACCCCCTTCTCTCTGTCCCTCCCCCACACATGTTCTCTCTCTCTCTCTCTCTCAAAAGTAAATAAACATTAAAAAAAAAAAAAAGGGCAAAGAAGGAGCAGGTACCAAGATCTGATAAGGGATGGTATATGGGGGAGCTCCCTGACAGGAGCAGTGGCTTTGAGGGAAGGGCCTGGCCAGCCCAAGATGACTCTTCAGGGAGGGGGTCAGGAGAAAAAAATACTTCCCACCCACCACTCTCTCCCTCCTCTCACTTGCTGGGGCCCTGGGGTCAGATCACTGGCTCCCTTACAACTGTGTTTTCCCAAATGGTGAAGTGATTTTAGGAGATAGAGTAAAACCTTGGATCGCGAGTAACTTGTTCTGCGAGTGTTCTGCAAGATGAGCAAAGATTTCTAATAAATTTTAACTTGATAAACGAGCGACATCTTGCAATATGAGTAGTATGCGATGCTTAACATCACATGATCACAACTGAGCCAATGGTTCTCTCTCTCTCTCTCTCTCTCTCTCTCTCTCTCTCTGCAGGATTGTGGGTGATTGTCTCGTATGCTCAGATGTTCGGTCTCAGGCCGTGGTGTTTGGCAGAAATCAGTGATTTTTCAGAACGTTGGAAGGTGCCCACAATTGGCACCAGTGTATCCTTTCTTACTTCAAAGCACCTATGGACAGTCCTTTGCTTTTCCATACAAGAGGAAGCTTAGGAATGCTTTGCTTCATTCCAGGTCAGGCTGCCTGCAGATACAGACCCTTTCTTCTGCCTTATTGCCAGTTACATTACATACAGCATATGACAAGAGTTTATCGATACCGGACAGTGGTCAACATCCGTGAGAGCGAATACAATGGTCCCCATGCAGAAAAAGCCTCTACTGAGTCAGTAGACAGCAGTGATTCCGTTAGTGATAGTGAAAGTTGTCCTACACAATAACCCTCCTCTTTCGTCTCCATCACACCAGCCACGAAAGTTTTCAAAGGTAAATGCAGTTTGATTTATTTTTCTTTATATTTTGTATTTTCTTTATTATTTTGTATTATACTACAGTATTGTTATCATTTTTATATGAATATTTTGGGGTTGTGGAATGAATCATCTGAGTTTCCGTTATTTCTTATGGGGAAATTCGCTTTGATACACAAGTGCTTTGGATTACAAGCATGTTTCCAGAACGAATTATGCTTGCAAACCAAGGTTTTACTGTATGTGGATAAAGGTTTTTTAAAGTTTAAAAGTTATGTATTAAAATACACACGCATTAAATGTTTTTATCTTATTTATGGAATAATATATTGATAAAATCCATTATTTTACAGTGTTTATTTTTAGTAAAGGCTAAACTATATATTTAAGTTTAAAAATGGACTTGATTTGGTGGAGTATGTGGGATAAAGGAGTACAGGTGGTGTGTGTGCAAGGCAAAGCTGACTGAAGTTTGGAGAAACCTGCTTGCCTCCAGGGACTCCCCACAGCATCTGATCCTTTGATCTCTGATCTCTCCCTCTGTCTGTCACACACACACACACACACACACACTCATCTGAAATAACTATCCTAGGAGATCAAGGGTTCTTGATCACCAAGAGTCTTTTGTCCCTGATGTCCCACGGTTACAGAGGGGTTGCAGAAATACGACAGAAGTTTGTTGTGAGGCCCCATCCCAGATTCCCCCTCACCTAACAGAAGGGGAGCCTTGCATCTGCTTAGGCTCATCAAGTAATGGAGCAAGTGCTGGTGGGCAGCCCCTGTGTCCCCATGCCTGGAAGCCAAACCCTGGGCTGAAGTGTGCTCCCACAGCAGGACCAGTGCGAAGGAAGAAGGGGGATCCCAGAGCCTGGGCTCACATTCTGGGCTGGGGGAAGGACATTAAGCACCACCTCCTTACTACAGCGGCTCCACCTTCCTGGGGTGTGGAGGGGCACCCTAATGGGGCTCTAGCTGGTGTTCATTAGCTAGACTCCTTCCCCTTCCCACCTGGCAAAGTTCATTAAAAGCCCTGCCTGCCCCCAGCCCTTCCCCTCCCCCTCAGAAGGGGTGTACTTCTGGCAGCCATTCAGTAGAACAGTCCATTTGGTGTTATCTCATCCTGTCCTCTGGGAGCGTCTGCTGTACGCCGAGGAGGCCCCAGGCATGTCCCTCTGTGCCTAGCATCTACAGGAGAAACCAGAAGACATTAGGCAAAAGATAGATTACATTATGATTTATTATGTATCTTACTATGTACTCAGAGAAGCGATTTGCTAAAATCTCTTTGAGAAGTGACCGTTGCTGTTGGAAAAGTTTGAACAGTGATTTCAGGTTTGAAGTTTTGCAAACTTGAACTCTGGAAAGTGTTCCCTGTCCTCAGCCCTGTCGGTTGAAAGATGAGGCACCCCTGCTTGCCTGGGGTAGACCCAGTTTATGTCTGTTTGACCCTTTTTCATTTTAAAAAGCATCCAGTTGGTTTGGACAATAAATTTAGGGCCCCCTGAACCACAGGTATATATAACAGTCTCTAGAAAGAGCATATAATTAGGGGTCTGAAAGAGCTTTCAGAAGTCTCTTAATTCATTCTCCTGCTGGAAAGCAATAAGCAGAGCTCCCCACCTTTCCCCCTGCCCCTCCAGGAAGATCCCCTTGCCTCCCTCACAGGTCCTGTGTCCAGCTATTTACAGGTGTTTCAATGGGAAGATGTTCTTCACCTTCCTCCCCTTCTCTCTGCTCAGAATTACCTGATAAGAGATCAGAAAATCCAGGATTCTTAAGGGAATGGCCTTTTGTTCAGACTGGGAGAAAGCCCTTGGGCTTGAAGACAAGCCCGGTAGGTAACTTGTTCCCTTGGTTTCCTTGTGAAAAAAGGAATGGGATCTGGAGAACCTACAGAGAGAAGGAAGCCCACAGAAGTGGCAGAGCTGGGTGGTGACCACCCAGGGTCCAGATGACGTTTAACCATCTGAGCTTGACCGGCACCTTACACGCCACAAGGCCCGCTGGCTCATGCTGTGCTTGGACCCTGCCCGGGCTGTTTGGGGAGTCTCAGTCTAACTCTTGTCTTCTTTCTGCCTCATCCCCACCCTGTTGGTCAGCTGCTTCCTACTAAGCAGACAGGGGACCAGAATGGACATGTCCCTGGGTTGAGGGTTTACTTCTCTGTTTTGTTATTTGGGGAACGATGGGCTTAATTTTACCTAATTGTGGGACATTTGTTGTGTTCTTGCTGTGTGGCAGGCAGGTGTCCATGCTAGGTGCTGGAGGTACCGTGGCCCTGCATCCTGACCTGCCCCAAAAGTGCAGTGGGTTTGTAGCATGGTGTTCTGTCTGATCTGAGGGCACAGAGAAAGGAGCCATTGTTCTGCCTTGGCTGTGGGATCTGGTGGGGGAGGCTTCAGAAAGGAAGAGCATTTGAGCATAGTCTTAGAGGATGAGAAGGGCCTCTACATGGTGGGTGAAACAGGAAGGGCTTTCCAGGCCAAGGAAAATGCTTGAACAGATGTCAGAGTGTTTGAGGAATGGGCAGAATTGGGTGGGATAGAGAGCTGGTGGACTTTGTAGAGATCAGTGCAGAGAGGTGGGCAAGGAAAGCCTTCTAGCGTCTCATAGACTGGCTGTGTGGCTGTGGGCAAGTGAGTTCACTTCCCTCGGCTGTAGTTTCTTTATCTGGAGAGTGGGAATAATATAACCTACTTCATAGGCTTGTTGTGAGAATTGAAGGGTATATTGAATATAAACCATTCACCACGGAGTCTGGCACATAAATGCTCACATAATGTAAAGTATTGGCACTGCTCTACTACTAATAAAAGTGGATTGTTCTTTTCTAAAACATATGGCACGAATTGCTGGAGTGAGTCAGCAATGCTGCAATTCCAAAGCAGGTCTGAACCTGTGATCTCATTTAGGAGGAAACTGTCTGGAACAGGATGCTAAGAGAAGAAAATTCACGTGGCTGCCTTGCTCAAGACTCTGCTGCCATCTTTCTCTGATAGTTGCATTGGGCCAGCAGTGTGGCTCTTGACATCGGCTAATGCATTGAATTACTTTTTATTTCGCAAATGTGTATTGTGAACCTGCCATGTATCAGGTCTTGGATCCAAAGTCTTAGTAAGAATAGTGGCTAATGGTGATGGGGAGGTAGAGAGTGGGGAGAAAACAAGTCAGTTCTTTCCAAAACTAACTTTATAAATTCACAAAAGTATTTGGAGGCCATAATTTAACTGCTTGTTGTTACCCTCTATTTGGAAACTTGGTAAGCTATGGGGGACGATTTCTTTCTTTTTATCTCTTTCATTAGAGTGTGAGCGACTCAAGAGTAGCCACTGTAGGGACCAGGTCACATTTATCCATTTGGCCACTCAACAGATAGTTATTGAGCACCTAGCACTGTTCTCCGAGCTAGCATTAGCTGTTTAAGTGGTCTTGGAGATCTGAAGAGCTCTTTCCTGATTGATTACCTTCAAGTGATATTTTTTGCATTAGAAAGAACCAGGCTCTTATTTTCCTGCTCACAAAGACTTGGAAAGAGAAAGTAGAAAACCGTGGACCTGTATTGTCCTTGCTGAAATCAAATGCTCCTTAGGGCAGTGATGGAAAGGGATATCCCCTCACTACCCCATGCTATTCCCTTAAGGACAGCCTCCTGGACTCTCCCATTCAGTGCGTCAGTGCAGGTGATGGGGTGGGGGTGGGGGGTTTCAAACTGTTTATGAAATGAGTAACTGCTTACTCCCTGCTGCTGCCACCTCCACACTTTAAAGTTAGTCTCTGCAGAATGAAGCTCATCCCCTTGTATGTTATTGGAGGAAATGGCTGCCTCAGACAGGTTACGGAGACTAAAGAATAATAAAACTAATTGAACAGTAGCAGTCACCATCATTTTTGAGTACTTATAATGTTCCAGGCAAAGTAGTGCTTTTCATACATTATCTCATTTAATCCTTGCTACCACTCTGTCAAGTTCATACTATCTTCTGCATTTCTCAGACAAGGAAAATTAAAACCAAGGGAACCGGTGAGACCAGTCCATGGTCACACAGCTGATAAATAGAAGAGCTAGGAGTTGACTCCTTTCTCTCAGGCTTCAAGTGCCTTCGCCCATACACTGGTGGAGGGGTCAACTGGCTTTTCCCCTTGACCTCCATCTGCCTCTTCCTTTTCCTGCCCCTCTTCTCTCCTTCCTTCCCTCTCCCCTCCCCTTCCTCCCTGTCTTTCTTAAAGATTCTTCACTTAACCAAGCCAGGCTTAGAAAACCCTGATGAGCTATCATTGGGGCCATTTCTAGCAAGGGACTCCACCTTGGAGCTGCAATGGTTAACTCTGGCCTGGTCCTTCAGAGATGAATGACTTGGCCTTGGGAGGCAGCTATTAGTCCTCCTTTCTAATTAACAATCACCACCACTGGCTTTCATCCGCGTGCTAACTAGAAGAGTGTGTGTATGTGTGTTTGTGTGCATAGCTCTTTATCTCCATTTCCTGTTTCATATTTAATTCGACATTTTTTCCAGTTTGTGGATGTGGAACATGTGTAAGGTTGGGACATGGTCTGTTAGTAATCATTCCTGCATTTTGGGGTTGCCTTGCTCCCATTGAGCCCAACCAAAGGCTCTTGGATCCTAATCTTCTTGCCTCACATAAGTTACTTTGTCCTGATCACCTTGGTTTCTGAAGGAGCTGCCTTTGGGGCAGTGGTTTTGCCTTGTGTGCTGCTTTCTAGCAGGTCTGGGATGGGTTTTGTGGAGCAGGGAGAGAGAGCAGGTAGCATGGACTGCTGATTTGATAAAGACTGAAGGCTCTGGGAAAGACCACCTCTCCATCATGGTTGTGATTGGTTTGGGCTGAAATGCAGCTCCAGACCTTTGGTCTTTGTCAAGACTGGATGGGAGTCATGGTGGATGTTATATGTTCACTTTCTGCCATTTCTCTGAGTCCTCGGGGACCAAACCACATTGGACCAAACCAGCCCTCTGAGGCGGGGCTGCCTCTGTTTAGCAGCACAAGTTTGTAGACCTGTATCGTGGAGTGTGGGAGTCCAAGCCACTGGAGAGGATGGGGGCAGTGGGGACTGGGGAAGCTCTGCCTCTTCATTGGTTCCTCCTGAGCCTAGCAGTGGGTCTCTGAGGCACATGGAAATCCTTTTGGGCCCCCAGGAAATCCCAGGGACCCTTCCCCATCTCGTAGCTGGGAGTTGGGGTTCAGAGCTGCTGTCTAGGGGCCTGCTGAATGCCCTGATCTTCCTAATGGTAACATCTCTTATCCTGCTAACCTGAGCTTTGGCACTCTCCTGGTCGTCTCTGAGACACTGAGGGTTTTTTGTTGTTGTTAGTAGCCTCTGATTGCTAAGGATTATCTCAGGTATAGAATGGAATCAAAGCACTTGTAGAAAGGGAGCTAATAAGATGCTTACCAGTCTGCCTGATCTGGGAAGGACAGAACCTGATCCTAACCTGATCCTTGGAGCCTTAGAATATGCTTGTGGTAGGGGGGTTGGGGAGTCTTGGGACCTCTGAAGCTGCACAATTCTCCGTGGTTTGGGCACATGCATTTTTCTAGGGCAAGGGTCCGAGGCCTTCTTGAGCTTCCCAAGGTATCAGGATTTTTCAAAAAAGTTAATCACTGATCTAATCCCTTCCTCATTTCACTGAAGAGTGCTTAGAAAAAGTTCCAGTGGAATATGGGGGGGAGTAAGGTTCAGAGGGTGCAGAGGGGCTTTGCTAAAAACACTTCTAGATCTCATACTTGAGTGTAAATTTTGATGATAGGTGGGGAGACACTCTTAGAAGAGTAGATGTGGTAGAAATAAAATAGGTTGGGGTGCCAGGATGGCTCAGTCGGTTGAGTGTCCAATTCTTGATTTTGGTTCAGGTCATGATCTCATGGTTCGTGGGTTCGAGCCCCATGTCGGGCTCTATGGAGCCTGCTTGGAATTCTCTCTCTTCTCTCTCTGCACCTCCCCACCACCCCCCCCCCCAAATAAATAACCTTAAAAAAATAGTTTGTATTTCTTTGCAGACAGAAGTAATCCATTTTTATTATTCACTCTTTGCTTTGAGGATGTGCAGGGAGTAGTCTTAAGTATAAAGAATTATAACCAGCCCAGACTCCCTGACTTTGAATAATCCATTATAAAAGTACAGTTCCTTTTATCATAATGGTCTTATCTTCTGTTTGTTTCTGAGCTGAACAGAAATGCCCTAAGCTACACCCCAGCTGTAGAGTTTCTAGACCAAAGGCTACTGTTTTCTTCCTGCAGGAACCCTGGGGTGTTTGGGGGTTAAAAGGCCTGGCCCAGCCATGTGTGTTTAAAAAACAAGGCTGATTCCGCAGCCGGCGGCTCCAGCCTGACTCCATCCTGCTGTTAATGGAGGACAGAGGACCACTTATAGCTTCCTCTTCACCCCATAACAAATAATACGGTGCTCCCCCAGGCCTTCCTGCGCCCCCACCCCCCACTGCCCTCACAGTGGCAGCAGCAGCAGGCTTAGTCCCAGCCTGGTTTCTCTGCAGGTCCTGTGGTCAGCCCCCACCAAGTGTCTGAGGCCCAGCTCCTCTCCGTGAGAAGGCTCTAACTAGCCACATTAATAGAGTGGCAGGCAGATCACCTTGCCTCTCTGTCTTCTTGGCCACTCCAGAGCCTCCAGGGCAGGGTGGAGGCATTTGTTCTGCAAACAAAGCTTGGTCCACTTTTGAGCACAATCTTCTGAGATGCCTCCTCTGGGAAGGCCTCCCTGACTGCTCTAGCCCAGTTGGTTGCATCTTTGTTACATTCATTTAACACATATTTGTCATGTGGCCTTTATCACAACCTGTGCATACATGATTAAACATATAATATTAAATAATAATAAGTAATTCCCATTTATTGCAAATCACTATGCATTCAGCTTGGCAATAAGCATCTTAAATGAAATGTTTTATTGATTGAGCACAAGAGTCCTGTGAAGTTGGTACCTTTGGTATCCCATTTTATAGACCTGGATACTGAGGGGTTTCTTGATTTCCTTTTCTTAGCTTTTATCACTCTCTGTGGTCACATTATGTATTTATTAGTAACTCGTTTTGTATCTGGCTCCCTTATTATACCGCAAGCTCCATGAGGGCAGGGGTTTCCCTTCTGAAGTGCTGGAGGCCTGGACTGAGCAGTACCTCGTACCCAGGAGGTACTCAATAGATGCTTGTTTGAAGGTTGAATGAGACACAGGAGGCTGTCACTTGTCCATGGCCTCACAGCTGGTCAGCAGTGAAGCTGGAATTTGAACTTGGGTCCATGAGTGCTCTTAAATGTGTGAGTTCTTTTCCTCAGTGAGACCTTCAACTCCTTGGAGTAGAACCCAGTCTTCCCTGAAAAGGTACACAGGCTTTAGAGTGGGATCCACCTAGGTCCAAACACCGGTTCTGCCATTCACTTGAGTGACACTTGGAAAGCTGCCTGTTGTTTCTGAAGCTGTGTGTCCACATTTCTGAAATAAGAAAAATAATGCCCACCTGCCTGGGTTGTTTGGAAATTTAGAGATAATATAATACATGGGTTGCCTGGTTTATCATAGGTACCCAGTGAAATGACAGCTAGCATGAACCTGGGCTCCTCCTAAATTCTCAGGACGTCAATGGACTGGGTTGAAAAAGCTTAAAAGTACGTTTTTCATCTTTTATTAGGTTATGAAATGAATACATGAATACATGCTCATTCCAAAAAAAGAAATTAATGCAGATCAAAAAGTGGAAGTTTTACATCCTCCTTTGCCGTCAAACCTGTGGTTCTCCCCAGAAGTAACTACAATTGATATTTTGGTGTATATGCATTTACCTAAATAATACATGTTTTATATAAAATTATACAAGGCATATTATTGTGAAATTTGCTTTTTTTTTTTCCATTAAGCTTTTTTTTTCCCCCCATTTGGGGGCTTTTTTCTGTGTTACATTCAGAATTGTCTCAGTTTTCTTCTTGATGGCTGCACAGCATTCCTGGAGTGGCTGGACTATAACTTTTGTGACCATTCGCCTATTGATAGCCTTTGAAGTTATTTCCACTTGGTCTCTATTTCGTACAAGGTGGCCGTGAATATTATTTCTCTTATTGCTGAGGAACAAAGCCCTTAAAACTTAGTGGCTTAAAACAACAATTTATTATTTCTCATTTTTCCCTGGATCGAGTGGTTCTTCTGCCTTGTGTAGCATTGACAAAGCTAGAGGGTCTGGCAGTTGAGTGGCTGGCCTTTGGTGCTGGCTGGCTGTCACCAGGAACACGTTGGCTCTCCTCTGACTCGTCTTTCCACCCGGCTTGGGTTTCTCACAGCATGGGGCTAGGTTCCAGAATGTCACTTCTGCCATATTCTGTTGATCAAATCCAGTCACAGGGCAAGTGCAAATTCAAGGCGGTGGGAGACCAGCTCTACCTTTTGAAGTGGGAGCAGCCTGTGTGCCTCTTCAGGGAGGGTAGGAATTGCTGGAGGCCATTTTTGGAGACTGGCTACCACACGTGTGTACATGTGTGTGTGTCCTTGTTCTTCATACAGCTTTTTAAACAGGTGGAAGTGTTTTTGTAGGTTAATTCCTAGAAGGACCGTGCACACTTACGATCTGGGTGGCTACTGCAAAATTGCCTTCATTTTTCAAAGTTCCCCTCCTCAGTGCGGAACAAGAGTGATCATTTCTCCATATACTCACTGGTGTTGGATTATCATCAGCTATTTTCATCTTTGTTAATCTGATGAGTGAAAAATCATACCTTGTTTTTTCTGTGAGTGGTGCTGAGCATCTTTTTATTTTTTGTTCTCCTTTATACTTGACAGTTCAGTTTGGGACTGCGCTTACAGCACCATCAAAGAAACAGGGTGATGGTTGGGAGATCAGGAGGGGGCCAATACCATACTCGAGGACTCTGATTCAGGGCCTCATTCAGCAGCTCTACTGCTTGCCACCTCCCTGTGAAAGGCTTTCACAGCACTGGTGAGCAAATTATTAACCCTGTATGATCTTCAGGCTCATTACTTACTTAGATAGGTTTTCAGAGGGCTCTGTAATTCCCAGTGAGAGGATGTTCTGCACTTTACTGGAATTAGAAGGCCAGCTCTGAACTCTGAGCCCATTTGCTGGGCTGGAAAAGCCCATGTAGGAATGAGGAGGGCGTGGACTGTGGGTAGTGAGGTCAGGGAATAAAATCTCTGTTTAATGTCCACCTGTTAACATACTTTTCAGGCTTTTCCCTCTTGTATTCCCACTTTCCCACAAAAGGAAGATAGGAGGATATAGGAAATGATGGCTTTGATGGAACAGTCCAGGGTTTAATTCAAAGACACTCACTGGTCAAGGTTGGTCCCATTGTTTTTCCAGCTTTGGATCCAAGCTTCGGTCTCCTAGACTTCTCACACGAGTGTGGCACACAGAACTGTTTTGGTTATAAGAGACAGAAAAGCCAAACCACACTTTGGCTTCAGCAGGAAAATAACAGGTATTTACTGGATCACATACTAAGATACCTAGGAGTGAAGATAGGAATTGGTTGGGTTCAGGCTCAAAGGTGACACTCTTCAACCCTAGACCTGT